>NC_090928.1:523993994-525198994 GCF_040938575.1 Ambystoma mexicanum | reverse complement strand
ACATGCTTCACGTACAGGGTGGTGGTGCACCCCATTGTCACTGTTGATGCTCGCTCGACTGCAGCAGCCAATGATTGTTCGCACAAATAATGTCCTCTCATCACTGGGTCATGTTGTCCACTGTAATAAGCAATTGGCTTATGGCCCATGCTTGTCTTTTCGGTCAAAACTACCTTTATCACTACACCATCAATGTGCGAGAACAAGAAAAACTCTTGTTTATAGTGTGGAGTCCCTATTACTGGAGATGTGTATATATTGCTTGCTTCAGCTTCTCAAATGCTTCAGTCATTTCCTCTGTCCAAGTCAGTGCGTTTGCTCCTCTCTGTGCTTCTTTCAGGCCAGTTAGAAGTGGTCTGGTGTATGTGCTATAGTCAAAAACCCATGCTCTGTAATAGTTGCACAGCTGTCATGGCCACCAACCCAGGGCCATCACTTTCATCCTCCAAAGGGTCCAAATGGACCTTGTCCTGGCGCCTCTGGCGCCAGGCTCATAAGAAAGTGTGCTCTGCATACTTTGAGTCCCAAGCACGTGCTTCCAGGCCGGGCCTGGCCATTAGAAGGCATTGGAAGGCACGTGCAGAATTCTATGGGAGTGGTGAGGTGGGGCCACAAGGCGGAGCCAAAGGGGAGTGGCTGGAGCCAGGCTATTTAAGCCAGCCCCACACGCATGCAGAGGCTTCGCGTTACTCTGCCCTGTGCAGCGTAACACTTACCGCCGTCTGAAGCTCTTACCTGATTCCAGCTCAGCACGCATCTCATCAGGGCCTGGACATGATCTTCATTGCGAGCACCTTACCTGAATCCAGCCATACCATCGCTCATGGTGCTGCGCGCACCTTACCTGAATCCAGCCATACCATCGCTCACGGCGCTGCACGCACCTTACCTGAATCCAGACATACCATTGCTCACAACACAGAGCGCATCCTACCTGTTTCTGCAAATCCATCGCCTGCAGCTCGCCTCATCCTCACTTGTCTGAGCGCACCTACGCGGGGGGAGTCTTCTCATTCAGCATCGTCGTGGATCTTCCATCTACCAGCTGCTGACAGGTTCTCGGATCGCCGCTCTCCATCATTCGATGCCAGGCTATCCCTGCAAGAGAAAAGGAACGCACAAGGTTAGAAACTGCATAAACATTTAACGCTTGGCCGTGCAATACCTAAACCTTGCAAATTACCTAGAAACCCAACTTACCCTCCAGTGGGGCCGCTCCATTCCCCTCCTGGCACCGTGCAGGGTTGTTTCTAACACCGCGACACAGCGGGGCCATCTTCACACCTATTGGGAAAAGGAAAGACATTATTAGAATTACAGGCAAGAATCATTGGAAAATACATAGCAAAAACGTACGGACAATAATCATTGTTACGAACACTTACCTCAAAAGTGGACTGGTCGCATGCCGGTCTGGCCCGTCACGTATACAGACCAGTGAAGCAACTAGGTCTATCTACAGCGCCCCTGCTGAAGAGAAGCAGGACGGAGAGCTCATCGTTACGAAACAGGTGAGAGCTTATGGGAAAACGCATGCTCCTCTCATTCTGGAAAGGAATAAACAATTGGGTCCTCCCTAGTTTTTGTTGACGGGGGGGTCAAATCTGTTGGAAGGGAGAGTCTAAAGAAGAAAAACAGTAAGATACAGATTGACTACCCCTCTCTGAAAGTCCTGTATGTCACACAGGTAAGGGTGGAGGTTACCCTGTCTCGATCATTAACAGGGTTAACACATTAATGGGGAAGTATTTGAAGCTAAATGCAACTTTGCAAAACATAAATCTCTTTAATTATTCATAAAAAACACATAAAAAAACATTACAAACATTTTGCTCTAATGATCATCAATCAGACCATATAACATGCTCCTATTGTAACAACAGGGTACTGCAACTTGAAATTTCTTCCAGCATAACAGTTAATATGAATATGCATACATGACATAGGAAAAAAGAATTTAGTTTTCCTTTAATGGTCGACATATGTTTCGGCCCTTGATGGTGTACCACTTATGTCAGCAGTGGTCAGTAAAATAGATGTTGGGCCATCTTCAGGACAAGGGTTACTTCTAGAAGATTAATCTCGTTCCCCATTTAACGTAGATTGACGAATCTAAAAACATAAGTATACATATATTAGTATAAAAAAGAGATTCTGCTCCCCAATAGAACTTAGTGAGAGGTGATGGCTAGTATATATTATCCTAGACATTGACACAACACCCACCTGCGGTCCATAAACTATGATTTGGACTTCTGAGCTTTTTGGACTCCTGGGTGTAGCAGTAATTAAACATCCAGTGTCTGGTTTCCTATATTAATGAGGAAAATGAACTGATCAGTCTACTGTTTGGACCATATCATGTTAATGGATGCATCTAGGTGACAGAGAACTTACAGGCAAAGCACAAATACATGTGTGTCTTCTGTTCCAGTCTTAATCCTATCAGGATAGACAGTCGTCCATTTGCTGAAATATGGAGCTGTAGACTTAGCTGTTAGAACCGGCAGTAGCGGATTTCCCAGTCACGGGTGTTCTGCCTAGATGTAACAAAAGAAGAGTACTACTTGATTGGTGTATTTCTAAATCTTATTCACAGAATCAAGAAAAGAATTATCTGTTCTACATCGATTGTGCTTGAATTAAGCTTAACGTTAATGTGTTGCATTAATTACACGAGACCTATTCATGCACCACAGCATTCATCAGTTGTGCCGTCTAGAAGTGATGGTGATCTGTCTAAACCAAGGTGTATGCTGTCATCCACCTTAATTTATTCCGTCTGGCTCCTACTGCATGTTAGCATTCTGTGCTCATTTAAAAAGATGCGAGGACGGTTGAAATGAAGGGCAATTTAAAAGAAAACCGCATTTAGTGATCAAACACAAGCGGAAAAGGCCTGACTTGAAAATAGACGGCTCTACATTATCTGAAAGGCAGGCAATGTGTAACAGAAACTGATACAGTGTGAGCGTTCGTTGCTAGAAGGTGTTTAGTAACGTTCTATTTAAAGCACTGAATGTGATGTTTAGCTCACCTGTGTCAGTGTCGTTCAACATTCCTTCAAACGCTCTGTTGTTTCCCCGTATTGCATCTCATGCCGGCTGCGACTCGTACTCGGCAGCAGTTAGCTTTTTAAAGGGTCACATGATTTTTTAAAAACCATCACGTGACTTTGGCTATCCTTGATTGTTTGAAAATGGTATATTTTAATGTTAATTTACTGCCAGCACTGACACCTGCATATATTATGCAAGTATATTACCCATATTGAATTGTCCTCGTCTTGTATAAAAACCATATTCCTGATGTTATTATGCGCATTGGCAAAAGATGCCCCATAATCCAAAATGAATGGTAAAGAAGGTAAATTAGATGTTGATACTGCATCACATATTTAGAACAGCCATCTGTTTAGCCCTGATTGTAATATTAGCAGGGATACATCACTTGTATTTCAAGACCGGATGAAATGTACCGTATCCCATGTAATAGTTGTGCGTCATAGATTCAAAATCTACATTGAACGTTCTGACTACAGTTCTTAACACTATGACATTGGCAAAAAAGTGCCCCATAATCCATAGTTGATGGTTAAACAAAGATAAAAAAAAGATGGTACTGCATCTGATATTTAGAACAGCCGTCTGTTTAGCCTTGATTATGACGTTTACAGGGATACATCGTGAAATCCTCTTATATTCGAGGCTCAGGTGTAGTACCGTATAGCATGTAATAGTTGTGCATCCTTGGTTTAAAATCTGTTGTGGACGTTCTGACTGCAATTCTTTTCACTGTGACTGGTTGCTGTAAATACCAGTTTCAAAAGGCAGCCTAGAAAAAAGGGGGCCATTCCCTTGTCTCCTTTTCCGTGCAAGGTAACCATATTTAATACACAGCATTATGGCTGTGTCTTTAAAAAGGCCATATTAATGTCAAAGTGTATGTAATCTATATGCATATAGATAAAGTACGTGTGCAGACACGTACAGAGGACCAAAAAGCAGACTCATAGTACATGAAGAGAGCTATTCTTAGTTCTTCCAGGGAGGTGTATAGACAGATGGTTGTATTCTTCTCAGTCTAGAAAATCATGGTGGGGAGGACATCAAATGAAAGTGCTCCATTCCACGGCGATATTAAGGCCATGTTTCACTGTATCAAGATTGTAAATCCATTTTTGTTCACATCTGCCACAAGGTGCATTATGGGAATTGAAGTCCATGTTTTCGGATATATAGATTTCTGAAAGGAAATGTTAAATCATAATTGAAGGTCTTCTCTGAAGATGATAGTAAACACCCTGCGGGTCTGCAGACAGCACCACCAAGAGGCAGAGATGCTGAAGCATGACGGCTTCAACATTTTCATAATCGCACCGAGCCACGACGGGCCCAGTCAAATGCCATGGTGACCCAGCTCAGCAGACTCCTTTTTTGCATCTTTACTGTTGCTGGCAGTGCGGCCACAGTAAAAGACAAATGGTTGCAGATAGTGCGCTGTGAGCTGGTCCAGCTCGTGAACGATACAGAGAAAGCGTTCAACATGTTCATGGTGGAGTTGCATGCACTGAGACCTAGGACAATACAGAACCGCTATAATGGCCTACGTGATGAATTCAATTCAGTCCAATTCTGACTGCTCAATTAAGGTCCCAATTTCCTTAGATTTACCATTCTTGTACATGTCACCCCAAGTAGAGAGACCCCAGGCCCCCCAGTGTCTTCCCGCCGCCAGGTCATCCCTGCTTCTGCATACATCTACTGCCATTGGGATCTCAGGTGAATAGGGGCATTCTATCTTCAGCAATTTCAAGGTCCTGTGCAACACTTTGCTTCCCAGATCTACCACTAAGGGGCTAGTGCCCAGACAATTCAGCAACAGCCACCAGTTGTCGCAGTAGCACCGACTCAGATGTGGCTTCATCAGACAGCCACTTAGAGACAAAACTGAGTTGTGCAGCCAAATAATATCTTTCTAAGTCTGGGAGTTGCACCCTTCCCTCCTTATAAGTAGGCTCAGTGTTGCTAGATCAAACATGTGGCGAGATGGGCCCCAAAGGAATGCTCTAATCAAAGACTCTAGTAGGTATAAAAAGGGGGGTTTGATGTAATGGTGGACATTATTAAAAAAGTACAGAAATCTCGGTAAGATTATTATTTTGGCAATCACAATCCTGCCCAACAGTGATAATGGCAGTCTTGACCAAAATGTCATGGACCTCCTCAGACCTTTTACCACACTCGCTTTGTTCTGGCCACATGCATTCCCTCAGTTGTGTGCATGATATGTACCTGCAGATACTTAATTCCAAACGCCATGTTAGCCCTACCTCTGGTAGATCTCCTGCGTCCACCCACTGGAGGCCAGCCAATGGGAACAGACATGATTTCTCCTTGCTGAAAAAAATTCCAGACAACTTTGCAAAAGTTGTCCAAAACCTCCTAGACTAAGGACAGATTGTGTTGCGGGTCCCTGAGGTAGAGTAAAACCTTCTCTGCATATAATGAGATCAGGTGGCCCACACCTCCAGTACCTGCCTCCAGAAATTCCTTACGCAGGTAGACTGCCAGTGGCTCTAGTGCCAGCATATACAACATAGGTGACAGCGGGTACCCTTGTCGTCTGCCTCTCTTTATGTCCCATATCGCTGATACCTGCCTTCTAGTTTTAACCCTTGCAACCGGCGAGGCATAGAGGATGCGCACCCAACGAATAAACTGCTCACCAAACCCAAACTCCTGCAGCACTGCGAACAACCATTCCCAATATAGCGAATCAAAAGCTTTAATTGCGTCCAGCGACGCCACTGCACACTGTCCCTGACAGTTGTTAGTCTGCGCAATAATGTGTTGGAGGCAAAGTAAATTCAGGGTGGTGTTACGACCTGGGATAAAGCCATTCTGGTCCCTGTGCACCAAGCCCGCAATTACCCTACGAAGTCGCCCTGCTAATATTGTCATCAAGATCTTCATATCATAGTTCAGCATGGCTAGTGACCGGGAGGAGTCTCATTTATCTGTTGGTTTCCCGGGTTTGGGAATCAGGATCACTAAGGTTTCCCTCATACTTGCCGGGAGCTCGCCCTATGTGTAGGCTTCTTCAAATACCTTATGCATCACTGGGGCCACCACCGGCCCATATGTTTTGTAAAATTCTGGGGGGAGTCAGTTGCTGCTTGGAGTTTTACAAGTGTCCAGTGACACAATTGCCTCATTCACCTCCTCAACCGTAATGGCTTGGTCAAGCGCAGCCTGTTGCAATGTTTCTAGCTTAGGCAATGATATTTCTGCAAGAACGCCCAATCCTTCTTCCTGTGGGACCAAGTCTGCCTGCCCATATAGCTGAGAGTAAAATTTTGCAAATATATTGCTCATTCCTAGTTGTCTGACACATGTTAACCTCCTCATCTCTCAACTCTGTGGTCCGGTGTCTAGGGGGTTCCCTCTTACAGAGCCACGATAGCAGCCTACACAGTCTATCTCCCTCTGCATGAGCTCTGGTGATTATAACTGTGTAATCGAATTTTGACAGCTGCCCCAAGCTTCCAGACAGCAATGCTTGACTTCAACTAGCTTTGCTTCGCTAGATTGTTGTCCCGCCTCCCGACCCTCCATGTCCCGTATTTCTTCTTCTAGCTTCTCCAAGTCTGCCCTCAGTGTTTTCCGGATACTTCCCGCACTAGCAAGTACCTCACCCCTCACCACTACTTTCCGAGTCTCCCACATCGTGCCCCACTCTTTTACAGTGCCTACGTTGCATTCCAAAAACTCCTTTAAGGTCTTCTATAGCCATGCCTAAAGATTTGATCCGTCAAGGCGTCGGTTAGCATGTGCCACATCAGGATGGGGGGCCGGGGACCGCCTATGTTCCACTCCATCAGCAATGGCGAGTGGTCGGAGATCGTTCAACCCAGGTAGTTTGCTACACCTATATCGGCCATTTGATTCCGGCCTACGAAGAAGTAATTTGTCCTGGTGTACAGGTCATGGGGCGAAGAGTAGTAAGAGTAGCCCCTATCTTCAGGGTATAACTCTCTCCATGCATCCACCAAGTCTTAGCTAGTGCTGTATTGAGAGCTGCAGGTGCCGATCCCACGCCCCTCGTAGGAGGTGAGGACCTATCCAACAGCAAATCCCTGGCGCAGTTGAAATCACCTCCCCATATGAGGAAACACTCACAGTAATGTACTATTCCAGCGCTGAGTGTGTTAACATGTTATGGGATACCATGGTTTGGAAAATAGGAATTGATTATGCATGCCTCCACGTGATCTATGTGAACCCTCAAGATGAGGTGCCTCCCATCACTATCTGCTTCCACCTTCAACACTTGGAACGGCACATTGACACTAATCCATATAAGCACCCCATAGCATATTTAGAATATTCCACCCCATACATATGTCCATCCCAGAACTCTCTTTGACCTTTTCCAGTTCCTCTGCTGTTAGGTGGGTCTCCTGTAGTAGGGCAATAGACACCTTTTTCCGATTTAGGAAGGATTTCACACGATTTCTGCGCAGGTACGTGCCATGCCTCGCACATTCCATGTCAGTACCTTAATGGGGGATGCCATACATCTTTCTAAGTCTTACTCTCCTCTCTCTGGAAACCACCTGCCACCACACCATCATGGCCGTCCCCAGGACACAGATCTCCTCCAGCCACCCAGTCCCCTTCCGCTCACCCAGCCAGCGAAACCAACCAGTTCTAATGTGCACCCATTTGCGTGATGAACAAATAACCAACAACACAACAAACCAAAACATAAACTTGTGCCCAGCATCTGCTCCATACCCGCAGCCCTCGTGCGTACCTGCACTGTTTGGGCCTATCCAGGCCATTGTGTGCAAAGTAGTCGGTGCCAGCAGCAGGCCAACACCAGCCTATGCGTGGGGTAGACCTTTGAACACAGGCAGGTCAAACCTTTCCCCCGCCAAAAGTAAAAAACAATATATGCAGCGGTAACCGTTCTCAGTTTACATTCAAAGTTCGGCTGCAGCAGTGCTCTGCAAATCTCGTACATTCCCCTCCCACCGTCACATACATCCCGCTTCACTGGTGGTGTACGTCCCCTCAGGTGACAGGCTCCTCTCCACAGGCCAGACTATTGTGCTCCAGCCACATGTTGGCCGCAACAGTGGTTTCCAGAAAGAGTGCTCTGCCTTTGTATATAACCTTGAGCCTGGCCGGGTACATGAGCCTGTATTTAACATATTTAAATGCCGGAGTCTAGCTTTGATTGGTACAAATGAGTTCCTGGCCAGTTGGACCACAGGCGTGTAATCCGGATAGATGTCAATTTTGTTATTGTCTTGCTGAATTTCTCTGCCTTCCCTAGAGTACTTTAATATTACCTCTGTCCTGGAAGTTCAAGATTTTTGCAATCATCAGTCTGTGGTGTGAATCCAGCAGAGGTCTTTTTTGTAGCGAACGGTGGGCCCGCTCAACTGTAAATCCTTGCGACAGGTTTCCTGCACCAATTTCTTGTATTATTAGGTTCTCCACATAGGGTATGGGGTTCGGGCCCTCTATTCCTTCAGGAATCCCTAACAGCCTAACATTGTTTCACCGGGCCTGGCCCTCGGTGTCCTCCAAACTGCTGTTCCAGTACGGTATTCCTTCTTTCCAACCCGTTTACTCAAGTCACAAGTTACCTCGTAAACTCCTGGGTTTTTTTCAGGTCAGTTTCGGCCAGAGTCGCCCTCTCCTCCAGGTTACAGCGTCCTGTCACAACAACTGCACATCCACTTTAGCCTCATCTATTTTCGTTTCCAAAGATTACCTTAGCGCTGCTGTCGCCACCAACATCAACTCTTCCTGTTTGCCCGGCACAGTCGCTTCCATATCCGTATGCGCATCACCCTTACTTTGTCCTGAGTCTCGGGGCCTGCTGGTGTTGCTAAAGGCATCCATGATCATGGTTTTGCCCTTGCCCTTGGAGGGGGACATGTTCTTACAAGGTTAGAGCAGTCAACTACCACCAGCTAGTATTCCAACTATGGCCTCTTGTAACGTGGTTTCCTATGCAATTATCTCAATTCGAGTTCCACTGGATCCTGTTGCTGTATGGCAGTGTTAATCCCCAGTGTTCAATACTTCTGTCGAGTCCCTCACAGCACCAGCACAGGCTTTTCCCTTTTAGGTTACCAATCTAGCAGTTCCAGTGTATTGCGGCTTGTAGCAGGTGTCAGTAGCAGTTGTGTGTCCGGATGACCCAGCAAACCAGGTGTAGGATCTCTTGTTAGCACTGCACCAATTGCCAAGTCCTATGTTGCTACAAGGTCCAGTGATTGCTCTTTCAATCCCCTTCTTCAGGGGGCTCGCACCGGCACTTTTGCCTCCGTTGCTCACCTACTCGGCAAGTGTCAGTGGCTCTTCGCTTCGTTAAGCAGCGCCCCATCCCCCAGGATCAGTCGCCAAGTGTCAAGTCAGTAGGGTGCTCCCCGGCACACCACCCTAATGCCAGTGCGGCCTGGGCAACTCTAGGTCAAACAGCCCAGGTGCAATCCGGCTCAGCATGCAATTGATCAGGCAGTGAGGCCAGTTACCCTTACCTGCTGCTCATCCCCTTGCTCAGCAACAGAACACCACTACCAGGACCAGGAAGTCCCGCTTGCCCGCGTTACTCTGCCTGGATCGTTTTGGAAAAGCTTCACTTTGCTTCTGAACTCGCACTGCGTTTGAACTGCAGCTTCCAGAAGGTGAAAATCACGGACAATTCAAAGTACTATCATTAGAGACTTTCCTGGCAGCTCACTATTGTGTTCTATCTTTATTTCAGGCTTTGCAACTTAATTAGGGGGAGTGCCTATATAATCTGGCACGCGCGCGCACCCAAGCAAGTCCCTGGAAGTCCCGCTTGTCCGCTTTGCCGCGGTGCTGCGGGTTGCTTGCTTGTTGGTTGTAATGCCCCTGTTGCTGTTGAACTGGTATTTGTTAAAAGTGTAATATTTCATCATCATCTTTGTGAACTGTTTGCGCTGCTCGTAGCTCTTTGTCAGTCTAACTGGGTGTTTCTTTGAAAGAGTTTTTTAAGGAGGTTTAACGGAGCTTGTGCCCCTATCAGTGTTGCATGAGCTCTCATATATACACCTTGAAATCTGACATGCCTGAGTCAGCCGGCATGCTACATACACCGACTGGGGTAGCTAGAAAACCCATTCCGCAGTCTTGCATGTCGAGGAAATCAATTGTAATAACCCCAGACTTGCAAACTCCTTTCTCAAATAGAGATATTCGCACATTCTGTGCAAAACGAAAGGAGTGCATGCTAGATGAGATACACTGTGAGGCAATGTTGTCCCCTGCAGTTAAGAACAACTTATTATCTTTGGTACCATCTGCCAAAGTTCCATGCACAATCGAAAATCTGCTTTTGAAAACTATATTGCCTTCTGAACCCTCGAGCCATCCTGTACCTCAACAACCCATATCTCTTGGGGTGGTGGGGGGGTTACCTAATATCAGTATCCCTAATATTTCTGATAACACCCTTTTAGCATCAGTTTACACTCCAAGTAAGCACAATATTAAGAGCAAAACACTCTCGCCTGTAAATGAGACTAGGGAATCGGTGCTTGATTTGTCGAATATCTCCATTCATGCAAGCGATGGAAAGCTAAGCACCATACATGGAGATTCTTGCCAAAATGATGATTCCGCGGATATGTTAGATATATCTGCCAAATCCATCGCGGACTCCTTTTTACAGCCCACGCCGCGGCGACGTTTCCAGATGAGTCATCTGGATAACCCGGCAGAGAATTTGGCCCTTATAGAAATTACTTTGGCCGCTGTAAATACCACAGTAGCGAGCCTGTTCAAACTATTTGAAGGCTTGGATGCCAAAATCACAAGTCAAGCAAAACAAATAAAATAAATTCTTGAGTGGACCACCAAAATGCCGACTGACATACCCCTTTCTATGAATGGTGGCAACAAAAGTGTTCCACTACAAGAAATAGCGAAACCATTAAATCAAGAACTGCATACATCAGCCTTACCTTTGTTCAAACACATCATATGTCCTGTCGAACATTCGGTTCCCGAAGTCATTAACATAAATGACTCTTGGATCAGTTTAGACAGGAGTGTGAAAAAAAAATCCCGCACAAATGTAAGTGGCTCACGGGCCGAGTGTGACATTCAAAAAATAACTTGCCCCATTCGTTTAAAGAGAACGGCGCTCAAACCAAAAGTGGTTTCCAAAAAAATTGATAAAACCTCTGGCTCAAGATCAACAGAGCGTACAATTCACTCAACCCATTCTAACAACTGATACGAGTCCTGTGATAGAACTTTCTCAAGCCCCCACATCACTTCCTCTGAAACCGGTGATGGCACAACTTGCGTCTGTTATAGGTGGTATTCGATCAAGTTCCCTTCAGATTAGTAATAAAAATAACATGAATTATGCCCCGCCTAGCGAAATTGTGCAGTTAATTGAAAATGCCCAAGTGGGGAGCGGTGGAATTGTACAACAAACCATTGCCCCCACTAAAACTACTCAGTCCCAATTGCAATTAAAATCTTGTATGAGAAGTTTTGCACCAAATGATCATGTAGAAGAACGTGATTTGCAGGAACGCATGAATACGATCAAAGTAGCAGTTGATGCTTATTTAAATCAACGAGTATCTGAAGCCACTATGGCCAAACCTGCGGTAATAACGAGAAAACAAGATGATTGTTATGATGAAGAGATTTGTGAAATCATTAGTGCCAAATGTGATTCATCGTTGTTGAAAAAGGAAACATGTCTTGCAGAGCAAGCAACCTGTCTGCTGTCCAAGCCAGATCTGGGAGCCAACAAACGTTCTTTTGATTGTCCACGCTCACTTGGACTCTTAGACACGAAAGGTAAAACTGAGTTGTCTTCTGTGCAAAAAAAACGCCTGTCACTAACAGCAATCCCAGCAAACATGGTCGACAACAACAGAAAAATACTTTCACAAACTGTCATTCTTTGGTTATGAAGTGTCGAGATGATCCCCATGAGAAATACAACTTATGTAGAACAAGTGTTCTCAATATTTTTGGTGATGTACATGATTTACAAGATATTTCCTCTAGCGACATTGATCTGGAATGAGGACTGGTTCATATGTGGATGTTTTGTCCACTTTGCATAACATTCATATTGATAGGAGACCACAGCAGACTCCTAGGCATACCTTTGATGCCGTTGTACAACAATCCAGAGCTATCTATAGGAGAGATTTAAAAGCTACGCTCAGGCTGCCAATAAGTGAGCGCATCGAAATTCGAAGAAAAATCAAGTGCCGATATCACAATTGGACTCGGGCGAGGAAGACGACACTCTTCCAGTCCGATAGCAAAATTTTCATGCAAACTATACAGAATAAAGATTCTGGTCAAGTGTGGGCTCTATTGAATAAAATGGCTAATTCAACACAAGATTGTGACCAACTAAGTGGGGTGACTGAAGCCTCATGGCTTGCACACTTCTCGAATCTTTATGCAGATATAAAGTTTGACAGATAAAAGTATGAGAATCAGAGCCTAGAAACCTGGCACCTAGAGTGTTCTGAGGCAATAATAGAAGAACTTATAAAAAAAATCCTCCTCCTCTAGAGCGGTGGGTCCGGACGGCTTAAGTAATGCCATATTCAAACAAAACCCTACTAGATGGGCCTCTATCTTGAATAACATCCTTCAACAGATTTTGATCTCCAAGACCATACCAACGTCATGGAAATCCTCTCTGATCGTTCCCATCTTTAAAAAGGACGATAGAGGTATGCCTTCTAGTTATCGTCCGATTGCATTACTTGATGCTCCAGGCACAATTTTCTCACGTTTAGTTTTGAGGGATTTTGTCAAGTGGTCATTAGCTTTCAATCAGCGAGACCTGAATCAGACAGGATTTGTCGCAGGGCTGGGCACGGTGGTTAATCTGTTAACACTCAATGCATTAAAATCACAGGCTCAGACCCTAAAACAACCCTTTTATCTTGCCTTTGTCGACCTCCATTCGATTCTGTGTCTTGAGTGAAACTATTTGACAAGCTTCAAGTTGCAAACTGTCCTGCCACCTTGTGTGATATCATTTTCGGCCTGCATTCACTGACATCAATAAAGGTGAGGTTGTCAGTAATGGGTCTCTTATCAGCAGCAATTTGTACCTCAAGAGGGCTGAAGCAGGGATGTATCCTTGCTTCGGCCCTATTCAACTTTTTCATCCATGATGTGATGCAGGCTTTTATTCAGGTGCAATCAGATTCTCCAAAGATGAATGGTGTAACAATCAAGGCATTGTGGTATGCTGATGACCTGGTGTTAATTTCGAAAACTCCCATGGGTCTCCAACTTTTGTTGTCATCACTGAGTTCATATTTGGATACTAATGAACTGGTGCTAAACATGAAAAAAACACAGATAGTGTATTATGCACCGAAAATGACTAGAAGGGTAAAGATGGATTGGAAGATCAAAAATGCTAGTGTTGAGGTGGTTGAGAATTATATGCATTTGGGGATTCTGGTTGACGGTTCTGTGCAAACTGACTCACAGTTGAGGTCTCTTAAATGTAAACTAATCTCAGCAATTTCGCAGACAAGATTGATACTATACAAGTATGGCAAATTTTCAATTAGCTGTGCAATTGTTTATTGGCGACAGAAAGTGCTGCCGAAAATACTTTATGGCTTGGAGACGAAAAACATAATAAAAACATCCTTTCTAAATAAATTAGAAGCTAAATTCTGTTGGGCAGTTCTACATTTGCCGCAGTGTGTACTAGGTCCATGGCTGAGACATGAGTTGGGCCTTACCTCTATGATGGCGGAATATGAGTGGCGGCTATGCGCCCTTTTTCGCAAATGTCTAACATACCCACGGACAGATAATATCTTGGCAACTCTTTCTGTCTATATGTTAACATCGTCTCATAGGTTTGTGGGCACTTGGTCAAAACATATTATGAAAACCCTCGCAAAGGCAGATGTGAGTATTGAGACTCTCGTCATGAACCCAACTAGAGCTAAAGATAAAATCTTTAAAAGGGATTGGATTATAACCAGAAACCTGTGCCTTGGCTATAAAGATCACGATGCGAATGCATTTGCCACACAACATTAAGGGATTTGGAAAGTTACTTGTTTAGAGCTCCCTCACTTCAGGTACGATCTTGTATTCTGCGCCTCCGTTTTAATCTAATCCCCACTAGGGATGTGTTATCAAGAAGACATCTCCTTAATGGAGAAGTGAACTTTTGCAGATTTTGTGCGGATTTAGCTATTAAGGAGACTTTGAAACATCTAATAGTGGAATGTCCAGCATTGATAGATCTAAGAGCCAAATTCTTTTGGAAACATTTGACTTTTTTTGGCTGGATGGCCCCAGAGTACAGATGGCCAACTATCCTATCTACAAAAATCATCAGTATCTGCATTGCAACATTTAACTTCTTGAATGCTTTAAATCTGAATCTGGATCCAGTGTCAATCTTAACTTAAAAATTTATGAGCGGTGAGGATATTACAAAATAAATGCAAGTGGATCCAGTTTTCATAGTTATAATGTAACGCAGTCAGTTTTGTCTGAGGAAAATCTATTAAGTTTTGCTCTTTTTCGAAGGTTTTATAGACCTCCTAGACTGTTCTTACAAATTGTTCATGCATAGGAATGAGTTCTAATGGTGAATGTTTAATTCCATATTTATAACATGTAAATATTCTTATGTGCATATGTAGGTGTCTATTAATCTTCGGTAGATCACCTCCTTCTATTTTATCTTGATTATATTAATTGATTATTCCTATGCTTGTTCTATTTTGTGACTGATCTGGGTGCGTTGTTTCCTTTCGTTGAGAGCTTAATTGTTGTTTTGTATTGTTGTTGTTTTTGTATATTTGGAATATTGTACATTTGGAATTTTGTACATTTGGTGTTTCCTTTTTCTCACAAAAGATTGATAAGTTGATTGTTTTTTTTTTTGTTGTATTTTGTAAAATGTCAATGAAATGTTAAATTTGATAAAAGTTGAGTTTCTCAGCTAAATTCAATAAAAAATAAATAAAAAGAAATAGTCTTCTGGTGGTGACAAATGCTTCTCAGCTGTGTGTCCTTGTAGGTCCCACAACTTTACTGAGTCCCTTGTGGCCTTCCCTGGTTCACCCTTTCGTATCTCAGCTACTTTGGAGAGCTGAGCTTTAGGATGCCAGGAGAGTCTCTGCCCTGCAACTATCTCGGTTGTGCAGCAGGGCTTTAAGGAAATAGTTCTTCCCCAAATGGGCAGCAGTCCCCACAGACCAGGCACTTACCGCACTCTATCAACTGCTAGGCAGCGTTGCTGTGTCTTGTGCACCGTCCCCAGGCACAGCGTTATTTCCTGTTACTCTAGGTGGCTCTGAGTGTTTGAGAACAGTGGCTCCTTAGTGCGGTCCAACAGGTGGCCACGTTATGTCTGAAGCCTCCAGGGTTACCAATGCAAACTGTTTTAGTGCCTCGGTAGACGTGGCTTCAAAGCTGTGGTATCCATTCAGAGCCCTCTGCAATCCGGCACCAACAGAACTGTTCGGAGTAATCCACGGGAGAGCAGAGTCCAGTCCTTGCACTAGTGGCGTGATCCACCTGACCGGGACCACCTTCTGTGCTCCATCACACCCCTGCGCTCGGTCACCTCAGGTCATTGTACTCGCTGGCCTTTTGTGCCGCCCGTACACCTTTTCTGCTAGCCCCTTTTTCCCTCACAGATCCAAGAAATCTGTTGTCGTGCTCCACTGATCGCTGCTGGCACCCACCGCCTTGACCGGTGAGCTGGTCCACTCGCCGTCGCCAGCACTTCTCCAGCACCAGTCAGGCGGTCTCTCCAGGAGCCCTCTTTTCCACCGACCAAGCGGCCTCGATCCATGGGGGCAGCAGTGTTCCTCGCTGCACAGCGAGCCTCTGGGTGAGTGTAGCGCATCTCGGCTCCTACCACCTAACCACTCAGTGCGGCTCCGTCCGCCATCTTTTGGCTGTCGAAGGGTCGCTGCTCATACCGCGTCTCCACCATCAAATCGCTATGGTTAACACCAAATTCGCGCTCAGGAGCTGGGAATTCGCTTCCCCCACATGTAGGTGCCCTTATGTTCTCAGCAGTCGCTGTTACCGCCGTAATACAGGATCAGTGCAGGATCCTGATGGGAGCTCTGTCTGTTTACTGCCTCACACCATGGGCTCAGGCCAAACCCCCAGGCATTGTGCCTCTATAATTGGAAATGCTTGCGGTACTAACACCTTGGGAGCCCCTGACACATGTGGAATGAGTGAACACACATAAGAGCTTCCATTCACAACGTTTCTTCCCACGCCACTCATGTCAGTATACCAATAGTTGATAAATTTGGGATGGGGTATATCCTCAATCGCATCCAAACCGAGCCGTTGATACGCATCATACTTCTTTCATACTTCCGTTTTCATTATTCTATACACGCTCTCAGGGGTGCCAGCTTTAACAGTGCTTTCAAAAATCACATATTGTTTCGAATCATTAAACAATCCTCGACTTGCTGGAAACCACATTTTCACTGTTACCCTCATTGCCAATTGTGCACGTACTATCGCTGTCATATTGTTATAATCATCACTAACACTTATATCAACACTATTGTTAATCCTATATTCCTTTCCATTGTTATTGTCAGCATTCATATTGCTACTGATATGTTTAATTCCACTAATATTATTAACATTTATATGTACTATCCCGTTTAATTATACAGTCCCATTCCCCCTTTATTTATTTATTCACATTGGTAAAGCATACAGCAGCCCGTGCGCATTGTGACGCTTGTTACATGAGATTCGTGCTTACTTACATAGAGAAAAACATAAGGAAATGCAAAAAGTACAGATTTAGTTACAGAAACAATAGAGTAGACAGTCTAGAGGGGAAGGCATGGATGGCAAGGGGTTTAGCTGAAAGGGGTGGTTTTAAAGGTTTTTCTGATAACTGAGAGGGATGGTTCCGCTCTAAGAGAGTTAGGGAGGGCATTCCAGAGTTTGGGTGCTATGTGGGGGAAGCCAATGCATCCAGCTTTGCTTCTTTTTATGGTCGGAATGCAGAGTTTGTTGGCATGAGAGGCTCTTTTCGGGCGAGAGGATACATCGCGTGCAATAGTGTCAGAGAGGTAGGAAGGAGCATTGAATGATAGACACTTGTGTGTGAGTGTCTTGAACGTGATCCTGTCTTTCACAGGGAGCCAGTGTGTATCACGTCGTGCTTGAGAGATATGGTCCCTTTTAGATATGTTAAGAGCAGCTCTAAGAGCGTTGTTCTGGATAACCTGAAGACGGTTTAGGTTCTTAGAAGAGATTCCTGCAAGGAGGACGTTGCAGTAATCAGAAGTTTTGCTCTGATAGTGGCTCTAGCGATAGCAAGACAGTTTTGTTTGGACAGATAGGGTTTAACTTCATTGATGAGTTTTGTGGTGTGAGCAGAGGCTGAGGCAATGGTGCTAACCTGATGTGTCATGGAAAGAGTGGAGTCTAGGTAGACCCCTAGTGTCTTAACAGATGGTGAGACAGGGATGAACGAATTTTCTATAGTGAAGTTACAGTATTGTTGGTCAAGCTTAGATAGAATCTCTCTAGGGCCTATGATGATGATCTCGGTTTTGTCACCGTTTAGACATAGACAATTTGTGGCCATCCAGGCTTGGATGGTGCTGTAGATTAAATGGAGTGCAACTTTATAGGACCTCCCCCTATAACATACTCTCCCCAATAGTGTCATCAATATCATACATAGACCTGGAATAATGGTCACCCCACAATAGTAAGCATAGGCCCATATATTGTCATTAGTACATCTACACTTCGGATCCCTACTTAACGAACAATTATTTGGATTTGTGGGAGGGGATGGGAGGGAAGGGGCGGAGCAAGGTGGAGGGGACGCAGTGTGTCTGAAGCTCTTTTTACAGAGGATATAGGGGTCTGCATACGCCAACCAGTGGCCACCTCACGAGATGACAAACGGTGCTCTTTGCTGGGCTGTGTACGTAGACTAAAGAGGGCCAGCGGCAAACGGTGCACCCCATTTTTCTTCAACGTGGTACACAGTTTGGACAGTTTGCTTTTGAGGAGCCTGTTGATCCTTTCCACAGCGCCGTTGGCCTGTGGGTGGTAAATTGAACACATCCGGTGCTTAATGCCAAGTAGTGCTCTGACATGCTGAAACAGTGCATTGAAAAAATGTGTGCCATTGTCTGAACTTAAAACCTCGCACACACCCCATCTAGGGAAAACCTTGCATACCCAGAATCTAGCAGCGCATTTGGCATTCGGATGTGCACAAGGCCCTGCTTCCACCCACCTTGAAAAGGGGCAAACCACTATTATCAGGTATCTGGAGGCATTGCAACGTTCACCCATATCACCATAATCTATGTGTAATTCATGTAACGGCTCAGTAGGACGGGGCAATGTGCCTTGTAGCATTCATAATGTCATCCCTGTACTGAAACACTGACATGTAGTGCAGTGTATGACCATTTCTGTGCTGCTCTCCTGCATGTTTGGTATAAACCAGTCCTCCTGTATATCTGCTGTGATGTTCTGCTTTGAACTGTGGGGCGGATAGTGTAACTGTTCAAATGCTTCTGCTAGCAGCTCTTAGGGCATTACTGTCTTCCCAGAGCTCTCTTGTCTCCATAATAGAGGTGTTGGGGATTGCTTGCATCCCCTTCTCAGCCACAATTCCTTCTCCCTTTCTGGTGCCCTACCCTGTAACTCTATTATTTGGGAGATGGGCAATGCTGTATAAGCTGTTGGATGCTCACTGGCTGTTGGGGTGGTCACAATGTATTCAGCAGGCATTGTATTGGGCCGATACACCGCCATTTTGGCTGCTGCATTGGCAGCTGCATTCCCCATTGGTATGTCATCTGTCCCGTTGGTGTGGGTGGGGCATTTGACGACCACCACAACAGATGGCTGGGATAATGCTTCTATCAGTATTTCTAGCAGTGCCGCATGCTGTACTGGTGATCCAGCCGCCCTCCAAAACCCCCTCCTCTTCCAGCGGGATAGACAGACGTGCACAGTTGTGACATATGCTGAGTCTGAATATATTGTGATATGGCAACCTCGGGACACTCTCTATGCTTAAATGAGAGCTACGAGTTCCACCGCCTGTGCAGAATAATGCAGGGGAATCTTTTCATAACCAACGTCTCGTACTCCCCTTCCTCAAGTTGTGCAACTGCTGACCCTATATGTCTTTGTCCAGCCTACATGTCAATTGTGGATGACCCATCAACGAAGAGTACCTCAACCTCTGCCAATGTGCAATCTTTCGCTTTGGGGATATCACCCTCCTCCCCCTTGTATGTGGCGTAATTGTGCACCGTTAGATCTTCGGCAATGGTCATAATGGTTAGAAAGGTGGCACGCTAAACTGTTTTGCATCTAACCACATGAATGTGGGGTTTCGAGATAATAATCTTGTATGCTGAAGATCTCTGTATAGTCAGGGTGGACTTTGACCTTTCTAGGATGGCAAATAGAGAATGTTCCAGATACAATGTAACTGAGCACCCCATTACAATAGTAGAACTTTTTTCTATTGCAAATGCAGCAGCTGCTAAAGCTTGTTCACACGCAAACTGCCCTTGCATCACTGAATCCAGTGTGCCGCTGTAATAGGCCAACGGCTTATGGCCCATAGTACCTTTTTGTGTCAATACTGTGGTCATGAGCTGGCCATCTGAATGTGAGAACAAGTAACATTTCTGTGTGTTGTCTGGGGTGGCGAGTACGGGTGCTGAACGAATGACTTCTTTTAGTTCGTCAAACTGTTTGATCATATCTGCAGTCCACTGGAACTTATGATCCTTTGTTTTTTGTGCTTCCCTAAGGCCCTGCAGAAGTGGTCTTGTGTATACCAGGTAATCTAAGATCCATGCCCTACAGTAGTTGCATAGCCCCAAAAACCTCTGCTTTTCTTTGACTGAGGCAGGTCTGCGGGTGGTGTGTACCAACGCTGCCCTATCTAGTAGTATCCTTTTACCATTTGCTGATATGAACTGTCGAAGATAGAGCACCTCCTGTTGGCAGTATTGCAACTTAGACTTGTCAATCTTGTACCCCTTATAGGCTAGCAATTGTGGGAGTGTAATGGAATCCCTTTGGCAGTGCTACTCACTGTCACTGCACCCTAACAGATCGTCCACACACTGTATAATCGTGCAGGGCACCTATATATTCCCTATAGCAGCGTGCAATATTCTGTTAAATATGCTCAGGCTCTCACAGTACCTCTCGGGCAAAAGAGTATGTTTGAACCGCATTTGGCCCTGTGTAAATGCCATGAGGTACCTCGACTCAGGATGGAGTGGAATCGAGAAGAATGCATTTTTCAAGTCCACTACAGTGAAGTTTGTGGCTTCTTTGGGGATACTGCATAAAATTGTCGCAGGATTTGGAACAACTGGAAATTCTTTTTGTACCACGTGAATTAGGGGGCGCAAGTCCTGAATTATTCTCCAATTGTTGATTTTTTGACAGGGTATATCTCTGTGTTACTCAAAGACCTCAATGGCACAATGATCCCCTCATCCAGTAGGGCCTGTATTGTCTTTCTAATACCGTTCTCCGCCTGCCTTGATAATGGATATTGTTTTACCCTGGGTAGCACCACACCTGGCTTCAGTGTTATACGCACAGGCGTCACGTCTTTCAGTAGTCCTACATAGTGTGGATTTGTAGTCCACAACTCTGAAGGCATGTGTTGTAATTCTTCGTCAAGGAATAGAGGTGGAGTTAGTACTGCCATCAGTGGGCACTGAACCCTTCTGTACTGTACCATTATGTCACAGGGGATACAAATCTGTAATATTTCCCAATTTTTGTCATTGTTCTCTAAAATCTTGTCATCTGTCACCTCCTTTTATTGTACTGTTGGATCTATACAGAGCACTGTGCGCCACTCACACTCGTCCATGTCAGTTCCTAGCACAACAACCCTTTTGTCAGAGACCAACAATCCTTTAAATCCAGTGACAATATTGTTCCCGCCACCACCTCAGATGACGCAACTGGATGAAAGATGAAATCTGTGGACACTCGCCAACACTTTTTAGCAATCTGAGGCACTGCCTTCATGAGCACAGTGATACCATAAATGAACATGTCCATGTCCACGGGAGACCCGCGGACCACCACCTCCCTTGTCATTGTGTGTATTATCAACATTGCCCTTATTGCGCACAGCCCAGGTCTGGAGCAAACTATACTGCAATCTGTAAATGATATTATCATCTTTAATTTGCTAAGCAGGTCCCTGCCCAGCAAATTGATGGGAACTTTCAAGAGTATAGTAGGGGAGCCTGCACCACCTTTACGTCCAACTCCTCAGTGTATGAAACTGTGGAAATAGCCCCAGAGAATCCCTGCGTGTCAAGATATTTGCCTGATAATGGAAAATTCCCATCCATGATGTACAATTATTTTGCACTTGAGTCCACCATAAATATGAACTGTTTGCCTCCTATCCCCGCCAAGGGGTCCTCTTCAGAGTGGATGGTCGTTCACAAGACTGGACATGCGAGTGCTCTCTGTTGGCTGTCTTAATTGGGATATGTTTGTTCCAGGGAGCTTGGTGCTCTATTGACTAGGGCCACACCGCCCTGCTGTTGCTGCAGTGGGTACCGTACCTGTATATCAGATACTTGAGGCTGCTGGTTGTATGTCAGGGGTTGCCCCTGTAGATATCCTTGATTCTGATACCCTTGACACTGTTGCAGATACCGTAGTACTTGGTTCCTTGGGACTCCTTGGCACTGCTGCTTTGACCCGTAATTATACCCCATTGCAGACCTGCCCATGCATTCCCTTGCAAAATGCCCCCACCTCAAACAATTCCAACATTGTGATTGTCCAAACCCACCCCCTCTTGCTTCTCGGAAGCCCACTGTTCCTCGCTACAGTGCTCATTGCTGCCACTGTTGGCTGGGATACTGTTGCCCGCCGCCCTTCTGTCCTTGTCCTCCTTCAGCCCAGAGCACAGCAATAGTGGCACTTTCAACCTGCTGGGTGCTTTCTATCCCTTCTACCTGCACTAGTGTCGACACAGGTTCCTGGACAACAACCTTTGCCAATTTTGTTTGTACCAATTTCGCTTCCTCCGTTTGGCATCTTTGTGCTGTTTCCCTTTCCCGCTCCTTGATTTCTTTTTCAATGGTGCACTATTATACTGTGTATCTCCAGCCACCCCTTTGCTTTGATACCCACAATCTTATCTAACGCCTTCTGCACCTCCTTTGGCAAGCCCTTCTTTACTATAAAAAAGAACAATGGTATAGAATGATCCCACAGTCCTCCTGTTTCAGCTCTCCACATCACTTGTAATTTAAGAATTAATTTAGTAGGGTCCTCATCATCACCCATTGTACGCTGCATCCGGGACTGTAAATCCACGGTGTCTGGGAAAGCCTGTTGTAGCACATCCCACACCTGTGCTCTAATACTGTTGAAGGATGCTTCTTTGTATGCATCGTCTCCCATGGTTATTCCTGGATACCCAGATTTTACCCACATATTCCCGGCCTGGTCGCCAATTATAGCAACCATCAAACTCTTGATGTCCCCTATTGCCAGGAGCACCTCTGCTGTTTGCTTTTCAAACTCATATATCCACATACTCGCCTCTGCTGTGAGCTTTGGGAGAGCCTTAAACAAATTGTTTGTATCCATCTGGGATACAAACAATTACAGCATATACTGTGTCCTACCTGCCCTCTTATGTATGAGGAACATCTGCATCTTCGCCCCACTTCCCACACCCTTCCTCATAACTCCCCTTCTCTTTATCATAGCAATCTGGCCGGCCCTATTCCTCAACCTGCCTGTCATGATGCCTATCCCCGGGGACCCAGACCCAGACCAAGTCCAGCAACCCCGGAAGCAGGCATCAAGTTATACTAAGCAAACCCAACAACCCCTGTTAGGGGCTATTTGGGTGCAGTCTTGGCGCCTATGGCGCCAGGCCCATATGGAGAGTCAGTCCTGGTGCCATAGGCGCCAGGCTCATAGATTAAAACTTACCTGATGCAGACCATGCTGCAAACTCACCTGATGCAGACCATGCTGCAAGAGCTCCAAGCCAAAGGAGGCTTGGAAGGGACTACTTTACCTAAGGGACCAGTGGGGCTGGGGAGGAATACTTACCTGGGACTACTTTGGAGGCTATTTAAACCACGCCCGAAGAGCAGCACACGCTTCGCGTTATTCTGCATCCAGCAGCGTAACGCTCACTGTGCCTGCAAGTCTGCATCCAGTCTTCTGCCACGCCCACCTCGAGTACGGAGCTCCTAGAAAAAGGGGAGAGAAGGAGAAAAGGTTAGAACAAGAGCAATACCCTTGATCCTTACCTGAATTCCCAATCCATCGTGCCTTCGAGCTGGAAGAAAGAAGTTATTTTATGCGCGTCGCCTCGCCTGCAGCAGCGCCGCGCTGAAGTCACCGGCCTTCTCAGCATCTTCAAATTCCACTGCATCATTCTGCATGCTCCCGCCGCACTCCGGCACCTAAGGGGAAGACAAGAACAGCAAGGTGAGCCAAGGGAATACACAGAGGCAATATTAGTTACCCCCCATAGACTTACCTGATTTTACCACCGGGGGTACTATTCCTCATCACGGGTCGGCGCAGCTTCCACTGCATCCTCGCCGAACCCCGGCCCCTAAGGGGAAACAAAAGGACAGCAAGGTGAAACAAAGGGATAAACAAGTGGAAACCTCCTCACCACAATAGACTTAACTGATTTTACCGCCGGAGGCATTATTCCTCGAGACTTCATACTTTCTCTCAGCACCTGAATAAGGGAGAAAGCAACAGGTTACATATTGACATTATTTTATCGAACAGTGTTGGATAATACAAATCCTTACCTGAATATTACAGGTTGCCACGAGGAACTCTTCGCTAGGGTCAAGCTGCAACCTGCAAGGAATCGGACAAGAGTGAAAGTCAGAAATTTGAACTCTTACGAACTACATACGTACAGCGTCTTGCCGGGAATCTCAGAGTCAATATTGTTCTGGAACTCACCAATTCCTTTGAGCCAGTGAAACAACTGGTTATCTATGCGCCCCTGCGTTCAATGCAAGATGGAGAGCTCATCTTTCCAAACCATCATGTGAGACTATAAGAGGGGACACCAAAGGTGATCAGTAGGGAGAACAGCGGGAGTGGGCGGGGTTAACGTTCAACTCCACGGGTGGTTAATTCCCTTTCTCCATTTGCAGAAGAATATTCCTACGGGCCAAGCAAACGAAGCTGGGTGGGCCAGTCCAGTCCAGTCCGTCATCTCGGCACTACGCGTCACATTGGTGGAGACCGCAGCTGTCCAGTTCAGATCGACGCCCCTGTGGGAGCCAAGTGAGCGTAACACTTCCCCCCTGCCCAAAAAAACCTTCTAATTGGGGAACAGGGGGTACTCGCAACTGCCTTTTAACCCCTTCCTTCTTCTTCACCATGTCCCTCATCAAACGTATCATTGTCATCCTCCCTCTCATCGTTCCCCAACACCATATTCTCCTGTCCAAGGACTGTCCACTCACCCTTGCTTCCCTCCTCAACACATATGCTTCTTATTCCTTCAGTATCCATCCTGATATTCATTCTCCCGATCCTTTTCCCGATACCCCTACATCCCTCACTCCACTTGAGGATGCCTGTATCCTGTTCAGTTATGTTAGCAACTCTGCCAACCTATCTTCGAATTCCCTTGACCTGACACCCGCGGATTTCGATACTTCGGGCAGGTGTGCGTATGTGGGTGGAGGAGCGGTAGCCTGTGGTGTTACTGGTGCTTATGGGTCCCTACCAGAGTGGGTACATAGGTTAGATATGTGTACCTGTCTGCGGGACATGATGCCAAGGGATATAATCCCTGTGCTTTGCTGATGCCCCACCCTCTCCTTCTCCCCTCTGGCATTTTTAATCTTTCTATATATGTGCCCCTGCTCCGTCCCCTTGGTCCTCTGTGTCCTCAAACAATCGTCAGAGGTCTAGAATCTCTTTTCTCTTGCTGTTTCCCCTTATACTTGGCTACTAAAAATGTGGACATGTGTTCCAAGACACTCTTATTGTGGGAGGCCTGCTCTGGACATGGGCAGGGCATCCCCCCTCCTCTTGTCTTGGCAATCCACTGCTTATGGTATTTCTCCACCCTGTCATGATATAGTGGCAGGACCTTATACAAATACTCTGGTGGCGTTCCTCCCCCCCCTACTAATGCTGGCTGCATCTTACTAACCCTGCAAAGCCCAGCTGACGCGCCGCGCATACTGCCGCTGCTTGTGACAATCAACACAAAAAAAGAAAATCCCCCCACCCTTTTCTGTCCCCCTTCCCTGAGCACACACACACACCACTCCACAAAAACATCCAGTGCCACACCACGCCATGACACACACAATTACCACCCCTCATCCAATAAAACACAACTACAATAAACTGAAATAACAAGCTAAAATAACAACCACTACTTGTTCCAGGCCTAATACATATGAGACAACTACTTTTATTTCCATATTCCTCCTTTAAATAATATATTTTATCATGGTACCACCTTCCCACCCATTCGAGAAGGGGCTCCCTGCCTTACCTTTGCCTTACCTTATAATGCCTTACCAAAATAATCTTATTCACAATACAAACACAAATAAGAAATAACACAAACTACGCCCATGTCACATCAACAACCTTGCTCTCTATGTGTTCACACCTCCCCATGCATCTGTCCCCTACTTGTTATCGCTTACAAGAGTCTACTCACATTTGCGTGCTCACCCAAACTCCTCTGTCACAGGGTTCCAACACCTGTCTGCACTCTCCTCGGAGCCGCACTCCACTTCCAAGACCAGAGAGGACTTCTCTTAAAAAGGCGCATGTTTTTTTGGGACCGGTCGCTGTAGGTGAGCGCTGCTCCTTCCAGAGAGATGGCCTGGAAGCCTCTGCAAATACAGGGGGTGCTGGGATCACGTCGGGGTCACCAATTGAAGGCAAGTTCCTGAACGATCACACCAGAGGGAATACAACCCGGTAGAGAAGAAAAGGCCCAAGTCAATCTTGTAAGGATAACAGATTTTAATCTCACACACAGATGAGAGCAACAGCAAACAACTCTGCTGCTAAGAACGTTCTGCCGAAAAAGGGTACAGCAGAGGATTAAGAAGAGACACATCGTCATAGTGACGCAATGCATACAGTAAAAACCTGTGCAGCTGGTTGGTGTGCGCCTATAAAGGATCCGACTGCCCCATAAGGGATGCCAGGTCATCGGTTCCAGCCCAGTCCGTCAGTCTTCCATCACGTGGGTGCCGCAGAGATCTTCTTCTCACCAACGAAGGTGAAAGGACAAATTAACTACACTCCTAACACAATGCTACTTTATCATTATACTGTGCACCTAGCAGGCCTGAAGACTGGCACAGAGGAGGTTCTGGGGCACTCTAACCTTCATACACGCATTTCACTCACTCCCTTCCACATCATCCGGCTCCAAGGTCTCCACCCTCGTTTTGAACTATAATTTTTTCCTCGCAGCACCCTGCAATACAAATCATATAATTGTGGCTAAAAGACATGCAATGTCCGTCCTCTTTGAACATTTCAGAACTTGTTACTTTGGGGTTGGTGGTCATGGAATTCAGGGGATCTTGAGGTTTAGCCAGTTATATGGGCTATAACTCGTGGTCGCCTGGGGATAGGCTGGGTCATGCATTGGCTAGTGGGAGATAACATGCACACCAGGCGCCGGTCTATGACCGCAGCCTTGTAGGGCGTATTCCTTGCGGATAGAAAAACATCTTTGCAACACTGTTAGAACAATGAATGAGCTTTATGGTGGTCAGGGGTGTGGGTTGTCCTCATGGGAGCTCGGACATGGCTGGAGATTTCCCTCATCTCACAATTAGAGCCTAATGCATGAAATGCTGCAATCGCTGCGCATGCCTTGTCTCCGAACAATGGTTACTAACATCTACACAGAATGCACTAACATCTATACGAAATGGCAGTCTTGCTCGTGCCTTGGGCTATATTATGTTGGTTGATTATATTGGGGTGGGGTCACACCACTGTCCCCCTGCCCTCTGGACTATCATGGTGTTTGGAATGCTGCTCGCCTCACTCTAAAGCGCCTAGGGGGGTGGGACGGGTTGTCCCTTATCAAAACCAGTAACAGTTGGAAAATCACAAAGTACCTTCCACAAATATACATCTTGTTCCTTCTCCCCCTAGTAATATAACGATGATTAAGCTGACGAGAAGTCATGTGGGATAATACTCACTGTATGTTTGATATGACAATGTGAGTAACAAGAATTCTAGTTTGTACTAGAATATGGTGCAAATAATACTTCCAACATCTGTATTGTCCAACTACTCCACCAAAAAGAGATGATTCTTTGTATTTTAGAAGTATGCACAATGAGTTTGACCCCGAAAAAAAAAAAAAAAAATGTATATGCAGTGTGACAGTGCCCGTGTCATGAGAGAGCTGCATCCCGGGAGTGAGTGAGATATAGGTAGGGGAGCCTACCCCGCACTGAGGGAAGTTTTGCCGAATCCGAAGGAGCTCGACGAAGAGGGACGTTGTCAAAGCTTACCTCCCGACAACGTCCAGAGAACAGACACTCCATTGCCGTTTTTGGCTGTAACCCAAAGTGGCCTGTTTTGCCCCGGCGGCGGTTGCTTAACTACTTATCATCGTTCCCCAGACCTTCGGCGTCCTAAAACCCTGAGTAATCTCCAGGGATACGCATGATGGCACGGCAGTATGGCAACCCGCTACGAGGAAGAAAGGGGGCGGGGCTACTACTGGTGTTTGTAGAGCTGTGAACAAGATAGTCTGTGATTGCCCATTAACAACGCTCCCCCCTATAAAACCGGTAACTGACCTTGAACTAAGAGAGAGACGTTCTACTCTTTACAGGACAGACGTCGAGTTGAGAGAGTGGAAGAAAACGAGTACCGCTGGGCATACAAGGACTAAGAAGACTGATCGAAGAAGCTGTTGCGTAGTGTATACGCAGTTACCACGCCTGCGCGAGTGGGATCGAGGCTCGCGCATGCGCAGTTAATAATAAAGACGGTCACCCGGCAGTTGGAGCCGGGGACCCGAGCAGTCCACACGCGTCCTGTGTGGTTCCTTGTATGTGTGGGCGCGGTTGCGCATGAATGCTGGTGGGGGCCCTGGCATAGCCCCCACCACATAACACTGGCAACGAGGACGACTCCGGAGCAGTACATCTCCGCGCTGAAGGCGTCGGAGATGGAACATCTTGCTCCGTGTTGGCACAAACTCGCGTGCAGGGCCGGTGGCCATTTTCTTCATACGCGGTTCGCAGCGTTTGCGGCCCAACAGGGTTCTCGTGCGCCGACTGCGATCCCTAGTATATACTCATACATTTTTGGAACTTTCCACAGCCCCAGCATGCTTCAGGGCTGTGGCATCATTGCATGAGAAGAAGGAAAGCACTGTTGGGGGTGCTAAAGACGTTCCCACGCCTGGACCCGCTGGGTTGGGTTCCAGAATTTCATCTGAGGACTGAATCATCTCTTCACCTGGAAAGGCCAACAACCTGTGAGTACTTTACCCTGATACTGCCATGGGTGAGGAAGGAGAAGAGGAGGGTGCCCCTGCCCCGGTCCCACGCAGGAGGCACAGCACTTTGGCCCCCATGCCTGAATTTGACACCAGGGGGCCACCATCCAAATTGGGACCGAAATGGCTCCTGTGGGTCAAGAAACTAGAAATGTTTTTCAGGGCCTCTGGGGAGGTGGATGATGAAGCGAAAATTGCTATCATGGTATACTCTGCAGGGACGGAAGTCCACAGAATCTACGACTCTCAACATCCCGGTGGTCACGTACGACGCCGTGAAACAGACTCTTCGAGACCATTTTCTCCCCATGGGGAATGTGGATTTTGACAGATTTGTCATGTGTACTGAGAAGCAGCTAGAAGAGGAGTTTCTGGACCAATTCTGTGCGCGGCTGAGGCACCTGGCCAGCTCCTGCAGGTGGGGGAATGAGGAGGAGATGGTCCGCAATCAGCTGCTGCAAGGGTGCAGTTCGGGGAAACTGAGGAGGCAAGTGTTGAGGGAGCCTGGTTTGACCCTATAGCAGATTTTGGACACTGGGCGAGCTTACGAACTGGCGGAGGCTAGGGGGCGTAGATGGATGCAGCCACGCACCCTGGTAAAGGCAAAGAGGCATTTGCCATTGGACGCTCTGCTCCTGGGCGAGATGGTCACCAAAGAGAGGGGATGGCCCTCCGGCGCCTGGCAATGCTCAGTCGTGTCCCTACTGCGGCAATGACCTGCCGCATGTGGGGGAGTGCCCAGCAAAGTCGAGGGTCTGCAGCCGGTGTGGCACACCAGGACATTATGCGACGGTGTGCAGGGCATCCACCCCGGTAGCAGCCTCGAGAGGACTAGTGAGAATTGGTGGGAGCAATACCCGGAGTGTGCGGGGTGTGTCAGCGGTCAAGCAAGGCCTGCAGGACCAGAACATTGCAGAGGAGGAAGAGGAAATCTTTTTCATTTCAAGCATTGCCACAGGGTCCAGAGGAAGCCGACAACCGACTTGCATGGTAGACATCGGAGAAATTCCCACCCCAGTCCTCATAGATACAGGGGCGTCAGTCTCTGTGCTAGCGACTGAACATTATGAAGCACTCCCAGGCCCTCCGGAGTTGACAGAATCCAAGGCGCTGATATACACCTTCGGCGGGGACATGTCACTTCCCATCCAATGAGTTTTCGTTGCGCCAGTATCCCATGGACAGAGCAAGATAAAAGCAAGGTTCTTTGTAACAAGTGTGAGCCTGCACTCCCTTGTGCCGCCTCCGAAGCACTAAACCTCATGCACTTCACGCTCGCTGTCTATCACACGGACCTAGAAAGCCTCTTGCAGCGTTTTGACATGATCTTCCAAGGGATAGGGAAACTAAAAGGCGACCCCATACGGCTCCACATTGATGAATCGGTGAGACCAACAGCACTCAAGCACCGCCGCATCCCGTTCCACCTGAGGGCACAGGTGGAGAAGGAGTTACAGACAATAGTCGACCTAGACATTATTGGGAGAGTGGAAGGCCCAACCCCTTGGGTTTCTCCGATCGTGGTTGCCCCAAAGCCCAAACAGCCAGGTGCAGTCCGCATCTGCGTGGACATGAGGTTGCCGAACACGGCGATCAAAAGGGAACGTCACCTCACGCCCACCCTAGATGACATTGTTGGCGAGCTACAAGGGGCGAGAGTCTTTTCTAAACTGGATTTGAGGTCTGGCTATCACCAACTGGACCTCCACCCCGAGTCAAGATACATTACCACCTTTATGACTCATGAGGGGCTATACCAGTTTAAGAGGCTCAGCTTCGGGGTCTCGTCGGCAGCGGAAGTTTTCCAGAATGCCATCAGAGGTGCCCTGTCGGGGCTCAAAGGGTCAATCAACATGTCGGATGACATTCTGGTGTTTGCAAGGTCGGAAGTTGAGCAGCTGAAGCGCCTGGAGAGCACCCTGGAATGACTCTGCGGCCTAGGACTGACCCCGCACAGAAACAAGTGTGAATTTTTGAAAGACCGGATAGAATTCTTCGGGTTCGTGTTCCACGCCGGGGGCATCTCTCCGGACCCGGAGAAGGTGAAGGACATCCAGGAGGCTGCCCCGCCGGAGTCGCCCGCGGAAATCAGGAGCTTCCTGGGGATGGTCAATTATTGTAGATGATTTATCCGCGACTTGGCCTCCCTATCGGAACCCTTGCGGGCGCTGACTAGAAATGATGTGGCCTGGTCCTGGACCGGGAAGGAGCAGAGGGCATTCACGGCCATCAAAAACGCCCTGTCGGGGCAAGAGACTATGGCCTACTTCAATCTGGACCGGGAGTCGGAGATCGTGGTAGATACCAGCCCGGTGGGACTGGGTGCGGTCCTCATGCAGGCCGACCCACAGGGGACCATGCGGCCCGTTGCTTACGCCAGCAAGGCTCTCACCGAGACAGAGAAGCGATATTCACAAATTGAGCGTGAAGCCTTGACCATCTTGTGGGGCTGTAAGCATTTTCGGATTTACATCCTGAGAAAGCCCGTAATGGTTGTGACGGACCACAAGCCCCTGATCCCGATCATGTCTGGGGCGTCGCCCAAGCCACCGCCTCGCATCGATTGATGGATGCTCTCGCTCATGGAGTACGGGGTTAAGTTGCTGTATCGTCCTGGCACACACAAGCCAGCGGACTATCTGTCCTGGCATCCGGGGTCTGGGAGGCCCAGAGACTCGGCAGAGGTGGCGGACTGTGTGGAGGCGGTGCACCTGGTGGTGGAATCGGCGCTACCTGTCGCCCTGGCGCGCCAGGAAATCGCAGATGAATCAAACGCAGATGAGGTATTCCTGAGAATCAAGGAGGCTGTGGCCAGCGGGGAGTGGCACGACGTGCTCACGAACCGTGCCGGAAGGGACGACGGTGCGCGAAAGGACCTGCAGGCCCTCTGGAGGGCTTGCCACGACCTGTCGGTAGCGGAGGACGGCTTGCTGCTGAGAAGGCACCAAATTGTCATTCCACAAGCTCTAGTAGGAAAGGTGCTGCGGCTCGCACACCAGGGTCACCAAGGAATGGCGAAGACCAAGGCATGCCTCAGGTTGAAAGTGTGGTTCCCAGATCTGGAGAGCAGGTTAGTGGAGTTTGTGAGGGCATGCATTCCGTGCCAAGCGGCAAGTCCAGTGGAGCGAGGGCCGCCCATCCAGGCCATGGAAAGGAGTGAACGCCCGTGGGGGACACTGCATGCAGATTTTGGCTCCACGGGCCGGGGGATGTACTTCTTGGCAGTAATAGACCAGTGGTCGGGCTATCCTGAGGTGGAGCTGGTTGAATCCACGGCCAGTGATCACACCATCCTGGCCCTGGAGAAGATGTTTGCCACCCATGGCTTCCCCGTGGAGATATGTTCGGACAACGGAGCGCCATTGCAGGGCCAGCAGTTCACAAGATATTGTGAAGAAAGAGGAATCAAGCATCGGAAGGTCACCCCACTCTGGCCCAGGGCAAATGGAGAGGTGGAACGCTTCATGCGGACGCTCAATAAAGTGTTCCGAATATCGCTGAATGGAGGGGGAAGACCTCTGGCGAAATCTGGTCGACTTCCTGCGCGAATACCACACAACCCCGCATCAGTCCACTGGGGTCGCGCCAGCGGAAGCCCTTTTCAAGCGGGCCCCACGCAGGCTGTTACCAGAAGTAGAAGGCCGCAGACCGGGGGAGATTGATAACAACAGGGTACGAGAGGAAAGGGCTGCCCAGAACGAGCAGGAGAGTGTCCGGAGGAAGTTACCCGAGAGGGTGATTGCAGTGGTGGACACGGTGCTGGTTCGGAATTGGAGGCCGGAAGGGAAATTATCTCTATCTTACGAAACGCAGCCATTAGGAGTGACCCACGTCAAGGGTCAATGGTTACTGCAGCCAATGCCCGAGGAACAGTCACGAGGAATGCATCCTTCTTCAATCGAATAGCGGCAGCGCCAAACCCGGAGGTAAGCGACCCGCATGTGGCCGAGTTTGACGACTGATATTCACCAGGGAACGATGGACCGCCAGAGGCCCCAGGGACACCAGAGGCACCCTCCGAAGAGGCACGCAGGTACCCGAGCCGGGCAGGGCGCAAGCTGCCGCAGAGGTTCCAAGACTTTATTATGGACCCTGCCTCGTAACACGTGGAAGACTGTCAGCCTAAGTTTGAACTGTTACTGTTGAATGCATTTTGTTATGTGTGTTTCTTGTTTGGGGGAAAAGGAGGGATGTTGCGTAGTGTATACGCAGTTACCACGCATGCGCGAGTGGGATCGAGGCTCGCGCATGCACAGTTAATAATAAAGACGGTCACCCGGCAGTCGGAGCCGGGGACCCGAGCAGTCCACACGCGTCCCTTGTGGTGCCTTGTATGCGTGGGAGCGGCTGCGTATGACTGCCGGTGGGGGCCCTGGCATAGCCCCCACAACATAACGGAAGCCATACCTACTGTAAGGAAGGAAGTGAGGATTAGAAACCAGGAGACTGAAGCAAGTTTTCTGCACAGACTGCTATTCCTCTAATCTGCACCTCGTTCAATATAGTTTACCCTTTTTTTGCAAACCTGTTTATTCTCGTTCTTTCGCATGCAGATAAAACATTAATTCTTAAATTAATTAAAACAAGAATATTGCTCCTATTAGGAACCAAAGAAACCCCCACCATAATAATGGAACATGACTGAAGAGAAAACTATTATTAAAGTAAAAACTAGAAACCTTGTTACTCATATTGCCATATCAAACATAAGGTGAATATTATCCCACATGGCTTGTATTATCCCATAAACCCATGCCACTGCAGTCTGCCAAGAATTACACAAAACAAAAACCACTGGTCCCCCAATGGGCCCCCAAAAAGGAAATAAGAGCCTGTCAGCTTCCTTGGTTCTTGGCATGCCTTCTTGTGCAGAATACTGCTCTCTGTGAACTCCCTAAAATGTTTTAGATGGGTGTATACCCGCTACACCATGGGTGGCATTGGGCATCACGTTTCTTGCTCCTATTTCTTCCTTGCTTGATGTGCATTTCATACTCTAAACAAACTGCGGGCGGCAATATGGTTGCTCTGTATTTTCATTTATTTTACTTTCTTTTTCCTTTATTTCGTTTTCCTTTTGCCGACCCGCAATCAGCAGGTGGCATTTGAGTCGACTAGCGAATGCACCTCCCATAAACTGCAGCTGGCATTGAGGTTGCAAGTGTGGTGTATGGCCCACTTAATTGTGGGTGCATGGCCCCTTTCAGGTAAGGAGTCATGACTCTGTCGAGGCTCGTCTGAATAAAAGGAGCTCTGCTGGCACGGGACGGGCAGTGCAGCAGAGCCCCGGAAGTGGCAACTCGTGTCTACGTGGTTCTTTGGTCCTTGTCTGCCGTGTGAACATGCCCTAGTGTCACAGCCCCAGTCTGGGTGCCCCCAGAGCCGAGGCTGCAATCTGCTCGGTGCCCCCAGCCACAGTACATCCGTCCGGTGTTCCGGACATTGCAGGGTGCTCCCTGCAATACGTTTACTGCGAGCCCACAGTACATATTGGCAGTCCGGGTGATCCCGGTATCTGCTGCGGCCCGCCGTGGTGTCTGGTGGCGGGCTGCCACAGCAAAGATTTTAGTTTTGTTTTTTAAGGCACCCTTGCAAACTGTGCGTGGCATGAGGGTCACATTTGTTTTCATCCAGCTATTTTGTTCAATCTTCTTCTACTTTATTCCTAGCACAGAGGAGGCTCTTTGTATGAATCCCATGAACGGCTTCTCTTGTTCTGTCCTGATGCGCATGCACTCAGGAGGTGCACTGTGATTCGTAGTACAGAAAACTATTTGTCCTTCCTCAAACATTTATGGTCAGGTGGTTTTAACACTTTATTTCTTGATTAATCTCTTTTATTTTCGGTTATTCTCGAATTATTTACCAAGCACTTGCAAGGCATGTCTCGGACTCCAGGTGCTTTGGTTTATTATTTGTGTATTGTTATGCCTCAATGTGAGGAATTGCCATCTCGCAAGGGTGTGAAAGCCCTGGCTTTTTGATTATCAATTTTTAAAATTATGCTTTCCATCCCTGAAAGGGCAATCTGCTGATCATATTCTGCTTTCATAATTTTCATGCCAAAAGCATAGTGTGTATATCACAGGTTTCCCCCCTTCTCACCTGTCTATGTTGCCTGATGTCCTCCTTAGGTGGAGTCTTCTTTCATATGGCTCAGGACTTAAATAAGCCCGCTCGGCCGTGCTCGTCTTCCAGATTACGTTCAGCTTCGATGTCCAGGATCACGGGAAACTCCAGGAGAATTCAAGAAGGTGTTGGGGGTGCGCGGAAGCGGCACAGGGATTCCGGGAAGTAGAAAAGAGAGAAGAAGTCGGAAGAAGCGAATCCAGGGGCCAGGGGATAGCAAGTAGCACTAGAGAAGGTTCGGAACACACGTCCGATCACAGCTAGTAGCAGCTTTGAGACGCATGGCCACAGTGGTGTGGCTTCTTTATAGAGGACGCTGCGTAGAACGTGAAGACTGGCGAGCAGCGTGCTGAGCTTGCCGCCATGTTGGTAGTATTATGGAGTGTAAGGCCCGACGTGACAGGGACCAGGAAGCCCAGAAGGGGCGAGTTCGATGGTTCATGACAGCGTATCTGTGTCCTGCAGCAATCAGTGTCCTGATTTGCAGCACCTGCTCTACCAGTGGCACAGAGCAGATTCAGAGGTCATAGTTTCCCATTTGACTCCCGCAGTGACATCTTAGTCTCGGCAGCACAGGAGCTGCATTTAAGATCTGCCCCCCTGTGCCAAACTATGATGATCATAAGTAGCCCATGATGGTAGCAGGATAAACTCTTATAATCATTGCAGGCACATTCAATTTGATATCACCCACGTGTCGGCTCCTGTGAGCCAGCTCAACTGGGGAAGGTGATGTGTGTACTGGCCAGGCAGGCTGAGTCTGACAAATGACCAGACCGGAAACCTGAATGGCCATGCCCCTTCTTTGATCTCTTTGTGAGGACAGATAACACCCTCCACCAGCGACAGCCGCACACCAGGCAGCTGTCATGGGCACAAGCATCAAAGAAGCACACCCATTCAAAGGGTGTAGCCTCACACCATGGGGCTCCATTTCTAGAGGCTTTTGTTCCTAGTGAGAAGGGAAGGGGGTGGTGGTAGAGTAGACAGGAGGGCTCTGTACTGTGTAGGAAGACTTCCACCATCTTATTTCTCTCTGCCTCCCTCTATCCTTCCGGTCCTCTCCATTTCCTCTGAAGGAATGCAATTTGGGCATGATGCCAGAAGAGCAAAGTCCACTCAATTCTGGAACAGGAGTTGGACAACTAAGGTAGGCTAGCTTTAGTCCAATCACCCACAGACTTTAAAAGAAGGGATCACCCTCCACTTCTTTAATTCACTCTGGAACAACAACTGGGAAGGATTTATTGGACCTGTTTTGTGAGAGTTGCACTTTCAAAAGTCTTCAACCACTGAGGCGAAGGAGCGGTTCGAGGCAGAGGAATGCTCTGCCCCCTACCCACTCCCAAGACACATTGGGTGTTGCTCCTGCTGTGGACCAGGACCTGCCACTCTGCATCAGAATCTCCCAAGGCTGGGAGAGCAGACCCCCAAAAGGACCTATCCTATCCTGTCCTAGAGTCCACAGAGTGGGTCTCACAGCATCTGGAGGTCCAGATCTGCCAAGATCAATGCGCCCGTGATGTGTGGACATTGTTGAGTGCACGACTGCTGGTTAAATGAACATGGGTAAGAGACCCTGATGCCAGTGCGTTCGCCTATGCGCCCATACCGACGTTTTGCGGCGGTCCGCAGCATGGCATTCTGACACATCACATTGTCTCTGCATTTCACTCTCTCTCTCATGTACCAATCTATCCCAGTACACTTCATTGTTGCAGTATGCTCTCTCACACTGGGCCTGCAGACGGGGCCTTTTGAATGGATTGTGTCCTCCCGCGTATTCCTCATCTTTGATATTTGATATTCAGCTTCAGCTGCTTTGGAAATTGATGGTGTCGACTCAATGTCCATCGAGGGCCTCCGTCTCGAGTTAATGTCATTGAAAGCATATATAGTACGCGCAGCGCCCCCGTTGGCTTCAGTTCCATTTTTCCGCAAATGCCATAGCTTTGTGAAATATGTCACGCTTCTTTATTTCATAACCAAACTTCATTACTTCGAGAAATCGAGTAGGTCTTCTCCGTCGACACCGACTACCCGAAGACCGGGTTCAAGAAGTGTCGAGATTGTGGGTTGAAAATGTCACTGACCGATTCACATCGTATATGTTTATGGTGCCTCGGAATGGAGCATAACACCTTGGACTGCTCGAAGTGCCAGTCAATGACGGGAAAGGCCTTGAAGGAACAAAAGGGGAAATTGACGGTAGGTCGAAACCCCAAATCATCTACCCCGACCAAAAAACCTTCGAACGATGAGTCGAGAGGTAACTCTCCTTGGAGGAAGAAAGTTAAGAGGTTGAGAACAAGCAGTGGCTCCCACCACTCCTCATCATCGTCCAAGAAGAGGCACCATAGGTTGCCTTCTTTGACTTCAACGTCTTCTCCTGAAAGGGTTTCTTGCACCACAAAGAAATCCACTGCAGCTGAGTGGGAGGCTTTCAGAGCAGAGATGCTAAAATTATGTGAAAAATAAAAGCCTCCAAGCCATGCTCCTACTGCGCCTTCCAAAGAAGCCGGGAAGGAAAGGGCTCAACTTAAATCCTGCATGCCCTTGAGTCCAGGATGAAGGCCTGATCCTCACCGAGAGCCATCGAGGCCTCGAGTCAATGACGTATCATCGAAAAAAATCCATCGAGCCGAAAGCATAAGAAGCAGAGGTCGAGGTTGTCGATGCCATTGACGCCGGCTGTGCCTTCGACGCCAGCCTAGCCCTCAACATCGACATCGCCTTCGACACCAAAAGCGTCTACGCCAGCTGCGCCATCATTGCCAGCTGTGCCATTAACATCGAATGCCCCATTAAAACCTATGGCGCCATTGAAAAAAGTTTCAACAACTCCTCCAGCGTCAAATCCTCTATTCATAAAACACTTGCTAGCTGAAAAATCTTATTTACCTTTACTAAGTAAGGACTATTTTAAGTCCCTTACATCTATATATGAGGAGAATGAACCCTCAGACAGCAAGTCACCATTTGGCCTTCAATTTGGTACGCCATATGTGCCAGAGAGTTTCATCTCTGAGGAGTCCAGGTTAAAGGACCTTTATGATAACCTGCAGACGGCCAGTTGGGTGGACACCTCCCCTGAGCTAGAGTTTGGAAGACCAGAGGCTGGGGAGCATGCTGATGCACCATTTAGACAGCTCATATCCAAGGTAGTGGACTATATGGGGTGGAGTAGGCCTCCGTTACCATTTGTACAGGATGATCTGACAGACATCCTGGACAAGGGTCCCGAGTCAGATCCTATATTACCTTTCCACATTGCTCTGCAAAAAAGGGTAGCAGCCAATTGGGAGATGCCAGAAACTAATCCGGCTGTGAATAAAAACTTGACCAAGAAGTACTGCCCTTCCAGTAGTGACCCAGACTACCTGTCTAAACACCCCACTCCAGAGAGTCTGGTGTTACAGGCAGCTACCCCAACTTCAAAGCAAGCAGCTTACCCTACCATCCCTCCAAATAGGGATGACAAAAGTGTAGATGGATAGGCAAGGAAGGTATTTTCTGCAGGGAGTATGGCACTCAAATCATCCACTCCACATGTTCCCTTGCATAATTTACATTCACTCTATGGGACTGCATTTCCATGGCGGCAGAGCACGTTCCCGAAGGTGTTGAAAGAGACGGGTTCTTAGCCATAATTGGAGACGGCAAAGAAGCCATGTGTGAGTCTCTTCAGTCAGATCTGGATTCTGCTGACAGCATCAGCAGAGGCATGGCTACTAGCACCGTTATGCGCAGGTTTCTGTGGTTGAGGAAGTCCGGTTTTGCACCGGATGTGCAATCCAGACTCCTCAACATGGCCTTTGACGGGTCTCACCTTTTTGGCCACAAGGCTGACGAGAGCCTTGAGAAGTTGCAGACCTCAATGGCAGCAGCCAAGTTTTTAGGTGCAGCTATTAGGCAACCTAAGCCTTTCCGACCTAGTGGACAGCCTTGGAGGGGTAGATATTTTCGCTACTACTCCTCAGTTGGAAGGGCGAGAAGAATGGCTGGTCAAAGGGGCCAAAGAAAGTTCCCTCGTGGTGGACGAGGGAGATGTGCGTAGCAAGCTCAAGCATGGGCATCTTTACCATTTGTCGCTGCATCAGCCGCCTCCAAAACCTCTCGGAGTTCTTGAGTTACAGTTCACCAGTCGGGGGCAGACTGTCTCAGCATCTGGAAGAATGGCGAGACGTTACTTCGGCTGCTTGGGCATTGGAAACCATAGCCCATGGGTACTGCCTTCCTTTTATACAGAGACCTCAGAGCAGTCCACTAGGGAGCCACTCTTTGAGGATTCCAGATCCGCTCCTTGTGCAGGAAATTTGAACCCTGCTAGAGAAAGGCACTAAATAACCGGTACCTGTAGCAGAGAGGAACAAGGGATGGTATTCCCCTTATTTCCTAATACCCCAAAAGGACGGAGGACTGAGACCCATCATGGACTTGAGATACTTGAACAAGTTCCTCAGGAAGGACAAGTTCACAATGGTTACACTTTCTCAGATCCTTCAAGGCCCTCCGACACCAGGATTGGATGGTGTCATTGGACCTTTAGGATGCTTATTTTCATGTACCAATCAATCTCAAGCACAGAAAATACCTGAGGTTTGCAGTTGGTGGTTCTCATGATCAATTTCGAATTCTGCCATTTGGGCTGACCTCCGCCCGAGGGTTTTCACCAAACTGATGGCGGTGGTGGCAGCGAATCTCAGGATAGGGGGGGATTCACGTCTACCCCTACCTGGACGATTGGTTGATCAGGGTGCATTCTCCCGAACAAGTCCAGGATCATCTCAACGTCACCTGCCACTCTCTTCACTGACTGGGCTTCTCCCTCAATTACAAGAAGTCGCATATGACACCTTCTCAAAAGCTCCAGTTCATCCGAGATGTAATGGATCCTTCCTTGGGAAAGAGCTTGTCACCTGAGGTGAGGGCTCAAGACATTCTACAGATGGTCACCAAATTCCAAAGTGCCCAGCGTCTCCCGGCCTTCGAGTTTTATTTATTTATCTATTTATTTATTTATTTTTGGGTTGCTCGGCCTCATGGCATCCTGCATCTTTCTGGTGCTAGAGGCCCGCCTAAGAAAGAAATCCCTTCAATGTGCTCTCAGAACTCAATGGTCCCAGTTCTCGGGAAAGATGTCAGACCTACTTCAGGTTCCAAGCATGGTCACACAGGATCTTCTGTGGTGGGCCTGCGTTGACAACATTCTGAAGGGAGAACCCGTTTGGCAACCATGGGCAGAGATAACAGTAGTGAAGGATGCCTCAATGACTGGGTGGGGAGCCCACACCAACGATTTGACAGTCCGCAGTCATTGGTCTCCATCGGATTTCAAACTACATATCAATCTTTTGGAGCTGAGGGCAATCGGACTAGCGCTGAAGGCCTTTCTGGCCTCTGTGCGGGGAAAGAATGTCCTAATAATGACGGACAATACAGTGGTCATGTACTACCTCAACAAGAGAGGAGGTGTAGGGTCACTACCTCTGTGCAGAGAGGCAATGCAGCTCTGGTACTGGGCAATTCAAGAAGGAATCTCTCTATCGGCAGTTCACCTAGCCGAAAGAAAGGAACACAGAAGTGGATGCTCTAAACGGGCAGAGCACAGTCTCCCACGAGTGGGAACTAGCTCAGCAAGTCCTTAAAGAGATCTTCACTCTTTGCAGAACCCCTCAAGTGGATCTGTTCACAACCAGTGTCAACCGGAAGTGCGAACTGTACTGCTCCAGGGAATTTCCTCCAAGAGGAGCTCTAGGAGATGCGCTTGTAGTGGACTGGGAGTTTCCACTCCTGTACATGTTTCCTCCAGTCCCCTTCATTCCTCACGTGATCAGGAGGTTAAGAATGTTCGGGAAACGCATGATCCTAATTGTCCCGGATTGGGCCAGGAGGCTGTGGTACCCGGACCTTCTGGACATGTCCATCTGTCCTCCAAGGCGTCTTCCACTAAGAGAGGACCTTCTCTTGCGAGAGAAGGGTCAGGTTCTCCATCCAGAGGTCAAGAGACTCTGCCTCCAAGCGTGGTTTCTGGGAGGCTGGGATTCAAGGATTGGGACCTCCCGGATGATGTAATGGAGATTTTGCTTTTGGCCAGAAGGCCAGCTACAAAGTCCTTGTACCGTTGCCGTTGGAACAAATTCTGCAACTGGTGCAGGGACAAGAATTTAGATCCTTTTTTGTGCAAAACAGCTGAGGTGTTATCTTTTGTACTATCTTTAGCCAATCTGGGGCTCCAGGTTGGAACTAATTAAAGGATAGTTGGCGGCGCTATCCATCTTTAAGCGCTCGTCTAAAGTATGTTCTTATTTCAAGATTCCAATGGTGACACAATTTCTAAAGGGGCTCACCAATGTGTCCCCTCATTCCCCCCATCTCCGTTCCAGGTTCCAGTTTGGGACCTTAATCTCTTTCTAAAATGTCTATGGTGTGCACCCTTTGAACCTTTACACTCATGCCCTTTAAGGTTGTTAACCTTTAAAACCATTCTCTTGGTAGCTCTAATAACTTCAGCCCGTAGAGTGAGTGAGCTGAAGGCACTTTTGTCCAAGCCACCCTTTACTATCTTCCATAAGGATATGGTTGTTCTGAGGGTTAAACCTTCATTTTCACCCAAAATCATTTCTGATTTTCATGTAGGGCAGAACATTGTTTTACCTTCTTTCTATCCCCCACCTTATGCTGGCGGTACAACGTCCTTTCATCGTGGGATGTTTTTTCGCAGGGTTTTTGACCGCAGATTTTTTTTTTGAAAAAACAAATCGAATTTTTTGGGGTGGGTTAAAAAAATTATATAAATTGGGTGTGGGTGTACGGGAATATAAAAAATAAATTAAAGGGGATGGCGGTTTTGGGGGGTAACCCCCCAAAAATACAAAACTAAAAAATTTGATGAGTTTTTTTGAAAAAAAAATAAAATCTGTGGTAAAAAACCCAGCGAAAAAACATCCCGCGATGAAATGACATGGAACCATCCTGGCAAGGAGGAGGAGAGGTTACGTAGGTTGGATCCTCGCAGAGCTCTGAGCTTTTAAATATCCAGACTGTTAAAACTCTGCATTTATGATCAGCCCTACATTGGCTATACAGGTCATACACCGGGTCAGGCTGTTACTAAACAGACCTTATACAAATGGATCATTCTGGCAATCTCAGAATGTTACAGGCTGTCAGGGAAGGATCCTCCTGAAGGACTAAAGGCCTATTCCACCAGGGGCATGGCTACCTCTACAGCCCTGCAAAGGGGTGTACCAATAAGAAGTATTTGTGAAGCAGCAACGTGGTCTACTATTCACACGTTCACAAAACACTACTGCCTGGAGTCTTCCCTCGGTCAGCATGGGAGCTTTGCAAAAGCAGTACTACATTCGGTTCATGATAACCATTAAAAACTAAATTCTACTCCCTCCACCAAATCAAACACTGCTTTGGGAGTCTATCAAAGATAAGGAATACGTGGAATTCGAAGAACAAGTTACTTACCTCTGGTAACGTTCTTTTGACTGGATGTTCCTCCCACGTTTTCCTCATCTTTGATATTTGATTAAATACATTATTGTGACATCTGGGGAGAGCAAGGATGAAAAGGGGACGTTAGACTAAATTGCATCAGCCCCAGAGAGCTGAGGCAACTTTAGAACCTGTGCTCAGAATCCTAATTTATTTTCTGTTGCCAAGACCCATAGCCTGCCGTTGATTTAGTAATGTCTCTGTCAAAATCACCCAGGAGAAAGACAGTGCTGCATTTGAGTTAGCTAGAAGGCCATCACTCAGGAAAAAGCGGTTACTGCATCGAGACCTTAAAAAGTCATAAACCGGTCATGCAAGGATGGACTGAGGCATATGTTCGACCTTCACCTCACACATTTTGCACATTGGGGTTAAGTGTGCTTTTCCATCTCTTCATATTGTTTGCCAATGGTAAAATGTCCGCTCTAGCAAGAACAAAGAGATGCCTTATTTGGGGTTAGGCGGATATGGTTGGTGACCTCCACCATCTGCAAAAGCATCTGCCCAATCTAAGTGAGCCAGACACACAAGCTCACATTGCTTAGCTCCCTTTGTTCTTGCCATTTGGACATCTTTAGGTTTTAACAACAGAGACTTATAAGAATCCATGGGATGGTGAAAAGGGTCCAAAACGCAACCTAGACAAGTTGGTACAGTCTTTTGGCAGCTGTTTTCTGTAGGGCGAGATGAAAGGTTGGGTAAAATGTTATGTCCACCTACTCTCTAGACTGGGATGCCACTCTTGTGACTGCATACCAGGACAGTTAGTCAATTTTTGGAAACCCATGTCAGCATAGAGCACGGTGTTTGAGAAGGAAGGTTTTGCGTAGATACAGGAGTTGTTTCCAGATTTGACACTCACAAATGCCAACTCGGTAATGTTCTTCTGTAAACCCCATAACTCAGCGCCGTAAGGAACAGTGCCACCAAACTTTCCTAGATAAACCATCTTGAATTTCGGGGCAAAATTGTCCCTATGTTTGCTCACAAAGTTGATGATGGCTCTCCCTCCTACTGTTACTTTTCTAGTTGCTAGCCCCACTTGAGCTTTCCAGGAAAGGTTTGATGCTATAGCTACACCTAGGTATGTGAAACCGTTTACCACCTCGATAGTTGTGCCCTCCATTTTAAAGCACAGCTTTTGTTTCCTACTGTGAGGGTTATTGAGGACTATTACTTTAGATTTGGGTGTGTTCGAAAATAAATGGTTTGAAGTGCAATAGATTGCTACTGCTTGTAGTTGAGGCGTTGGGTGTCCTGGCAAGTAGTACTGAATTGTCCACGTATTGGAGCATCAGCCCAGGTTTCTCATTACTAGCAGGGATATCTTTTAAGGCTTCCTCAACAAATTGGGGCATATAATTATTGTACCAACAGAAGAGAACCGGAGCAAGCAGGCAGCCCCGCTTAACCCCTCTGACTATTTTTTTTTTTTTTTTGTGAGTTGACCACATGGGCCAAAAAATATCTCTACCAAAGTCTTGGAATAGAATGCCCTGATGCTGTCAATCAGGGATCTATTGATTTCCATATTTGCCAGCTTAACCAATAACCTCTCTCTGACATTCAAGTTAAAGGCAGATGAAAAGTCAGTGAAAGCTGCATAAAAAGGCATCTTCTTGGCTAGTGCAATTTTGTTGGGCAGATGCCAAAGAACAAAGACCTGATCCGCAGTGGAGAGCCCTGGTCTGAATCTACCCTGTGCCCAATCCAAAATAATATAATTTTCTTCTAACCACCTATTTAGTTATTGCAAAATTATGTGTGAGAAAAGCTTGGTGTCGGTGGCAATCAAACGAATATGTCTATGAGGTCGCCTCGTGAGTGGGTCCTTTCTTATATAAAGGTATAGCAGTACAATTGGTCCATGATGTGGGGTACACTCCGCTTCACACCACAAGTGGGAAGACTGCTTTGAACAGCTACACCCACTAATTGCATGCAAACATGAATACTTTTGCTGATATCATATTTGGGTCAGTGCCTTACCTCTTGCCAGACAATTGATGGATTTGCAGATATTTTCATCCAAAAAGAGTAGCGTTTCAACTTGGCCCTATTGTGTGCTAGTCGGGGTCCCTGACTCTGCAGCTGAAGACGAGATCACCCCACTCTAGCCATTTGACAATCCGGTCAATGTTCTTTCCCGCTGCTCGACTGGGAGCTGATGGTCTTTGCCTTGGTTGCCCAATCCTCCTCTAAAATGTTGGCTTCAATATACGTTTTATGTTTCCCCAGACCTTGAGTCACAGCCCTCCAAAAAGATTTGGCTTCTCTGTCATTTGCAGCTCTTACTAGATTCTGCCAACTACAGTTCCAGCACCAAACGGAAGTACCTGTGAAGTACCTCTTGGCCTTGTATGCTGGTGGAGTTGTGAGACCTAGTATTACCAATTTGGAAGTACGTGTCAACAAACGCCCTTCACAAAGACTCTAAGTGGAAATGTCGGTATTTCCTCGCAATCTGTGTTAATTCTACTCCATTTGTTTTGTTTAGAAAACTCTTATTATTGTGAAAACGTTGTTTCTTGGCCCACAGTACAGCGTCAACCTCCGAGGCCACGGCCCATTTGCTGTGAGTCCATATAACCATCTGTGCGCGTGCACCAGCGTGCATGCACCAAGCAGAAGGACCTGTGAAGTGCCTCTTGACCTCTTTGCCGCGGTGTCTAGGCGGAGAGGTACTTTGCGGTGCTTCATGGTGCTTCTGGCTTAATATCGTAGGGTAATTTGCAGCCACGTACGCTCAAAACAGATATGCCGGCAATGATTGGTAACCGAGCGGTTTGGGGCGAGAGGATTCTTGTGACCCCCGTCGCTCGACAACACGCTGCCAGTATGGTATGTTCAACTCCGCACATGCGGAATTCCTCTAAAAGAGTGGCTGCATAGTCCATAGACCCCAGTGCAAGGGGTGGCCCGGAGGCAGTGCGGGAGGGTGGCAGGGTGAGCAGGGACCTGGGCCCAGAGGACAGAGGGTGGCTAGGTGCATGGTACAAAGAGAGAACAGATCAGCAGGGGAGAGGGGGAGCAAAGGCAGAAGCAAAGAGGAAGGTCTTGGGATGCTTCCGGAACTGGAGATGGTTCTCCTCAAGTTTTAGAGTGGCAAGGAGGCTGTTCTAGAGGGAGGCCCGAGTAGAAGACCGAGGTCTATCCCCAACTCATTTCTTTGAAAAACGACTGACCCTGAGGGAGTTAGAGGTAGAGGATCGAAGAGCTCGAGAGGGGAGGTATTTGCGGAGGGATAGCTGAAGGTATTTTGGACTCAGGCCCCAGAAAGCCTTGTGGACAATGCAGAGGGTTTTAAATATAATCCTTGAATCCACTGGGAGCCAATGGAGAGATTTGAGAGCTGGAGAGATACAATCCCAGGGCTTGAGGCCAAGGACAAGTCTCGCAGTCCTATTCTGGATTAGTTGCAGAGGGCGGAGAGTAGAGGCAGGTAGATTTAGAAAGAGGCTGTTACAATAGTCCAACCTAGAGAGAACCAGATCTTGGGAGACAGTGAGCTTCTGGGGGAAGGAGAGGAAAGGCAGAGTACCTCTGAGGAGGTGCAGTGGGAAGTTTGACTTTTTAGAGACATCAGAGATGTGGCCGGAAAAGGAAAATGTGGAGTCCAAGATGACCCTGACGTTCTTAGCCTCGGAGATGGGGGTAGGAGGAGGGACAAGGGAGGCCGGCCAGAGAGTGAGGGGAAAGGATGGTGAAGGTGTGCCGATGAGGAGGCTCTCCGTCTTGCAGGCATTCAGACAAAGATCATTGGCGGCACACCAATCTTGAATGGCATTAAGGCAATCAGAGATGAGAGAGGTAGAGGAGGTGGCAGAGGGCAGCCTGAAAATGAGTTGCCATCAGCATAGGACTGGAAATATGAGCGGAAAATGGCAATGCATTGGGCGAGAGTTGCCAGGTATTGGTTGAAAAGCCAGGGCGAGAGGTTAGACCCCTGGGGAACACCATAGGTAGAGAGGAAGACAGATGATGGGAAGGACCCAAGTTGGACCTGGGAGGGTCGATCATAGAGGAAAGAGGTCAGCCAGGCCAGAGCCTGATCAGTGATACCCAGGTTATCACAGGGATGGTTGAGCAGGATGGTATGGTTGACCGTGTCGAAGGCAGAAGAGAGATCGAGTAGGATAAGGACAGAGGGAATGTTGGAGTCAAGGTTGGAGAGCAGATCTTCACGGATGTTCAGGAGAGCAGTTTCCGTACTCCTGGCAGCTCTGAAGCCAGAGTGGTGGTCATGGAGACAGCCAACAGAATTGGAATGAAGGTTAAGCTGAGAGATGGCCAACTTTTCCATGAGTTTGCCCAGAAAGGGATTAATGGAAATTGGGTGATAGTTAGCCGGACATGAAGGATCAGCTGTGGGTTTCTTGAGAAGAGGATACAGAAGGGAGTGCTTCAGAGAGGAGGGTAAAGATCCTGAGGCAAAGGAGCAAAGGAGTGGTTGCAAAAAACAGCAAGGGCCGGAGCGAGGGTGTCAATGTGGTCCTTGATGGTTTTAGAGGAACAGGGATGAACCTGTTTTAACGAGGCTTTTATAGATCGGACTTGTCTAGCAACCTCATCAGGGGAGAAGAGAGGAAAGGACGGGAAGGAGGGTGGGAGGGGAGGTGGCTGAAGGAGGGTCAACAAGCACAGACAGAAAGGGGAGAGGGGAGCGGAGGGGGAGGGTTGGAGAGTGTGGACAGGATGTCCTCGGTTTTTGGGATAAAGTGAGAGGCAAGGGCATTGCAAAGAGCCTGGGAGGCAACAGGAGGGGTAGAGACTGCAGCAGGGTTGGCCAACTTCTTGCGGATTTTAAAGAGTTTGGCTGAGTTGTTTCGGTGCCGCAGAGACAGAAGCTTGAATGTGGACTCTCTTCTTGGTGAGGCCAGAGAGTCAGTATTGCCTTTGGAGCAGGCGAGTGGCCAGTTTTTCAAATACCTTGTTCCCTCTTGGCTTGTGCAATGCTTGATCTCTTCAACTTAAATAACAATGTTTAAACACTTGACTTCTCTTTATTAGCAATTGTTGACTTTGTTAATAAAGATTCAGAGGTTACTCTTCATCCTAACACGTAATTAGGCACACATGACCACTTCTTTTTGTGCTTTACAAAATTTAAATTTCAACAGTTGGTTTTCATTGATTTTGCTCTTCACGCGAGTGAAAGAAAGACTACCCGATCACATACGAGTGCTACATCTCAAGTGTTCCCTTTGTTAAAGACCCAATTATCAACTTTGCAGCACTTCTTCTCATACACGAGTGATTATTCAGCTGGATACTGTTGCCAGCAGTACTCGCACAGGGAATCCGAATGCCTGGTTTCAACTCACCGGCTTCTGGGTTCCTTTCTCTCCATGTTGCACAACTTCTACAACTTCTGGCTCCACTTGGGACACCTGCCCTTCCTTGATGAAGGCGTCTCCTATCCGGCCACTCAATTAAGGAGCCCCTCTTGCTCCTGAGACCCACGGCTTTACTACAGCTTCTTGCCACGGTCTCCAACACACTTCCCGCTACACAATCTCTGCAATTAGGCTTACATGGGGAAAGGCACTCTTGCTGCACGCCTTCCACTGTGCTACCTCTGTAAATCTGAGTTTGGGGGAACAAGAACCTGTATCAAAGTCCTGGTGTCCCTTTGGTTCTCCCACTTCTGCCTAGATTGCCAACATTTTGCTTGCTTCATTCTGCCTCTGCTACTTCTGCATACACTCCAGCCACAGTTCCAGCTCCTTCTAATTGCCTGCAAATGAAGGGGCCTTTTAAGCATCTCTGCTTCCTTCAGGTGTGGACTATCAGGCTTAATTGCCTGACTGCTACATGACTGTTCAGCCTTCTACCTTGTCCCAATACTTATGGTATTATGGGACCTGTAGTCTCTATTTTTTGTGTTTCAAAAAGTTTTTGTTAAATGTGAAATTAATAACACAATCCAAGGTAGCTTATACCTTCAGCCACTGTAGAGCCTCCTGTCCCTGAGGAAGAATATGCAAAAACGGGGCCACTACAAAGTAATAACATGTCAACCCCCAACAAACCCCCAAGCCCTCACAGACCCTCCCATCCCATATGCATTAACCCCCAGCAAACACTGTGGAAATAACCAGTTGCGATGCACCCTTATCTGAAGGGGAGACCGCCTCCCAAGTAGAATCTTTGAGACCCTTCTGTTCCTAGGGACCCTCCAGCAACACCATCACACGCCAGCGAGCCGAACGGTTCTATGCGATTATAGAGAATACGTAACAGAGAATGCTTTTTCAGCGAAAACAATAACCGTGAAAAAATACCTAACCCTGCACAAGCCCCCCGTTTCTCTGTGCTTAAACCAATCCCAGCCTCATTCCCACCCGTTTTACCCCCTTTCCCCACCCCATATCTATTTTTAAAAAATGTCAATGTTTTTTGTTTTTGATTCTCTGTTATAGCGTTCTCTGTAATTGTGTTCTCTATTATCACTGAATACCGTGCAGGACAGGTAAAGTGTCTATTGTGGGTTTGTGCATAAGTCAAAACCTGTCCCCACGTCTGATAGAATGCCTGAGGCTGGTTTTCCATAAAATACACCTTCTCGGCAGCCACCATTGCCCAGAATTGCATCCACCAATTTTCTTCACTTGGGGATCTGATAGATCTCCAAAAGCAGGCTACCGTGGCTCTTGCTACCAAAAGCAGCGCATACAAAAGCTCCTTTGTACAATGCACCCCAGAAGTGTATTGGCCCCCAGACAATCCCAATGGACATGGCCCCGGCTTTCTCGTGTAGCCTGTAATGCCATTGATGGAACCTAGCACCTCTGTCTGATACCTCCAGAGCTTCGGGCATTTCCACCATATATGCATATATGTACCATCTGCCCTGCAACCCCTCCAGTACAGCCCTGTTTCACTTTGACCGCCCACATGCTTCATTCGATCTGGTATGAAGTAGCCCCTTGCATTAAAGTGGAAGCCACGCTCGGCGTATATTACATTCCTAGCCGCCTTCTTAAGCTCGCCTCCGCATCCTCCCCCATTCATCTGAGGATAATTCATATCCTAGGTCCTTGTGCCAGGCTTCCACTTATGGTTTCAATTCGGCATACTCTTTCTCCCCCAAGCACATATAAAGATTGGAAAGCAGCCTACTGTGTAGGTCTTGGAAAATATTTGCTTCTTAAAACTTGAGCGGTCTAATCACTGCCTGCCAGTTATGAGTCTGCATCACCCAATGCTGAATCTGCCAATACTGTAATCTATCTTTTTCTCCCACTCGGAAGGTCACCTTGAAGGAGGTAAAGGAGCAAATCTGTCCCTGCTCAAACATGTGTGTTAGAAATTGACAGCCTCGCCGTCCTACAATTGGCAAAGGCGGTCCCCACATATGCTGGCCAAAAATTTGGGTTGTTATGAATGGGGGTGAGAGAGGACTGCATGGTTGTGCTCATCACTGGGAGTTCATAGAGAATTAGTGGCCTCTCCGCCTTTGGCATCCATGGCTGGTAGCGAAAGGGCTTGCCCGCTATATCTTCCTCAAGCGGCCGCCAAGCCTTAGTCGAGCCTGGGTCAATCCAGTCCCTCAGAGCGTTAAGTTGGGGGGCCCAATAGTATCTCTGTATGTGTCATGAACCATCGAACTCGCCCCTTCTGGGCTTCCTGGTCCCTGTCATGTCGGGCCTTACACCCCATAATACTACCAACATGGCGGCAAGCTCAGCACGCTGCTTGCCAGTCTTCACGTTCTATGCAGCGTCCTCTATAAAGAAGCCACACCCCTGCGGCCCCGCGCGTCTCAACGCTGCTACTAGCTGTGATCGGACGTGTGCTCCGAACCTTCTCTAGTGCTACTTGCTATCCCCTGGCCCCTGGATTCCCTTCTTCCGACTTCTTCCCTCTTTTCTACTTCCCGGAATCCCTGTGCCGCTTCCGCGCACCCACAACACCTTCTTGAATACTCATGGAGTTTCCCGTGATCCTGGACATCGAAGCTGAACGTAATCTGGAAGCCGAGGACTGCCGAGCGGGCTTATTTAAGTCCCGAACCATACGAAAGAAGACTCCACCTAAGGAGGACATCAGGCAACATAGACAGGTGAGAAGGGGGGGAAATCTGTGACAATATGTTAGGGAGCACCATCCCTCCTCTTGCCCTTGGCCTAAAGAGAACAGCTTTGGAAACTCAGCCCTTCTTTCCTCCCCAAACAAAAGTCAATATCTCCTTTTGCAAAGTCGCTAAGGTGTAAGCTGGGACTGCGACCGGGAGCACTTGAAACTGATAAAGCAACCTGGGGAGACCATTCATCTTGATAGGCTCTATCCTTCCAAAACAGGAGATTGCCCTGAAGCCCCGAGATCTAAGATCAGCTCTAATAGTTTTAAGTAAGACAGGGTAGTTAACCCGGTAGAGGTCCTCACATCGCGGGGTAAGGAGGATTCCCAGGTATTTCAGCCTCTGGATGGCCCAGGCAAAATAAGCCAACCGCTGTAGAGATGCTAAGGGGCTTTGATGTGTTTTTCCAAAAGCTATACACATCGCAATCCCCTAAGCGGGAAGCTATTGAAAGTTTCCTGAATCTTTGCCCCATGGCGTGGCTCTCCACAGAGTAAACAGTTAGAAAAGGGAATTACTAAGGAAGAAATACTACAGGGGATCTCCTCAATGCAGATGGGCTCATCTCCCGGGCTTCATGGTCTCCCCTTGGCCTTTTTTAAAACCTACACTGGGAAGCTTTTGGATCCTCTGGGTTTTATTTGATGAGATGTTTAAGCGGGAGGGGGGGGTCTCGTTGTGGTCTATGGGGGAAAGATAGGATCACCTTGATAGTGAAACCCAATAAAGATCTGACATCATATGGGTCCTATAGACCTATTGCAGTTCTCAACACCAACAGATATATGTAAAGATTTTAGCATTGAGGTTAGAGAAGGTTCTCCCTTTCTTAACCCAAGGGGTCTGTGACCTGAGAGAAAGAAACCCAAGGGGTCTGGGACCTGAGAGAGAGAAACCCAAGGGGTCTGTGACCCGAGAGAAAGAAACCAAAGGGGTCTGGGACCTGATAGAAAGACGCCAATACCAAACTGGTCTGGGACCTGACAAAAAGGAACACATGGCAGGATAGTGAATTGGATAAAATTATTGAAAATCAAGAAGAGCTAAGAAGGGATTCATCCAGACCCAATTACAAACTGCGTCCAAAACCATTGTTATAGTAACATTACCTGGCAGGATAGTGAACCAGGTGGGCTGTGAACACGGTGAGAGTTTTGAGAAAAGCCAGGCAAAGGGTACTGTAAAGACCGGAGGGGGGGGGTCTGTACTTCTACTCTCTATATGGTAGAGGGGAGACACAGAGACCCCTGACAAGATTCTCTAGTATTGGTAGACGTAGTCGAGCAATCAAGGCCTAGCTTTTCAAGAGGTGATGCAAGCTGGTTCTTAAGTACAGTGTAGTCCCCAAGCACCCATCAAGGAATGTCTACACACTGTATTGGTTTAAAACACAGCCTTTATATAATTAATTTTCAAAGTCATATACACAATCACGATAACTCACTTTGTACTTCGGATATCAACAATGGTAAATATGTACAATTCTAAAGTGGTACCCCTAACGTTATTAGATCTCATTCAAGTGCACACGGACAGAATGACACACAGATCAAAATAAAGAGGAAACCAGCAGTAGAGAGAGGAAGGAAAACAAGATGGTTGAGCAATAGGCAGAATACTGGTTAAACACAGCTCTGTCTGGAGATCCCCCCCCCCACCTGGGCAACCTGTAGAAGAAAGATACAAGCCCAGTCCATATATTCCCACTAGACTTTCCAATAGTTCTGCAACCCCAAAGTACCTGGCGTTGTAGCGGTCTTCGTCTGGGAAATCAACAACCCTTCTTGAGTGCCCTCCCTTTAAGGCAGTCACGGGTCATCGAACGTCCGACGGAGAACAGGTCGAGCTACGACGGTGAAGTGGCCGCATCGTTCATAGCGGTGCTCGTTGACTGGGAGGCATAAACGTCCTGCAAGGAAGAGGCGTGCAGGGCACCTCAATGTCAATAGTTCTGGACCGCAAAGAGTTGAAGAACTGTGGCCCAGCAAGGGCATCGAGTCGTCGACGTCACTGTGGTCTTTGGGTGGCGGGAAACCCACCGGTGGATGCTCCTCGGCGCGTCGACGGTCAGGCCTTCTCCGGCAGGATACAGCGGCGACAATGTGGACGAGAGCGTCCTTGGATCAATGAAGTTCTTAGGCAACGGGAGCGCGGCAGCTCCAGTCGGCGACGGCGGAGGCGACAGTGGTGGACAACAGTCTGGGCGCTTCTCCTTGGAGTTCCGCAGCAATCCCTGTATCGGGTCGGCAGCCTGTCGAAGGTCTGTCTACCAGGGAGCCTAGGCAAAGATTAGCTGTGCACGATGGTGCCTCGTAGCTCGGGAAGAGGGCGCCTTACCAGGTCCTCTCTGGGTCGGTTCTTGAGGCAAAGCAGCTTTCAGATAGTGAAGGAGAGCAACAGCAATTCTTCTCGTCCAGCAGGGCTCAAGGTTAAGCTTCAGTTATTCCAGTTACTCGTTGTAGTGGACTTGAGCTTCCGAACACGATTCCTAGCAGTGAGAGGTCCCCAGATATACTGTTGATCTCCCACTCATTCCTCTGGGTCATACTCAAGCATCCAATCACGACTACGGGCATTCATGCAGGCAGGTAGCCAATCGGGCACACGAGGTATTCAGGCCATTCACTTCTCTCCAGACACTCACAACAAGTTATGTATATTGGGACAAGTACCGAGCCATTCAACACTCCAAGCTGCATTCATACCGGTTTCGGGCAGGGCTGTCAACACACATGGCCAACCTTCCCGCGTCCCCACACGTATCCCGATGAAAACGGTACCTCACATGTGTGGGTGCACCTACCGGGGGCACAAAAGGAAAAGGGTAACCCACTGGTAACCCCAAGCCTTTCACCACTGCCCATTTTGTTTATGTGGGCAACCTACAGATTTGGGCCTAGGGTGTCGAAGCCAGCAAGGGAAACGGGGAACCCCATGCATTTCCCAAAAGAGGACACCTGTGGGAATCCACACATGGCCAAATTGGAGGGGCGGCCCATCTCATTTAGCCCTCCCCAAGGGGCAGATAAGGCGGGGGGGCTGTCCTGCACTGCTCCCTGGGCTCCGGCGTCTGTTCCTAGGAGCAGATATCTGGTCCCAGGGAGGGCTGCATGACATGGCACCCACTCAATTGTGGCTGGGAGAGGGGTCAACGTCCCATCCCATTAGAAAATTCCCAGACCCTTTGGGGTGTCCCACAGCCCCCCCATAAAAGCATGACACCATTTTTTCCTTTGGTAACCCAACTCCCCTTGGTGCAGAGAGGCACATTGATGTGCCAATCTGTCCCCGGGGTGCCCAAACCTTACTGCCCCACCCACTGGGGGGCCTGTCCCACCATTTTTGGGGGCCCTCTCCCCTTCCACCCCAAATGGCCTCCCTGGGCCTCCTACAAACAGCTGCGTGAGGTACACTTCCCCTCCATTTGGGGTGGCGGAAGAGGGCCCCCAAAAATGGTGGGACAGGCCCCCCAGTGGGTGGAACAGTAAGGTTTGGGCACCCCGGCACCAGATTGGTACACCAATGTGCCCCTCTGCGCCAAGGCAAGTTTAGTAAACAAAGAAAATAATTCAAAATGGCAGGCTGCCCTTTAGCTGGGGCTGAGGGGCACCCTACACCGCTGTAGAATTTTCTATTGTGAAGGGGGGTGCACCTCTCCACCTCCACCCCAATTGGAGGGGTGGTGCATCTCATTTAGCCCTCCCCAGGGGCAGATATGTGCGGAGGCTGTCCTGCACTCCTCCCGGGGCTCAGGCGTCCCTTCCTGGGAGCAGATATCTGGTCCCAGGGAGGGCTGCATGACATGGCACCCACTCCATTGCGGGTGGGGGAGACGGGGTCACCACCCCGTCCCATTTGAAAATTCCCCGTCCCTTTGGGGTGCCCCACAGACCCCCCTAAAATGCGTTCCACCATTTTCCATTTTTCTCTGTTTACAAAGGCTTGGTGCAGAGGGGCTCATTGGTGTGCCAATCTGGCCCCAGGGTGCCCAAACCTTACTGCCCCACCCACTGGGGGACCTGTCCCACTATTTTTGGGGGCCCTCTCCCCCCTCACCCCAAATGGGTGGCGGGGGCACCTCATGCAGGCCTTCCTGGGCCTCCTACAAACGGCTGCGTGAGGTACACCCCCCCTCCATTTGGGGTGGGAGGGGAGAGGGCCCCCAAAAATGGTGAGACAGGCCCCCAGTGGGTGGGACAGTAAGGTTTGGGCACCCCGGCGCCAGATTGGCACACCAATGTGCCCCTCTGCGCCAAGTTTCGTAAACAAAAAAAAATGGAAAAGGTACACTACACTTTAGGGTGGGCTGAGGGGCACCCTAAACCGCCAGGTAATTTTCTAATATACTGGGGGGTGACCCTCTACCCCCCACACCAAATGCAGGGGGGGGCATTTCATTCAGCCCTCCCTGGGATCAGATGCCCCTTCCTAGGAGCAGATATCTGCCCCCAGGGAGGGCTACAAGGGATGCCCCCATTGCCCCTTGGGGTGAGGGGAAGAGGGCCACCCCCCATTTCTGTAAAATATATCCCTGATGGCTAGTGCCCCCCCCCCCATCCTACCCAAAATTCCCTTTTCTTATTTTTTTTTGCCTCCTTCCCTGGGGGCAGATGATCAGCCATCTGCCCCCGGGGGGGGGCTAACCTGCAGGCCCCATCCTTTGGGGGGCATGCACACTAATTCCTGGTACCCCCCCCAACCCCCCAATTGGATGGGGGGGCCACCTCATGTACTCATGCCTGGGGCCATAAATCTGCCCCCAGGAAGGGCTACAAGGAGTGCCCCCCCTTTCCACTTGGTGTGGGAGGGGGAGGGCCACCACCATTTCATGGGGGCAAAGGAATCCCAGGCCCCCCTGCCCGACCCCGTTCTATTTATTTTTTCTTCTTTTTGCCCCCCTTCCCTGGGGGCTGATCAGCCATCTGCCCCCAGGGTTGTGCACATATGTGCCCCCATGCTTTGGGGGCCAGGGGGGGAGAGGGCTGCTTACTTGAAGCAGCCCCCCTTGCCCCCACGTCACAAACGTTTCCATGGTGGTCCAGTGGGTTGCTGGTCACGGATCGAGCACTCTGCGCTGATCTGTGACCACCAATGCGTCATATACGTGGTGTCCTTGGAAAGGGGAGAACCTCCCCTTTCCAAGGACACCAATTTTTCCTATATCCCTGGTGGCCTAGTGGGCCCCAGGGCCCCAAACCCCCTCCCAGCTCCCCCTTCCCTCACATTTTTTTTTCTCTTTTTCACCCCTGGGGGCAGTGATCATCTGCCCCCAGGGGTCTCCAGTGCTGTGGCCCCATGCTTTGGGGCCACAGGGGGAAGGGGCCGCTTACCTAGTAAGCAGCCCCCCCTCCCCCTGCGTCACAAACGGATCTCTATTGATCCTGTGACATTGCTGCTCACGGGTCGGGCGCCCCGCGCCCGATCCGTGAGCAGAAATGCAACACAATGGGTATCGTTGGAAAGGGGAGAATCTCCCCTTTCCAATGTTACCCGCCTCGATCTCCGGCTTGAAATACAGCCGGAGATCGAGGCTGACCAAGAAGGGCACTCACCTTCTTTCTTCACTGCAGCAGCCGGAAATGGCTGCTGCAGTGATTTTTACTTTCAGTTTCACGCCAACGTGCTTTACGCATGCCGACGTGAAACTGAAGGTAATCCAGCCCCCTGGCAGTGAGGTGGGACCTCCCCCTTACATAGCCCAGGGGTTGGATTACAGTTTTGAGCGATCCCTGCTTTGCAGGGATCGCTCAAAACAAGGTGCCAAAAAGGATGCGCTATCTCGTCCTTGGCACAGCACATGCACTTCCAAGGATGGATATCTCGTCCTTGGCACTTAAGGGGTTAAGAAGTGTGTGTAGAGGATGGATGCCCACAAAAAGTACATCTGCCTGGGATGAGGCAGTAAAGAGGGCAGAAAAACGTAGGCGTACTGGGGAAGGGTATTCGTTACTTTAGGAGTAACGAAAGGGGGGGACTGTTGGGGGAGAGGTGGCCTTGTCCCACCCCCTCACCATTCCTGCACTGAATAGATCACTTGTAAGCTAAGGGGGGAGATGCCCCTACCCCTGCGGCACTCATCTGCACAAACTAACATTAGCTATCATGCAAATAACCAAACATATTTTTTTTTTTTACAATTTTTATTGAATTTTACAACATACAGAACAGATCCGTCACACCCACCATTTCCAATTACAAGCTCTTTAGCATTCATTTGCATATTATTCAATTTTGTCTTTCCCCCTCCCCCCACTTTAACTCAAGCTTACACTGTGATTCTTTGGGTTTCCTTTATCCTGGGGTTAATCCCCTACGCCGTCCTCAGACGTGTCATGTTCACTGGAATTGGCCTGGGGTGCTCCCGACAGTGTGGCTACCATTTGTCTCTATGCTATCAGGGGTCCCACTTCATCCTCCTCCCCTCTACTAGCTGCCTCGTACCATACGACTGTCTTGGCATCCGCCCACTTCAGAAGATCATTCCACCATACCTCCAATCTGGGTCTACAAGCTGTTTTCCAGCCCATGGCTATTTTCCTTTTTGCCAGAATGTAGGCCAGGTCCTTGAGTTTGCAGACATGTTTTAGGTTGCGTGGTCTGGTGAATCCCCCCAACATACATGCCCATACGGATTCCACATCCATCTTAATCCCCTTCTAAGATAGTCGTAGCCTGATTTCCTCCCAAAATTTCCCCACCTTCGGGCATGCCCAGAACATGTGGATCATCCCGGCATTCACCTCCCCACACTTGGGGTATTTTTGTGCTTCTATACTCCCAAATCTAGCAATCCTTAGAGGGGGTCATGTACGCCCTGTGAGTGACATACAACTGGATCTGTTGAAGCCTCGCATTCCTAGACACCTTTTTGTGATATCTCTGGGCCCTTTGCCACTGCCCATCTCACATAGGCTCTCCCGCTTCCTCCTCCCAATCCCGTCTATGTTGGAGCAACTCCCTACCCACTCTGGACATCACCAGTTCATAAATTCGGGATATTTCGTGCCCTCCCTCTGAGATATCGTACATCGTTTCTATGGCGGTGTAGGGTTGTTCTGCTAATGCTATTTCGGACCATGTTTCCTTCACCCGTTTAATTATTCTGGTATATGTAATATATAGCCCCGTGTGTACCCCAGTTTCATCCACTATCGTTTGGAAGTCCAGTGCCCTTCCCTCTCACCATATATCTCCCAAGGTTGCTAGACCTTCCGGCTCCCAATGTTTCCAGATCCCTTTCCTCAGTTGCTCATCACCCCCGCTTAGCGCCACTAGTGGCGCCTGTAGGGAGCATGGGGTAGGGTTTCGCACCACTCGGCACGCTTTGCGCCATGTCCTCCAGCCCAGTTCCAACAATCTCGATCGCGCATGCAATTCGGGTTTGGGTAGCCATATCATTTCTTTTAGGAAATACGGGTCGCATTCCCCCCTCAGCAATCTAGATTCTGCTGTCTCGTCCTCCGACAGCCACCTAGCGACATATTGTAGCTGTCCTGCTAGATGGTATATCTCAAAGTTAGGCAGGTTTATGCCCCCCTTGTCATATGTGTTCTGTAGTTTCGATAGGGCTACTCTATTTCTGGAGTTGTGCCACAAGAATCCCCTGCATAAGCTTTGAAGTTTAGTAAAAAAGCACTTCGGCACCATATATGGGATATTGGTGAAGAAATGTAGTAGCCTAGCCAGAACTACCATCTTGATTAAGGCCGCCCGACCCACCATGGCTAGGGGGAGCTTTTCCCAGAACCCCATGCTGTTCTTGATCCCTTCCATTGCCCTTTCCGTGTTATGTTTATGCTCATCTAGGAACGTGTGGTATGTATTAATCCCCAGGTATCTAAATGTTCTGGTTTGCCAGGCTATCTGCAAAATAGGTAAGTTCTCCTGTGGGACTCCTCTGTACCTCCCCAGGGGTAACATGCATGATTTTTTGGGATTCACTGCTATGCCCAAGAGAGTCGCGTAGCGCTCCATCACCTCCAAGATATAATGCAGGTTTTCCTCTGGGTATCGCAGGTATAACAGCATATCATCCGCATACAGTGATATCAATTGTGGTCCCCCCTTGGTGTAGACCCCTATTTCTCCATATTGCTGTCTCAAACAGATCGCTAATGGCTCTAGTGCAAGGATGTAAAGCATTGGGGACCATGGGCAGCCCTGTCTCATGCCTCTGCTAAATTGCCATTTATCTGAAATTATCGCTCCCGTTTTGACTCTGGCTGTTGGGGCCCTGTACACCATTTTCACCCACCGCAGGTAGCCTGGTCCCATCCCGTATTCTTCATGGCCGCCATCATCCAAGACCACCTTATGGAGGCAAAGGCCTTTACTGCGTCTAACGAGACTATTGCTATCTCACTTGGGTCGTCCTCTGCCTATTCTATGATATGGTGAAGCCTCCTGTGGTTATCGGATATGCTTCTGCCTGGGATGTATCCGGTTTGGTCGGGGTGTATTAGTTTGTTTATTACCCTCTTCAGTCTATTCGCCAGCACAGCCGTGAGAATTTTGCTGTCCTGCTTTAGCATGGATAGGGGTCTGTACGACCCGCACTCCATGCTTGGCTTGTCCGGTTTGAGCAGTGGAACAATCGCCGCCACCCTCCGAGATTCTGGCAGTCTCCCTCTCTCAAAGGCCTCATTTAGCATTGGCAATAGCGGGGGAAGCACTTCTTGTCTATACGTTTTATAAAATTCACTAGGGAGCCCGTCTGTCCCCGGGGCTTTGCTCGTGGGCAGGTGTGATACCAATGTCTCTAATTCCTCTATTGTGATTGGGGCATCCAGGTTCTCCCTGTCTTCCTCATTCAGTTTAGGTAATCCTATATCTTCTAACGTCTCCTGCTCTGCGGTCTCATCTACATCCTCATAGAGGCGTTTATAAAATCTAAGGAATCCCTCATTCACGCCTTCTTGGGTGTTCCAGACTTAGCCCGCTTCTCCGGTTATCTCTCTAATTGCTGATCTCGGTGTCTCGTTCTTGTATAGCTATGCAAGCAGCCTCCCCGGTTTGTCCCCCCCTGCGTGTTGCCTTTCGACATATTTTTTATAGTTCAGGTTACATAGTCTCTCCCAGAGCCCACCACACCCCTGTTGTAATTGGCTCACCTCTTCAGCGTCTTCCTGTGAGGTGCCCCCCCTTTTCATAATTGTTTCTAGTTTCTTTTCTGTCTCCTTTAACTCTCACTCTATCCCTCCTTGGAGCCCTTTGGATTTGGATATGGCCGCCCCTCTCACCACCACCATAAAGGTCTCCCATAGGGTTCCCTCTGACTTCACGCTACCTGTGTTATTTTCGAAGTATCCAATTATCTCCTCCCTTAGGTCATCTCGGAATACAGTATCTTTAAATGCCTCGACTCTAAGCCTCCATGTTGGGATCCTGAATCTGGGGGGCTGGTGTCGCCACTCCAGGACCAGAGGGGAATGGTCTGATAATATCCTTGCCTTATATTCTGTACCTGTTATTTCCTCCACAAGTTCCGCAGCGGTGAACATATAATCCAGCCTCGTGTACAGGTTTTGTGGGGCGGCATAGTGCGAGTACTGCCTATCATTCGGGTGTTGCTGTCTCCATATATCCTCCAATCTGAAGCCTCTCAACAGGGTTTGTAACGTTCTCGCTGCAGGGGTGGGCTTATCTAGTTTTGTGTCCGATCTGTCCATTTTGGCGTCCAACCTACAATTGAAGTCCCCTCTCCATATAACCGCGCCTCCTATGTGGGGGCTGATTTTGCTATATAGTGTCTTGAAGTAGGCCACTGTGTCTTGGTTAGGGGCGTATGTGTTTATGATGCATAGTTATCTGTTCTCTAACAACCCCCAAACCACTACCATCCTCCCGTCTGGCTCCGCCGTAACCTGCAATATCTGGAAGGGCACGTGTGGCACCACCCAGATAGTTACTCCTCTGGCATATGCTGTGTACGTTGCTCCCACGGTGGTCCCTCTCCACTTTTTCCCCACCACCTCCTGTTTCTCTTTAGTGAGGTGGGTCTCTTGCAATAAGGCTATGTCCACTTTTTGCCGTCTAAGGTACATCATAACCTTATTCCTCTTTAAATAGCTATTGAGTCCCCTGACATTCTAGGTTATCATTCTAAGGTCTCCCATTATCCCGTCTGGTTTCACCCCAGGCTCCCCGGCCAGTTATTTCACCCGATCTCTCCCATCTCCCCTCCTCCTCCCGCTTCAAGCTGCAGCGCATATGTGTATAAGCTTGTTCCCCAACTACAACCACTGCAAATCCCCCAACTCCCCTCCCTCCTCCCTCCCTGCCTGTCCCCAACTGTTGCCATTCCAAACTCTCCAACTTCCAGCCCTCCCCCCAACCCATCCCTTCCCCAACTGTTCCCTCCCTTCTCCTTCCTCCCCATCCCCAAGTTATGCCCAGCTCCATCCCTGGATCTCCGGCTCACCCGCCTCTAGTACTTTCCTCGGCTGCAGCCGATAGTCAGTGCACAGCAAGGGGGTACCGCCCTACTGGCGATTCGCCTACACTAACTATTGGGGGTAGGCCTATCTCTATCCTCGGCTCTCCTGTTGGGCAATGGTGTGTGCATATTCAATTTAACAGTTCTAACCTCTATATTCCAGTCCACACAAGTCCTTGTTTGGCATATTTACAACATTGCTAGCTACGTCTTATTGGCGCGCCCTATATGGCACCCTTACGCTCCCCTGCTGCCTTAGGCACATAGGTTTAATTTAGCAATTTAGCGTTGCATCACTTATCCTGTCTTTGTCCTGGTCTGTCTGTGTCATCTGGGCAGCCTTGAGCATTCAGCCAATTCTCTACTTCCTCTGGGTCTTCGAAGAAATGTGCCTTGCCCTTGTGTAGGATCTTTAGTTTCGCTGGGTATAGCAGCATGTATTTGTATCCTGCCGCCTTAGTCTCCTCTTCACTGCAACGTAGCCAAAGCACTTTCTTTGCACCAGCATGGTGTTGTTCGGGTAAATTGTGACTGTCGCTAAAGCTCGGGTTATTGTTCCGCCTTTCCGGAAGAATTCCAGGATCTTTTCCCTGTCCCTGTAATTCAAGATTTTTTGTGATGATCGCTCGTGGGGGAGCCCCAGGTGGTGGTCTCCTTGCTAGGGCTCTGTGCGCCTGCTCGATCGCGAACCCCTGGGAGAGTTTGCCGGCCCCTATTTCCTGGATTAACATGTTTTCCACATATTCTGTGTTATCCATTCCTCCTTCCCCTTCTGGCAGGCCCACCACGCGGATATTGTTGCGCCTTGCTCGCCCTTCTGCCTCCTCCGCTCGGTTTTCCAGGTTGCGCACCTGTTGCTTCAATATGTGGACCTCCTTGGCCGTGGTGGTGCCGACCTCAGTGTTGTTTTTTACCTCGCGTTCCAGGCTGCTTGTGGGCTCGACAGTGGCCTCATGTCTTGTTTTAGGAGGTTGACATCTATGCCGGCGGCATCTATCTTGAATTCCACTGCCGCTTTAAGGTCTGCAATTGTGGTGGTCCACGAGTATTTCATCTCCGTGATGGCTTGCAGGATCAATTGGTCTTCTCGTGGTGTGGCCGACGTGTCTTGTGGGCCAGTTTTTGCTTGCAGAGGTGTAGGCGGGGACTGCAACGGTTTTGTGAAGATGTCCATCGTTAGTTGCTTGACTTTGGTCTTACCCCCTTTCTGCGCCATTGTCTCTTTGGGCGGCCCTTGTGTTGGTGCGGGCCTTGTGGATGACGCACTTGTATGCTTTCAGTGGCCCCGCCGTGTGTGGCGGCAGTATAGTTGCTCCGGGAAAGCTGCCCCCATGGGGTCTCCGGGGCTCTGCTATCTGTGGCCTTCCACCTGGTGTCCCTCCATCTGGTTCACCCGACCCCCACATGACTTCCGGTTAGGCCACCCAAGTCACGATTGGGCCTTCCTCTGTTGCTTCCTGGGCCTAGCCTCTGTGGTGGGGCCTCCCTGTTCTGGGTGCCCGGGTCGCCCAAGGTTTCGGTTCCGTAAGGGGGGGGCCCACTGCTGCAGCTTACTGTCTGCTGCTGGTGGTAAGCTCCACCACACAGCTGCTGGCCCCATCAGTATCTTGCCTCCCCAGGGCGCCCAGCCTCTCCCATGTCCTGCTGGTGCTCAGTTGTGCTGGGCGGTTTGCCCTTTACTGCGTGCACCATGTGCCTGCTGCCCCGGTTATGGTGTCCACAGCTTCCTTCTTGCCCTCCTTGTGCTCACCTGGGGTTGTGGCTCCACTGGTCTCCTGCTGCCACTTTCCCAGTCTCTTGGCTGCGCTCCCCGTGAGATTGACTATTTGGTCCTGGGGTGTTGTTTTGGGGCCCATGTGCTGCAGCTCCGAGCGTTTCGTTCCCGTCTCCCTGGATCCAGCTTTACATGGAGTCATGGGGCACTCCGCTGCCCGTGCCATCCATTACGCTCGCTGCAATGTGGCTTTTATTTCAGTCAGCCGGCAGCAGGCATTTGTGTTTGATTGTTGTGCGCCGTACTGACGCTGCTCCCCGAGAGTGCCCAGCTCCGCGTCCCCCGTCGTTCTGTGACCAGCCACTCTTGACTGGGTCACGCTCCGTTCTTCTGGAGTCTCACACACCGCGTGATACAATGTATCTGCGCGGTGCTCCATGTGGGGTTCGCAACAAATGTATCTCTGTGCCGTGCGCGGCCGCACTATTCCAGTGCTAGTCTTTGCCAGCAGCTCACAGTCATCCTGAATCCTGCACGGTCCGGCGCCCCGGAACGTTCCTTTGTTTGGGGGTATTCGCCATTTTGTTGAGCCCCTGGATGTCCTTTCTTTAGTGCATAACTTTTGATTTACCCCTCTTTTCTCTCCGCAGGGCCAGCGATACAGGCCCCTTACTTTCTGACATCTGTGTGGAAGATTATGCTGTTTTTCTGCGTTTTTTGCAGCAATACGCTTCCGAATCAAGTCCGGATGAATGGGTGCCCGCGGGAAGAGCAGCCCTACTCCATGGCTGCCAAGCCACGCCCCCCCCCAAACAACCAAACATATGTTTATGTTCAGAAACTCCATTTTGTTTTACACCAGGCGCCATCTTTTACCAGACCTAAAAATCATCCATCTGTAACTCCAGCTCTCCCTTCCCCAGCACCTTGCACAGACAGCCCAAGCCACCACCACTCCCTGCCAGCTCTGCGCAAACCTTGTTCTCATGGAAATCCAGCCATTCACTGTTGCAATTGTTTAACATCGCTTTTCACAGAATGTGATCACTGCAGGGTGTGAGACCAGAGCAGGCTCCAGTCCTTGTGCCCATCCATCTCCACTAACCTGCGCAAGCTCTCTCGACCCCCCCCCCGCAACCCCGCCAGGCCATGGTCCACTGGTTCCTCACCCTCCACTCTTTCATGTAGCTACATTCCTGACCCCCTCTTACTGACCATTCCAGAACACCCACCATGTACCTAATCCCGTGCAGCAATATATTTTCCCTAAAACTAACACATGTCTGTATGTTTGTTAGTATCAGGAGGCATCAGGGTACATAAACAGTAGATCAAACCCCAAGGAGAAGACACCTGGGAGAGGGGCCTGGTACCAATAAAGGCCCCTGAATGTAGAGGTCGGAATGCCAATATATCTGCCCGTGTTCTCTAAGTACCCCCATTCATGTAATGATTTTTATGTCCGCCATTATTCTCTCTGTCGGTTACTGTTGTTTAGTTTAGTTAGCTAGTAATGTTTCATATTCGGCCTGACCTTCACCGCGGAGATGAGCCCAGCTGACCCACATGCCATCTGATGGACTGGGAAGCAGCAGCCAATTGCAGCCTGGCATCACCTATAGAGCAGGCTGTGCCATATGGGCCTACTAATCCACACCGACATTTCGTACCATATAGTGTTACATAACTGATGACGGCAAGCCCTCTTATTATGTGCTGCCCGTGTATTGTTTGGCAGTGTGCTCTCGGGCAGCAGAGTTCTTTGCTTGCTAATTTTAGCTTATATAAAATGTGTTATACTTGCAATTTATCTCCTGGTCTCATTCCCCGACTGGGTGTGTCCATTATTTTGGTCTATTGGATGTTGCATGTTTTAGGGTGCCCGCCTTCAATCTGCTGCTATATTCTGCTTTCTGAAGATCTGCAAAGATCCCTATTGAACAATTTCTCGTTATATGCCACATTCACATTCATTATATGGTAGGCTAAATGTTCTTGCATCTCATTATTGTTTTTCCACCCAGAGCTTTTGCATATGTGTATGTGTGTCTTTTGGAATATCCTGACTGTCTGGGGTCCTCGGGGTTGCCCTTTTTCTTTGCAGTGGCCAGAAAGACATTCAATTCACTTTTGATTTGTAGATGCCTTTTCGAAGACCACATTTATACAAAATGGCCCTGGCAGATTGCGTTTTGCCCGTACAAGACACAAAAGGCCATTGGTTCAGAGCTAATGAGTATTTTAATAGGTGTCATAAATCGTGGAGTTTGCTGTTTGTTTATTTTCTTACCTCTAGGGGACCAACCCTTACAAAAAATACATCTTGAAGATGGCGTAAAAATGTGAAGAAATCAAATTAGCAATTACTTGCATAATTTGTGTTTTTTATGTAATCGTTTGAAATAATCGTTTTTATTTGACTGCAGTAGTTTGGAACCATGACTACCATAGCCTCTGCTCAAGGTGAAACAGAAGTGATACATGCTAGAAGGACAGAGCCTCAGGATGTGCCAGGCATCACTGCTCTTATATACCCGGCTACAGAAATAACATTTGGAAGGGTTAACGCCAGCTATCTTCTGTAAGTATTGCTCTCACTGTAAACGGGGGATTTGAGGGGTCTCCTTCTTTATTTAATGCTTTACGTAATTTTGACCATTCACCTCCATGTGGGGTGGAGAAGAGCAAATACATGAGTTTTGCTTTTTGCTTCCTTTTGGGAAATAACAATTGACTGAGAAAATGCCTGATGTGGCTGTCCCAGGGTGGAAACTACACCTGTCGTCTCTTGTGAAACAGGAGGACCTCCTCAAGCTTCCTCAAAGTTGAAATACATTATCAGGAACATCAATGTCAGGATCAAGGAGTTTTCCTTTATATTGTTACCACAAAAGGAACCCACTGAATTATTCATACGATCAAGGATACCACATAAAACAGCTGTATTAGTAATGTATACAAAGCACATGCCTGTTGGCCACGAGGAAGCACCCAGTGTGCTAGACACGTGTCAGCAAATACGCAGAAATCTTTCACAAAAAGACCAACTGTATAATTGTGTTAGAGCAAAAGTTGGTTGAACACCTAATCTTTACCTTGCTACAAATAGGATTACCACAGACTCTGAATCTTAACACCATAGAAACGACTCTGGTTCACAGAATTCCGCCACGGCCAGTGTGCCACCAGCGCACTCAGTTACCGTTCACAGAATCAGAACCTGCAGACAAAACCCAAAAGAAAGGTTGGGGGCGATTACAGTGTGCAATTCTTTGAATAAATAATATTAAAGGGATACAAATTAGATGGATGGTGCAGTACGCCCTAAAAATTGCTTTTCTGATCGTCCAGTGTTGCATTGCTTGGATGTCTGCTTACTCTATAGTTCTTTCCTTTGGCTGTTTTTGACACATTCGTCTGAGGTGCGACACTCCAATTGGAAGGTTTAATTGGAGCACTCATGTCCGTTTTATGTCGTGATTGTGCAATTAAAAATATGCTAGGTGAACCATTGGAACTTAATTTGGCTACAAGTATTCATCGGACGTAGACAGCATTGTTCTTCCTTCTAATTCTCAAGATGTTACAGAGACATCATATTGAAAACTACATTTGTTTAAGAATTTAATATGTTCTGGAAATGCTAAATTGTAAATCAAGAGTTTGCAAACATGATCCCTACAGTAACATTTTGTGAATAATAATTTAAGCAGGAGAGACCAATATTTCAACAGCTTTTGAGCTTGGGGAATTTCCTTCCAAGTTTGTAGCTGTTGCCTGTAACCAATGCACTTTCAAAGATAAGGACTGAAGGTCCTATGTTATAAGGAAGTGAGTACATATATAGCTAGAGGGGCTAATAAAATAGCAGTATGGACTCATTGTTACCATTGGAGCTAGTTAATTAAAATAGGGATAGTTAGTCTGGTAGGTTGGAAGGTTAGGCAGGGAGTTGGATTTCAGTGGTAATTTTAGATTGGTAAGCTTTAGGATCCAAGCAGAAATTAGGGCTGAGAGAAAAAAGACAGTGGGCCTCATTACGAGTCTGCCGGTCCGGAAACAACAGTGGCGGTAAACCCGCCGCCACCGTTGTTTCCGGACCGGCAGATTACGAGTTCTGTAGGCGGGTGGTGTCACTCCCGCCAGGTCTGACCTGGCAGGAGTAACGCCACCCGCCTGCAGGCAGAAATGGAAACACTGGCTCCGTCATGGACTGAACCGTTGGTACCATGATCCCCATTCCCATTGAATTCTATGGGAGTCTATGGGAATGGGGAACAACACAGTTACCGCCTCCGGAATTACCGGCACTCAGGGTTGTATTACCCTGGTGTTACTGGGTGGTCCGGAGGTGGTAACTGTTTACGGGTCCGGTGGCTGCCTGCCGGTTTTTCCGGCACGGTTACCGCCGGACTCGTAATGAGGCCCAGTGTGAGAAAGATACACCGGCCAATGATCTTCCAGAAGGACACTACTTCCAAAGTGGCCAATGATGCCCGTACATCTCTGAGGACTAGCAGAGGTGAACAAGTGAATGATATTGTCAGGAAATGTGGTGGCAGGGGAGCTCATTGAAAAGGTCAGCAAGCAACGGTCCAGAACTAATAGCAATTTCCCCTCTACGTAACTATTCTTCATTTAATCCATCTACCTTCTTCACTTCTTTCCACTTTTATGTGTATTTCTCTCTTCTTTCCACCAATGATGTCTTATTGTATCTGAACTCTAATCTCACTACAACCCTTCACTCTCTCCGTCTTACCTGCCCTTTTAACCCCTCCCATAAACCTCCACAGCTATGGTTAACTCCTGCTTTGCTACCTCTTCACACATCTCTACATCAGGCTGAATGGCTATGGAAAAAGAAACCATCCTCTAACAACCTTTATTTTCTTTCTTCCCTGTACTCCTCCTATGATTCCTCTGTCACCAGCTAGAAAGGCCTATTTTTCTGACCTAGTTCTATCCCACTCCACTCGGCCCATTGCCCATTTAGACTTCTTAAACAAATTCTGTCCCCTCTCTACCCGACCCATCTCTTGCCTCTTCACTGTCTTCAAATGACTTTGCCATTTTTTTCATCAAAAAGTTTTCTTCACTCTTCTCTGACCCCAAGGCTAACCTCACCTACTTCTCCTCTCCTATGGTCATGACTGTGCCACTGGCACACCAATTGGTACCCATCGTGGATCATTTTGGACTCATTAATCTCCATAATACTCTGTGGACAATACCTTCTTTACATTCCGTTTGCAAGACTTTGGAACTTTCTTATTTAATTTCACAAACTACATGTCCCATAATGCACCATGTGGCAGTTCCCATTCCCTGGCTATTCCTACGGAGCAGTGTTAGAACTACAATCCCCAGAAGCCTTGGAGATCAGTGCAGTTTTCACTTTCCCAGGACCAGCGATGGAGGAGGCCAATTATCTTCAGTTGTGCTGCTCCAGGTGCTGCTAATTAGCCTGCTTCAGCACAGGGCAGCTCAGTATTTAAGCAGCTGCCTGCTGGAGCACAGGTCTCTTGCATTGAGTTCGCTTCCAGCCCTTTTTTGCCTTGATCCTTGGATTTCTGCTGTGTCCTGTTGTTTCCAGAACCTCCTCCTGTTCCAGAGCCCTGTGCTCCCTGCCTTGCAGCCCTGATACTCTGCCTTGACACTCCAGCCTTTTGCCCTGCACCACTGTGCTTCCCATTCTGCAGCCCAGCTCCCCTGCTTGCAGTCCTATTTTCCCTGTCTACAGCTCCTTGCTCTCTAACACTAACTATCTTGTTCCCTACCTGCAGTTTCCTTGTTATCAGTCTTCAGTCCTGCCCTTGTTATCCGACTTCAGAGCTACAGATTCTTTGTTTTATCTATGCAGTCCTACTCTTGTTATTCCAGTCCAGAGTTACTGTTCCTTGTTACCTGTCTGCAGTTTCCAGTCTCCTTATCCCTACACTTAGGTTCTAGTTTTCTGACTTTTCTTCTTTCTTCCGCTTCTCTGTCCTGAACCTTGCTCTCTTTGACTTCCTTTTCCCCCGGGTTATTTCTGTTACAGTTCCTGTCTTCACTTGTGCCTTGTGTAATTCCTTTGTTCAGAGTTTGGCTGCTGGGTTTCCATCAGGCAATCCCTGCCCCTTTCCTTTGTCGCGTTTCAGTATTGTACCTTGTGTCCTTATTAACAGTGTGCTGGTTCCTGTTTCAGGAGGCAGACATTGTTCAGTTCCTGCTGGACCCGTACAGGCTTCAGTCTTGTGAGTACTGTTACCTTGTTTGTGCCTTAGAGTCCAGACACAGACACCCACTGATGTTGCTCCTTTCCATGAGCATTCAGAGTGAAGCCCTGTAATAGTAACCTGCTCAGAAGGCTGGCGTTTCCCTGGTTCTGTGGGAAACTCTTCCCGCATTCTGCGTACACCCCCAGAGGGAACCTAACGTGTTTGTTTTACTTGTACTCCCTGCCACTGTCTGTTCACTGTCTCTGTTGCCTATCCTTTCTTGTCTCCAGTACTCCTTATACTCCTGCTTCTTGTGTACTTTTCTCCCTTTGGCTTTGCGGGCACGCCTCTACCTGCAAGCCCTCGTGACACCCACCTATCTCTTCCATGCTGTTTTCCACCCTCTGACTCAGATACTGCTCAATATCTTGCTTGTGCCTACCCTACTGCATATCCTCCTGAACCTCTCCCTTCTGCTCTAATTACTGAAGTCTATCCCTTACTCCTTCCTTTTCTCACCTCCCTCCTTAACTCTTCCATCCTTACTGCTTCTTTTCCCGATAACTTCAAATGGGCCGTCATTATTTCGATTCTCAAAAAACCCTCACTCAATTCATCTTCTCCTGCAAACGTTTGCCATATTTTCCCTCCTAACATATCTCTCTAAAATTCTTGAACAAGTAGTCTATTCCCAAATCTCTTCCTATCTTGATGCCATCTCTCTACTTCCCCCCTGTACACTCTGGCTTTCACCCTTTCCACTGCACAGAAACGGCCCTCCTCTTTGTTTCTAACTCTCTTCTCTCAGCTCCCCATTCTAAATTATCTTCCATTCTTATTCTGCTTGATCCTTCTGCTGCTTTGGATGCTGTCGATCACAGTACTATTCTCTCTACTCTTGCTTCCTTTGGATTTCCGGGCTCGCTGTTACAGTGGTTCCACTCCTATCTGAATGATCACTCTTTTACTGTCTCGTGGGCTGGTGATCATTCCCCTGTTTCACCTTTACAATACTGGGTCCCTCAAAGCTCCATTCTTGGCCCCATCCGTTTCTCCCTCTACACTTCTCCCCCGCTCTGCTTTAATTTCCTTGTTCAGTCTATTTTCACACTATCTGGCTATACTTTTTCCAATTCTATCATGAAACCATTTCCCCTTGACTCGCTGCAGTAGACGTCTGGATGCACGCCTTTATTCATTTAAATATATCAAAAAGTGAAATCCTGTTCTTCCCTTCTGCATCCATTCCAGCTCCCCTGTCTCCTCCTTCAATCTCATTCCCTGCTGCTTCTCTTTCTCTGTCCTTTGCTGGAAACCTGGGTGCTACTTTTGATTCTTGTCTCCCATTCATCATTAATTCCGCATCTAAGCAACATTGCTTGCTCTTGCAGGTTTCATCTCTACAACATCCGTAAACCTTGGCTTTTCTTAACATTTCATGCCACTAAAATACTCGTATCTACCCCTGTCTTCTCCCGCCTTCACTACTGCTCTTCTCTTCTTCTTGGCCTTCCTGCCTCACACCTTGCCCTCTTTCTTCTATTTTTAACCGGTCCATTTGTACCCTCTGTGGCCTTTCTCCCTGCTCACGCATTACCCGCTCTCCCTATATCCTTTCCTGGCTTCCTTTTGAATGCTGGCTACTCTTTTGCTTTCTTAGGATTGTCTGTAAGAGCCTCTAGTGCCTCGCACACCATCTTTATCCTTACTCTCTTTCTACACTCCCCTCGTTCTCTACGATCAGAATGTCACTTTCTCACTCAAAGCCACTATGCGCGCAATACCGCTGTCAGTACTTTTCTCCCCATGCTACAAAACCTAGGAACGCTCTCCTTCTTGAAATAAGATCTTCCCCTACTCTTAATCTTTTCTGTTTGCTTCTTAAATCCTTGTATCTCAACTCCGACTCTTTAATCTTCCTATTGTTTTGACCACTGTCCTTTATTATTGTAATTCTTGTATTCTTGTGTTCTCATGCTTTGTCATTTGCTTGCCTGATGAATTGTACTGCTTTCTTTTGTAACCAGTGCTTTGGGGAGAGCCCTCTATAAATCCAACAAATAAAATGCATTATATCTTGCAGCCCTAGATGTTGCAACTATAGGAGGATGAGTTTATTTTTCCACCATCACCTTTCCCCCTGCGATTAATTGTAACGTCAGTACAAGCTATGTATGCTGGGCCTCAGAGGATCTGTGGGAGAGAGAAGATCCTGTGGAATTGTGAACACTACCAATCTTGACAAGGGGGATAATGTTTGTGTTTTGGAGATAGTTATTATGATCAATTTCACCTAGCCTTGGTAAAGACCGGAAGGGGGGTCTGCGCTTCCGCTCTCTATATGGTAGAGGGGAGGCCCAGAGACCCATGCCAAGATTCTCTATTATTGGTACGTGGTCGAGCAATCAAGGCCTAGCTTCTCGGGAGGTGATGCAACCTGGTTCTTAAGTACAGTGTAGTCCCCAAGCACCCACGAAGGAATGTCCACACACTGTATCGGTTTAGAACACAGTCTTTATATAATTAATATTCAAAGTCATATACACGATCAAGATAACTCACTTTGTGCTCCGAAAATCAACAATGGTAAATATGTACAATTCTAAAGTGGTACCACTAACGTTACTCGATCTTATTAAAGTGCATACGGTCAGAATGACACACAGATCAAAATAAAGAGGAAACCAGCAGTAGAGAGAGGAAGGAAAGCAAGATGGTTGAGCAATAGGCAGAATACTGGTAACTACCGTTAAACACAGCTCTGTGTGGAGATCCCCCTCCAACTGGGCAACCTGTAGGAGAAAGATACAAGCCCAGTCCATATATTGTTCACCCTTAGACTTCCCAATAGTTCTGCAACCCCAAAATACGTTGGTGTTGTAGCGTTCCACGTCGGGGAAAACGACAACCCTTCTTGAGTGTCCTCCCTTTCAGGCAGGAGTCACGGATCATCGAACGTCCGACGGAGAACAGGTCGAGCTACGACAGTGAAGTGGCCACGTCATTCCTAGCAGTGCTCATTGACAGGGAAGCGTAAACGTCCTGCCAGGAAGAGACGTGTGGGGCACCTCGGTGTCGATAGTTCTGGACTGCAAAGAGTTGAAGAACTGTGGCCCAGCAAGAGCATCGAGTCGTCGGCGTCTCTGTGGTCTTTGGGTGGCGGGAAACCCAACGGTGGATGCTCCTCGGCACGTCAACGGTCAGGCCTTCTCCAGCAGGATACAGCGGCAACGATGCGGATGAGAGCATCCTTGGATCAATGAAGTTCTTAGGCAACGGGAGCACGGCGGCTCCAGTCGGCGACAGCGGTCGACGACAGTGGCGGACAACAGTCCGGGCGCTTCTCCTTGGAGTTCCGCAGCAGTCCCCGTATCGGGTCAGCAGCCTGTCGAAGGTCTGTCCACCAGGGAGCTTAGGCAAAGATCAGCTGTGCACGATGGTCCCTCGTAGCTCGGGAAGAGGGCGCCTTACCAGGTCCTCTCAGGGTCAGTTCTTGAAGCACAGCAGCTTTCCGATTGCGAAGGAGAGCAACAGCAATTCTTCTCGTCCAGCAGGGCTTCAGGATCAAGCTTCACTCCAGTCACTCGTCGTAATGAACATCAGCTTCTGAACATGATTCCTAGCAGTGCGAGGCCCCCAGATATATTGTTGATCTCCCATTCATTCCGCTGGGTCACACTCAAACATCCAATCACGACTACGGGCATTCATGCAGGCAGGCAGCCAATCAGGCACACGAGGTATTCAGGCCATTCACTTCTCTCCAGACACTCACAACAAGTTATGTGTATTGGGACAAGTACCGAGCCATTCAACACTCCAAGCTGCATTCATACCGGTTTCGGGCAGGGCTGTCTCAAACATTGTGTCAGCCACCAGATACTAGACAGCCACAACATAGAATGTATATTTGTCACACACTCCATTCACCCAGGTCCCACCCACAGGCGTACCCACAACATACGGTCATTGAGAAGGCTCCAGCCAGTCTGGTCGGCACTTCCCCACACTACCATATACAGAACTTCCACCCAACAGCCAGTCAGGGGAACGGGACAGAGGCAGGGCTTCCCGTGACTCCGGGAAGATCAGGGTAACAGGTGATGGAAGGCAAGAGGCCATGGGGACCATTTTGTCTCCATCAGGAATCTACCGATTCCAATGACAGGGCCTGGGCATCCCAAAATGGAGGACGCTCATGGCACCAGTCATTTCAGCACGGAGCTGCCACCAGCCCGTACCCTGCTCTGTCAGTCACACACAGGTGCCAAAAAACATACACTAGGGGCACAGGGTTGTACCCCCACCCATGGGTGCCATAAGGGTATCCGACAGGTCCGTTCACCAAACCAAAGGAGAGAGAGCTGCACCGCCAGGAGTCCCACATGAACTCTTGCGCGGGAAACAGGACAGAACACACGATAAAAAGCAGTAAAGGACAAGGATACGGAGGCCCTGTCCCTCCGATGCATTTCCAGCATCACACTTTGTGAATTTATTAAAGTTGCTGCGTGATCCTGGCAAATACAAGATTTGGAACCATTATGATAAGTTGAAATAGACTGCCCTCCATCATGCCATATTGATGCTGCTGCAACCCTGGTAATGTTGTGTATTGCTTCCTTAATTCCTTCCCACCAAACCGCCACCCATCTCAGTAGGGAAATTACATCTGCCCTTCTGGAACTACACAGCTTCCTTTGCATTGTCAAAAATTTGAAATTTCATTGAGTATCCTTAGTTTTGATGGGTATATATGGACATACTTGTTTTTTTAATTTGGCTTTATTTGCAGAAAGACACTTGTCTTCGTGACATTCTTTAAAGCCAGAATGAAATAGGAGTACAGACTATGGTAAAGAATCATGTACTACCAATTGGAACCATATTTAGGATAGAGAAAACCTAACTGATGACTGAGTTGGAGGGACTTGATTATGGTGGGATAGAAATGAGGGTTGGGCGTTTGTTTGAATAATGGGTTAGAAGAAGCTTTATATCAGCTGCCAGATATTGTTATAAATGACTATGACCTCTCCCAATTAGAATGTGCATTGACTGGTAGGTTAGAGTTATTTACTGTGACAACATTATTCTGCGCATTAAACATACAATGGTATGCAGTAAATTCATCTCCTCAATTTCATGCAACAATTTTCTTGTGGAAATTGAAAATGTAACCTGTTCACCTTGTTACAATGTTAACTCCTACAAATGTCTAAAATACAAGAGGTTAGATGAGGATTCTAGGGCTTTGATGAACGGGGGTGCTCACAGGCAATTAGTCAGCTTTTATGTGGTTGCATACAGAAAGCTTGCAAGGTGTGAAGATGTATGCAAGGATAATGGTGAACCTTTGGGGATGATAGGGAAGTGGCTCGGGTAAGAGGAGATGGAGATGGAGATGGAGAGGGTGGGGTGGGAGGCAGGGAATTAAAGGGATTACAGGTTTCCCTTCCACCCCAGGTTATTTGGCTACAGGTAAATCCTAAAACACAAGAGAGTGAACAATGCTTTTTAAATGTAGAAGATTGAACCTTACAATTAAATGTATGTTTGGATGTTTGTTTTTTTAGATTAAATTGATACATGGAAATACCTACTTTGAAATGTACCCAAGATTGAATTGCAGGGATGAAATCACATAAAAACAATATGACACAGAAAACAGATATGAGGTAGAAAAGAGGTCGAAAGAGGGTCTCTTGACTTCTGATTTTTTTTACAGGTCATTTCCTAATGGAAAATTAATACCAAACCACAGTTGATACTAAAGGCTCTATTCCCATCAAAAAGTGATCCAATTCTGATTTCAGATGCATAGGATCTGCCCATAGGAATGCAAGTGTGGTACTTTGGGGTACTTTGCTGTCCTTCCGGAGCAACTATTTGGTACTTTCATTAGAGAAAATGCAACATAGTTGTCATAGTTGTCTTCTTTGGCGCTGAGATCTCATCAACCATCTGCAAGATCTCATTATTGTTGTAAACTAGATTGTTGGACCCAATCAATTGGTTATCCCACAGCACCCCAAGAGGGAAGGTCCACCAAAAAGGTATTTAGGAAACTGTCACATTTCCAGGCCATATGTAAAGCTATAAAGACGAAATGACCAATCTGAGTATGTGGGGCAGACCATTACCAATATCACCACCTAATTCCCTCTTCACAAACCACACTTATCAGTAATAGGATACAGCCTCCGTCTTTGAAGCTGGCAGTAGGGAGAGAATCTACTGCTAAGGGAAACGGGTGTGAACGGCACCGGGATGTAAAAAAGTGCAACACAGTGTGGCCTCCTCAACGGCACAAGGGTGCAACTCAATTGAAGAGATATTGACCAAGGGCAGCGGCATCACTGGGGCCAAGGGAAATATCTGATTCGGTCCAAGAATCTGGTTACAAGTTTATATTGGCATCTAGGGGGAGAGTTAGTCTGGATAGTATTCCATGACAATCCCCGACATCCCAATCCAAGGCAAATAATAGCTCAGAGGGGCAAAGTAGAGTCCCAAATTGTCCACCTTGCCTTATCTCATGCAGATAAACAAGGGCAAAACAGTCAGGGAATGGAGCAAGTGCCCCAAAACAACCAATCTAAGGGCTAGGCAGCAGCAGGGTCATGTAGCAGGCTGAGGTCGGCAAAATGATAAGTACTCAGACAAAAAAGAATTAGCAAGGGCAGGATAGTAAATCAGCTCAAGGTAGTTTTTAATGTTTTTACTAGCATGCAAGCTGCAGTGTGAGCTGGACAAAGACAGACCCAACAGGGGACGGCACCAGAACAGGTGGAGACTCAAACTCGGGTCCCTTTAGCAGTTCAACCATCTGTGCCCGAACCACCAGGTCGAATGATCAGGATGCTCCAGAGAGCCATATGTTAATTGGTGCACCTCCCTCCTATACTCCAACTATGATGAGGGGAGGCAAAATATATGGGAGCCCTTCAACTTTCTATTGCCTCTTAGACAAGTGCTGGCAAGTAACAAGGAAGAAGGGCAACAGCAACCAAACCTCATGTAAATAAAAGTTCCATGGATGCCAGGGGTGTCCTAAGAAGCCTGGCAAAGGAACTTCCTTTGGGCAGATATCAACCAGCTCATGAGGATAATCATGCTACGTCAGACACATGGTGAGCCTTGGACACAAGGACCCGAGAAGCACTGTTCAAGCTAAAGAGAGGAAAGTTACCACGGTCCCCAAGATATTTCCACAGAGAACAGTTTGGCCAAGATAGGAAATTGCAAGCAGAACAAGGGAGAATCCCCAGCAGATTTAGACATACTGTGGAAGTGGTATTTACTCAATATTCCGGTATCACAAACCAAATGAGATGGCACAGGAAGCAATAGCTAACTTGTTAGCTACTGGGCTTCGATCCAAGGTTCAGGCACAGCTTAAAAATATGTATATTGGGTGGTAGACGGGGCTGATGGTGATTGCAAACCACTCTGTCACATGTCAGGAACACAAGAAAGAAACATTCAATAGTAAACTGATAACTTTACAGATGCAGAGCCCCCAGGGACTGGTGCAGGGAGAGATGCAGAATGCATAAGCACTCACTCAGAGAGGATAGACAAAGGAACAGAAGTCGGGAGGCTCCTCCAATGGAACCTGTGTTGCAAGGTGGCCAGCTGGCTGGCTACGCAGGGCAGTAGATCCAGTAGAGACCATGGGGCCCACCAGACCAACAGAGACTGTGGGGCTTAGTAGACCAGCAGAGACCTGGGGTTTGGGAAAAGCCAGCAGGGAGCACTGGCACCCTTGCCATGTCCCTTAGTCTGTAATTATTGTAAGCAGGTAGGGCACTGGGAAAAAATAAATGCCCTTACAAATCCCAAAGACCATATCCATAGTGGAGAATGGGACCGGCTGAGGCCTCCCCCACAAGGAGGGATAGCCCCTAGCTGGATTTCCCATAGAGAGCTCCACCTTCATTTACCAATCCTAATGCTTATACATTTGTTCCTTGACCACCAAATAGATTTATCAGGATACTTTCTGACTGTTGGGAAAGGGGGAAGTGGTGTTCTGTTAACTCCTTTCACCCCAGTGAACCAAGACAGTACATACGCCCAGTGTCATGTGAAGTGGAAGTCTGTGCTGTGTTTGATAGGCTGGGGAGCTTATAAATCAGCCTTACAGATGGATACTTTTCTGATGTCCCTGTGTCCACGGAAACTGTGGAAGCTGTAGGTATTTCGAGCACCCCTATCGTACATCCGGTCACAGAGCCCCTCACCACCACACTCTGACCCATTACCTATCAACACACATTCCTCTTAAGACCAACTAGACCTATGAATTTGTTAGAGAGGAACCTTTTCTGTAAGCTCAGGTGTACCATATATTGTACTCCAGATTGAGTGTTTTTGAGTGTGCCCTCTGAGAATGCCAAGGCTGTCCTTGCAACCCTCCATGAGGAAAATATGGGGGATCCAGAAAAAGCCAGAAAAGGGATGATTGAATGACCTGGAAGTGTTGATTGCCACTGTGCCTGCCTCTCTATGGTCCACACATGATAATGAGGTAGACTATATACACAATGCTGAGCCTTTTAAGATTTAACTAAATTCTTTTAAGAGATTACCTCATATTCCTTAGTACCCCCCTGAAGCCTGAGGTTGAGTCTGGTATCACTCCTGTAATTGAATCTCTCTTGAGTTAGGGAATTATCGTTCACACTAATAGTCCATGTAGCACCCCGATTTTCCAGTGAAAAAGCCTGAAAAATCCACTTATAATTTTGATCAAGATCTTGGGGTTGTTAACATAGTAGTAGTCCTGTCATCAGCAAAACAAGAGGTGATGACTGGAAGGGTTAGAATAAATCCTAACCTCAGGCATTGCTCTGGGCAACCCTCCAGACCATCGTTCTTCACCTGGCAAGCCATTACAAAAGGAGAAAGACCATATGCAAATCTGTCTGGGTCCCACCCCAAAAGGGACAGTCCAGCCCGAACTGCTAGGTCACATCCCTTCTGCACAAGACCACAAGCATCCCCAAACATGTTTCAGCCTTGTTGGGCCTCATCAGTGAGGAGTAGCTTGGGTCTGTAGGCCCTGCAGGCATGGGACCCACGTTTGGGCCTACTCGTCCAATTTAAGCCTGCACTACCAATCAGGATCTTACTACATTATAAAATACAGTCATATATGCGACAGGGTCAAAGTAACTTAAACCAGCAAAAAGGCAGTCCATAATAAAATGAATAGTCTTATGCAATAGAGTTTACAATCAGCTTCAAATCAGATGGCACATTAATGAAGTTGTTGCTTTTTGCTAAAAACAATTGAAGGGTGCTCCTACCGCAACCAATCAATATACAGTCTCTATTCCCATATGAGCACCCATTGGTCAATCTTGATTCTTCAAAGAACCTTAAAGTCAGTAGTTCTTTTGACCCACCAGCCCAATCCTTTGTCTGAGCTAGGCCATGACCTTGTTCCTCAAAGTTCCTTTAGATTCAAACCCTGCTGGCTTTGTAACATCAGAGATAATAACATGTCTTCAGTCAAGAGCAAATTCTTTTAAGGATTTATCCATATAAAAGGCATATGAGATTTTGCAATTTGCAAACTTGTGTTGGGCATCCCATTGGTCTTGTTATTGCCACAATGAACATCTGGTAACAAAGTAGGACGCGGGACCTTAACTACAATATGAGGCCCATCCATAGGAGATTGAGTTTGCCCTTGTGCTAAAATAATGGCAGGACCTTATTCGGAGTGTGCTTCTGCTCTTCGTTTGCCAAATTAACTAACTTAGCCTTATCTCTTGCATTCATCTCGGTCTGACAAGTTTTATCCTCTGCCCCTTTCCAATGCTTGATAGGGTCCATTATCTGCCGTTCAGAATTAGGTATACAAACCAACTTGCCACAATCTGTCTGAAGAGTTTGGCAACTTTTATCCTCCATTACCGCCTCTAAACACGAGGCAGTTTGACATGAACTGTCTATTTTAACAGGCAACACATACAGTGCAAATCTATCTAGAAGGGCGAGCCAGATACCAAAGTCATGAAAGTTTCTACATTTCTGGAAATCGTCAATAATTCTATATTTGGCTATCTGCCACATTGGTTCAATATTCTCGGGATCCACCTTATACATCTCTATAGAATCCACCAAGGACTTTGAAGCATTATTCAACATGATTTCCTCTCCTTTTTCCCTACACAACTGTTGGGGCAAATCAGGACATGGCTGCAACGGGATTAAGTGATTGGGACTACCAATCTGCAAAGCACTGGCCCATCCCTTTTAATGATTCTGAGCTTCAAGCCTCGTTTGACCTTCTTTCACTCTTTCCATATCATCAACAGAGGAGTGTGATTTATTCTCTTGGAGTCGCCTTCTTCTCTGGGCACTAACGGCCAAGACCTCAGATAACTGATCCCTATTGTGGGTAGAGGACTCCATCACATCGCCCCTCTTAAGTACAGCCATAATTTACCGGCGCAGTGCCACTTGTTTTCGCAATCAGGACCAGCCTCTGGGGATGTCTAACCAATCACCACTTAAATGTAACCAAGACCTCCCGTGCTAAAAATACAGATAAGCACAGGAGATCAAATAGCCGTATGGGTGGAGAAAGGGCACCTATCAGTATGACACATAAACTGCCAGGCACCTTTCGCTGTAGGTCTGCTAAGAACACAATAGCACATCAAAGTAATGGTAGCAGTGAGGAATGGGGGGGGGCATAAGTCAAAGGCACAAGTTCTGTGCCATAAACCCTATACTACTCTCACCAAAATGATCTATCCTCACCTAGAGCTTTCCCAGAGGCAGCAGCCTTCTTGATCCTAATAGGCTTGCCAAAACACTACCACGTTCCTGGGGGCACACCAAGACTGGCTCCATGGTTCACCCCGGTTCACCTTGCTCCAGCACTCGAACTCAGCGCAACTCCAAGTCGTGCTCCACTTATTGGCGGAATAGGACGAAATGTCTGAAAAAAATTTACCAACCCCACCAAAAGATCTAAAACACGCACCACGAAAAGTTCTAAGTACCAAAGGTTCGAACTTTTCGTGTTGTGTTTGGGTGTTTTGGTGGGGTCGGTGTGAAGTTTTATTTTTTTAAAAGGCTGCAGGGGGGTGGAGGGGTGTGGTGTCTCCACTACACCTCGCTCATAGTGAGCGGGGGTTGTGGGGGACACCCCCGCAACTATCCCGACAGAACATCAATAAAAAAAAACGAAAAAAAAAACGGGGCTTCAGGGGTGTCCCCTGCAACATCCCGCTCACTATACTACCCAGTATAGTGAGCAGGGGTTGCGGGGGGCACCCCTACATGTTCGCATGGGAAATGTACGAACACTTTGTATTCATGCATTTCCCATGCGAACATTTCCGTCGCTGCAAAATCAGCAACGGGAAAATCACATAGACCCTTATTGGCAACCAGTGGTTCAGACGATTAGTGGAAGGGACCTGCGCACGTCGGAGCCATCAGTCGTCAAGCCGCACCCAAAATCGGCTGCTTCCGAGGGGAGCCTTTGCTGTTGCATAACAGTGAAGGGGAGGCATAGTATACCACGCGGTCCACCCATCACAGGTTGCGCAACCAGGAACCATAGACACTTCTGCCCATACAGGCTCTTCCATATCTACCCCTGTGTAAAGCTTCACACTCACTTAGTTTCTTCTTGTTGACCTCTTGGCTTTATATCAAGGTTCACATCTTCTTTTGCCAGTCTTTGGCCTTACCATACTGCATTCATGTACAAGATTCACTTCTTGGTGGTTATATTTCTTCCCACCTTTACCTTCTACTCTTTTGCAACCTTTCACACTTGCTTGCATATTTCATACTTTGTTTCAAATGGGCAATTTCTCATTTATCTGTTACCTGCTCGTAGCTTTGCCGATAAAATTTCCATTCAGTTCAGCATTCAACATTCATCATTACTTACTTTGCCGCGTAGTTTCCATACAACCTGTAACTTTGGGTTTGTTTCGCTCTGTGCATGCTTTCCGGCCCATTCGGCATTCGTTCTGCTTACACACAGCCCCCTTGGAGCGCCCCCGTCTCGAGTGATGTTCCCTCTCACTCACCGGTCTCTGGCGGCTGCGATGGACCACTTCTCCTTCGCCTGCTGGGTTGCCTTTGACTGCGAGCCCTGCTCACACCTTTGATGCTTCTCCGGGTTTGCCGGGTGCTCTGCTTCTCTTCCGTGGACGCTGGCGGCAGTTTGCTTCCTTTTTCTTTGTCCGCAGCTCCAGCTGCACTTCCCCAACCACACAGGAATTCCAATGGCCCAACTTATTCTGGGCTCCACAGGTCTCGGGGGTCGTCTCACAGCGTCCTGTCTTCTCTGCAGGACCCACCATGGCTGTCTCCTTTCGAGTAGGATCCACTGCTAGTCTCTTCCACACAGTCCTTCCTGCTGCTGGTCTCTCTGCTGTTCTTTACCTCTCTTTTTATACACCTGCAACCACCTGACCGGTTGCAGGTGTGAGCTCTCAATTGGACTTGCCTGACTGTAGTTAGAGAGACATGCCTGACCTTCACAGTACTCTGCAGACATCGTCCTCGTCCCAGGGAAATTGGTTACTAGTGTTCACTACTCCTAGTCACCCCTTCTTCGTCCCAGTACTGTGATAGGTCAAATGTGGGAAAATTAGGGGAGATGTTTTACAGTAGTCTGTAAAGGCTGGTGGCGGGTTAGGGTGGTGTTCAATAGGGAAAGGGGATACCATGTCTCTCATGTAGGTAGCCCATTCCCAATCCCCAAGGACCCTCCACCCAGGTGATCCACCCTCGCTTGTCCACCCCTAGGGTCAGGATCCAAAAGCAATGGCCTTTCCCATACCACCTGAGAAGAGGATCCAGGGGGAGTAGGAGTGAGGATACTCTCAGGTTTTTCACACCAGGAAAATTCCCTCTATGTATTTACACTAGAAACAGGCTAAATAGCACAACATTTTCTTATTCAGGGAAGATCAACACAGATCACCCCCCTAATGTTGTTTCAGGAAAACATCAGGTCAAAGGAACACAAAAACCACCAGGATTTGTGCATAGTTCCCCTCAGTCATACCACTCTAGTACTGAGACGAGGGAGAGGTGAAGAGTGGTACACACTAACATGTCTTTACACCACTCTGGTACTGAGATGAGGAATAGGCTTGAAGACTGTTGTGGGAGTCAGGCATGTCCAGAGAACACCAGTAAATATTGTCAGGCAAATGGACTTAAAGGCTCACACCTGAAACCCGTTAATAGGTTGCAGGTGCATAAAAGATGGACCCTACAATCAGGAGGGGGAGACCAGCAGGAGAGAAGCAAGGCCGAGATGTGCATGCCTGCGAGGAGAGAAATCCTGTCAAAAGGAGCCTGCCAAGGAGGGTCCTGCCTGTAGGCCAGGACGCCAGCAATTATTCAGGAAAGACTGCAACGCTGCAGCGTGAGCGGGCCGTAAGAGAGGCAAAGCTGTCTGAGCCTCTTTGATCGGGTGCCCATAGCGAGAGCTCTGGGGCACGGAAGAAATCCATGTGCTGTAAGCTACCGGCAGTGTCCGTGAGTGGCGAGCGGAGCTGCCAGCAACCCACAGAGATTTCCAAAGTGTGAGCGCTGCTCACAATGCTACAGAGAACTGTGCGCGGACCAGCGAGCGAAGAGAGGCGGCGCCCAGAGGAGTCACCAAGACCGACCAGTGAGTGCATCAGAGAGAACAATCGTACCGGGGCGCAGCTGGAGCTACTGCAGGGCAAATGTTATTGCTGGTTAAGTGCAATTAAAAGTTAAGCCAGTGAGGGGTTTTATTGAACATAGGAGCCATTTTGAATACTGAACTAAAAGAAAGCTTTCATCAGACTATGAATGGAATGCGGGCATGTGCAAAGCACATGTAATAAATACTGAGAGACCAAGATCGAATCCTATGGAATAAAGTGAAATCAAGTAATGAACATTACTAAAGAGTGTGAAAGTAATGTGGTAAAGGAAAGTGAGCACCACAGAGTGAATTGTATAAAAGAACACATTGTGGCAAATCCAAGAGACTGGCAAGGAGAAACCAAAGTGAATGTGAACCAGAACATGTGTGCAGTGACAGAAAAACTTGTGTGGGCAAGAAAGACTAGGGTTATCAGCTTTGTGACCTGTGATTGGTGGACCGTGTGGTCCAACAACTGTGCCTACACTGAGGATACCATGTCTGTGAGAAACAAGGAGCAATACAGATCTTCATGTATGAAAGAGATTGCTGAGGTGAAAATAAGGAATCGGAAGGAGTGTAAAGTTGACCTGGAACTGGTTTTGAATTTTAAGAGACTGGAACTCATTGTGAGTTGGCAAGCTGGACAAGCTGATGCCTTGAGAAAAGGAAACCCTTTGACCCTTTGTGCTGTGTTGTTGCCTGAGGAAAAGGGATTCTACAGAAGTATGTTGTCACCTTGAGGAAGGGAACGCAGAGGCCCCTTTTGAACTAGTTTACTTCTTGGGAAAGACAACCCCAATACCATTTGAGACTTCTAGACCTATGTCATCGCCTTGGGGAAAGGAACCCTGAGACCCTTTCAGAACGGTGTTGTCTTCTTGGGGAAGGGACCCCCCCTCCCCCGAGACCCTTTTATTTTGGAATAGTTTTGTCCGTTTGGGGAAGGGAACCCCGAGACTTTGTGGAACTGCCATGAACTTGGGGAAGGGGAGCTGGAAAGTAAGCTTAGAGCTGGAAGAAGGTCAGTACTTTATTTGGAACAATATTTCATTTGTTGCTGATCTCCCGACGCATTGTTTAGTCTTAGTTGTGAGGGCAAGTACAGGTTTTGGACACAGGCAGTGTCACAGGTTTCCCCCCTTCTCACCTGTCTATGTTGCCTGATGTCCTCCTTAGGTGGAGTCTTTTTTCATATGGTTCGGGACTTAAATAAGCCCGCTCGGCCGTCCTCGGCTTCCAGATTACGTTCAGCTTCGATGTCCAGGATCACGGGAAACTCCAGGAGTATTAAAGAAGGTGTTGGGGGCACGCGGAAGCGGCACAGGGATTCCGGGAAGTAGAAAAGAGGGAAGAAGTCGGAAGAAGGGAATCCAGGGGCCAGGGGATAGCAAGTAGCACTAGAGAAGGTTCGGAGCACACGTCCGATCACAGCTAATAGCAGCGTTGAGACGCGCGGGGCCGCGGGGTTGTGGCTTCTTTATAGAGGACGCTGCGTAGAACGTGAAGACTGGCGAGCAGCGTGCTGAGCTTGCCACCATGTTGGTAGTATTATGGAGTGTAAGGCCCGACGTGACAGGGACCAGGAAGCCCAGAAGGGGCGAGTTCGATGGTTCATGACAGGCAGACTTTTAAGTTAAACTTACTGACTCGGTTTCTTTAGTTGGGAAATCCCACCGTAGCATAGGGCAAGTTAGGCTTTACACCATCCTGACATTTAAGTTATTAAAAGTACCTTTAAATCTGTTGTCCGTGTCTTGCTTCATGGTGCCTCCACACCAGTCAAGCTTGGTGCCCTAATGCCACTATGGTAGTGATAGGCAAATTGTAAATGCCTTTTAAAATAACATTTGCAGACATAAGATGGCCAAAATAAAGCCACATTTTCAAATGTGTGCATGCCTCAATAAGGCCGTTCGATGGGTCAATACGGACAATATCTCAAAAACTATACATTCTGTTTTCTTGCACATACATGCATGGGTAAGGAGATCGTATCACTATCAAGCAATCCAAGATGAAGTACTTTATTTGCCTTTTGACAGATGAGGATTTCTGTAGATGGAGCTTTTCAGAAAGGCACAAATGGGGTTGACAACGGCCAGAACCCACTGTGCAATTGCACCATTTTCTCTCGTCGCATTTGTCTGGCAGCGCATGCTCTTTATGTAGTCCACATGGGGTATGACTTTCTCCCTGTATATGATTTTTTGCATTTGTACTGATATCATGAAAACAAAGTGCTTTGCCAATAAACTCTGTGCAATGGTCATTTTGATGGCTGGAGCAGTACCATTGCTGGGTGCTTTACAAATTTTCTAAAAGTCATGATATGCAAGTTGTACGTTTAATTTGCTGGTGGTGCAAAAGGGCCCGGGAACAGTAAATGTGATGAGCACAAGGCAGAATTTAAATAAATGATAGTATTTGCAGTTATGCAATCAAGTAATTATTGAAATGGAAGATCATTTGGAGAAGAGTGACCAAAGAAACACTTGTGTATAGGCGCGTTATAAATGCCATATCATATCATATCATATATCAAAGTGCTGCATGTCTCTGGCACTCCCTCCTGAGAGGGAATGTAGTTCACAAGGTAGAACATGTCTCTGTTGGCATGTTCTTAATTTCTGGGGTAGAGATTTCCATTGATGAGGAGACGGAAGGGAGAAGGCGCCAAAGCACAATGCAACAAACAGAGAGGAAGAAGGAAAAAAGTATTTATACTGCTCAACCAAACTAGACCCCTGACTTAGGCAATCCTATACACAACAAACATCAGGTTTGGTGAACAGTGCGTTGTCACAGGTAGGACATCCATCTCCCCCTGCAGTGAGCCAGAGTGGAGGGTTACAACAACCCTTAGTGTTGATTGCTAAGCATATTGGGAGATTTAGGTAGCTTACATTTACCCCTAAACCATACACAATAGACAACATATTCACATATACATTTTATTTTTTACAATTAACAATAATTAATAATCACTAGTTAAAAAGACAAAGCACCTTCAAACACAAATACAATTCATCAGAAGGTTACAATCGAAATTGCAAAGGCAAAAAGGCGAAAGAAAAAGCACAAGGGGATAGAATGTGTAAATAAACCCCCCAAAAAAACAGGTTTAAGAACAAGGGTACATGAAAAATTCACTGCCTACGGTCAAACTGGAATTAATCACGTTGATCGATTTCGAACCATACAATACTCAATTAAACACAAAATCTCACACTTCTTCAACCCATTCAACCCAACATGTTTCATTCCTCACTCATTCAAAACGCACACAGTAAAGGGAAATACATCAAGGGTATGCACTTATATCTAAAAGCAATTCACACAAATGTTGTTTTACAATTTTGAAGGGCTGTGAAAACAGCCGTTTTTCTAATTGAAGAGTATTTCACTCTAAAAAGTAAAAAACCCAACCAAGCACTATTGTTGTCGAGTGGGGGTTGAGCGCTGGAGAATTACTGGCAGCTCGTTCCTGCACTGGCAATCAGCTTGACTTTTAATCCAGCTGGATATAGACAAAACACACCTGCGAACAAACGGAAAATAAAAATACTAATAAATGGTCTTTTTAAATATACAGACTATACAGTTACGTAGTCTGTGGAGCTCAAAGTAACTCAAGGTTCACGCATCACAAGGGCTCACTGGTACAGAGAGCTCATATTTATAGGAAGGGGATAACCTTAATGAAAGAGGTTCATTAAGTGAGACACGATTACAATTACTCGTTCTACTCGTTCAAAAGGCCATCTACATGGATTTCTCACCTGAGAGGGAAGCAGCCAATCTAGTTGAGCTGTCCCAGATGACATATTATGTTGGCACTCATGGAATTAGGGCCAAAAAACAAACTAGCCACTCAATACCATCTTTACATTCACTTAGCTTACCAAAGTGGGTGGTTGGCACCAACTGGACGTGTAGAAGTGGATGGCTTTTCAAAGATGTGTAGCTCGAAACAGAGAACAACGGTGAAAAAAGAAATGACTGTAGACTTCCTCCCTCTCTAGTCAGTTGTGGAACCTGTTATCAAAACAGAGTATATGCTGTCAACAGAGCTTGAGACATCGGGAGGCTAAGGAGTGTACATTGGCTAGTTCAGCACCCATACCCCGACCAGCAAAAAAATGCTCCACGGTTCATACCTCGCTCTACAACTCGAGTAGGGAATCTTTAATGTTCCTACATGGGAGGGGTCACCTTCAGTTGTCAATCGCTGAGTTTTCCACGGATGAAGATCAACATTTGCTAATAAAAGGACATAAATACAAATTAATCCTATTTTAGCGCGGCTAGGAATGCTTGAGTGCAGCTGGATTGGGATTTAATAAAAAGACACATACGAACACAACGTTCAGTGTGTACCTGTAGATGTGGGTGTAACCAGTCTGCATCTTGCTGCACCACGAAATTCGTAATGTTGATTGCATGGACTCGCTGATCACCTGTTGGTTCCACAATTAACCGACTGGCCCATAGTTGATCCGGTCGTAGTACCTGTCGAATTGTAAAGGTGCACATACTGAATTAATACCACCTTGACTAAAGGTTGCAGGCCACAGCGCCATCCTGTAACGTATGGCACATAATACTTGTCGCGGGTGAGTTGAAAAAAGCCTCAAGCTAGTAAAACGCTGCTTACCCAGATGTGCGGTCAGATGAATCTGGCACAGTGCTGGTTGTCTATATCTCCTCCTCACGTCCGTCTTAACTGAAGGTACTTCCCAGCGTTCGCACAGTATTGGCGGGATAGAGTGAGACTTGCACCCTGCCTCCCAACTAATAAAGGCCAGCCTCTCCATTACGTTACTGCACAGAGAGCGGCACTTCAAAGCTGCAGATATTGTGAACAGGTGTTCACAGTATCGCTCACGGTAGTTGCAGTCCGCGGTAGTCAGTCGGTAAAACATGATGTATATTACAAGTTCCGATGCCTCACGGCACTACAAATTAGAAGGATGATGGTTGTCTACACAAACGGAAGATATGCATCAGCTTAGTTGTTAGTCTAGTGATAGCGTCACACCGAATCCCAGCAGTCCAAGGCAAACCCGACCAAAGGACCGTAGGTAAAATCAATAGCCTTAGAGGCAGAGAGCTGATCGAGAGTGCTCTCAATTAGGTCACCCATAAAGAAAAAGCAGGAAAGAGAAATCTACACACTACTGGTGTTGAATATTTACTACACCCATTACATAGCATAAAGCACTGTGATAACGCACCCTGTCGTTGGTTCAAGCATCTAAGTAAGAGTATTGCGTTTCGGGGTGTGGCCGAGATTAAATGACCATGAAGACTAGTTGGCTCAAAATAACCAGGATCTTGGTGTAGACTCATCCATAGTATATGTCGGAGAGAAAAATCAGAGGAACCAATACATGTCAGCCTGATGATCTATAAACAGTGAGCCGGGGGTAGTGAGCTTGTCACCGAAATCTTCAAGATCTTAAGGACTAGTGGATGCATCATTATAGAAATAGTTGATCTAAACTTGCCCATGCTGCGTTCAGAAGAGAGAATACAGAAGGTTGCCATAGGAGTGGGACTCATGAACTAAGCACAGGGTGCCAGGGGTTGTCGAGTAATAATCAATCAACCAAAGGACAATCAAGCCCCCACTCTAATTTGTCATTAAGACCAATAGCCAAGCTTTTTGTTAAGAATATTAGACGTTGTTCCTTCTGTAGAAGTTTGGTCTAATCTCAATAGCACAATGCAGCACTGGGTGGACTGGGATGTTTTAGTGCAGAGGAACGTGGGAACATAGAGTGAAAGGGGTTGAGTATCAGGAGATGGTTCCAGCCAAGTAGGTAAAGGATAGCTCATGAATCCTGTGAGGAACCGGATGGTTGTCCTCACTTTCTTTCCCCCTGGATCCTCCTCTCAGGTGGCTAGGGAAAGGCCATTGCTTTAGGATCCCGACCCTGTGATTGGCTATGCGAGGTAGGATCGCCTGCGTGGAGGGAACTTGGGGAGTGGGTAGAGGACATCCCTAGATGTGACATGTTATCCCCTATTCCTGTGTCAGAAGGAACCCTCTATTCTTCAACCCTTTGTAGGCTACTGTCAGCCCTTTCCCTTTACTTCCCCCAAACTGTCCCCCTGAAACACCACCTCAACACTGGGACGAGGAAGAGACCAACTAGGAGGACACATCCTCATTTGGGTGAGATAAACACATATCGGCCTTATACTGTTAATGCAGACACACACCAGTCAAGTACCAAGACGAGGAGGAGACAACACAGAGTTCTGCACACTTTGTTTAATTCAAAACCTCCCCAAACACCAGAAAACAGGCTACTGTGACCACACCTTATTACTGCGCCAGAAAAAATAATGCTGAATCCAAGGGAGGTTATGTGATGGCTGAGTTTAATTAATTTACCCTATAGATCCAATGATGTTTCTTGTGACTCTTAATAAAGTTGTAATAACTGGGATAAATCCCAACTGAGAGGTTGAAGGATGGGGGAGGGGGGAAAGACGCACACAATGGCGGTTTATGTCATTAGATGTACATAGTCAGCTTGTTGCGCTAATTTTAAAATTCAAACCTAATGTTTCCAGTATTATGCTCGCGCTGCCCTTAGCTCCATGTTTATAAAAGTATATTTTTCAAATTGAATATGTGTTCTCACAGAGATGCGCGATTAATGAGCATGCTGATGTACACTTATGGTCTCAAAAGTCATTAATTTGCACTTGAAGTCTCAAAAACCATTGGTAAATACATCGGGCGTGTATAATTCTTAGACTTGTGTATGTGAAAAAGCCATGAGTGGCAAGTGCGCTAATAATTGTCTTAACCAAGTGTTCGTATATCCCAAAGTTCGCATCTACAAACGATTGGTCCTTGTAGCGGATGGGCTGTCATAGACCCCAGGGTTTTCCTGAAAATAGCGTTCCCGCGTCGTGGCGAAGTGGAGCAGAGATAATGGAAGCTGGAGAGCAGTGCGAGAAGTGGAAAGAAGCTAACGGGAGCTGCCTTGTGTAACCGTTGAGTGGAAACAGGGAAACACTCATACCGGGGCCCTGCAGGAACATGAAGCGAGCACTTTCTGAATACCGAACAAACTGAAAGTTGTTATAAGCACTTTTGAATGCCGAAACAAGTGCTTTTGCATATCGAACAAATTGGAAGACATTATTAGCACTTCTGAATGCCGCACAGAGCAAAAGCAAGTTATGAACATGTGTGAATGGAATGAAAGCAAGGTGGTGCAAGTAGCGGATACCACTGTGTGAATTGTTTGAGACACAAGTATAGGCAAAGCCAAGAGAATACCAAGAAGGGTATGAGATGAGAAACCAGTATTGGCAAAAGCTAAAAGTGTTAAGGTAACTGCAGGTTAAGAGGAAACCTGTATTAACAAGAGCCAGAATGATACAGAAGATGTAACAAAGTGCATGGTGGCCAACTAAGCCATGGTAAAGTGTTAGAAGAGTTTAACACTGAAGAAAGAAACCAGCTTCACTGTCAAAGGAAAGCAGTGTACAATTGTTGATGGAAAGCAGAAAAGAAGAGTGTATCAGTTGAGTGACATGTAATGGGTGGACAGTGTGGTCCGACAACTGCTCCTAGACCGAGTACCCCCTTTTATTGAAAAAGTTGGGTGAGGAGAGTTGAGTCTGCTGGAGTCTGCTGGAGGCTCTCTCCCCTGTCTACTACAGCGTGTGGGAGGGCTTAAAAACCCTGCACCAGAGCGGAGCGGTGAGCGGAGTTGGGTGAGGAGAGTTGAGTCTGCTGGAGTCCGCGGGAGCCCGCGAGGGCAGAGGCAGAGGTAGACGTAATATGGACGCAGCCCAGAAATATGAGAGACCATCGTTACAGCAAGGGCGAAAAAATAGTAAAAATGAAAAACCGGACGAGGTGGGAGCGGTTTCGGACACTGACAACACTGACAACAACAAACGGCGTCTAAGGAGTGTGAAATCGCCAGCCATGCGGCTGAAATCCAAGACGCTTCTCAGTGAAGAAACCGCCCACGAAGGAAAAAAAGAGCTACATACGCCGAGGTCTCGTTTCAACAGTACGAATAACGAGCTCAGAGAGGTGGGCACGACGACAACTTTGTGCGTCTTCGAACCAAAGGAGAAAGACGCACAAGTAACAACAGAACCAGTAACAACAGAACCACAAGTCCCGCAAATAAATCTAAGCGGTGAAAGTAAGCAAGACCTACCGGGATCTGAGGTGACCAGTGCCCTGCACACCGCGCCTAAGGCGAGTGGGTTTCCGGAAACGGCAGCCGGAGGGCAGCCGCTGACGGACCCTCAGCAGGAGCGCTGTGACGCCGAGGACCGGAGGGAACGGAGGGAGAAGAAATCATCGGAAAAGACAACAAACCGCGGAGCAGGACAGCCAGCCCTGCCTGCCTCACCTGACTCGGGGCGGGCTGGGAGGAGGAGCCCCACGCGGATGGGGAACACGGAGAGGAGTGGTCTAGAGAAACGCCGTGAAAAGGTTTGAGGTCAAATAGACAGCCCAAATGAAAACACCAAAGGGACGCAGATAGTGGAATTGGCCAAGAGCCAGGCTAACAAGCTGACCACCACTCAAGAAAGGGAAAGTGTGGAGGTGGACAGTTTACTACAAGAAAATGAAGAAGGAAGAAGGCTAGACTGGCCAAAAGAGAAGGTTCCCAAAACAGTCGTACAAGCAAGTGTACACAGGGAACCAGGGTTTGTTGACACTGATGAGGAACTAGGCATAAGTGAGAACGTAATGGAAGAAGAGACAAAACAAAGGGAAGAAAATCGGACGCAAGTGCAAAGTAACAAATCCATCAGCAACGAGGGGAAAGAAAGTAGCATAGAAGAAAGTTGGAATGAAAGTGAAACGGGGACGTCGGACTCAGATTCCGAAATAGAACAGGAGAAAAAAGCCTTAGAAGCAAAACAGAAAAAAAGGATAACTACCAATAAACCAACAACGCAAAGAAAAAACCAAGAAAAGACAAACGAAATGAAAACAACAAAGAATAATAAAGAAAGAGGATGTGAACAGCTAGGAAAAACGAAAACGACATTAGTAAATATTAAAAAGAAACCGCAAAAAAAAAAAATGAGGGAATGCAAAACGGATCATTGCCAGTATCCTTGTCAGGAACATTGAAAGCATTTTTCTTTAACCAGCAGAAACGAAAATTAGAACCGGAAAACGATCTATCTGACGCAGAACTGCTGGAAGCGGTTGAGGTAAATTCCGGAGGAGATAGCCAACAGACCCCCGGGGTCTCACCGGGGCCAGAAGGATCGCCAGCTATAGGTCTGCCGCAGCTCCTGCAGGAAAAAAAGAATGCGGCGAAAGCAATCCGGCGACAAATAGAAGAAAGAGAAGAAAGACGGAAGCAAAGCACTTTAAAAGAACATCAGGAGGAGCCCCCTGAAGGAGGGGGAAATACCGCAAGACCTGAAGACGACCACCAAAGACAGGCCCTGACCCGGTTGAGGGTGTCCCAACCAAAAGATCAACGACAAAACGTGGATGGCCCAGATGGGGCAAAAGCACACCCGAATTTAGACCAGTTACTTCGTACCCCGGAGAAAGTAAGAGAACTACATGGAGAGAACCAACAAAGAGAAACACAGAAAGAAAAACCTAAGTGCACAAGGTTGGAGGAAAAAGCACACAGACCCAGGTTAAGCGATAGCCTATTCACAGAAATAATGGCTATGCCAGGGAAAATAGCCAGTACTCCAAAATCGCCGAAAAATAGAAGGATAAGTGAATTGGGCACGCCGATACAAAAGGAGTCCCCAAGCAAAAAACCAGATCTACTAACAATCATGTCTGCAATAACGATAGCACTGGCGCCATATTGCAAACTATACGAAACAATAAAAGAAGGAATATAAGACAACACATCAATTCTGGCTTCAATGTCCATAAAAATCACGCATATAGAAGGATACATCACAGCTGTAGAAGAAAGAAATGACGCCTACAAGAAAGGGTGGGAAAAAGAACTGGAGGACTTAAAGAAATAAATTGAGTGCCTAAAAAAAGGGACAGAGGAGGAGAACGAGAAAACCAAAAAATCAGAGCTGGAAAGTAAAAACGCGGCAATAACAGAGAGACACAAAGGAGACCATGAGATGAAGGAAGTGATGGAGAAAAGGTCCAAACCCCCACAAACATACCCAATCAAATCAGGACTCCAGAATCATCCCCAGAATAAAGTCCCAGTGATATTGAAACTAAAGAAAAATGACAAGGCTGACAAAGACCCGATGACAGAGAAGGCGGAGCAGCAGGAAGCAGAAAAACAAAAAGAAAAAAAAAAAGAAGAAGAAATCAGAGAGGAAAGTTCAGAAAAAAGCCAGAAAGAAAGGAAAAGAGACAAAATGAGAAGCTCCCCCCTCTCGGTCGAAGATTTTATGAGCGACACAAACCTGATGAACTTGTCCCAGCATTGGGAGACCGCCTCCAACAACTCAGTGATGGAGGTGAACACAGATCAGCAAACACAAAAACAAAAAGAACCAGAGAAAGAAATAGAAATTAGACAAAACATGAAACCCCAAACACCAAAAAGAAGCCGAGAGGCAAGTGAGACCAAAAAGGGGAGAGAAACGGAAACACAAAAAAAGAACAGAGAAGAACGAAAGCCCTCAAAAGATCAAAGAATAAGTGAGCGGTCAACAACGCACCGAAAACAGGTGATAAAAAGCCCAGAGAATAACAGAAGAACTGGTATGTCGAAAGCGGAAAGACAGGAACGTATATTCAAACTTGAGCAATTAGATCTAAAAAGTGGATACATGATCCTAAATAGGAAGACGATCCTGAAATTAATGAGCAAAATGAACGCGTTGAAAATGATAAAAACAGAAGATATCACGTTAGTAGAGCCTTATCATAGAGGAAAGATCGCAAAGGCATACATTCACGTGAAAGAACCAATCCGGCAAGAAACGGAAGCAAACGCAGCTACTGAAATGCTCCAAAATGGGTTCGGGCTGACAGAAATAAAAAGAGAAATACAAAAAGAAAAGAAAGACCCTAAGTACGATGAAAAAGAAAGAAGACCATACCATTTCACTTCACGGACAGAAGAGCGGTATCGATCTAATAGACTAGGAAAACATAGAGAAGAAAGGGGTATCGATTGGGAAGTGGAGTATGGACGAACGGAAGACAGAAAAGAGAACCGAAGACCCCATAAGGACGAAAAACAAAACACGCAATCAAGGAAGGAGCACCAGGACACGGGCGCAGAACATCAGAACCTATACCGGAGAGTGGAACCAAGACTCGTTCAGAGACACTTTAGCCCAGAGAGAACTGGCCACCACAGTAGAAACGAGAGAGCAAAGAAATCACCTCCGAGACAAACAAAGGAGATGTCAATGAACACGGGCCCGCTAGCATGGCTAAAAGCAGCCTTAATGGGCAAAACAGAAAATTAGCAATTAACACGGTCACCGGCACCTATGTGGGATGAACAAAGAAGTGGTGACCAAAAAGAAACCAAGAAATGTTTCATCCTGGGGTCATGGAACACAAGAGGATACACGCACTTAACCAGACCGGGCGACGTGGACTTAGGCGCACTAGACATCATATGCCTACAAGAAACTTGGCTACAAGAAAAACCCGGCCTAGACGGCTATGTAGTGGAAATAGCACCTGCAAGCAAGGGCTTGTTAGGCCGACCATCCTCAGGCCTGTTGACAGCAACGAAAATGGGAGTAGGCCTGGCAACACCAATAAAATTACACGAATCATATGAGATGTTAGTAATACTGACCACATGGACCAACGAAGGAAAATCAAATAGCAAGAGGATTGGCAACCAAGTCATCATAATAAACACGTATTGGAACCCCCAAAAGATGACAAACAAAACGTACTGCGCAAAAATGGCAGAGGTGATAGACGAAATCAAAATAGAGCACATGAATGCGGACATCATCATATGTGGCGACTTAAACACCGATTGCAGAGAGGGGAACAAAGAAACAAAGTCGGGAAAGTGTCAAGATTCAACCCGCGAGAGAGGTGTTGCATGGGAGACCCTGATTAAACCAAGAAATCTTCATAACATTGCAGCTCTATTTCCGAAACAAAAGAACATTCCAACTTGGGAGAGTTTGAATGCAAAAGCCACCCTAGATTACATCTTTGTGTCAACAGAATTCATACCCAGAATTGAAGAATACAAAGTTCAAAGAAACACACACAGTGATCACAATCTGCTAACATGCAAATGGACAGGATCACAAACAGAAAATCACGTGTACAAACACAATCTCGAAATAAACAACCAGCAATCTAGAGTCTGTCTAACAGAAGAAGAGGTAAAAACGATAACAGCAAGATATAGACTCTCAGAAGAAGCTCAAGAAAAAGCCCCACAAACTCGACCGAACTACATACCGTTGCTAATACCATACAAAAAACCAGCGAGGAGTCAACAGAAGAAAACATCAAACGCATTACACACATATGATAAACTGGTGGTGGAAAGAAGAAAAGTGGTGAGGAGGTTAAGAAAAATTACAATAAAAAGAAACCAGCAGGAAGACTGGGAAAACTGGCAGATGGAAGCTAAGAAATATAATCATTGGCTAAAGCAACATAGACTATGGATGTACCAACAAGATGCGGAAAAAATGTTGAAAAGTCTTGGCTCAAAGAAAACAAGCGATTTCTGGAGAATAATCAAAGCAACAAATACATCGAAGCCACCAGAACTGATAAATGAAGTCCCTGAGTCAAATTGGAAATCATATCTAATGGCACAATTCGAGCGACCGAAAACGCAAACAACTAAAGGATTACCAGACACGACAGCCATTTGGGTGAACGTGGCTAACATCACAGACATTGAAAAAACCATCAAAAACTTAAAAACATCAAGGGCCCCCGGACCGGACGGGTTGTCAAATATCGACCTAAAGCAATCTGCGAAGGCATGGGCAGTGCTAATTAGCACAATTTTCTCACATTGTGCCCAGACAAAAATGGTGCCGGAAACATGGCTAAAGGCCATAATTGTGCCAGTGTACAAAAAAGGCGACAGAGAAGACCCGGAAAGCTAAAGGCCCATAGCACTGTTAGACATTGTGGGCAAAATCTACGCAACCCAGTTGTTGACCCACTTTGGGACATGGGCAAAGACTGCACCCTGCTTCGACATTTTTCAGACAGGGTTCCAGAAGAAGGGAGGCACGACAATAAATATATTGATCATTCAGATCTTGAAAGCGAAAGTAAAAGAAGGTGCCCCAAAAATCTACCTGGCATTCGTAGATTTATCAAAGACTTTGATAAAATTGATCGAGAAAAACTATGGCTGAAACTGAGCAAGTGGGAATGCCCAACGTCCATCATGGCACCAATAAAAGCGCTTCATGAAAACACAAAAATCAGAGTAAAACTGAATAAACAAGGCACCTTGTCGGAAGAGATTGAAATCCAGAGAGGTGTAAAGCAGGGCTGCCCATTAGCTCCAGCCCTGTTCATCGCTTTCTTGGGGGACTACCAGATCGAAGAAAAAAAAATAAGAGCTTTCCCACCAAAAATTGGGAATGAAATCATACCACGACTATGGTACGCAGACGACGCCATCATTATTGACCAAACACCAATTGGGCTGCAACGAAAACTGAACAATCTGGCAAATTATATGTCAACAAACCATCTGGAAATCAACACAACAAAAACTAAAGTGATGGTCTTTGAAAAAAACGCAAACAAAAATACAAAGCAGTCAAATTGGCATTTGGAGAACGCCAAACTCGAAGTAGTCGACAAATTCAAATACCTAGGGGTGACCTTAGATGGATCAGCAGGTGACAACGCAATACAAGATCAGTTATGGGACAAAGTCAAAAGACTTACGGCACAAACTAGACTGGTCGACAACAAATTTGGGAAATTTTCCATTATTCCGGCAATAAAATTTTACAAGGCAAAGGTTGTGCCTTCTATCACCTATGGTATGGAAGCCGCCCTCAACTTACCGAACTCAATATGGCAAAAATTGGAAGGACACGTGTGGAAGGCAGTACTAGGCCTACCGAAATCAACCTCCATGCCCGCAATTAGAAGGGAATTGGGCCTGGTCTCGTTAGCTACATCAGTGAAGCAAAGCAAGCTGAAACTTTATAGAAAAATCATAATGGCCGATTCATTGCCAATATGTGCGGTGATAGCAGAAGAATTGAAAACGGGTACTTGTAAAGCGCTCAACAATTGGGCAACAACAATACAAGAAACACTAAACGAAATATCATGCACAGAAGAAGATCTAAAAAAAAATCCAGATCGAGTAAAGACAAAAATTGAACTCATGGATTGGATCCACACTGTAGATACAGCGAGAGCAAATAAGCTACTCACCCACCTTCCATCGACGTTCACCAGGGTGAAAGAGCCACTGAACTACTGCAAAAAGTTCCCGAACAAAAAGATGAGGAGCACATTCTTGAAGGCAAGATTAAACCTGCTGATGACCCACCAAATCCTAGCCATTAGATCATCAAAAATGGATAAAAGTTGCCGCCTATGCAAAAATAAAGAAGAGGTGGAAACATTGCGACATCTAGTCCTAAGATGCCCAAAAACCAGCATAAATAGAGACAGATATATACAACCATGTCTGCAAGGGGCGACGACGCTAGATGAAGAGGCGGTCTGGAATAGGCTAATCTCCGGAGAAAGAACGAGATGGACCATAGCGGCAGTAAAATTGATAGACCTTGCCTACGAAAAGATTTCCAACATACAGGCCCATATGAAAATAGCAGAGATGGCCGGAACAGTGAAATCGCCCATTGCAAGCCAAATCCGAGAAACAATCAAATAACATCGAAATTCCAGAGAGAGAAGGCGGAAAGTGACTATGAACTCAGAAGCGTCATCATCATAAAAACGACTGTGAAAAGCGCCTTGGCGCATCTGTAGAAGAAAAAAGGGTTCTTGTAAAAATCGCTAATTTCTTTTCCGATTAAAAACAAGCAAATAAATAAAAATAAAAAAATAAATCAAAATATCCATAAAGAAGCTTGTGTTTTGCAACAGCCGCTTATGTGATTTTGAAGTCCAGAAACAGAATTATGTATGTGAACCATTGAAAAGCACTGATGACAAAATAGCTGGGAAGTGTCCTAAGGAATTGTGTTGTTTTGAAAAGCTGGAAGATTTGAATTCTTGGGGAAGGGAACCCTGATATCTTGTCAACTGTTTGAACTTGGGGAAGGGGAAGCTGATTAAAAGCCAAGATCTGGAAGAAGCTCAGAACATTATTTGGAACACTATTCATTTTAATGCTGACATCCCTACACATTGTATACAGTTAGTTGTGAGGGCAAGTATAGGTTTTGGACGCAGACAGACTTTTGATTTGGACTTCGTGACACAGACTGTGCTAAGTTTTCTTTAGGTAGGGAAATCCCAACTCAGCATAGGCCTTACTGCATCCTGATTTTCAAGTTAATAAAACTTTGTGAACTAAAACTTGAACCTGTTTGCATGAATGTCCACAGTGCAAGGAAGCAGTGTGGGTAGGTGGGTAAAGACTGTGGGAGATTGGAGACAGTCACACTTTTCAGTACCTTATTGAGGGGAGACAATTATTAGAGGCAACCCATGAGGAAGATGGTACTCTAATCCATCTTGCAGAAGATCATGCTAGTGATGAGTGTTCTGGTCCAGTGAAAGTGAGTTGGGGAAGGATTGCATGGGTGTGCCGGAGGTTAGGCCTGGAAGCCATGGGAGTGTAAGTGCATTGCCAAGGTTTTTAGTCTGTGTCAAAAAGAACCCCCAGATTGCCTGTCTTGGGGAATTGGCTAAGAGGGATATAGTAGCTAATGATAGAATATGTAGCTGTAGGTGCTGGGAGAAAAATCACTTCAGTTTTAGATGCCTTGAGCATCCCTCACCACAGGGCCATCACGTGATGTAGAAAATATAGATATCCAGTTAGTGATGAGAGAGTGCAGCTCCGGCATGACAGGGGAGAAGAAACAGATTTGCCCATCACTGGCAAAATTATATTCTGAAAATCCAAAGGAAAAGTGCAGTTTGCCAAGAGAAGATGTGCAGAATGTGGAGAGGTGGGGTCCAACAATAGACCCTTGCGGGAGACAGTTTGGAGGGTGGTGGAGAAGGGCAGTGTTCCAGGTAATGTAAAATGACTGATCAGCCAGACAGAAGCCACACAAATGAGGACTGAAAGCACATAAGTGCTCGGTGCTCGGAAAACCATTGTGTGAGATTGTCAGCAGTAAGGATGATCAGCTTTGTCAAAAGTGTTAGAGAAATAAATGATCATGATTATAGGTGACAGAAGTGGTGAGGAATAGCGATGAAATTAAAGGTAAGGATGATGTGACAAATTGCAGGCATTCGTCCCTTCTCCCCAAGGGGGAGCCCCCGGTGAGGCCTGGTGTGTGAGCCCGCTTCGCAACACCCTCCCTAGGGGTCGAGGCCAGAAGGACCTCACCGGAAGAGACTCCCCCTGTGGGGACAAGGACTCCCGTTCATATCAGGAACTCCCTAAAGGATATTCCGAAATAACCCTAGGAATACCATTCAGAGACTTGCATGAAGAGAGAACAACCATATGTTACTGTCAACAAGAAATGGCGCATGTCACTTTATTTTTTATTTTATTGAGCTTTTGTAAGGCACTTTATACAACAGAATTGTGTTTCAAAGAGCCACAAACCTAAACGGGAAGGGAACAGGGTAATAACAATGACAAAAATAGTAATATACAGTCATGGTCCTACTAGACCTTGTGGCATTCAGCCGTACAAGTGCATTGCAGAGAAGGGCAGGGGATGGGGATGGAAGGAGGAGCAGAGGAGTGGACAAGTGCTGGAGGAGGGACTGGGAGGGAAGTGCTAAGGGGAGCCAAGGAGGAGAACCTCGGGCTAAGTGCAAGTACATGCGACTCTCAAGGGTGGGATGTGGAGCCACCAAGCAGGGGCCTGCAAGGCAGTGCAGTGGGCGGGAGGGGTGCTGGTATTGACTGGGAGGACGGGCCTGGGATTCTGTGAGGTTCAGGCCACCAGTCACAGTGGCAGTGGGATGATTAGCATCGAAGGGAAAGGGGGAAAGATGTAGAGAAGAGCAGAGGTTTGAGCAGTTTCTGGAATTTAAGGAGGTCCAGCTCAAGTCTGAGAGGGGCAGGGAGGCTGTTCCAAAGGGAGGGACCAGCAGAGGAGAGAGACCTGCCTGCCACTCTCTGCTTTGAGAATCGTTTGACAGTCAGAGAGTTCGAATTAGAGGAGCGTAGGGCTTTAGCAGGGGAGTATTTAGGTAGGGAAAGTTGGACATAGCATGGTTTTAGGCCCCAGAAGGACTTGATGCAGGGGGTCTTCAATTTGATCCTTGCAGCTACCGGGAGCCAGTGGAGAGATTTTAGGGCTGGAGAGATACAGTCCCTGGGCTTGAGGCCAAGGATAAGTCTTGCATCTCTATTCTGGATTAGCTGGAAGGGGCGAAGGGAGGAAAGGGGGATATTGAGAAAGAGGCTGTTGCAGTAGTCCAGCCTGAAGAGGACCAGAGCTCTGGAGACATTGAGCTTCTAGGGGAAGGTGAGAAAAGGATGAATGCCTCTGAAGAGGTGGAGGGGTGAAGGAGAGAATGGTGTCGAAGAGGACCCCGAGGTTTCTGGCCTCGCAATATGTTGGGGGATAGAGGGCCCAAAGAGGGTGGTCAGAGGGTAGGAGGAAAAGAGGGCACATGTGTCCCGATGAGGAGGATCTCTGTTTTACTGGCATTGAGACAGAGATCATTCGCTGCACGCCATGCCTGAATGACGGACATACGGTCGGGCTTGAGAGAGGAGGAAGAGGGGGAATTAGAGGGAAGTTGGAAGGAAAGCTGTGTGTCATCGGCATAACACTGGAAATGAGGAGAGGAGGAGGAGATCAGATGAGCAAGAGGGGCGAGATTATTGAAGAGCGATGTTGATAGGATTGAGCCCTGTGGGGATGCCACAGGTAGAGGGTATGATGTCCTTTAATCGAAAGATGTTTTCTTGCAGGGTTTTTTACCATGATTATTTTGGCTGAAAAATAAATCATCAAATTTTTGGGGGAGGGGGGTTGGAAAAATATATATATTGGATGTGGGTGTTCGGGGGATATATAAAAATGTAAATGAGATGGGGCTATTGGGGGCAATCCCCCCCCCAACAAAAAAGAAATTTGATGAGTTTTCTGGGAAAACATCCTGCGATTAAATGACATGGAACCACGTGGAGGGGTTGGTGGTGGAGGAGAAAGGGTCCAGTTGTTGCTGGGAAGGGCGGTTAGTGAGGAAAGAGGTCAGCCAATCCAGTTCCTGGTCAGTGATGCCGAGGGTGAACCGGAGTCATTTTAACAGGATGGAATGGTTGACCGTGTCAAAGACAGAGGAGCGATTGAGGAGAATAAGACAGCAGGAGAGTTGGAGTCGGGATTTGCAAGCATGGTTTCACGGGTGTACAGGAGAGCAGTTTCCATGCCCGAAATCCAGATTGATGGTCATGAAGGCAACCAACAAGATCCGTGTGGAGGGTCAGTTGGGGGAGGACCACATTTTGCAAGAGTTTACCCAGGAAGGGGGTAGTAGAGATAGGGCGATAGTTAGCCAGGCAGGAGGGGTCAGCAGACAGCATTTTTAAGTGAGGGTTCACAAGGGAGTGCTTGAGGGAAAGAGCCAGTGGCGAAGGAGTGGTTACAGAAATCAGTAGGAGCTGCGGCGAGAGAGGAGATGTTTTCCTTAAAGGTTCTGGAGGAGCAGGGTAGCACCTATTTGGAGGAGGCCTTCATAGACTGTACTATTTTAGAGAACTCATCCGGTGCAATGGGCAGGAGGGAGGAGAGTGATGCGGAAGGGAGGAGTGGTGCCAGGGGAGTCAGGAGAGCAGGCGTGGGAGAGGAGATGGGGGTAAAGGAGGGTGAAGACAGGATGTCCTGATTTTTTTTATGTGAAGTGGGAGGCCAAGGCAGTGCAGAGAGCCTGGGAAGGAAGGAGGGAGGTGGAGACTGCAAGTGGATTGACGAGTTCCTTGCAGATTTTGCAAAGTTTGGCCGTGTTGTAAGTGGCTCCAGAGATGCGGGCTCAGATGTGTGCCCACTTCTTGGAGCAGATAGAGAAATGATATTGCGTTTGGAGCAGACTGCACGCCCATTTGTCAGAGGATAAGCCCAAGGTCTGCACCTTCTGTTCAACAACTCTGCACTTGCATTTCAGAGATGCTATATCAGAGTCGTACCAGCTGTTCTTGGTGGCAGGTTTTAGGTGGATCCTTATGGCAGGGGCAAGGATGTCAAGGGTGTTAGGGATGGCAAGGTGCAGGTTAGCAAGGACAAAGTCAGAGGGGGAGAGTCGGGAGCAGGGGTTGGGGGGATGAAGGCAGAGTCGAAAGCAGCAGCTGACACTCACTTCATCGGTTGAAAGACAGCAAAGGAGCTGGCAGTGCTTGGGTGGCTCGGATAGGTGGCAACTTGGATAGGGGGCCAAGGAGACCCAGGTGGGAAGAAAGGAGAGAGTGGTCAGTCCAGGAGAGGGAGGTGGTGACCAGATTAGAGATGGGGATGTCACCAGAGATGAGGGCATCAAGAGTGTGGCCGGCAGAGTGAGTCAGGCCGGAAGGAAGAATAGTGAGAGAGAGGTAGTCACAGAGGACCTAGAACTGAGACGTGGATGATTCAAGAGAGTTGAGGTGGATGTTGAAGTCACCAAGGTGGAGGAATTTGGAAGAAGAGATTGAAAAGGAGGAGATAGTGGTGGGGGATGAGAGGGAGAGTAGGCGAGACCCCAAGCCTACAGACGAGGCATTCAAAAGAGGAGTGGGAATGATGGAAATAGGGACCCACTTGTCATGACCTGGACCAATCCCAAGGCCCAAGGAAGAAACTGGACAGAGAAGGTAGCTGCCTGGCTATTTAAACCCCACCCTGGGCCACACCCAGTGCTTAGCGTTTTCTCCGACTTCCAGCGTGATGCTTGCCTGCCCTGGAGCTCCTCGTGAGAAATCAGCTCTGCACTATGTGTCAAGACATCATGAAACCAGTTCTGCACTACGTGTCAAGACATCCAGAAACCAGTCCTGCACTAAGCATCAAGACCAGAGCAGCACGGACCTACGCGGCACAAGGCAAGATCCATTGAAATACTCACTTGGACGAGTGCGGACCGCAGACTTCTTCCGGCTCTTCGGCTGGATTCTTCTTGTGCCTCTGCTTTCCGTGCACCGCAACATCTGAAAAAAGATACAAAAGACATAAGGGTAAGCAGAGTTTGTTGTAACCATTCTCATCCTGCCCACCACCCGCGCATTACTTACCAAGTCAGCTGGGCTCAGGAAAACGGCGCTGCAACCTTCGTGCCGACCCCTGAATACCCTGCCTGAGGGGAAAAAGCAGAGAGACATTAGTACATTGGACATTTACCATACTGGAAGGGTGGATAGTGGGTGTCTCAGCTGGACTGGGCAACCCATTGACCTAGTGGAGCAACTAGTTACCCACCTTGCTTCAGTGAAGGAACTGGGGTGAAATAGAACTGAACTGGTAGAAGCCTCGGTGAAGGAAACTGGGCAACAGCATAATTACAACTGGAAAGACATTGGTGAAAACGCCTAGAGGCGCAACACAAACCCAAACCAAACCTTCCAGATCACTACTGCCTCTCTGACCACTGGGTGTTTGGAACCTACACTAAGCAGAGGGGAGGGAGAGTTTTGGGCAACATCAGGAGGTGTGCACAGACCGGACCAGGCACTCCTGCAGGGCCCCAGAGGTAAGCGTTCTACCGCTCGCGGAAGATCGGGGCCACTCCACCTGCAGGCCTATTGGATTTTGTAGCCCTTAGGAAGGCGAGTGTCAAGAGCAGTGACACAGCTAGCAGTGAACTATGTATTGTTGAGAGTAAGATGTCTAGGACAAAGTCTTCGAGAAGGAGACTAATGTCAGAGTAGTGTTTGATTGCAGAGCGTGCATTCAGAGTAGCTAAGTGAAGCGGTTACCACCTTTTTGAAGGTTTTACGAGGGGGTATATAGGGGCATGGTACTCCCATTGGTGGTGGTGGAGAAGTGAGGGGAGAGGAAGCAGGGGCGGCAGGGGTAGGGAGGAAGTTTGAGAGAAGGCAGGCACCGGTCAAGAAGGAGAAGAGTAGTTAAGAACCTTGGGCCATGATGGTGCCATTGAGATAGAGATTAATAATGCATCTAGAGGATGAGAAGTATGCAAGGAGTACTTCCCTCCTAGTGCCCCATTAATGGGTAGAAAGCGAAAGGAGAAAGAGTGGAGACCATGTGGGAGCGGGGGGTCCATAGGTCAGGAGAGGGGACAGAGAAGAGGATGTCCGTAATAATCGGTGTGGAAGTGGCACTGACGTAAGTGTTAGCGATAGGTAGGCCTGTGTTAGAGCCCAGGAGAGCTTTTTCCAGCTTTTTTCTTTCAGTCTTTGTGAGAGAGGTAGGATAAGTGATAGAATAACAGTTAGAATAGATAGGAGGGCTGGAGAGTGCCTTGGGAGTAGGGTGTGGGAGAGAGATAAGCAGGGGAACTGCACAGTGCATGGGAATTCACCAAGTGGCCTAGCAGCCAGGCAGGCACAGAGGAGGTGTGCAAAGGAAGACAATCGATGCACAAAATAAAAAAGCACACCTAGGTTTGAAAGTGTTTATAAGCACTGGTACAGCTCAAAATAGAGGATGCAGTGATTTTAAAAAGCACACCCAGACTCAAAATTGCCAAAAAGCACTAGTACAGCACGAAATGGAGGATGCAGTGAATTTAGGAGGATGGAAATATTAAAGTCACTCTTAGAGAGGAATTATGGGTTTGGCACAAGCAGGCAGCAGAAAGCTATATGTGATAATTACGGCAGAAACACCTATCAAGTGGGAAGAAGAAACAGGTTGCAGTCAGGCTGTAGGGCAAGGAAGGCAGCATTCAGCAGGCAACCAGGTAGAGGGTTGTGGTCCAGGAGTAGGTGAGCCAGGGTGCTTACTGGTACAAAGTAGTAGCACATTTCTCATGGTCCCGAAATACAGGGATACAGTAAGTTTGTTAATTGCACAGTGTGGACTTGGGGAAAGCTACAGGAATGATGGCATGGAGGGGGGGCTCCCTCCAGCTCTGGACCGGTCCAGGTAAAGGGGCCTTTGTGTGGGCCTTGGTGCTGGGGACCAGCACTCGCCTGCCAGCTCCTGGTAGGCCAGAAGTCCCAGAGGTTAGCCAATACGCAGCGTGCTATGCAGAGTCATAGCAATGCTCTGAGAATGATGCAGGCGGCCATCTTGTGAGTCCTTGTGTGCAGGTAAAGAAATGCCCCCAACGATCACTGGGCTTTTTATTTCATTGTTTGCCGCGTTAAGACCGGTGTGGTCTTCAGCCTGTAGAGGAGGTCCCAAATAGAGCCCGCACTCCAACCATCCATTTTGTAGTACCAGGAACGTTCACACCGAAATATGTGATGTATGATGAGAAAATAAACCAGCAGAGAGCCGCAGTGGGGCTCTGTCCATTACCTATCAGCAGAACGATGCCTATTGAAGTACCAGTACCAAGGAAACCATGGACAGTAAGGTATCCATTGAGAAAACCCTATCAACAAATGAAACAAAATGGAGGTCGTCCAAGTACAGTCCATGAAGAAACCAAAAGGGTCTTAGTGGAAGACGAATGGTGACGTCACGAGAACCCGGACTGACTCACATATAGAAGAAATTACGACCAGAGAATGACACAAAGAGACGAAACACCATGAACAAGGATATTGTGAACCTAAAGTGAAAGGACAATGTCAAATGCATAAGTTTAAGCCACGAGCATGATGAAGATAGTCAACCAGTTTTACGCATGTATATATGCTTGGAACTGCAAGAAGGCTAAGAAAACTGTGCAGCTTGCTATGCTTAGTAGAAAGATAGTGCGGCAAGCACCACTATATATAATCTACCTCAAACGAAACACATAAGTATATTTCCACTTTGCACAAGAAGAAGAATAAATCCAAGTGTTACTAAAGGCCACACAAGGAAAGCTTCAAATTTAGCAAAATCTAGAATAAGGGGCCGAAACGAAACTCGGCAGAGGCAACTCGTGTCAGGAAAGCCAAGTTCGTACCAATAGAAGAGATGAACAGTAGCTACATTTAATTGAAACTAAGAACAGAATATCCTGCTTCTGGAAGGTTAAGATAAGAAGACGAAGACAGGTGGTGGGTGAAACGAGAATCAAATACACAAATTGATGGAAAAAGAAGCAAATTCATGGTTCCGAATCAAGTGACCACCTACGCATGGCACCTGGCCAGGCGAAGATCAGAACATTTCCAGATAGAAGATGCAGTCTCGAGGCCAACCACAAAGAAATAATTGACACATGGCTACTAAAGTGGTGATTGATTGTAACAATAATTGGAGAAAGGCCAGGTAACTAACGGGCACCCCGCACCTGGCCGACCATTCTGCATGCTGCTAAGCAAAATGGAAAAGTATGCCTGGGGTTGGTGCCAACCCAATCACAATGGACCAGATAATCTAGGGTCCCATAGTTAGTAGAACCAATAGGATGTTGTACTTTTTAGTGACTTCTGCAGTATTCATTTTTGAAGGAAGGGCTTAGATGCCCACCTGACAGTGTTTACCCAATCCCCTCACTCCGTTACCATATACAGATATAGTACCTATATTAAAGTTACCTTTCCCGAACCAATAGAATTGCATGTTAACTTTTGAATGTTTCACTTCAATGATGACGTGTTTTCAGTATAAATGTTATGATTTTTATGAAGTTCATTGGAGTTGAAGCGAGAAGGAAGATCGCGCCATTGCTGATATTCATGACTCCCCGTTTTTTGTACTTGTCATTAAATGGACTCCCTTTGCCAAACCGTTGAGTTGTCCTTATTGATTGGTGTTGAAGTATATATCTGCACCCCCATCCATCTCACGGGTGCTGCTATATTGTCTTAAAGTGCTTCTGAGCAAACCCTGACTCTATGGGCCGGTTGGGGGTCTCGGAGCACACTTGGTAGCAGAGGATGGTTAACGATTATCGATTAGACAAAGACACCCATCGACCGTCGACATAAAGTAACTCTAGGTCCTCGGTAATATCACAAGTCCTTTGCCATTCGACTGAGTAGACTGTGAAGCTCCCCGTAGACAGTGGTAGAGTAAAAATATAATCTGCAGAACGAGGTCTGAAGGGACCTGTGCTTCCCCACATAACCCCTTCCCACTCCTATGGGCAGCTGAGCGGTAGAAAAGCCAGAGAAGGCGGTGACGAAGGCGGTGATCCCAAGCATCCAGAGAAGAATCATGTGAACGGTGAGTGAAAAAGACTAATGCTTTGGCAAAAAGTATATATAGAGGCAGAGGTATATGCGGCCAGCTGGAGTTTGTCTAGTCTGTTAATGTCTGTCTTATGTGTTGTTTGTTGTGACATCATAAGTCAAAAATATTTCTTAGAGGAACTGACATAAGATTTACGTTATTAAATAACTGAGATATTGTGGTATACGAATTGATGTTTATTGACTAAAATAGAAGATATAACATTTTGTGGAAAAAACAGGATTGGAGCTTGCAGTGATTGGTGCTTGCTCATATTGTTTGAATTGTTTACGTAAAGCGTTGACAAGTTATATAGAGAAAGGGAACAGATTTAAGCATGGAAGACATGGCTCCATTAGCACACCTGTGCAAACAGTTGCCGAAACATGCACCAAAGCTGAAAAAGTACAGTGCAGAATGGGTTAAAGGAACCGCCCACAAAATGTTTATGCCTTGGCCACAGGGCGGGTCATTATCTAAAGCTTTTTTGCAACACATGACGACATACTTGCATGCCACATACACGGGCAAAAAGTTAGACAAACGCCTAGCTAGTCTAGAGTTGTGGAAAATGTATCAACAAGGAAGAGGAACCGCCATCAGACTGGATACTTAACGTATGTACAGAGGGGGGTGAGACGCCCTCAGCGGCACCCGCACCGTCTAAAACGAAAATTGAAAATGGTAAAGAGGGAGGGTTATATCCCCTCAGGGAACTTAATGTAGCCAGGGGGTATAGCAACCCATCGTATGAGTCACCTACGCAAAGTAGTGATGAAAATCAAGGACAAGATAGAGATATTACCTCCAAAGTCCCAAGGGACAAGGAGAGACGCGATGACGAGAGAAGAGACCAGACACGGGCACGTACATCTCTCGATACAGAGAGAGAAGGCAAAAGGTGGAAAGGAAGCGAGGATAGAACTGATGAGATAGCATTCACAAAGAACGAATGGATGGGAGGGCAGATTTTATTGAAACTCGATGGCAAAGGCATTGATGACGAGAAACAAAAGGAGAAGTTAGACTATGTACAGAGAAAGGAGAAGGAAAAAGAAAAAGGAAAAACAACACGATCGTAAACAAGAGAGCAGCCAATGATCAAGACAAACAGGAGCAGCGAAGGTTAGAGGAAGAGCAAAGGATACGAGAGAAAAGAATAAAGAGGGATAAGGAAATCCGAAGGGTAAATGAATGTAGAGATGCAAAGAAAGTGGAAGAAGATAGGGTCAGAGAAGCAGTGAGGAAGCGCAGAGAGTTCGATGACGATGTAGAAAGTAAGCAAAGACAGAGAGCATGCAATCTCGAATATCTGGAAAGAGAGGTTAAAAAAACCTAATCCAGTGGTAGACTGGGAAGACGTAGAAGAATTCTTTACTGAGTACGATTCAGTACCAGGCACGTCTAGGGCAAATATTGAGGATGACTTCGACACCAGAAGCATCGGAGAAACAATCAATAGGATATCTGATGAAATGGGGCTAGAACAAGTACCCCAAGGGGAGGGGAAAACGAGCGCCTGGAGAGCACTCAGCTTTACGACACTGAGGATTTCTCCCGAAGTAGTGGGAATAGAGAACTGTCCCTAGATAGATTGGAAATAAGCAGGAACAAAGAGGACGCAAGAAGTTGCATGAGTTGGGGGCAGACAATGTTTGACACCGAAAGAGAGGAGGGTGAGGAAAAGGAGGAAGAGAGGAGATGCGAAAGACGATTCTCAAGGGGAAAAGGGATAAGATGGTCAGACACTAGTGAGCCTGCACCGAGGACATCAGAGTTAGCCACACAGTCAGACCGACGCGAAGAAGTATCTCACGGTCAGAGGGGGGGTGTCTTCACCACCCTATGTGAGCCGGCTAAGGACATTGCCAGATAGGCAGTGATGCAGGAACATTACCCCTGCAATAGATAGGAGAACAATGAGGGAAGAGAGAGAGGGCTAGGCGTCCCAATTTCCGTTGCTCAAAGGTGGAACGAGACCACAGTATATTCCATAGCCACACATGGATTGGGAAAACTTTAAAAATAAGCTTCCAATGTTGACATCGGGAGCCGGAAAATGGATACATGAACTAGAAAAAATGACGGGAGGGAACACGTTAGCTATCAGGGATATCAAAGGTCTCTTAATCGCCATACTTGGTGATAGAGCAGACAATGTGTGGACACTTGCAGGTTACCCTGGTGTGACCACAGTTAATACCACGCATGATGGAGCTCCATTTACCAATTGCAGAACCGTGGTATGGAAAGCACTACGAGTGCTATACCCAGATACTTCCGACATGGGAGCTATCATGACCCGTTGATTTACATACAGAATTTTCAAGACGCATGGGTACTTGAGACTTGGGTGGGGGGGGAATCTATACCCGTGTTCTACCATATATTATGCCAAGGGCTGCCAGAACCGGTACAGAAACAGCTCAAGAAATTGGTGGGAATCGAAGCCAAGCCATTGTCAGAAATACAGTTGACCATCGCACACTATTGCAGGCTGCTGCAAGAAGAAAATCGCAAAAAGGAAGCTGCACGAAAGGGTGAAGAGGCAAAATAAGTGCAGAAGAAATTGTCAAAATATGCTCTTGAATGAGCCATGATAACTAGCACAGCTGAATCGAGCATGCCACAAGTCAATAATCCACAGCAGAATAATCAGGGCAATACTGGGTTTTACCCCAGGGGAAGAGGATTTAGAGGGAGAGGATTGCAGAGTAATCGGGGAGGTTTTCAAAATTGTCATGACCCTTGCCCCTTGCCCCTGGCCCTCACTGGAACGTCAGCCTTCCAGTTAGGGCCAGGTCAAAGGCCTTAAAACCTCATGCAAGACTCTCTTGGAGTCAGTCCTGGCGCCTTTGGCGCCAGGATCATAGCCATCATGAAGACCAACATTAGAATGGGACTATTTACTTGGGACTATTTAACTTGGGGGGGTTCAGCCAACATGGAGGCACACACATAGCTCAGTTACAAGGAACTGAACTATGCGGTCTAGTCTTTTGGGTGAGGCAGGCCTGGGACTACTTTACCTGGACTACTTTGGGTGTGGCAGGCCTGGGACTATTTTACCTGGACTACTTTACCTGAGACTATTTAAACCACACCCAAACAGCAGAACATGCTTTGTGTTATTCTGCTGTGGGCAGTTCTTTAATGCCAGTTTACCTGAAACCAAGGACCTGCAGAGAGAGAAAGAACCCTACGAAACTTACCTGGAACAGTATCCTGTCTTCAATACATTGCTCACTTCAGTTCCACTCACCTGAAGGTACGAACTCCATCATCCGGCACCGCATGCATCCTGGAATACCATAACCTGGAAAGAGGAGAAAGAAAGACAGCATTAGTAAGCGTTTACTCACGTTTCCTCCCGAATGAAGAAAGCCACACAATTCTTACCTGGGTAGTCATCTCCTGGTCAGTATCATTGCTGGAACATTACAGCGATCGGCGAGGAACATCACAACCTTCAAGGAGAGAAAAGACGCAAGTTAGCAAACCCAGATATCTTTGCCCCATTCTTCAGAAGAATGGTAAATGTCTCATTTAAGGAGTAAACTGTACCTACCTTAATCAAAACAGTCACAGTCACTACCCTGCCAAAAAAAACAGAACTCGACCAACAGAACCCTGCAAACTTGAGACCAATAACAAATTGCAACTTTCTGCTGAAAATACTAGACAAAGTAGCCACGGAACAACTCCAAAGCTACGTGGACGAGAATAATCTACTACACCCCCAACAGTCCGGCTTCAGGACTGCTCATAGCACAGAATTGGCTCTTTTAGATCTTCAGACCGAGATGCTAGGCATTCTGGACATGGGTAAAGCAGGGTTACTGATCCTATTGGACCTCTCGGCAGCCTTCGATCTGCTTGATCATAAAAGGCTCTAAGAGGCCCTAGAACTGTCAGGAAATTGTTCACCAGAGGCAACGAAATGGATATCCTCATTCCTCCAAGACAGGCAATCCAGGATTGTCTGGGGAAACAAGGCTTCAAACACTAAACCTGTGAACTGCGGAGTACCACAGGGTGCTAGCTTCTCTCCACTACTGTTTAACTTGTACATGCGATGCCTTTGAACCATGCTGTCCCAAATGGGAATATTCTTTACTAACTTCGCTGATGATACCCAGCTGGTCTTCGAGCTCTGCGGAGATTACAAACAAGACATCGAGAAATTGTCAACTATATACAACTTCATCGAAAGCTGGATGAAGGACAAATGGATGTGCCTTAATGGCACAAAGACCGAGCTAATGATTTTTGGGTCACCACACGCCAGAAAACAAACTCCTCTTACTCCTCATTCAACATCAAAAACACTCCCATCTCAATATCTGAGAAAGTAAAGACACTAGTTTATTTGCAAGCCTCATTAGGTGCCGAGGCTCACATAGCCTATTTAAAAAGAAATTGCCAGTAACACCAGAAGCTCTTGAAAAAAATCAGACCCTTACTCAACCAGAAGAACAGCACTACCATAGCCAGAGCAACTATACTATCAAGACTTGACTATGGCAATTCCCTGCTCCTTGGAGCAAGCAGTAAATGTTTGAAGCAATGCCAAGTTATTCAAAATAACGCTATTAGAACAATCACAGGCAGGTCAAGAAGAGACCTTATCACTGGTGATAGAAAAGAGCTACCATGGAAGAGAGAATCACATTTAAATCCCTCACCATGGTCCATCGATGCCTATATGGGAAGGCCCCAGTATACCTAAAGAAACAGTTTAAATGGCACACATCCACCAGATGCTTAAGATCATCTAACAAAGGCCTCCTACAAATCATTCCAACAAAAAAGGCAAACGGCCTTGGCAGAGCCTTCCCGACCAGAAGCATCCAAAAATGGAATGAACTACCTCCATCTTTGAAGCTTGAAATTAACTATATCCAATTCAGAAAGAATCTAAAAACACTACTATTTAAATAGACCTTAATTTAACACAATTTCAGCACCTGCGAAGTGTTCACTACATGTAACTACACTTTGTCCTTTCCTCTGCCACTATATGTCCCGTCTATTTGTAAGCGCTCCGATGCCTGCGGGCTTTAGCGCTATATAAATATATAAATAAATAAAATACCAATATAAAAGGCGAAACAGCACCTCGGATCGCGCATTACTCACCGGACAGCATCACGCACACCGCGCTTTCGCCTACCGGCCCATGCTCAACTTCAAACTGCATGACAACACCAAAATACCTTTCCATACCTAAAAGGAAATAAGCAAGACATTATTATTCAAACTAAGAGGAACATAAGAACCCCATATAAAGACTGTAAAGCAGCAAACCTACGGAGTCGCAGCAGGCCTGGATTCCCACAGGGGTCTCGCACCAGTGAAGTAACTTGGTCCCTGCTCGCCCCTCACATCTACGCGCCCCTGCCACGAGGAGCAGGACGGAGAATCCACCTTTTACAATATTAAGGTGAGGAGAAGGCCCAAGGGGGAGGAAGGAGTTGAGGTCAAGGGAGGTGGGAAAACATAAAAACAATCTGGTATTGAATCCAGCTCTCCTATATTGCAGACCCATCTTTAACCAGAGGCCTTACCAAGGGACCGGGAGAGGGTTCGAGAGTGCAAATCATCCAACCAGGTCTGGGTGGCGTCCCCATGGATACCAGGTGAGCGTAACAAAAATATGCAAAATTGCAACCAAGATGTGTCAAATGGGCAAGTGATCAGACCACCGCTGGTATGTTGTTTGTGTGGGATGACCGGGCATTTAGCATGCACATGCAGAAATCAAGGCATGATGCAGAACGGCCAAGGAATAGGAGCAGGTACAGTGAATCCACCTGCGTTTCTACAGCAGGGAGTTGCACAAAATCACACGATGCAACAACAAACGCCAGGAGTGCAACAAGGCTTGCAACCTCAGAATTCAGTGAGTTTTCCACAAGGACAGTCCCAACAGTCACTGATGCAACTGTCACAGACAGTGAGCACAGGACAGACCGTGAACCCTGGAATGAGGAGTAATACTGGTGATGGGGGAAGTCCATTCGCACAAGGTGGAACAAAATTCACTGGGAACCCTGATGTGTTTTATCCTATCAGTGACACCAGACCCTCACCAGGAACCAAGGGTGGATGTTATAGGGGATAAAGAATATTCCTTCCTCGTTGACACGGGTGCAACACGTTCATGTATACGTGAAGGCAAGTTTTCCTTGTCCGGCGATGCTATAAATACTCAGTTTCACAGGAGCTACAAGTCGTGTTCCCTTTACAAACGCACTTCCAGTCTCTATAGGAGAATGTGAAATGAATGTGCCTCTATTATATTCACGACAAACCCCAGTAAACATTTTGGGTCGAGATCTAATGACGAAGTTAAATATGACAATCTCGTTCACGGAGGAGGGTATAGTATGCTGAACTCCAGGAATGCACTATTCAAACGTATGCAAAATGATTAGAGCATACGCAGAACACACAGCTATAAGGGCCGTACCATTGGAGCCTGAAATATTCGCATATGGAATACATGTGCTGATGGCAGGGCTGCCAGGCCTTCCTGAAAAAACTGAGGACCCCAGACGAATTTTTGTTCAGGCCAAGAATATCTATGCACGAGGAAAGGGGACAAGTTTTTCCCTTGGTGATACACACGGCTGCAGTACGAGGGGAAAATGGCTTTGATTGACGGGTGAGATGATGCAGGCCGACAGTGGTGCACAATAATTGCCATTAAAGAGGGGTACCGATTGACTGACCTCCCTGATGACGATCTGTTTGACGAGCAAGCAGATGGGGGAGAAACAGCAGTTGAGATGAACCTCACTTTCTGGGTGAAAAGGATCAAAAGAGAAGTGCCCCAGAGAATGATGTTGGCTCGGAACCGCCCTGAATATTTTGATGACGACATGGCCCAAGTGCCTGTCTCAGTGTGGACCACAGGACCCTATAACGTAGGCTTATTGAAAGGAGTCGGAGAAGTGAAGATTAAACTGAAGCCAGGAGCAATTCTACCAAAAGCACGACAATATCCCATGTCCAGGGAGTCCGATGAAGGAATTTTTAAGACAATTTCGGCTATGATGGAGCAGGGCATCTTAGTGACGTCAGTTGTCATGCAATACTGCAGTTTACCCTGTCAAGAAATCAAAGGGAGGGTCTTGGATGCTAATTCAAGATCTGAGGCCGATAAATAATATTGTTGAGGCCGAGTTTCCTTTAGTCTCAAACCCGGCTACAATCCTATGTAATATACCGACTAAGGCAAAATATTTCATGGTGATTGACTTGAAAAATGCATTTTTCTCAATCCCGTTGCACCGTGACTCACAAGATCTGATGTCATTCATGTTCAGTCAGATGCATCTGAAAAGCACAAGGCTACCCCAGGAGTACTGTCATTCTCCTCCTATCTTTAACAGAGTCCTCCATGGACCTAAGCAACATTGCATTAGAAAGTATTGTCTTACAATATGTGGATGACATCTTAATTTGCAGCACGACAGAGGAGCAATGCAGAGCCGATTCTGTTCAGCTATTGACTATATTGGCTGAGAAAGGATATAAGGTTGACAAAGAGAAGTTACAGTATTGTCAATGAGAAGTACTCTACATAGGCCAGCTGATTTCTCATGAAGGGAAAAGAGTTACCCCAGAAAGAGCTGAAGCAATACTAAACACAGCCAAGCCACACACGGTGAAGCAGATGCAGAGTTTCTTAGGCCTGTTAAATTATGTCAGAGCATGGGTCTTCGACTACAGCTCTTACACCAAGCCTTTGCTTCAGGACCTAAAGAAGGCGCAAGCGACGAAAGAAATGATTGAATGGTCTGAGACCATGGAGGAAGGATTTTCTGAACCCAAAAGAGCAATTTGCACAGCACCAGGTTTAGGAATCCCCAATTATGCAGAGGAATTCTACCTGTTCTCACACACGAATGGCAGCGTTATGACAGTAGTTCTCACACAGAGAACCACATTGGGGTACAAGCCCCTAGCATACTGTAGTGGAAATTTGGACCCAGTGATGAGGGGCCATTTCCTGTGCAAACAAAGTTTAGCTGCTGCAGCGTTCGCCATCGAGAAGGCTACTACCATTGTAATGGGATGCTCAATGACATTGTACGTTGAACACTCGCTATTTTCTGTTCTAGAGAAACCGAAGGGCACACTAACATCTAAGAGCTTCTGCTTATGAAGTGATCATATCGAATCCTTCGATTAAAATAGTCCGATGCAAGATAGTGAACCCAGCTATGTTCATAGCCGAGCCAGTCACGGAAGGAGTGTCAATACATGACTGTGCAAATTATGAAGAATTCTATGATGAAATCCCAAGAGTGAAAGAAAATGCATTGGCAGAAGGAGAAATTGTCTTCATTGACATTTCTTCGAGAATCGATCAAAGTGAAGGACAAAGATATACAGGCATTGCTGTGGAGAAGCACACAGCAAATGGGGAATTTTGAATACTCCTTAGTGCACGAATACCATCTCATTACTCAGCACAGGCTGCAGAATTATTGGCGTTAATACTCCCGATTGGGAATAATGCAGACCAGGAAGTAACTGTGTACAGTGACTCCGCCTATGTGACGTCAACAGTGCACGCAGGCTTAGCGCCTGGAAAAGGAGGGGCTACCTCCGAGCGGACGGCACGCCAGTACAGCACGCAGCCTTTTTGGACAGGCTCATTAAGGCACTACAGCTCCTAATGGGCATAGTGGTTGTGAAATGCGCCGCCCACACGAAGGGGACAGATTTTATCTCACGAGGAAATCAAGCAGCAGACACGAAAGCCAAGCGTATGGCATCCAAGAGTGAGACGATCATGGAGGTGGAAGTCGCTCACACAAATGAGAAAATTATTGTTGCACGGAGTGCACCTGAAAGCTACAATAATCTGGGACAAACATAGTTGATGGAACTCCAAGGGGAGGCACCACAGGAGGAAAAAAACGTATGGAAACAGCAAGGGTGTTCTTTAAACCCCTCCGAAAGCTTGTGGCGACAAGACAGCACTGGTAAACCAGTAATGCCTATAGCCCTGTTAAAAATAGCGCTGGAGCAGTTACACTATCCAGCACACATGACAAAAGAGAGTCTAGCGGCAACGCTCATGGAAGACTGGTTCATACTGAACTTAACCAAGCATGTTGCATTTTTTTATAGTGAACTATATAATCTGCCAACAGTTCACAGCTGGGCACACATTAAAAGTAATGAGAGGAGTCATCCCAAGGCCAAATTGACCTTTTCAGCACTTGCATGTCGATTACGTCGACATGATCCAAGTATGTAACGAGTACAGATACCTAATTGTTGTGGTGTGTCCATTCTCTAGATGGATAGAAGCAGGTCCATATACATACCCAGACTCTACCTGTGCAACCACATTTTTTGTGAGTGAGGTATTTCCCAGGTGGGGGGGTATGTTAAGTCATGAGATCAGATAACGGGACCCATTTTGTAAATGAAGATTTTAAACAGATTAGCTTGTTGCTTGGTATAAAGCACAAGTCCTTGTCGGTGTACCACCCACAAGGTAACAGGATATGTGAGAAGCTCAACGGCCTATTAAAGGAGAGGATAGCCAAGTTGAAGCTTACTTTAAGAAAGGGACGGTTGCACTGCCTTCCTTTTGCACTGTATGCACTCAGGAATCAACCCGGTTCCGACCATCATCTTACGCCGCACGAAATAGCCACAGGAAGAAGAATGCGTACTCCCCTGACACCCCGAAACAGAGCTAGATGTGATGCCCAGTCAACATGGGAAATCTTAGGGTCTGAAATGCAAAATTACTTGAATTGCTTGCCTTATTGTAATTTCAGGCCAGCTGCAGCCACGATGAGTGGGGTGCAGGGCAGCATGGAACACAGAAGGAGATACTACTACAGGCACAGCTCAAGGACTTTGTGTTCCATCCGTTTTCCTTGGAGACACCATTTTGGTAAACAACCATACGAGGAAAAAGTGGGACGAGCCAAGGTTTAACGGTCCCTTTACAGTGGAAGACTGCACTCCTTCCGCAGTGAAACTACAATGAAGAAGAGCTTGGATCTTTTTGGGTGACATCAAACTATGCATAGTAGAAGGTGCCCTGCCTGCACCCCAGCGCGAAGAGACTACAGACGACGGGGAAGAACCACAGCACGTGCAGACGAGATCCATGACGAGGAAGAAGGATGCATGAGCAGCAGCAAAACAAAGACAAAGAGCTTTTGTGCAAAAGTTGTGGTTTCACTTTGGACATTCTTCTGAGCAAAAGAGGCTAAGGACATAAAAACGGACACTATGTGTATCCTAGTTGCAGGGTGAAGAAGAAAATTGCATTTATAAACCACAACATAGTCTGTCGACTTTGAGCTTTGGACTGAGGCACACACTGAAACCCTGACTAGAAAAGAATATGCCAAATTTTGATTGAGGACACATAAATTGGAAGAAAATACAGTATCCAGATTCCTTCCACACAGAGACCTTGTCCCACAGTAGCGACATCACCAAAGATGTGGTGACATACTTCGATCTAGTGCTAAGATCGTACCCGTCAGTGGTGGGGAGGCTCACCAGGGTCACTGACTTTCTTCAAGATCCTGAAAACGAAAAGACAATAAGGAGATTGCGTACTGTGATTGCCGAGCAGTTCCTCCTACTTCATGTGTACAGCGAGGAAAAACCAAATGTCCCAAGCGGAGAAGGAAGCGAATGAGCTTATCAACGTATTGTTCTTTCGCCTAATTGAAGACTGTCCAGATCTTGTCGGGAGAACGACAGATGTATTAACTTTTCTTTGAGATCCAGCAAATACAGAACGTCTGAGCATAATCGTAAACAGCATTGTGATCCAAGTTGCTCTCCACGCAAACGGAAAGTACAGACACTGTTCTCAGTGAGGGAGATAAAACAGTCCCAAACTTCAGCAAAGACAGGACAAAATGTCCCTGTCACCAGAAGACAGCAGGTTGGTGAGTAATGTGTTCTTCCGCCTAATCGAGAATTTTCCACAGCTTGTGGGGTGGCCGATCGATGTTGACGTCCTCACATTCATCAGAGACCCAGCAAACTCCACACAGATGAGCATGCTTTTGCATGGTATCGTGATGCAAGTGGAACTTTCTAATCATCAACAGAACTATCTGAGGAGACTCTAAAACTTTCCGCCAATGGACAGATCGAGAGAGCAGTGCCAAAGATTTAATTTTTTATTTTTGTTATACTGACAAGGACACAGCATGTCTTCTGGAATGAAGCAGATCAGAGGCGTAGACTGGGAGCTTGTATATTTTGAACATGCACAGTAAAGAGACTTGCTGAATTATTGCCGGATTTGGACACTTCCCATAGACTAGCAAGAGAACTGTATCCAGAGATAACAGACAATCCATTGTTCAGACAAAGGGTGACAATTGTACCTGTCACTCACAGACAGAATCCAGAGATAACATTGTCTAAAGGTTATATTAAAACATTTTAACGAATGATCGAGATGGGGATCCAGAGCAGCAATCTAGTCCTCCCACAGGAGGAAAGACATTCATATTTCTCTGGAAGTAAATGTTGCCACCTGACCTACAGGGGCATAATGTATTTGTGTATTATATTCATTATTGTTTTATTGTCACTAACGAGCAGAACTGCATTTTTTATTGGGGCACAAAGCGTTCCAATTCCAGTGCACCCACCTAATGATGCACGCATGAAGCCTACGAAGGCACCCAGACCTTACATAGTAATTCCAGTCCCTAGAAGATCCGATGGTGGAATGAACGAACTTGAGATGGATGTGATTAGCAATGACACACATACACACTTGTGGTAACAAGCAAATCAAAAAGACGGAGACAGGGTTGGCAGAGTATGAATGAAAAAAGGTTACTGACAACCACACGCATGCAAACATTGAATGCACATACACCATGCCTAGTGTCAACAACTGTAGAACCACCATCCAAAGCGTGGGAGAAGAAAAGACTGCCTACTGTGAGGAATCCCACTATAAGCAAAGTAAAGAGCCAATTGAAGAAATCAGATGTCATGGAGAGACAAGAAGAGTCGGAAAGAAAGCCAATCGAAAACGCAGTATTAGAAACTCTTGATCCAATACCAAGGAGGGCAAGAGCAGACCCGTAGAAGATCTCTGCACGAGCACAACTGATAGCAGATTCATTATGGCCGTTCATAGCCAGAGCAAGGAAAAAACAAGAGGAGCTGAAGAAGAACACCATAGAGACAACATTGCAGAGCATATATGTTCCAGTGAAAGGGACAAGTACAAGTTCTACAGTACAGCCATATACTGGACCAATGCCAGAGTGGATACAGACATTTCTAACCAGAAAGAAAAAGATATGAGGACAAGGAAAGAACTGCCAGACTTTTGTCTACTCGAATGGCACAGATGAGGAGGCCTGCACCATGGACCGGGGTACATGAGAATCCTCCAGCAAGAACGAGCCATACAGATGCATTCAGGGATGTAGTTATAGCAAACTACATGAAAACCTTAAGAATCAAGAGAAGCATGCACGGAGACGACAACAAACTAAATGATTACTTGGACAGCACAGCACATTTTGGAAACAACGTTTGGTACAAGCACATGAAGGAAGTTGGAAGACGAAGTTCAGAAGGGGAATGCTTTGTTTGTGTACTCCTACCATACAGCATGGGGAAGTCCAAGATCTTTGTAGCTGTAGAAATTGATGTCCAGACAGCACACATTCTTTCGCATTTAGCAATGTGCAAGACCAGAGGCCAGTTCATGGGTAGTGATGCCCCACTGAAATGGGCAACTGAAGCAACCGACCCAAATGAAGACGATTATGTCCAGGACATAAAGACAAGAAACAATGGAAAGACGAAGCACATTGTGATCAGGTACGAGAAACCTGGAGTTAAAGGAGCAGAAATCAGAAGAGAAGTGATTCAGAAGCTACATTGTCCAAGGAAAAACCCAAGAAAAGGCTTGAAGTTGGAAGAACAGAGGCCAAATGCAGATTTGGGGAACAGTGCTTTCACTAGACAGATGGGATAAAGGAGTAGTGATATGCAGAGCATGGATGGTCATAGGTCAATACGAGCCTACCGTCAACATAGTACGAGATGGCTGCAAGCCATTGTGGCCAAAGCTTGCAAAACTGCTGACATGGGTCGAACACAGAGGAGGACCCTTGCAGATAGTGCCACTGGAAAGCCCAAAATTCTGCTTCAGGAATAATGGCACTAGAAAAATGGGAGAGAATCAGAACTGTGGACGAGTTTTTGACGCCCCAGGAATGGTGCAAAGAACTGCAGTAATTAGATCATTATTGGGCATTTGGATCCAAAGCATACATCAGACTGCCGAGAAACTGGGGAGGTATATGCACAATAGTGAATGTCCACCTTCCAGCGTTGGTAATCCCGAAAAGTGACCTGAATATTGACAGTTTCCCGAAAGCAGATGCTCACCTGAGGAAAAAGAGATGTGTGGAACTGCTGACTCGAATGAAAAGGGAGAATTACTTTTCTGCCAAATCTGAAGAAGCTTTTCATGCAATCCCATATGAACATAGGCTGTTTAGCCTCCCCTCATCAGTGTTCACAACATTTTTTATGCCAGGATTTCAAGTTGGACCAAATACTAAATGGTTGCAGATAACCAGATGGGAGTTACTGCAGACCATCAACACAACCATAAAGGAATTCAACGCAATCAAGGAGGAGTTAAGAGCAATCCGATTGATGACTCTCCAGAACAGATATGTACTTGACATGATCACAGCTATGGATGGAGGAGTTTGTGCAAAAATCAGAGAATCATGTTGCACATTTATACCTTCTCACGATGAGGAAAATGGAACTCTAACAGAAGCCATAGGTATGCTGACAAAACTGCAGAACCAGATGTTTGATGAAACAGACGAAGTTGATGATGACAGTTGGTTTGGATCACTATTCTCATGGGTTCCACAATGGATGGCAGATGCATTCAAGTTCCTGGGAGCCCTGCTAGTGATATTACTAGGATTCTGTGTTATCAAGATAATAATCTCTCAGTGCCAGAAAACTGCGAAAAAAGCCATAGGGATGAAGATCATGATTGATGTCAAGCCAGGTTGGAAGCCCAAAGACCTGACTGATGAGGAAATAAGAGATTTTGTGAAGTACCGCATTCACGCACCAGAAGGAACAAAGTTTGTCTATCCCAGGAAGCACAGAAATTATGTGGGAAGATGGTTTTACTGTAGCCCAAATGGACAGTGTCAACTGATGACATGGAACAAAGACGAACACGTAAGGACAGCAGGAAGTCTAAAAGGAGTGATAAAAATATGGATTCCAAAGAGACATTTCTTCAGACCGTCATGTAAAGACCCAGAAGATGAAGAAGGAATGAACCCAGGAGATGAAATAAAGGTGAATACAGAGGAACAAAAGAAGACCGATCCAAAGAAGGAGGTGAAAGTGGTTGATGAATCGCCCAGAGGGGGGAGTGTAGAGGAGGTCCCAAATACAGCCCGCACTCCAACCGTCCATTTTGAAGTACCAAGAACGTTCACACCGAAATATGTGATGTATGATGAGCAAATAAACAAGCAGAGAGCCGCAGTGGGGCTCTGTCCAGTACCTATCAGAAGAACGATGCCTATTGAAGTACCAGTACCAAGGAAACCATGAACAGTAAGGTATCCATTGAGAAAACCCTATCAACAAATGAAACGAAATGAAGGTCGTCTAAGTACAGTCCCTGAAGAAACCAAAAAGGTCTTAGTGGAAGATGAATGGTGACATCACGAGAACCCGGACTGACTCACATATAGAAGAAATGACGACCAGAGAATGACGCAAAGAGACGAAACGCCATGAACAAAGATATTGTGAACCTAAAGTGAAAGAACGATGTCAAATGAAGAAGCTTAAGCCATGAGCATGATGAAGATAGTCGACCAGTTTACGCATGTACATATGCTTGGAACCGCTAGAAAGCTAAGAAAACCGTGCAGCTTGCTATGCTTAGTAGAAAGCTAGTGCGGCAAGTGCCACTATACATAATCTACCTCAAACGAAACACATTATATAAGTATATTTCCACTTTGCACAAGAAGCAGAATAAATCCAAGGGTTACTAAAGGCTACACAAGGAAAGCTTCATATTTAGCAAAATCTAGAATAGGTGGCAGAAACGAAACTCAGCAGAGGCAACTCGTGCCAGGAAAGCAAAGGTCATACCAATAGAAGAGACGAACAGTAGCTACATTTAATTGAAACTAAGAACAGAATATCCTGCTTCTGGAAGGTTAAGATAAGAGGATGAAGACAGGTGGTGGGTGAAACAAGAATCAAATACACAAATTAATGGAAAAAGAGGCAAATTCATGGTGTCTGAATCACGTGACCAGCCGAGCAAGAAAGAGAGAGCTCACACCTATGCATGGCACCTGGCCAGGCGAAGATATCGGAACGTTTCCAGACAGAATATGCAGTCTCAAGGCCAACCACAGTGAAATAATTGACACATGGCTTCTAAAGTCATGCTTGATTGTAACAATAATTGGAGGAAGGCCGGGCAACTAAGGGGCACCCCGCACCTTGCCGACCATTCTACGTGCTGCTAAGCAAAATGGAAAAGTATGCATGGGGTTGGTGTTGAAAGCAAGCGTCCCCAACCAGCACGATCCTCCCCGCAATGAGAGACAATGACGGACTCTCCCAAGTTGGGAATAAAGCCAAGACAGAGTGCGGGTGAGCTTAAATGGGAGTTTATCAATCAGAATAGGGCATGCAAAGAACTCTGCAAACTCCGAGAGCGCTCTGTCTGACAATAGCAAAGACAGGCATATATATTTACAAAAAAGTCATAAGAACCTACATACTATAGGGGGCACAAGTTCAATGGGATTGGGTGGTGATGACTAGCTATAGGCGTTGCTGTGATGTGGTTGGCCTTGGCTGGAGGACGTCACTGGTCAGCCTCGTGGGTCGGGCTGGGCCTGGCGGGTCGGCTGAGTTCATCCGGGCGGTGTTGTTGTGCCAGTGTGGCCAGTGTCAGAGATGAATGTCTTTTCCTGACTTATTTGCCCTAGGCCATGCACACCGTAGTCATTCAGCTATTGCAATAATATCTTCTTTAGTAAATCTTTCAATAGGTTATTCTACAGGTTAATGCAACACAGGAGGAATGCACCTTGTGAGGGGTCTGATGGTCATTCTCAGGGCATGGTTACCAGTGTCTTGTTGACCGGTGTCATAGGTCGAGGGGCTAAGTTTCAGGGCATGGGACGGGCGGTACATGTCTTTCTGTCTTGTTAGAAGTTGTTATGAATGTGCTGCTGTGTGTTGCCACAGTATTGGGTGTCCTAATTGCAGAGGGCCATAAGTCTAAGATGATCCGGTGGGTTGTGGGGTTTACGAGGGGGTGCCTTTGGATTTGTGTATTCAGGCAGAGGTTTACTGCTGTGCTGTAAATAATGCAGGTGGCGGGCCGTGGCCTTGGGTGCTGCAGAGGAGACTACAAATCTTTGAAGCGGCTCCAGTCTGGTTGGGGGAGGTGGAGCAGCGCGGCGCGGGCCTCTGCTCTCTTGTTTGGCAGTCTTCGCAGGGTGGGAGGGGGAATGGCCTTGCACATATTCACAAAGGTATCTTCCTCGTGTGTTGTCGACTTTAGGTGAAAACATCACAAACATTTGAACACTCTATAATACTTATTTGAATCACTCGAAAACGTACATTTCAACTTTGCTAAATGTGTCTCAAATATAGCCAGTCTGAGCACTTTATTCGTACACTATGTTTTAACAACTACAGCATTTAGTTATATGCATATACATTTGCAGTAAGTGAGGTAGTAGTGAGGTTGGTGGAGCACATAGAAAATGACTCGCCACCGTACGTGACGGTAGTGGCACATAAGGGGCTTAGACATACACGCATGACAAGTGTATTCTCGCGCGTCCTTCACATGAGCCCTCTGTATGATTACATTCGTCTTCCCTTGTACTCTAGCAGCATTAGTTTGGTTATTGTGCGGGACCACAGGGTGTAAGCTTCTCATGAATGCACATAATGAACAGTCCCCTGGAAGGCTTCTTAATTGTTAGCACCCAACTGCAGTGGTGGGGGTTCTTCATTGCTAATATCATGTAAGCATGCATTCTACCATGTTTATATATTTTACGGGTTTCCTTAATAGAAGAAGCTTTGTGGAGAAATGTACACTTTGCAAGTAGTCTTGGCATTAATATTTGGGAATTTTCTGCTTTCATCCGATGACCATTTTACAGTTCTCTTCATCACCCAGGCCTTGCTGGCCGGGTCATGCTGGGGGCAGTGATACACTGCGGAAGGTGAAATGTTACAGTGTTAGTATCTTACGCTAGCTCATGTCCGTCTTGTTCGTGGGAACGGGCTCACACCGGATCTGCCAGGGTGCTGCGGCAACAGGGATAACTAAAACGCTCCGAGGGTGGGGGCCGCGCTACAGTGCGCTGAGCTCACACCATCTTTATTAGACAAAATGGTTTCTGAGGCCTAGCTGAATTCAATACGTGTGGGCAATGTCTTCAGCAGGTGAGCCATCCACCACCTGGGCCCTGGTGGTAAGGAGGGGACGCCCGATGAGCCATGGCCCTCACCTGGGGTGGGGATGTAGGCAAGGGGGGTCTTTTGGACCAATCCTCCCCTACAGTGTCAACCCAATCACAATGAACCAAATAATCTAGTGTCCTATAGTTAGTAGAACCAATAGGACGTCGTACTTTTAGTGACGTCTGCAGTAGTCATTTTTGAAGGAAGGGCTTAGATGCCCACCTGACAGTGTTTACCCAATCCCCTCACTCCGTTACCATATACAGATATAGTACCTATATTAAAGTTACCTTTCCCGAACCAATAGAATTGCATGTCAACGTTTGAGTGTTGCACGTCAATGAAGACGAGTTTTCAGTATAAATGTTGATTTTTATGATGTTCATTGGAGTTGAAGAGAGAAGGAAGATCGCGCCATTGCTGATATTCATGACTCCCTGTTTTTTGTACTCGTCACTAAACGGACTCCCTTTGCCAAACTGTTGAGCTGTCCTTATTGATTGGTGTTGAAGTATATATCTGCACCCCCGTCCATCTCACGGGTGCTGCTATCTTGTCTTAAAGTGCTTCTGAGCAAGCCCCGACTCTATGGGCCGGTTGGGGGTCTCTCAGCACAAGCTGTCATGACCATCAGCCCTGATCCCCACTGGCAAGCCCATTGGCCAGGTGGAATCAGACTTCGGATCACAAATAAGTCCTGGCATCTGCTTCACAGGCCCTCTTGGGGCCAGTCCTGGCGCCTTTGGTGCCAGGCTCATAATAAGGGAAAGACATCAGCTAAAGGAACTACTTTATTCAGGCTTTCAGCCAACATGGAGGCATCCACATAGCTTGATTCCTAGAACCAAGCTATGCGGTATAGTGTTTTGTGTGTGGTGGCCCAAGGACTACTTTACCTGGACTACTTTGCAGAGACTATTTAAACCACACCCGAACAAGACAACACGCTTTGCGTTACTTTGCTACTAGCAACGTGATGCTCACCGTGTCCAGCTTCTCACGAGCCTGACAAGATCGGGACCTGCAGAAAACAACAAAGAACATCGTTAGCAGCAGAATCTTACCTGCAATCTCCATCCTTCACTGTTCATAGCTCCTGGGCAGCTCCGTGTGGATGGTTCGCCACCCGGATCGAAGGACCTGAGAAAGGAAGAAAGACATCATTAAAGAAGGCAGTAGAGACATTTCAACCACAAATTTCTTAGACACTTACCTGGCTGGTGGTTGTTCGACCGGTATAGCTCCGGAACTCTATCCACGCTGGGAGCACACCACGACCTACAAAAAAGAGAAAACACAGGTCAGTGAAGACAAGACATCGCCGCGCTGCGCAAACCGCCTTCTTACCGCATCATAGCGCTATTGTGCGCCATCATGTACCGGCGAGAACCAGCCTACCCAGTTCACCAAGCGGACGCTCCGCGCACCTAAGGGAGATAAACAGAGACATTATTGAACAGAGGAAAGGCATGCAAGAATAACAACTCCATAAACCGCAATAAGACCTACCTGAAAGACATTACTTGGGCCGCTGTCAGTGAAGTAACTGCACCACACGCGCCCACGAAAGACAACACGCCCCTGCCCAGAAAGCAGGACAGAGAGCCCACCAACTTCGATAACAAGGTGAGAAGAGAACCCGGAGGGGCTGAAATCACAAGGGAGGTGGGAAGGCTTACCTTGGCTGTCCAGTCCTAAACATAGTCTTCATTTCCAGGAGGAATTCCACCGGGAACCGCACCAGGGAATCATTGAAAAGGGCACCAACGACCAACTGGCTGGGTGGCGTCCCCGTGGATACCAGGTGAGCGTAACACAAGCCTGATGATGCAGATTGTGGAAAGCACAATTAGTGTATCGGTTTCAGCCCGAGGGGCTTTACCTGCACAGGAGAGATGTGCTGCAGCAGCACCCCTCCATTTAACTGGGACGAGGAGGATGGAGCCGGAAGAGATGCTGCAACAAGCGGAAGGAGAGAGAGACACAAACGTCCACCAGTGAAGCCCCACAGTGACGTAGTACCTGAGACGAAGGAGACCTTGAGACTAAGAAAGCCAGTGAGTTATGAAACATCTTGCGTACCAAAAGCAGAAAGCTGGATGCGCAGCGTCCTGTAACCTGGAGAGAGTGATAAACAGATGCTGGTGGCATGACCACAGAGATCTTGTGGTGGACCAGCAGTTCACAAAACTACCCCGAAACCACAATGCAGTTAATAACGCATGATGTCCTGATATCCGAAGAGCCAGAGGTTCGGCCAGAAGGAGAATACAGAGTACCTGACGACAAAGGAGTAAGAGAAGCCTTGAAGGCGAGGAACAGAACAAACCCAGAGCGAAGAGAGTCCCCAGTGATGTTATCCATGAGAATACCAGGTAATGGGGGGAAAACGGGAGACCAGGGAGGAAGCTGGGGGATCGTTATGGGACTACCCATCCCAGTCAAGTAAATTTAAATATAACAGCCATACAAATTAAGAGAAAATAAAACTACAGGAGAAACGCCTGGGGAGAAAGACAGACTATAAAGAGAAAGAATATTATGAATTAAGCAGAAGAGAAGAACAACCTCAAGAAAGAGAATTGTAAAGGTTGGATGTCATTACCCTCGGAAAAGGGAAAAATACCCCTTTGTTGTTAAAGGAAAGAGGTTAACAACAGGCAAACGGAAACCATTAATACAGAACAAGATACAAGTACAAGGTGAAAGCCACCTGGTTTTGAGAAGAAACACAAGCATAATAAAATCCTGAAAGAGTTACACAAACTGATCAAAGTCATCACAAAAGACTATTTAAAAATCACATATGAAGAAGAACCAGAAAGAAGAGGTTTGCAAGAAGCAAAGCCCAAGAGAAGGGAGTCATTCTCCTGTATTTAGTTGTTAGAATAGGGGTACGTTTGGTTAAGGTTAGTTTAGACTGTGGACCAATTCTTTGGGACATTCACAGACAAGCACCTTAGTTAGTTTGTTAGGTAGGGAGCACTCCATAGCAGTAGAGAAAGTTAGGCCTTATTCTTCAATAAACACAGCTTTGAAATGTCTTCTAAGTGTCTGTGTCCTTCTTCTGGCCAGCCACAATGAGCATTCTCTCCATGGAGTGCCTGCTGCTGAAGCCCGATTGGAGGGGCCTCAATGAGTTTGTTGATCTCTAGGTAGTAATGTGGTTGAAGACTACATGTTCCACACCATTCCAAAGTTCTTGAAGAAAAGAGAAAAATAGATTGGTCAATAGTTGCCTGGGCTGTTGGGGTCAGTGGTGGGCTTCTTCAAAATGGTTATGATGGTGGCCACCTTGAAACAGGATGGGAAGATGCGCAAGAGAGGAGATAGTTATGAGCATGTCAGTGGTGCCAGCTTCTTGACTGTTTGTGGTGTGATGTCGTAAGCAGGTGCAAAGGAGGGGTTGTCAACCTGGAGGAATGGTGCCAGCTCAGTCAGAGTGAGTGGTTGGTGGGAAGTGCAACAGTGAGGAGAGGGCGTCAGAAAGGGTCTGATGGTGAAGAGCAGGACGAAGTGGCAGAGGGAGTAGAGCAGACCTTGTGCCTTATATATTACAGATTTGAAAGGAGATGTAGATATCAAAGTTGTCCAATGTCAGAGAGGAGAAAAATATAAAGTGGTAACAAGCTGGGGAAAGCATGGACTGGAGGGTCATGGATAGCTTGTGAGGATGAAGGTGGAGGGGGGAGAAGAAGTTTGTGTAATAGTTCTACTTAGCGGAGTGCAGAGCAGTAGTGAAAGAAATCGGTGATTCTTTGTAGGAATCGAGGCAAGAATGATAAACTGTTTTGTACGCCAGCGGCAGTGGTTGAGTTGTTTGTATGTATTTGAAAAGGGTGGTGTTTCAAGCTGAAATTACTTATAAAGCTGACAATTAAAAGAGAAGAGACAGTCCTAGGGTAAGGTGCCCTAACATAGGAGCATTGTTCGATGGAATGCGAAATGCAGCGTGGTGAAGGGTTAAGAGCAGGAAGATAAACCAGGGACAGAGACTGGAGGTCATTGCAATATTTGGAACATTGAGAGGCTGAGGCGAGTATTTGCATATTTACACATTACATGGAGTAATATCAAAGGCGGAATGCTAGAGAGAGCGGTTGGGCAGTTTGTTTTGATAGGAAGGTGGTGGGTTTTGGGGGCACCTTCTATTGCTAGTAGGTGGCATTATGAGATCTGTTTCGAAGTGGTACACTGAAAAGGTGGCTTTGAAGGAAAAAGAGGGAGTGCATTCCAGTGGAGTCAGGCAAGTAAGCAATAGAAGCAAAAGGGGAGGAGGCAAAGGTGGGGGCGTGAGACTGAAAGGTTGTGAAGAAAGGATAATTGGAAAGAGAGAGAGAGCGAGAGAGAATAGTCAGATGCAGTCAGCGAGATAATGTTGGGGGATCAGACAATAGATTGATTTATAGACGAGTGGCAGGAAATTTAAAAATAGTGATTTTGCATGGAGAGCTATCTAGTCTGGTGACGGAAGGCAGAGGTGGGAGAGGATCTGGATAGGTTTAAAAGAGTGCCAGTTGCAAAGTTGAGGACTTTGTTAAGGGAATAAAATAGGTAGAGGGATAGAGTAAGAAGTAGGCTTGCACAGTAGTGCAATTTGCTGAGCACAACAGTAAAGAATTGTTTCAGTTGATTGGTGCCCGAGGTGTGGGTGGATTTTTCTAATGTTTAGTAGGGTGAGTCTGGTTACAGCGCACGTGGTTATGATAAACTGGTAGAGTTTCAGGTAGCTTACAAAGAGAACACCCAGGTTGCAAGCCATGCTTCATGGGGTTAGGTGGTTAAGGGGCAAGAGTGTGATTGGTGTCAACTGCAGGGAGAAAGAGGGCTTCAGTCTTTGAAGAGTTTAGCATGAGGCAGCGTTGAGCTATACAGTCCTGGATGGCAGTTAGGCAGTTGGTTAAGAATCCAGAGATTGCAGCAGGGAAGGAGGGGAAGGAGAAGAATATCTGAGTATCGTCAACCAAGAGGTAATAGTTAAAGACAAAGGAGGAAATGAGTTTGCTGAGGGAGTAGGTGTATAGGGTGAAGAGGAGTGGCACTAGGATTGCTCCTAAAGGAACTTTAATGGGAATTGGTGTAGTGATGGATCTGGACTATTTGTACCTGCTCCCTAGAGGGGAGCTATCCCCTTTGAGGCTAGGGGCGTGAGCACGCTAAGAAAGACCCTTCCTAGGGTGTGGGCAAGTGTTACCTTACTGGCAGTGACCCCCCCCTCCTCACCCCCCTCTTCCTCCTTTGGGACAAGGTCTCCCATTCCAGTAAGGAACTCTCTCTCCAGGACACTTTATCTGCCTACATGGGAATTGGAAAGACTGTTGACTGTGGTTTTGACTCACCAAATAGTGACATTTCTTCAATATCTTTGGCTTCTTGCTAATGCTGAATCTTGCCTAAACGCCAGTCAAAAAAGGACATTCCCCTTTTGTTTGTGATGATGTAAGTAAAACCACAAGGGAACTGGATTGGAAGAGCAGAAGATGGACGAGCAAATCGCTAGCCAGACACCAGAAGGCTGGCATCCTGACCGACTGAGAAGCCAAGGTCGGAAAAGAGACGGAAAAGCAACTATCTCACCTGGTGGTGCGACCACACACGAGCCGTGGTGGGCCTGGGGCCCGGTAACCGACACCAAATTGCAGAGGAGAGCCTGGATCTCCGAGCTCCGCAGGAAAAGTGGATTAGCTGCTGAGAAGAGCAGCATAAGGTAAGCAAACTCTCCGGTCGAGGTAACGCTGTTGAGAGGCAATAAAGAGACAGTCAAGGCTGGGAAAGCCGTAAGGCTTATGGGAGCCTGATAAACCCAAGCGGACAGACGCCCTGTTTAAGTCAAGTTGAAAGAAGCCTATTAGAAGGCCAGGTAGCTTTGTAGAGCCCATAGAAACCGAGAGACTTTAACATTCGAGGCTGGGATAGCCACAAGATTTACGGGAGCCAACAAAATCTGAACAGGCAGATGCCCCACCAAGAGTGAGACAAAGTACAGAAATTTAGGGGGAGAGAACCTGGTGGGTTTTAGTCATTAAGTGTAAAACAAGAACAGTGTCTAGCACCTAGTCGGAAATGGTGGAATTGTATTAGAAAAACATTTTCTTCCTAGAGAGAAAGAGACTTGTATGGAATTGAGATTTGACAAGCTGAACCTGCAGAGAGGTTGTGAACTGTGTTGCAGGACATTGATGAACTTTTAAAAACCTATTGAAAAGATATCCAAGTGATTGGGCCTGGAATAACCTGAAGACAGAGGCTGTTGCTCCAGCCGCCTTCTTTTTGTTAAGTATTCCTAGGTTGTAGGGCCAGTTAGCTGAATATGAGTTGGAATCAGGAGTATTTATTTTCAGACTTTGCAAGCACCCTTATTTTTAGCTTGTTAGGAAGGGAACTTCCCATATAGCGGTAGGGTTGGATAGACATTTTCTTTTTATTTGAATAAAAACCTTGAACATGGCACATATTAGTCAAGAGTCCTGCTTCTGGTTTGCCACAGGAGGTAGTGCTGGTGTTGCATGATGATGAAGAAGGATTGGTCAGAAAGAAGAAAGGGTACTGTGATGAATCTGGACTATTCGTCCCTTCTGTCCAGAGAGGAGCTACCCCCTTTGAGGCTAGGGACAGTGAGCTGGTTAAGCAAGACCCTCCCTAGGTGTCTGGGAAAGTGGTACCTCGCGGGGGGTAACTCCCCACCTGTAAGGATCTCCCTGTCCAGAGTACATTGTTTGCCTACATGGGAATCGGAAAGATTGTTGTTACTTCTGTTTTGGACTCTCTTCAGATAAGGAAACACCCAATAGTTGCATGGACCATTTGGCCGAATTGGGCCAGTACTAAAAAAATCGAAGCCCAAAATACCAAACATGAGGAGCAGGGGGTGTGAGGGTGTGGGGGTGTCCCCCGCTCCCCATATTTGGTATTATGGGTTTTGGGAACTGCGGGGGAGGGGGGTGTCCCCAACTGCCTTGACATTGGAAGCGGAGGACCCAAAAGAAAACTGATCAAAAAAGAAAAAGGGGCCCTGCAGCATCAGATCTGACTTGCGTTAGAGGGACTGAGCTGACACCGCAGGGATACAGCAGAAGTGTCATCAGCCAGCGAAAAGTTAAGTATGGGGGGTTGGTCTACGGCCACATTTGGGTTGTTTTGGCGAAGTAAAAACTGATTTGCGGCGAAATCGTCTAGGGTCAATTCCGCCGTGATTGTTTCTACTTGGGTAAAACAGCCCAAATTCTCAGATAATGCCGGAATTCGCCTGAACTCACCAGTCAGAGATAAGTGAAACACCCCTTTTGTTTGTGGTGACATACATAAAACAATGAGGTACTTGGAATGGAAGAAAGAGAATCCTACGCAGAGGCGAGCCTGTGACAGGAGCATGTTCTGGAGGGGCGGAGTCACGGTAGTCCGCGGAGCCAGCAGTTGTGTGGGAAGTGAACTGATTGCTAGAAAGACACCGGAAGGCTGTCCTCCTGGATGGCAACGAAGCCAAAGTCGAGAGACAAAATTGGTGAAAAGACCTTCTTGCCTGGTGGCGCGACCACATGAAACCTTTGGTGGACCTGGGGCCCATTAACAGAGGCAGAGACCAGACCACAGCAGAGCAATTGGATCCCAGATCTCCACATGAGAGTTGCGTCAGCTGCTGAACAGGGCAGAGCAAGGGAAGTACACACTCCCGAAGAGTTAACACCGGTGAGAGGGGCAAACAGCTTTATACAAGGTTGGGAAAGCCTAAAAGGTTACGGGAGCCAGGCATACCTGAACGGACAGACGTCCAGCAGAGACCCTGCTAAAGCAGGTCTATTTGAGAACCAAAGTGGTTCAGGGAGCCCTGGAAATATACAGCATACAAGGCAAGACTGGGAACAGAGAGAAACAGGAGGGTACACATGCCCAAGCCAAAGAAAGGAACATGTTCGAACACCAAATCAGAAATGGCGGCATTGCATTAAAGAGACATTTTTTTCCATGCAAAGAAGGGAATGTGGTAGAACTGTGTAAAGATTTAAGGCCGGCTGTTCAAAGCCTGCAGAGAGGTTAGAAGAATGCCTTGTGAGACATTGAAAAACCCTCTCTCGGGAAGAGATCCCAATGAGAGGCTATTGCTCCAATCCATATTTTTGTTCTGTTTTTCTAAGTGGTATGGTCAGATAGTATGTGGGGTTTGGACTAAGGACTATTTATTTTGGACATTTTGATGAGCACCATTAATCCTAGTTTGTTAGGTAGGGAAGTTGGGTGATTTTCTTATTATTTAAATAAACATCCTTGAACATGTTGCATCTTAGTCTGACTCCTTTTTCTGGTTCACCACAGTATCCATTTGATTGCAGTGCCTTGGAAACAAAAAAGGAAAGCGTTTGAAAGAGGGTGTGATGATCAACACCGTTAAAGACGGCTGAAAGGTCCAGAAGGTTTACAATGATGAAGAGGGGAGAGAATTGCATTGTACTCCACTGTTTGGCTGAGGAGATGCACAGTAGTTGGCAATCAATGAGCATGAGTGAAAGAATGAGCATAGTAGTGGTGCTCAAAGGGAGGTGCCAGTGGGAAACTGAGCTCCATAATTGCCAATTCAGTGGAGTGGTAAGAAGTAGAGAGAGAGCTTAAATTGAAGTGCAAACATGGTGTAAGTAGGAGGGAATAGGTTCAGGTTTGACTATTTAGTTATTTTTAAGAGGGGGAGATGGAGTGGAGGAAGGTCAGAGAAAGTGGCACGTAAGAGAGAGTGCCTAAAGGAGCATGGCTCAACCGAGGGGGCAGTGGAACTGTGAGGAGGAGAGTAAGATGAGATAGCCTCATTGGTGGGTGGTAGGTTATGGTTGGCAGCCAGAGAATGGTCAACATGATTGCTTTCCAGCTGCCATTTGGGGACCTTGATTTCAGCCATGAGTTGGTTTTTAGTGCAAAGTGATTTGTGGAAGAGGTCCATATCATGGAAGAAGAGGTTGATGATGCTGGTAGATGATGATGATGATGGTTAGAGAAGTTGGTGCGAGAAGGTGAATAGCGATGTCTTCAAAGGAAGAGGGGAGAAAGACAAGAGGACAAGGGGGCAGATGGTCTGGCTTTGCTTATCATAACCCCTACACCCCTGCCTACTATCTTAAATCATCAAAGAAAGTGAGATAGGGTAGCAGAGTCCATTCACAAGGTTGCTAGAGGGTGAGTGTAATGTGGGTAATCCTGGTTTCAGTACGAATTGTCAGTAATATCAGGAGTGGTGAGAGCCAAGGTGGTCCGTGAGCAATAATGTTTTGTTGGAGATTGGGCATTGCATAGTTCTCTGAGTGACTTTGCTGGGGAGGATGGGGAGTTCGCAATAATGCCATTTATGAAGTCATTGGCAATATAATGTGTAACATCATGATTAATGCAAGCACAGGGGTTCGTTTATAGTATGCGTTGGTTATATAAACGTACCAGGGAATCATAATTTCCATAAACATTTTGTTTAGTGAACCTCCTGCCTCCAACAACAACCTGTGTGTCTCAACTTGAAGATCTCCACAGCTTTCCTCTCTTTTATGTGTCTTCCCCTTCCCATAATTCACAGGCATTCACCAGCTTAGTAGATAGGCCCCCTGACCAGCTCTCACTGGTTTCTTTGGTCTGCTGGTTTTCAGTTCCTCCACATTCCCCAGCATTCGCTGTTTGATCTCTTGTCACACGTTCTATAAAAGGGAGGTTATATTTTCTCGGTATCACTACATATTATCCCCACTAAAAATATTGCCGTATATATGGCCTGGAACTGCCATAGGTGATATTTTTAGGGGCATAGTTTTGGGGGGTTTTGGGAGCGGGGGTTGTGGGTGTGTCCGCCGCTCATTTAAAAAGAATGCAGGGGTTGCGGGGGTATCCCCCGCAGGTTCCGTGCCTTAATATCACTGCAAAAAATATGGCGATATTTTTGTATGCCGATATTTTTGCGGGGATATTAACACATGGAACCATTTTCTCTCTGTGAGTGTTTGGCCCGAGGTCTATGTTCTCTGTTCTCCTGATTTATACATTTTGACTGACTGTATTTCTGCTTCCACCAGGGTCTGCATGCAACATATTAGTTTCTTTCTAGGAGTATTTGTGATGTTCAACCTAGGTATTTCTACACAGTATATTATAAGGATATTGCAAGTGTTCTTGGAGTCATGTGAACTCGTAAATAGATTGTGTCTTCAGCCCTGTTCATTTGTTTGGGCTCATAATGCCTCATTGACTTGCAATATTCTTATAACTTGCATTAAGCAATACTTTATACTAGATACATGTACATATGTTGTCAATATGCTTTTCTGTGCACATGTACTTTATTTCCAAAGTCTTCTTATATATGCTAATTTTTCCCACAGTGAAAAAGCAAACTTGGCAGTGACACTCAGCAATGAAAATAAGGAAGTGGTTGCACATGCAGCACTTCTGGACTATCCCAGCTGTAATGATGCTATTGACCAGGCTGATTGGGAATCATGGCTACATAAGAACTATGACAACAGCCAAAAGTGCACAGTAAGTCTGAGCAGTTAATCGACTCAGTGTATCACACACTGAGAAGATGGCAGAGTATTGTTCAGCTATTGCTTGATGTTTACTTTGTTGTTTTGAGTTTGCAGTTGGGACACGACTCTTATGTTCTTTTGATGGCAATTTGGTATCCTTGTCTGACCCCAATTGCATGTTATTCTTGTATTGGACGAAACTACTAACCATGCATCTAATATCTCTTGCCTGTCATAAAGGCTATGCTCCCTTTAGCAGATACTACAAAGAAAGTAACTTGTCAAATGAGATTACAACAAGTGAGAAGACAATACTGCTTAGAGCCAGAGTGGGCCAATTATCACTCTCCCACCCCTGGTTCCTGCCACACTTCTTAGATATCTGGCCTATTAAGCACTGCCTCCTTGTTCCGCATCCAGTTAATTCGCCCAACTCAACACCCTCCTTCCCATCCTATCAATGCCTATCTACCTACCATTCTTCTAAATGTTCAACTCCTTCTAAATGTACTCTCCCTTCCTCTTTCATGGCCTTTATGCTCTCCCAAAAACAATCTCACCACTCCCCTCTGTCCTCTTCCCTCCTTTCCTATCCTCATCCACCTCACCTCTCCCAAACTACACTATGGTTATTTGCTTACATCCCTCCCTTTCCCACCTCATCTTTACCACTTGTCTCCCTCATCTACCCCACTAGACCCTTCGACTACAGCTGGATTCCATTCCCTGTCAACTGTTTGGTCAACTAACAAAACCATCCTTCTGTCACAAAGCACTGTTAGGATAATCACAAATGTAGGTTTTAAAATACTGGTGTATGGGTGACTTCTGAACACAGTCGAGTTTGAAAGGGGAACGTTAGCCAACTTAAGAAAATACAACTCAATATTTTACTTGGTGCATGGTGTCTTCTACCCATGCCCCCTATTTCCCGCTTCCAAGGTCAACTGTTGCCAAAATGTTATTCCGGATGGTCAGAATGGCACTCTTCTTTGGGAATAACGCAGAGCAACTGTCTTTAGAAAGGTCTATTCCCCAGTTGGAGTTTCTCTCTTATTAGAGAACGTAAAATGAAGCAACTCAAATAAAAGGTAGTCCGGTAATAAACAAGCCACTTTCCTCCAATTGAAAAGTCACTCAAGCTGCCCGTGTCTCACCCTAGCTTCAACCAATCTCTGATATCTCTTCAGTCATGTTGATTATAAAAGAGGATTTGTTTCTCCAAGCAGGACTGTGTCTCTGGTCATCTTTGGACAATGTTTCATGACCTCATTCTGACCACCAGGGACTCAATCCATACCAATATAGTGTCCTTAAGTGGCAGCCTCTCCCGTCCCCTGCACACTGTTTACACTGATCACAACCAGGAAATAACAAATAGAATGTTGTATGTATATAAATCATCATTTAGAAATACTTTTGAATTGGTGCAGCAAGATATTTACACACACTCATATTTAATCACATCTAATTAAAAGCTCAATGCGTTTCGGGTGTATCTCTTCATCAGTAGCACATTTCAAAGAAAGTATCTTAAGAGTTCAAGAGTAATCTGAAGAATAAGTAAAGGATATAATCGGTATCATATGTTTGTCAATTTTTGAAAATAGCCAGTAATAAATGATAGTCTCACGTGGTACTCAATATCCATTCACCTGGTTGACTCTCAGGATAAAAAAAATCATCAAGGTTTTTTCTCTTGGGATGGATAAGTGGCTTGGTTTCTTAAACATTTTGAATGGCACCAAACCTATTGATGAAAAATATTTTTAAAAAGGGGGGTTCTCAATACCTTGAGTGATGTTAATTATGAATGTAGATGACTCCATGCCTACAGGATTGACAGATGGTTCTTACCTCTATGATAGAGAATAGTAATGGAAAATCCCTCTTATGTACGTCTTGTGGTCAGTACCAAAAAAAGTTATTGAACAAATAACTTAATGTAATGTCCAAAGCAAATCTGAAATGAGAATAATAGGCTCATGGATGATGGATATGCCATCAACAAAGTCTCCATTATCAGAGGATAAGAATTGAGTGAATTCACTCATCCTTAATTTCAAGTATAAAATCCAGCTTCAGGTTTGTTCATAAATGTGAGAAGCACAGGCTCTGTAATGATAGGTATAAGTAATGTGAAGGCATCATGAAGAAGGACGCAGACAACAGAATCGAAATTCAAAACAACCAATTTTATTAACTTAAATGTCAGGATGGAAAAAGGCCTAACTTGCCCTATGTTAACGTGGGATTTCCCGACCTAAATATAACAAAGGAACCGCTTTGGTGACTTAACAGGTTGAGTGTTATGGGAGAGAAAAACCCTGTCTGCATGCCCACTGTGAGAGAGCATACTGCAACAGTAAAGTGCACTGGGATAGACTGGTACATAAGAGAGAGTGAAATGCAGAGAGAAGGTGATGTCATAATTCCAGCCGCGGACAGCCGCAAACGTCAGTAAGGGTGCATTCGCAAATGCACTGGCACCTGGGGACTCTGACCCATGTTCACGTAACCAGCACTCGTGCACTCAACAACGCCCACGCATCACGGGCGCAACGCACCTGAGATGCTGATGCCGCTCTTGCTGTAAATACAGCCCGCTTGAAGAAACCAGCGCTCAACAAACGTCCTGCAGTGAGTCCTCCAAAATTTGTTTAGCACGGTTTCCACTATGAAACCCTTGTTATCTGCTAACTACCCAACCTTGACTTGTTTAACGGATTACTTTGCTCAGCCCTCTTGTCTCCTATGACCTGCTGATTATCTGACCTTGGCTTGCTTTACAGCTTGCTTTGCCCTGCCATTTGAACTGCTGTTTTCCTGACCCTGGCCTTATTTTGCCCCTTTTTTCTGCTACAATCTGCTGTATACTGTGTGAAGGTATCAGGAAGCAGGACACAGACAACAGATTTAAAGTGTAAAATAAAACACTTTATTAACTTAAATGTCAGGATGGAAAAAGGCCTAACTTGCCCTAGGCTAAAGTGAGATTTCCCAGCCTAAATGAAACTAACAATAGTCTAAGTCAAAGAGTACAATTTACGAATCTGTCTGTGTCCAAATCCTATACCTCCTATACCTGCCCTATACAACTATATTCGTACAATGTGTAGGGATGTCAGCAACCAAAAGAAAACAGTGTTTAACACAAAGTTCTGAGCTTCTTCCAGCTCACAGCTTTCTTGCACCTCCCTTCCCCAAGCATAAAACAGTTCCACAAAAGTCTCAAAATTCCCTTTCTTGGATTTAGGATGCAATAGTCTTACTAAGGTCACTGGGTTTCCTTCCCCGAGTCAAGTGTTCCCTTCCCCATGTTCCAAGTCACACAGTTCAAACAACCTTGAAACGGAATGCTCCTGGACAAACCTCAGGGTTCCCTTCCCCAATGTATTCTTTACTCCACAGTTCAGTTATTTGTTCAGATAATTTGCAGCTTTCACACAGGTTGAAAATGTCACTGTAAATCGGGCTTCAGTATCTTTTGTTTGTATGCTCTTTAAAGTCATATTAAATTTCAACATACTGTGGTTTCTTTGGAGTTATATTCATTTTAGCACTTCAACATATAATGGTTTGCTTGTATTAAAGTTCCTTTCCCTTTTGGGTTCCAAATGTTTTACTTCTGTTTGGTAGTAAGGGTTTAATACAGTTTGGTATTCAATAATTATAGGTCTTGCTGATGGTTCATTTTCACTTCATCTGTAGTGCAATATTTGTTTCACTTTAATTGAATGGCTGAGTGTTCGGAGACCTTTGAAAACTTGTTTCTTGACACACGAGACCACTCCGATGCAAAGTATTCTACAAAAGATAAAGTTCACACACGCGCGCACTGGATTTCTCATTCACCAGAAACTCGCTGGTCGCTTTAAGAGTTTGTGATGCAGCGCGGATCACACAGACTTCTGCGTTTAATGTCAGGGCTCCAGCTTCTGCCCCTCAGACACTCCTGTGGTGTTCCTCCAATACAGGGGAATGAGCACTTCAAGCAGAAATGAAAGGGACAGCCTTCCTGCACCACTCCCTCCACCTTTTCCAGTCTGCTCCTGATAGTCACAACTCCAGTGCAACACTGTAGGGTTCTCTGCTGCATGCACTGGCCCTCTGGTTGTTCTCCTGTCGCTCCCCTTTGCCACTGGGCTGGGTTCCATTTATACACCTGCAACTCTTTGACAGGCTGCAGGTGTGGATGAACAACCAGCCTTGCCTGACCACAATTAAAGGGACATGCCTGACCTTCAATGCTCTTAGCAGACATCTTCCTCGTCCCAGTGCTAGAGTGGTAAAAGAGCATAGTCTAAATTGCTCTTAGTTGCCTCTTCTTCGTCCCAGTACTGTTGATTGTTGAGAAATTAGGGGCACTGGCTTATAACAGCCCATAAAGGTTGGGGAAGGGTTGGGTTGGTTGTCACTAAGGAAAGGACATACCATGTCTCACCCAAGGGCACCCTACTCCCAGTCCCCAAGGACTCTCCACCCAGGTGAGCCTCCCTCGCTTCTCCACCCCCAGGGTCGATATAATTGTGATGGCCTTTTACTGGCCACCTGCGCAGCGGATCCAAGTGGTCTAGAAGTGAGAATACCCTCAGGTTTCTCACCGTACCTACTAGATCAGAGTGAAACGTGGAGGATAGCCAAAAATACGACTAAAGGTTAATCACAAAATGTGGGTAACAAATTAGGAAATCGCCTCACCATGGCAGTGTTCTGAGACATTAAGGGTGCTACGTTGGCAACAAAATGGCTGTCTTAACTAGGACATCCTTGGACATGCTCCCGTAAGAGCATGATGATGTCATTGCATTGTATCGCACTTGTTTTAAATGTATAAACAATTGACTGAAGTCGGTCCCGTAAACAAAAGTATCTTCAAGCATTACTGTGGATTATTAGAATCTGAGGAAGAGTTGCGTCGATGCCAGTATTTGAGAATATTTAGACTGTACAGTATCCTGCATTATCACATACACGTAAAGACGTCAGGATTAATCCATTGTAGGGGTCTGACACTTTAGTTTAAATAATAGTACAAACTCATGGAGAATAACTCTTCCAGGTTTAAAATGGTCATTGTAAAATCAAATAAACATCTGCAGTCAGCATGATTGGATGAATATTGATGTCCCACATTTACAATCTACAGATGCATGATCGTTATACCCATACTGTATCCACGGATAATGGTCCACAATTTGTATTCAATCCTACAGTAATATATAATTGGCACAGAGTGAATATATTAAATCTGTTTAAATTCTGACAAAACGTTCACAAGAAATCCAGATCATTCAATTTTAGCTTTCAAGATCTCTTCATGTTACTGGTCTTGCATGCCTTACAACTAGCTTCAAATCATGTTCATAATATGTATTAATCAATTGTAATATCTATATAGGAGTACTTCGAATGATTGTGTCCTCCCACATATTCCTCATCTTTAGATATCTTTCCTTCCAGCTTTCTGCTTCGGAAAACTAGTTCTACACAGGGCGCTGTGCATCGATGCCGTCGACTCGATATCCCTAGATGGCCTGCGACTCAAGGTCGATGTCATCACAGGTATATACAACACGCAGAGTACCCGTTAGCTTCGGTTAGGCACCCTACACAATCCCCCTCGACGACACTGTTGAAAAGGCGCTCGTCTGACGAGTCGAGAGTTGACTCTCCTCAGAGGTATAGGTCCCAGAAATGCTCCCATTCTAGGAGCAGTTCACACCATTCCTCATCTTCATCGAGAAAGATGAAGAAAAGGCTCCATAGGTCTCCTTCCACTTTCTCTGATTTCTCACCTGAGAGGAAAATAGCCTCCCCAAGTAAGTCAGCGACTCGTGCTGAATGGGAGGAATTCATACAAAAAATGCTGGAAATCTTCAAGAAACCGGCCCACTTGAAGGAGAAAACAAAAAGCCACGCTCCTGTTGTGCCGTCAAAGGCGGACGGGAAAGGGCTAAGGCCAAATCCTGCATACCCGCAAACCTGGGAGACAAGCCTGAGACCCCTCAAGATCTGTCAAGGTCTCGACTCGTTGACGGGGCCAGTCCTCATCCATCGAAGACTCCATCGAGTCGGAGGTCGGGCCCCTTGAGGGCTCCATTGACTCCAATAGCGTCGAAGACTGTGACGTCAAAATCGTCGAAGCCATCGATGCCATTACCGTAGAAACCTTCAATTACATTGAAGGAGGTTGAAAAAACCTACAAACCACTCCCTAGGATGGATTTCTTTCAAGTCCTTGTCCTCCATTTATGAAGAACATCCATTTATGAAGAACATGATCCATCCAACCAGGATACTCCTCGGTTTGGATTAAAGTTTGGAACACCTAATATTCCGTAGGCCCTCATTTCAGAGGAGTCCAGGATAAAAGGTCTTTATGAGAACCTACAGTCAGCAAGTGGCATAGATGCACCACCAGAGCTAGAATTTGGCAAGCCAAACCCGGCAGAGCATGCAGATGCTTCATATAAACAACTTGCGTTCAGGGTGATTGACTTTTTGGGATGGGCCAGGCCTGCTCCTCCATTTGAACAGGATGACCTTAATGATATTCTTGATTAGGGACCTCAGAAGAACCCTGTATTACCTTTTCATATTGCCCTACAGAAGATGGTTAAAGCAAATTGGGAGGCACCGGATACAAGTCTGTACATCAGCAAAAACATCACCAAAAAGTACAGGCCCTCAAGTAGTGGACCAGACTACTTATCTAAGCAGCCGACACCAGAGAGCCTAGTAGTTCAGGCAGCTACTTCCACGTCCAAACAAGCGGCATATCCTACCATACCGCCAGATAGGGATGATAAGCGTTTCGATGCAATGGTGAAGCAGATGTTTTTAGCTGGAAGCATGGTGTTGAAATCAGCTAATACAACTTGCGCTCTAGCAAAATTATCGTTCTCCGTTTGGGACTGTATTTCCATGGCGGATGAACACATTTGCAAAGAGGAAGCGATAGACAGCTTCCTTAACATCATGAGAGACGGAAAGGAGATGAAGTGTGAGTCCCTTCAGGCTTGGACTCTGCAGACTGCAAAGCATCAGCAGAGCCATGGCAGCGAACACAATGATACACAGGTTTGCGTGGTTGAAGAAGTCTGGATTTGCAGCTGACCTGCAGTCCAGACTCCTCAAAATGCCCTTTGACAGCACTCGGCTATTTGACAGCAAGGCTGACAAGAGCCTGGAGAAGCTGCAGACCTCGAAGGCGGCAGCCAAATCACTTGGCGCCGCTATCAGCCAGCAATAACCATCACACCCCAGTGGGCCTGCTTGCAGGGGTAGGTCCTTTCGGTACTACTCCTCTTTTGGAAGAGTGAGAGGACTGGCCGGTCAAAGGTGCCAGAAAGTTCCCTCCTGGTTGATGGGGGAGAGGTGCAAAGTCCACCCAAGCAATGGCTACTTTACCCTCAGCCGCTGCTTCAGCTGCCTCAGAACCTCTTTGAGGTCTTAACTTTCAAATCCCCGGCCGAAGGAAGACTCTCTCCGCCTCTGCAAGAATGGCGGGCCATTACTTCAGATGCGTGGCCGTTCGAAATGGTAGCTCAGGGTTACAGACTCTCCTTTTTGAGAAGGCCCCTCATTCAAGGTTCCAGATCTGTTCCTTTTGCAGGAGATTTTGAGCTTGGTAGAGAAAGGGGCTATAGAACCAGTACCTGTGATGGAGAGGAACAAAGGGTGTTACTCTCCCTAGTTCCTAATCCCCAAGAAGGACAGATGATTGAGACCCATATTGGACTTGAGATGCATGAACACGTTCCTCAGGAAGGACAAGTTCAAGATGGTCACCCTTTCTGAGATCCTTCAGGCCCTCCAGCTTCAGGCTTTGATAGTGTCATTGGACCCTCAGGATGCTTACTTTCATATGCATATCCATCACAAGCACAGAAGATACCTGAGGTATGCCGTTGGCCCTTCTCATGATCAGTTTCCAGTTCTGCCATTTGGGCTGACCTCCGCCCGAGGGTTTATGCCAAGTTGATGGCGGTGGTGGCAGCGAGTCTCAGGAGAGCGAGTCTATCCCTACCTGGACGATTGGCTGATCACGGCTCGTTCTCTCAAATAAGCCCTGGAACATCTCAGCACAAAATGCCACTCTCTCCACAGACTGCGCTTCTCCCTCAATTACAAGAAGTCCCACGTGATACCATCTCAAAGACTCCAGTTCATCGGAGCAATCCTGGATGCATTCTTGGGAAAGGCCTCACCACCCGAGGTGAGGCCTCAACACATTCTGCAGATGGTCACCAAATTCCAGAGTGCCCAGTGTCTTCCGGCCTTCAAATTTTTGAAGTTGCTTGACCTCATAGCACCTTGCATTTTCCTGGTGCCAGAGGCTTGCCTGAGAATGAGATGCCTCCAATGGGCTCTCGGGACACAGTGGTCTCAATTCTTGGGCAAGATATCGGACCTGCTTCAGGTTCCAAACGGGGTCGCACAGGTTGCACAGGGTCCTGTGGTGGGCCTGCGAGGACAATATTCTGAAGGGAGAACCTTTTTGACAACCATAGCCAGAGATAACCGTAGTTATGGATGCCTCACCCACGGGTTGGTGAGCCCACGCCAACGATCTGATAGTCAACGGTCATTGGTCTTCATGGTAGTACAAACTACACATCAATCTTTTGGAGCTCAGGGCAATCAGACAGGCGCTAAAGACCTTTCTGCCCACTGCACGGGGAAAGAATGTCCTGATAATGACGGACAACACAGTGGCCATGTACAACCTCAACAAGAGAGATGGTGTAGGGTCACTACCACTGTGCAGAGAGACAATGCAGCTCGGGTTCTGGGCATTTCAGGAAGGAATCTCCCATCAGCAGTTCACCTAGCCGGAGAGGAGAACATGGTGGCGGGTGCTCTGAGCACGCAGAGCACAGTCTCCCACGAGTGGGACTAGCTCAGGAGGTCATTGAAGGTCAGCATGGTCAGACCTGTCGGGCACAGTGGACCCGTCAGGCAAACTTAGTTTGACGGTCTGGAAACAAGGGTGCCGATGAGCTTACCTGATTCAAGTAGTACTGGACACTAGTAGCTGATTGAACCCTGAAGAGGAACCAGAGGTTTAGAACAGGGGGGTGGTCCTGACCTCAAACATTTAAGCTACAGTTATTTACTATAGACACAATTTTCATACATCTCCAAATCCAGTACTGCTCACTTAACAGATTATGCATTTTGGGAGGAAAAAACATACAAATCCAAATTCTGGAAGGGCTGGAAAACCAGTTTCTTTACCTTTATTACTTAAGGTTACAACATAGCGTCCCCAGGAACCAGAGGTGGCAGTGAAAATAGGACCAAGAGATTTGTCCTTTCTCATAGACACAGAAGCAACCAAATCCTGCATCAGGGAGGGGGGGGTGGGGAAGTCCCATTATGCAACAAGGTGATGGATACGCAGGGCTTTTCTGGGGCGTTGGTCACGGTTCCAGTTACAAAAGATTTACCACTGACAATAGGGACTCAACAACTTGTAGCACCATTACTATATTCCAAAGACACTCCTATCAATATCTTAGGGAGAGATTTGCTCAGCAAACTAAATGCAACAATATTATTCACAGAGAAAGGGATGGTGTGCACTATGCCTGGCATTCACTATTCCTGCGTGGCCGCCCGCCTCTTGGCAGCACACGCACAAAGCACCCTGCGAGCACAGACCTTGTACCCAAGCATGTTCCTGTATGCAGTCGAGGTCCTACTAGGATGGGTCCCAGGGATACCGGGGAAGGTGTTCCGATTGGCTTCAGAATTCCTGTTCAGACCACAATGTCAGAAGGATAACCTAAAGGGAACAACTGTCGTGCTACAACTAGACAAAGTAGTGATACGCAAAGACATGGTGATCCTGTATGGGACGGATAAAGACAACATGGAATGGTGTATGGTGCGATGCATCAACCCTACACTGACAATTACAGGAGTATCGGATTAACAATTGTTCTCCAATGAGGAAGATGAAAGAGAGATGATATTCTATTAACAGATACCCTGCCCAGTTCAAATAATGGAAAAACTGGTACCAATTCTAACACAATTAGTGAAAAAAGAGAATAAACACACAGAGGAAAATCTCAAAAAAGTGGCAGAGAGGTAATAGACCAAGGTACCCCACAATGTAGGGGTACTAAAAGGAGTTGGGGCAGTAAAGATACATTTAAAGGAGGGGGCACTATTGCCCCGTGCAAAGCAATACCCCTTGTCCAGAGAAGCAGATGACGGGATATATTCCACCCTACACGCATTATGGCAGCAGGGCATTATCCAGAAATCATTGTCGCCCTGTAACACAGCGATATACCCGATAAAGAAATCAAAGGGTGGGTCATAGCGTTTTATTCAGGATTTGTGCCCTCTGAATGATGTGGGTTAAGTAGAATTTCCTGTGGTCCCGAACCCTGCCACAATATTGTGCAATATCCCAACGAAGGCCAAGTACTTCAGTCATTGACTTGAAGAACTCATTCTTTTCCATACCCTTGCGGCCAAACTCAAGATACCTGACCGCGTTCATGTGTCATGGAACCAGATCCAAGCACACTTGTTTGCCTCAAGGGTACTGCGAGTCACCCAGCATTTTAATCAGGTTAATCCAGATGGACCTGTGCAATGTACAAACGCCCTCTGAAAGAAGAGACTTTCAAAGGCAAAGAGACGTGGGCATGGAAGACCCTGATGCTAATGTCTGAGCTGCACCATCGTCCTAGAGAAGCCAGAGACTGTGCTAAACTCGAGTGTGCCACCTTGTCCCCTGCTGAAAACGTGGGGAAGGTAGGCCAACCCGCCACTCTCATGTCAATCTCTTGCAAATTGGAGTTGTGAGGCAAAATAATTTCTTTGAAAATGTGAAACCTTTAGTCCTCCCTTGGTATTATATACACACGCTGTGATGAATTGATGTCTGCTGTGCGGGAGAACAAGGATGAGTAGTAGTTGAAGTGCCTACTCAGCCCTCCCATATCTACAAACCAAGAGCCAACACAATCGTAAAGGCACAGTTAAGAGATATTCCTCCTTCACCTTTTATGGTAACTTGGGCTGGGGGAAGGCTGTGCTCTTAAGAGAGGTGTGTTGTGAATGTGACCCAGTATTGGCAAAAGCAGCAAAGTAACACAATACAAAATAAAGGGAATGTCCAATTAAGGTTCTATAAAATAATATATATATTTTAATCAAACACACCAACTGTAAGAAAACTAAATAGAAAACACTGTACAAAACCCACCTCTGCGGAAAGAACAGAGAATATGCAAAAGATAAAAGAGGGGTTATAGGCAAATTAAGTAACCACAAAAAGGATATTTCTTGAGATGAAAAGGGTACTCAAGTGACCTAACCCTTCCCTATGTCCCAAAACGGTCCAGGTGCACTTATTGGCCAATAGTACATTTTTTCGGTTGTGTGGCGGTTCGACTGTTTTGAACTCCACTTCGAGCAGTGGTGCGACAGATCAAGCTCATTTTCAGTACGTTGGATCATGTGAGCCCAAGCTGCAGGCAGGCATCGAGCAGGTTTGGATGTGGTAGCTCCATGTGGTTCAAAGACTGCATTCAGCGAAGCAGGTCGGGGCCCTCACCAGGATCTGTTCAAGGTCGAGCCGGGTCCAGATGGGTTGTAACCAACAGGAAGAGTCGATGAGTAATGCTATAACTGTTTAGTCAGCTGACGGCGATAGTTTGAAGTCGTGATCCTGTTGCTCTGGTGTGCGGGTCGGAAAAATGGCAGTTCGAAGGTGAGTCGTGGGGAAACCCACGGTCTGAGTCACTGAGTGATACACCAGTGGTTGAGTCAGGTCCTGCTGACGAGCAGTTGCTTAGAGCATATCTGGTGATGGGCTCGGCGAGGGCACAATGCATTTTCAAGCTGGTTCGAGATGCAGGCAATGTACAAATTTTTCGAGGAGTGCAAAAGCAGCACCGACAGGATCCCTCATCAATTACGGCAGAACAGGAAGCCTTAGCTGATCTGGTTCTCCAGATGCTGTGATACTCACTCCAGTGGCTCTAGGACAGGAGGAGATCGTTCAGGGTCTGCTCTTCCAGCATTGGGAGATTCTGGTGCAGAGTGGTAGGTCCTGGTCCACAGAAAGTCGCCTCCAATGTGCCCCTGGAGTAGGTAGGGGGCAGAGGTTTCCTCTGCCTTGGAATGCTCCTTCACCTCTGTGGATTTTGGCTTTGGAAAGTACAACTCTAGAAAAAGAGGTCCAAATGAATACTTCTGAGGTGTTTGTTCCAGAGTGAATTTGAGCAGTAGGAGATCCCTCCTTTCAAAGGCAAAAGCCCACAGGTGATCACACTACAGCTGGCATCCTTTAAGGGTCCAGTCCCTGTCCCTAAAGCCAGTGGACCTTGCCTTCTGACATCTCTCCCAAAATCCTTTGTGCTACAAGAACTGGGGGTGGGAAGATAGAAGCAGAGAGAAACAAGATGGTGGTACTTTCCTCCAGCTGTGAGGAGCTCCCTCTGTGTACACTAACCCCATCCAATAGAATCAAAGGCCTTTGGATATGCAGCACACTGGTGTGAGGCTCGTCCTTTTGTGAATGGAGAGTGACGGCCTCTCTGGGGAGTGTGTTACCTTCCCCTCACAAACATACAAAGAGAGGTAATCCCCCAGGCTACCTTGCTGCCAACAGTGTCAGGGTCCAGTCTGTGTGATGAGAATACACATAATCGTTTCACAGCTGAGTTGAGGTCAGATGGCTGGCACATGAGTGATGCACAGTTGTTGTGGCTTGTAATAATTATGAGAAACACCATCCACCATACCATAACTCGGTTATGGCTTATATTTAAAGATTTCTCTGCCACCAGGTGGGTAGACTCATAATTATAGGGTTATGGTACAGGGGTGTGTTGTCTTGCATGGAGCTCCTGTGCTGTAGAGACTTGGCTGCCACTGCAGCTTTGAAATGGGCACCTGTGACCTCTGAACCTGCTCTGTGCCACTGGTAGGGCAGGTGCTGCAGATCAGGATACTGATGTAGCAGGGCACGTTTACACACTATGCCTTTGGCTTGGAGCTTTTAAAGGGGAATCTGACAAAAATGTCACTTTCAGAGATTAAATTACATGCATCATTTTTATTATTTAATAATAATCAAAAAAGCCAGGGCTTCTACACCCTTGCCAGATGACAATTCCTCACAAGCGCACACATGCAGTCTTTTAAACAGGGAATACAATTTTCAGTGAAGATGGCAGAGGAAAGCAGTGAGCCATCTGCAACTCCACGCATAATGACGACCATCTTTGATATAAAGGGCCCCACCCTGACCCCTAGTCTATTCCTAAGCAAGCTATGCAACCAGGCACACACTTTATCATTGATTCCACAAATCTACAGCAATGGTCTGTGACGACTGGTGTACGCACAAGGTTGGAAGTCGTAAACCGATCAACCATAACATAAACACAAAGAAATGAACCTGCAGAGTAGTCATTGAGTTAAAAGACCAGAACTGGAATCCAGGTTATCTCTGAAACCTATGATTCTGCATTGTGCCTATGGACCTCAAGATCATTATGGGATGCGTTAGGATTTTATTAAGGATGCCATTAATTGGAATTGCAGAATGGGTGAGCTTGTTCATATGCCCCTTGGCAAAAGGTAATGGCCTAATCTATGCTTAAGCATTATTTCTGCACACCCACTGTAGAAGAGTCCCACTGTGATGTTCTTCTGTCTTTAGCTAAGATTGTGCAGAATGTGTGAGCTTGCTCATAAGCCCTTTGGTCAAAGGACATGTCATAATTTCGGACTATGAGCATTATTTCCGTGCCCACCGTGGAAAATGGTGAGGCTAACCTTCTGAGGATGAGATGAAGCTTCATGGGGGACAGAGGTGGGAATGCTTTAAATCGTCTTCGTAAAGTTGTTCTTAAAACTTCTTCATATAACCTGAAACCTTTGGTGGCATGTTAATGCTGTAAAACCTACATCAGATGCGATGCAGGATCTTCCATGGAGGCCCAACAAATGGCCACAATTTAGCAGAGATGATAACATTAGGGATAAGTGGATTGAAATTCGACAAAGCCGTACCCAAGCAGTCTGTCTAAAATTCCTGTTTTTCTGAGACTTGTATTAAGTCCCTGGCTACTCCCCTGTATTACGCACTTTTGCTCTATTCATTAAATGTGAATGGCCCCTTCCCTGCATACTTTGTGTTTTTGTTTGTGCCGAGCAGGAACTTGCATTGAACTTGAATGCCCAACAGGAAGATAAACAAAATGTTCTACATAAATTAGTGCTCTTCAGCGGCACTCAACTATTCACTCATTATCTCATTTCTTCGAGGCATGAGAAATTGACTAATTACTTACCTCCTCTGCGCAGTTTTCATCCATTTACTAATTTCTCCGTCACATAATTTCTGAATAGCTGGCCAATTATCGTCATTACGTAAATTATTTCAACAAAGCGAGCCGATGTGTACTGCCTCATGGTATTCAAATGTCTCTTAGAGCTGTCTGTTGTTCCCGCCTAGTGCAGCCAAACTGCTCAACTCGCGGATTGCAAATGTTCAGCTCGTCTCCCGCTCAATGGCGGCGGGGAGCGCAGTATGCTGATTTCGCCCGCATTCTCAACCTTGGCAATTGTCCACTAATGCCTTTCGCATTGCAGGCGTGTCCATTGAACTTGTTATTTTTACAATTAATTTTTCCGATGCTTGGCCCAGATGTTTTTTAGGCATCATCTCATTTGTGCTAAAAGCAACTAAACTGCCTGTCTGCCTCTTAAGGTGCAACATTGTCTTTTTTTTGGTGAACATTTTTGCTCACTTTTGTGACCTTTGTCAGGCGAGGTAGAATGAAAGATAGATAGGATGGTAAAACTTCCTTTTTGATTTAAAAAGACATGGGGTTCTACTTTTAACATTTGACATTGCTACGTAGTTTGTTCTGAGTGATGAAGAAAGCCTTGGATTCGCTTTGAATAACTAAATTGACCATAATCCTCTGCAGCTCCAAGAATGAATGCAGAGAGCCTAGGGCAATGCTTTTGATTTGTATGACTGTACAGGATGCACCAGTTGATGGAAAAGACCCATGACGATATTTTGTGACTATCACTACCATTTCACCTTTATGTCCTTGTGACGAATCCCAGGGTATCGTCACTGCTTCAAAAGGAGAGCCCCTTTCCATGAGCCCAGGGTGGTGGGGCCACTACCGGAAGGCCCCCTGGCGGTAGTTCTCAGTGGGTGGATCTCATGGGAAGGGATAGCCCATTGAGAGTAGTGCCTATCCCGGGTGTACACAGTGTCCCTTTAACCCCCCACCTTCCCTCAAAACCCCTCAAATTCCATACTACCCAATGTCCCCATGTGTTACTGCAGTATATCTCAGCCAAGAACTACTGGGACGAGGCTGCAAATAAAGAAGATCACAGACAAGAACAAATGCATACGTTCTAGCCTTTCCAGTGATCCTATTGGGCAGCTGTCATTCAAAGGCAGCGAGGGAAGAGAAGGATAGTGTCTTTGTTATCGGCTCAGCAGGAGCCGAGAGAGTGTCCAGGTAGGTGCAGGAGAGCAGAGCAGAGAGGCAGGCGGTGTCCGAGGGAGAGACACACTCACAGAAGGCTGGCAACACAGAAGGCAGACCCGAGGAGAGGAAATGTACCTGCCGGTGACCGAAGCTGCTCGAGTGGAAGAAAACCACTGCCAACTACAGAGGAAAGTTTGGAAGACCGGGGAAGGTCCTGGTGAGTCAGAGAAGCCACCAAAGCTCCTGGGAGTCCCACAAACAACTGGTTGGAGACGGCCAAGGTCCTACAGGTACATGGGTGGCTGGTCCCAGGGTTGGGGAGACCCAGACAGTACAGGAAGACCGAAACGGAGAACAGAAGGAATACTCAGACAGAGGGACCTAGTGATGGGGGCCTGGGACCCATATCAATAAGGCATACCCCGACCAGTGATGAAGGGGAATACAAACTTTGAATATACAGATGACACTCTGACCTTGGCAATGGAGTAAACCAAGGCTGTGGCTTGAAGAAAGATCAGACAAAGAGAACTGGGAGAATAACCAAGGGAAGTGGGTCTGGGACCCACGCTGGGGAAATTCACCCCAAACAGAAATAAATAGAAATACGACCTTTACTTGTACAAGTGATACAGACCTTGACAAGAGAGTAAACCGGTATACAGTCTTCATCTACAGAAGTTTCATCGAGGTGATGTTCATCAAAAAACTTTAATTGGAAGATTTTTCCATCGAAAAAATCCTTCGAAGAATGATTTTTCTCCCGAACATAGATGTATGGATGTTTGGGTGGGGGCAAGGGTTCAATTTTGAATACGGGAGTTTGGGGTGTACCCCCAATAAAAAATAAACACTACACAAATTAGAGGGAGCTGTCCAGTGCTGAAATACATTGCAGCTGTATGGAATCGATTTCAGCACTGGACAGCTCCTTCTGGATTTTGTAGTATTAGGCAGTAATTTCAGGACTGGGGATTTCTTTTTTTGGGGGGTTAGGGAGGGGACGACACCATTTAAAAAATACAATAAAAGTCTCAAGTGGACTCGCTGACACTACACAAGTTAGAGGGAGCTGTCCAGTGCTGGATTAGATTGTTATTTTTTGCAATCGACTTCAGTACTGGACAGCTCCCTGTAACGTTATAATGTTATGCATGTTTCAGCCATTTTCCATTCAATAAATGAAAAGTGTTTATATAACGAAAATGTATTTGATTAAAGGGTTTCAATGTACAAACACTTTCCACTTTATGTATGGAAATTCGTTGAAACATCTTTCACTAAAAAAGATTCGATGTAACATCACCTCGATGTAAATTTTTCGATGCAAATACATGTAATCAGTAAACCAAGTCTCTGGCTGGAAGTAAAATCAGAGAGAGTAAACTGTGTGAACAAGAACGTTGAGTACCCTACTTGGCAACGAGGGTGGACCAAGGGAGGGGTACTGAGAAAAGGGACTGGGACCCTCAAGGCGGCTTGGAAAAGGTGTCCAGGCCATTCTTCCTTGTTGTAGGGCCTGGGAGCCAGGCCTACTAAGTAAAGATAAAGATATATCCTGACCATTCAAGGCACAGAAACAATCTTGGATGAAGTGGAAAGACTCAGGGGAAAGGTTATCAACCCATTGAGTGTTGTGGAACTTTTGTTGCTTTTAGACGCCTTTTTTGGAACTTGTGTTTTGAATTACAATTCCAGGTTGCAGGTCGGGAGCCAAAGAAACCCTTCCCATTTCACCTTATGTTGAGTTTAGCTTGTGAGGGATAGGATTTGGACATAGGACGGCAAACTTTACTTTGGACATTCTGAGACAGAGAGTTTAATTAAGTAGTTTTGTTGAGTCTGGGAAACCCCTCTTATAGATAGCGTTAGTAATGATTTCCTCCAGCCCCCAATCCCCTGTTTTTGTTATTAATAAAAGTCTTTGCCAATCAACATGACACCCTTGTGTCCGTCTCTTACTCCTACACCCTCACAGCAGGGCCGTACTGGGGCATACAATTGTCTCGGGCACCAATGAAAAAGTGGCCCACAGTTGCAAATAGCAATTTATTCCTTTTGTGACTGACTAGTACCCAAGGGGGAGGTTTTTGGTAAAATGTGATGCAAATTGTGAATTTTAAAGAATATTTGTTAAGTAACACTGGTTAAAGCTACTAGCCGCATGGTGAAGTAACTTATCAAACTGGCCCACTTGGGCCAAAAAAGCAGCCCACACTAGCATTTTGTGTTTTTGGTTTGGGCGTTGCCCTATATGCCAGTCCGAGCCTGCCTCACAGTTCTCCCTTTCGGTTTTTTCTCTCTCTTTCACTCTTGCAAGAACGCTTGAATAAGTGTTGAACTGGAGATATATGCCTGCTTGCCATTGTGATCAATTTACTTCTGCCCTGCAGGAGTACAAGGAAGAGTAGAGGCTACTCAACCCTCACACCTCTACAAACCAAGAGCCAACACAATCATGAAGGTAATATCCCTTCCCCTTTTGTGGTAACGTGGATCGAGGGAAGGCTATACTCTCAAGAGGGGTGTGAATGTGGTTCAGTAGCAACCCAAACAGCAAAGTATAACAGTGCAAAATAAAGGAATGTCCAAAGGTTCTATGAATATATTTACTTTAATCGAACACACCATGTACAATACTAACTGTAGTTATCTAAATTAGTTTTAGACCAATCAGTATTGATTTTCAATCCACTTAAACTAAAAAAGAAATCATATGAATTAGACTGGGGGAAGACTATGAATCAAATGAGTTTCTATACACCCTACGTTGAATATAGTCTTTCATAGAAAGAAAAAAACCTCCTTGTCATGATACATTAGTCTATTTCCATGCCTTAAAGACAGAGACATCTATCTGAGATTTTAACTTAATTGCCTACCTTACAGTTTATTGGTCCTAGGATTAAACTGCCAGAAGCGGAAAGTAGTTGTCTCTGTAAAAAACGAGGTTACCAAGAAACTCTAAAACATCTCCTTGCACTGTGACATTACAGCACCAATCAAGCACATGCACTTTTAGATGATTGTCATACTGGCGTTGGTGAAGAAATGTTTTGGGCTAATGTGATGATAGGGGATACAATCTCAGTTATTAATTTTGTATTGGATGTTGCTGGAGCGGTTTACGATGCTCGAAGACCATATTTAATGTTTATTATGTAATTATATGATCATAGCACGTTTTATAAAACCTTTGTATATAACGTTGATGAATTGTATGACCGATGTACATTTTTACAGTTAGATTTTTAAATGTATTTAGGACAGTATTAACCTCTAGACTGTTAAATCAATTGTGTGTAATGATGTGGAATCAAATGAATAGGTCTAACTCCGTAAACCAAATCACTAATACAAAAATAAAAACAAACTAACTAGTAAACACTGTAAAAACCCACCCCTGTATACGAGAAACAGAATACACAAAGATAGAATAGATGCAGCACTCTGGGTAATGAGACAGAGGGAGAAAAGGAAATTTAAAGACCACAATGTTCAGAAAGGATATTTCTTGAGGTTGCAAAAGGGATAAACATGATCTAGCCAGTCTCTAGGACTCAAAGATGGACCAGAGGGGTAATACCTTTGCAAATGTCTTGGCATTTCGACAGCGCCAAACCAGGCTTCTCGTGGAGTCAGTCACGGTTTCTTTTTGGTTCGAGAACACGGCAGTCGCAGTGGTCCATTGGCAAGTTGCTGTCGAGTCAGGGTGAAACAGAAGGTCTTAAAGCCTCTACTCAATCTGTGTGCATCGGGTAGTCTCCAGGTTCGATCGGCGGTCGTGGTTCGACGGCGGCGAGCTGGTACCAGGATGTGTAGGCGACTCGATTCGATGCTCAGGGGACACCATCATCGGGTCGATTGACTTACCGTAGAGTCGATGATGAAGCTGGCAGTCCGAACGGTGCTCCAAGCAATGCAAAGCAATATTACTTCTACTTTGGTTCGAGCTGAGGCAACGATGCGCTTCCGCTGGCACACTGCGACAGTGTTCAGAGTTGAACAGGAACACTAAAGACGGTGTCGAAAGGTCCAGGGAGTTCGCTCGGCACTGAACATGCTCTGATCTTGGTCAGCAGCATCTCAATGTAATAACGCAGGGCTCTTGGCTGTTCTGGCTTTCAGGAGCTGCGAGTCCCATTCTAGGGTCACAAGGGGTAAGGCTAGTCCTTAACTGAGGCTCCCAAACACGAGGGGAGGCTGCACCACCTTCAGGGATCCTACAACACAATAAAGGTCTTAGGCAACAGGGTGGCTGGTGGAGATGCAGGGATTGGTCCAGCAGCAGAGGTCTGATGTCTGTTAGGGGGCAGAGCTCACCTCTGCCTTGGAACCACCTGCCTTTAGTTCACAACTGGAAGACTACTTTCTCAGCAGGATCCAGCGAAATCTTCCAGGGTTGGATCCCAGAGATGATTGAAAGAAGTGGTGTGAGATACCTTCTTTTAAAGACAAAGGTGATTAGACTAAAGCTAGTGTGCCTTAGTGGTCCAATCCTGGTTATTGGAAGAAGTGAACTTTGCCCTTTTGATATCGCACCCAAAGTGCCTTTCTCCAGAGGAAGTGGAGGGGACTGGAAGGAGAGAGAGAGGCAGAGAGAAACAAGATAGTGGAAGTCTTCTTCTACTACTACAGAGCTCTCCTCTCTACTCTAACCCCGCCCCCTTCCCTTCCCTTCTCACTAGGAACAAAGGCCATTAGAAATGCAGCACCGTGGTGTGAGGCTACTCCTTTGAATGTGTGTGCTCCTTTAATGCCCGGGCCCAGGGCAGCTGCCTGTTGTGCAGCTGTCTCTGGTGGAGGCTGTTACTGGACCTCACAATGAGATCAAAGAAGAGCCATGGCCATTCGGGTTCCTGACAGTGCTGTCATTCGGCAGGCTCAATCCTTCTTATACCTAGTCTGCCTAGAGCATACCTATTTTTTTTAGGAAAGTCTCTCAAATATAAGGTAATTAGTGGGGTGCAGGGGAGAAAACCAAACCCTGACACTGGGTTGTATCAAACAATGTAAAGACAGCAGGTGTCCACAAGCTTGTGGAACACTCCCGTCCCATGCACACCCTGTTTTTGTTGCAAACACAACCAAACTGTTATTGGTATAATTAGTGAAGATATTGCATATGGTGAATTCCAGAAAAACATTTGTCACTATTTTGTCATCAAAGTTTTGTTTTATGTAAAAAAGGAGAAAGTATTTAGCTGTACATATGTTTTCAATCAATAATCAATAAATACAGACTATTGTAAACACATCATAGCCTGATTACTACATCCTAATTCAATTAGTCTTAATTCTTCAGGTAGACATCAGCATAATGTAAGACACCTTTAGTTCACAACTTTATATGTAGCTTGACATAACATCCTAACAAGCCATACATATTATTCAGGGTGTTCTTTAATGCTTTTCACTTGACGTGTTTCGGGGCATGACTTTCCCCTTCTTCAGAAGTTGTCTAACAGATCTCTTTATAGTATATCTATAGTGTACAATAAAAGGGAATTTTTAGTTAACATTATTCTGCAACATATTAATCATGTAGTCCTGTCATGATCTAATGACTCGTATTTTATAATCACCTGGATTTGTTAATAGATTTTCTTATTTCTTAATGATATGTTCCCAAGTGTATGGCCCTGAAAAACCGAAAAATCCATGATCAGTATTTTAAAAGCATCCAGTTAGTCTCTTAGAATATGTAGTGACGAGACTAGTTCAAACAATTACCTGAGTCAATGATAGTCACGTGTAATGAAGGTCCAAGGTTTTGATATCAATAGGTAACTTCTAGGATCTGTAGTCCTCATACAGTTGATACGTCAACAAAAATAGACGATCTGTAGATAGATGCAAAGAGAGCTGGCTATAATGTCCCGTTTGTAATTGTAGACTGTGTACAATTGTGACTCAAGCTCCTTCTTAAATTCAGACCTAATCTAGCGGTTAAAAATAGGTGTATGTTAATCACCTATAGATATTCTAAATAACCTCTGATTAAGTCAAGGTGGTTAAAATTGAATGTGAGTTTCCAGCCCTAATCTCATCAGTGATTTAGGCTTACCTGTATGGGTAACGTGCAGGTCGGGAAGCTTTTCGCAGAAACACTGGAAAAATGTAAAAAACAAAATGGCCACTTGTTATGGGAACAGCGTGATGACGTCATCACGCAAAAGCACGATGATGTCACGTTGTTTACATTTGGAGCGGAAAGAGGCGTTCTAAACACTCATAGTGATGCTATATAGGCATAACAGTAAATAAACTGCTGAAAGTTCAGTGGCAGTAAATTCAAAGAAGATGTAAGTAGCACTATTCTTATTTGAGTGCAATCATGCGTTCAAAACCTTCATGATACTCTTATAGTCCCATATCTGTAGTCTGGTGTAAACTAGTGATCAAGAGCACTCGTGATGAAACTATACTGGCATAACAGTATATAAACATTTCAAGGTTTTAAAGTAGCTGTAAATATAAAGATTTCAAGGTTTTAAATATAAAGATGATGTAAGTAACACTATTTGTGTTTGAGCGCAATGATGCGTCCAAATCCTTCAAGCGGTTGTAGTCCTATCATTTCTACAGTTAGATGTTAAACTGGTTAACAATTAAATGATAAGTAAAAAAAAAAGGGGTGACTATATAGAAGTGGAAATATAAAAATTGAATCATGTGAGCAAAAACAAAGCTCATTATTAAATCCATAGTTGGTAGAAATATAAAGGGTCTTAGGACATATTAGGATCCAGAAATAATATTGGAATTAATCCCAATAGGGTGGTTTTAATATACTGTAATAATTATATCTGCTCTTTCCTGCAGGTATGTCAAGAATTAAAAAGGTAAATTCATCTGTCTGAGATCATTAACATAATCCAAGGGTTACGAATATTTTAGTCATGGTCACAATCTATTTGAACAGCATAATAATTCTGAACCTATGTCTGAAAGTTCCCAAAATATAGTGTCAATCTCACAATGTCAATCACATCACACCAAAGGAAAGTTTATATTTCCCAGGAAGGAGCTTAGGTTGTACTCTTCATTCATCCCATTAGGAGATAAGCTGTTTAATGTATCTATATCTGGGGGCTCAAATGGGAATGGGGAATGGCTCTGGTGAATGGGGAATTACTGGTCCCGCTGACCTCGGACTGGACCGGTAATTACTCCCTTCACCAGACCGGAGTCGGACTGATTTTGGAGGCAGCCATGGCGCTAATAGCACCATGGCTACCTCCAAACTTGGAATGAGGCCCATTGTCTCAGGCATTAGCATGATGGAACGGATCTTGGACCTCATTAGAAGAACTTGACTTCAGCTCGAGATCTCAGAGTTGGGCAGAAGTTAATTAACTCATGATAGTGCCTTCATTCAATTTGTCAATGAGTGCAGAGCATTATCTCATAAAGCATTCATGAACATTCTGTTGGGCATTGTCATGAGATAATTGATCTAAATAATTGAATTAAAAGCTTTGACCTTCTGCTGGAGGTGTCGGTTATTACACTTTGGAATTTTCATTAATGCTTAAGTAACTAGAACATACTCTATGACCGTATCAAACTCCTATTCCTGCCGTCAGTTTTCCCAGATACTACATGAGGCGTAACAATGTTAGTTGGCACGTAGCCAAAATACATTTTGTTGTTTTTTAAAACATTTTTTTACTGCAAAAGAACTAGATGGTGTGCTTGGTACCTAAAAGGATGGGGATGGAAGGGTCAGTAGGGGTGGGTCGCCCCTGCGTTTTGCATTTCAATAATGAAAAACTGTAAAAAAAACAAAAGCAACATGTAATTCGGCCATGAAAAGTTGAGGGAACTTCATAGATCCAAAAAACAGGCCTCTGTTTCCAGATGGAGCTCTCGTTCTGAACATTTTGATTGTGGAGTGCACGATCTAATTTAATAAGCGCTACACTGTAAAGCGATGGCTGGTAGGCTTGGTTGTAACTACAGGCATTTCTCTGAGCAACCTTCCAAAACATCATTTATTTTGTAGCCGTCCATGTCATTATAGAAGGGCAAAGATCATATGCAAATCAGGTATGGTCCCATGCCAAAAGGGGATGTCCAGACCGAGCTGATACTGCAACCACCCAGCAATGTTCCGACCCCATTGGGCATCCTCAGTAAGATGTACCTCGGGTTTCTAGACACAGCTCCGCTCAGAACCCACATGTGGGCATACCGTTCGAGAATAGCAAAGCTCATATGGCTTTGTCTCACCCCAAAACGCTTTACAACCCTTCGGCATAAGACCACAAGCAACCTCAAAACATGTTTCGGCCACAGTGGGCAGGTGTAGCTTGGGTCTCCAGGCTCAGCTGGTTGAGGACCCATATCTGGGCATACCCGTCCTACCTTAAGTCAGGCAACGTCTCTGGGCAGAGAATCTGCTTTAATGTAGGCATTCTGAAGCACCAAATTCTGTAGCAAACTATCGCGTTAAAGACACGTTTTCCAATTTACAAGGGCAGCTCAAGGAAATTCTACATAAAGTGCACTACAGGCCGGGGAGTTGCTGTGCACACTGATGTTGCAGTGCTGTGCATTTTAGTGTGGCATCTACCCAGGCCAGTTTATGTACTGAAGCACCATTTGGGGCAGTATGCTGGTCAACAACTGGGCAATGGACAGGGAGAGGTTTACTAGGTGGTGCTTTAAGCCCAGTTTGATCATGCGGGAGGAAACGGTACACACTGCACTGCTGGTGTAGACAGGACTAACGAGTCAACACCTATAGAACATGAAACAACTGCAAGCTGCTCCCTCGAAGCAACCCAGTCCCAGCCTCTCTGTCCAATCCATACACTGTATGCTTTGCCTGAACTACCTAACCCTTACCCTCATACTCTGCTCACACTGCCCCTAACAACTTATACACCTAGTCTCTCATTCTGCCCCTACCCTAGCACTGCATTTTCTCTACCGCCATCCATTCTCCCGCCCCTCATATCTATTCGCCCTCTCTGACTATATACCTTCACGCTGCCCCATGACCTTATGCATTCTCCCTTACTCTGCCTCTAATCACTCATTCTGCCCCATCCACTCACTGCATCGATAGCCCATCTCTGTGCCAATAGACTGACACGCTACACCTACCCCCACTCCATCCAAATCTGTCCATAGCCCCTGACTCTGCATATAGCCCCTAACTCATTCTCAGTCCTCATGCTCAGCTCATTCTCTTCTCATTCTTTTCCTATTCTACCACTGTACTGCTAACTCTCACCTTGTCCCGCCCATCTCTCATTTTGTAATGTCCTGGTGAGTAGCGCTATGCCAAATTAAATGCCCTTCTTGGGTTTAGGAAGACGCCTAGACACTCTCTTCCTATAGGTAGGTTTATTGTCTGTTTCACACAGCAGGTAAGTGGCATACATGGTATGTACAAATGAACAGACACTGGCACATCCACTCCAGCCAGTTTACAGGTATATTTGACAGTTTCAGAACACTCTGCTCAGTCACTCACCCAACACTCTATGCTGACATCACGACAATCCAACCGCATTCCAATAATCATGCAATTGCACCACAACCCAAGATATAACAGGCTGTCCCATACCAAGTACCAGTGTGAGAGACGCACATCGTAAACCACAAATCAAAAGTCCTAGTGCACTGTACCATCAATGGCAATTTGAACACTCCTTAGTGGATGCGTGCATGGTGCCATCAGCAATTGTATTAATCGGGAAGCCAGGGCTATGAGTTTTATAAAGCGCTTGAGACCAGAAGCAACTTTGCCTACATTGCTGATGGTAAGGAAAAGCAGGTGAAGGCGCCCATTCCCTGACACAATATCCAAAAAAACAAATAATGGACACACCCCATTAGGGAATGAGACCAGGAGATAGATTGCAAATAGAACAAAGTTTTATATCAGATAAATTGTGCAGAGAGGACTCTGCCAAACATTACAAGGGCAGCACATTATAAGATACAACCGCGTCACTGATGACGCCTAGCTATAGGTACATAATTATACAATACAATTGGTAAGTCACTTCACAGAAGAGGCAAAACAGTCCAGACGGGACGCGGCCCAGTTACGCTTCCAGAACCTCAGAGGCTACAGCAACCGTTCCTGGAATAGTTCCAGCAGCAACTCTAGCAACAGCTCGGGCAATACCAACTGGCAAAAAAGACGAGTCCAATTTAGCGGTCCTAACCACGGCACCCCTCCTGTGGTTCCTTTTATAGGCCAACGCGGGAGAGTCCAAAACCGGGCACAATGGCAGAACCACCCGCAACCAACGGTGGTGACCCTCAGCAGAGGACAGGGAACCATACCAGCACTCCTCCCTCACTAATTGTCAATCAGTCAGCACACCTCCTGACAAAAGCTGAACAAGAGATTCTACAAAAGGGACTTTCCTTCATCCCCACAGCAGGGTACAACCCCTCCCAAACACGGGTCGAAAGCACACAATTGATGCGCAAAATAAGACTTAAACAATATTTTGCAAACGAAACAATTGAGAAGGATGCGACAGGCCTACGCCCCCATCACAATTTTTTCCTCCACATTGTACAAACACTCCTGAATCAGTAACTTTCGAACAAGCACTACTAAAAAAGATCTCAGAATTTGAAACCAGCATTCCATTCATTAACAACAACTGCACCAAACCCCAACTTGACGCATTGACCAATCTTTCAAAAAATTCAGCTATCACCATCAAACCAGCTGACAAGGGGGGGCCATCATCATCATGGACACAGAAAACTATATCACCATAGTCAACATTCTCCTGAGTGACAACATCAGCTACAAAATACTCCATACAGACCCTACATCATCCATCCAGGACATCATATCCCTCATCATCCATGAGGCTCAGGCCGAGGGATACATTAGCGCCCATGAGGCAGCCTTTTTATCCCCCCCCCCTCACCCCTGTATTCCGGCGATGTACACCCTGCCGAAAATCCATAAGGGCATTGTTCTCCTACCTGGGCGACCAATAGTGTCTGGAATTAGTTCCATCTTGGAACCCCTATCCCAGTTCGTAGACTTTTTCATCAAGGACCAAATACCTAAAAGGACCAGTTACATCAAGGACTCCACCAACATGCTTATCCCCCTCGACACTCTCCCATACAATCCCGAAGCAGAATGGTTAGTGACAATAGACATAGTCACTCTACACCCGGATTCCTCAACAAGAGACATTAGAAATGCTGAACAGCCTACTCCACTCAGGCAACCCACTACACGGAGTACCACCTGATTTCATCCATCAACTGGCAGAAATTGCACTCACCAGAAACTATTTCCTGTTTGAAAATACCTTTTACCAACAAACTGCTGGCACTGCGATAGGGGCAACTTTTGCCCCCAGCCTCACTAACCTCTATGTCGATCTGTTTGAACAGAAACACATCTACCCTAACACCAACCCATACCTTACCAGCTTGGTTGTATGGCGAAGATACATAGATGATATTTTTGTGATTTTCAAAAGGACGGAACAAGAACTAATAGCATTCCATGCTTGGCTTAATTCACTCAACCCCCATCTACAGTTTACGTTGGACAAAGATAAGCACAACACACACTTCCCTGACCTAGCCATCTCAGCCGATGACGGGAAATTGGTCTCATGCGTCTACAAGAAAAGTACAGATAGAAACTCCCTCCTCTGCTACTCTAGCTATCACCCCAAAGCATTGCGAGACAATCTCCCATTCGGACAGTTCTTGCGATACCGGAGGTTGTGCACCAAGACTCCAGCCTACACAACACAATCCAGACTCCTGCAAGAACAGCTGACAGACAGAGGCTAACCCACCAGGATCATCAAAGACACCTACAAAAGAGCTAGGAACATACCCAGGTCTGTCACCCTGCAACAGAACATGAAACGAGACAACATCACAGGGCTCACAGCAGTATTCAGCTATTCACCCCTTCTGAACAAAATCAAGAGAGAAGTGAAAAGACTATGGCCGATCCTTAACACAGGGAACACGGACATACCGGTCCCACGGTTCGCTCTCAAAAGACGATCCAACATAAGAGACAAAATAGTCAAAACCTTGACACAGAACACACCCACAACGGGACCGACCCAATGGACCCTCTGGAATACATCACCTGCTATAGGCCATGACCCCTGCAGAAATTGTCAATGTGTGGCCAGACAGCAAGAACCACTGAGATAGACATAGGATGGCAGACCCCATGGAGATGGACCACATTTACGAACTGCAACTCCAAGAGAGTCATCTACATGATCACATGCCCGTGCAACCTGAGATACGTAGGCATGACAATGAGGGCAGTCCGCATACGGATGATCAAACACCGCTCCTGCATACGCACCAACAAGCTGACAGCCCCGCTAGTACAACATTTTTCAGCCGAAGGACACACGGCAGATACCTTCAAATGGACCATTATAGAGAGAATCACACCGCCTGCCAGAGGGGGCAACTTCAACAACATCCTCTTCAGACAAGAACAGCAATGGATTTTCAGACTGAACACTTGTTCTAAAGGCCTCAATGAAAACATCCAGTGGCACGACCTAGGCGTGCTCACCTAGGCCCACCCAGGCCCTTTTTGGTGACCTTTTTGATCTTTTTGATTTGATCTTTTTTGATTTGCCTTTTTTGCCATTTCTTTGGCTCTATATTCTTGTGCTTGGGATCTTTGGCTCCCTCCTGTTAGGTTCCACCATTTTCACTTGTGTTTTGACTTCAAACGGCTCCTGTCATCTGGCCACCTTTTTTGGCTGCCACTGCTCCTTTGATTTTGCCTCCAGTTTAATTCCATTTGCTTAGCACCCTGATCCAAGCCATTGGGTCTTTCTATTTTTCCTTCCCCCGACTTTACCGAGTCTGAAGGGTTTTCTTTCCTCCTGCGGGCCCCAGGTGGTGATTGTCCCCCGAGGGCCACCCCCACTGAAGTTCTTCTGCCTCTCCCGACTCCAATTGCCTGTTCCCTCCCCCCTTTCTCCTTCTCCCCCAGCCCCGCCACCCCCCACACCCCTCATACTGTCTTACCAACACCTCTTGATGGTCCAAATAACCCGTACAGCATTAGCTGCTACGATGCGCGCTCTCGCAGTTTCGTGACGCGATTGCCTGCACTTTCCAGCCCACAGCACACCAAGCGGTCCCCGACGCGCGCTCTCGCTATTTCGAGACTTGGTTGGGCACACCCCCCAGTCCACAGCATACCCGCTTTCAACGGGCGTTGCCTTGACGGCCGCCCACGTCATTTTGACACATTGCTCGTATGTTTTTATAAGCGATCGGGCACTTTTACCAATCAAACGTGTTTTGGAGCAGCACAACGCTCCTGAGCTCCTGGAGAAGCCGATGGGTGCTCCTGCAAGCATACTCCAACAGGTATGGTCCAGCAGTTGTGCAGCCACACGCTGTGGCCCCACAGTCACATTTTTACTTTGTTCTGTTGGCATATCAGCGTGATGACACTCACTTTCTCTTTACCAGCACTGTTTGCCATCACCAGACCAGACCACCACCTCCATCGCCCAACGAGGCACAAAGGTATTTTGTCTTCTAATACCTTACCACTACCTGCATGATGCCACAAGGGAGCGGGGACCCAGCAGTTCTCACGCTCTCCCAGCCCCTCTCAACCCCACCCCCATCCCTATGATGAGTTAGACTGCACCGGTGACCAGGCACCTTAAAATTTCCTGAAATGCATGACCCTTTTTTTTTTTTTTAAATCCCCCCACTCCCACAGAGTGGAGAGATTTCCCTCCTGCCATAAGGCCAGTCGTTTGTGCCTATGCTCCCCTAACTAGCTCCCGCTCTTTCCCCTTCTGTGTCCCTGCAGGAGACGATTGATCCAGTTCAGTCACTCTGAACTCCTGGATTTGCTCCGCACATGGAATCACGATCCTGACAAAGATGGCTCCATCTACTCTTGCCATTGAAACCGGTCGACCCCAGAGGTCATGAGCGCTCTCATACATATCCCCAACAAGAGGAAAAGGATATTGGTTCACACAATTGCTCTTACGCGCACTTATGGTGAAAGTGTGTACATTTTTATAAGAGCCTCTTTTACACCCCAAGGCCTCCTGGCCTTTTTACCTTTACGTGTTCCCAAACTTTTCCAATTATTGAACTGCTAGTGGCTCCTTCTTATGCGACCTATGGGCAAAAATAAAAAATTGAACACAGAAGAAGGAAGACATACAGTTGACCTGCTCTCAGGTCTTTCCAATTACACCCAGCCAGCCACAGAATCTAATCCACAGTTCTGGACTTTGCTGTACAAAAACGAAATTCGATCTGCCTACAGTATTGAAGACTGTCTACAAGATTAAAGATTCAATAAAAATCTTAGCTTTTCGTGCGTTGAGTGGTGCTTCCATTGCATACATTGGTCACCAGTATAGAATATCAGGGGCAGCCCTCTTTTCTATTCTCTATTAGACAGGCGCCACCACACACGTTTCCTAGGGACAGGCACTCCAGCTAAGGACAGGGTGCCCTTTCTTATAGACAGTCACGCCGAGTTGGGTCATCATCCCCAGCCCAACCTTCCCTCTCCCTCTTCCCCCTCCACCCTCCACTCTGCTTGAGTGGTTTAGAACCCTGTTCTTTCATCTACAGAACATTTGAGTCACTTTTGTCCTACAAAACCGTTGTTTTTGTGATACCACGTTCATCCTGTTAACGGTTAAAAGGATTTCAACGGCTTGTCCATGATTTTAGTTTTTGTATCTACACTAGCTTACCCTGTTTGTTGTTACAAGTCACATTAGCACCATATACTTGTGTACGGGCTGGCCACGTTGGATTGGCGGTTGCTTGGGCGTCACTCCCTCAGCACATGTCAGCTGGGCTCATCTCTGTGGGATGAAGGTCATGCCAAGAGAGTGATACTTCTTCCCTGACTGAGATCACTTGTCCGGGGATGATACTAATGCTTGCAACAATGAATGGCTGGACTTCTGTGAGAACAGAACTTTTGCAGAGCTGGCAGGAGGTGTTGGGGGCCTGGGCTGGCGGTGTGAGGCGCTGGGCAGAGGGAGATACAGGCTTTTAGAGATCATTTCCGGGCCTAGTAAAAAGATGGTGTTTGGTGTGTCAAAAAATGAAGTCTCTGCGCTTCAATAAGACTTGGTTGCATGCTTCTTTATTAATAATGAGATGATAATAAGGCAGTTCACGGGTAAGCGGGGAGGGGGACGTCTCTCCCCCCTCCAGCATAGGCGGGATCTGACAATGCAGGAATGGTGAGAGAAGCAGGATAAGACCACCTCTCCCCCAGCATTCCCCCCTTTCATTACTCCTAAAGTAACAAATACCGTCCTCCAGTACCACTACGTTCCTCTGCCCTTCTTACTTCCTCATCCGAGGCAGTGTACCCTTTATTTGCATCCAGGTGCGACACACACTCCTTAAACTCTCTCCTCGCTGTGCATACTCTTCAGGAGTACAGGTCATGTAAATACAACCCCCATCCCATGCTAGATCAACCCACACCGCCTTATAGTTTTCTAAATCCTGGGGTTGTTCGATGGTTGTATGATATACATTATCTACTACATTCCCAGTGTATACTGCCACCATGCAATATTTTGGTTCATTATTCTCACCAGTTTGTACTTGGGCTTCCCTAGTATCATGAGGCACCTTCCCATTTCTATTTTGGTTGCCTATAGTCAGCATCATCATTGCACTATTAGGAATTGCTTTAGCGCAACATTGTATTCCTAACTGGCACACACAGAAGATCAGCAGCAGGAAGACGATAATGGGGATCAGTAGCTTTATTGCAGTCCCGAGCCATGAGGGCACCCAGTCGAACACCATGCTGAACCAGTCACTGTTCTGGATGCTGACTTCCTTTTTCATTCTCACTCCAAGTTCATGCACTGCAGATATTACATGCGAAAGTGTCCTGTTTTCAGCATCTGAAGAAGGCACGAATGTGCAACATGCACCCCCGATTTCTCAGCAAACGCCACCTTCCATGGCCGTTAGCAGGTCGAGCACATAACGATTTTGCATCATCATCTGCTCTTAGTTCCACCTTGATGACATTGAACCCCTCTTCTGTTTCATTGGGCAGTTGGATCAGCTCCCATCGGATGATCTGCAACCACTTGGCATTTGCTCGTGCTTGGATACTAGGGATCAGTGATGCAAAAAATGTCTCTGCTGAATTGAAAAGCTTGTACTCATCAGGGATCTGTGCCAAAAGGTTAGAAGAGCCTTGAGAGAGATAGTTGGATGCTCTCTTTTTGTGCAACACTTGATCTTGTAGTTTGTCTTCCAATAGTACATCATAAATGGGGGGTTCTTCAGTCGCAATCTTGGGTGCCGGTTGCAGTTGGTTGGGCACCCCTTCCCCCTGGATGTGGTGTTCCGGTATTCTGAGCAGGGCTGAGTGCAGCATTGCCAGAGTACAGTAGCCACTCCATGAGGACGGAGGGTCAAGTATGCCTGTTTGCCCACACCCAGTAATGGTCCATCAATGCTGCAGCTCCTTTTCACAGGTCAGGGATGATGAGTGTTCTGTTGCAGTGTGAGTTTGAACCCATGGGTACTCTTCCTTCCCCCTGGAAACATAGTTCCTATTTTTCTTCGTGCTGTATTTTGATTGGCTTCTCGAGGGCTGTCACTCATGTTAACTTTGCGATATGCTGGGGCCATATCTGGGCACACGTATCTTCCATCCACTGCAGTCTTTTATCCGATAAGCTGTCTAATGCGTCTGCTTTGCACATCACTGTTGCATCTCGCCACTTGTTTTCAGTGAACATTGTCCCTTATATTGCTATGAACAGCTCTTTAAAGCATGTTGCACCTTTAGGTTTCTTCTCACATGTTTTTTCATGGGGAGGAAGCAGTTGTAGTTTTACTGTGTGCGCCTGAAAGGTGTTTCTGATCCTACATAGTGCGAGATGAATGAGACTCTGGGCTTCCACTAGGGGAGATTCTTGTGGGACTAGGACCTGATGTGTTCCTGACGCATGAGGTATTAGTGAACACAGATAACAGCTGCCATTTGTTGCCTGTCTCCCTGTGGTGCTGATGTCAGAGTACCACTTGTTAGACTGGTCTGGATGACGGAGATCCTCTACTTTATCCAACCCAACCCATGATATGCATTATATTTATATTGCTTTATTTGTTGCCTTCATCTGTGTATCAATTCATTTCTACCGCCAATCAGTTACCTCTCGTATCGTTGTCTTTTAATATTCAACGTTCTGTGTGTATTAAAATCATGCAAGTGATACATAGGGAAGAGACCAGTGTTCACCTTTGCATTGGAATTACTATCAACTTGCCAGTACTGAGGGCTTGGAAGGGCGTCTGACATGTCGGTAGAAGACCAAGTATACACATTTTTAACATGTGAGGTAGGGTCTTTGGTTGTCTGTGAGTCCGTTTGTAGCATTGTAAACATTTGTGAGGTAGGCAAATAATCATCATGTACGTAAATCACATTTTCACTGTCATTCCTCACAAGTAGCCCATGTTGTGGTGACGATATTGTACAATTTGTTTGCAATATAGTAATGTTTAAGGAGGTATTATGGCTCCATATTAGTTTCACGCCATCCCATATTAGTCTACCCCCTTCTTTTATATCCCCAACAATAAAAGAAATGCTCCAGTACATTCCTAGAGACAACATGATAGAAAAGACGATGGCCGTAAAATAAAGGCCACAGTCGTATGAATATGCCCTAGTGGCGCTGATTGCATTCCTACTGCTATCTAACTCACTTCTAGTAGTAGCAAGTGGCCTTTGTTCCGCCATTGTAGTACCTACAGAGTGGGATATAATGTGTTAAACATACTTTCAGTTTAAGACAAAATGGGAGCAATGCAAAAACAGGCGCAACATTATGAGAGAAAGAGAGAGGGATAATTCGTAGTGCATAGCGAGGGAGGAATATTACACTTATGCAAATATATATTTATATGCTTTTTCATATGCAGTGGCACCTCTATGCCATTTTGTGTTCTATACTGTGTCTTTTTCTAACACTTCTTAAGGCACTGCTACTTCGCATTCATTTTCTTGTTCTACTTCTGGCACTACGCTATCATGAGCTTTTCTAACATCGGAAAAGGTGGATCCAAAATTTCAGGCCCTTCACTTTTACTGATCAAGGTGTGCAATATATCATTTCATAAGAGCCATGAAATCTTGGAGCATTCCACGTCCTAACAAAACTGCGAAACATACACTAGTTGCCCAGCCATCAGGGGTTTTGTTGGACTTTCTACTGAGGCTGTTGAAGTGTCAGTTTAATTTTCTCTTGTGAATGGTGGCGATACTAGTTTTGCAATGCTTCTTACTGCCCTTGTTAGTTGTGTAAGATACTCCTTACATTCCTCCCCTAGCACTGCTGCTGTTCTGTGTGCATCAGACATCCTTCTTATGGGGGATAGTGGTGTTTGCATGCGACTGCCAGTTACTATTTTGTGAGGGGACAAGTGGTGGTCCTTGCTTGGTTGTGTGCGTAACTGGAACAGTGCCAAGGGCAAGCAATAGACCCAATTATTTTTGAGAGTGTGGCAAAGCTTAGATAACCTACTTTTAAGTAGGCCGTTGATTTTATTTCTACCACCCCATTTGCTTGAGTGTCGTAACTTGAGCAAGTTTTGTGGTTTATTCCCAGCAATGTAGTCATTTCTTTGAAAAGATAATATACTAAATGGGTCCCATTGTCAGAGCGTATGACATTGCAAATGCCCCATCGTAGGAACACCTCTCTTACTAAAAATGTTGCTGCACATTTCGCGTCTGGGTGGGCGCAGGGCCCTGCTTCCACCCAGAGAGAAAAGTGACAGACCACTACTATCAAGGACCTTGCTCCATTGCACCTTTCTCCCATGTCTGCATAATCAATGTGCAGCTCACTGAAAGCTCCGATGGGATGGGGTAGTGTTCCCCTCAGTATCCTTAAAGTCATTCCTGAATGTAATGTTTGGCATGTGATGCACTCCATAGTGAATTTAGTGAGGTATTCTTGGAGGTTTGTGATGAACCAGCCCTCCTGGATGTCTGCAGCTATGCTGTTTTGACGTATGGGCCGGAAAGTGCAGCTGCTGGAATGCTATTTGCAGTAATTCTACTGGCATCACTATTTTTCCTGTTGTCATGTTGCCAACGGAGATCTGTGGGTGACTGTGTGCATCCTTGTTTTTCCCGAAGTTCCTGTTCTGACTGTGGTGCTTTCTTTTGGATTTCTATTATCTGTGTTATTGGGAGTGCATTGTATCTGTTTTCTTTGGGTTCTTATACTCTGCCTTTTAGCATGCATTCTGTTGTTGGTTCCCTTTGGAAATAGACTGTTTGTTTTGCAGTGGCATCTGTCACCACGTTCCCTAATGATATTTCGTCACTATTGTTTGTGTGGGCTTGGCATTTTACGAGTGCTACCACTGTTGGTTCTGCAAGTGCTTCGATCAGTTCATTTAATAATTTTGCATGCTGTATGGGGGACCCATCCGCCCTCCGGAACCCTCTTCTCCTCCACCTAGACAATCCAGCATGTACCGTAGTAGTTACATATGCTGAATCAGAGTATATTGTTACCGCACACCCTTTTGCTGCATGAAGCGCTTCAATCAATGCTACTAATTCTGCTGCTTGAGATGAATAGTGCATGGGCAGTTTTTTTTGTACCAGTACTTCATATTGACCTTCCTCCAGCCTTACTACTGCTGCTCCAACATGCTTTTCGCCAGTCTCTGGGCAAATAGATGCTGACTCATCTACAAAGTACACTTCCCCTTTGCTCAATGCATTATCACTAGTCTTGGGAATGTCGTCTCCGTCCCCTTCATACTTGGTACAATCATGGTCCTGCATGTCCTCTATTGTGCATGGCTCTGTGAGGAATGTGGCTGAGTTTACAGTCTTACAACGTATCGCATGGATGTTTGGGCTTGAGATTATTATTTCATAGGCTGTTGCTCTTTGTGTGGTGAGAGTGGATTTGGACTGCTCAAGTATGGCAAACAAGGAGTGTTCTATGGACAATGTGATGGAGCATCCCATCACAATTGTGGAGCTTTTTTCAATTGTGAAGGCAGCAGCTGCGAGAGCCTGTTCGCAAGCGAAGTGGCACTGCATTACTGAGTCAAGAGCGAAGTGGCACTGCATTACTGAGTCAAGAGTACCGCTAGGGGTAGTATGCTAGGGTTTTATGGCCCAGGGATGTTTCCTATGTCAGCACTGCAGTCATTAGTGTTCCGTTTGAATGTGAAAACAGGAAAAATTCCCGCTCATAGTCCGGAGTGGCTAGGAGGGGGGCTGTGCATATCAGTTCTTTTAATGTGGTGAAGGCAGTGTGCATTTCAGGTGTCCATTTGATTACAGTGTTTACTTTCTGTGCTACTTTTAATCCCTTTAGTAAGGGTCGTGTGTAGGCAGCATAGTCTAATATCCATGCCCTGCAATAGTTAGATATGCTGAGGAACTTCTGAATGTCTTTCACCGTGTGGGGCCTCGCTGCTGCTTGCACTGTTGCTGCTCTGTCACGTATTATTCTTTGCCATCTTTCGGGATCAATTGACCCAGGTACAATACCTCTGCTAGACAGTACTGAAGTTTGTTCTTATCCACCTTGTACCCCTTATGGGCTAGTAATGTAAGCAAAGTGACAGTCTCTCCTGCATTTTTTCTTCCCCCTCACTACATATCAGAAGGTCATCAAGGTATTGAACAATGGTGCTATGAACATCAACATTGCTGAGGTCTTCATGCAATATTCTGTTAAAGATGCACCATTCTCCATGACCCCCCCTTTCACTTTCTTAATCAGATAAATTGCGATATTGCATGGTGAGTTGGCGGGGACAATGATGCCCCGATGTAGTAATGTGTGTATTGTGTCTTTTATCCCATCCTCTGCTTACCTGGATACAGGGTACTGTCTTACTCTGGGTAATACTGCTCCGGGCTTGAGTTTTATTTCTATTGGGGTCACTTCTTTCTATCCATCATGGGGGTTTGTGGTCCACAAATTTGGTGGCACTAGCTGTATGTCCTCATTGCAAAAAGATGACGGTGCAATGACAACGGCCATGAGGGGGTTTGTTACTCGTCTGTTTTGTATCATTATGTCACAAGGCATACATATTTCCATTATTATTTCCCCGTCAGTGTCACTGTCAGTGAACAGCTCTTCATCAGTTAATAAACATGGTACATTTGGGTCAATACATAGCACTGTCCGCCATTCGCATCCATGCGTGTCCAGGCCGATCGCCACAATACGTTGATCGTGCAAGGTGGCGCTCCAGGTTTGGGGACTGGGGCCAGAGTGCGGTGGGCACGCTCGATCAAGAAGTGCTCTGAAAAGGATTCCTCATTGAAGAGTGATTTTAGAAGAGATTCCACGCACCCCTCCATCGAGCCCTTGCCAAAGGATTCCGAAACACCTACTATCTGGATGTTATTTCTGCTGGACCTAGATTCGAGATCCTCGCACTTGCTTTGCATCTTGGTCAGGTCGCCCTTTAATTGGGCGATACCGCGGCCATGTTGGGTGATAGTGTCTTTATTTGAGCTGATTCTGCCTTCAGTCTCCGTAATGTGTGAGCTTTCTTTTTCCACCCTCGCTTTGAATGAACCAATGGTCGCAACAATGTCGTCTGATTTGACGTTCACAGCCTGGAATCCGTTTTGTACAATTCTCAGGTTTGACAGGTTGATCAAGTACAGTGTCTACACCACTAGCCCACTCCTCACCTGATGAATCTGTTGGAGACGCAGTAGATTCGTCTGTAGAACTTTCCTTCTTCTTTTCTCTCCAGGTGGTTCTTGTGGACTTGGTTTCGATCTTGCTCTTGGATTTGAAGAGAGAAGGAGGGGCTCGCCTAGAGTCCACTTTGCCAAAGAGGCTATGTACCCGGCAGCGGGGACTCCAGGGAGCCCACTCCAAACCAGGGAAAAAACAGATGAAAAAACCTGGTAGATCTTGATATGGGTGGTAGTTGATGCAGTCCGTAGAGAAATCCAGTAAGAGTGAAGGCAAGAGTAGTATTGCCTACAAGTACCAGAATGCATTGGTTGTTGTCGTAGTAGGCGGTTGCTTGTTGTCCGGGTAGAGGTCCAGCTGGCGTGCAGTTAACACGCGGAGATAGTGGTACACAAGGAAAGGACCGTGTGTCGGGAACACACAGCTCCAACGGTAGACACCACTCACAGAAAACAATGAAAGTTGGGGAACCGCCCAGCGCGGGAGAGAGTACAGCAGTAGCAGGAAGGGCTGAGAGAGATGCAAACAGGCTACGGCGACAGACGCTGCACAAGGGGAGAGGAAAGTAGTCCAAAACGGAAGGAGGCAAGGAGCCGTTCGAGCGAGAAGCAAAACCCACTAACAAATGACCAACAAGGTAAGCAAAGGGAACACAAGAGGGAGCGTAAGCAAACTTACTCGCGGGAACAAAGTAAGGAAGGCCGCTAATACTGGAAGACTAGAACGCGCTGTGCATTGCATGGAATCAATCAGTCCTTCTTCCATATCGACCATCTCCTCCATACTTTCCATGAGCGATATGTGACAACAATAGTTGTTAGGCGATCCTCTGTCGTTGTCCGGAGTCTCAGTAAGGATGTTAGCAGCAGCCGCCATTTCTGCCGTGTGACCTCGCATCTGGGTGCTTGTGAACAAATCCATCGGCCTTTTCTTTTTGGCACCTGCTCCTTTCATCATCGCCCATGTATCAGTGTACTTTGTGTCTTGCACCGCTAGGTAAGAGGCGGGTAGGTGATTCAGGGTGGTTGCTCATGTCACTGACTGCATGCTTACAAGTTATCTCCCGGGCTCTCAGGTGATAAACTCCAGATGTGGTTGGGCTTTTCCACTGCCGCTCTGTCAATGGACAGGTACAATCAGTGTTCGTGGGCTGGATATTTGTTCCCGCCACTGGACCAGGATAGGCATCGTCACTCTCTGTTTGACAGTACAGCCTGTAGTTCAGGCGATATAGAGTTCACTTGTGTGTACTACAATCGAATCAAGGTTGCACTGGTAGTTGGATTATATAGAGGTCTGTACTGCAAAGTTCGGTGTCGCTTTCCAGACATTCAACACGCATCCAGACCAACTCCCAGCAGTTTTTGGTTTAGGAGTGAGCGCCGTGTTCGACTTGGCAGGATCTGCAATGGTGTCCTTCTCTTTATCCAATTCAAGGAATGGACTGTGTCTCGCCAAGTCGCCCGTCCGCACGGTATTTATTTCTCTGGCATATTTCCAGAGCCTGTCATTTCACTGTGGTTGTTTCCACCCCTCTGGATGCCTCAAGTTGTGAAGGATATTATGTCCCAGTCGCACTGTGTAGCTGTGCAATACCGGTGCTCAGGGCAACGGATGGGCGTTAGCAATAATGGTGATCTAGGTCACATATGCAGGTATGTGGATCCTGTCCCCAATAGTGTTCCTTGCAGGTCCACAGCACCTCGAATTATGTACAGCTGGCCAGTATCTGCTGAATTCACTGGTCTTGGGCAAGTATCAGCACCTAGGGATGTCCCAGCCACGTGGGTATGGTTAATGTAGGTTTCAGGCTTCCCCTCACGTGGCACCCGTGAAGAGTATTAATGTGGGGTACACAAGGGCAGCCAGTGCATTACGGATCGCGTCAGTAATTCCCCTTTGTTACCGTACAATTGTCGATCCTGGACTTTGCCACGGAGCTCTAGTACTGGGTATCATAATCCCACAGTTACCTGGCACTACAGCCCCCGTGAATGCAGTGCTGTTTTTTATTGGTGCAGTGTGCAGTATGAGTGTTCTAACGTACCGTAGGCAATGGGCTGCTACGCCACCCCTGGGAAACTGCCGTGGCGACAGGCCCAACCCAAGGTACTATCTTATATGAGCCGTAGTTCAAGAAAGCGGGTGTCTTGTCACCACGTAAAGCCTGCAGCAATGGCTGTGCTCCACGGTTGCACCTTACCTCGACATTCCAGGGTCTATATTTCGGGTGTACCTCGCTGAGCCGCGGGCTGGAACCGTGTGGTGCAGTCAGGGTATGTTTAGTGCCAGTGGGGGTGGGGGGTTGACTCCTTCAGTCCGCTCTGCCCGCAATGTTGGTTCCACTCAGGCCCTAGGTCCGGGCCATCATCAATGAGTTCAAGTTCCTGGCCCGTTTAGATGTGCTTACACATGGGCCAAAAGTACCAAACAAAAGGCCCCCTGTCCATATGTGTGTTACTGCTCAGCATGTAGCTCTTTTACAGTAGACTCAGCAATGATGACCTCCCTGTGTGTTCGTTCCTTTTGCTGAACACGCCGTAGCAGCTCCTCCGTAGTCACCCACATAATTAATATACGATGTATTGCACAGGTTACACAAGTGTTGGGATAGAAATCAGTTTACTGTAATGCAGGAGGCAGATTCTAGCACCGGGCTGGCGTGGTCTCAGGGCCATGCGTTGGTGGTCATCGCTTTGTCACCTCCCACCACCTGGGACCAGCACAGACCTGCCTGGCCCGCTCTGGATCACTCAGAGGCCTCTTATCAGCAGCGCTCACTGAACGGTCCTCGATTTGGTCGGCAATGGGCGCTACCACGCCAAATATAAGCTTGTGGCGGGCAGCAGGATCGTGGGGTGCCGTCCCGAGTCCTGCTCGCCCTCCGCTGATTTCCCTGTCTTCTGCAGTTTTATACCTCAGGGGGCACGTGTCTAGTCGCTTGCTGCAGGGGTAACTTAATGCAGCCCAAGCCGTAGCAGAAGTGCACCGATGCGAGGAGAGACGGCGTACCGCCGAAGGTACAACTCCTTTCTTTGTATGGCCTGCTGCTAAGTTCCTCCCTCGGACTGGACTGGGCGTTGCCCGGTTCTCACTGGTGGCCCGCGTCCCACAGCGTCTTTGGGGGATTTTTCAGGTTGGATAGCGTAGCCGTCCCTCAGCAGTTTCCAGCCAAACCTTCCAATATCATTCCCCAATCGTTCATCCACCAACTTTCGCATATATTCTGGTCGTGGGTGGCTCCAAAGAGGATTCATTCTTATTTAGGATTTATCTTGGATCAGAGCTCAGGTCCAGGTAGCCATCTTTCACGTGCACAACAGTGCTCCCCGCGTCTCGTGATTTTTGCCAGATTGCGGAAAATTGCCTTAACATAGACATGATTTCTCCGCCCAGAGTCCACCATAAAGATGAACTGCTTGTTCTCTATCCCTGCCCACACCAGTGGTTCCTCGTCTGGACGCAAGGTAGTCGATAGGACTGGACAGGCAAGTGCTCTCTGTGGGTTGTCCTAGTCTGAGTGAGTGTTCATACCGGGGCAAAAGAAAACACTGTCACTGAATACACATGCACCGTTGGCAGTGGTGAACAGTGGGTTTGCATGCGTGTGTGTCGCATGGTTCTGACGGGTGGGGCAGGACTGCATGCAGTGTGGTGGTTGCCTAACTGAATTGCATCCAGGTATGGGTCTACCATTGGGCTGCTCTTCTTGTTCCTGACTGCCCATGGGTAAACCATACGGGCTACCCGGGTGTGGGTGGCCGTACTGTTGTTCATTACTGTATCTCTGATTATTTTGGTAGTTGGCCACGGGTCGGACGTGAGATTCCCTTGCAAAATGACCCCACCTCCCACATGACCAACATGGTCCAGGCCCACCCCCCAGGGCAGGGCTGTCACAGGGTGAAGTGAGGCCCGGGGTAGAACATTGGTGAGGCCCCTTAATTCTTTGCACTTGGCCAGTGGCACCATAAAAAAGTGTGCATGTGTGCAAGTGCTATGCTGGCTATTGGGCTTTGCGCTATACTTGCCAATTAAATACAGTGACTGTTGGGGTTGAACAGCCCATGAGCACAAAGATGGCATCACAGACTGTATCAGCAATGACATCATAGCTGACATAACGTATGACATCAAGGGGGGGGCTTCCGAGTTAAGGTTGTCAACGCTCCGAATTTCATAGGTTTTGTTGCATTAAATTGGTTCTCCTTTTCTCCTGTCTTGCCGAGTCTTCCCCGGTAATGTAAATCAGTGGGGGTCTTTATGCCTGCATGTTCTTGACAATGAAGAGCAGTTCATCCTGTATGTTGTTCTGGGGCAAATCTTCACAAGGCGCTGGAACCTTCTGACTGTTTTGAGATGGGGAATCACATTATGCTCCCCAGACTCCTGTCCGTAGGGGAAGGATGGTCACAAAGGGACTCTCCCCATTCCAACCATGGGTCCAGCTTTAAACTGCAGGTAGTACTAGCTCCTGGGCCCTTGGCTAGCCCCTTTTCCACATGAGAGCGCATAGCCTTATAATGCCAGGGCAACGTTAAATCACAACTAAATTGGAGGGCGTCTTCTGGAATACAACATTAACGGATGAGATTTCATTTTCCACCCCTCAGCAACAGGTCATTGTGGGTTGTGACTGAAAATCCCACCACAGGCCAGAGTAGATTGTTGAAGATCTCTGATGTCATGCATTGTGATTAGCACAATTAAGTATGTGCCAGGGTGTGGAGGGAGAGCGCTAAAACTTAGAATGGGGACCTCTGTACCTGAAAGATCTCTTAAAAATGCTCACCAAAACTAGTGCTTCGTGTGACTTATTTTCCTGTGTAAACGTTTACACAGAAGTTGAAAGAAAAGGTAGGGCGTTGGGTGATGGGCGTGGGAGGAGGTGCAACATATAGCAAGCATTTCTTTATAGAGCAGACACTATATTCTTTTTAATGTGTTGCAATACAATAAAATCAAACCTTGCGAGCCAATGTCGCAAATGAGCAAAGCCTCAAGTATATTTCGTAAAGGCTCCTGTAATTTCTGTCGCTTCTGCCAATTATGGTAATCATTTTTAATTTTCCGTATATTCTTTATAGTGACAGATTTCGGAAGTGTAGATTTCTTTTCAAATCTAATTTGTCTGCAAACTTTTTGTTTGGCCAATTGGATCTCCTTATCAAATACTTTAGATATTCCATCCCCTAATGCCTCCATGGGCTTACTTATAATTCTCCCCACTTTGTTGGTCATTTCCTTTATCCAGATTTCAATGCCGTCAGGGTCTAATTTATCCAAGAGGTCAAATTCCTCCACCATAATTTTGGACAGACACTTGCCGGCCCTTTTAACGTTACCTTCCAACCATCGAATTCTATTGCCTCCTTGGTTGAGTGTAATATCACCTGGACCGAGGATGGTCTGTTTCCACCCTTTCCCTGAATGTAGGTTTCCAGTTTCCGATCGTCACTAAACATTGTGGGAACAATACAGAATGGTCCAACACAGGTGTGTAGAGGGGCATTCATACATATATGTATGGCAAATAAGAACAGCTCCAGCTACATCGACTATACAGTTCCATCGACTATATATATTCATACATATATAGTCGATACTGCCCAGAATTTTTCCCATTCTACTCCTTTCGCATTCCGGGCTTTCAGCACCATTTTATTTCGAGTGGGGATATGACTAGCCAATATTTTTGTGGTAAATTCCCCACAGTTTGCATTCAAATCCCTGCACAGTAAAATCATATCATGCTCGGAATCTACCACCTAACTCACAAACAAGTTATCCAAATATTCAAAGGTGATGTCGGATTTCTTATTACCTGGGTGGGTTCATACACACATACCACCAATAGCCGTGCATTATTGTTTTCCACCATCAATCGGGTTTCTACATCCAAAACATTACCTCCTTCCTCCAAGGATGTTACAATAATGGAGGGAAGGTTGTTTGAAATCCCCACCAGTAGCCCCCCCACCCCTGAGGGTCTTCCCAACAAGCCCTTTTTTGCCTTACTCTGGTAGACCCTATATCCATCTAGGGAAAAGTCTTTCAGCATCCAAGTTTCCTGAAGCAAAAATATATCGGAAGCCACTATTGATGTTCGAGATCCTCCTTCGGAGGAAAAATGTGAATGGCCCTGAGTGTTCCAAGACATAATCTTGATTCAATCATGGGAACCCCCATCCACAGAGTAACACTCTGAAGCCATTTCCACCTCTGCTTATTGTCAAAACCTTATCCCACAACCTTGCTTGGGGATGCAGGCTTCACCAAATGAACTTGTTTTTTACAATGAACACATACGCCGTCCCCTGGTTTTAACTCTGGTTCACTGTCCAGTTTGTACCCCAAGAATTGCAGAGAATCACCCTGTGCTCTAATTAATGCTGCCGTAGCCATTAGGGCACAATTAATTCTTGACATATCGTTGTACTGAGGCCCTAGGGGTTGTACAAAATCTAAGTCACAAGAGTTCAGGATGCGAAGGGCCGGTATCTTGGTGAACAACTTCAGCAGAGTTGGTCGATTAATGACAGATTTTTTGATGGTTGAGCCTGTCTGGCAAACTGCCACAATACGTTTGCCAAGTGCCACCCGCACTGGCCGCTGGGGAGATGGAGATGGAGCTGGACATGACGGAGTTGAACCCCGCCCTGTTGCAGGAGGCTCTACTCTAGGGGTTACTGAGGGTACCAAGTTGGGCAGTTCAGCAGTTCAATGCTTTGTATTTCTGGCCTCCCCTTGGCTTCTATCCCAGCAATTTTATCAAGGGCCTTCTGTACCTCCTTCGGGAGGCCTCTTTTAATGATAAAATAGAACAGGGAGGTGGATTGGTCCGAGGCCGTGCCCGTCTCGGCCCGCCACATTTCCTGCACCTGAAGAATGAACTGCGCAGCATCTTCCTCCTCCCCCATAGTGCATTGCATCACAGAATGTAAATCTGTGGTGTCAGGAAAGGTCCTCTGCAGTGCATCCCATACTAGTGCCCTTACATTGTTGAAGGATGCCCAGTCATGCATGTCATTTCCCATGGTCACTTCCGAGAACCCAACCTTCACCCACACTGAGTCTGCTTGATCACCTACTGCCGATATCAAAAAGCTTTTTGGAACTGGAGCTGTCTTGTCCCAGTTAGATGAAAAAGGGAAAGAACATCTGATCAATATTCATTAGTAGACAACTCATGGGTAGAGAACATAGGTGGGTTGCTGTTGAAAAGGAATGTTTCAGTATAGTTTGGAGCCTTAGATGTTTTAGGCCCTAACTTACGGGGTCTACCTTCAAGGTGCAAACAGACCATAAGCCTTTAAAGTGGCTTATGCAGATTAAGGATCAAAACCCGAAACTGCTCAGGTGGCCCATTAGCTTGCAAGGGCTAGACTTCACCATTGAGCATAGACCAGGGAAGAGTCACGATAATACAGATGGCCTTTCCAGGAGGTATGTTGACCATCTGGATGAGGGTGTCAATCTCGTGGGAGATTAGTCGCCCTAACCTCAGTCTGGGGGGGCGACTGTGATGCTGGAAATGCATTGGAGGGACAGGACCTCCTGTCCTTGTCCTGTAGTCCTTTTTCATGTGTGTTCTGTATTGTATTCTGCCAAGGAGTCAATGTGGGACTAATGGCAGTGCAGCTCTTCCTCTTTTTGGTTTGGTGTACAGACCTTTGGGATACCCTTATGGCACTCATGGGTGGGGGGTACAACCCTGTACCCCTAGTGTATGTTTTGGGCACCTGTGGGTGGCCCACAGAGCAGGGTATGGGCTGGTGGCAGCTCCATGCTGAATTTGACAGGTGCTCTAAGTATCCTCCATTCTCCAGCATTGGATCTTTCATGGATTCACATGCTTAGAATATTCCCCGTCGTCAGGCTGGGAATCCCCGGTACATTATACAGACCCTTTCCCGTAGGAAAACTTTTTCGACGCTTATGCGTCCTATCCACCTCGTTTTGTATCATGCGTGCCCGCACCGTCAGGACGTCATGATATAAATAGAGGACCCGCCCCCGCGCTCCCTCAGATTTCAACCGTCTTTCAAAGTAGTGGGATCCTCGTGATTACTGCTAGTGGAAACTAGGTTGTTTTTTTGTCTGTTTCGCTTCGGCGACGTTCAAATTCTGAAGTATTATGTCTGGAAAAGCGTTATTTCGCCCTTGTGCGACATGTGGCCTCAAAAAAGTTTATGAAGGAGATGGCCACATGGATTGTATCTACTGTCTCCACCCGCACCACACGGCGGATACATGTGAGATATGCCAGGGTTTCTCCCAAAAAACCCTTAAGGACCGTAAAAGAAGGCTGGTCGACTGGCTTAATGACGGAGCGGGTGCCTACCCGGCTTCGGAAGTTGGCTCCACGGCCTCCAGGAGCAAGTCGGAACCTCCATCGAAAAAGGTACGGCCAGCAGAAAACCGCGCTGAGGACAAGCATAAGGGGAAGCATGCTGGGTCTTCCTCATCACATAAAAAGCCCTCCTCCTCCTCATCATCTAAGACGGAGAGGCAAGCGCTGTCAAAATCCTCCTCAGGGGACCGTCCCAGGTCTTCCGTGAGTCGAGACGCTTCAGCCGGGAAGTCGGCATCAAAATCGGCGACGAAGTCTAAGGGCTCGACGACGACTACTGGCTCGTCGACCTCGGTGTCATTGACGATGCTTATTACTTTTCAGGCAGCAGCGGTTGGGATTCCTTCATCGACGGAGACTCAGTCTATGGCTTGGCTGCCAGAGGTCTATGACCCGATCCCCCCCTGAAGTCTTACTGCAGCCAGACACGGCCTGCTCGGCGGAAGGAGAAGGTGGCACGGTTCTGCAGCCGTCGGATTTAGGTTACGGCCTTCCACGTCGGCGACGACTTTGAGTGCGAGTGGGGGTATGGTTCCTGTATCTTCAACGTTACTGACCCCCCAGACAGTTTTGTCTCTGGATGTGCTTAATACTCTTCAGAAGCTCCTGCAGCGGCTGGATACGCAGATCCCTCAACCTGGGACTTCATCGTCACCTTTTTCTGTACCTTCCGTCGACGAGCAAACTTGTGCGGCTCGCTCGACGACTAAAGACCCATCGGCTCCCCAGGCGGTAAAAGATCGTCCTCGAGCGCAGGAGGAGGGTGAGTTGTCGGAGTCCGATTCTATACTGGGTGACTCCGGGTCAGACATTTCCCTGTCACCGTCGAGGGACCCAACATGGAATTCGGATGTAGAGGTAGAGTCTACGAGGAGCCAGACACAGCCGTCTCCTCCGGATGATGTGGGAGCCTTCCATGCAATGATGGGAAAAGCTTGTTCCGAGTTCGGTTTGATTCCTGAGGAGCAGAAGAAAGACTGTTTCCTTTTTGACCATATGGGTCAAAGGAGGAAATCGGTATTTGCCATCCCAATTCTGGACCACGTGTGGCAAGAAGGTCTCAAGACGATGCGCCATCCGTTCTCGGAGCCAGCTATAAAGGGGCGGATTGAGAAAAAGTTTAAAGCTCCGGAGTCCACTCCAAAATGTCTAACATCACAACCTCTGTCTGACTCGGTGGTGTCGGCGGCAGCGGCTAGGAAGGCCAGGGTACAGCAAAAATGTTCAACTCCACCAGAAAGCGAGGCTAGGAGGCAAGACACCTTTGGAAAAAAGGTGCTCTCGGTCGGGGCAACGACGGTAAGAGCAGCCAATTCCTTAGCGATCGTGTCACGATACGATAGAGAAATGTGGCACAAACTAGCCCCTATCCTAGAACACCTGCCAGACGAACACCGGAAAGCAGCCATGTTACTGGTGCGGGATGGCGAAGAGGCCTCGAACCACGCAATTAATATTGCAGTTGACCTAGCAGAGTCTGGCTTCAAACAAATCAACCATGGAGTAGTACTTCGTCGACAAGCGTGGCTCAAATGTACTACTTTCCGTCCTGAAGTCCAGTACAAAGTCCTTGACATGCCATGTGAAGGGGAACACCTGTTTGGCGAAAAGGTTGATGAAGCGTTGAAGGGGATGAAGGAAGACACGGATACTGCTAGGTCCCTCGGCGCCCTCCAAACGGGTAGAAACTTTCGCTCTTTTCGCCCCTTTAGGGGTGCTTCTGGAAACTCCCGCTTTGGAGCCTCGAGGGACCGTGGATTTAACAGGCCCTCGTACTCTTCACAAGGGTTCAGACGAGCGTCCCAGTCGGCACGTAGAAGCAGAGACTATCAAGCTTCCAGGCGGCGAGGCTCAGGTCCCTCGTCGACGAAGAACAAGCAAACCAGCAACCAATGACGGCCTTCGGAACGTCCTGGGGGGACGAGTCTCATCACTTCGACCAATGGAAATGCATCACCACAGATCGATGGGTTCTGGACACGATTCGCATGGGTCATGCGCTACAATTCAAAGACAAGCCTCCACGTCTTCCGCCTATATTTTCGACCCAGCCCCACCTCCGAATCCTACGACAAGAGGCGGCGCTTATGTTGCGAAAAGGAGCGGTAGAGAGAGTTCCTGTGGCACAGGAAGGACACAGAGTTTATTCCCGGTTCTTCGTTGTCAAGAAGCCAAATGGAAAATGGAGGCCCATTCTCGACCTGAGGATACTCAACAAATGGCTGAAGAGCCTAAAATTCAAAATGCTAAAGCTCCAGGAGGTTATCAGGTCGGTGCAACCCATGGATTACCTGTCGTCACTAGACCTTCAAGACGCCTATTTTCACATCCCAATACGCCCACAACACAGGAGATATTTAAGGTTCGTCGTCGGGAGAAAGCATTTTCAGTTCAAGGTCCTCCCGTTCGGGCTCAAGTCCTCCCCCAGGACGTTCACCAAGTGCTTGGCCCCTATAGCGGCCCATTTAAGGAAGGATGGTCACCATGTCTATCCATATCTGGACGACTGGCTGGTCAGAGGTTCGTCCATGGAACAAACACGAAACAGTCTAAGGGCCACAATGTCCCTCTTACAGGAACTGGGCTTCGCAATAAACTTCAACAAGTCCTCCGTAGAGCCTTCGAGGACCTTGGTCTTTCTAGGAGCGGAGTTTCATACACACACAAGCCTGGTGAGACCATCCAGCGAAAGAATTCAGAAACTTCAAAGCAAGGCGTCGGAATGGAGATGCGGTACCAAGGTGTCGGTGCGCACATACATGTCCCTGCTAGGGACCATGTCGTCCTGCATTCCGTTGATAAGCAACTGCCGTCTGTTTATGAGGCCTTGCTAGGAATTTCTAGCGGACCGTTGGGCGCAGAGCCGAGGTCGCTGGTCCGACAGACTGGTCGTCGACGAACAACTAGTACAAGCACTCTGCTGGTGGAGAGTGTCTACTCATCTAACGAAAGGAATGCCTCTACTGGAACCGGAGTTCCAAAAGACGGTGGTGACGGATGCATCGCTGAGCGGATGGGGAGCTCATCTGGATACGTTACAGGTACAAGGCCAGTGGTCGTTGCAGGAGTCCTCCCTGCATATCAACCTGCTAGAACTGAGAGCAGTGCAATGGGCTCTGAAATCTTTTCTTCCTCAACTGAGGGACTCGGTGATGCGTGTCATGACGGACAACACCACTACGATGTTCTACTTGAGGAAACAAGGAGGGACACGTTCCAGGTCCCTATCGACGGAGGCACAGAAAATCTGGCATTGGGCCATACAACACAACATGCAAATCTTGGCGTTCCACCTGCCAGGCGTGAGAAATGTGGAAGCCGATGCCCTCAGCAGAGAAATGAACGAAGTTCACGAATGGGTGCTGAACGACCAACAACTACAGCAAGTATTCAAGAAATGGGGACATCCTTCCATAGATTTGTTCGCGACGAAGAACAACAGGAAATGCCATCAGTACGCAAGCAGATGGCCTCAGCAGGGCTCACTGGGGGATGCGTTCTCCTTCCCATGGTCGAACAAATTCCTGTACGCATTCCCTCCATTTCCCCTTGTCCGGAGGACGTTGCAATGGATCCTCAGGTACCCATGTCGGGTAATTCTGGTGGCCCCGTACTGGGCCAGACAGGTGTGGTTTTCAGACCTGCTACACTTAGCGGTGGCGGAACCGATGAGATTCCAGAAGACCCCCGACCTTCTGTCTCGACAAGAGGGTGTCGTTTGGCATCACGACCCGGACAGCCTCAAGTTGACGGCCTGGCTCCTGACTTCGCCGAATTCGGTCGGCTAACAATTCCGGAGGACTGTAGGCGTATCCTGCAAGCGGCAAGAGCACCTTCCACAAACGCCTCATACAAGTACAAATGGAGAAGTTTCTGTCAGTGGTGTGAGGATCAACCAGGTTTGGCCCCGCAATCGATTAAGCCGGAACAGCTCCTTCCATACTTGCTGTTCTTAGCTCAAAAGGGCCTATCGGTATCATCAATAAAAGTACACCTGGCCGCCATTTCAAGGTTTACTCGTCGACGGCATTCGGCACCATTGTTCAGCGACCGCCTGATTAAGCACTTCCTTAAAGGCCTCTTTCGGAGTTTCCCTCCAGAGAAGAAATTTCCACCGGATTAGAGCCTCAATCTGGTCTTAACGTCTCTTATGAAGCATCCTTTTGAGCCAATGTCATCATCGTCTCTAAAGTTTCTGTCGTGGAAATTGGCCTTCCTAGTGGCCATCACTTCAGCCCGACGTATTTCAGAAGTTCAGGCTCTACTGGTAGACCCACCATACTTACGATTTTTCAAGAACAAAGTAGCCCTTGCCACTAACCCACAGTTCATACCGAAAGCTCCTTCGGTGTTCCATAAACACTCCTCTATTGTGTTGCCTATGTTTTTTCCGGAGCCATGCTCGGGAGCGGAGCGCACGTTACACACATTGGATGTAAAAAGGGCTCTCAAGTTTTATCTTCATCGTACGCAACCATTCAGAGAAACGAGACAACTGTTCGTGGCCTATGGTTTGGGTGCTAGAGGAAAAGCCATTTCAAAGCAAGGACTGTCAAGATGGGTGTCATCTACCATTTCGTACTGCCATTCCAGGGCAGGGAAGCCTCTTCTACGACGGCCAAGAGCTCATTCAACTAGAGCAGCGGCATCGTCGACGGCACTGTGGGCCGGAGTCCCTCTGGGGGACATCTGCATGGCGGCTACCTGGGCGGCTACACACACCTTTACCCGCCATTACTGCCTGTCGCAGCAACATATCGAAGATAACCGGATGGGACAGGCGGTGCTCCGACACCTATTCCAATAAGGTAAGCCCCGACTGAGGGGTTGCATCCTGTGGAATTTATGACTGTATGTGGTTCGTTTTCCTATGTTAACGATTACTAATGTATACATGATCATAGGGAACGGGCTTTGCGAAGAAAGTATAGGGGTTTGCATGCACGCCTCCTCTTTGGGGGTGGTACTGCTATGTAATCTATTCTAAGCATGTGAATCCATGAAAGATCCAATGCTGGAGAAGGGAATAGTTTCTTACCTGTAACTCCATTTCTCCAGCATTGGTATCTTTCATGGATTCACATGCGCCCACCTGCCTCCCCTGAACATGCAAACCGGTTCCCCCACTACTTTGGGGGCCGAAATCTGAGGGAGCGCGGGGGCGGGTCCTCTATTTATATCATGACGTCCTGACGGTGCGGGCACGCATGATACAAAACGAGGTGGATAGGACGCATAAGCGTCGAAAAAGTTTTCCTACGGGAAAGGGTCTATATAATGTACCGGGGATTCCCAGCCTGACGACGGGGAATATTCTAAGCATGTGAATCCATGAAAGATACCAATGCTGGAGAAATTGAGTTACAGGTAAGAAACTATTCCCTTTCAAGATACCCAGGCCCTAACATTGGTATCAGTTGATTCCTGATAGGAAACAAGATGGCCCCTATGGCCTCTTGCTTTCTATTGCTTGTTACCTTGTTTTTCCCAAAGTCCTGGGAAGTCCTGGCTCTGTCCCTTCCCCCTAACTGGCTGTTGGGTGGAAGTTCCATATATGGTATTGTGGGGAAGTCCAGGCCAGACTGGCTGGAGCCTTCCCAGTGACTGCATTGTGGTTACCCCCTTGGGGTGGGACCTGGGTGAATGGAGTGTGTGACCAATATGCACTTCTTTTATGGATGTCTGGTTTCTGGTAGGTGACACAAAGACTGAGACAGCCCTGCCTGAAACTGGTATGAATGCAGTGTAGAGTGCTGAATGGCTGGTACTTGTCCCAATACACATTCCTTGTTGTGAGTGTCTGAGAGGGAGGAGAATGGCCTGAATGCAGTGTGAACCTGATTGGCTGTCTGCCTGCATGAATGCCCTTCTGAATGATTGGTTGCCTGAGTGTGACCCAGCAGAGTTAATGAGAGACCAAACAGTATATCTGTAGACTTCTTGCTGATGGAAATCGTTCAGAAGCTGAAGTTGATACTTGATGCTTATCCTTGAAACCCAGCTGGAAGAAGAAGACTTGCTGCTGCATTTGTTTTGACCCGATCCGAAAGCTGTCGAGTTTATCGAGGACTGATCCGAGAGAGGACCTGGCTAGGAGACTTCTGCCCGAGCTACAAGGGAACATCGTGCAGAACGCTAAACCTTTGCCGAAGCGCCCTGGAAGCCAGCCTTTGAAAGACTGTCGAGCGGAGACGGACCGCTGTAACCGCTAGAGGCCCGTCAAAGCCGTGTTGTCCAGAAACGGGGACTGCTTGACACCGTGCCGCCAACGACCGGAGCCGCAACGCTCCCCCATTGACTAAGAACACTTTGAATCTAAGGACTCTCTCGCCAGCACCGCCGACCGCTTTGTCCCTCCGGAGAAAGTCGAGGCCGCTGACGCGCCAAAGAGAATCCGCTGGTGGGTTTCTCGCCACCCGAAGACCACAAAGACGCTGATGACCCGACGCCCTTGCTGGGCTACAGTTCTTCAGTAACTCTTTGGGGCAACAAACTATCATTGTCGAGGTGCACTGCACGCCTTGTCCACAACCAATCGTCGACGAGCACCGCCCTCAACACCATCAAACCTTTTCATCGACGACTCTCGACGCCAAGGTTCACCTTCTTTGAGGATTATCGACGATCCGTGACTCCTGCCTTAAAAGGGGTCTCTCAAGAAGGATCTGTCGACGATCCATCAACGAAATCTGTTATTCCAGGTACATTGGGGTGGTAGAATAATTATAGAAGGAGATAAGACTCTGATAAACAATATATGGATTGGGCTTGTATTATATCTTTATTTACAGGTTGCCCAGGTGGGGGAATCCTCACACAGAACTGTGACTTAGTAGCTGAATTACTATTCTGCCTATTGTTTTAGCCAAACCTGCCTTCCTCCTATGTCTATTGTTGGTTCACTTTATTAACTGATTTGTATGATATTTGAACTGAGTACAGTTGATGCATTTTAATGGAATCAAAGAGTAATTGTGGTACCACATAGAAACTGTATATAGTTACCATTTTAGATTATCTTGAGCACAAGGTCTGTGATTGTGTACATAACTTGAGCCTATTTATATAAAGAATTGTGTTTTCACTAATATAGTGTGTGGACATTCATTTGTGGGTGCTTGGGGACTACACTGTACTTAAGAACCAGCCTGCATCACCTCCTGAGAGCTTAAGCCTTGATTGCTCGTCCTTCGCTACTGCATAGAGAATCTTGGCTGGGGTGCTTTGTGTCTCTACTCTGCCTTATAGAGAGCAGGAGTACAGATAACCCCCCTCCAGTCTTTACGGGCGGTGCTGTGACTGCCGTGACTGGCGAACTGGCCCCTGGCACGTACATTGGGTCTGCATATTCTGCAGGTCTTTACGTAATGGGTAGATTTTCTTAGGTTCCTCCCTTTCTTTCCCCTTTCCTCCTTCTTCGTTGTTTGGCACGGCTGGTTTCTACTTTGTTTTCCTGTTGATTTGTAGTGTGTGTTTCCTCGAACATCCTCCACAAATCCAACACCTCTCGCCTATTTTGGAGTTGCTTCCTCTTGTACTTTGCCATTAAGTAAGTCGCTACATGGTCCAATATCACTTTGTCAAAAGACCCTTCTTCTGGCCAAATATGAGGTGACCCCCCCCCTTTATCTCCGTCATCCACTGCCAATGATATTTCTTTATTCGATCACTGTAGAGGGGGTGGTGCTTACAAATGTGTGAAAGTGGCGTGTCTAGGCTCATGTTTAAGGGTCCTTCTCTTTCTCCCCTACCTCCTCTCTATTGTGACACTTTAACCTTTAACGTATGAATTAGTTTTCCACTTTTTACCCTAAAACATTACTTATGCATGGTGACATTAAATACATGAAACGTGGAACATAAAACATTTTAACACAACCAACCAACTAACATATTGACAACGTCAAAGAGAAAACAGAAAACAATGTACACTAAATCCTTACATCCCCAACCCCCTTTACTATTCAACCTTGGGTTCTGTTGTCTCACACTCAACACTCGCATCACCTCTGCCCCTCCTGGGCCTACTTACAAAAAAGAGTTATAGAATAATAAAGAAAATAATTACTACTATTTCCCGAGCCTACTAAATATACGAGGCTCCTACTTTTATTCCTTTTTCCACACTTATTTCCAGCACTGGTCGGGACAGTGCTTGGCAGTGCCGCTTTCCACCCCCTTTTGGAGCTAGGTTCCTGTATCTCCTCTTATTTTTTCACCATGCTCTTTATAAAAGCCTAATGGCCATGAAAAAGAAACGTGCTTCGTTTTTAACAATCACTCCATTCAATCACCCTTAGCCCAATCCTTGCTTGTTCCCCTTAAGTAATCTGCTCCATACCTTCCCCTTTCCCTCCTTTACTTCCCCTTGCAATCAATACTCGCATGCCTGTGGTATTCCGAGAGCCTCCGTTTGCGGTCTATCCGCAAGTGAGGGCCTCCCCATCATGGCCCTCCCTGGCTCTGGCGAGCAGTTGGGTATTTGCAAAGCCGGGACCCACAAAAACGTCCTTGCTGCATATGCCTTTTTTGTTTGGGACTAGTCAGCCGTAAGTGGGGGTCAGCCCTTCCGGGTAAGCCCTGGATCTCGCCGCAGTACGGGGGACGTTGAGGAATATTACCTCAGACGGTCACCAAATGAAGGCGCCCATTCCCTGACACAATATCCAAAAAAACAAATAATGGATGCACCCCATTAGGGAATGAGACCAGGAGATGGATTGCAAGTAGAACAAAGTTTTATATAAGATAAATTGTGCACACAGATAACTCTACTGCCCAGAGAGGACTCTGCCAAACATTACAAGGGCAGCACATTATAAGATACAACCGCGTCACTGATGACGCCTAGCTATAGGTTACTTAATTCTACAATACAAATGGTAAGTCCATTAGCACCATATACTTGTGTACGGGATGGCCACGTTGGATTGGCGGTTGCTTGGGTGTCACTCCCTCAGCACGTTGGTCAGCTGGGCTCATCTCCGTGGGGTAAAGGTCATGCCAGCAGAATGATACTGACTGTCTAAACTAGAATAATAATCTCTGAGAACATGAGACAAATGACCATCATAAACGTTGGCTCAAATAGGGGTAGCCTTAGAGTTCGCTAACAGGCGATATATCTACATTGTACCCTCTGCACCTTGGCCTCTATAAGCTCAGTGCCCCGACCCAGGTGCCCAGCTTGGATGTCCTTGATCTACCTGATGCCTCATGATACTGACAGACATGTGTTAGCATTAGGAAGAATATATTGGTGTCTAGAATTTCTCTTTGTCACTGGAAGGGTCAGCTATGTATCTGTATCAAACATTAGAGGGGCCTGGGCCCAGTAGATTATGGCCATGGGGGTGCAGGTCAAGGGAGCACAGGCAGGTTAGTGAGATGGATGTTCCCAAGGGTGGGGGGCCTGCTCCTGTCTCACACAGCGCTGTGAGATCACTTGTCCGGGGATGATACTAATGCTTGCAACAATGAATGGCTGGCCTTCCATGAGAACAGAACTTGTGCAGAGCTGGCAGGAGGTGGTGTGGGCCTGGGCTGGCGTTGTGAGGCGCAGATGTAGAGACAGGCTTTTAGAGATCATTTTTGGGCCTAGTAAAAAGATGGCGCTTGTTGTGTCGCAAAATGGAGTCTCTGAGCTTCAATAAAACTTGGTTGCATACTTCTTTATTAATAATGAGATGGTAATAAGGCAGTTCACGCGTAAGTGGGGAGGGGGTACGTCTCCTCCCTCCAGCATAGGCAGGATCCGACCATGCAGGAATGGTGAGAGGAGCAGGATAAGACCACCTCTCGCCCAACACAGGTCAAGATGCAGGAAGAGAGGAAAGTTTCTGGAGGGTGATGGAAAAATGATGGTGATTAGCGGTAGCGCAGATATATAGAAGACTATTCTAGAATTGAGTGGCTATCAAGATACCCCTCTCGTTAGTTAGATGGAAACTTGGGGCTAAAAATAGAAGAGATGCACTGGAGCAAAGAGTCTGGTTAGGGGATACAATGATGGAAGTGGAAGGATAGAAAAGGGGGTTCTAAACAAAGATTGTGGACTGAGGCTACTGGGAGAGGTTGGGGGCAGGGGGTCGGGGGCATAGAGGGTGGCCAGAAGTGGGATCCTCACATGCCTGACATCGTACCCACCCTCGGTTTGTTGTGCATTATGTTTAAACCAGTTGGTGTTCATCCATTGGTCAATAGCTAGCACGCAATCCCTAAAAGTGGACGCCTAGAGCCCAGATCCACACCCAGAGTAGGATGAGGGTGCTGCCTGTTTAAGAATAAAAAACAGCGACCATCATGGATCAAGTTTGCAAGGGGACAGAGGTAGAGATTAATAAGCAGGAGTGGCGGGGTGTAGCCCTGAGATACCCCACGGAGAAAGCGACTGCAACTGGGGAATAATGAGAGGATGGGAGAGGAAAGGGACTGTGCTTCGCTCGCCCTTGAAAGAACAAAACCAGGCCTGCACCTTGTCACAGACACCCACTGCCACCAGGGGTTCCGATAAGATTGTATGGTCGACAGTATCCAAGGGCATTGATGTATGAAGCATAATTAGTGTTCCTGCATTCTCAAAATCGAAAGCCACGTGGAGGTTGTCGAGGGCAGCCATTAGCACGCGGGGCTGTAGCGCATGAAATGACCCAATTAAATTGCCAAGTACATGAATAACAGTGAATTTACGGGTAGGAGTGAGCTAGGCAGAAAGTGAGAACTAGATAGTGTCTTTAGTTAAAGAAAACAGACGCCATGTTGCAATGGACGAGATGTTGGATGCATTAGCTCGCTGAGGGACCTCAACATTTTTGTAAACTGACTTTAAAATGATACGCGCTTGAATTGCCAACAGGCCCTTGTGACCAGGAGCATCTGAGCACCAACAGCTCTTAGCATTTGCATATTTAATAGTTTAACTTTTATCATTTATAAATGTGGTAGTGGAAATTGCTAATTGCGCTTTTGGTGTCATGATGCGGCAATTGGCAACGCAGCAGGATGCTTGTTTAGTTGCTAGAAGCTATTGTGTGTGCAGCGCATAGGTCCAGACGCCTGACGCTGATATTGAGGGGTTGATCCATGGAACTATTTGCGTCGAATAAGGGGGATTTGTGCGCCATTCTGCCTGCAAATCCCCATTTGTTAAACAGGGATTTGCGGGCAGAATGGTGCACGAATCCCCGTTTTTCGGCGCAAATCAGTCCACGAATCAGCCCCTAAATGAGGTGGTCTCCATGCCGTGTTGTTTCGGGATTCCAGAAAAGCATCATTATCAACGGGAATGGAAGTTTCAGTTGACACTCCTGGACACGCTTAGAATAGCAATAGACTACAGTACAGTGACGCTTTATTTGCATGAAACCTAGATTTAAAATTATTGCCTAATCTTTATACATTTTACAAGAAGTTACTTAGGCTCCCCTATGTGAATGAAACTGCTATTACAGTCCTAAATCTAGTTTTGCTTTCGTGGTGCAGTGCTGCCATCCTGTGGTTGGAGGTTGCACTTTTTATTTCATTTTCCTTCCCACATTTCTTCCGTGGCTTGGCAGCCTGGAGTAAGAAAGACACAGCCGCTCGTTCAGGGCCGTAGCCAGCACTGTATATTTGGTGCTGTGGTATGGCCACCAGTAACTGCAGTAACGGCAACGGGATAAAAGGGGACCGAGGGGCACGAGGCGGGCGCAAGTTTCACGCTTGAAACATTTATTTGATTTATAATGGTACATTTAAGGGAAGGTTTTCAAAATATATTGGCTCAACAGCCACAGGTATTAGGGATGGTGTTGATGTAAAGCTTGTGAAGCAATTCTGTAATTTAACATATGCCAGTGCCGTATCCAACAGCCTTTCTCCACTGCAGCAGAGAATAGTTACCTTCGCTCAGTATAAGCAAGAGTTTACTTTGGTTTCCTTTATGGAGTGGCATATGCAACCCAGTAGAAATAATTCCCATCTAAACGCTCCTGTCACAGAATGAATGAAACACTGTAAGAGAACGCAAATCACCATCACGCGACAGAAGAAAACAGTGGGTCATATGATATGTGATTAACCAGTCTTGTACCAGCAGAATAGAACATACATCCATCAGGACTGCTATTCCAGGGACCACTCCTGTACACATTGGAGTTGTGTGGCCCGGAATAGATTGCCGACACCATTTTCACATTATAGAGGTGTGTGAGAATGTTGTGTATACATATGAATGTCTTAACGTTTACATATCTTTTGCTGTCCCAGAATGTCTACCCATCAATTACAGTGTCACAAAATGCATGTTAAGCCGTTATTCTGCAACAACATTACTAAGGCCAATTGCTTGCCACAGAAGGCGTGCCCATTAGTCACTATGGCCCCATACAACCACCGCTGACCGCTCTAATCCCAAATGCCCAGGAATGACCATCAGTCACTATGGTAAAGAATACCCATAACGCCCCTGCCCTCGTCCCCAATGCCCAGGCCATAAGTCACTAGGGTAAAGAATACCCATAACGCCCCTGCCCTCGCCCCCAATGCCCAGGCCATAAGTCACTAGGGTAAAGAATACCCATAACGCCCCTGCCCTCGCTCCCAATGCCCAGGCCATAAGTCACTAGGGTAAAGAATACCCATAACGCCCCTGCCCTCGTCCCCAATGCCCAGGCCATAAGTCACTATGGTAAAGAATACCCATAACGCCCCTGCCCTCGTCCCCAATGCCCAGGCCATAAGTCACTATGGTAAAGAATACCCATAGCGCCCCTGCCCTCGTCCCCAATGCCCAGGCCATAAGTCACTATGGTAAAGAATACCCATAGCGCCCCTGCCCTCGTCCCCAATGCCCAGGCCATACGTCACTATGGTAAAGAATACCCATAACGCCCCTGCCCTCGTCCCCAATGCCCAGGCCATAAGTCACTATGGTAAAGAATACCCATAACGCCCCTGCCCTCGTCCCCAATGCCCAGGCCATAAGTCACTATGGTAAAGAATAACCCTAAAGCCCCTGCCCTCGTCCCCAATGCCCTGGCCATAAGTCACTATGGTAAAGAATACCCCTAAAGCTCCTGCTCTAGTCCCCATTGCACGGACAGGGGCGCAGTAGACACATACAATCTGGGGGGGAGGGACAGGGGACACCTTGGGGACTTTGATTTTTTTAAAAAATGTATTGTATTTTAGTCAAAGAACTCGACTTTTCACGAAATTACAAAATTAAAATATCAGTATGTATTAAATTACATATATCATCACTGTATCAAACAAGAGAAGAGAAGAAAATGCTCGCTCAATGAAAATGCACAAGCCCCTTCAATGTGCTTCTTTCCACACCTGCCCCCCAGCATCGAGACGTCTGCGGAGCTATTGCAATACCGTCGTATCCTGCCTTTAAGTGCATTCTGTTAACACAGTTGTGAGAGATCCACAGGGCTTACACGAAGGACCTCTTTCCTAATCAGCAGTATGCACTGGTATCCGGTTGCCGACGCATCCATAGAGCTCTGCCAATGCCACTCTACCATGATTGCAAATACACCCAGTCACCCCAACGCTTTTCATTTTAATAGTGTCGCTTCTACACCAGCACAGGGCAACATTTGAAAGGCCCTGTGCTGGTGTGGCAGTGCAACCCCAAATTTGGTGCCCCTTGCCACCTTGAGGGGCGGGGGGCATACACAAATTTTGTTTTGCCCTGTGTGCTGCCAGGGCTGAGGCTGGCCCCTGGCTACAGGGTGTGTGTGTGTGTCTGTCTGTGGTGCCAACCCCAGTAAGATAGCTGAAGGTGTCCTCTTTCCAGTCTTCACATATTGGGAGACATGTGCGTGTTTATCCTGCTCCCAACACTCCACATTTCAACAGCAACAACTGAGGGTTGAAAGGCACAATTAAAATGGCTTGGTTAGAATGGCCTTTTCAGTGGATGCCAGAAGTAAAATGCCTTTTAAATGGGCCAACCATTGGCCTTAACATTAAGAATGGCTATACCTGAGCCCTGTTGGCTTTTGAGGAGCCCTGGGCTGTCATGAAACATTCCCAAGTGCTGATTTTAATGTTGTCATGTTATCGCCCTCTTTCCCGCACTTGCACGAAATGAATGACACAAGGTCTAGTAAGACTGTGTTTTTGTCCTCCCTCTGTCTTCGCTACGTTGTCTTGTAGGGCCTAGAAACACTTGTGTACAGGCGCGCAACAATCCCAGGTGGGAGATGCTGAACGCGCACAAGTGCACTTACGTAGCTTGCTCTTGAATGCAGCGCTGCATACAATACCAATGCTTGCCTCTGCTGAGGTTCCAAGTGAACAAAACACAGAAATACACTTGCACACCAGATTGTCAGTAAAATTTAACAAGAATTACTTTTTGACTCATATTCGATGAAATACTTAAACAGAATTTTGAGGTGCAGGGGAGAAAAACTCAGCCTTGGTATCTAGGCTGGAATATACTAGAGAACAAAGAAATCCAAATTTTGGAAAGCTATGTCCCCTGCACACTTTCCATAAGGCAGTAAGCCTAAAAGATATAATGGCAGGTCTGTCTGGTTTAGGAAATACTTTTTTAAAAACACATTCAGTGTTACAACTTTAAAGTGACAGTGTTCTGTAATCAAATGCATTTAAAAAAAGACATACAATAATTCAGTTAGTTTAGGGGAAAAGATGTCTTCTCCTTTTTATTATTTTCAAGGTGGCCCAACGCGTTTCGAGATTCATATTCTCTTCATCAGGGGCATACATTTTCAAAAATTCTTTCACATTGATCTACAAGAAATTAATCAGACATTTATTGATGTTTTGAAGGTCAGAAAAGAATCAAATAACAAAGTTAAATCACTTTTTTATAACCAAAAATCAAAAAGAATTTATATAGAAGGGCATCCTATTGCAAGTTCCTCTATGGACCCGATTTTGCTAGGGTACAATTGTTAAAAAAAAAAGGGTAACTTAATGCATGTTGTACATTGGTAACTAGTTATTATGTCACACTGCATGATGTATGACCAAGAATGAAAGCTTTAGAGGTTTCAACATATTAAAAACCTTTAATTTGATGGATGTAATGTCTTGAGACATAACAATGCCTAAATTTGAAATAAGGAAAAGGAGGGGAGAAGAAGAGCTCACCCTTCTTCCAGTTCGATAGTGGGGTGGGATTCAGAGTGAGGGAAGCGGTTTCTGGTTGTGGTGTGGGTAGGTAGCTCCATTCTCCTATGGGAGAATAAGAGCATAAGTACCTGTAACGTGTGTAGGCTAAGAGGTTGCCCAATAGTGTAAAGGAAAACTTACTTGCAAAGAAATAACAGAAGATACAACAGTCCACGGCAAGGATGCGGTCAGGAAGCACTGCTCTCCAACCCCATCCGCCGCGGCTTGTTTATTTATGCTGAAAGGTAGAGCTGTGACCTCACCCGCGCGCGCAGCGTCACAAAAAACCATGACGTCACCCGCGCACGCGCGAGCGGCGTAATGTGGGACTATGTCAAGATAAATGCGCGTGTGCGGGCAACGTCATAGCAAACCACGTCGCCCGCCACTGCGCAAGGAGTAGAATGGTAAAAACGAAAAGTTCCAGAAGGGTAATGCTAAATGATACAAGATGGAAGAATGTGTGGTAAAAGAAAAGAGTGACGGAACGTCACTGTTGTGCGTGCACGCAATGTGCGCTGTAAAGGTTTATAAGTGTGAGTTATGCTAAAGGCTCACTGGCGACCGTGTGCCTACGGTGAAAAAGGAAGACAAAGTGGTCCAAAGGTATTATGTTGCAAGTCGTGTACCAACAGCCTATTACTTCAAAATAGTTGTGTAGCCGGTTAAAAAGCCATTCTTAAAAGATGCATTAAGGAAAAAACAAATAAGGATTTGGTTGTTTGGATGTAACAAGACATAGAATACTAGGGTGCATTGTTGTGTCCCAATAATAACCATCCAATTAAAAAGACCAGAAAATGTGTATGTCAAAACATTAAATAAAAACAGATCAAAAACACCTGTACAGGTTGTCTAACCCAAAACGGAAGGGTGTACAATCTATTGTCAATACCATCCTCAAGGGTGTTTTTTTTGCATCTTTGAGAAAAATTTCTGGGTATCGGACAAATATTGTCTGAATATGTATGTGGTTGCCATGATTATAGAAATTGACCCAAATAGTAGTCCTCATTGAGGCCCAGTGGTGTCATTGCGTCAAGTTTGTTGATCCAGAACAATTCTCTCTGGGCCAATAATTTTGGTAGGTTTCCTCCCCTGCTCAGAGGATGCAGGACTTCCAAAATCACTAATCGCATTTGAGAGACATTGTGTCTTGAGTTGCAGAAATGTGTGAAGACTGGTGATTTAATGTTCTGTGTCCTGATACACGATTTGTGTTCCGTCCATCTATCCTTTGCCCTTCTATTAGTCTTGCCGAAATAATATTTCCCACAGGGGCAGCGAATTGCGTAGATGACATTTTTGGTGTCGCATGTCGCGAAATGCTTCAGCATAATTTCTTTGCCAGTGTGTGTGTGGCGAATGTGGTCTCCTTTAATTAGGTTATTGCAATGTTGGCAATGTAGGCAGGCAAAGGTACCCAATTTTGGTTTGCTTAGGGTCCTCTGGGTTGTTGGTTTGCTCCTCTCTGCTCTTATCATTTGGTCTCTGAAGTTCTTTCCTCGTTTATAAGCCATCATGGGGAGATATGGAAATAAATTGGATAGAGTTTCATCGGATTTAATCAAGTTCCAGTTTTTATGTATGATTCTCTTAATTTGGAAACTTTGGCTCGAGTACTTGAGCGTATGTATCAGATTTTTATCTTCTTTCTTACGGTTGGCCTGTAAGAGTACATTTCTGTCATGTGTTTCAGTGCGTATGATAGCTTTGTTGATGGTCTCCGGAGGAAATCCTCTATCTAAGAACCTCTTCTTCATGGTATTGTATTCCTCTTGTAGCAGGTCAGTTTCAGAGGTGATTCTTTTAAGTCGTAACAACTGACTGTATGGTAAATTGTCTTTTAGATGTTTAGGATGGTGACTTGCATGATGCAGACAACTGTTCACATCTGTGGATTTTCGGACAATATTATCTCCAAATTTCAGGTACCTCTATGGGGTCCTCAGTAGCCCCATCCTATGCTAATGTATTTATGTATCACTTTGAAAAAACACACATACTGGACAACCCCAGATGGCATGATAAGATACAAACTTGGCTAAGATACATCGACGACATATTTGGAATTTGGAGAGGAACAGAAGCGGAATTACTTGAATTTTGGAACCACGTTAATGCCTGTAACCAAAGAATTGGCTTTACAATGGATATTGGTAAACCTTCGGTGAATTTCCTGGATGTTGCAGTGGAATATACTGGTACACATATGAAAACTAACATTTTCCGAAAACCCACAGATGTGAACAGTTGTCTGCATCATGCAAGTCACCATCCTAAACATCTAAAAGACAATTTACCATACAGTCAGTTGTTACGACTTAAAAGAATCACCTCTGAAACTGACATGCTACAAGAGGAATACAATACCATGAAGAAGAGGTTCTTAGATAGAGGATTTCCTCCGGAGACCATCAACAAAGCTATCATACGCACTGAAACACATGACAGAAATGTACTCTTACAGGCCAACCGTAAGAAAGAAGATAAAAATCTGATACATAGGCTCAAGTACTCGAGCCAAAGTTTCCAAATTAAGAGAATCATACATAAAAACTGGAACTTGATTAAATCCGATGAAACTCTATCCAATTTATTTCCAGATCCCCCCATGATGGCTTATAAACGAGGAAAGAACTTCAGAGACCAACTGATAAGAGCGGAGAGGAGCAAACCAACAACCCAGAGGAACCTAAGCAAACCAAAATTTGGGTACCTTTGCCTGCCTACATTGCCAGCATTGCAATAACCTAATTAAAGGAGACCACATTCGCCACCCACACACTGGCAAAAAAATTATGCTGAAGCATTTTGCGAAATGCGACACCAAAAATGTCATCTACGCAATTCGCTGCCCTTGTGGAAAATATTATGTCGGCAAGACCAATAGAAGGGCAAAGGATAGATGGACGGAACACAAATCGTGTATCAGGACACAGAACATTAAATCACCAGTCTTCAGACATTTCCGCGACTCAAGACACAATGTCTCTCAAATGCGATTAGTGATTTTGGAAGTCCTGCATCCCCTGAGCAGGGGAGGAAACCTACCAAAATTATTGGCCCAGAGAGGATTGTTCTGGATCAAACTTGACGCAATGACACCACTGGGCCTTAATGAGGACTACTATTTGGGTCCATTTCTATAATCATGGTAACCACATACATATTCAGACAATATTTGTCCGATACCCAGAAATTTGTCTCAAAGATGCAAAAAAACACCGTTGAGGATGGTATTGACAATAGATTGTACACCCTTCCGTTTTGGGTTAGACAACCTGTACAGGTGTGTTTGATCTGTTTTTATTTAATGTTTTGACATACACATTTTCTGGTCTTTTTAATTGGATGGTTATTATTGGGACACAACAATGCACCCTAGTATACTATGTCTTGTTACATCCAAACAACCAAATCCTTATTTGTTTTTTCCTTAATGCATCTTTTAAGAATGGCTTTTTAGCCGGCTACACAACTATTTTGAAGTAATATGCTGTTGGTACACGACTTGCAACATAATACCTTTGGACCACTTTGTCTTCCTTTTTCACCGTAGGCACACGGTCGCCAGTGAGCCTTTAGCATAACTCACACTTATAAACCTTTACAGTGCACATTGCGTGCACGCACAACAGTGACGTTCCGTCACTCTTTTCTTTTACCACACATTCTTCCATCTTGTATCATTTAGCATTACCCTTCTGGAACTTTTCGTTTTTACCATTCTACTCTTTGCGCAGTGGCGGGCAACGTGGTTTGCTATGACGTTGCCCGCAAATGCGCATTTATCTTGACATATTCCCACATTACGCCGCTCGCGCGTGCGCGGATGACGTCATGGTTTTTTGTGACGCCGCTCGCGCATGCGCGGGTGACGTCACAGCTCTACCTTTCAGCATAAATAAACAAGCTGCGGCGGGTGCGGTTGGAGAGCAGTGCTTCCTGACTGCATCCTTGCCGTGGACTGTTGTATCTTCTGTTATTTCTTTGAAAGTAAGTTTTCCTTTACACTATTGGGCAACCTCTTAGCCTACACACGTTACAGGTACTTATGCTCTTATTCTCCAATAGGAGAACGGAGCTACCTACCCACACCACTACCAGAAACCGCTGCCCTCGCTCTGAATCCCATCCCACTATCGAACTGGAAGAAGGGTGAGTTCTTCTTCTCCCCTCCTTTTCCTTATTTCAAATTTAGGCATTGTTGTGTCTCAAGACATTACATCCATCAAATTAAAGTTTTTTAATGTGTTGAAACCTCTAAAGCTTTCATTCTTGGTCATACATCATGCAGTGTGACATAATAACTAGTTACCAATGTACAACATGCATTAAGTTGCCCTTTTTTTAACAATTGTACCCTAGCAAAATCGGGTCCATAGAGGAACTTGCAATAGGATGCCCTTCTATATAAATTCTTTTTGATTTTTGGTTATAAAAACGTGATTTAACTTTGTTATTTGATTCTTTTCTGACCTTCAAAACATCAATAAATGTCTGATTAATTTCTTGTAGATCAATGTGAAAGAATTATTGAAAATATATGCCCCTGATGAAGAGAATATGAATCTCGAAACGCGTTGGGCCAACTTGAAAATAATAAAAAGGAGAAGACATCTTTTCCCCTAAACTAACTGAATTATTGTATGTCTTTTTTTAAATGTATTGGATTACAGAACACCGTCACTTTAAAGTTGTAACATTGAATGTGTTTTAAAAAAAGTCTTTCCTAAACCAGACAGACCTGCCATTATATCTTTTAGGCTTACTGCCTTATGGAAAGTGTGCAGGGGACGTAGCTTTCCAAAATTTGGATTTCTTTGTTCTCGAGGTTCCAAGTGAACCCTTAGCCTATATACCACTCAGTGGCATATCTATGCTCCATTCATCTCCTCTCATTCGCAGCCTTTCCACGCTGTCCCCCTTTGTCCTCACACAACATCACACACTAGTACTCACTTATGTTAGCTTGAGTCGAATCTCTCTCACTAATCGATGAAACCCCATATTGGAGGCGGCCCAACCTGCCTGCTCAGTCTCAGCATGCGTCGTTGCCTGCTTGCTCCACTTCGCTTCGACATTGAGTCACAAACTGACTGGACAAACGCAGGCTTCGCAGGGGCAGGTGCAGTTTGTTCCCCGGCCCGGGCACCGTCACGTACCAAATGCGCATGTGCGCTGCTAGCAGAAGTACTTTTTTCCTGCAGAACTTGTACTATCACATGCTGACAGTTGCCTGCAGAAGTATTTTTACATGCTGCATGCAACTGGAATGTGAAGCAGACAGATTAGGTGTCTATCGCGTATTGTGTCAGACACGGAATGCCATTCACTGTGCTATAAAAAGCCTGTTCATCAGCTGCTATGTTTGTGATGATCTATGTTCATGTGTTGCTTGATAATCTATTACCACTGATACGCACACAATGCATGCTCGTATTTTATTGGACCATAGAATGCTCGCAGTATTTGATAAGTTGGCAGACTGCCGACCGATTATTAAATGCACCACCAAATGCCTTCCCATCAGTAACTGTGTACAGGCTGCTCACCCATCAATCATTTTGGTAAGGAATACCTGCACATCTGGTACTTTGCATAGGATACCTATCAGCATATCCTTCACCTGTATTGTCTATCAATCGGTTGCTTTGCCACAGCAGACTGCCCATGATTCACATGCACAAAATGCCCACCCATCCATTACTGGTTCACACAATTTCTGCCAGTCGGTTCCTGTTCTGTTACGCCTGCCAATGACTAGATCTGGATGGACAGATATAACCTTGTTGAATAAAAGGGTGTTGCATTTATATTCGCGTCAAGAAGTATTCGTCATCTACTCACTCCTTTCTGGCTGCTCCTGGGTGCCCAACTGTCTTCCTTACCTGACTGGTTGAGAGTGAATGACAAGACTGGGAACAGTTTCAATTAATTGGTGTTAGCCTTACATCTCTAAGAACTGTTGCAATCGGATGTGAGCCTCCCCCTTGCGAGCACAGCATTACCCATTGGTTGAGTGTCTCAAATCCTGCTTCTCGGCCTCACTAGTTGGGTGGGAAGTTACCACCTGGCAGTACTGTCTCACTCATTCAGTGGGAGTGTCATGTCTGAGGGCAGTCTTGTTCATTCTCTGTGAATTTTTGGCGAACCAGAAGAAGGCGTCTGACTCGAGGTTAACATTTCAAGGGTCTATATTTTAACTCAAAAGGAACAATTCCTAACTGTCTATATTACTACAGGGGATTTTCTCTGGTTACAAACTAAAACTAAAGGTGCATGTCTGTCAACACCAGAAAGTAGTGATCAGGCCAAATCCTAGCCACTATCTGACCCTAGCACTTCAGAAAAAACAACATAAAAATGAGTCATAGCCGTTGCCTCCCAGCTCTTACTTCGCGTGGCCAACTATTGGTCATAGGACCCATGATCGTTATAAAATGTTCACAAAAGAAAGGTTTTAAAGTCTTTTCTAATTCCTTAGGAAAAATTGCAAGTCTTTACACAAACATATGTCTCATATTTTTCAGGGGGAGGGATTGTATCCTTAGTCCGTTTCTACCAACTTGGACCTTTCTTTCCCCTGATATTGTGCCCTATGTAGATTGATTGAACTCTGCAGGTTCCCTTCTTGTAACAGTGGGGGTCATTATGAGTTTGCCGCTGCATTAATAAAGTGCCGGCAATTTGTTTTACTAGCATATTACTGCACCAGCAAAGTACAAGTTTGCCATGTGGTGGCGGGTATGACCTCCAGTTAAAAGCCTAGTCCCCTAGCCTCTGAGTCAGTTTGAGGGTCCCAGACCCACTACATCTGCAGCAGGCCAGGCCAACAGGTAAGATGGTCTTCCCCGCTCTCTGTTTCCGTCTTGGCAATGTCGCCCTGCTCTCGGTGCCAGCCTTGCAGCGTCTCACTTTCTTCTCTTCGGTTCTGCACGCTACCGGAGCCTCCGCTCCTCCAGGACGTTGTCACTTCAGAGGCTCACCTTTGTATGGGATTATTCCTCCATTCAAAGGTTCCTACTCTTTATGCTTGCTGCTGTACTTCAAAGGGCTCTGCCGTTTTTCATCAGCTGCTAGATTCAAGGGGATTCATGATACAGAAGTAGTGTCAATAGGGTTTAAATATAAAACTGAAGCAACAGCAGTTTATTTTCCACTCCCAAATATGCAGAGAGAGTATTTTTCATAAGTAGTTCCTTATAGGAATGGAGGCCTTGTACCCTAATGGGGAGTCACTCCCAGTGAGGTCTTGCTTCCCCGGATCCCTTGGCAGGGTCTTTCTTAGCGGGCTCACCTCCCTAGCCTCAGGGGTTGGCTCCCACTAAGGGAGAAGGAATGAATTTCCTAGATTGATCACAGAATCTGTACTTCAGAGGATAGTCTCCCTCATTGAGTGTGAGCCACACTCGTCCATAGTCCATGCATTTGCTGTATGTTTAAATCCTGGGAGAACTGTCTGAATCTTTTTGTATGAATCTAATGCCTAGACTACAGTTTTACTTATAGTATGCACGCCTTATTCGGTTTCACTTATTGGCATGAGTCTCGCAAATAGCAGCTCAGTTTCATTCATTGTGACTCGAACTTTAGAGCACAGTCTCACTCATCAGGATGAGTCAAGCACTGTAATGCACAGTTTTGCTTGTTAGGTGTCACTTTGAAGCCTTTCACTGTACACAGTTCAGTACCGTCTCACTGTATGTGAACCTCACCACTGTCTCACTCACTTGGTGTGAATTTCACATGTTGGACCACAGTTTTTAATTGCGTGCCGCTTACACCTTGTTTGTTTGTTTAATTTATTTGTAGAGCGCTCCGGACCCGTGGGTAGAAGGGCGCTTAAGGAATCGGTTACAGGCATAAGATATGCATTTACATGAACAAAGTACATCAATTTACATAAAATGTTTTACATAGTACAACAATTTACATATAATGCAGGTATGGTGGCAGCTGTTAGATATTAGAGATGAGGGTAAATGCTACTCTTTGTTCAGTAACCAGCAAATAACAAGTTTCCTAAAAATCGGGAAGGACTCAGTAGTTTTAATTTTGAGTGGTAGGGTGTTCCAAAGTTGGGAGGCTAGCACAGTGAAACTAGTGCCTCTTGCTCTTTTTAAGGCAAATCTGGGCACTAACAGGCATGAGGAGATGGATGATCTGGTGGTTCTGGATGTGGGTTTTAAAGTGAATTTGTTGGAGAGGTACGGTGGGGCTAGGTTGTTTAAGGCCTTGTAAGTGAGGCAGATAGTTTTGAGGTCAATTTTTTGCTGTATGGGGAGCTATTTACACGCTTTCCTGGTTGTGGAGATGTGCTCACGCCTTGAGATGTTGAGTGCTGCTCGCATAGCATTGTTCTGGAGAACCTGGAGTTTGTTAGTTACGGATTGGTTGGCTCCTAGGTATAGGCTGTTGCAATAGTCTAGTTTGGATTGAATGAGTGCTCTGGCCAGAGTGAGACAGCTGTCGGGGGGATAGGTAGGGTCTGCTAGCCCTGATTAGCTTACCCGTATAGGCAGTGGCCGAGGCGGTAGAGTTGATTTGTTTGGAGAGGTTGGTGTTGGCATCAAGGTGGAAGCCTAAGGTTTTCACACTTTTAGCGATAGGGATGGTGTTACCATCTATGATAATGTTCCTGTAGCTGGGACTGAGTTTAGACAGGTTATTAGGAGAGCCGACCAGCAGAAGCTCCGTCTTCTCATCATTCAGGCAGAGGCCGTGGGTGGCCATCCAAGCCTGAATGATGGAGAAGATTTTGTTGATCCGGGTGACGTCCGCATTGTAGTTGCCCGAGATGGTGAGGAGAATCTGGGTGTCATCTGCATAGTTGGTGTAGGTGACACCCAGACGGTCCAGTTTGTCGAATAGAGGCTTTGTAAATATATTGTACAAGGTGGGGGAGACACAGGAGCCTTGTGGGACTCCGCCGGTGATGGGGATTGGGTCAGCAGCAGCTGTTATGGAGAAGACTCACATGGTTCTATTCGCCAGGAAGGATTGTATCCATGCGGAGGCAGAGGAGGAGAAGTGGGCTGCGATAGATAGGTGGTTGCATAGGATTTCGTGGTAGACTAAGTCGAAGGCCGCTGAAAGGTCTAAGAGAAGTAGGATTGCTGCATTGCCTTTGTCTTTGATTTCATCAATCTGGCTTTTTAGGTCAACCAGAGCGGTTTCAGTTCCATGTTGAGGTCTGAAGCCAGATTGACGTATACCTAGCAGTTGGTTAGATTCCAGGTATTCCTGAATCTGGATGTAGGCGACTCTGTCCAGGATTTTTAACAGAAAAGGGACAGTGGTGATGGGTCTATAATTAGTTGGTATGGCAGGGTCTAGGGATTGTTTTTCTAGGAGAGGGAGCACCCAAGATTGTTTTAGGTTGTTGGGGACAGAATTGTTAGCAAATGAAAGGTTGATTAGCTTGGTGATGAAAGGGGAGAGGTCTCTGGCAACGTCTTTTATTATTTGGGCAGGGCAGCTGTCCCCTTTGCAATTAGAAGGTTTTAGGGAAGAGATGATTTTTTGGACTTCTAAGATAGCTACTTTCTTAAAGGTGAAGCCTATATTGGCTTTGTTAGGTGTTGGTGGGCTTAAGCTAGGGTTAGTGGTTTTGTTGCTGAACAGTTGTTGACGTTTGTCCTCAATTTTGGTCTGGAGCCCTGTGATTTTATTGTTGAGGGCATTCTGGATGCTGGTGCACCAGGGTTTATCTTTTGAGCAGTTGTCTGGCGGGGGATTGGGGTTTTCTAGCTCCTTTAGAATTTTAAATAATTCTTTGGTGGAGTAGCCTGCCTGGTCAATCCTGACGTTGTAGGCATCTTTTTTAGTGCGAATTATCTCACTTTTCTATAGCGCGGAGATGTTCTTGAGATTGGATTTGTTTTCAGGTGATGGATTGGTTTTCCATAGTAGTTCTAGTTTGGCTTTCTTTTTCCTGAGTAGTTTGAGTTCGGGAGTGTACCACGAATTCAAGTGGTTTATTGGTTTACTTTTACGTAGTTTCAGAGGGGCAATGGTATCGATGGCGGTAGCCATGGAGTTGTTGAAGGTGTCAACTAGTAGGTTAAGGTCAGCATTGTCCGGTAGAGCGTTAAGGGTGGGTAGGACCAGAGGTAACAGGGCTTCGGCAGTGAGGATGCGCTTGTTTCTGGTTGGGCAGGCAGGTGCCAGGGGGAGTTTCTTAGGCATGGCCTGGTTGATGTGAATTTCGAGTAGGATAAGGTAGTGATTCGTCCATGTGAGAGGTTGGGGGTCCTTAGAGGTGGTGTTGCAGTTAAAAGTTGCTACCCAGTCAAGAATTCTGCCTTTCTGGTGAGTCGGTGAGATACTGAGTTAAACAAATCCGTGCTCAGTTAGGGCATTTGCTAAGGATGCGGCTGGTGCGTCCTTGGGGTCATTGTAACCCAGATTGAAGTCGCCGAAGATAATAGTTTGTGCTAGTGGCTTGGAATTTTCAGTGATGAGCGCTGTAATGTCTTCCTCGAAGGTTCCAGGGGGGGCTGGGGGTCTATATATAAGGTGTAGTGTAATTGTACTTGTGGGGGAGGTTTGTAACTTGATTGTGAGTAGCTCACAGGATTTAAGTGATAGGGTGGAGACTAGTCTGCAGCCTAGTGGTGATTTGGAAATGATCACTACGCCTCCTCCCTTACCATTAGGTCTGACGGCTCTGAGGATGGAGTAATTGGCAGGAATGGCTACCGATAGATGTGGTCCTAAGGCCTCGTGTAGCCATGTTTCTGTTAGGGCAAAGAAGTCAAGGTCATAGGTTAGAATGGTGTCAGCAATTTCTGTGGGGTGTGCGGCCAGGGATCTGGCATTGAGTAAGGCTCCATTTAGGGGGAGTGGGTCGGGCTCATTGGGGGTCTTTAATTTCTTCTTAGTTTTGGTGTTGAGTTTGGCAAGGTGGATGCTATTTGTAAGGGGCAGCCTAGTCTGTTGTTGTGGGCAGTGATGTCTGGGTTGGTAGAACGTAGGGGTTCTGGAGATTTAAGTGTGGGGGGGCACAGTGAGACATAAAGCACTAAATGTACTGTGATTGGTAGTTTTGTTAGGGGTCGCATTGGCTAGGAAGCTGTTGTCTACGGAGGAAGTAAGGTGAGAGTGGTGGTTAAGTGGAAAAGGCGGCTGAGAGGGTAGGAATGATGCAGAAAGGGAACATGGTGAGAGTGAGCCAGGTGATCATGGTCTGGGCGCACGGCTACACAATGCAAGTCAGGTACACACTAGGGCTGGGTTGCAATGGGACAGTGCCTAAATTTGAAAATACACTCTGTGGATAAATGCCGTGCTAGGCTAGATGCAGATCATAGCAGTGAGGCAGTGCTAGGCTAGGTGCAGAACAATACAGTGACGCAGTGCTAGGCTAGCCTAGATGCAGAACCAAACATTGAAGCAGTGCTAGGCTAGGTGCAGAGCAATACAGTGAGGCAGTGCTAGGCTAGGTGCAGAACAATACTGTGAGGCAGTGCTAGGCTATGTGTCGATCATGGCAATGAGGCAATAGGCGCGTTATTAGAGATACAGGCATGATGGGTAATGTTATGGCACATAGACGATGGCTGTTAATTTTGAAATCAGCAAAGGGTAATACAGGGAGGCTGCAAAGTGTGCTGACTTTTACTTTCAGTGATGATGCTAAAATGAGGGCGGGAGTGTCAATGAGAGACAGTATACAGGAGAGCTCTGGGTGTCTAGGAGGCAATCAATGCCAGTAGCCCGGGTGGAAGAAGGACAAACGAAAAATCAGGCTAACAATGTGAGGGCGGCCATCTTGGAACGGGGTCGATCCTCGTGTGATCCCCTGGATTCTGGGGTTTGGCTGCAGGCAATATTTCAGATAAGCAGCCTATATTACAAGTATAAGGTGTCACAGGTACAATGCCAACACATTAGCTGCATTAGCACATTAGGTGCATGCGTGTAGATGGCATCACAATGGGCAAAATAGGGTCATGGATGCAAGTGGCGCAAGAATACAAGGCATGCATCTGAAAATCAGGCGTATGAATGGTCATCAGCAATGACGGAGCATCAAGGGGCTGGGTAGTAACATGACCGGGATCGCGACAGGTAAAGGATGACTGCCTGAAAGAGCGGGGTGCAGTTTCAGGGAGCTGATGCATGTACAAAAGGCAGATTGATAAAAACAGGAGTTCGATTGAGATACTTAAGGAGGAGCACACGTACAGTAGTACGGGGTTAAGCACGAATATTCACAGTTTTGCAGAGTCTTACTGTTGGATCAATTAGGTTGAACGTCCGTGGCAGCAGCGAATTTCGTCATGGTCTGCAAGTATGGACCATATGTTCATAGGGGCGAATTTGGGCATGGTGTCTGGGCGAACGGCGAGGAAGGCTGCGGACAGGAGTCAGCCTTCGTGTTCTGGCCTTGGTGCTTCTGGGCCGGCTAATCGCCTGCCGGCTGTGGAATGGTCTGAATTCTTTTCTCTTTTTAGGCAGGGGAAAAGTGGCCCTAGGGGCTACATTCTTCCTCCTGGGTCTGCTACCCGCCCCTTCCTCACTTTCTGTCCTCACTGGCCATCTTTCTGTGCTTCCCACTTCACCTGCACTTAACTTTGCCATGACTGTGTCTTTTCCCTTTTCCTGCAACATTACAAATAGTGCTGCCACCTTTCCTGGGTCCATTTCGCTAGTTCCGTTCCCCTATGGCTGCTGTTGCTGTATCCCAACAAACAGGCCCTAGGCGTTCATGCCGCTGTTGGCATATGTGTTTTTCGAAATATTCCCCCAATTGTATGCGCTACCTTGTGCTGTGCAACTTTCAGCTGGCTCGAATTTGCACCACACTTCCTTCCTTATGGTGTCGCCTTCCACTCCCAGAGCGCTTCAAGTTTCCAAGATTCCAAACCTTGCCGTCTGCGCTATCTCCCGCATGCACACAAATAACTCTCACTAGCTTTCACGATCCTTCGTCGCTGAGTGTGTCCCTGAAAAAAAATCTTGCCTTTCGTCTCTCTCCCCAACTCCTGCTCCTATCCCTCTATCTCGCTCTCACTTCCCTGTCCCAAAGCACTGCATAATCCCTGTCCACCTCCACCCGTCCCTGGATACCGCTAACCCCCACCGCCAGGCTACACAAGGAAATGCAATAACAGACACCTCGGAACGGACACGCCTCCCCCAGCACGAGCCCGGTGCTGAAAAACGCCCAAAAAACACAATCGCTCCACCGATGGCCCCCAGGAGTCCTCCAAATGCAGACAAAGGCAGGCTGCCCCTGAGGCGTACAATCCCTGGCGACCAAACATGATGAGGAGCGCGGCAGCAATCTTTCCAGTCGGCAGTCAAGGCATGCAGGGTCTCTCCACGGAGCTCCAAAGTACATCAACCGGATCAAGAACAGAGGCTGAATAGCTTCTGTTCTCATCCTGCTCCCTGGACCTCTTTTAAACGCATCCTTTTGGCGCGGCTGCCGAGGCCCCTGTTGTGGCAACTATTGTTCCTAGCCGAGGATGTGTTATCACACCCTCCGACAGTGTCCGGCAGCCGATGCAGCCACCGCCCTATGCTCCAGTCCCTCTGGCGCCTCCTGCCACACCCGCCCTGCACCCCCTCCACTGGGGGAGGGGACCCACCTTCACAGTCTCTGGGTGTTAGTGTTCTACAAGTGGTTATGACCTGTAGTGGGCGTGTAACGCCTTCCAGTAAAGGCCAATATTGCTTTCAGGCTTCCTTGTCTGAGAGGATTTTTATTTCGGGGAAGACTGTAGTAATTAGACTCTGGTGGTGTTAAGTAATTAGAGCATAAGGTAATATAATGCAAATTAGTGGTGTGTGTTTTGAGATAAACCAAGCCAATGTCGGTAACATAAGCCTCAAGTTGAACACACAAAGTGAAGTTTTCATGTGGTAAAGAATCAGGGCGGTACAGAAGGATATCTTCCGGTCTCGGAATGCTTTTTCTGCTTCAGGAGTCTAGTGAAGCTGTCCTCCTCTCCCCAGCAGTCAGGGCAGTCATAGGTGCTATCAAGGTTGAAATCCTAACATAAATTAAGTATCTCAGATAAACTGCTAAACGCCATTTTAAGCCAGCTGGCAGTGTAGCAGCTTATCCCCAGATGATGTCTTTGAGCAGAGTCTTTGTTGGGGCTGATGGAAAAGAGGTGAACATTTCCAGCCCCCCGTGCAGTCTGCACCTGCGTCTTGGAAGGCATTGTCTAGCGCAACACCCATGGGAAGGCGTCATATTTCAGATGATAGCGCAATATATCGCATTGGTACGGATTCAAACTAGATTTGCCTCTTACAGTCTTTGCAACACCTTGATACATAGGTCTTCAGGGGTTATATCATTAAAAACACGCGATAAATGTTGATACTGATCGTGAAAAGCTCCCCAAATAGTGATTGTATTGCACACGACAAAGAATGCTGCTGGGGGTTGCTCGACTCTCTCTTTCTCTCTCTATCTTTTTTTTCTCCCCCCCCCACCCCTCCTCTCTCCTCGCTCTCTCGCTCTGTCCCTCGCTCTCTCCTCTCTGCCTCTCTAAAGAATTCAGGTCATACTCGGGTAGATCTGTCTCCCTGCGCCCCCATTACACTTAAACAGAAAGCAACTATAAAAACTCTTCATCCGGATGAAGAACAGCTTAATAAAATCGCCATGCTAGCTGAACAGCAGAGTGGGGAAAAAAGGGATCGTTCTATCCTTGAAGGTCATCCTTGCCAGTCCTCTATCCCTGCTACCACCTTTCGTTACAAGCACAGACAACCCTCCTAATTGGCAGTGCTCTTCCTACATAATGCCGCACTAATGGACCAATGCTCCTGCTCACTTCTCGACCCCTCAGCCCCAGTCCCCTCACCAGGTGCTAACCCAGTCTCACATGGCTGACTTCCTTTAGTTGCATTTTGGGTTGTCCCCCCCCCCCACCCCCCCACACCTCTCTTTATCTGGGTGAAACACACACCAGTGTCACAGCCATAAACCACTTCGAATTCACACCTATGGCTCTGACACTTTAGGCCTGCACTCATCAATACCTGTGGTTTTGCATATGCCCCCTCACCCCATCCCACTACCAACTAAACCATCCCCTCTATTTCTTCACAACAAGACTGTAATGCCTTTAAGAACTCGGACGCACCCCTTTAAGGCAGCAGCGGACTGGGACAATAAATAGGGCCGGACATCCAAAATAAAAGTGGGCCACCCCGCGCCTCAAAAAAGTGACTCACCCTGCACCTCAAAAAAGTGGCCCTCAAACCATCATCTGTGAATCGCGTCAATTCACGACTTTACAGAAAATGCTATTTACATTGCATACTGTTCTGTGAGAGGGTCCACAGCTGTAGAAAAGGGCAACCCAACCCCCAATTGATACTCAAACTTACTTTCATCCCTGATGTCTTAAAAGTCACTGAATAGCTACCAATGTCAATGCAAAGGGGAGAATTTGTTTGGGTCTACACATCCCCCTAAGATCCCACAAACTCCTGTGGGGCGGTGGAGAATACTGGACTGCCTGCATTTTGCCACCACACATAAATATAACCAAGCCTTAGAGAGGCCTCTAAAGCAGGTGGGTACTGGGGATGGTTATGGTTAAGTTGCACTAATAATAACCCAAAAAAGGGTAGTGCAAAAGGGGATGGAGAGACCAGTTGCTAATCACTGGTACCCAAACTGTTCCAGCGCACTGTCATGAAAATGGCTGACACTTTACTTAAGATTATATGACATTTTACATCGAAAAATGAAGAAAACAGGTTATTCTTAACTTTTGGCCTTGTCAATATAAGATTACCAATTTTGGAAAATACACCTTTCTGGGCACATTTGAACATGGCACATTTGGGGAATGGTCAAGGGCACTATCATGAAGAAAAAAATGTTTAAACACACTTTCAGGACACATGTAGCCCTTACTTGGAACTAATGCACACCACAAAAATTGGATCAGACAAACTAAAGATATTCATTTTTATAAAAAGCAAACAATTATTCATAATTTTGACCTGTGCCGTGAGTCAGGACTCCATAAAATACACAACTGAAAACAAAATGCTAGGATATGTACAAACATAGAATATGCTCGCAATATAAGTACGCACGGTTCATAGTGACTGTTTCGACAGTCAAAGTTTCGACCGACAAAAGTGTCCAAAAAAAAGTTTCTAATTTTTTATTTTTTTTATTTTTATGGGGGGGTTCCCCCTCAAACCCCTGTTTTTTAAAAACACTTATTTAACTATACTAAATTGAAATAAACCCTTTAATATTAAAAAAAAATGTATTCAAAACTTTTTCGGTACTTTTTGTTTTGAAACTTTTGTTATTCGAAACTATTGATTCGAAACTTTGCCTGGACACCATACAGGTTCGTAGTGACTGTTTCGACAGTCAAAGTTTACGCACAATGCATACACATACAATAAGCTAGGAATACAATCGAGAACGGACAAAATGCTCGGAATGCGCGCACACAAAAAACAATTGGTTCAGACATCCCCAAAATAATCATGTCTGCAGATAACAGATACACTGTCACACACAAGACACCTACAAATACGATCACAGTACATACTCAGAATAAAAGGAAGCACAATATGAACATACAATATACATTCAGAATAGAGTAAGCAGAGACAAAGTCCGACCCGTAATAGAATTGCCAGTGAAGGCACTGAGAGGTAATGGCAGAAAAAGTATGCCAGTCCAAGAAACATAAAGCAAGTAGCTACTTTCTATTCATAAGTTAGAAATGTAACTTCCAATAGTGGGGACTGCCCGGTGTATTTTTTCAGTATATTTATAACCTGTGCAATTAGGTAAAACACACCGGCACCATCAGCCCGTACTTATGCAAATAAAAGTACAAAACATAATGCGACGTTATCCTTAGCCTACCTTGCACCCCTCTTCCCCCATTGGCTGCAGAAACACTCGGAACTAAAATTGATGAGAATTTAGATGATGTCCCCTCCCCATCACCTTATCGTGATGGAGAAGAGTGGGGCGAGGGGGGCATTCACTATTTGTTTTCAGATGGTAAAGTGCCGTCTTTGTGGTGGTCGCTGGCCCATTACATCTCAGCTCCTGTCCAGGGGAAGATCAAACGCGCTGAGAAGGTTCAGACCCCACCTGCACAAGCCCCGGCCCACAGGCCACTGGCGACCGCGAAGTTTATACCCCAAAGGGCGTACCGAATAACTGCTATCCTGCCTGCTACACGAGCAGTGGAATAAGCTTGCGTAAATGGGTCTGTGAAAAACGAATGCAGTGGAAAGCTGAACTTTTCCGAGTGCGCTTTTCGTGTGCGTTTGTGAACTCGCATGTGGCTGCTGTTTGCCAGCATACAGATGTGCAGCACAGCTGACTGCTTTATTTACATTTGCCTCTCAGTGAAGTCCAAGCAGTGTTCTGTCCCGACTTCCCTACGGCGGAGGGGGAACATGCTTCATTGTGAGGCTTTCGGGGGACCTATGGTGAAACATTTCAACACTGTATAGAAGCTTTTAGGCACTAGGATTTTGTCAAGTGACCGAGGACACCAAGGTAATCGAGATGGAATGTCTTGTGATGATCGTAACAGAGACAAGTAGACAATAGCAGAAAAAACATGCTATTACTGCAACTTGCGAAAAGCAAAATACATAGTTATGGAGAAGATCGCGCCTACCGTTGGGTCTGCTGCTTGCCTGCGATCAGAATTGCTTGGAAGCCTTGGACACAGAAATCCTGGCCCAAGCAGCTCACTGCTGCAACTTGTGGCGGCACTGGCGGCGGGAGAGGAGTATCTGTAATACAAAACACTGCCGCTCCCTCCCAGTGTTTTGTAACACTGACTGCTGCTGGTGCCATGGTGTTGCGGGCTATGGCAGTTGGCGGCCGGCCCACCGCATTTATCAAAGAAAGGAAACACTTCGATGTTACCTTTCTCTGCATCCGCAGTAAGTTACTTACAGATCCTTTGCAACTTGCATCCGGCGAGGCCCTGGGGGCCGGTTCCTGAATTGAAGCCCACGCCTGGGCCGAAGTCAGGCCCAGGCGTGGGCTTTAGGAACCGGCCCCCAGGGCCTCGTTATGATTTCAGGCCGGCCACAGGCCAGTTGGCCGACAGGTCAATCCGACCCTGCTTTAAGGAAGAGAAGGGGAAGGAGTGGAAAGGGAGGAGTTTGTGAAAGTGAAGGAAATGACAGTTGGAGTAAGTAGTGACAGGATGAGGAATAAAGATTGGTTCTTTCTTACCCCATAGTTGTATGCATGCCATTGAGTCATATTAATGAAAGTATAAAGAAGATAACAACTGGCGAAGAGGGATTATGAACCTGCTAGCCTTTCCCTCTGTCTCAGCTCCAATTCCAGCATTACTGTATGGTGAATGCTGCGTCCCCACTGCGCCAGACAGATACAAGCCTACCTGCATTGTGGCCCGACCATCCATGCCCGCTCCCACAAGGCGGTGACCATCCATGCCCGCTCCCACGAGGCGGTGCTCTGCCTGTGAAATCCACTGCTCCCGTTTGCCACTCCTCCCTGCGCACTCGACTGCTCCTGGACACGCCCGTTACTACATAGCAATAAGACATTCTGTGCACCTCACTCGTGAAGGCCTGCTCACAATGAATCTTCAACCAGTCTTCCCACAGGACGTTTGCATAAGTGATCCTGCCAGCAGACATTGAGGCCACAACCTGGTGCTTGTGCAGTGGAACCGCCATGCCTGAACTCTCATAAAAGGACCTTATACACTGTTCTGATGACCCCATGTCCCCTACTACACCATCCCAACCTACCTACACCAGATATGAAGGTACTTATATTGGGGCACGCCATTCCATTAGCACATTATATGTGCAGTACATGCCTGACACTATCCTTTCCATTATACCATCAGTGGCCAGATCCTCATGTGCCCACTACTACCAAACAGCAACCTAATCTGGAAATGGTACATACAGCCCAAACGACACTGCACGCACTACATTCCATCGAAAACGACACTATTTATTCCCCTGTCTCCTTGCTACCATGCCATCATGAAAGGAGCTGGCGCTAATGCTGTCCCCCCCCCCCCTCCCTGCTGCGATGTCTACAGGATCCAGAGCTTTGTGCATACCATTCCAGTTGCATCCTCAACAGGCTAGAGAACCCAGCTGGGTGGAACGGATGGAGGATTTCTCGGACTTCATCAAGGCAGTATGCAATGACAAAACTACAGCACTAATTGACATATTCACCAATCTGTCCGGCAAGCAAATTGAAACCATTATAAAAACACTGCCTGACACTAACAAGTTACATTACATTACATTACATTACAAGATATTTATATAGCGCACTACAGACCCGCAGGAATGAAGGCGCAGACAACAAAAATGAAAAGGAAGGCAACCAAGGCCTGCTCAACAGGTAAGAGTCCTAGGCCAAGAGGATAGCGACTTTGCATAGCTCACTAGACCCTAGAAAGTAGAAACAGCAAAAGGAGAAAAGAAAGGTGTGCCTAGTAATCTCAGTCAAAAAAGATATTTTTAAGAGCCTTCTTGAACTTTACGAGGCAACCGAGGTTGCGCAGATAGTCTGGCAGATTGTTCCACAGATTGGGCGCCTTGGATGGAAAGGCCCCATTTTCTGCCTTAGATGTCCTAACTCTAGGTAGTGCCAAAAAGATTTTTTGAGTCCGACCTTAAGGATTTCATGTATACTTTGTCGTTGATGTAACATTGGAGATACGGCGGCATCATCAATGTTCTGGATTCCACGGGCAGCCAGTGGAGCCCTCGTCAAGCCTCTGTGACGTGCTCACGCCTTGAAAGGCCAACTACCACTCTCACTGCCCAGTTCTGGACCACCTGTAGTCTCTGTATGACCCGCTTACTAGATCCCAGCAAAAGGCTACAACAGTAGTCTAACTTGGCCCGTAATATTGCCCTGGCGATGGTTTCGGAACTTTTTTGGGAGATGAGAGGCCTCAAGTGTGACAACAGTTTTACATAATATGCTGCTGAAGATACGACGGAGGACACATGCGCTTTCATGTTAAGGGATTGATCCAGAGTGACTCCCAGTATTTAGGTTTTGGGAAGTGGGTTAATGATGTCATCCCCAAGCTTAAAGGCGCTGGAGAAGGGATTTAAAGCCTTGAAAGAATGTGGGCTCCCTACCATCATTAGTTCGGTTTTTCTCCTATTAAGTGCAAGGTAGTTATCCAACACCCACTTTTCGATCAGGCAGAAAACTCTGTTTACTTCTAACTCATCCTGTCCGTGATTGCCTGCAAATGGAACTATGCATTGGGTGTCGTCAGCATAGTTTGAAAAGACAACACCCTCCTACTCAAGCATGAAGAAAAAGGGAGCCATGAAAAGATTATAAATGCATGGCGATGTGCTGGCACCCTGTGGGACTCCATAGAGGACCGAGATTGGATCTGCTTCCACCGTATCCGAACACACGCTACTCAGTCGGTTTTCGAGGAAGGAGGCGATCCAGGACGCTGCTCGCTCTGAAAAGTTGGCTACTTCCTTTAGCCTAGTGTTTAGTATTGTGTGATCAATCAAATCAAAGGCCGCTGACTGGTCCTTTGATATGATCAACGAAAGCTTACATTTATCCATTTGTTATAGTAGCCTGGATTTAAGTTCTAGGAGCAATGTAAGTCATTTTATGATGCCCTCATGACAGCCCTTAACAAAAAGCTAGTCATACAACCAAACAGAGATTATGAGAGTGATGCGTTTGATCAATGCCACCAACGTCTGCATGAAACCGTTGACAAATTTGTGTTTAGACGGCGACACAGAGTGGCACACTGTCAGTTTTCTAACTTCTCTGTGATGAAGCCATCTGCCTTTGCATTTTCAAAGGGTGTACCTCATCAATGTTTCGTAAACACCAAGTGATAAAGCCCCTACCACTTGATGAAATAATTGATCTGGCTCGCATCCACGAACAAGTAAATATCCAGACAGCTGCCATTAAGGCATCTAAAAAGCAAGAATCTGTCGCAGCACTACAGTCCCCCAAATTTCCAGATAAATGGGTATTCCCTCCAAAGCCACTAATGAACATGCTGGCTTAAATTTTCAATGAACATGCTGGCTTCCTCTTCAGCATCCTCTTTACATCCTCTGCCATACTCTACTATGCTGCCCAGACTCTGCCATAGGTGTGATTTTGCGTTCCCTCACACAGGCACATGTCCTGCCATAGGACAACAATATCCCAAATGTGGCAAGGAGAACCACTTCCAGTCTGTCTACAGGGAAGGGAGACTGATGCACACCACTACAGGAAGACAAACAGCCATAAGGCAACTTCCAATACCTACCCAAAAAATGCGCAGAGTGATCTGTGTGATGGAAAACATGTGTCTGTCAGACGCTCCCCAACCAGACTTCCCTGATTACTACATGAACAAATACGTACAACTGATGGATGAGACTCCTGACAACGGGAGTGCACCACGGTTGACACTAAATATCAACTGGCACACCGTTTGCTTCATCATTGACATCGGAGCTACAGTCAATATCATGAGGGAACAAGAATTTCTCATGACAGGTCACGAGAGCCAACTAACACCATCAACGGCAAGAATGGGGCACGTGCTGCCACCTGCCATCGCTTTGTCAGTTTCAAGGCCTATTCACCCACAGAGAAAGGTCTACCACTGCACAATCTACATGCGGAGGGGCCCCACAGGAGGACAGTGCCTCTGTAGTTTTAAAACGGTTATGTCACTGGGAATGATTGATGTACACTATCACACTTCGGAAAAAGTCCACTGTCACTCTGCTCCTACCAACAATATACAAGCAATATTTCGTTTCCCACTGTCCATGATGTGTCTTCAAAATACATTTCCAGGAGTATTTAATGTTTTCAGGAAATTGAAAGGAACCATGATCAAGCTACATACACATGGACGAATCCGAGGCGCATTGGGTTTCACCTACAGCAAAAAGTGACAAGCAAACTACTACTGTTGCAAAAGGACATTATTGAGAATTGTATGCGTGTCTTTGAGTCATATTAATGAAAATATAAAGGAGATAACAAAGGCCACGAACGTGGCAGCGTTGTGCTGTACAAGAGCGCTTTACATTACATTACACTTGGGACGTTACATCTGCTACAGTGACAATCATGTCAGCATGGCAGCCAGTCTAGAGTCACGTCAAGATATTTATGAGACTGTTTAAAGATGTATGAATTCAGTCTGTGTCTGCAGCTATTTCCCAAGAAGAGCAATCTGTGGCCGGAGGCAGCTAATATAACAGAACATGTTTACAATAGACAGAGCAATGTAGAACCAATGTATTTAACCTTTTTTCTCCTATTTTCCAACTCTTTCCTAATGCTATGCTGCAGTGCTATTTTTTTCATCATGTTTAGTTTTATTGGCAAATGGAACTTGCATCACGATGTACTGGCGCTCAACTTGCACATAGATATATCCTAGCCTGGCTATAATTGTATTTATATCCGATTGGTGAGAGGGCACCGCTATCTTATTTCTTCTCTATATAAGTTTACCAAGAACACTGTTTTAGCTTTGCCTTGTTTGTGTGGGGTGCAGCCCACTAATGAGTGCCACTGTGTCAGGCACATAAAATATCTGAAAGGGAAGGAGCACTAGGTTGATTAGCCTTCGGTTTGGGCCGCACACCCTATTTCACACTGCGGGTTTGCTTTATATGACCATCAAGGTCAGGCAATCTCTTGCTTATTCTTGTTTTCCTCCAAAGTAAATGATTCTTCAGAAAAATTAAATTTTGTGCTTTATTTTATTAATAGCAATTTGTGCCGTCTGTAGTGGCTCGTCCCAATATGTTGACTTGGTTGCTATGCTAACTGGTGCGGCCCGCCTGACAACATGGCTTCCCGTTTGGGACATAGGCGGCCACCTTGTGTCACGGCACCGTAACAACTAAGGATTCTAGGTCCTATTTCTGAGTGTTGGGATCACAGCATGGCACAGCTGAAATTCCAGATGCTAGAGGTGATTGAAGAACGTGACCGTAGACGACACATGAAGAAGCTAAGAGGACATCGTGAAGCATATTGGATTGATCGCTTAGATACCTTGGGACCCAACGGCATGATCGAAGAGTGGGAACTTAACTGCTTTTTGTGAACATGTACCTTTAGCTCACTTTGTCTGTATTAATTTGTAAATTTGAAGACTGATAGATTCAGGTGATCAGACTATTACAAAGCAGGCCTTCCTCTAGGCAAGTTAAGTGGTTGCAATAAGCAACATCTCATGCACATTATGACTCTGCAATGTTTTAAGGCTTTGCATAACTTAACACTGCAGCTGGTAGATAGCAACCCAACAGCAAGGTGTGAACTGGTTAAGAATTATAGACTTACACCATTATATACACAGAGAATGGGGCATGGTCTCATATTGCAGCTAAAAGCTAATCACACTTAGGAATTCATGACACATAGTTTAGGTAAATGGCCCGATACAACCTATAAAAGATTGACATGCCAAATGTAATTCAATATGTAAGAAAGCAGGATATTGCGATTTAATATGTAAGAAAGCACGTTATCAGCTTTAATTAACATCCCAACACTCAGAAATAGGACCTAGAATCCTTAGTTGTTACGGTGCCGTGACACAAGGTGGCCGCCTATGTCCCAAACGGCAGCCATCTTGTCAGGCGGACGTACCACGGTTACCATAGCAACCAAGTCAACATATTGTGACAAGCCGCTACAGGCAGCTCAACACCCACTTTACTGCTGCCACGCTCCACATCAACACTCAGACACAAGAGGTAAGCACAAATAATTGTGGCAATAGACATAGCAATTAAAAAATATGCTACTTACATATTATGCATATACATGTCCCGTTGCAGACAGAGAGCATGAGCAATCAGCGTTACACGTGCCGATCGTGAGATACAGGTCAGTTACTGTCCAAGTTAATTAGCATGCTACTCTCCATACACATAGCTGCACTTGACCACTATCCTTGCACTATCAGTAAAATGATAGCAAGAATATGAGGTGAAGTAATTACACACAGTGATCACCGATTGGGTGATACATAAGCCTAATAGAAATATGAATGTGATGGATTCATAGGCAGAGCTGAGCATGCTGAACATGAACGTTTATTCTTTAGAAGAGAATTTAATTTATAAAAACAATTGTGATGTCTAAGAACGGGGGTATCTGATATTCGTTTCCTTTGCTTTCTCCAATATGTCTTTTTAAATTTGTTTGTACGTCTACGTTGTGGCCATTGAATGTTTCGTTAATATACTCTGGAATGTTTCATTGAAATAACTGTGTTTAAACAACCCAATCTGAATTTCCAACTGGACACACATATATGTCTGAATGCCCTGTGTCTTCTTGATATTCAACATAAATCTCACTAATCGGTACCCTTACTTCATGTGTATGCATCAAAAGTGTTCCTGATTGATCATACCACTACTGTATCTGATGAACTTGTGATTGACGTTACGATTAACTTTTTGATCAGGCGAGGAGAAGAGACCCTGAGGAAGGACGGTCATGTCTGGAATGCAAAGGCTACTTCTTGCATTTGCAACCAAATTTATATTGATAAAATAAAGCACACTGTTTAATTTTTCTGAAGAATCATTTACTTTGCAGGGAAACGAGAATAAGCAAGAGATTGTCTGACCTTGATGATCATGTAAAGCAAACCCCAGTGGGAAATAGGGTGTACGGCCCACACCGAAGGATTATCAGCCTAGGTCTCCTTCCCTTTCATAATTGTATTTATGTCATGCTGAAGGCTTCCATTAAAAATAATTTTAAATAAATTGTATTGTTTCCTTCAAATAATTGCCCTGCATTATTTAGAGTTTCACTTTGTTAAGGAGGGTGATCTGAGCACGTTCTCTTTATATTTTAATCCTTCGATCTTCTGAATCCTTTGGGAATCCACCAACAGCATCACTCTGGGCATATACATGAGGTCTGGAACTCACCATGTTGCTCAGTGCTAGATCCTCAACTGAGTAATATTGATCTTTTTTTCCACCAATGACAAATTCTATTCTAGGCTGCATCTGTCCCATTTCCACACCTCCTCAGACATTTCAATTTACTCTAACATCCTTTGACAGATGGTGAAATTGAAGTGTTGCTAGCTAAAGTGATGTCCCCAAGATCACACAATTTTAGTCTAATGGGGAAGGCGGGAGTAGAATCCATACCATCTCGTTCCAAAGCGTGCAGTTTAAGTTAACGTGTCAAAACATTTAATGCATGCCTTTGCCAATAAGGCCATGTGAATAAAGTTGACATAAGCAGAATCTATTTAGCAGAGAGGAAAGGGTTAAATAAATGTAATAAGAGGAGCGAAGGAGAAGAGGCAACATGGTATAGGGATACCACTGTAAAGAAGGAAGACAAAAAAGGTCAGATTGAGTCCAATTTATTGACAATGGTTTTAAAAAAACATTTTCTGATGGAGCCTAGTTTAGCCATTCAGTCCATGAATTAATAATGCATTTTATATTGGTGTTCATTTTATTTCTAAGCACTCCCAATGTTGGCAGCTAAGCAAACAGAAACACAGGCGATCTACGGATAGCCCAGGATCAGGCAGTGCTGTCAAGTGTGAAAACTGGGATTGAAACCCAAATCTAGTTCCAAAACTGGAACAGTCTCCACTGGACCTCTTCTTTTCCTCCCTTGTATTCCCTCTCCCTTCCACTGTCTCCCATTTCCCCTTTACTGCTATTGTTTCTCTCTCCTCCCATGTGCATGTGGCCCGTCATTTACAGTGTTAAAAAGGTGGACAATTACCTCTGCAGGCATGGATGGAATATGGTGCTTTTCCGATGTGGGTGTGTGGGATGGGTCAAGGGTTGGCATGTGCAGTTAAGGGGCAGATTGTGGATTACATGTGTTTTGTGCTGCTTGGCATGTGCTGTGGGTTGGCACTATGCCTGTTTTCAGTGTATAGAGAAGTGGTAACAGCCAGTAGAGGAGACTGGGAAGTGTGGAATGTGCCTGTGGGGCTGGTGGCTGTTTTTTCATAGAGGTTGGGGTTGTGCCGCTGAGTTTTGGGCTCTCTTTGAGGAGGACAAGGCTTGGATGGATACTTAAGGAATACACTATCAGAGCTGTTTGATCAGTAATTGTCTTATCCTGCATGAGTTTGTTACAGTTAATCCAGGAGATCTTTATTAATAACAGCGCATACAGCCAATATTGCAAATCCTCTGCTTGTTCCCACATTTGCTGATTGCCTTGTTGGAAATGAAAGCAAATCTCCTACCTGCCGATGCATTTATGTGAATAATGTGAACAAATAATTTCTAAGCCCAGAATATGAATTTCTTTTACCTCTTTGAAGAGGATTAGATCCTCCCCTTCTCTGGTAAGGGACAGGTGACAATGTCATTAAACGCATGTGTCCCGCTCTCCTGTCCAACATTGTAAATGTCAGAAGCATTGTTCATTGAGGCAGCCAGGCTTCCCTTATTATAGGCAGGTACATTAGAAAATAGGTGACACTGCACACATTTATTTAGGACAAACATAAAACATAACAACATGCTTACATTGCGAACAACATAATTAACACAGAATCTAGATTTTCTGATATAGAATATAGGTCAGCGAAAGGCAGCCATTGCATTACAGATGGCTACAGGCCTCAAAGCCCCATGAAGATTTAGGATTTAGAATTGTTGAGCAAACTGAAAATTTGGTGCCATGCGCAAAAAGGGAGTACGTAGTGATTCAGCAGTTTAAATGGTAGGAATATGTAATTTCTAGCGGTGGTGTTCAAAGGTTTTTTATAAATAAAATTTGGCTGTGGGCTGAAATGGATAAGCAAGGCGAGGTGATCTTGGACGTAATGTGCTAGAAGTCTGGAAACGTGCGTAATTTTCGAAACCTGCTTTTTCCAGTTTTAAGATTGTGAAATATATCTTGTGGTTTAAGGAAATTTGGAAAAATAACCAGTCGTGATGATTAGCATAAATGGCATAATTGTGACAGAATATGATCATGTGTATCGGGAAGTGTTTATGTCCAATGGAAACCAAGTGATGTATTTGGGCCTTATGTAAATTGGCCTATCAAAATAGAAGGTTCATATTAGCATAACATTATTGTGTTTTTTTTGTCACACTATCAATGTTGTCTAAAATGTAGGAATAACTGAGATATTCTTTTGTTAGCCTATAAAATGGGTGATTAAAACAACATGCTCCCGGCTAGTCGTTATCTGCATCTGTCTTTTGCACATCATGTGTTCCCTCCCAGGGAGGATGGCAACAGGAGATTATTGGCTCATTAACACCTGGTTTGCCTATTATTAACAACCTACCCACCCATGGGGGGGCTTGGCAGAAAGTCTGGCCAAAAAACCCATTCAGAGGTCATCAAGATCCAATGACACTAACCTGCTCACAGTCCGAAAGGATGAAACTAACTGTAGTAGGGAGAGGGGCATTCTTTGCAGCGGCATCTAGAGCACAGAATGCTTTGCCCTTGGATCTTGGAAGCGTCGAATCACTGGAGATCTTTAAGCGTAACTTGAAAACACACCTTTCGAGTGGATTGTGTCCTCCAACGTATTCCTCATCTTAGATGTATTCCATCCAGGTTTGTTGCTCTTCGAAAAAAATTTCGGCAGAGGGCGCCGTGTGTTGATGTCATCGAGTCGATGGTCCCTCAAAGGCCTCCATCGAGGGTGACATCATCGGGTGTATAAGTAGCACGCGCGGCGCCCATTGGCCTCAGTTCCGTTTTTCCGCAGTTACGTTGCTTCGGACATTCGGCACGCCTCGAGTTCTGTCAAGAAATATATAACGAGAAGTAATTATGTCCTCGTCATCGACGCCGACCACGACCCCGAGATCGGGTTTTAAGAAATGCAAGTCGTGCGGCTCAAAAATGTCGATCACAGACCCGCACTGCGAGTGTTTGTGGTGTCTCAGGGAAGGCCACGACATGGAGGCCTGTTCGAAGTGTCAGGCGATGACGGGGAAGGCCTTGCGATAAAGGAGAGGAAAGCTACAGGTAGGTCAGAAGGATCGAAAAGCCTCTAGCGTCGAGTCGAGACCCCATGGGGGAAAAATCTCCTCGACGCGAAAGGCATCGATCTAGATCCCAAAGCGATTCTCATCGCTCGTCGTCTTCGTCGAAAAAGTCGAAGAAGCAACGCCATAGGTCTCCCTCCACCTCGTCGTCAGACGAGTCTCCGAAAATGAAATGCCCCACAAAACATTAGTCTACTGAAGAATGGGAAGCATTCAGGGTCAAAATGATGGAGGTGTTTGAGAAGGCGAAGCCTCGGTCCGCTCCTTCTTCTGAAACCGGCCGGGAGCGTCATCGCTCTGACACTCGCACGCCCTCGAGCCCGGGTGATCGTAAAAGGAAGGATAGGGAACCTTCCAGGACGCTGAGCAATAAACGCTCGAGTCAAGTCGACCACTCTAGGTCACCGACGCCGTCTGAGACCTATCACACCTTGAAGGGAAAACAGTCGAAGGCCGCCTCGACGCCCTCGAAGCAGACCCTGTCGAAGACCATTATGTCATCTACGCCTCTATCGACGTCGACTCCGAAACCCTCGGCACCAAGCCAGGGCAGCTAGAAAATGAGAAGGAAAAAGTTAAACATGTAATTCCTTCAGAGCCTCGTACTACACCTCTTCCTCCTCCTCTCCCAGAGAAGGTTTTCAAGCCTCTCCCTAGGAAGGAGTTTTTCAAATCCTTGACCTCAATTTTTGAGGAACAGGAGAGATCAGAGGAGGAAAATGTACCTTTTGGATTGGAGTATGGCACCCCAAATGTCCCAGAATGCTTGATCTCAGAGGAAAGCAGAATGATTTGGTGGAGTCTTTACACAATGCAAGTGGCATTGACACCTCTCCTGAGAATGACTTCGGTAGACCAGATCCAGGAGAGCATGCCAGTCCATTTTACCGTCAGTTAATGACCAAGGTGGTAGATTACTTGGGATGGGCTAGACCACCAGCCCAATTCGTCCAGGACGATTTAATAGACATATTGGACTATGGTCCCACTGAAGACCCAGTACTACCTTTTCATGTAGCCTTACAAAACACGGTGGCCAAGAATTGCGAAACTCTGCATTCTATTCCTCCGGTAAATAAATCCCTCGCATCAAAATACCACCCAGCCAGTAGCAACCCCGGTTATCTGGCAAAACATCCAACTCCAGAGAGTTTGGTCACAAAAGCCACAGCTTCCAACAAACTTGCGTACCCGTCTATCCCTCCAGACGGGGACTATAAGCGTGTGGATGGTTGGGCACGGAAGGTATTTTCAGCCGGGAGCATGGCATTAAAATCTGCCAACTCCACATGTGCCTTGGCAAAATTTTCATACACTCTATGGGAGTGGCGGCGGCGCACATACCAGAAGGGGAAGAAAGGGAAGGTTTCCTAGCCATCGTTAGAGATGGAAAGGAGGCCATGCAGGAATCCCTTCAATCTGGATTGCACACTGCGGATAGTGTAAGTAGGTCCATGGGCACTAGCACGGTAATGCGCAGGTTTGCGTGGTTACGGAAGTCGGGTTTTGCACCGGACGTACAGAACCGCCTCCTGAACATGCCTTTTTGACAGGTCTCACCTTTTTGGCAACAAGGCTGACAAGTGCCTTGAGAGGTTGCACACCTCAAAAGCAGCGGCAAAATCCTTAGGAGCTGCTATTAGGCAACCTCAGCCTTTTCGTGCGCAAGGCAATCATGGAGGGGACGATCCTATCGTTATTACACCTCATACGGGAAGACGAGAGGAATGGCCAGTCAAAGGGGCCAAAGAAATGGCACTCATGGTGGACGAGGAAAGTGTGCTAAGCCAGCTCCAGCTGCAGCCTCTTTGCCATCAGCAGCTGCAACATCCGCCACAAAACCACTTTGAGGACTTGCACCACAAAACACCTGTAGGAGGCAGGCTGTCGTAGCATCTGCAAGAATGGCGAGCCATTACTTCAGATGTTTGGGCTCTAGAAATAATAGCCCAAGGCTTTTGCCTTCCTTTTTCTATAGCAACCTCAAAGCAATCCACCAGGGAGACACCTGTTGAAACTTTCAAACCCGCTCCTACAACAGGAAGTTCTAACCTTGCTGGAGAAAGGTGCTATAGAACCAGTACCTGCAGCGGAGAGGAACAAGGGTTGGTACTCCCTGTATTTTTTGATCCCCAAAAAGGATGGAGGACTGAGACCCATCTTGGACTTAAGAAACTTGAACAAGTTCCTCAGGAAGGACAAGTTCAAGATGGTTACCCTTTCTCAGATCCTTCAGGCCCTTCAACTCCAGGACTGGTTGGTGTCATTGGACCTCGAGGATGCTTATTTTCATGTGCCGATTCATCTCAAACACAGAAAATACCTGTGTTGGCGACTCACACTATCAGTTTCGAGTCCTGCCATTTGGGTTGACCTCCGACCTGAGGGTCTTCACCAGGTTAATGGTAGTGGTGGCAGCGCACCTCAGGAGAGGGGGGATTCATGTCTACCCCTACCTGGACGATTGGTTGCTCAGAGTGCCTCTGCCGAGCAAGCACTGGATCATCTGAAAGTCACCTGCCACTTCCTCCACAAACTGGGCTTCTCCCTCAATTTCAAGAAGTCACAGATGACACCTTCCCAACAGCTTCAGTACATAGGAGTTGTATTAGACACGTCCTTGGGAAAGAGCTCGCCTCCCAAGTCGAGGGCTCAAGACATTCTTCAGATGGTTTCCAAATTCCAAAATGCCCAAAATCTCCAGGCTTACGACTTTTTAAGGTTGCTCGGCCTCATGGCATCCTGCATCTTTCTGGTGCCAGAGGCACGCTTGAGGATGAGATCCCTTCAATGGGCTCTAAAGACTCAGTGGTCCAAGTTCTCGGGTCAAATGACAGACCTTTTTCAGATTCCGAACAAGGTCAGACAAGACCTTCTATGGTGGACCTGTACAGAGAACATCCTAAAATGAGAACCTTTTTGGCAACCATGGCCGGAGATCACAATAGTGACGGACGCCTCACTCCTGGGGTGGGGAGCTCATGCCAACGATTTGACAATCAGCGGTCGTTGGTCTCCATCGGAGTCCAAACTACATATCACCTTTTAGAGCTGAGGGCAATCAGACTAGCGCTGAAGGCCTTCCTGCCATCTGTCAGGGGAAAGAATGTTCTGATAATGACGGACAACACAGTGGCCATGCACTACCCAAACAAAAGAGGAGGCGTGGGGGGGTCACTACCCCTGTGCAGAGAGGCAATGCAGCTCTGGTATTGGGCGATTCAGGAGGGAATCTCTTTAACGGCAATTCATCTAGCCGGGGAAGAGAATATGATGGCAGATGCTCTGAGCAGGCAGAGCACGGTATCCCACGAATGGGAACTGGCTCAGGAAGTTATTCAAGATATCTTCGCCCTTTGGGGAACCCCTCAAGTAGACCTGTTTGCAACCGGAATCAACCGAAAATGCGAAAGGTATTGTTCAAGGGAATTTCCCCCGAGAGGAGCCCTGGGGGACGCGTTCGTGGTGGAATGGAATTTCCCACTATTGTACGCGTTCCCTCCGATTCCCGTCATTCCTCAGGTCATCAGGGGGCTGAGAAGGTTTTGGAGCCGCATGATCCTAATTGCCCCTGATTGGGCCAGGAGAACGTGGTACCCGGACCTTCTAGACATGTCCATCTGCCCTCCAGTACGTCTTCCTCAGAGAGAGAACCTTCTCTCTCAAATGGAAGGTCAGGTTCTGCATCCAGAGGTCAAAACGCTCAACCTTCATTCTTGGTAACTGAAAGGCTGAGATACAGGTATTGGAACCTTCCAGATGACATTATGGAGGTGTTGCTTTTGGCAAGAAGGCCAGCAACTAAGTCTCTATACCGTTGCAGTTGGAAAAAGTTTTGCAACTGGTGCAGAGAAAAGAATGTCGATCCTTTTCTATGTTCTATTCCGGAAGTATTATCTTTCCTTCTGACCCTAGCACATAGAGGTTTGAATATTGGAACAATAAAAGGTTACCTTGTGGCGCTTTCCATTTTCAAGCGCTCATCAGAAGAATGCTCCTACTTCAGAATTCCTTTGATAATACAATTCTTAAAAGGACTCACTAATGTGTTTCCTCCTCACCCATTTCAAGTACCGATCTGGGATCTAAATTTAGTCCTAAAATTCTTGATGTGTGCTCCTTTTGAGCCTATGCACACGTGTCCATTAAGATTACTAACGTGGAAAACAGCCTTCTTGGTTGCTCTAACATCAGCAAGATGAGTGATCGAATTGCAGGCACTGTCTTTTGGGCCACCCTATACTGTGTTCCATAAGGACAGAGTTGTGTTGAGGGTAAAACCATCATTTTTACCGAAAGTAATATCTGATTTTCATTTAAGTCAGAACATTGTCTTACCCGCATTCTATCCTCCACCCCATCCTTCGAAGGAGGAGGAAAGATTACACAGGTTGGATCCGAAAAGAGCTTTAAGCTTTTACATCTCTAGACTTTCCAGACTTAGAGTGGACAACCAGCTGTTTATGGGTTACACAGGAAGGGAAACTGGGTCAATCGGTGACAAAACAGACAATTTCACGCTGAATTGTGCTTTGCATTTCAGAATGCTACAGACTAGCTCAAAAAGACCCTCCGGAAGGGTTAAGGGCTCATTCCACCAGAGGCATCGCCTCCTCCACGGACCTTGAAAGAGGTGTTCCAATAAGATCCATTTGTGAATCAGCAACTTGGTCTTCGCTACACACCTTCTCAAAATTCTATAACCTGGATGCTTCCCAGTCTAGGGAGCTAACTGTTGGAAAGGCAGTACTATACTCAGCTATCTAAGAGTATCGAAAAATCTACCCCTCCTCCAGAGGAATTATCCATACTGCTTTGGGAGTCTATCTAAGATGAGGAATACGTTGGAGGACACATTCCACTCGAAGAACAAGTTACTTACCAACTGGTAACGTTCTTTCGATTGGATGTTCCTCCAATGTATTCCTCATCGCCCTCCCAGCCTACCCCTCTGTAGATTTTTCTGGGTTTTTGCCATCTCAAATCTCGCAAGGCTCATACCCGTCTGTCGGCACAATCTACACAGTACAAGATCAAAGATAAAAAGGGGGAAAAACAGAACTGAGGCCAACGGGCGCCGCGTGTGCTACTTATACACCCGATGACGTCACCCTCGACGGAGGACTTCGAGGGACCATAGACTCAACGACATCGACGCACGGCGCCCTCTGCCAAAAAAAATTCCGAAGAGCAGCAAAGATGGATGGAATACATCTAAGATGAGGAATACTTTTGAGGAACATCCAATCGAAAGAACGTTACCAGTTGGTAAGTAACTTGTTCTTTCATCTGACACCTGGCCTTTGTTATATTCCATGGTTTGTAACTGATTCTTCTCCGCCCCTTTGTTTGTTAATAGGTTTGTCTGTGATTATGTTTTGTGTTTGTACCCTTAATTAGGGTTTTGTGTTTGTACCCTTAATTAGGGTTAGCGCCCTTATGCCTTTGGGCCCTTCTTGGCACTTAATAAATAAATAAAATAATACAATTAAATTAAATAGGTCAGAGGGATCCATGGCGTGTGGAAAAAAATGTTGTTTGATGTAAGATTTTGCTGGTCGGGTTGTAGGTTTACTATCAACCACTCAGTGGAAGAAATGGCACTCCTCTCAGACTGCAATAACATGGGCTTTATTTAAATATTGCATTCCCGTTTATCTTGTCCTTGTTTCCTGGTTATTTGGCTCCTTTTGGATGCACTACACAAGCATTTATGTTAAAATGTGACACTTCAAGTAAAACCTTACCACTCACATACCTAGAGTAAACTAATATGCTAATAATGCTAATCCTTACCACTCACACACAGGTAAAGGAACATGCTAATACCAATATAAAGCTTTCCATCTGAGCTTGATAACATTGGTTCTACAGATGTATGTTTTGAAAGACACAACTCTGAGAACATCATAAGGGTCCTCATGTTTCAGGAAATGAGCTGTCACCCAGCACTCCAATTGTTTATCTGAACTATTTATTGACGGCGGTCAGATCATATTTACATGAGCTTTGTGTATTTGCAGCCCTTGAACACATTGTTCCTACATCTTCTCGTTGCAAAAGAAGATTTTGAGGCTGAGTGTGGCAACGAAATCATGAGGTGAGTTGGCTCTCTCAGCACTTGGTGCTTGGGTGATTTATTGATGGGATAGATGTAGCACTTGAAATGGAAACAATTGTGCTCTAAAAGTAACATTATACAAATGTGTCCTGCTTTGCGAAACTAACTTTTTATTAGTGTACACTTTTCTTTAGGATTCTTACTAAAGGCTCACAATAAAACAGTTAGGTCCCATAATAGCTGGTTTGGTAAACTCTGTTATTATGTGAAATGCAGGTTCAGAGATAGCAAAGGAAGGCGTGGGAGATTTGTAACCCACCTTTGCCCCTTATTCCAATTGAACACGCACCATATATATACTTTAAGAAAAATATTATTTCTTTATTTTCTTTCTATTACGCTGTCTTTGTATGAAATATCAATGTTTAATGCGTGGCACCCCTATGTCGTCACATGGATATAATCTGTCATTCACAAATCCCTTCTTGAGTCACGAGAAGCATCAGTATCATTATGTAATCCATGTTTATTTCTGTGCAAACAACCTTTTATTTGCGTGAATTCGTAGCTCAATAATGAGGGTTACATACTCTCACTACATATATCCACATTTTCGCATACAACACAATATTTTTATGAGGACTTTGGAGGAGAGAATAATATTGTGACAATGCCTGAAATCGGGCAATCCGCAGGGGTTCTTTATGCCTTTGGAAAGAAGATGGGCAGTGTGCCCTTAAAAATTGTAATCACAATTTAGAGCAAAGGCTGCGACCCAGCCATGCATGGTGCTCAACCGCGAGGCTTAGATACTCGCAAGTATTTCAATTCAATAAGTCAATAGAAAACACCCCCTAAAACGACATCTAGAAGTAAACCAAGAAGTGGCCAACATAGTCAACATAGTGATCCACAACAAACCTAACCAGAACTGGATTGTATAACCTCATGCTAATGCTAAATAGCTCAGAGCCTGGCTTAAGATCTGGTGAAGACGCATTTTTATGTAATGACACATTTATTTGTATTTATTGGGTATTTATAATGATCCTATACACAAGTGTTTCAAGGCACAGCAAAGACAAGAGTGCGGGGAGGGAACAGGGATGACAAAAATAAAAGTGTTCCTAGTAGGCCATGTGACATTCGGACCATACAAGTACACTAACAAGAAGTGCGGTGGGGTGGGGAGGAAGTGCAGGTCAGGGCGGAAGGACCCATGGGATAAGCGAGTGCCAGGGGAGGCCAGGTGGACAGAGCTAGGGGAATGCAGACCGTGCAGGGGAAGGAACGTCCATGTGCTAAGAGTGAGGTAAGGGGCTGGAAGGGCTCAAGGGGTCCAGGCCCAGCCAGGCTAGTGCAGGAGGAGGGGCCCGGAAGGGCAAGTGCAGGTAGAGGGTGAGGGCACGGGGGTCCTGGGACACCAAGTGCAGGGGTGCACTGGACGAGGAGGGCCTTGTGCCCTATAATAATCTGAAAGAAACAGGCTGCCAGTAAAGCGGCAGATGGGGACATTAGCTAGGGGGGGAGGGGTGAGGAGGAGGGGTAGGAAGAAAGAGAAAAGGAAAGTCTTGATGAGCCGGATCTCGGCAAGTTCTGGAAGCTTAAGTCTGAGAGGGGCGTGGAGGCCATTCCAGAGGGAGGCACCTGCGGATGAGAGAGATCTCCCCCCACTCTCTGCATCTGATCTGCCGAGAGTTGCCGCTAGAAGACCAAAGGGCTCTAGCAAGAAGGTCTTTAAGGAGAGAGAGTTAGATGTAGCTGGTCCCAGGCCCCAGAAAGCCTTATCGATGATGCAGAGGGTCTTGAACTTTATCCTCCCAGTAACCGGGAGCCAGTGGAGACATTTAAGGGCTGGAGAGATGCTATCTCCATGCTTGCGGCCAAGGATAAATCTTGCAGTCCTAGTCTGGATTAGTTCAAGGGGGTGAAGGGAGGAGTTAGGCAGATTGAGGAAGAGGCTGTTGCAGTAGTCCAGCCTGGAGAGGAGCAGAGCTCTGGAGACATTGAGTTTCTGGGCATAGGTGAGGAAAGGGAGAATGCTTCAGAGGAGATGTAGCCAAAAGTGGGTCTTCTTGGCAAGGTCTGTGTTGTGAGGAGAGGAGAGAGAGAGGAGTCGAAGATGACACCAAGATTTTTTGCCTCACAGGAGGGTGAGGGGATGGGGCCCATGGAGGGTGGGCAGAGTATGGGAGGGAAGGAGGGAGTAGGTGTCCCAATGAGAAGGATCTCTGTTTTACTGGCTGTCAGGCAAGATTGTATGCAGTACCCTTTGGGTGCACTACAACAACCCTGACCTCCTGGCAATAGGAACCCAACTTTTAGTGTAAGTCTGTACTACACAGGTTGGTAGTGTGGCTGAGCAGCCAGGCTTATCTCAAGAGGGGTCAATGTGAGCTGTAGGGGAGTTGCACAGCGATTCACAGTTACAAGTATTCAAATAAACACCTACAGACAAGGTTTCTTGAAGAAACAATTACTAGTTTATTTATCAGTCAATTAGAGTAAGCCTTCTTCAGAAGGGAGCAATATAACAATATAATAGTAACACTCAAATACACTTCGAAACACACACTCTTGGTTTCTAAATCAGTAAAGACCCTTTTGGGATGGCCCACAGTCACAACCTACACCCTCAGGTGACTTCAATAGATAGGGTGCGGGGGACATTAATATCTTACTGTTGCATTTAGAATACTTTTAGAAATTGGTTAAAGGTAATTAGAACAAGAGATCACAACTATTCTTAGGCAGGCAAATACTTTTGATCCACTAAGCAGTCATTCAGTGTCATGATCTCTGCTTCCAAAAGATCAGGACTTGCCCGACTCCCTTGGAAGCAGACCCATAACCCCAGTTCCGAGTGCCAGCCAGTCCCAATTGGGACCTTTTGGACCCTGTCCTGGCGCCAGTGGCACCAGGCTCATAAAGATGCCCAGTCCCAGCGCTGGAAGCGCCGGGCTCATAATGCTTGGGTGGACTTACCTGCAGCAGACCATGCTGCTTACTTACCTGCCAGTTGAACCCCTGATCCTCTTCTGTTTGGGACTACTTTTCCTGTTGGGTGGGGCAGGAGCCACTCCCTAGGTTCAGAACACTGGAACTCTTCTGGAAAGCAGGAACTCTTTTCTTACCTAGGCGTGGCTGTGGAAGGAGACACCTAAGCACTACAGGAGGCTATTTAAACCACACCCGATGGATGAATCTTGCTTTGCGTTATTCTGCATTCTCTGCAGCAGAACGCTCATCGTGTCTTCTGCTTCTCATCCTGGGCCTAAGGGAACAAAGGCTTACCATCCTGGAATCCAGTCTTCAGCAGCACCTGTAAGCACTACGGTCTTCAGTGGCAGCGCATCTCTTACCTGGTCCATCGGCTGTCACCAACGCCTCGCGCTGCATTCCGGCATCTGAAAGACAAAAGCTTACCAGCTCTTCGCACGCTCCGGAGGCCTTCGGCGCTGCATCCCGCATCTGAAAGACAAAAGAAGGTGCGTTTAAAGACATTGGGCAACTTTATTACTCACGTGCCATTACTCCTTCCCACGCCGAATCCAGTGGGTATTCCAGCACCCTTCAGCTTCTCTAAAGCTCCGAACTTGTACCTGCAAGATAAAAGGGACAGTTAGTGCGCATCGTGAAGCAGGCTACAAGCGCTTACTTACGTGCTTCCAGGCGCTTCTATTCCTCACGCGGGTTCGATCCTCAACTCTCATCAGCCCGCCATCCGCCATCGCCGGAACCCTGCAAAACAAGAGATATCATTACAAAAGACTTTTAAGACATTTGAAGTGCCCAGAACTTACCGTTCGTGCAGTTAACGACGGACAGCAGTCCTCTGAGGTCAAGAGGCCTGCACCCTTATCCAGTGAAGAAACTGGTTACGGCACCCTGCCCCGAGGCAGATGGAGAGCTCTGCGTTCACTTACCTAAGGTGAGGGTGTTAACCTTTGGGGTTCTACAGGAGAAGAGAAAGGGAAGAGGAGAGAGGCACCCAATAACCCCAGTTCATTAGTCCCATATTTTCTATCTGCAGACATCTTACTCTTCAAGTCAGACATACAGTGCACAGAGGTCCAGCCCAAAGAGCCAACCGTGTGTTACACATCACCTTTGAAGATACGGCATTCACCCAGTCAAGACCGGCGCCTCTGCGGGAATCAGGTGAGTGTTACAGAACGCAAAGCCTATCGCAAAACTCCCACCCAGGCGCTATGGAAACCTCGGATACCGACCAGCTAGCCCAGTTACTTGGGGAACTAAGAGCAGAGGTGCATGCAGCCCGTCAGGAAACAAATGCTCTAAGAAGGGAACTGATTCTTTCCAAGGAGCGAACAGACAATCTCGCTAGACAATTGCTACAGTCACAAGCCGGACAAACTCCGTTACCTGCATCAGGGGCAAATCTTCCTTCAACATCCTCTACGAACCCAGTGCAGATCAACCTACCTGGGAATGTACCTCTGGCTCCGCCCGAACGATTTTCTGGTGACCCAAAGAGGTTTGCAGTATTTATTAATCAGTGCCGGTTGCACTTCTTATGACGGCCAGCAGCCTTTCCAACTGATCAAGCTAAGGTAGCTTTCGTGCTTTCGTACCTTAGTGGCAATGCGGCAGACTGGTCGATCCCTCTAGTTAATCAAGATGATCCGGTTCTCCATGATTTTCAAGCTTTTCAGCTCAGTATGGAAAAACTGTTTGCAAGACATTCACAGGGGCAGGCCTTGGACAATGAGCTCCTTTCATTGCGACAGGGTAATCAAGACCTTTTGGCTTATATTGCGTCTTTCAACAGACTGATAGTGGAAACTCGATGGCCTGAGGACAAAAGGATTATGCTGTTTTATAGAGGTCTACGTGGAGAGCTCAAAGATGTGTTAGCCCAAGTAGTGAATCCCCCGCAAGACTGTTCGGACTATATTGACTTAGTCGTTCAAATAGACCACAGACTGCAGAACAGGAAGGCCGATCGTTCCAAGTTTGATGCTCGAGTATTTTCCAAACCACCAACTCCTACCAAAGGAGTAGACTCCGGGGAACCCATGCAAATAGGGGGCCTGAAAGGACCACTAACACAAAAGGAGCGGGAAAGGAGAAAACAGCTGCAATTATGCCTCTATTGCGGAAACTCGGGGCAGTTTCTTCGAGTCTGTCCGGTGAAACCAGCCAAGAAGGCAGTAGGAGCTGCAGTTACCAGGGTCACAAACTCTGAGCAGGGAAACGACCTCGCCCGACAAGAATAGAGGTCCTCTTGCCGAGCGTTAAAACCAGTTCCGTGACCTCGCATTTCGTGATACCTATGGTCCTCATTAGCCCTGAACATCCGGATCGATTACATGCGATTGAAGCTTACGTCGACAGCGGTGCCATCGGCAATTATGTGGATCATGAAATGGTTTTGAGGATGAATCTGACTCTTTGTCCAAAGGCTGTAAAGGACGTCATTACTACGGTGGATGGTACGGAGATAGCCTCCGGACCAGTAACGCATACCACCCAAGAAGTGACGCTAGTAAGTCAAGATGGACACCATGAGAAGATCGTGTTCGATGTGATCAAGGCCCCTCAGTTCCAGATTATTCTAGGAATTCCTTGGTTAGAGAAGCACAATCCTCAGATCGATTGGCGAGCAAGAACGGTTCAGTTTCCAGAATGTGTCTCTACTTGTCACCCTCGACCTGGTGTTGCACTGGCAGCAATTTCCTCGGAGGCTCCTCAGTTACCTCCTGAATACCTAGAATTCCAAGATGTTTTCCGGAAGGATCAGGCTAACTCACTACCTCCTCATAGGTCTTATGACTGCCAGATAGACCTGATACCTGGATCTACTCCTCCTTGTAGTAGAATTTATGCCCTCACCGAGCCTGAGAATCTTCACCTCCGACAATACCTGGATCAATACCTAGCGAATGGGTTTATTTGTCCTTCCAAGTCCCCTGCTTCCTCAGCTTTGTTCTTCGTTCCAAAAAAAGAAGGGGACCTTAGAACTTGTATAGATTATCGCGCCCTGAACCAGATCACCGTTAAGAATAGATATCCGTTACCTTTGATCCCTGAACTCCTGGACCAAGTCAGAAAAGCATGCATATATACAAAGCTGGATCTTAGAGGAGCCTACCACTTGGTACGAGTAAAAGAGGGCGATGAATGGAAGACGGCCTTCCGCACCAAGTATGGGCTATTTGAATATCAGGTCATGCCCTTCGGACTTTGCAATGCCCCGGCCGCCTTTCAATATTTTATGAACGATGTCCTCAGAGAGCTCATAGATGTGTGTGTTGTTGTTTACATTGACGACATCCTCGTTTATTCTTCATCGGAAACTGAACATCGGAAACACGTGAAAATGGTCCTCGAGAGATTGCGTCAACACAAACTTTTCGCTAAGTTGGAAAAATGTGTTTTCAACGTGACTGAAGTTGAATTCTTGGGATTCATATTATCACCTAGCGGAGTGCGTATGGATTCAAAGAAGGTTGATGCAATTCTCAAATGGCCATCGCCATCCTCCGTAAAAGGTGTTCAAAGCATGTTAGGCTTCGCTAACTTTTACCGCAGGTTTATCCCCGAATTCTCTCGAATAGTCCAGCCCATCACCGCCTTGTTAAAGAAAAACAAATGTTTTGAATGGTCTACCGGGGCGGAACAAGCTTTCCAGAATTTGAAGACTAGATTTATCTCTGCACCGATCTTAAAACATCCTTGCCCAGAACTCCCCTACATCGTTGAAACTGATGCTTCGAGCCTTGGCATGGGGGCAGTTCTATCACAAAAGGACCCAGTAACCAATCAGTTGCATCCCGTGGCATTTTGGTCCCGCAAATTCTCGCCTCCTGAAATCAATTACACTATTACTGATAAGGAACTTCTAGCTATCAAGTCCACCTTTAAGGCTTGGCGGCATTATCTTCTGGGGGCCCGACACACCGTTACTGTGATTACAGATCACCGAAACCTGCAATATTTGAAAACTGCAAAAGCTCAATCCTCTAGGCAACTCCGTTGGGCACTATTCTTTGCTGAGTTTGACTTCATAATTACCTATCGACCTGGTACGAAAAACGGTAAAGCTGATGCCCTTTCTCGGATGGGAGTGGAAGAACATTTGATCAATCCTAAACCTGTACCTATCATTCCCGAAAAAAGAATTTTAGGTGTAATCGCCACACAATCCATAGAGGAAGTTAAGGATAAAGCCAGGCTACTGGTAACTCCAGCAGACATACATAATTGGCATCTGCAGGGAAAGGACTTTACGGTGAAGGACAACCTATTATATTTCCAAGAACGGTTATACCTGCCCAGCACAGATTTACAGAAAAAGGTAATCTCTTGTTATCACGATTCTTTAATGGAAGGACATCCCGGTATGACCAAGACCTCGGAAAAGATCAAGCGCTACTTCTGGTGGCCGTCTTGGAAAAAAGATATCAGAGACTTTATAATGTCCTGTGGAGTATGCGCCCAAAACAAGAGTCAAAAGGAAAAACCAGCCGGCCTCTTACGCCCTATTGACATCCCGCCTCACCCTTGGCATACGCTTTCTATGGACTTCATCACCGATCTACCTCCATGCTCCGGATACAATACGATCCTAGTAATCGTGGACCTATTCTCCAAGATGGCGCATTTCATTCCACTCAAAGGCTTACCAACAGCAGCAATTCTGGCCTGAGAATTTCTCGAAAACATCATCCGACTGCACGGTTTTCCTTCAGTTCTAATTTCGGATCGAGGTAGTCAATTTATTTCTCATTTTTGGCGAAGTTGCTGTCGGTCGACTCAAATTGATGTGAGACTTTCGACCAGCCACCACCCTCAAACTGACGGACAAACCGAGAGGACCAATCAAACTCTGGAACAGTATTTGCGCTGCATGCTACAACAAACTGAAAAAACTTGGAAAGATATCCTTTGGATAGCCGAATATGCCTACAATAACTCTGTCCACTCGGGAACTGGGAAGACCCCGTTTTTTCTTTTATACGGTAGTCGCCCTCGAACCTCGGAGTTGGATCCACTCCAAGATCTTGGAACACCAGCAGTAGACCACCTGCATTCTACAATCACCCAAGCCTTTAAGGAAGCCGTTTCTCACCTTCAAAGGGCTAAAGAACAATACAAGAAAGGAGCAGACCAACATCGGAAGGAAGCCCCCCAATATCAAGTAGGAGATCAAGTCTGGTTATCCACCAAATATCTACCTCTAAAAGGACCACGCACATTCAACCCAAGATACCTTGGTCCCTATTCCATCACTACCATAGTAAATCCAGTAGAGGTCAAGTTGGACTTGCCCCCTCACATGAAGATCCATCCGGTCTTCCACGTCTCTCTATTAAAACCCGTGCAACCTCAAACCCGACTAACTACATCTCCAAAACCTATTCTAGTTGATGGAGAACCCGAGTTTGAAGTCAAAAGCATCCTGGATTCCAAGATCTCCAAATCTAAACTATTTTACCTGATTGACTGGAAAGGCTACGGTCCCCAAGAAAGATCCTGGGAACCTGCAGAATATGTCCACGCGCCTCGTTTAATCAAAAGATTTCATCGAACATTTCCTAACAAGCCCAAACCCCCAGAGAAGCCCGGTTTGGGAGGGGCCTTGAGGGGGGGTGCTGTCATGATCTCTGCTTCCAAAAGATCAGGACTTGCCCGACTCCCTTGGAAGCAGACCCATAACCCCGGTTCCGAGTGCCAGCCAGTCCCAATTGGGACCTTTTGGACCCTGTCCTGGCGCCAGTGGCACCAGGCTCATAAAGATGCCCAGTCCCAGCGCTGGAAGCGCCGGGCTCATAATGCTTGGGTGGACTTACCTGCAGCAGACCATGCTGCTTACTTACCTGCCAGTTGAACCCCTGATCCTCTTCTGTTTGGGACTACTTTTCCTGTTGGGTGGGGCAGGAGCCACTCCCTAGGTTCAGAACACTGGAACTCTTCTGGAAAGCAGGAACTCTTTTCTTAACTAGGCGTGGCTGTGGAAGGAGACACCTAAGCACTACAGGAGGCTATTTAAACCACACCCGATGGATGAATCTTGCTTTGCGTTATTCTGCATTCTCTGCAGCAGAACGCTCATCGTGTCTTCTGCTTCTGATCCTGGGCCTAAGGGAACAAAGGCTTACCATCCTGGAATCCAGTCTTCAGCAGCACCTGTAAAGACAAAGAAAGAACAGGTTAGCACTACGGTCTTCAGTGGCAGCGCATCTCTTACCTGGTCCATCGGCTGTCACCAACGCCTCGCGCTGCATTCTGGCATCTGAAAGACAAAGGCTTACCTACTCTTCGCATGCTCCGGAGGTCTTCGCACTGCATTCCGGCATCTGAAAGACAAAAGCTTACCAGCTCTTCGCACGCTCCGGAGGCCTTCGGCGCTGCATCCCGCATCTGAAAGACAAAAGAAGGTGCGTTTAAAGACATTGGGCAACTTTATTACTCACGTGCCATTACTCCTTCCCACGCCGAATCCAGTGGGTATTCCAGCACCCTTCAGCTTCTCTAAAGCTCCGAACTTGTACCTGCAAGATAAAAGGGACAGTTAGTGCGCATCGTGAAGCAGGCTACAAGCGCTTACTTACGTGCTTCCAGGCGCTTCTATTCCTCACGCGGGTTCGATCCTCAACTCTCATCAGCCCGCCATCCGCCATCGCCGGAACCCAGCAAAACAAGAGATATTATTACAAAAGACTGTTAAGACATTTGAAGTGCCCAGAACTTACCGTTCGTGCAGTTAACGACGGACAGCAGTCCTCTGAGGTCAAGAGGCCTGCACCCTTATCCAGTGAAGAAACTGGTTACGGCACCCTGCCCCGAGGCAGATGGAGAGCTCGGCGTTCACTTACCTAAGGTGAGGGTGTTAACCTTTGGGGTTCTACAGGAGAAGAGAAAGGGAAGAGGAGAGAGGCACCCAATAACCCCAGTTCATTCATCCCATATTTTCTATCTGCAGACATTTTACTCTTCGAGTCAGACATACAGTGCACAGAGGTCCAGCCCAAAGAGCCAACCGTGTGTTACACATCACCTTTGAAGATACGGCATTCACCCAGTCAAGACCGGCGCCTCTGCGGGAATCAGGTGAGCGTTACATTCAGTTATTGCAGGCTAAGCCAAAGTCAATGGGCAAAAGTCTTATATGGGCTGAAGCACTTCTGGTAGGTAAGTAGGAAAAGTCTTTGCACAGTGTTTTAGAAGTCTTTGAAGAAAAGAAGAATCAAATGTAGGGCCACAAGCTGGTTAGACTTGTGAGTAGTAGAAGATGCAAGCAACTCTACAATAAGAGGTAAGTTCTCTCAGACTTTACAGTACCTTTGTATTGAAGAAAATGTGCAGCAGATGACTTCTGTTCCTGTGCAGCTCTGCAGATCTCACTGTTCCTGGGCCTCAGTCGTGGGGACAAGGAGGTCTTCTTGGGACTCCTGCACTACAATGGAAATGGTCACCGCTCGCAACCAACAATCTTTCCAACAAGTGGCACTTCAGTATTTCCGCTCATCACGACTACCGCAAATAGCAACACCGTGGTTTCTGGCTGTTGAGACAGACTTTCCTTGCTTCTGGGGTCCTGCACTCTGTTGAGGGGGTTCAGGCTCGGTCAGTCCTGCTTCCTGAGTGTCCGGAGGATCTTCCTGGAGCTCTTGGCCAGCTCAAAAGCAACGCATACAATCTGGTGTTCCTCTCCCTGGTGATTCGGTTTCCAGCAGCAACTCTGTGGAAAGGCAACCAGCTCCGAGAGAATGTCCAGGTGGCTTACTTTGGAGTTGATTGGTCCCACCAACTCAAGGGGAGAAGTCGTCCTTGCAGGGGCTTCTCTGTCGATACGAATTTGGAGTTTCAGCACAGCAGCAGGGCTTCACTGGGCAAACCAATGGTCCAGGAGTTGTAGCAGACGTCCTCTTTAAGTTCTTCTTTGGTTCCTTTGTCCAGTGGTCGACTCTGCCTTCCAAGCCAAAAGCCTTGCCTTTTATTCAGTTCTCTCCCATTCATTCCACCCTAGCTGTCAGTCACCCAGCAAGCAACAGGGTATAATAATCCAATATGCGAACCTCCCACTTATAGCGGTAAGGATAGCCCAGAGGAGATCTTTAAGATCCTGCAAGACAAAGAAGAGAAGAGTGAGCAGTTGAACATATCAACAGAAATTGAAAGGGAAATTAAGAGATGGTAAGGAGAGAAAGATAAAGCTGATGAGGTAATGTTCGCGCAGAACAAATGGATGGGTGGACAGATATTACTCAAGTTATATGGGAAAAGCATCGAGGAAGTTAGGCAAAGAGAAGATAAGGACCAACAAGATAAAAGGGACTGAGAACGGGAGAAGAGATTGAAAGTGGATGAGCAGAAAAGGAAGAACAGGGAGCGGCAAGAACATATGTATCAGGAGGAGCAAGAAAAGAAAGAAGAAAGGGCAGAAGAGCAAAGAAAGTATGACAATAGACAAACGGCGATGGAAGACAGGGATATAGAAGAAAGGGAGAGAAGAGGAGGAAGCGCAAAAATTAAGGGACAAAAGAATACAGAGGCAAAGAGAGGGGAGGAAAGGAGAGCAGGAATAAGGAGAGAAGAACGAAGGTAAGAGGAAGACAGAACTAGAAGGGAGTCGAGAAAGCAAAGAGAATTAGATGAAGAGCTAGAACGAAGGAGACAGCGGGATTTTGATATTAGCCTTAATTCGTAAGGAGCCAGTAGGGCCAAGCACAGCAATACGATGGGACGGAGCAGAAAAGTTCCTTCTGATAAAGGAAGCAAAGTCAGGGGCATCGAGAATAATATTGGAAGAAGAAAACTTTGACATAGGAAGCATCAAAATTGGGATCGATGAGGCCTATCAAGCATTAAAGGAAGGTAGCAATTGTGCAAATCGAGGGAAGGGAGACCCATACCTAGCATTTGAATGATATGATATGATAGTTTATTTATAATCACAAAGCGAAGAAGAAAATCTGTTTAGTCTCGAGCATAGAGCATTGTCCTTAAGCAGACTGAACTTAGACCAGGGTGAAGGGGACGTCAGTCACACTTCCTGAGGACAAGACATGTCAGATGAGGCACGAGAATCCTTCCTTGGGGAAGAAGGAGGGAGCGCATGCGCCCCCGAGGAAAGCCTGCAGATAGACAAGGAAGTAAGATGGTTGGATTTAGAACAACCTAAGGATAGGATGCCCGATCCTGTAGCATATGCACAGCGTCCCGAGGACGATCGTATAGTGAGAAGGGAGAATCACTGCCATATGTGAGCAGACTAAGATTACTACCATCAAGGAGACAGACAGGAACGATCGGAGCTGACAGCGGGTTAGTGTTTAGGCAGTTTCCCTTATTGGAAAAAGGGGGCGCAAGACCACAGTATATTTCATGGCCGCAGATGGACAAGGATAATTTAAGGTGCAAGCTCCCGAGTTTGACTTCGGGCACTGGGAAATGGATATACGAGTTGAAAAAATGACAGGAAGAAACACACTCGCCATAGGCGATGTTAAGGGTCTCCCGGCAGCTATCCTTGGAGAAAGGGCTGATGACATATGGAGGAAAGCAGGGTATTCAAGTGTGACAGCACAAAACACAGCACACAATGGAACGCAGTTTAAAAATTGCAGAGCAGATGTTTGGAGGGCTCCCGATATATCAGATATGGGTACAATTTTGACACGTAAGATGAAGGAAGATGAAGACCTATTGCTTACATTCAGGATATTCAAGAGAAATGGCAGCTTGAAACTCATGAGCCATGGGAAAAAATGGTGGCATTATTTTACCACATTTTGTGTCTAGGGTTGCCTGGGGCAGTACAGAGACAAATGAAGAGGCAGGTGGGGATGGAAACAAAACCATGGCCTGAGATACAATTGACGATAGTGCATCACTGTCAGCAATTGCAAGAGAAAAATCGGAAGAAGGATGAGGTTAGGCAAATCGAGGAAGCTAAGTTATTCCAGAAGAAATTGTCAAAATATGCCATGGAAGGGGCGGTATTGACAAGCAGAGAAGGACTGGGAGTGCAGGAAGCAATGGGTTTATTGCAGGTGAATAATCAGCGCCCGACGGACCAAGGTGGGTATGGGTTCGTGCCACTTGGCCAGTGGTCGAAGTTGGCAGGAGCGGTGCTCCTCTACTTTTTAAAATTAAGTTTTACTGTCCCTGTACTTTTATTTTAAAAAGAAACCGTTCCGGAATGCTTTCATTTTCAAATAAAAGTGCAGGAAGAAGTTGTAACTTGCACTTTCACTGCACTGCACTGAACATTCCCTTAAAAAGCAGGCGCATGTGTTTTGGAGATTGTATTGTGCATGGGAAGTGGTGTGGAGATGGGGTCTGTGTGGAGCGGGGGCAGGCCAGTAGGGAACATAGTTCCACTACTTCTTTTCATACACTTCGACCACTGCACGAAGCAGAGGTACGGGCTATAGCGGAAGAGGGGGATTGCAAAATAATCAAGGTTGATATCAGAATGCACAGAATGAGAACCAGAACACCCACAGAGGATTTAACCAAAGGGGACTTGTCAGACGAGCACCTCCAATATGTTGGACTTGTGGGATGACAGGGCACATTGCATGCGTATTTGGGAGTCAAGGGAATGTACAGAATGGTCAATTCTCAAGAGGGGGACAGCTTATGCTCCACTATATAGCACAAAAACTAGGGAAGGGTATGCCCAAGATCAAACTGTGTATCAGACACAAGCGCCGCAAATGCAACAGGTACAGCAACCAGAGCAAGTGCAAATGAATCCACCACAAGGACAGTCACAACAAGCCCCTATGCAGACACGGTAGTACGCTCACACAGGACAAGTGCTGACACCATAATAGGAGGTGCCACTGTGGTAGGAAGAAATCTGTTCACAGGGAGGGCAGTATGCCTGTACCCACAGTAGGACAGTTCACAGGATGACTTGATGTGTTCAGTACTATATGTGACATTAGTCCCCCAAGAGGAACCAAGGGTCGATGTGACGATAGGCGGCAAATCTTTTTCTTTTCTAGTAGACACCAGGGCTACTCGTTCATGTATACGAGAGGGAAAATATCCAATGTCGGGACTTGCCACGAATGCTCATGGGTTCTCTGGAGCTACAAGTAGAGTTCCTTTTACTGATGAATTACCAGTCTCTATAGGAGAGTGTGACATGTCTGTTCCTTTGTTATATTCGCGACAAACACCAGTTTACATTTTGGGAAGAGACTTAATGACCCACCTTAACATGACGATTTCATTTACTGATCAAAGGATAGTGTGTTCCACTCCAGGAATACACTATTTAGAATGTGGGTGAATGTATACTGGCGTTCACAGGGCAAGTGGCTTTGCGAGGCATTCCAATGGATCCAGACATTCTTCTGTATGGGGTGAGCAGTCTACTGACATGGCTACTTGGCTTAGTTGGAAAAACTGTGAGGATACCTGATGAGTTCTTGTTTAGGCCACAGATACCTAGGGACGAAGAGGGGGGACAGACTCTCCCTATAGAATTGGAGGCAGCCATAGTTCAGAGGGAAATGGTAATGCTCGAAGGAATGGACGATGAGGGTAGACCATGAAGAGCAGTAATCGCTCTCGAAGAAGGGTACAGATTAACTGACATCACTGATGATGACATGTTTATGGAAGATCAAACAGATGATGAGGTAGTGTTCTTTATGAGCATCACAAATTGGATAAGAATAGAGAAAAGGAAAGTCCCACAGCGAATGGCGATAATGCAGCAGTGTCCAGCATTTTTTCAGGAAGTCTTGGAGAAGGTGTCAATCGTCCTATGGACCACAGGCCCTTATGACGTAGGTCTATTAAAGGGAAAATGGGAAGTCAAAATAAAACTGACGCCAGGGATGATTTTACCTTGATTTTACCTTGAGCAAGACAGTGCCCCATGTGCTGATGAGGGAATATTTCAGCACCTATTGAAGCAAGGTGTATTCTGGTGCCATCCGAATCATCGTATAATAGCCTGGTGTATTCAATCAAAAAATCGAAGGGAGGTTTGTGGAGATTCACACAAGATATGAGACCGATTAACCAGATTGTAGATGCAGAGTTTCCATTAGTTCCTAATCCGGCAACAATACTATGCAGTATCCCAGTGGAAGCTCGATATTTCATGACGATCAATTTGAAAAATGCGTTTTTCTCAATCCCGTTGCATAAAGACTCGCAAGACTTGACTTCTTTTACGTTCCACTAAACTCAACTGAAGCATACTCATTTGCCCCAGGGGTACTGTGAGTCTCCATCAATATTTAATTGAGTCTTGCAGATGTATTTGGGCAATATTGATCTTAAGAGTGTGGTGAGACAGTACGTAGATGACATTTTAATTTGTAGCACGATGGAAGATGAGTGCAGGCAAGACTATTCAGTTGATGACTAATCTAGCAGACAAAGGATACATGGTAGACAAAGAGAAGTTACAATACTGACAAGAAGAAGTGTTATACATAGGGCAGTTAATTTCACATGAAGGAAAGAAGGTGACACCGGAAATGGCTGAGGCGATTATGAAAACCGCAAAGCCAAACACTGTGAAACAGATGCAACAGTTTCTGGCAACTATGTTAGGGCCTGGGTGTTTGATTACAGTTCATACACAAGACCCCTTTTGCAAGCTTTAAAGAAAGCACAAGTGGATAAAGTGAAAATAGAGTGGACTGAGGAAATGGAGGATGGATTTGAAGAATTGAAATAAACTATTTGTACAGCCCCTGTTTTGGGAATTCCCAATTATGCTGAGGAATTGTATCTGTTTTCACACACAAATGGGACAGTCATGACAGCAATACTTGCACAGCGGACCACATTGGGGTACAAGCCTTTAGCACATTACAGTGGGATTTTAGACTCCGTTATGAAAGGACACTTTGCTTGCAAACAGTCATTGGCAGCTGCTGCATTCGCAATTGAGACGTCTACAAGTATTGTCATGGGCTGTTCTATGACTGTCTTCGTGGAGCATGCTCTGTTTGCCATTTTAGAAAAATCCAAGGGTACATTGACATCCCAAAGAGCTTTAGCCTATGAGGTAATAATTTCGAATCAGACGATTAAAATAGTGAATCCTGCCACTTTTGTAGTTGAGCCAATAGCTGACGCGATCATGTGCATAACTGTGCAAATTATGTTGAATTTTATGATAATATACCCAGTGTGAAAGAAAATGCTTTTTCAGGAGGGGAAATTCTCTTTATTGAAGGTTCTTCGAAAATTGATCAAACTAGTGGGGAAAGGCATTGAGGCGCAGCGGTAGTAAGGCAGGAGTTGAATGGTGATTTTTGAAGTTGTAGCAAGTACAAGGCTCCCATCTCTTTTCAGCACAAGCAGCTGAGTTGGAAGCGCTTATTGTTGTGCTCGAGAAACACAAGTGCAAGAAGTGATGGTGTACAGTGACTCCGCCTTTGTGAAATCAACCATAAACGCAGGGCTAATACGCTGGAAAAGGAGGGGCTACCTCCATGCTGACGCCACTCCAGTACACCACGCATCCTTATTGGACATGCTTATTAAAGCACTACAACTCCCAATGGCCATAGCAGTCGTTAAGTGTGCAACTCACACTTAGCAAACAGATTTTATTTCTTGCGGGAATGAAGCTGCAGATGTAGAAGCCAGAAGGGTTGTATATTCTCCAGATATTTTGAGTTTTGATACTCCGACTGTTAAAGAAAAAGGTAGTCATGTCCATGGTAGTACAAGAAGGGTTTAATAAATTGTCAATGACCCAATTATGGAGATTCAAGGGAGTGCATCACAGGATGAGCAGGAATTATGGAAGCAAAGGGGGTGTTCTTTATCCCCCACTGAAGCATTATGGCAACAAGATAGCACTGGAAAGCCGGTGATGCCAGTAGCATTGTTGAAAGTCACGCTTTAACAGCTGCATTACCCCACGCATGTAACTAGGGAGAGTCCTGCTGCAACAATTGTAGAAGACTGGTTCATTCCGTATCTGTTAGAACACGCTGCATTCATTATGGTAAATTGCATCGTGTGTCAAAGGGTTACTGCTGGGCATACACTGAGAACAATTAGAGGGGTAATACCTCAATCAAATGGTCAGTTTCAGCATTTACATATTGACTTTGTCGATATGCTGCAGGTGTGTAATGGATATAGGTATCTATTAGTGGTGATGTGTCCCTTCTCCAGGTGGATCGAGGTAGGTCCGTGCACACACACTGATGTCACTTGCACAGCAAAGTTTTTAGTATGCAAAGTTTTTCCAAGATGGGGTGTGTGAGAGGTGCTGAGATCCGACAATGGGCCACATTTTGTGAATGAGGTATTTGAACAGATAAGACTCCTATTAAATATAAAACACATGTTTTCTTCTGCTTATCTCCCGCAAGCAAACGGAATATGTGAGAGACTCAACAGCCTCCTTAAAGAAAGGATTGGCAAGATTAAATTGACATTGAAGAAGGGATGGCTATATTGCCTATCCTTAGCTTTATATGCACTTCGGAATCAGCCTGGTTCGGACCACGACCTCACCCCCCATGAACTAGTGACTGGGCGGCGAATGAGAATGCCTCTTACACCTCTGTCTAGAAGTAGAAGTGATGCCCAGAGTGTAGCTAAGACTTTAGGTGATGAACTGCATGATTATTTGACATTTATGACCTCTAGCATCTCTCTCATTAAAGATCAAATAAAGCATCAGCGGGGTCGATATCAGAACACCGATGAAGACAATTCAACAACCGGATCAAGTGAACTTTTATCGGCATTGAAGTTGTTGGTTGGAGATTCTGTATCAGTGGAAAACTTCACCAGAAAGTGGTACGAGCCACGTTTTCATGGCCCCTTTTGTGTTGAAAACATAACCCCCTTGGCTGTGAAGGTCCAAGGGCAACGAGCTTGACTTCACTTAAATGACGTGAAAGCATATAAAGGCGAGACCTACACTCCCACCGTTGCCAATCCAGAAGCAAGACAAGACAGTATGTGCAGACTCGATTGATGACCAAGAAGGACGATAAGGTAGTTCAGTTGATAAATGCAGATTTTGCATTTGGACTAAGACTCGAATGGACACTCCTTATAGATATTTTAGTAGGAGTGCAAACCCTTGCTGAGAGTCTTAGGAATCTTGAAAAAGGAACTTTATAATTACATTGACGTATCAAAGTTTTGCCTAAATGTCATATATTGATCAGAAATTGGAAACGTGATCAATATCCAGATTCAATTCTTGGTGCATACTTGTTCTAAGTAGTTAACCTCTGCGGTTCTCACAGACCATGATGTACATGCTTGCTGTTTTTGTGTTTATCCATAAGCTTATCCTGCTCTTGTCAGAAGAGACATTGATATTCACACTTTTTTACAGGATCCTAAAAATAGCCCTGTGATTAGCAGGCTGCTAATTGCGATCATTGAACAGATACCGCAAATGCAGCTGTAAAAGAAATTGGTAAAGTGTATTAAAAATGAGAAATTTGGAAACTGGCATGGTTCTAGAGAAAGAACAGCAAGTACCAGGATGTCACAAAAGGTGGATGTCAGAGTTTTGGTGCATGATATATGCCTGCACAATTACACTCTATCTTTCCATCCCTCTTCATTTACAGTCTCTATTATACTAGTGCCCCCACTGAGGTAGAGGCCACTATGGTTCTCCTCACTAAGAGAACTTTTTGATTTGCTTCATGAGTACTATGTAAGTTCTGACTTTGTGGTGAGACATAATAGAAATGCAGAGGAAGATAACGAGGGGATAAATACCTGTTTAGCCAATGCAGCACATCTGGGTCTTAACATGTGGTATTAGCATATGAGAAGTGTGGGAGAGAGAACCTCTAAGGAGAGCTGCTATGTCTGTGCTCTCATACCCTATGCCCTGAATACAGTGCACACTTTTATTTCAAGAGAAGTCCCAGAACACATTGCCAAATGCCTTGTTCATCCTGCAGCATGCATGACCCGAGGACCATTCCAGGGAAGTTGGGCCACTCTGCGGTGGAGATCGAAATGATCATTTCCATTCCAGGATGATTATATCAAGACTACACAGATGGAAAGGGTACCTGCATGGAAGAGCAAAATGCTTACGTATCCTGTGGCAGGACAGGAAGAGGTATCAATTGCAGACATGAAGAGACTGAACTGCCCTGATAAAACAAAGTAGCTGGATGGCCTGGATGTTGGGAACAAACTGAAGTCTTAGTCTATGGACAAGTGAAATCCAAGAAGGGATGGGAAGAAGGACTGATATCCTGCACAGCTAATCTACTAAAGGCAGAATATGTGCAAGATGTCCAGAGAGTAAACAATGGGTGTTTTAAGTCATGGTCCAAGTGTGCCAAACTTCTGACATGGGTAGAAGATGAATCGGGTCCTATGGTTGTGATCACATTGGCGAATGCAACATTGTGCTTCCGGAGACGGGAAAAGAATTGTGTGTGAGATAATAAAGGCTGCAAAACTATAGCTGAAGTTTCCAAAATGGGAGCACGGACAGCTTTTCTGATGGATTGATATTGGGCTTGTGGGCCTAGGGCCTTCATGAAGCTGCCTAAGGATTGGGGAGGAACGTGTTCCTTGGTGCTTGTCCATGTTCCAGCATTAGTAATTCCTTAATGTCTTGAACATTAGAGAATTTCCAAACGTGGATGCCCATTTGAGAAGGAGATCGCTTGAATGTCTAAATCGAAACCAGAAGGGAGAATTACTTCTGAGCAAAATCATTAGACGTATGTGAGGCCATTCCGTAAGAACACAGGTTGTTCAGTAAGACTGCTTCAATCTTCACGACTACCTTCATGCCTGGTATCCAGATGATGGCTAATGCCAAATGGTTGCAGATTACCAGCTGGGAGCTTCTGCAGACAATCAACACCATCAAAAAGGGATTCAATGCTATCGAGGAAGAGTCAAGGGCCATACGATTTGATGACCATGCAAAACAGATATGTCATTGACATGATCACTGCGATGGAAGGAAATGTTTGCGCCAAAATCGGGCCATCATGTTACACATACCTTCCTTCTCACGATGACGAGAATGGATCCTTGACAGGGCCATTACGCTGTTCACGAACCTGCACTACAAGATGGAAGATGAAACAGAGAACATTGCAGATGACAGTTGGTTTGCGTCCATGTTTTTATGGATTCCGCAGTGGATGTCAAACATGTTCAGGTTTCTTGGAGCGGTATTAGTGATGGTGATGTTTGGATTCTGTGTGATGAGGATAATAATTAAACAGTGTAAGAAGACTGTAAAGAAGGAAGTAGGAATGAAGATAATGATTGATGTCGAATCAGGGTTTGGACCCAAGGAATTGACAAAGATATCAGAAAATACATAGAGGCTAGCATCGTAGCACCTGAGGGAACAAAGTTTCTGCACCCAAACAATCACAAGAAGTACGTGGGATGATGAGTCTATTGCCATCCGAATGGACAGTGCAGTTACCTGACCTGGAGTGGGGATGAACATGTCAAGTCAGCAGGGTCCCTGAAGAGTGATGAAGATCTAGACCAGGCTTGTCCAACCTTTTTGAATGTGGGGCCGAAGCATTAACTCTTTGTCACCCAGTGGGCCGGCGAGCCAAAAGTCAACAACCTCACCCAAAGCAGTATATTAAAAAGCGATATTGTGTGACCTTTGACACAATAGCATCACAGGCAGTGATAGCCATGCAGTCCCAAGGATAGCTTTTGGTGTCATGGGCAGTGATCAAAGGTTAGTTGCTTGTGATTTCTTTCAGTGTCTATGTGTTAATATTTTTCTGAAATAGTGGGGGCAACCGAGCGTAGCGAGGGAGCTACAAGGTTCTAGGGAGGGTTTGGGGGGGTTGCCCCCCCAAGAATTTTTTTTCAAATATGGGGTTGAAATGGTGCATTTTACAGCAGAAAAGGTGACCAAAAAGCCATAAGTGTACAATCAGTTCTAAAGGGGAACATGAAAATTCCATGTCACCAACAGCAGAAAAGAACATTTTACAACACAACACATTTTAATGATCAATGTGTCCACAGTGTAAGACAGCACTGTCACTGATGTAACACATTGTCATGCTGGTTGTACCCAAAATATCCCTCTGTAGCAACATGTCTATGCTGGCTGTTCCCAATTTAGGCCAGCATTGTCCTGTACAAAGCATGATTGATGCTGCCTGAGCATGTGCAGTGTGCCCAATACATATGGCAGCTTATCTCTGTAATACACATTACTTCTGTGGTGATGAAAGAAGCATAATTCAATTCAACAGATAAAATGTGGAAAAGCGATCACCCAATGGTGAACCTAATGAAGAAACGCAATGTGAGCACAATCTAAAAGTATGCAACCTAGCAGGCCTAGTGCACACTTTACCTTTTCTTTCACCAATAAATCGGGGGGGGGAGAGCGCGAACGCAGCCCCCCACTACCAGAAATAAAACAGTTGTGTATCCCGCATTTGGGAACATAGCAGGGGTCAGCAAATCCAATGTGCAATGGGTAAGCCTCACCCTGGGAGATCTGCCCTTGAGATCACATTCTCCCTTGCCAGCTAAGTATGAGTTGCATGCAAGAGGGAAAGGGTTGGGTCAGTTCTGGGAAGCCCCGCTAAGCGAGGGTGAGAAGGCAGGCCCTGACCCAGCCCCAACCCCCCAATCCCCGGAAGCTCTGAGCATCTGCAGAGCTGCCTGTCCCGCGTGTAGGGGGAAGCTCCAGCAGGCAGAGCCCAGCAGAAGAGCAGATTGTAGCGCAGTTCCTTTCTCCCATCAGGTGCTGCTCGGCCCGAGATTTGTATAAATAGCAGGATGGCTTGAGCAGGCCTGTTGCAGTCTGCCCACTGGCCTGTCAGCCCCACACGGGCCCATGGCCCTCCTGAGCGTAGCTGCTCAGCGCTGGCCCCATTCACACCATCATAATCATCCTGGACCTCGACGCTCCACCACCCCTGAATCTCAGAGTTCTGCTCAATGACAATGCTGAAGCTTTGACATCTTTGCCGTAACCATATGCCGTGTTGTGTCAGCCGAGCCTGCACAGCGCCAAAGGCAAGTATTCCCTTGTCAGGGCCCAGAGGTCACTGAGTCTTCCAGTGCCATCCACTTGGCACGGCCTACTGTTCCCAGCGTTTTCTACCCACAAATCAGCACCACTGCCAAACAGAACTGCATCATTGGGGCCCATCGCTGCTGCTCTCCGACTTGACCCCAGCCCAGCGCAAAGGCACCCATGCTTCTGGTCTGATGTTGAAAAGCCTGGCTCTGCTGAGATCCGAAAGACAGGAACTAAGGTATTTTGGGAACATAGTACTATTGTTTTTTGTGTTGCAACTGTATCAGCTCACACCTCTCCTGAAGGGTATAGGTGTCACGCCACTTTTTGGGAGACTGGGGTCCGTTGCACCCGCTCCCTCTCCCATCTCCTAGCGGATCTACCCGCACTTTCGCGCTTGGGCGTTCGCCGGGGGGAGAGGTGCTGGGGCCGGTGCTAGAGGGCTGTGGCGCATGCGCGGGAAACCACTGTCTCGGTTCCACGCACGCGCCGTAGATTGGGCCTCCGCTCTGGGAAGGGCTTGCCTTCCAAGCCTCATTCTGGGTCCGCCGGCGCTCAGAAACGAAACGGCTTGCGTTTCAGGCCTCGCGAGTGCCGGCGGCCCATAAGAGGGGCCGCGAGCAGTTGCAATTCGCGTCTCAACGCGGTTGCTTCGTCGTGTTGCTTGCTCCAGCCACTTGTGGTTCCTGCTTCCCTGTGCTTGGCCTTGCCTTGCACCAACCTGCTCTTTGTTCTCCCTGCCTTGTGGGTTCCCTGTCTGCCTGGTCCCAGTCTCCTACTACCTGCCTGGGCCCTCCTTGCTCCTGTCTGTTTTTGAGCCTCCCTGGGTCCAGTTTCCAGTTTTCCCTGCTTTTCCCTGGGGACTCCCGCTTTCTTTCCTGGGCTTCTTCCTGGGTCTTTCTGGGCCAGCTTTTCCTCTTGCTTCCTGGGGGCCCTCGTTCACTGTTTTGGGACATACCTTAGGGATCCCTACTCTTGGTGGTCTCCCCTCCCGATCTGGTTCCCTCTTCCTGTTTGGTCCTGCCTGGTGCCTCATCCTTTGGACCTACTGTACCTCGAGCAGATCCATCATTCCTGACCAGCTACGTGTATCTGCTGGAACTTGTCTTCCCGTGGACTGGGGGCCTTTCCTTGTATTCATCTGAGAAGTATCCCGGACTATCTCGCTTCTTCTCTGGATCACGTACCTCTGGAAAAGACTCTTTTGGACTTCACCAGTATCCAGTAACCTTCCATCAGACTGTGGCCTCTCCTGCCTGTGCTTGCACAGTCCCTTCGTCACGTTAATCAGGAGAGTGTCTTCCGTGACGCTGGGAGTTGGTCCATTCACCACCCTGTGTCATTAGGGTGGTGGAGAGGCTGGTTCCCCGAGTCACATGCTCGTCAATTCACTGGATGCAGCCTGGCGGTCCCAACTAGAACCACAGTCAAGAAAACAGGTACTCAGTTCTCATGCACTTCTCTGCTTGACAATAGGCTGCCCTCAGACTGCGCTACCAAAAGAGTGAAAATAAGTTATACCTGTTGGGCTTGCCTGTTTCACTTTTATGATTGGGATCACTGCTGCATGAGTATTAAGCGCGTTATAAATAACCTATCATACCACTTGTATTTTCTCCAGAGCTGCAGCAACTATTCGAAGTGTACTCCGATCCATTTTGTGAACAAACTCAATCCACTAACAAACGAAAACTTTGGTTCCCATTGATTTGGATTTGGATTTTGTTTCCTTTCTATACATTTCTGGAGAGCATTTTTTGAAAGGGTGTTCTTGAGTGTGTAGATTATTTGCTATTGCCCACTTTTGCTGAATGGCAATTTCGACAAAACATTTTTTTGCCGCATTTTTTTACGCTTTTTTACCAAAAAAATATAGATGGTAATTTTGGGTAAGGTATATAGAAAGTGAGGGTGCAGGGGTTCTGCCACTGGTTTTTGTGGTAAAAAAAGCAATAAAATTGACCCAAATGAATGTGGCGAAATTGGCATTCGCCATAAAAAAGGCAGAGAAAGTTTATTGATACGATTATTTATGTGTCCACAGGTCAATCACAGCATGGCTGGGATTTGTAAGGGGGCCATGGTGATTGAATCGGGTTTACTGGTGAAAGGATGGTGATCCAGCACAGAGCGGCTCCTTTTGTGCCAATGTTTCCAAGTCTCCCCCCAAAAATATTGTGACTGATGATGCTGATAGCAGTCTAGAAGAGTGAGTGTGCGCTCAGAATTCTCATTCGTCTTGTTCTTTTATGGGTCCCGAATAGAGCACAGAGTAGTTTTGCGCACAGGCACATTTATAAAAAAAAATATATATATATATATTTTTTTTTTTACTCAAGCATTGTCCAACATACGGCCTGGCGGGCCACACAAAATGGCTTGGCAGGCCGCATTGTGGCCCGCGGGCCGTACGTTGGTCAACCTTGATCTAGACTCCAAAGAAGCACTTCTTCAAGAGGCGGTATCAAGATGTGGAGACCGATGAAGGTGTGGTCGATGACTCGACCAGAGGGGGGGAGTGTAGAGAAACCGCTGAATGCCTCTTGAAGTCCCTTCCCCATCCCACCTGCACGTTGGAGGCCTGATATTGTGCCATGCTTGACACCAGCAGTTGTGACCATTCTGCAGAGAATATTCGAATGAAGCCCTCTGAGGAAACCCTATTGGGTGTACTCTTGAAGAGATGACAATCTCATGGAGGAAATCCCCAGAGGAATATGAAAAAGAGCAAGAAAAGGAGTTGGCGACGTTGCAAGAAGCGAGCGTGACGCACAGAGAAGACTGGCTGAAGAAGATGCATGACCCTTATAGAAACTGATGATGAAATAAGGAATCGAGTAAACTTTCATATGTGGAGAAAGAGTGCACGTGTGAAGCAGAAATTGCAGATCGTTCAATAAATGTACAGATGCAGTAACGGAAGTAGACTAAGTGATCATAGGAGCTGGCTATGTGTAGTGAATAGATGGCAGGCGGAGCCGCCATTATATAGAAACTGGACATCAGTGTTATAATTATAGTAAGCTCAGACTCCTGGAGAAAGAAGACCGAGAACTGTATCACAGCAAGAATTTGCTGGGCTCGTAAAAATTAATGCCGGAAGCTGTCTGGTCTTGTGTCAAGGCTGAATCCGCCAAGACTGGTTATCTATTCTTGAAGGTGGCAAACGTGCACAGCTGAATCATTCCTTGTTGAGGTGCAAATAAAGAGCACCATGAGTGCCAAGTTTTATTCATTTAAGACATTTAATTGCTGCAAAATGGTCCAAATCGTGGTCTCTTGTCACGTGAGCAAAGGATGGAAATAGAGTTGGGTGAGGCGTTCTAGAACAACAATAGTGTGTGCCCGCACTCCCTTATATTCCCAGAGACAAGAATACACTGCAACAAGGCCAAGTTCAAAGACAATCTTCATGGCAGAAGGCATGGGTGATGAGAGACTTTGGGCTAATTGGGTGGGGAGGTACAGTCAAGTCCACCTTTTGGCACCTGGGGTATGAGGGTACCTGCTGCTAGTGAGCCAAATGTTCCAGACTGGCACGATTGTGCCAACCAATTGTAGAAGGCCATATAGGAAAGGGTCTTATAGTTTGAGAGCCAATGATATACTGTGTACTTAATAAAATTGAGGATGACTTGCCCTAGAGGTAGGCACAAGATGTCCACCTGACAGTAGAGACCCAATCACAACCCTACCCCTTATAGAAAGTATACTTAGATGTTCCCCTTGAGTGTATCACAATCCCTCGTAGGTTTCTCGTATTTGCCATGTAGTATGACATCACGTATGACACATTTTTGCTATATAACTGATTTTTTAAATGAAATGTTTAAGAGCTCGAGCGAAATGTCAGTTGATGTCCGTTGTAACTCCCTGTTTTAGACAATTGATATTAAAACAGAAATGTTGCTATCTTCCTGAGTTGGTTCGATTATTTCGTGTTGGTATTATTCTGCATCCCATCCATTGCATGCGTGTTACCAAAATGCCACTAAAAGCTCAAGAGCATGGAGGGAAAAGATACAAATAAACTTTTTTTTTTTAAATAGGCAAAACAGAGTTGTCATTATTTCCCCCCACCCCCCCAGTGTGATGGCCCCATTGCTGTTTAGTAAGGGTGTTTTCTCTATTTTCTGCCCCTGCATCATTTGCCATAATGTCGCTACTAGCTGTTGTGTCACACCCTTGGCAATAGATTTCCTTTCCTTTCCCTCTAGGGGTGATCTGTTTGGTTTGAGCGCCCTCTTCATTTGGTGGCATACGGGTACTCCTCATGAAGTCGCTACGCCTGGGGCAATCGCTGTGTTTGTAGCTGCATCACATGCTGCTCCATGTTTCACTAGGCCACTTACCAGCATGATAACAGACCTTCTGCGGGCCGACTTTGCGTTCTCTGCTCTCCTCGGAGCACGTGTATTTCAGCCTGTGTTTCAGTCTGACTGCGCTGTTATTCCCATGGTTGTGCCGTTGGAATCTGCTCCCGGCCTTCGTCGCCAGTTGCGTGGACGTTTCACTTCATGTCAGGCTTGTGTGCACGGCCACAGTACCAATGAATCAAACACACTCTTAATTCTGGAGTTGGTGGTGTGGCCTGGACTGCCACGCTTAGTACGGTCGACCTCCTTTATTAATAGTCTTAACGTGTTGATGATCCATCTCGTCACCGTGGGCATATTCGTACACCACGTGACATGTCAGCACAGCATTAGTATGTAGTGCGGATGTTTCCTAAAACCTTAGAAACATGCGTCATGCCAGGTGCTCTTAGGGAACACTTAAAGTTCCCAACCCACGGCACGTCTCCCCTCCCCCTTCCCTGCATTGCGAGATCTGAATGACACAAGTAAGATCGTTGTTTTGTCCTCCGGTTTCCCCCTCCTTGTCTTGTCGCGCCTAGACACATTCGTGTACAGGCGAGTTATAAATGACTTATCATATCATACTGCAGTATTGCCTGTACTCGAGCACACGAGTTGTTTTGTCCCGAAGCATGCACTTTTACACACCGTGGAGTACACGTGTCCTAAAGACTGCTTCCCTCCATGCTCGATACATGCAACAAAATAAACAGATTCTTTGTACTAGGCATGTGAACAAACAGAATCTCTTGCCTTCTTTCAGTGATCTGTACATTAAATTGTACAGTCTAAAGTTATTGTTTGAATCATAATTGTTCGTTTTCTTTCCAAATTAGAGCTACAATGTTGCAGACATCCCATTAAATTGAATATTTTTTTTTACCAGGTTTCTGATCTTTGAGGGGCTGGGTCCAGTGGTGAGATGTTTATTTCTCTATGCAGTCACATTTTGCCCCCCGCCCCCATCTTAATACGGCCATTGGTCAGACCGTGGGCCAATTTGCCACCCTCATGCTGGCGTCACCCATCGCAGCTGTCTGGTATTGCCTTGTCCTAGATTGTGGTATACCTGTATGCATTGACTAATGTTTCACTGGTCAACAGAACTTATGGATGTGTTTAATTAATGATCTATTGTAGAGATATCGCGAGAGCGCCCGCTCTCGCGAGATCTCGCGCCCGACCAAGCCCCGCCCCCGCGCGCTACGCGCGCATTACGGGGATAAGCGGAGGACGCGATCGGAGCGTCTCCCCGGCTCCTCCGAGCACGGGAATTCGGCAGGACTTGCCAGAGACTCTGCCATACCATTACAGCCCCTTATGTTGTTGGCCACGTTGGCACCTGATGTTGCAGCACCGCTTGTATCATCTATAAGGGCAAATTTATGTTTGTTGCAATAAAGCCCTTTTGGACAACACACAGCCTCCTGCCTCCTGAAGTTTATTTTACTACATAAATTGGCGACGAGGACCACCTCCAGGAACCGCGCAGAAGCATGCAGGGAGCAACACCGCCCCCACCCTTTTTACAGACGCCAGGTAGGCCTGCTATACCGTGGCCACAATGGCAGCCCCTGTTTACAACGTATGTGGAGGCAATGGGGGGAGCAGGATTCACGGCGGCAAGACGCAGAGCCATGCTATTAAACGCCCTAGGGGTGGAAGGACAAAGAATATTCGAGGGCCTGGCTTTGATTGCGGTAGAAGACGCCGATGATGATGTGTTCAAGGAGGCAGTCAGAAGAATAGAAAAGAGGTTTGCCAGTAAGGAAAACACAGTGCTCCACAGGATTCGGTTTTACACGCGGAAACAAGAACCGTCAGAACCTGTCGACGACTATATCACGAAATTGAGAGAACTGGCAGCTTTGTGCAACTTCGGCACCAATGCAGAGGACCGGATATGCGACATGTTAATAGTCCACACCAACAGCCGGAAGGTCCAAGACAAATACATCATGGAAAAAGAAGTACAGTTGGAGAAGGCAGTGGAAATAGCTAGGGCTGTGGAAGAAACGGCAGGAAGAAGAAAAGAGTTTGCAGGTACCCAAAGTTCCCCTGAGGTACAAGCAGTAGGGTTCCGTCCCAGAAAAGAAAAGTTCATTCCAGATTCAAGAGAAGGGAGAGCCAACAAGAAAGAACCCCTCAAGTGCCATAGGTGCACCAGCACAAAGCACCTAGCGTTCGACAGAGAGTGCCCAGCCAGAGACAAAGAATGCACAGTATGCAAACGCATAGGGCATTTCTCAATAGTGTGCAGATGGCGAAACAAGAAAGTCACAAGTCTGACCTCAGAACGCGTGGCAGAAAGGGATTCCTCATCGGAGGAAGAAGGAAGGCCCACCGTAATCATGGTGAACAGTACACGAGCCAGGAGAGAAAAGCCACACTGCATGATCAAGATCGACGGCAGAGAGACAAGGGTCATGGCAGACTCCGGCTCTGACCTTACCATCTTACCCCTACAAACATACAAAGATATGCTCGGGAAAGAAAAAGTAAAAGTACTCACCACGAAACACAAGCCGACGGTTTTCGGTGGAGCATCGGTTGAACTACTAGGGTACATCAACGGCAAAGTCGAATTTAAAGGGAGGGAAACTTACACCAGAATATACTTCAGCCACGAAGGGCCTCCAGTGCTAGGTTGGGATGACCAAGACAAATTAAAGATCAGACTTGACCCTAGCATGGAAGAGCAAGTCCTATCCATAGGTGCGAGGAGTGAAACCGTAGTCAAGAGCGATTACCCAGCACTTTTCTCGGAGGAGCCGGGTCACATCAAAGGTTTTCTACACAAAATTGTCCTCAAAAGGAATGCCATTCCTGTCAAGCACCGAGTGAGACCAGTACCAGCCACAGCGAGGGACACCCTCAAACAACAGTTGGACAAAATGAAGAATGAAGGGGTGATAGAAGAGATTGAAGCATCCGAATGGCTGAGCCCAGTCGTTCTCATAAAGAAACCCCATTCGCAAGAATTAAGAGTATGTATAGACCTGCGCAGCTTAAACTTGGAAGTCGTCACAGACAATTATCCGCTTCCGAGCATAAATGAACTCATACTTTTAATGAAAGAGGCCAAAATCTTCTCAAAACTAGATATGCGCAATGCATATCACCAAATCCAGCTCCATGAAGAATCAAAACCTCTCACGGCATTCATCACCCCGTTTGGCACATTCCAATTTACCAAAATGCCCTTCGGATTATCATCAGCTGCCTCAGCGTTTCAGCGCATGATGGATGCCCTCCTTCGAAAGGTCAAAAATGTAGTTTACTTCCAGGATGACATATTAGTCTATGCAGGTGATAAACCGACACATGATGCCACTCTCAAACTAGTACTCAACAAGTTACAAGATGCGGGAGTCCGCCTACGATACGAAAAATGTTCGTTTGGAGTAAAAGAAGTCGAGTACCTGGGATACAAAATTTCAGAAAAGGGCATCAGCCCCAAACAGAACCTGATGCAAGCCATCATCAAAGCACCCAATCCCACCAACAAGGAAGAGGTGAGATCATTTTTAGGCTTAGCAGAATATTACGCAAAATTCATACCCAAATTTTCTGAAACCACGTCACCTCTACGTGATCTTCTCAAGAAGGGGTCCGAATTCCTGATGCAAGAACCCCAAAAGGCGGCGATAGACACCATAAAACAACATATTATGGAAGCCCCGTGCCTTCAACCGTTCAATCCCAAGTGGGAAACAGTCATCACCACTGATGCCAGTGCATACGGACTGGGGGCAGTACTTACGCAGAGGAGGGGTGACACCGAACATGTGGTGGCCTTTGCATCGAAGGCGCTATCTGAAGCAGAACAGAACTACTCCACCATCGAAAAAGAGATGCTAGCATGCGCATGGGCAGTAGAGCACTTCAGGACTTATGTGTGGGGCACCAAGTTCAAGCTGGTGACAGATCACAAACCACTCATCCATATGCTCAGTCCCGGAGGCACCAAAGCCTCCACTCCCAGACTAGCTCGCATTGCCGCGAAATTACAAGAGTATACATTTGAAATCCACCACATATCTGGCTGGAAAAACTCGCAGGCTGACTGCATGTCGAGACTACCGGAAAACAAAGAAAGGGCTACCCCATTTCTACAAGGGGAGTGCATTGTTGCTTCCATCTCGGACATAAGGACGCCAGAATATCTTGAACTCAGCGAAAAGCACTGGCAAGAAGAAGAAGGAAAAGACCCAACCATGTCCGCCATTCGAAAATGGATCAAAGAAGGCTGGCCAGATGAAAGGGTGCTACCTGAGGGCATGAGGCCATATTGGAAGGTACAAGAAGAGTTATCCGAAACACAAGGGATAATCATGAAGTCGGATCAAATCGTCCCCCCCACAGGAATGAGACGCACAATTCTCTGCAGGGCCCATGCGGGGCACTTGGGAAACACGATGACTCGCCGCAGAGTCAGAGAAGCATATTGGTGGCCATCCATGGACCAAGAAATTCGCTCCATGATAGAGCGATGCCACGAGTGTTTAAACAGCGACAAAAGATTGAAGATTCGCCAAGCACCTCTCATACCAACCGAGATACCTGAAACAGTATGGTCCAAAGTGGGCATAGACTTTATCGGACCCCTGGAAGCGATGTCAGCAGAACACAAGTACGGAATTGTACTAGTCGACTACCTATCCAAGTGGGTGGAAGCAGAGTTTGTTCCAAACATAACTACAGAGACGGTTATAGAGGTGCTCACCGAAATTTTTCAAAGGGAAGGGCTCCCCAATGAAGTAGTCACAGACAATGGAGTGCAACTAGTTTCTAAAGACATGGAGGAGTTTCTCAAAAAGAACCACATCAAGCAAAAGAAGGCGGCCCCCCCTGTATCACCCTCAAGCAAATGGACTCGTGGAAAGGGCGAACAGGTTCATAAAAGGGGCTATCCAACTTGCAATGGCCTCGGGCATGGACCCCCTCAAGACTACAAAGGAAGCCATAGCAGCACATAGACTCACTCCGAATGGCATTACCCATGTATCCCCGTTCAAAATGTTGAGAGGGAGGAGTGCGGCATCAACGCTCATCCCGCCTTGGCTGTCAAAAATAAGAATAGATGAAGAGGTAGACATGTCAGAAGTTGTATGGCGTATCACAAGAAACAAGTCACGCATGAAACTGTGGAGCGACAGAAGAAGGAGAACGAAGCAAGCGCCCAGCATTGAAAGGGGGGACTGGGTTAAAATCAAACTACCAAGGAAAGATCAAGACACAGGTTCCCGGTATAGTCAACCCATACAAGTTACCCATAAAGGGACAAATCATGTCCGCACAGAAGACGGGCGCGCGTGGAACTTCGAAAGAGTAGCTTTGTATCAACGCAGACAAGAAAGACTTAGGACTCCAGAAACCCCACGCACAGAAGCAGAAAAGGAGGATGTGGGGAATGAAGAACCAGAACCAGGGAGAAGCGATGGAGAGAGAGAAGAACCAGAGAGTGAACCGGAAGAACCCTATGTAAGCCCTGAACCGGTTCCGCAGGGACCTTGCCCGGGAACCAGTGAGAGGCCCAGAAGGGAGCACAAAAGACCGGTAAGATTCAATGACTTTGTGTTACAGTGACCCTACTTCCCTTTTGATAAAGGGAGGTGTGTAGAGATATCGCGAGAGCGCCCGCTCTCGCGAGATCTCGCGCCCGACCAAGCCCCGCCCCCGCGCGCTACGCGCGCATTACGGGGATAAGCGGAGGACGCGATCGGAGCGTCTCCCCGGCTCCTCCGAGCACGGGAATTCGGCAGGACTTGCCAGAGACTCTGCCATACCATTACAGCCCCTTATGTTGTTGGCCACGTTGGCACCTGATGTTGCAGCACCGCTTGTATCATCTATAAGGGCAAATTTATGTTTGTTGCAATAAAGCCCTTTTGGACAACACACAGCCTCCTGCCTCCTGAAGTTTATTTTACTACATCTATCCAAAACATAGACGTTTGGGGTTACAAATCATGCCCGTAAACGGGGTATTATTTTGACCATGCTGCTTCAGTGACAGGGTGTGAATTGTGTATGCCCGCTCACTGAATCAGTCAAGGTCAAGTTCCATTGCCTTATCTATTAAGCACTTGCGTGGCTCTATAAAAACCTAGGACCTGTGCGCTGCAGCCGAGAAAAAAATGCCTCTAATGTGTTTTGAATGTCTGCCTGTCACTAATAAGGGCGGGCGTTGCTTTTGTTTCCACAGGGCAGTGTTTAACGCAGTGCCAGACCTGCACTTCGTTTTTCTGCTCACCCCAGTGGATGTGAAATTAGGTAAGAATTATTGACTAAATCCTCCCATCTTTAAAGGAGGAACCCTACTGCTTTTTTCTCTTCAACATTACGCCTGTTCTATTCTACCCCAAGGGGTATGAAATTGTGTTTTTGCCATGCATTGTCGTCTTGAAAAGAATAACACCTCTCAGCTTGGCCAAGGGGACACATGGACGGCCTCCTTGTTTTCCTTGCAGGACAGCTTGATGGCATGAGTAGGCCCTGGTAGGCTCTGCTTTTCACAAGTATGGTTCGATGGCCGGGAGTGGGTGCAGTACCTTAATCCTTCTTTATTCAATGTATCGGCCCATTCACAAGCACGTGAGAGGTGAGGTAGTAAACATACGTATTCACGGGCAAGGCTTGTCCGTTCTCCATCACTGTAGCCTTGTGTACTGTGAATGATGCCCTTCCAATGTGGTGCCGTTGCTGGTATTTTAGAGACCTTATTAGAAAACATGTCTTACGTTAAAGATACAGTGCCTTGTTTATTTTAATGAATGCGTCTCTTTTGGACGTTTACTTATCCAACTGTCAGTAGCAACATTACCGGGCGCATAGCTCAGGGACAACGGTGCTCGCCTAGGAAGCAAGGCGACACGGAGCAGCACAGGTTCGATCGCCGGTCCGCGCTTGGAAACCTCTAGGTATTAAAATAATAGCGCGTTATAAATAACCTATACTATCATACCTATTTTTTTGGGGGGGGGCGGGGAGATGGCTAACGGGAGAGGTCACTTGAAAAACTGGGTGGGGATAACTTTGAAGCTCCACCCCCTCTGTTCTACCCCCAAGAATAGTCTGGTGTGGGGACCAAGTATCAAATGGTACATTTTAAAGCGCAATGTGCCAGTAAGAATGAACATGTCATTTGATTTAAAGACATACACGTTTAGTAGAGCATGATCAGCTCAATGGTGTTGTGCCACTGCCAATTGTGTATGCGTTTGCGTTGTCCGTGGGTATCTGCTAGGATATTCATCCTGTCAACGAGGTCCTCGAGCTGTTAATCTGCATCGGTGGGTGTCAATGAATGTCTCAGGAAGTCGAACTGTATTTGCCAACACTGTTCTGTTTACTGCCGCATTCTGCTTAGTGATCACATGGGTTTAGGAGGATACCCACACCCGTAAATAGACGGTCTGGCTCATATTAAATTACATGGTGTAACACATGTGCAGATATTTATGGTGCTTTACTGCCCACGGAACGAAAAAACGAGTCCTTCTGTGAGGCCTTTCTCCTGCACCTTGCGAAAATAGCTTATAGGAAGGGTTCCAATATGTACATATAACGACTGCTGATGAGCTCTTGATATCACAAGTGTGAGTTCACAAGTCAATTAACATGGAGGTCAGCACCAGCTATGCCAGTCTGTTTACATCTCTGCACCTTAAGTTTGACCTCCATGGAAAGGTTGCCCCCTGTGTGAGTTTTGCTTAACCCTTTTGTGCTTATGCAGTGGCAGAAGTGGAAGGGTGCGGTTGGGAGCGGTGTTCCTCTACATTTTTTAAATTAAGTTTTGCTGTTCCCATAGTTTTATTTTCAAAATAAACCATTCCGGAATGGTTTCGTTTTAAAACGAAAGTGTAGGAAGAGGTCGAAACGTGCACTTAAGTGCATTGCACTGAACGTTCTCTTAAACAGCAGGTGTGTTTGTTTGGGGGTTGGGATTTCGCATGTGAGGTGGCATGGCGATGGGTTTGGTGGGGAGCGGGGTAGGCCAGCAGGGAACATAGTTACATTACTTATTTTCGTACACTAGGACCACGGATACTGTTAGAATGAGTGCAGAGATGGAAATAAGGATTTGTTTAGCAGGAACCAAAAGCAGCTGTTGGCTCCTGGCTATCCGGCATCACCCAGTAAGCAGGAGCTACCTCCAAGGAAGGAGGAGATAGTACCCAGCGAGTTGCAAGGCGAGGTCAACTATGAGCTTTTCTTCATTGTTTATGATCCATTATGCAGTAAATTACTTCTAGGGCTGTCCTAATGCTCCTTTAGACAGACTCCTAAACACCCAAAGTTAATGCCACACCAGTGTGTGTGTATGCAACAGTTATCCTGGTGAGTCTAAAGTAGCTCTTGTTAAAAGTTGATGTCCAGCTAACCAGGCTCTAAACTACAAGCAGGAAGGAGCTACAGATCTCCCAGCTCTTGGCAATTTCGAGACTTGGAGTGGGTGGCATAACAACATTATTTCCTTTTTAAAATTAATTACCAATATGTGCCTCTACCTTTGCCAAACCAGAATCCGCCTCTGGCTAATACGCAGTGCCCCAAGAGTATTGAGACTAGAGGTCTTTGAGTAGACCAGGTCAAGTGGTCCATGGGCCAGCAGAGACCTGTTGCATGCGGCATTGAGATCAGAGCCCTATTCTGTTTGGAAATAGAAGTAGAACCGAAAGTCAGTTCGGGGGATCAATATAGATGCCTGGAAGTGGAGACCTGTGGGTTTCAGCCTGTGGCCTGTGACTAGCTGGCTGCAATAGGAGTGGACTGAGATAATCTCGACGAGCCCAACCTGAAAATGAAGCACAAAAATGCATGTGATGGTGTACTGTACGCCTACTGGGCATGGAAGATTTTGTGGGCTAATGAAAACTGTTGTGCATAGTATTGAAATCAACATCTTGAAACAGCTCCCACCACCTGTCAGTATCTTCCTTTGTGTTATTGATTTGTATCTAAAAAAAACTCTACAGAATGTTCCCATACCACTTTGCCACCCACATATCTGTCTCCCCATTATAAGTGTAAGTAACTTGGACATCGCGTTTTTAAGGTATTTCAAAAACATATTATTAACAGCAAATGTGCTTTGCATTTGATCATAGGAATGAACGTGATTCATAGTCCTAAAAGAGACCAATGGGAGAAATGGAGTCTGCCCCATCTGTCACTTCAACTTCTGCGAAAACTCCTGTTTACACCATATTATACCACAATGGAGCATGATATAGGCAAGCCAGCAGAAATGTACTCAGTCTACTTGTAACCCTTTAATCTGTAACTTGCTTGAAAAACAGTGTTCCACCAAACTTAATATCTCCTAATATACGTCCGAATTATTGAAAAATGTACGTTCTTGCTGACGTTCCCACCTGGACATAACATTGTCCATAAATCTAGGAATTTGAGCCAAACGTTTAAAGAAAGAAAGTTTTGATAGGGTAAATCCCACATTCTGCCCATTGCATCTGGAATTTCTTGAGGCTACACCTTGAGACCTTTTTATTCCAAATATGTGAGGACATTCTGGAGATAATACACCTACAAGTGCATAAGTGGAAAAGGGAGCGCCTGAACCGTGAAACAGTTGCAAACGTTTTCACTAAATTAACTCTCACAAGGACAAGTTTCTGTGTTTTTAATGCCAAGTTTTTTATGCCTTGTTTTTCTACAACGATTGTTTTTTAAAACCTTTTGTTTAAACGTTTTTTCATGACCGCTGCAAAATGTCGAGGTACACCCCCTGTTACCACCCTAACGGATCTCAAATCAATATCCCCTTTTACAAACTCACGATCTGTTGTTTTTTTAATTATTATATAGTCGTGGATTTCATTGCAGTGAATATTCTGCACTGAAGTGGTGGTGGATATTTGGCAATGAAACCACTTTGGTACCTGTTACATTTATTCCGTGGATCTGTATTCTTTAAAAATGTTATTCCAGCACATCATCTGCATAGAGTGCCGTCTGTACTTTCAACCCCCTCACTGCTAAGGGTAAACCTGGTGAGATGCTCTGAATGTGCGACATTAGCTTAACCAGTGGCTCAATGTACGATAAGAATAAGGAAGACTGGGGACAACCTTGGTGAGTCCAACAAGTCACCTCAAAGTCTGATGATTGTTGCCCTTTTGCAGCCATAGTTGCTCTTAATCCCTTGAGTAATCCTCATTTTTTTCATTGCTAACCATTAAAACCCAACTCCACTCTATTAAAACCTTCTCGTTGTCCATGGATACACTTGCTAGAGTGGGCTCCAGTTCGGTCTGCAACATCCATTGCTCAGTGAGCCTGGCTTGTAGGTTCTGTTATTGATTTCCCCAGCATGAAGACGTGCTGATCCATGTCCATGACCAGAATACGTACCACTGTCATTGTGTTTGCATTGTCACCATTAAGCAAGAAGATAGAATGGTACTTGGTCACTCATTTTGTATCTTTACCTTTTTGGGGGATTAAAATGATGTTAGTCTGCTGCCAGGATTTCAAAGCCATACACCTGCCATATCTCCAGAAAAGCTTTCTGAAGCACATGAACGGTCTTTTTCAGAGTTTCTTAAATAACTTGAACAATAATCCATCTTCTCTGGATGCTCGACCTGACAGCAGAGAGGATTCTACCCTGAAAATCGGTATTACCCACTTTTGCCGAGTTACACTTTAGCCAAATTATTTGTCCACATTTATTTTTTGCAACTTCTTTTAACCACAAACATGCAGATGGTAATTTGGGGTAAAGTATATTGAGGATGTTGTAGGGGGAGTGAGAGGTGGTGTGGGAGTTGTCCCCCAACATTTTGCAGTAAAAAAAGTCAGCAAAAGTGTAATCCTGCAAGAAATAAAAATCGGGGAACATTCATAGAGCCCTGAAAATCCTATGGTGTTACTATGTTTCACAAGGCCTCTTGAGCGTTGCTGTTAAGAATAGTTTCTAGGTTGTCGAGAAACCAGTAATTGGGTCCTACTGTTAATTGAGAGCGTTGATGTGACTCGTAATATCCCCTAAATGTTTCACCATAATCTACTCTGTAAGTAAGCAATTCCTAATTTCAAACTTCAATGTCCTTTACTTCTTGACTGATCTTCCTTTTTCAACTTGTAACCGCTAGTGCAGACCCTGTTCAATTTTTTTATCCTTAGGAAATTTGTATTGTAAATCCCCTCCCATACATTGATGTACATCTATCTGTCTTTAAAACTTCAATTTTTCTCAGCAGACTTCCTCTTTCCAGCTTTTGCTCGCTTGCAGATATTGTTCTTGTTTTAACTCTGAACCTAGATCAGTACCTTTCTAAAATGTCTCTTTATACGAAAGACATATTGACGATGTTATAAAACCCCTAAAATATGCTTTCATGCCGTTGATGCATCCCAAGCCTAAACTAAGTAACATAGTCCTCATCCAACAACATAAAATCTCTAATCGCTGCAGTTGATGCATCCCAAGCCTAAACTAAGTAACATAGTCCTCATCCAACAACATAAAATCTCTAATCGCTGCATCCGTTTCCTGACAGAATACATGTTGTTCTAAAGGTTTCCTATCCAATGTCCATCACTGGGTGGGGGTGGAGGGCCTGTGGTCCGACAATCTTAAATCCAACCAACAAGGGGCGCATGATCTGACAAGGTTTTTCCTTAGTATATACATCCAGCTTTAACTGACACATCCCTTTTTATGAAAGCTAAGCCTATCTTTGAGTACTTATTTAAATGGTGACAGTAAAACACATACACTGTGAATCCCACCATAGACCATCTAACAAATGTACAGGCATTTGACCAGTCAGGGCGCAAGGGCCTTGGGCATTGAGCATTTTTCTACTACACTGATATGGTCCAAGCAAGGGTCTAAAAGCAAATTATATTTTAGTATCACAAGGCAACTTTTTATAGAAATCCTAGCTAATACAGAGTTCATCTCATAATTCTTCAATAAAAAGTCAAAATGTGGTTAAGGGATAGATTAAAACATGGCTCAAAACATGGCTGTTTGCCTAAAACCTGTTCGCCATGCGGACTGCCTGCCGTATTTGACTCTGTACTATGTAAACTTTGTATGTAACTGCATGCCTAATTTTTATTCTGTCCTATGCAATCGCTGTATGTAATTGACCAAGTACCCCAATTCCATGTGTAACCGACTAAGCACGACCACGGTCTTCGGGCTATTTTTAACTTTCTTCTCAACAGCGCCTAGATGCCTCAGGGTTGGTGTGCACTATACAAACAAAATAAATAAATGAAGTTGGCATCATTACCCTCAAAATACATTTTCCAAATGATTTCTGTAGGCTCCTTGATAACTGAGAAATCACCAAATGCTAAAAGGATTTTTTTGAGAATGGTATCGAGACTTTCACATTGTGAGTGCTTGGTTGTTTCCATTGTGTCACAAACACACAGTCTTCAATTTCGCTCCGATCAAGGTATTTGTTGTCTTGCCTCACTAATTTCCAGAGCCTCTACAAGGTTACATTTGATTCTAATGTATTTCCATAATATATTGCTGTTTGGCAAAGAATAAATGTAAGCAGGTAATCATGGTCGGTCAAGATATGACGCTATATATGGACCACTATTTACCTTGGTAGCCAGAGTTAACATAGTGGAGTCAGAATCATAACTAGTGATAGTTTTATTTATCACTTTTTTAAATACTCTCCATAATTGAGGTCTAAGGAAACCATGAAATTACGCTGACTACGTCTGCATTCTTTATCAAATATAATATCAATAACTGTATCCTTAAGAAGGGAATATTTAGATAAATAACTTTGAGTCGTTACTGAAAACAATCTACTTGGGAGGGGATTTAGACACTTCCAATAATAGTTAAGGCGTCTAATAATCAAGGTCAAACTAACCCTACTGAGATCACATTGTAAGTAAACATATTGGATACAAGTCGATAGTGGGCTTCTGAGCAGAGTTTTTAAGCATTTGCTTACAATGGCGTCCATGTTGTTGTTATAGTTGGAAGCCCAAATTTCAGCACCATCTGTAATAATAGATAGGATTGTAGCTTAAAATATTTTCATCGTAACGTTCAACACATAGCCATCATGCCTTTACAAAAAAGCTCTTAGCGCGGCTACTTATTGGTTCACCCTGACTTGTAATATCCTCAAAAGGAACAGCCACTTTAGTTTATCAATTATGATACCCAGATATTTATATTGCTCTATCAGTTCAAAATTGTGGTATTTTAGAGAACAATTAAATCTCCTAGGTGCTTATGACAATTCAAACAGGCTCAAAATAAAAATCGATAAAACAAAGATCATGGCCTTCTACTGAGGGAGAAAAGCCAAGTACAAGGGATTTAAATGTTCTCTAAAATACCACAATTTTGAACTGATAGAGCAATATAAATATTTTCTCCCTCAGTAGAAGGCCATGATCTTTGTTTTATCGATTTTTATTTTGAGCCTGTTTGAATTGTCATAAGCACCTAGGAGATTTAATTGTTCTTGAAGACCCCTTGAGGTGCAATCTATTATGACAAAATTGTCTGCATTACTCACCCAACTATTGGATAGTGGAATCTCCTACCCTGGGAGGGTAGAATTTATCAGACCTTAGCGCTGTCAATAAGTCAACCAAGTAGATATTGAATAGTGTGTGTGTCAATATGCACCCTTGTTAAATCCGAGGAAAGTAGAGACCCAATGCATGACTGCTCCTGTTCTGTTTAGTCACATTCTGACCATAGTGTTGGAGTAGAGTGCAGTTATCATACTTAGCAATCCAGCCAGAATATTCCACTGCTGAAGTTTGCTCCAAATGCGATTTCTTAGTATTAAGTCAAAGATTTAGCTGAAGTCGGTGTAGGCCACAAAAATAGATTGGTTGCAGATTTTCCACGCTGTTGGGTCCACCGTAACCAAGGCCAGAATATTGTCAGCCGTGCAGGTGCTTTTTTGAAAGCCTGTTTGAGTAAAGGGTAAGATGTGATAATCCTTTATACAGGGATTTAATCCATTCAAAAGCCCTCTGTCAAAAATGTTGGTTGGTGTGTCCAGCATAGCCAATATTCTATAATGATTGGGAATGTTGTGGAAGCCTTGCCTGAAAATGGTGACAATGATTGGAATTGCTCCAACTCACCACATACCCCACTTCGTGTAGCATAAAGGTGTCATTTCCCAGTGACTCAAGTCTTCTGTTGATCCCACATTGTCACACAGTACTGGTCTCACTCAGTTTACATTATCATCTGGACTCAGTATCCCAATATACAACAGGTAATCAGTTGAACTAAGTTCACACTGGATCCCTGGTCTCAATGTCAGCATACAGCAGTTTCTTAACGAACAATCCTCTCAATCGGCTTTGGGACTTTGGCCTCATTATCCCTGTCTGAAGATGACTCCTTGCAAATGATTTGTTAGTTTTCTCTTGGAATTTGTAGTTTTAGTGTGCCTGTAGGAAGTTGTTTATCACTGTCTAGCTTCTCCAATTCGGTCTGGGAACTCGTTGTGCCAGTTTGCAGCTGTTTCTCAGTTATGCTTTATTTTGGTTCACTCAGGGAACTTGGATTCAGTTTCCCAGAATACAATGATGTGTTCAATAGGTGTTTTGAAAAAAAAAGTATTCTTTCTCAGTTCTGCTTCTCTTCATGGTACTTCAGGGCCCCCTCTCAACCGGTCTGTAGCTTTGCTGCTATGACCATTCCTCTCTGTTGAGTTACCTAGCTCCTCTCTCCCTCATAATGGGCTGGTGCATGTGCCAGGCTTTCCATCCCCCACCCACTCGTGGATTGTGGTCTCATTCAATCTATACGTAGGTTGATGGGGTTGAGCATGTCACCTAGAAATGCTGGTTCAGGCGGTAGAAATTCCTGTCTCTCCTCGATGCTTAGTTCTTGCTCCCTAGCAGTTTTTGTACCATGACTGGGTATCTTCTTCATCTTATGCATCTTAGGGTTCAGTGTCATGCATTGTGTACCACTGGTAGTCTCTTACTCGTTTGTCTTGTCTGTCCCAGGTTTGCAGCAACACAATTGCTGAACTCAGTTTCTACCTCTTCACACCCACATCGATTGGAGTGTTTCTTCAAGGTTGTCCAGAGCTGTTATTCCACCATGTAATGGTGACTTGCAGGATCATGATGACCTAGTGGCTTCCTCCAGAAAAGACTTTTAAAGCAGCCGTGCTCCAGAGGGATCATCACCAACATATAAGAAAGACTTAGCAGAGCACACCATTCAGCTCTGAGATCTTTCATTCTCCACACCTGCTTTTTTCTTCTTTGGTTTTTCTTCTATGTTTAGTGTTCTGGAAAGGAATGCCTTCAGCAGCACATTGGTACAATAGAATATCCAGACACATTTATTGATGGTTTATATTTTTTAAAGTTGCCATCTGCAATTCGAAGACATTGGCTTCTGCTACACCCTCACGGGGACAAACTATTACTCTAAGTAACCTCACTGGATGTACAGTGGTGGGGAACTGACTTGAACGTCACTACAATCCCTGGGATCGAATTAAAATGTTGACAAGCAGGAATTAAAAACAGCTACAGGGTAGCGGGCATCATTGCCCTGTAAACCCGAGCTACCTCTGGAGAATGGGGAGCCAACACATAATGTGACACACACTTAACTGCCATACGAGTTACAAATAATAACTTTTTGTCCATTACGTATGACTGTTTGTTATAGATGTCTTCTAGAGGTTTTCTAATGCCCCTTAATACACCTTTCCAGACACACAAAGTTAATTTCACATACCCTTGTTTGTATGACATCAGTCGGCATGGGGTATCAAAATAACTTGTTAAATGTCGATGTAGAGCTAACCATGCTCTTCTAGACTACAATCAGGATTTTACTATCTCCCAGCAATTTTAAACATGGACTGAAGCTAAGCACACACAAGAGGGGTTTGCAGACAGAGGCAAGATGGGTCTCCTTAAAGTTGCCCTGTTTAATAACGTAGGTCAATCTCAAATGCTTGCAGAACATCAGGGGTACAGGGTGGTACAATGTTCACAAAATCAAAAGGCAACTGGGTTAACAGTTAAATAAACTCAAACCACTGTTTAAACAAATATATAATTGATAGTAATACATACATTAGCTAATTATCAATAGCAGTTACTGGGAAAAAAGGGAACAGCATATAAAAATGAACGGCCTCAAAATAGTCAATTGTGTGAATATTCTCAACTGTTAAACTCAAAAAAGTAAAAAGACTGAAAAAGAGTATTCATCAAAAATAAACAGCCTACAAGGTTGACTCTACATATGGCAGCTCTGAATAACTACATGCGGCAAAAGTAAAGTTGGATGAGGGGAAAATGTTGAGAATTTCTGTGATACACTAGCAATCAATGATATTATAATAAAAAGACATCAGGCAAAAATATTTGTTGATGTTAAACTAAGACTATGTGCAGCACATTCATTTATTTATTTTGACATTAGTAAAGCGTACCTAACCCGGAGGCAACTGGGCGCTGAAATGTTTTAAAAGTCTGTCTATTACTGGAACATTAATGGCACATGTGCTGCCTAAAATTAAGAAGTATCATGAAATACAATCACATTCAATTGTACACGTTAGTGTGTCTGCAGGAGACCCAGCTGCATCACTCAAAGCAGTGTATAGTAAGAGGTACAATTGTTTCAGACTTGATTGTTTCTTTTTATGCATCTGCTCCCCATGGGAAGCTAGGCATATTTTTAACCCTCTGCTAAAGATCTTGAGGTCATTGGTTGACCGAAATGGTGATTGGGACTGACACAGCATCAAATGATTCGATGTGAAATTGAATTGATGGTCCATGCCTTTCGAGGTGGTGATTATCATCGGGTTTCCATTCTTCTTATGAGATATTTCGTTTTCTTCTTAGATCATCCCAGCTTGTCTTTAAATTGACAATTCTTTATACAAATTGAATTATCTGATTTTCAGATCAACCCATACATATTTTGGATCAACTTCCATTAACCCCATGAGGCATCTAGAGCTCATTCATTTCGATTATATTGGGTTTCATTTCTATACATTTCTCTGTAATTTAATGCATTACTTAATTACACTCTCTCAATAAATAATTCTTAATTATTAACTATTGTGAGTTCTTCAAAATCTATCTATCAACTAGCTCACTGATTGTCTTTATATTGTTAACAGACTCAAGAAACTGCTCCCGAAGAAGGGATTCGATTCCCGAAACGTGTAGAGCCATAGTACTTTTGTCACTTGATATAATTAAAATCTGTACCAATTCACCATTTGGAACTGTATTCATGCCTGTTGAATAAGATATAAGCAAATATTTTCATTTAAGAATCCTTTTTATTAACATTTGGATTATATCCTTTTATAAATATTTTTGAACTTGTTGTGAAATATTGACTGGTTTATCCAGTCCAATACAGGGTATATCCTTAAAGATACCATTGTCTGTATAGTCCTAGTGGGTAGCAGGCTAAATTGGAATCTCATACATTTCCTAGATTCTTCTTTACCAGGAAAGCGTGCTACGTAAGGGTGCAAATCACCAATAACAGGTAAGACTTTTAGATAGTCAGATTGGCAACACTGTTCCCTTAATGTTGTTTTGATTTTGACCCCAGTCATGTATTAATACCTTCTTTTTGATGTCTTGCATAGAGGGTAAAGTCGCGGGTCATTGCATCTAGTCGAACTGAATATTGGTCAGTGTTTACAAGCATTCCTTGATGTACACTTATTTATAAGCAGTGAACTTTCCCTGTTTTCCCACAGCCCTTATGCTCCCCAATAGTGATTTCTCACCCACATTTATAATTTTCAAATAAAGTGATAGCTTTTGGAGATTTCCCAATGCTGTCAACGAGGTTAATCCAAATTCCATCCTAATGGTACCACAAAGTGTGGATTTTGGCAGATCTACCAAATTTCACTTTGTTTTTTAAGTTTAATAATTCATGGTCTAATTTTGTTCTTAATTCTTTTACGATCTTTCTCTTTCGCATGCCTGGTGGTTTTAGACTCCAATAAATCCAGGAAACAATAACGAGGTGCACACATTGCAGAAAGACAGCCTTTTAATGTTTGCAATTATCGTCTGGGAGATAAATCAGTCTCAGGCGACCAAAAGGCTGAGGGCTCTCGACCCGCCCCATCGGGCTACAGTATTTAAAGACAAAAATGACAACATTACAATATATTCCAGTAATTAAGTAAATGCAAATCCCTATTCTCCTACAAACATAAACATTGGCATACATTACCCTACTCTATTGGTTAGTACATTACACGTGACGTTACAAATCCATCCCCCTGCAAATGACCCAATATGGCAATTACCAAAAGTGAAATCAGCACCCCTGGCAACAATATTGGATACACTTGCATCCTTTCATATGACACCAGAAAACTACGCACCCTAGACCGTTCCTAGACCTTGCAGCTTCCTCACTGTGAAACATATATTTGCTACTACCACAGTGATACATGTTGCTGTCCCTATTACTCAGCTAGGCCAAGGACAGAAACTGTTAGTTTGCAGGACGTTCATCTTGCTTGAGAAAGAGGGATACTTATAGAAGAAACATGTAACAGAGGTCCCACTTTTGGGAAGTAATTTCCAAAGCCGGATTCAGTATTTTGGCAGTGGCTGAACCCATGATCTGGTTCACACCAGAACACGTCTTTTGCAACTATTGTATTTCTGTCGGACTAATGCTAAAGACATAAATCGTTATTATTCTGTGTGCTCAAATTCCTTTGCAAAAGCTTCATGAGAAAGGATAACAGGAATTTAATCTATGAAACAATACCTCATGCAATTAATATTTGTACTGCCTTGCCATCCAGCCGTGTATTTGGCAACTTGAAAAGTTCTCTTGGATACAGCAGAAACTAGGCCTAGTAAAAATTGGCAGAAAGACTAAACATGGCAACAATACCTGCATTAAAATGTCAGAAACCCTCACGTTTTTATGTTCCCGCAGCCTGTATTTCTCTTTACGTTTAGGGCATTGCATTTACATTTTAAAATTCCCCCCACTAGTTAATTTATTAGCTACACCCCCACTCTTTCATCTTGTTAAAAGGAGTTTTCGGTACTATGAGAAACCAAAAGGTGTCTCGCCCGCTAGTCCTCAGGGACTTGTCATCCAGGTGGCTAGAACACAGCCATCGCTTTTGGATCAAGTTTCTGGGTGTGGACCAGTGCAGGAGGATCAGCTGAGAGAGGGGTCTTCAGGGAGTGGGGGTTGGGCAGCCGATGGTGAGATGCAGGATTCCCCCTTTTTTTGTACATCCAACCGCTCCTATTTTTTAGGATCCAATGTCCCAACTCCCCGCACCCCCTTTCTGTACAAACACTAGGCCAAGGAAGAGGGGGACTGAGAGAAAAAAGACTAACTCTTATACATCGTACTGGACATGTCCTGCTAATCAAGTGCATACACCTGATTCCAGTTAGCTCTCCTCACACAGATAAAAGGCGGACACCTAAAGACACACTCTGAGCAAGGTGAAACAGGAGTACGAGCAGAAATTCCAAACCTCCGGGGCGAAGGTGAAACTATTGGAGCAGAGCGACAGACCGAGGGACGAGAGCAGCGGGGCGAAAACCCCAACAGTTCCCTACAGGATGTCATTGCCTCCACAAGGCCACGAAAGACACGTGGAGAAGGCCAGATCCCAATATCGAAGACTGCATTGTGTTTCAAGGACACCGGCAACTTTCCCGGGTGAAAGGCAGAGTTGGGGAGGCGAGGCCAAGCCTGTGGTACTGACTGTGTAGAGTGAACGTGCTATCTGTACTTCTGCCCCCTATATGGTAGGGTAAATGCACAGAACAACCCCAGCAAGGCTCTCAATTTGGTAAAAACATGGCGGGCAGTCAGGCTTAAGCTTTCAGGGGGTGATGCAGGCAGGTTCCTAAGTACAGTGTTTCCCTAAAGCCCCCACAAAGGAATGTTCACACACTATGTTAGGTGATAACACAGTCTCTTTATATAAAATAAGGTTTTCTACCAATACCAACTATAGATATAAATAATAACATTTTGTACATGGAATACTTATTCAGAGAAGGGTAAATATATACACTCTATGTGGTACCACACACTACTTAAATTCAGTAAGAACTGCACTCACTGCAGACGGTTTTAAATGGCAGGTGAATTAAGAATTCACCTCCCATTTATTGATATGATATGATATTTTATTTATATTGCGCTCATACACAGGTGTTTCAGAGCGAGACCAGGCAAAGGGAGGGGAACAGTGGAGAACAAACACAATGATCTTACTAAGCCCAGTGACATTGAGAACGTGCAAGTGCATGGGGAAGGGAAAAAGGGGGAAAGTGCATGGGAGCGGGGAGAAATTGGAAAGTGCAGAAGCATACGAGAGGACAAGATATATAATAAGTAAATAAATAAATAAATAAATACGGTGATCAGAAACAGTGGTAGTGCAAGCCTGTGCGGGCCAAGTGCAAGGTTAGTCAGATAGGGAGTATCTGATCAGTGCAGACAAAAAGTGGGGGGCCTGTATGGGTACAGATACAGGCCCCAGTGCAAGGGGTGGCCAGGAGGCAGTTCAGGAGGGCGACAGGGTGAGCAGGGACCTGGGCACGAAGGGCAGATGGTGGCCAGGTGCAGCATTGCTGAGAGAGAAAGAAGATTAGCAAGGGAGAGGAGAGGGAAAGGCAGAGGCGAAGAGGAAGGTCTTGAGGAGCTTCCGGAACCGTAGGTGGTTCTCTTCAAGTTTCAAGGTGGCAGGTAGGCAGTTCCAGAGGGAGGCCCCCGCAGAAGACATTATTGAGGTCGGCTCATTGAGGTCGGCTCAATAGAGCAGCACATGCAAACCAACGGAGCGCACCAGCCTACCCAGACCTAAAACCAGCCTAGACCTACAGAGGGCTACCATTGAAACTCACGTACAACAATTTATACAGGACTGGATAAGCTAGGACTCATCGGGCAATATTCTCAAAACTCTAGCCTTGATAAGGACCCTAGAGGTCGCAACATGTGCCGGCTGACCACACAGGACCACATGTATGATTTACAAAAAAGAATAACCCACAGGGTTTTCACCCAAACAACTGTGTAGATATTCATCCCCTCCAGCGCCCCCATGGACCCCCCCAAAGCCCACAGATCTGGGACTATACCCTTAATTCTTAAATAAGGTGTAACCAGCATAGAATAGGAAAGAAAGGCAGGTTAGTTATGAACAGTGGCAGAATGCTTTCTTTAGACTAGACAAGTAAGTCTGAGTGAGGACCCCCCCCCAACCTGGGCAACCTGTAATAGAAAAGTTAGGAGCAACTTATGTTGTCTTTTACAGCCCAGTCCAGTATATTTCAATAACGTTGTGCTTTCTTTTGAAAAGTTCTACCACTGCAAAGTACCTGAGATGCCACAGGAGAACAGGATCCAAGACAAATTTGGGACACCTGGACGACTCCTGACGCTAGAAGATGCTCTTCCTTGTCACAGTACCTTTGGTGCCTTTGCAGGCGGAGTGGCAGAGTTTCTCAGCTTTACTTGACGATTCTATCTGATGATGGACCCTCTTTGGAAGAAGCCCCCACTGGGATGCTGAGTCCAAGAATAAAAGGGAACTAGTCTTTCGGGATGGCAGCAGTTTGGCTCTTCGTGGTGCTCTCCTTTGGTCAACGATTTCCTTCCGACTGTAGAAGTCCTGTGAAGAAGACACTTGCTGTCGTCTCCTTAAAGGCTTCGTGGATGAAGATAAGACTCCTGGGATCCTTCGATGACATCTGGCGCCAACGGGTGCATAGGTCACTTTTGGTGTCGGGTTTTGGAATATCGCGGTTTTCCGACTTTTGGTTCTTCAGTGCTGCAGCCGCAACACAGACCTCTGGACAGCTTCTGGTGTCCTGGATTCGACCACTGGAGTGGTCCTCAAACCCCACCAAGTCTACACCCTCGGGAAGACTTCAATAGCTTCTGGTGGTGGGAAACCCACAGGCAGACCTTCCACGGCACCCAACGACTCTGGGCTCTCTCCGGAGGGAAAAAGTGGTCAGTGGTGACTGCAAGGATGTCCTTTCAAATGTTCTTAGGCAGTTTGGAACTTTCGCAGCTCTGGGCATCCAGCAGCACTATGGCTGGGTCCCCCCTCTTCTGGGCGGTAGACGGCAACGGCTTCCAGCGGTCACAAAATGCACCTTTGGACCCTGGGTAACACCAATGGACTTCTCTGGCTCAAGATGTCTGGCACTCCTCTTCTGGACTTCGAAGACCCCTTCTACGGACAGCAGGCACACAGGACTGGCTTCCAGGATACTTCAATGAAGAGTAGCAGCTTTGCACAATGGTCCCTTGTAGCTCATGGAGAGATCTCCTTTGCAGGTCCTCTCCGGATCAGTCCTTGTGAGACCCAACAGCTTTCGGATTGTTGAAGAAATGCAGCAGCAGACTTCTCTTCCAGCTGGGCTTCAAGGGGCAGCTTCTTCTTGCTAAGTTTCAACTTCAGCTACTGAACAAATTGGTAAGTGAGAGGTCCCCAGATATACACATCTGTCCCTCATTCACTCTGGCTGAGCCAGGCTCAGTCAGCCAATCACCAGACACTGATAACACAAGATGTGGATTGAGGCAGATACCCAGCCTTTCCGCACACTACACTACACAGCATTCATGTCAGTTTCAGGGCTGTCTCATTCATTGTGTCACACACACAGAAACCAGACACCCACAACAGAGAATGTGAGTTAACATCAGACTCCATTCACACAGGTCCCACCCCTAGGGTGTACCACACAATACCTTGGAAGGCTCTAGTCAGTCTGACAGGAGGCACCCCAGAGTCATTTCCACCCAACAGCCATTCAGGAGGAACGGACAGAGTCAGGGCTTCCCAGGACTTTGGGTAACAAGGTAAAAGGCAATAGAAACCAAGAGGCCACGTGGGATATCTTGCCTTCTGTCAGGAATCCACTGATTCCTATGGCAGGGCGTGGGTATCCCAAAATGGAGGATACTCCGAGCCACTGTCAAGTCAGCATATAGCTGCCACCAGCCCATATGCTGCTCTGTGGGCAACAGACAGGTGCCCCAAAACACACAAGGGGTACAAGGGTGTACTCTCACCCATGGGCGCCATAAGAGATCCCATGGGTGGTGTTCACCAAAAGATATGAACGAAGAGCTACACTGCCAGAGGTCCTGGTGGGACCCCAGTGGCAGAAAACAGAGAAAACACACACAGAGAAGTGGTGGGACAAGGACACGAGGCCCTGTCCGCTCAATAAGGCATTTCCAGCATCACACTAACCTTTACTTGTGAAGCGGAAATGCCGGAAGCAAGAAAGAACCACACACACCCGGTGAGTTGGCAAGCGGCCTGAGAGATCGGTGTGTGCTAAGAAAGACTGAAGTTTGCAACAAAATAACACAAGTGAAGGCTGCACGGGTCTGGATGAGACGCGAGGAAAGGCAAACCTGTGAATGAACTTTAAAGCAAGAACAGCTGTAGAATAAGGGATACTGAGTAACAGAGTGGTCTGGCGAAAAGGAGTAACCAACTGTAAAGTCTCAGTGAAAGGTGCATTGTTTGAGATGATAAAAGTAAGTAAACTGTAAAAGATGAAGTGAACGTAGTTAACCCAGAGAGAAGGGGAGAGGAAAAGCTGCTAATTGAATTCTGAGTCGAAGTGGTCCTGCGGTGGTCTGTAAAAGAAGCTCCACACATTCGAAAGTCTTCGACATACGAAAAATGCGATCTGAGCCTGATTGAGGGAGACCCGAGTTGTAAAAAGTTTGGGGAAGGGAGCCCCAGCAAGTATTGTTGAACTGTGAAAGGTCCAAGCCCGGCAGAGGGTGACCTATGTTGAACTGTGCAAGATCTGAGCCCGGCAAAGGGGGACCGATGTGAACTTTTTGTTTGATTATATGGGGAAGACTGGGACAGGAGCCTTTGACGTGGAAGGCCAGGCGGTACTTGATCCACGTTCCGAACTGTTTGTGTTAAAGCCCTAGCCAGAGTATGTCATACTGCCTATAGAGACTGCCTTATTCCGTGCTGTCTAACCGTGGGGAGGAGAGCTGATTCAGCCACATTTATTCTTTGTCGTACACTGATTTTCCTTTTATATACATACCGCCTTTACACATTCTTTTGTACAAGAGCTAGTGCAGGCCTTAGGTTTTGACAGACACGACTAAGACTGTTTTCTATATTATTTGATGGTCGAGACGACTCCCATCCTAGTTACAGGGCTAAATAAGAGTTTTCTCAAAACCTCACGAAGTTAATAAAGGTTTTACAAATGGTATCTTTTGTGTCAGTGTCATACTTGTGATAACCTGCTTCCTCTACAGTACCCACACTTTACTGACATTATGCAAATCTCCATATTTTTCTGGGCTGCATGGTAAGAAACAGCAATCTCCATCCCCTGTGCAATCAACATAAGTTTCAATATAGTTTTCAGAGAATTTCGAGTGATCAAAACGTGTTCCTGGTGGACCAATTGGATGTTATATTCTAACCATGTGAGGCAGATTCTCGCCAGTCCTTGTTTGGGTGTGAACATTTTTCAAAAGGGGAGCGTCATTGACCGGTTTCAGTGTGAGTGACATCATGGGAATTGTTTTGAAGACTATCTTTTTGGAGCATCCCACAATCAGTTAACAAGTGCAAAAAAGGACAAGCAGCAAAACGAGAATAGGACTCAGCAGTTTGAAATGATTCCTCATCCATGTTGACACACATGAAAACATTGATGTGATCTAGTTGTTTTCCTTCACCTCAACCTCTTTCTTCATTGTGGTGTACAAATTGTGTATTGTATCAATTCCCACCTTATTTGGAGCCATCTGACATTGCCATCTGTTTGTATTGCAGGAGCGAAATATGAAGCAAAAAAGTTTCTGCTTTGCTAAATAATCTATATTCATCGGGTATGTTGTTAAGCTTAGTATTGGAGTCCTAGGACAGGTAGGTGCTAGGGCAGTGACGCTGCAGGCCCAAAGTGTGCCGGACCCGCTGATGAATTAGTATACAGGCTTGGTCATTGGGTGTTTGCTGATTGCTGTGAGGTTAACGTCTGGGATTACCAACATAATCTTAAATATATTCCTCACCAGGATGGCTGCAATTGCAAATAAGCCATCCCTCCACACACCCAAAATTAAATGTCCATGAGGGCTGCTGTATCCCCTGGGATGTCAGGGAGATCGACCGTCGTGTTACACTGCTTGTTAGTGTCCACAAAACACTTTCGTGACCTCTGAAACACAAGGAGAATTGTATAAGTTCCATGATCTTTGTCGGGGGTTTATGTTTATCTATCCATGTCCAACTTTTGGCATATTTTTCCCAAACAGCAAAACAGTTATTCGTAGTTCTGCACTCTTTTGTAACCCAAACATCCCTCCTGCTTTGCACCCAATCAGCCCTTCGACTCATTCATTTTTGTAGAAAATAGCACCTTTTATCTGTAACCGCTGTCTTTTTCTACAGTGAAGCTGCCACTATCCTACTTCATCAGAACACTGGAACATGGGTGGTACCATAAAAACAACCCTATTGTTCTCCTCTCCAATTGTTCGATAGCCAAGTATAATATTATTCAAACTGTCTCTCTCCGCCATCTTTTACATCTGTATGTAGTTATCTTCACATACAGATGTGTTAACTTCTACCTGCTGTACTTGGACCTTGTGTCCCTGAATCAGCCCCTGCACCGTACCAGCCGCACTAAACACTGTACCACCTCTGGTGGTATTTCTTGCAGTAGAAACAATCTAGGTGTGGCTGTTACATGGAGGGATCTATGCACACACAAAGCAAGGTTTGCTCGATTTCTCTCTTCCCACAGCCCTCATGTGGTGGTACCACATGTTGTCATATGCATGGTGATGCACATCCTTAGATCTATTTGAAATAACACTTGGGTTAGAAATATCCCTTCTACTTTTTGTCATAGAAACACTAATATTCGCTGGTGCATTTGCAATGTTAATGTCATTATTGGACCAACCCCTAGAAAGAAACGATATAAAGAAAGATAGACATAAGGCAGAAGAGAAGAACAATGTAAGGAATATACTTTCTAATATTGTCAGTAGTCTCTGGAGGCTGTGGGGCCTCTTCCTCCTCCTGCTGTTGGTGAGAGAGGGTGGATCTCTTCTCTTTTCTGACATTGCTGATGTGGTTCTATGTTTTCTTGTCAGTGACATTGACGGCTGTGGGCATGATGTAGATGACGTTGTATGGTCGCATGATTTTAGGCTCCTTCCACTTGCGCGCAAAGTTCTGTACCCAAACATGATCTCCTGGGAAGAGCTCTAGTGGCTGCAGCTGTGACGATTCTTGCTGTTGCGGTGATGAGTCGGTCACTGGTGAAACATGCTCTTTTTGTTGAGGCCCAATCTGGCAAGATATAAATCTGACCGATTTTGTTACTTCCTTAAGATACCCCCAAATTCATCACAGGAAGATAGCTCAGGGGCAACGCAATCGCCTTGGAAGCAAGATGACACCGAGTAACACAGGTTCGATCCCCGGGTCTGTGTTTAGAAACCTCTGGGTATTTAGCATGTTATTAATAACCAATTATAATTATAATAGCCTAAAATGACAGCAGAATTATGTGCATCAGAGGCTGTTCATGCGAGTGTGAGAGCTGTATGTAGCCTCCTGCCAGTGACTATCTCATGCAGTGTAAGGTGATGATCAGAACCAGGCTGGTTTCTTAGCACAAACAAGGCGAGCAGCTGACATTGTAGCCAGATCTTGTGCAGAGTATTGCATAAATTAGCACGTCTTAGTTTAAATAAACCATTTAAGTACTCCACTACACCGTCAGTCTGGGGTTGTAAATTGAGCACAGTTTGTGTTTTATGCCCAACAAAGTGGCGTTCTCGTTTATTCCTACGTCTACGTCCCGTCCCCTTTCCTCCATACTTGTGGGACATTCCATCCTCTGGGACGGGACCGGAGCACTTTTGTCAAAAAGAATAAAAAATGTAATTTTTGTCCCACGCATTGACCTTCAGTCCTTTTCTCTGCGCGGTCGGGGCTGGACACACTAGCATCACTGGGAATTTTTATTTTTATTCCCTTTGTCCTTCCTTCCTGCTCCGGTTCCTCAGTCATTTAGTCCTCCGTCTATACCGGAGCATCTGGGATTTGTGTCCTGTTCTTCATGCGAACGTCGTTTCGCGAGGATGAATCCCCACTCTTTGTGGAGTGTCTAGGTCCGGAGCATCACTGGATTCGTGCTTCTACTGCGATTCCCTCTTCGTCCGGGCACTCCCTCGTCTTCTTCAGTGGGAGGAAGTGTTTCAGCGCGTTCCTCCACCCCATTTCCAGATTTTCATAATAAACGTCTGGTAAGTTCTTTACTTTTCAGGGCGCCTCTGTCCCAGGGTCTTCTAGGTCAGAGAGGGGCTTGTGTAGCTCTGTCACCAGGGGTTCCCCTGAGGTCCCACAGGGGCCTAATAGGCGTACCAGAGTGTTCGCTGGTGGACCTGCCAGTACCGGACATCGTTCTGAGGTTCACCATTTGGGTGCTAAGGTTAAGCCCAGCTTGTCTGTGGCTCTGGATACCAGGGTTTGCCCTGAGGTCTCCTCTTCTGAAGCTTTCTGTACCGAGTCACGGCTCGAGGCCCCTCTTGAGGGAGCTTTTCGTATCGGTTTAAAACCTGAGGTTCCTCTTGTTGAGGCTAAGGCTGCACCGACAGATCCGAGAGACCCTCTTTGAAGGTCTTGTCAGTGAGGTATATTCCTCAACTGTCCCACGCTCATGGTAGTGGTGGTTCTGTTGAGGGGGCAAAGAGGGCAGTCGTGGACCATTATTCTTCTACTACCAGCTTTGCCGGGGTTCCTCTATCAGAGGCTAAGTTTGGGGCTGGTTCTAAGATGTCCAGTAAACATCCAAGTCCACCTAGTACCGGCTTTGCCGTGGATCCTTGTAAGGCTAAAGTGTTACTTAAGTCCGCTGACTCTCCTCAGGAGACAATTGCCTCATCTCCACATGTGACGCAGTTCTCGTCAGGTGTCGACAAAATGACGGCCCAACCTCCGTGGTCCACGGCAGCCATTTTGGATTCCTCCCTTACACCTACGTTCACAACGTCTGTTGCTGGGAGTATTCCTTTTGGGCTCAGCAGCCTTTTCCACGCTACGTGGACAACAAAAACCTGTTCTGCCCTTCTTTCGACTGGCGTGTGCGGGCTCCGCTGCCTGATACTGTCTCACTCCCTCCTGCTCCTGGCAACCATCCTCTCTGCTTTTGTGGGGGTATGCCTTTATGAGCGGCCTCTTCCTCTTCCAACGCCTAAGCCCTCGGCTGGGGATGAGATTTTTTGGAAGTTTCAGATGCTCAGGCATTCTGTCCCTATGAGGACATATTTCAAGCGTCTGTTAAGGAAAATGTACCCTGAGCCTCCTTTTCCACCATAGGCACCGGCTGTTCTGATTCCGGTTCCGGTGCTGCCACTACCTGCGCCGCTTCCTTTTGGACCTCCTCCATCTCTTCCTCCTCTGCCCCGTTGTCTCTTATAGAGAAGACACCGGTGGACAGGGACAATACTTTAAAACTTGAAGGGGTAGGTGTGCGGGACCAGTCTTCTGTTCCCGCCTCGCTGGATAAGCTTCAAGCAGATCAGGACAGCAATGAGCAGCTCCGCCCAGTGAGAGCATTCCATGACCGGGAGGGGCTTGTGTAGCTCTGTTACCAGGGGCTCCCCTGAGGTGCCCCAAGGGCCTAATACACGCAGCAGAGTGTTCTCCGAGGGTTCCTCCAGAGGACCTGCCAAACCGGACGTCATTCCGAGCTTCACCATTTGGGTGCTAAGGTTCATCCCAGTTCGTCTCTAGCTCTGGATACCAGGGATCACCCTGAGGTCTCCATTTCTGGAGCTTTCCACACTGATAAGGGGGTACGCCCTGAGATCTCAGTTTCTGGAGCTTTTCACACCGAGCCATGGCTCGAGGCCCCTCTTGAGGGAGCTATTCATCCCCGGTTAAAACCTGAGGTTCCTCTTCTTGGGGCTAAATCCAGTACCGACAGAGTCGAGGGATCCTCTGAGGGTCCTGTTGGTAGGGTACATTCCTCAACCATCCCACGCACAGGGTCGTGGTGTTACTGGTTCTGTTAAGGGGCAATGAAAGGTGATCAAGCACCACAGGCATTCCAGTGCCGTCTCTGCCGAGGTTCCTCCACTGGCGGCTAATTCTGGGACAGTTCCTAAGATGTCCAGTAAACATCCTAGCTCTGCCAGCACCGGCTCAGCTGAGGATCCTTGTTTCAAGCCTAATGTATTACTTAAGTCCCCTGACTCCCCTGAGGAGACAGTTGCCTCACTTTCTCCAATGACACAGTTTTCCTCAGGTGTTGACAAAATGGCAGCCCAACATTCTTGGTCCACGGCTGCCATTTTGGATACCTCCCTTACACCAACGTTCACGACGTCTGGTGCTGGGAAATTTTCTTTTGGGGCTGAGGTGGGGCTGAGGTGCCTTTCCACGCTATGTGGACGACAAAAACCCGTTTATCGGTCCTGGTGAAAGCTCCAGCTAAGGCCCCTTATACACAGTGGTCAGGGTCCCAGACTCAGTCCTTCTCTGGATTCAGGGGGTTTCAGGGTTGCTGTGTGCGCTGGTCTGAAGCTCTGGTTGGTGGCCCTGCTGAAATCAACAGCGGCAAGGTGGTCTGTTTTTCTCTCAGCCATCAGCCTCCTCTACAGGGACAGGTAGTCTCCCTGCCAAGAAATTTTCCAAATTATATTTTTTGTCGGTCGCACGAGACTATGGTGGGAGGACGAATCTCGTCTGATCTAGAGGTTTGACCATCACCATAGGCCGGTGGGTTTGTCTATCGCTCAGGCGAGCTTTCGCTTGCCCTTTCCCCCTACCCCACCCTTCAAACAGATCAGGATGCCCGCCCCCAGAGCTGAGGTAGAGGAACTTCTAGACCTCAGAGTGGTGGAACCTGTTCCCCTCAGGGAGCATGGGGGGCGGCTATTACTCCTGTCTTTTTCACAGTGCCGAAACCCAACCAGGCTGGCCTGCGCACTATCCTCAATCATTCCCAGTTCAATCTATCTCTTCCCCATGAGAAATTCAAGATAATCGCGCCCTGTCAAATAAAGTCCTCTCTTCGGAAGGGCGATTGGCTCAGTGTGGTGGACCTCCAGGATGCGTACATACACATTCTGATTTGGACCCCCCATGGGAAATATCTGCGGTTCTCTGTGGGAGCAAAACACTTTCAGATTCGAGTACTCCTTTTGGTCTCAGCTGAGCGAGACGCATCAGAGACTCACAGAGGGCCAAAACCGGATCTTCTTCCGAGGTTCCCTGTTTGAGGCTAAGGTTGAGCCCAGTGCTGCTGTGGCTCTGGATACCATCTGCATCTGGAGCTAACTGTACCGAGTCTTGGTGGCTATATGGACCAGGGTTAAACCTGAGGTTCCCTTTCTTGGGGATAAATCGGACACCAACAGAATTGAGGGCCTTCATCGAGGGTCTTGGCTGTAAAATATATCCCTCAGCCTTCCCACGCGCACGGCCGTGGTGATATCAGTTCTGTTGAGGGGGACAAACGAAGGTGGTCACGCACCATAGGCCTTCCAGTACCGGCTCTACCGAGTATCCTCCGCTAGTGGCTAGTTCTGGAGCAGTCTCTAACGTGTCGAGTAAACACCCTAGATCTGCCAGTAACAGGCTCTGCCGAGGTTCCTTGTTTCAAGGCTAAGATGGCGCGCAAGGCACCGGACTCCCCTGAGGAGACAATTGCCTCACTTGCTCCTGTGACACAGTTCACCGCAGGTCAAAATAGTGGCCCAACCTCTGCGGACCATGGTGGCCATTTTGAATACCTTCCTTACAGCAACAGTGTAGTTAGTGTTCGCACTGACAATTAGGTGGCAATGTTTTACATCAACAAGCAGGGTGGCACCAAGTTTCCTCTCCTTGTAAATCTTGCCATACAAATTTGGACTGGGCCATCCAGCACATTGTTTGGCTCCAGGCTGTAACATCCTGGGTCACCTCAATGTGGCCGCAGATGCACTCAGTCACCAGTCGGCATCTGTTGCGAGTGGGAGATGAACAGCAATGTCCTCCAACATTTTCCATCAATGGGACACTCCAGAGGTGGACCTCTTTGCAACTTCTTTAAATAAGAAACTGCCTCTTTATGTGGCCAGGGATGGTTTCAGAGCGTTCTTCCTGGGAGACGCCATCGACACCCCTTGGGGCAACATGTAAGCTTATGCTTTCTCTTCATTGCTTCTTATCCATCGGTCGCTCTGTAAGCTCAGTAGCACATCGAACTGCACTCTCCTGTTCAAGGCTCCTTGGTGGCTTATCAGATTCTGTTTTTCGGAGCTACAGCATCTGGCAGTACCTCCCGATCAGATTGCTGCAGATTCCCGACCTGCATCACCAGAGCATTCGCCAGATATGGCACCCCTCCCCACAATCGTTCAGCTTGGGGGCCTGGGGCCTGAGTTCAGATCGTTAACAATTGTTTCTGTCCGAGGACAAGGTGCGCATTATCCAAGCAGCCAAGAAGCCCTCTATGAGAGCTTAGTACAGGAGCAAATGACTCTGTTTTTGCCATTGGTGTTTAGCTAAACAGCTCAATCCCAGGCAAGCTTCGGTTTACACCGTTCTATCTTTTGTGTCTCATCTGGCAGTTTCTGGCATCCATGTTCTGTTATGCAGAACTTATCTGCTATTGCGGCCTTTCTGTCCACGGACAGCTGTTCCTTTTCATTGACTAATCCAGTCATCAAAGGCATTTTGCGGGTCTCTTCATCTTTTCCTGCGGGGCGTTGTGCTATAAGCCATTTGAACCCATGGCCACTATTGATCTTAAGTACCTTTCTTGGAAGATTGCCTTCTGATCGCAATAACATTGGCAAGGCGAGTAAGTGAGCTTCAAGCTCTTTCCGTGAAGCATCCGTTCCTCACTTTCCATGGGGACAAGGTTGTGCTTCGCTCTCATCCTTTCTTCCTGCCTAAGGTGGTTGCCGATTTTCATTTGAACCAATCTGTCTCCTTTCCTGTCACATTCGGAGACCTGAAGGGGAAACCAGCTTCCAAAGCATCTATTCCCAGCTGGATTGCCTCATGTTTTTCAGTAGCCTAAAGTATTCAAGGCCTTCATCCATCGAAGAGTATCCATACACATCTAGTCTATGGCAAACCGACTGCAGTTACCTGCCAAAGTATGTCCCTTGGGAATCCATCGCCAAGGCGGCTTCGTTGGCCTCCCCATTGGCTTTACCTGAGCTCCAAGTCTGATGCCCAATTTGGCCAGGCTGTTCTTAAGAACTTATTCCTGTAAAGGGATTTTCCATCCACCCGTACTACCTATGGTGTGTGCTTGGGAATCTCCCACAAGTACGGAAGCAAGGGGATGGGACATAGGCATATAACAAAGTTACTCACCGTAGGAACTACCTTTCCTCCATACGCCCGCCCGCTGTCCACTCTAATAAGTATCCTCTATTATTGCTTAAATGGTCTCAGGCCTGCCGATAGAAAAGGACTGAAGGGCGATGCGTGGGATGGAGCTCAGGAGGGCGGGTTTACGGCCACGTGCGGTACCCCGCGTAAAAATAAAAGGAGGACAAAAATTGAATTTTTGATGCTTTTTGACAAAAGTGCTTTGGTCCCGTCCAGAAGGATGGATTGTCCCACAAGTATGGAGGAAAGGGGACTATGGACTAGGAGTAAGGTAGTCACTACAGTGAGTAACTTTGTTAAAACATCTCGTTGAAAAAGTGACCCCCATTGTCTGATCTCAGGACATCACATATTCCCCACCAGGGGAATACTTCACACATTAGAAATGTGGCTGCCGATTTGGCATCAGGGTGAACACAGAGACCTGCTTCAAGCCATCGGAGAATGGGCAAACAGCACAACAGTAATTAGATAATGAAGGTTACTGCACCTATTAACCATGTCTGCATAGCGTGATGGCATCAAGGAGAGGACACAAACACACAGGTGAAATTCTGGGTATAAACTCTAATTTAGAAATAGCAAAGGGTTGGTCCAAGGCCTATCTTGCCCTGTTCTAAGGTGGGGGTTTCCCTACCTAACAAAAAACTAAGGTTCGTCTGTGTCAGGATGTCAAAATCAAAATGTCAGTCTGTGTCCAAAACCTATACTTGCCCTCACATCAAACTCTATAATGTGTAGGGATCTTGATCAAAAGCAATAAGTGTTTCAAAAGCAGTAGTCTCAAAAGAAAAGGTTTCTCTTAGTTCAGGAAATAACCTTCCCGTGGATGCAACCTGTTCTATAGCAATGAAGCCGAGGATCTTCCTCTTCCACAAAGGGTTCAATGTTCCAACTTATAAGTAATTCTCAACAGGCAGAGAGTGGTCCCAGCCCCTCCTGTTGAATCAACAAAACATATGTCTCCTTAGTTCACAATTTAAAAAAATGCCTTTGGGATTCCCTTCCCCAAGCTTCAAGAAACATTTCACAATGCCTGAGGGGTTCCCTTTCCCAGGCTTCAGGATACAATTTGCAATAACAGCAGGGTTCATCCGGTCTAGGCGCAGTTGTCAGATCTGTGAGATACCAGAAGGTGTCTCACCCACTAATCCCTGGGGATCTGTAATCAAGGTGGCCAGGACACAACCATCGCTTTTGGATCCAGTTCCTGGGGGTGGACCAGTACAGGAGAATAACCTGGGTGAGGGGTCTTCAGGGAGTGGGACACCGGATAGTGAGACGCAGTATTCCGTTCCCTGTAACACCTTTACCCCATCCTACCCGGTAGGATATTTAGGACCTCTACTCCCCCCTTCTACAACACAAACACTTCCTCACTGACAGCCCACTCTAAGGGTAAACAGACTAACAACTGAGCCTTGTACCTGACCTGTCCCAATACTATGGTCACGCGAGGTCGGACAATTATCAACAATCACTCAGACCTGACTTCCATTACACTTCCCCACATGGATAAAAGGCAGAACATGAGAGCACACTATGAGTGAGGCAAAGCACAGGAGGAAACGGCAGTTTCAAGATGGTAGCTGAGTAAGAGAGGAAAGGTGGCAAAACCGAAGGGGGTCGCAAGGAGGGAAATTCCCTTGAACTTTTCGACAAGGAACTGTTACTTTGCAGAAACCGCGAGAGAAGGTGTAAGACCAAGAAACCAGGCTGAAGAATCCTGCATTGTGTGTAGGAGATACCCGGGCCCTCCCACATCAATGATCAAAGCGAGGAGAATCACCAGCCGCTGTGGTACCGTCCTTGGCTCCAAGAACAAAGCCGCTTCAGTGAAAGCAACACAGCCGTGAGATGGGGAGACCGACACAAGACCAGTCTGTGTTGAATCCAAGGTTGCAAGCAGCAACATTGTATGGCGAGCGCTGGAACAAACATTGTTAAAATGTGTGTGATAAGAGGCACGAGTGAAGTGAACTGCTAATTAGTGATTAAACTTTAAAGCAAACTACAATACCTTTGACAGAGTAGTGCGGCACTGTATGGGTGCTCAATTGAAGGTCTCTGTAAGGTATCCATCTGAGGAGTGACGAAATTAGATAAATTTGATCCGAGCCCAGTGGAGGGAGATCATTTGAAAGTGAAGGAATAAATGGGAATCAAAGTGGTCCTGCGATGGGTCAAGCAAAATCCACTGCACAGTCGAAAGTCTTCGATTTTGATGAAATAGAGAATGTTTGGAAAAATACATGGATCTGGTCCGAGCCCAGCAGAGGGAGACTGATTGAAGATTTTGTGTTAAGGTGGGTCTGAGCCCGGCAGAGGGGGAAGTGGGGTGAACAGTAAATCACTGAGGTTGTATAAGTGGAAATCCTGAGAAGAAAGGAACTTTTATGTTTTGTCGTGCTGCATCAGGCCCTCCGAAATAAGAGACTTTGAATGACAAAGACACTTTTGGCACAGAAGGCCCTGATGTTGAATTCTTGAACTGCAGCCTCGTGCTAGAGAAGCCAGAGAATGTGCTAAACTCGAGTGTGTTGCCTTGTCCTGTGCTGAAAACGTGGGGAAGGGAAACCAACGGATTGACTATCCTGACATATCATTTCTTGAACACCTTTCTTTTGCATAACATTGTTCCCACACTATTTGTATTTAGAGGTAAGGATTGGCATTAGGTTTATTAGTATAGGCCCTTTTATTTTGCCAGACTCGACTAGGAGTGCGTTATTATTATTTAATGGTCATAGCTTTCTCCAATCTTTAGCATAAGGATTAGATAGGTGTTTTACAAACCCAATTGAAGTTCAATAAACACTCTTGAACTGTGATCACTTGTGTTTGTCTTTCTGTTTGATACCATGCCTTCCTTATATATGGTGTCAGCTGTGGGATGCGACTCAAATGAGACAAATTGGGAACCCTAAAATTCCAGAAGCTTAGTCATAGAGCCTCAGATCCCTCTATCGCCACAAAAGAATCCATATGCTTTGATGTCTGTTGCATCAGAGAAGCTACTATCCATCCAAGGAAAAGAGGAATGATTCCCACAGACTTTGTCTTGATACCCCCTCCTCTGTGTTAAATAAGATTGGCTCCAAAGTCTGGCCTGGCCTGGAAGTTCGGTCTGGAGGCTCTAGATGGCTTCATAGATCCCGACTTCTGGGGAGACATAAATGTTCTCCTACAGAATCATAGCGAAATTCCATTTGAAGTACATTGTGTGGCAAATTTGCACAGGAAATTCTTGAAAGGGATCTATTTCTCCGTTTTATGGAGGGTGAAACAGAAGAAACTGAGAGAGGTACCTTAGGCTTTGGGGAAGCTGATGAACTATTTATCACAGAGACAAAAGGGAAGAAGAAGAACCTACCCTCCTTCCCGACCTAGCCTTCGGCCAGCAATATGATCCAGCAGTCGCAGAGGTTTTCTCACAGGTGATTCCTGAAGGGGAATGATTAGAGAAGGGAAGACTTTTTTTCTTCCTAAGACAAGGATTACTGTACAGAAAGGAAACCTCCACAGAAGGCCTACGTAAAACTCAGTTAGTAATCCCTAAAACCCATCGGAAGATTGTGCTAGAGATTGCACATTCTCATTTGACAGGGGGACAGTTAGGACAATCTAAGACCCAGGCGCACATCAGTGGTAAGTTTTACTGGCCAGTTACTGTCACAACCCTTGCCCAAAACCCCCTCTATTTAAACCACATCCGAGCAAGACAACATGCTTTGCGTTACTTTGCAGCTTGCAACGTGACGCTCACCGTGTCCAGCTATTCCCTCGGACCTCGGAGAAGCAGAACCTGCAAGGAGACAAAAGGAACATCATTAGCAGCAGCATCTTACCTGCAGTCTGCATCTTTAAACACTCGCAGCTACTGAGAAGAGCTTCCTGGAATCTGCACGCCTCCCGGACAGAACGACCTGAAAGAGGAAGATAGAGGCAACATTAAAGAAAGCAATAGAGACATTTACAAATTACGAACTGCTCAAAAGGCTTACCTGGCTGGTCGCCTCTCGGCTGGCACCACTCCGGACATTACACTCAAGCTGAATAACACTGCGACCTTCAAGGAAGGAAAACACAGGTTAGCAAAGGCAAGCCTTTGCAGCACTGCGCATAGCGCTTACCGCGTCATAGTGCTCTTAATGCGCCATCATTTACCAGCGGGGCTCAACCAAGCCAGTTCACCGCGTTGAAGCTCTGCATACCTAAGGGAGAAAAAGAGACATTTTTAAACAAAGAAAGGCATGCAGGATAGCAACAAAACTAAAGAACAGCAATAAGACCTACCTGAACAATATCAAACGTGCCGGCGTCAGTGAAGTAACTGGACCGCACTCGCCCATGAAAGACAACGCGCCCCTGCAAAGAAGGCAGGACGGAGAGCATGCCTAATTCTACCACAAGGTGAGGAGAGGGCGCCAGAGGGACTGAAATCATAAGGGGGTGGAGGGAGGATACTTACCCCAGTCGGTCGGACTCGAACACAGTCCTCCTATATTTTCAGGCAAAACCTTACCCGCAGACCACATCAGGGCAAGGCTGAGAAGCATACCAGCGAGTAACCCGGCTGGGTGGCGTCCCTGTGGATACCAGGTGAGCGTAACAGGTACCCATGCTGATATAAAGAACTTCATGTAGACATGTGAAATATGTCAGAAACCAGTATGCATTTTCCCTTACCTGCCCCTCTCAACCCTTTACCAATAATAGAAATCCCTTTCTCCCGGATTGGCATGGATATAATTGGACCGTTGGAAACCTCTATACTGGGTAACAAGTATGGCCTCGTAATCGTTGGTTATGCCACCCGATCCCCCGAGGCATTCCCGAGGCGGAACAACACAAAACAGATTTTAAAACATCTATTGCCATATTTTTCCGGGGTGGTTTTCCCAAGGAAATTCGAACAGATCAGGGATTCAATTTTATGAGCAAACTCATGGGTGAAGTCAAAGAATTGCTCCGTATTGCCACCTTAAGAGCCTCAGTTTACCACCCCCAAACAGACAGATTGGTAGAAATATTTAACGAAACACTAAAGATGATCCTAAGAAAGTTGGTAGACCAGGACGGAAAGGATTGTGATCGCATGATTCCCAGGGCCCTATTTGCAGTAAGAAAGACCCTCAGGCGTGCACTGGATTCTCTCCTTTTGAACTACTTTATGGTAGAGAACAAAGAGATGTCCTAGCCGTGCTCCAGAAGACCGGGGAAGAACGAGAAGAGGGACCTATTCCCCTCTCACACGCAGCTACCAGATTTCAAGAGCATATGACACTTGTTTGAAATCTAGTCTATACCCACATGGAAAAAGCCCATGCACAACAAAAGTCCACCTATGACAAAAAGGTAAACTTAAGATCTTTTTCAATAGGACAAAAGGTATTGGTCCTCTTACCTACCGCTGAAAATAAACCTGTTTCAAAGTGGCATGGGCCATATGAAATATTAGAGCAAACAGCGACCTATACCTATAAAATAGCCCAACCTGACAGGAAACAAAAGACCCACCTCTACCATGTAAATCTCTTAAAAGAATGGAAAGAAAATCCATTGACAGACACTGCCACAATACTGTCTTGTTTGGTACCAGAGGAAATTGATATTTTGGAATTAATTTGACAAGAGCCATCTAGTAAACAACAAGAAGACTTAAAAGGTTTAGTCACGACATTCCTGATGTATTCTGTGAGAAACCAGGGAGATTGAAAGGCATTTATCATTATATCAGAACTCCAAAGGGAAAAGCGGTCCATTTGAAACCATATAGACTCCTGAAAGCCTGTAGACAGATAGTGTTTGAGGAAGTGAACAAAATGCTAAGGGCAAATATTATCGAATCTTCTTCAAGCCCATTGTCTTCCCTTATAGTATTGGTCATAAAAACCTAATAATTCCTGGAGGTTTTGCATAGACTTCCAACGGGTCAATGCCATCTCCGACTTCGATTCCTATCCCATGCTGCGTATTGATGAATTGGTTAATAAACTCAGAAATGCCACCCTCCTATCAACCCTAGACTTAACCAAGGGGTACAGGCAGGTCACAGTGCATAGACCCGATGAGGAAAAGACCGCTTTATCGATGCCCCTAGAACTATTCCAGTTCAGAGTCCTCCCTTTTGGCTTACACAGGATATTACAGCCCAACTCCGATTTCTGTGGTGCTTATATTGACGACATAGTAATTTATATGAAGACTTGGGAAGACCTTCTTTTCAATCTCTTTACTATTATGAGATCCCACAGAGAAGCCGGCTTAACTGCCAATCCATCCAAATTTAAGCTGGCTCAATAAACTGTGAAATACCTCAGCTTATTTGTAGGGAATGGCAGTGTCCAATCTCAACGAGAAAAAGTAAAAGCCGTCCTAGATAACCCCACACCTAAAACCAAGAGAGACCTCAGAGCATTTTTAGGGTTAATCGGTTATTACCATAGGTTTAGCTCTAATTTCTCAGACAGAACAGCTAGGTTGACAGACAAATTAAAGAACACCGAACCCCAGAAGTTTCAATGGACTGACAAGGACGATGTATGTTACAACAGCTTAAAACAAACCCTGTGCCAGCACCCAATCCTAAAGGTAGTAGATTTTTCAAAAGAGTTTGTGTTACAAACTGACGCCTCTCTTACAGGGTTAGGAGTAGTTATGTCACAGGTTTGTGATGGATTAGAACACCCCATCCTATTCACTAGTCGAAAACTCTTCTCACGTGAAAAAAAACAACTGTTAGAATTAGAGGCCCTGGCCATCACCCATCTAAGATACTATCTCTTAGGAAGGAAGTTCACACTCGTCACAGATCATTCTCCACTAGTGTGGATAAGCCAACAAAAGGACTCTAACCCTGGAGTCATGCAATGGTTCCTAGACCTGCAACCCTACTGTTTCACTGTGGAGACCCGGAAAGGTAAAGACCAGGGGAACATCAATGTCCTTTCTCTGTTTCTCTGTGAAACAGATGCAGCTACATTGCATAGGGGAATGGCATGTGAGAAACCAGAAGGTGTCTCACCCACTTGTCCCTGGTGATCTGCCATCCAGGTGGCCAGGACACAGCCATCACTTTTGTATCCAATTCCTGGGGGTGGACTAGTGCAGGAGGATCACCTGGGTGAGGGGCCTTCAGGGAGTGGGAGTGGGACAACGTATGGTGAGACGCGGTATCCCCTTCCCGGTGACACCTTTACCAATCCTACCCAGTAGGATATTTAGGAACTTTACCCTCCCCCTTTTACAACACAGACACTTTCTCACTGACAGCCCGCTCTAAGGAAAAACAGACTAACACCCTGATATGTCCCAACACTATGGTCGGGCGAGGTCAGGCAATTATCGACAATCACTCACACTTGACTGCCATTACACTTCCCCACACGGATAAAAGGCAAAGCACATGAGGAAACAGCAGTTTTGAGACAGCAGCTGAGCAAGAGAGGAAAGGAGGCAAAACTGAAGATAATCGCAAGGAGATAAATTCCCTTGACCTTTTCGACAAGAAACTGTTACTTTCCCATAACCTCGAGAGGAAGTGTAAGGCCAAGAAACCAGGCTGAAGAATCATGCATTGTGTGTCGAAGATACCCGGGGCCCTCCCGTGTCACTAATGAAGGCAGGGTGAATCACCAGCCACAGGGGTACCGTCCTTGGCTCCAAGAACAAAGCCGCTTCAGAGAAAGCAACACAGCCGGTGAGTTGGAGAGACTGATAAAAGACCAGTCCGTTGAATCCAAGGATGCAAGCAGCAACATTGTATGGCGAGCACTGGAACAAACTTTGTTAAAATGTGCGTGTTAAGAGATGCGAGTGAAGTGAATTGCTAATGAGTGATTGAACTTTAAAGCAAACTACAATACCTTTGACTGGCAAAATCCTGCGCACAGTCGAAAGTCTTCAATTTTGATGAAATAGAGAACGTTTGGAAAAAGTACATGAATCTGGGCTGGGCCCGGCGCAGGGGGACCCGGGGTGATCAGTAAATCACTGAAGAAGTTGTATAAGTGAAATTCCTGATAAGAAAGGAACTTTTATATTTTGTTGCGTTGCATCAGGCCCTCTGAAATAAGAGACTTTGAATGACAAAGAGACTTTGGCACAGAAGGTCCTGATGTTGAATTCTCGAACTGCATCCTCGTACTAGAGAAGCCAGAGAATGTGCTAAGCTCGAGTGTGCCGCCTTATGCCATGATGAAAACACAGGGAAGCCAACGTCTTGAATATCCTAACATATCATTTCTTGAACACTTCTCTTTTGCATAACATAGTTTCCCACACTATTTGTTTTTACTAGTAAAGATTGGCAATAGGTTTATTAGTATAGGCCCTTTTATTTTGACAAGACACCACTAGAACTGTTATTATTATTTGATGGTCATCCACGGACCTATGTGAGGGCGGTTGAGGAGGTGTCTGGAGGATACAATCAAAGGATGGGCCGAACCCCTGAATATATCTACTGTAGGGATGAGTATGAGGAGCCAATGGGTGTTTATCCCGGCTACGGAGTTAATGAGGTGGATCGATACCATGGTTATCAGCCTGTGGTGGATCAAGAATATTCGGAAGAATATGTGAATCTAATACAGGATGGTCATGAAGTGGAGGAGCCACCCAGGGTATCTATTGACATGGGGGATACGACTCATTGTTTCCTGATAGATACGGAAGCGACTGTGAATATTATGGGGGAACAGGAGTTTCCGTGGATGACTACCGAACCTATGTTGTCCAGGCAGACGATTTTCCAGTGGAGTGCTGCTCAGCCATTGTAGTCCATTGGACAATTTCAGCAGCGATTGGTGTATAAGGAGCGATCCGTGGAGGCTATTTTCCATGTTATTCGTAGTCCCATCAAAGGAAGATGCCTTCTCAGCTATGGTACGGCTAATCAACTGGGGCCGATCGATGTTCATTATCAGGACAGTGTAATTGTTCAGTCGGTGAATGGACCTTTTGAAAGTAAGAAGTCTATTGTTTGTCTAAAGAATCAATTCAAGCTATGTTTCCAAAGCTGTTTGAGGGATTGGGTAAGCTTAAAGAGATTGTCAAGATGTATATTGATGAGTATGTTAGACCCGTTTCTCAACATCCCGGGAGGGTGGGGTTTCATTTACAAAAATCAGTATCTGAGGAGTTAGAGCAACTGCTACAAAATAACATAATTGAGCGAGCCACTTGCTCTACGCTGTGGATTACTCCATTGGTCATTGTTCCAAAGGATGGTGGTAAGATCAGGCTACGCATTGATATGCAAATTGCAAATACTGCTATTCAGCGAGAATAACATCCTGGGCCCAGCATTGAAGATATGATTGTGCAACTCAATAGCGCCATTGTGTTTCCAAAACATAATCTTAATCAAGGATACCATCAGTTGGAGTTACACCCCGAGTCAAGAGCTATCACGACTTTCTAAACAATGATGGCCTCTTCCGATATCGGAGATTGAATTTTGGTATTTCTTCGGCTGCCGAAGTTTTTCAGGAGGCCATTCGTTAACTGATTATGCCTCTAAAATCCACTTTAAATTACAGGGACGATATGTTGGTGTATGGAGCATGATCAGGCCTTGCTGGACACATGTGTGGCTTTGCAAAAAGCATGGTTGACCCTCAACCTGGCTAAATGTAATATCAACAAGAGATCATTTCGTTTTTTTGGTCATATGTTTTCTGATGCTGGAATGGCTCCAGACCACGAAATGGTCAGTGCCATCATGGACTGGCCACCTCCCATGTAGGTGGCAGATGTGCGTTTATTTTTGTTCATGGTGGCCTATTGTGCCAGATACCTTCTGCATTACGCCTCTCAAACGGACCCATTGAGGCAGCTTTTACAGAAAGAGTGTAATTTTGAATGGACGAAGGAGTGTCGGGCTGCTTTCGAGGGAATAAAGGATACATTGGCGAAGAAGTTGGCATATGTCAATCATTGGTGGCATACTGAAATCATTGTTGATGACAGTCCTGTGAGGTTGGGGACGATCCTCGCGCAGGTGTAGAACAAGGATACACCTTTTCATGTGCACCATCGACATATTGTAGCCTATGCAAGCAGGGCTCTGTCTCATACTGAGATGGCCTATTCTCAACCTGAGAAGGAGAGCCTTGCTGCGGTATGGGAGTGTGATTATTTTCATAATTTTGTCATTGGAAATGTTTTTACGTTGGTGATGGATAATCACGCCCTTCTTTCTCTTTTTGGGAATCATCGTACTAAAATAATGCTGCAGAGGATTGAGAGATGGGGTATTCACCTTGAAGAGTATGACTATACCATTGTTCACAAGATGGGGGGGGGGGTCTAAACCCGGCAAATTATATCTTGAGACATCCCAGAGGAGATCATGGGACAGGACAAGGTGATCTGGAGCACATTCATTATCTTTCTTACAGCAAATACATTACCACCTGCTCTTACTTGGAGATGGTGGCACATGAGTGAGTGAAGGATCCATCCATCTATGGCCTTAGTCAGTCAGTTTACGAATAGTAATCTGTGGAAGGATTATCGTAGGCAGAGTATGGCCCATCCGAAGGCCGGTATGACAGAAATGGAGGGGTTGGCAAAAGTACAGATGGAGTTGGCTGTAACGTATCATGTGATGTTGGTTGGAGGATGATGACTTGTGATTCCATCCACTTTGAGAAAGTCAGTCATACAGACCGCACATGAAGGTCATAGGGGAGATGAATATACAAAGAAACAACTGAAGAGACATTTTTGGATCCCCTAGATGGACATGATGGTGGAGGAGATGGTGCAACAGTGTCTACCATGCCAATGTACAGCAAGAGTGGATCTTCCACTGCCTTTGCAAGTCACTCAAATCTCGGAGAAACCATGAGAGAGAGTGGCGGTTGATTTCTATAGCCCGTTGGACACTGGACATTATTTACTTGTGTTCATAGATGAGTTTTCACGATTTCCTATAGTGAAGAGGGTGACAACAACTGCTTTCCCACAGGTTGCTGCTATTTTTGATGAGGTGCTTAGTGAATGGGGAATCCCAAGCATAATTAAATCTGACAATGGGCCTCCGTACAATGGCCAGGACTTTGGAACCTTTGCTAAGCATATGTGATTTGAACATCAGAAGATAACGCCTAGATGGCCTCAGGCAAATGGGATGGCTGAACGGTTTGTTCTCTATAAAGAAAACCATCCGGAGAGCATCCATTGAGGGTTTTTCTTACCATCATGCTTTATGTAGCATGTTAAGAGACTATAGAAGCACCCCTCACAAAGCTACTGGAAAGACCCCAGCTGAAATTATGATGGCTTATCAAGTAAATACTAGGCCGATTGCTGTGCCTGTTGATAGAGGTATGAGGGACAGTGAAATAAAGGAAAGGGATGCTGAAAAGAAGCAACATGATAAAGAAGAAGCTGATCAGAGAAGAAGAGCACAACCATAGGAGCTGGAATTGGGAGATGAAGTTCCTGTAAAACAACAGGGACGGAGAAAGATAGATCCTCAGTGCAAACCTTATCTGCTCAGTGTTATAGCATTAAAAGGGTCTGTGATATAACAGCTGGAAATGAGACTCAAGAATAACAAGAAATGCGTCCTACTTTAAACATCTTGTCAAGCTTGAAGAAGATGCTGAGACTAACAGAACGTGAAGTGGAAAGGGATGTACCCCTGGATGAGTTTGGAGTATCTCCGATATCACCTGGAAGTATCATACAGGGACAGATACTGGGGCCGGAGAGAGGGCTGGCCATTAGTGGTAGTGGTCGCCCCAGAGAACTATTAAAAGGTCCCTGTGATTAATAGAAGAATGTTGAGCTCGCCCTCAGTGTTTTTGTGGGGGAGAGGGTGATGTCATGGGTTAAAGGTTGCTGTGACTTTTAGGAGAACCCACGTGTGTAGCAACACATGGGTCTTATGGTATTTAAAGGGGAAGTTAATAATAATAAAGGTTGGTTACTTAAAGGAGACGTGGTCCCGCGTCATTTTTGTTTTTTGCTTAGTGTGAATGCTTAGTGTGAATGATAATTTTGGTTTGATTGTCAATTATCGGCCTTTGATCGACAACTGAATGGCAAAACTCAGGTGTAGGGTCTTCTGTGAACGGCAACTCATTGACTCCCATGGCCTGAGTATTGAGGTCAATAATCCTCAAAGGGTAAGGACCGTAAGAATTTTAACAAAGACTTTAATCTGTTCAAGTTAAGAGCAGGTCAATTCTTAGACTTCTTTTTGGCCTAACAATGCTTTTTCTTGGCCTTACCAGTAGGGTTACTGTTTTCAGGGTCACAAGGTAACAAGGGTTCCTTAGTCACCTCCGGACCCTTGACTTCTCGTGGTGAGTCAAATAACACTCAGTCTTGAGGCACAATCCAACAATGGAGTAGGACTATTTGGTGTCTGACTAATTGACACATGGACTAGTGTCATTGTTGATGGTATTGGTAGGGGAGATAATGTCAATAAATGGTTCTGAGGAGGGATGTCTTCCTGAAATGGATGCGTGCTTCGCACATCTTGTTGTAGTGAAGTTGCATACATTTTGTGTTCCAACGAGGACATAAGAGCGACTCTAAAACAAGGTGGTGTGCCGATATTGAAGCCGGCCCCAAAGACTCAACGTTTGGCAAGATGTTAGAAGCTCTTCTTGTTTGGGTGTTTTTAGGTGTGAAAAAATCTGTTTCAAAGCGTATCTTGGAATCGATTATTTTATTGGGTTAAAGCACCTCCCATTCATCCTGCGGTCGGGGCGTCATCCGAGTTGGAAGTTTATCAGAAGGAAAAGATAGATCGCCGTTGTTAGTTAGGTCACCCATGCCCTTACATAGTCTTAGAAATTGTCTAAGATAATAGTCGTCCTGCACAACTGTAGATCATTTTCTCGAAACAGGCTCCTGTCCAACTGAGTCAGTGATAGTATCCGCCTCAGTCAGTGTTTAAGTTGGGAGACCCCAAGTTTGGGACCTGGTAGGGGGTCACATGCTTCGTTGCGACAAAACAAGGAATGGAATTTTTTAACAATTTACTCGTTTTTGGCCAGATAAGGCGCTAGACTGCACTTTTTGTGAGGAATCCATTACCTAAACTGTATGACAGAAAGACGTGATGTTTGGTTGCTTTGATTGTTTGGATGAGGAGGCGCTGATCTCAGCAATCTATTTGTTCAGGGCAGGTGGAACGGGCACTAGAGGATCAGTATAACTGTCAAGTGTGCCCTCCCCACGCTTAGCTTGTTTACTACGAAGCAATGCGGCCATAACAGCAAGATCTCGTAGATGATCAACAAGTAGCAAAAGATTACAACAGTTCACAAGCAATGCCCAAGTTTAAAACGTACTCCGTAAAGGCCCTCAAAAGGCTGGAGTCTTCCGAGAATGCAGCAGTAGAAAACAGAGCGATAGAGGTGACCCCCGACTCACCGGCGCATCAACACAATGACTGTCAGCGCACTCCAGGCGCTCCACATTAGTGTCAGGTTTTACAGGATAGGTCCTCCCAATTGTGTAGCCAGTGAAGGCAGACTCAGTGAGCCAACGTGGCAGCAGACAGTGCCAACAGTGAAGCACTGAGACACAATGACACTCAGCACACTCCCAGGGACATTTAAGCAGCCCAAACTGAGAATCAGTGACAGCTGCTGTGGTGACTGGTGAGAGGGAGCTGCACCTCTCTACGAGTAGCAGAGAACCAAAGAGTGGGACCAGCATGGTGGACCCAGGGGATCACCGATGGAAAAGAAGGAAGCTGCTGAGCCAAAAGAAGCTGCAGGAACACCAGGAGTTTGTGAAGGGTGCCTGGGCATTCACAGACAAAGGAAAGCAGCGTTTAACTTACCAGAGCCAAGAGGAAGGCAGGCGTGTCAACTGGAAGCCGCAGAGGACTAGCGAACGAAGGAAAGGTGGCCACGAGAGGAAGGCAGATGGGAATGCTTCATCTGCAGACTGTAAGAGAATTCACGAACGCCAAGGAAAACCAGTGAGTCCAGCCAGAAGCAGAGGGGACACTGGGGCGTATCGGCGAGCACACAGAGTGCAAACATTTGGGAACCAGAGATAAAGAATGAACATATTGAAAAAGGGGAGCTTAAATCACAAACAACCCCTCTTCTAATGTTTGAATGTACCCAGTGTGAATACCTAAGAAGCATACAGAGGATAACATATCAGAAGGATACATTGTACAACATTATATATAAGCAGCTTTGCGAGTGGGCGAAAACCCTGAATGAACAGATGTCCTGGCAGGCGAGTATACCAGGAAGTCACAAGTGTGTGAAAACCAGAAGCCCTGGTAGGAGAGTATACCAGGCAATTGAAAAGGATTGTGTTGAACAAGAAAGGAGAAACCACACCATCTGAGAGAGAGAAATACCAGGTGTCCTGAAAGAAACCAAAATTCTAAAGCCAGACAGTTTGTGTGTGCAATTGTGGTAGTTGGCCCAGAGAGGCCCAAATATCTGTTGTGCATTAAAACCTCAAGGCGTAAAGAAGAATCCTGAGGAAGGGAACTACCCTCTGGAGCCAAGATTTTTTTTTTCCCTGAAGGTTTTTTGTTTGAACCATTTATTCTTCCTTTATGAACACTTTTGTAAAACCTTCCAGGGTAAAGACATTTCCCCTTTCACCTTAAAGTTTAGTTTAGAGTGTGAGGGTCAGAAAAGAACTTTGGACACAGGATAGTTTTGTTTTTGACATCCTGACACAGACAGATCCTTAGGTTTATTTTAGGTAGGGAAGCTCCTCTTAGAGCAGGGTCAGAGAGGCCTTTTCCCAACCCCTGTTATTTTCAATAAACATTTTTAACTTGTGTCCGAATGTCATTCCTGACTCCTCAAACAAGCCTCTCTCGTCTGTAACTGCCACATCTCTTGTATTTGCTGGGTATAGAGTGCATGGTCCTCATCTACCCTCATTGTGTGAGTCATGATAGAATTTATGTCAGTTCTGTCAGGTACATGTCTCTCAAAACTTTCCATATTTGTGCTCGACAGTTGTTAAACAGAGGGCCATTGTGGGTGGTATTGCTCAACATCACTCCCCGTACCCTTCCCTTTTCCATATCTCGTCAGTCTGCTCTCCTAACGGGGAAGCAAACAAACTCTTCATATCTCGTACAGCTAAAGTGATTCCTGCTATGTGCTTCACTAGTTCATAAATCTACTTGCCAGCTCCCGAGGTGAGGGTGCTTGTTAAGTTGTCCTGTTCCATGTGGGGCCAAGACACATAATGAGATCTGCCCAGTCCCTTCTGCAGCAACGGGCACTGTGTTTGTCGCTTTTTTCATACTGCAGTACTTTCCCTCGCTTCTTGCCCTTGGGAAGGGCCTTTCGACCAAGCTGTCATCTAAGCCTGCAGCCCCATGGTGGTATTTCTTCCGGGTCCTCCCACCCATCATCCTCCTCCTGTAATTATCCATCTTTATATATTGTGTCATAGTCTACATTGTTGTTGCACTCGTTCATATCTTGTGGACCCCTATAGCTTCCACTAAATTGAGTATTTCCACTCTTGTGGCTATCCAAGGATCTTCGATAGCTTTACTATCAATCTTAAAAATAATCTGTCCCACCCTCCATTGGTCTTTTCCCATTCGACGCACACTGCCCCTCCCTTTGCCCCTGTTCTGGTTTTGCAAGCTCCTCCTCTGCCTTCTGTAGTGATATGATATGGCATTTATAACGCGCCTATACACAAGTGTTTCAAGGCGTGACGAGGCAGGGGGGGGGCAAGAGGAGACAGACAACGATCCTACTAGGCCAGGTGTCATTCAGATAGTGCAAGGGTAGGGGGAGGGGAAAAAGTGCAAGGGGGAAAGGGAGAGGGGAAGTGCAGTATAGGGTTAGTAGAATAACAAAAAAATATAAATAATAAGGGCCAGCTGGTGGCAAGTGCAAGGTAAGTGCAGAAAAGTGCTGGGAAGGGGGGCTTTAGGGATACAGAGACAGTCCCACAGTGCAGGGGTTGCCAGGGAGGCAGTGAAGGGGAGTGTGGCTGGGCCAAAGGACCGAGTTCGGTGAGTGGTCCAGTAGCTGATTCAGTACAGTTTCAGTAATTTTAGCAGGGAAGAGGGGGGAGAGAAAACTGAGGCAAAGATGAAGGTTTTGAAGTGCTTCCGGAACCGGAGATGGTTCTCCTCATGTTTCAGGGAGGCAGGAAGGCTGTTCCAGAGGGAGCCCCCTGCTGCGGAGAGAGATCTACCCCCAACTCGTTGCTTGGAGAAGCGGCTGACCCTGAGGGAGTTGGAGGCGGATGAGCGGAGAGCTCGAGAAGGAAGATACTTTGGAAGAGAGAGTCGAATATATTTTGGCCCAAGGCCCCAGAAGGCCTTGTGGACAATGCAGAGGGTTTTGAACTTAATCCTCGCAGCTACTAGGAGCCAGTATAGCGATTTCAGTCCTGGAGAGATACGGTCCCTGGGCTTGAGGCCAAGGACAAGTCTCGCAGTCCTGTTCTGGATGAGTTGTAGAGGGCGGAGAGTAGAGGCAGGTAGATTTAGATAGAGACTGTTACAGTAGTCCAGCTTCGAGAGAACCAGGGCTCTATAGACAGTGAGCTTCTGGGGGAAGGAGAGGAAAGGAAGGATACCTCTGAGGAGGTGTAGCTGGTAGTGTGACTTCTTAGAGACGTCAGATATGTGAGGAGAGAAGGAGAGTTTGGAATCGAAAATGACCCCGAGGTTTTTTGCCTTGCTGGAAGAGGGCCAAGAGAGGCCGGCCAGAGAGCTGCAGGGAAGGCGGGAGTGGGTGTGCCGATGAGTAGAATCTCAGTCTTACTGGCATTAAGGCAGAGGTCATTGGCGGCACACCATTCCTGGATAGCAGAAAGACAGTCAGAGATCAGGGAAGGAGAAGAGGAGGCTGAGGGTAGCCTGAAAATGAGTTCGGTGTCATCCGCATAGCACTGAAAGTTGGGGCAGAGAGCGGCGATGCGGTGGGCAAGGAGTGCCAGGTACTGGTTGAACAGCCAGGGAGAGAGGTTAGATCCCTGGGGGACACCACAGGTATAGAAAAAGATGTCGGAGACGAAGGACCCTAGTTGGACCTGGGAGGGTCGATTGGAGAGGAAAGAGGTCAGCCACGCCAGAGCCTGACCAGTGATACCCAGGTTATCATGGAGAAGGTTGAGCAGGATGGTATGATTGACAGTATCAAAGGCAGAAGAGAGATCAAGCAAAATGAGAACACATGGAATATTAGAGTCAAGGTTCGAGAGCAGGTCCTCACGGATGTTCAGGAGAGCAGTTTCCGTGCTTCTGGCAGCTCTGAAGCCAGACTGATTGTCGTGAAGACTACCAACAGATTCAGCATGGAGATTAAGCTGGGAGATGGCCAGCTTCTCCAGGAGCTTGCCCAGGAAGGGATTGATAGAGATTGGGCGATAGTTAGCCGGGCAGGAGGGGTCGGAAGAGGGTTTCTTAAGAAGGGGGTGCACAAGGGAGTGCTTGAGGGGGGATGGGAAGACTCCAGAGGCGAAGGAGTGATTGCAGAAGTCAGCCAGGGCAGGAGCCACGGAGTGCTGTTTCTAGTTGTCGGCAAGCCTTATTCTCAATTTATAAAATCAATGGGTCTCTGGGTTTCCCTAACGTTCCCCCTTGTGTCTTCGGTTGGAGGTGAGAACTGGGGGTTAGTGTATCCTATGGCAGGCTGCAGGGGGTAGTACAGACCATGCACCTGACTGGATCCCTCTTTACTATTCTCTGGGACATTCTCTTCCTCTATAAACATTTTCCATAGGTCAAGTATGCTCTGTCTATTTTTCAACTGTTTCCCTTTATATGTTGACAACAAATATGTGTGCTTATGTTCTAATACATTTTTATCATGTGTGCCCTCTTAGGGCCGTGGTTCAAACAGTTTACCCACTGTCCCCTGAACCCACTCTTTGTGGTGCTTTGAAACCTTTTCCTTATATTGTGGATGTGCTTTACACATATGCTCCAATGGAGTATCCATAATAACACAAGGTTCGAACCTCACTCAAAAAAAGAAATTATTTCCAAAGCTCACAATCCACCAATAAACCTATTACTCACATATCCGTCACAAAACACTAAACCCTAGAACACCTTCACTTTTCTAATTGCCAATAACTCCCTACCCACACACACCTCTACATGCACAATATGCTAACAATGAATACCCCTATATACACAACTATTAACAATACTTGCAATAAAACCACATTTCTTTACACAATGATGTAGATTCTTCCAATGCCTCCTTATCTCAAGGCGAGGGTACTCAACCCTCCTCAAGCTCCCTTGACTTCTAGAACTGAGGGAAACCTATCCTTTCCTCATAGGACCATTATTTTATATACAGCGCTGTCTTACCCCATTTTAAGAGGAGCTTCCACACATTAATTCTTCACTTTTCATCAATTAATGATAACATCTTTCCCTGCATCAGGGGAGATTCACCTCAACACTTCCTTACTACTCATGCAATATTGTACAATGTTGTCTTTCCTCGTCTACAGGAGCTTTCCACTGTTTTTTTATCAACTCATAAACAATAGCAATTCACAAGCAATAATAACACAAAAAGAAAAATGTCAAGAACACTGTGTTTTACACAAAATGTGCACTCACTTACTATGTGTCCTCTGAGCCCCCATGATGCCGTGCTCCCTTTAACTGCCTGCACAGCCTGGCGCAGTGCCCCCAATCCAGAGATCAGACAGACATTTAGAGAACACAGCGTCTGCTCACCTACTCTGTTTGTGTGAACACAAACTGCTCTCTGAAGGCAGGCGCTGCGGCCCAGGACACACTGCAGCCCAGGACATGCAGTGGCCGTCCCTGGTGTTCCAGGGGGGCACTGGAGATCACGTCGGCAGGTCACCAGGAAACAATAACAAGGTACACAAATTGCAGAAAGACAGCTCTCTAATGAATGCAGTTATCTTCTGGGAGATTAATCAGTCTCAAGTGGCCAAAAGACTGAGGACAATCGACCTACCCACACTGGGCTACAGTATGTATAGACAAAAAACACAAAATTACAATATGTTCCAGAAAATAAGTAAATGCAAAACCCTATTCTCCTACTGGCTCTTGCTATTTACAAACCTAAAGGATGACATTCATTACCCTATTCTATTGGTTAGTGCATTACACGTAACATTCCAAATCCATCCCCCTGCAGATGACCTAATAGGACAATTAGTAAAAGTGAAATCAGAACCTCTGGCAACTATATTAGATACACTAACATCCCTTCCCATGACACCAGACATCTTGGCACCCTAAACCATTCCCAGCCCTTGCAACTTCCTCTCTGTGAAACATATCTTTGCAGCTACCACACTGGTACATGTTGCTGTCCCTATTACTGTATGCTAGGCCAAGGACAGAAACTGTTTGTTTGCAGGACATTCATCTTGCTTGTGAAAGAGAGATGCTCCTAGAAAAAACATGTAACCGAGGACCCACTTTTGGAAAGTCATTTCTTGCATCATTTGTGCTACCCAGCGACTCCGCCACAGACTCTGCAGTCCTAAGACTTCACTAAAGGGCATTAGATCCAAAGCCTGATTCAGTATTTAGGCAGTGCCTCAATGTCATGCATTCCTCATGTCGGCGGCAACACGGACCACGGAATCCCTCCCACTCACCTGGTCTGGCGACATGTCGGCGGCAGCGCAGACCACGGACCTCCTCCGCTCTTGCATCCGCCCGGCCTCCGGGTGCATGCCGCGTGCCATGGTGTCCCTGGCGCTTGCTCCCCCGATCGCGTTGGGGCTTGCCCTGGCGCCTACAGGCACACTGAAGTGCCGGTCTTCATTGCGGCGCCCATTGGGCATGGCGCTTCGCGGGAGAAGGTCACGTGAACCGGATAGCAGTTACGTGACCAAGAAACTACACGAAATGCGGTCATGTGACCAGGAGGGCGGTCACGTGACCGGGATGAACGGCATAAGAGAGCTCCAGCCCTCTCATTCAGTGGTTCTCAGCTGTTCCTACGGCATGTAGCTATTCTTGTGCTTCCTGTGTTATTGACTTTTGACCCTGTCGATTTCAGACCTCGTTCTTCTACTGGATTGCCTCTTTGGATTTGTCCACTGGATCTCATTGCCTACAGCAATTTACTAGACTTCTGGATTGTACTATTTTGGACTACCCTTGGTTTTTGCCCTTTGGATCTGGTTTAATTATGGACTGCCTCACCTGAACTGCTCAAGACCTCTGGATTGTTTCCTGAACTGCCTTGTTCCCTACCCCTCTGGCTCAGGTACTTTGCATCTGGAACTGAGTATTGCTTCTCTTGTGATACTACCCGACCATATTGGGCCCTACTTCATTGAGGTTCCTATAACCCCACTCACCACACCTTCAGGGGGAACAGTTAGGTTCCAAGCTGTCACCGGTCATCCCTAGGGTAGGTGTTTTTTTCTGCCTATTTACTTATGCTTACTTGTAGATACCCTGCATCTACTTGCTAACCTTGTGTTGTCCTTACAGCCATCCGGGACCCGGTGTTCTCTGTTCCTGCCACCTGTGGCCCAATAACCGGTCAGCAGGTTAATTGCTCTTCTCTGACTGGTACTTGGGGACGGAGGTATAATAATCCATGAGGCCCTCAAATCGTGACAGACTGAGAAGCCACTCCTCCACGGGATTATGGATACCTCCGCCGGGGACCCGGTGGCTGCCCTTGTCCAAGTAATCATTGTTTTAAGGGCTGATATGACGGCCGCTACTACAGCTATTCATCAGTGATTAGACACAATAGAAAGTGAAAGACATGCCTTACCTCCGGATGAGGAATTCGGGGATGCACCCCTACAACCAGAACCCCCTGCTGGGGCTGTAGCTTCGGCCCCGGTTTATGTACCCACTCCCTTCCTGTTAGCTGCTCCTGAGAAATTCCAGGGCGATCCCCGGAAATTCCGTACTTTCCTGAACCAATGCAAATTGCATTTTCTGTGTCGCCCGCAGGCCTTTCCCGACTCCACCACTACGGCTGCTTTCACTTTATCCCAATTAAGCGGTATCGCTGCCACATGGGCTAGCCCACTGTTGGAAAATGATAGCCCTGTGTTGTATGATTTTGACAGGCTAGTGGCGGAGATGACCAGCGTGTTTGATACACGCCACAAAGCACAGACCCGTGACTTAGAATTCCTTGATCTGACACAAGGGAAAACCACGTTGATTGAGTACATAACTCGGTTTAACCAACTATCTGTCGAGACAGCCTGGTCAGAAGATAAGAAGGTAGTTGTTTTCTATAGAGGGCTCAGTGATCATATGAAAGATGCCCTTGCTGGAGTACCCTCATTGCCTACCCAATATCCTGACCTAGTGGACTTGGCATTACAAGTCGATGCCAGGAAAGCTGAAAGAAAGACAGAGTCTAAAAGAGCTAATACTTTGTTTTCTTCGAGCTCTTCCACTATAGAGCCACCTAGCAAACCCATGCAGATTGGGGGTATCCGCAGTCCCATATCACCTACCTAGAGGGAAAGACGTAGACAGGCTAACGCTTGCTTCTACTGCGGTTTGAATGGTCACTTTGTCAAGGAGTGTCCCAGGAGGCCCAAACAAATAACGGGTTTTCCGAAGGCTCGTCCCTAGGTCAGGGGGCACGGACGAGCCTGCCGGTACAACCCTACATGCCCCCTTCTTTGTCAGATTCCACCTGGCCTTTGTTCCTTCCGGCTCTTTTGTTCTCCGCTGATAATATCAAACACCAGGTACACTTGGTCATAGACTCCTGAGCCACAGGTAACTATGTAGATATTTCATTGGCCACTTCTTTAAACTTGCCCTTGCAAAACAAGAAACACCCAGACACGGTACAAGCTGTAGACAGTTCTCCATTGCTTTCAGGCCCTATTAGGCAAGAAACTGTTCCAGTAACCCTCCTACTACAGGACACACACCAAGAAATCCTTACCTTTGACTTGATTATCACCCCTCAATACAGTTTTATCCTCGGCATTCCCTGGTTGCGCACACATAACCCTGTCATTAATCGGTCCCTAGGCTCAGTTGTCTTTGAATCTCTGTTCTGCCAAGAACATTGTCTTACTACCCCGGAACAATTAACCACACCAACACAAGCTATCGGGGCGTTAGCCCAGTTGTCCATACATGAACCACAACAGATGGAGGTTGACACCCCAGGACATGTAGTCAGTCTTGTTGCAACCCAAATACCCTCTGAGTACCAGACTTTGTGGAAGTCTTTGACAAGAAGTCTTCTGAACATCTGCCCCCTCATCGGCCATACGACTGCCGTATAGATTTGGTTCCAGGGGCTTTCGTACCTTGTGGACGCATATACTGTCTCTCTCCATCAGAGGATTTGATCCTGAAGGAGTATATACACCATTCCCTTCAGTTGGGTCACATTAGACCATCCCAGTCCCCCGCTGCTAGCCCAATCTTCTTTGTACCGAAAAAAGAAGGCGATCTCCGCCCAAACATTGATTATCGGCGCCTCAACCATATCACAATCAAGGACCGATACCCTATTCCCCTCATCACACCTTTACTGGACCGCCTGTCACACGCTTCTATCTTTACTAAGCTCGTTTTACGCAGTGCGTACAACCTTATACGCGTCCGAAAGGGTGATGAAGGGAAGACGGCTTTTTGTACCAAATGCGTATGAGTATACTGTTATTCCCTTTGGGCTCTGCAATGCACCAGCTACCTTTCAAAGATTCATGAATGAGATCTTCCATGATATTATCGATATCTATGTAATGGTGTACCTGGTCGACATATTGTTTTTTTCACACTCTCGACAGGAACACGTCTTACGCGTCCGGGAGGTCTTAAGCTGACTACGTTCACACCATCTCTATGCCAAGCCTGAAAAGTGTCTATTCCATGTCCATGAAGTAGACTTCTTAGGTTTTCGCATCACCCCCGGAGGCCTAGCTATGAACACTACCAAGGTTTGGGCGGTTATTGACTGGCCCATTCCTCAAACCATGAAACAGGTGCAGTCCTTTCTTGGTTTCGCCAATTTCTATAGGTGTTTCACTGCGGGTTTCTCGGCCATTGCTGCACCACTGACTCAGCTCATAAGTCCTCGTCCCCCATTTAGATGGCCCTCCTTGCATCAGAACGCTTTCAGAGCTCTCTAAACGGCGTTCACCACTGCCCCCATCCTACAGCACCCCAATCCGGAGCTCCCCTATGTCCTTGAAGCAGATGCCTCATCATATGCCTTAGGTGCTGTTTTGCCCCAATCATGTCCAACCACAGGTCTGTTACATCCAGTCGCCTTTCATTCACGAATGTTCACCCCAGCCGAAAACCACTACACAGTCACTGAGAAAGAGCTCCTGTCTGTAAAAGACGCCTTTCAGGTGTGGCGACATCTATTGCTTGGGCTAAACACCAGGCTACGGTTTACACAGACCACCGCAATCTTCAGGACCTGACCACGTTCAAGTGCACCAACAGCCGGCAGGTCAGTTGGCACTTGCTTTTCTCAGTTTATGACTTTGTTATAAAACATCGTCCGGGCACCGCACATGGTAAAGTGGAGGCCCTTTCCCGTATTCCTAGGGGCACTTCGGAGAGTAAACATATTGTCTGCCTATGCACACCTCCAGCGGATTTACTGTCCCTAATCTGCCAATGGGCCACCGTACACCCAGAACAATTACGAGAGTGGGAGATAGAAATGCATGATGGCCTACCGTTCATACAGGGAAAACTCTACTAACCTACACCAGACACACGCACATTAGCGTTGGAATGGTCTCATGATGCACTCATTAAATGGACACCCTGGCCAAAAACGTACTGTGGCCCTGCTCCAGCGTTGGTGCTGGTGGCCCTCCATGTACAGAGACATAGTATCTTACGTGGCTTCTTGTTCTGTGTGTGCCCAGTGTAAGAACAGAAAAGGACGTCCTCCAGGACTATCGCAACCCTTACCACTCCCATTAAGACCTTGGCACACTGTCACTATGGATTTCATCACGGACATGCCCAGAGTAAAAGGTTTTGATACTATTTGCGTGGTAGTCGATTCCTTCACGAAAATGGCTCGTTTTTTCCCTGCACCGGCATACCCACTGCTTCTGCCTCAGCCGACCAGTTTTTCCGACACGTCTTTTGTCACTTTGGGTTACCTTCCATCGTGGTGTGTGATCGAGGTTCCCAGTTCACTTCCTGGTTTTGGCAGTCCCTTACTAAATTGTTAGGGGTTGACACGCGGTTCTCGCCCTCTTATCACCCCGAGACGGGCAGACCGAACGCGTCAACCAGACCATGGAGCAGTATCTGCGTTGTCTTTCCTTGCAGCATCAGCAATCCTGGTACCAAGTTCTCCACTTAGCCGAGTTCGCTTACAACAACACACCTCACTCATCCACGGGCTGCTCACCTTTCTACTCTTTGTATGGCCAACACCCTTGCATCCTACCCTTCCCAGAATTGACTCCCACGCTACCAACCTCTGTCTCCTCTTGCATAAGGAATTTAAGGGACATACACACTCAAACCTTACTACACCTTCGAGAATCACAGGGCTTAATGTGCAGGGCGGCCGATAAAAAAACGTACAGCAGCTCCCATCTATGCTGTAGGGGACAAAAGTATGGCTCTCCACTAGACACCTCCCAATACCGGGCTGCCGAAAATTCTTACCTTGTTTTGTCGGTCCATACCGGGTGACTAGAGTCGTCAACCCTGTGGCCTATTGGGTCTCACTGCCTGCCTCCTGGCGTATTCACCCAGTATTTCACACATCTCTCCTCAAACCATGTCCAGATACGATGCGTATTGTTTTGCCTCCTTCACCTGTGATGAAGGGTGCCTCCGAAAAATACGAGGTCAGTGGTATCCTTGGGTCTCGAATCATTAGGGGACGCTTCTACTACTTAGTAGATTGGTTGGGTTACAGTCCAGAGGAAAGGTCCTGGGAACCCGCTAGTCAGGTTCATGCCCCATTGCTGGTTTCTCGTTTTCATAAAGACAATACTCTCAGCCCACAGGGACGTGTGGCCTTGGGGGGGAACTCTGTCATGCATTCCTCTGTCATGCATTCCTCGCACTCATGTCAGCGGCAGCGCTGACCACAGACCTCCTCTGCTCTTGCATCTGTCCGGCCTCCGGGTGCATGCCGCACACCATGACGTCCCTGGCGCTTGCTCCCCCGATCGCGTTGGGGCTTGCCTTGGCGCCTACAGGCACACGGAAGTGCCGTTGTTCATCGCGGGTGCCCATTGGGCACGGTGCTTCGTGGGAGAAGGTCACGTGAACCGGATAGCGGTCACGTGACCAAGAAACTACACGAAATGCGGTCACGTGACCCTGATGAACGGCATAAGAGCTCCAGCCCTCTCATTCAGTGCTTCTCTGCTGTCCTACGGCGCATAGCTATTCTTGTGCTTCCTGTGTTATTGACTTTTGACCCTCTGGATTTCGGACCTCGTTCTTCTACTGAATTGCCTCTATGGATTTGTCCCCTGGATCTCATTGCCTACTGGAATTGACTAGCCCTCTGGATTGTACTATTTTCGACTGCCCTTGGTTTTTGCCCTTTGGATCTGGTTACTTATTGACTGCCTCACCTGAACTGCTCAAGACCTCTGGATTGTTTCTTGAACTGCCTTGTTCCCTACCCCTACGGCTCAGGTACTTTGCATCTGGAACTGAATATTGCTTCTCTTGTGATCCTCCCCAACCATATTGGACCCTACTTCATTGAAGTTCCTATAACCCCACTCACCACATCTTCAGGGGGAACAGTTAGGTTCAAAGCTGTCACCGGTCATCCCTAGGGTAGGTGTTTTTTTCTGCCTATTTACTTATGCTTACTTGTGGATACCCTGCACCTACTTGCTAACCTTGTGTTTTCCTTACAGCCATCCGGGACCCGGTGTTCTCTGTTCCTGCCACCTGTGGCCCCAATAACCGGTCAGCGAGTTAATTGCTCTTCTCTGACTGGTACTTGGGGACGGAGGTATAATAATCCACGTGGACCTCAGATCGTGACACTCAACCCGAGCCCTGGTTCCCACCAGAACACGTCTTTTGTAACTATTGTATTTTTGTCTTACTAATGCTAAAGACATAAAATCATTATTATTCTTTGTCCTCAAATTACCCCGGGAAAGCTTCTTGAGAAAGGCTAACAGGAACTTCATCTCTGAAACAATAGCTAATATGATTAATATTTGCACTGCCTTGCTATCCAGCCACAACTTGAAAAGTTCTCTTGGATGCAGCAGAAACTAGGCCCAAAAAAATGGCAGACACTAAAACAACATGGCAACAATATCAAAATTAAAAATGGCAGAAACCCTCACGTGTTTAGTATTTTCACAGCCTGTATTTCCCTTTGCGTAGGGAGTTGCATTTACATATTATTAACAATAGTGACCCAAAAACCTACACTCGGTATATCATTCACATCTTCAAGGGGACTATCGCCCATCATCCAAGTAAAGGTTTCCCTTTCATTTTTAATTTGCTAACCTCGTCACTTTTGTCTTTGTGATATTTACCTTCAGAAAAGAATCTCCTCGTTTACTTCAATAAAGTATGCAGAAGGCTTCGAAGGCCTACAGTCACCTGATCACAAAAAATAATCCTGTCCGCATAGGCAAATCATGGAATTAAATTGGGCCTTATTTCGGAGGGAATAATGGAGTTGATTCCACAACCTCTTTCATATCTGAGACACAGACGTTGGACAGACATGGAGCCAACACACATTCCGGTTTAAGCCCTCAGAGGGTTCTAATATCTCTGGAAAAATGACCCTCTGTATTCAGACGAATATGATATGTGTATTAGTAGCACCAAAAGCTACAAACGCTGCTGGTCTAATTTGGCACAAAGAGTTTCTCTGTGTACCTTGTCAAAAACTAGAGAGAAATCTACCAAGGTAAAATACAAGGATTAGCCCAATGTTGTAGCACTGGGTTTTCCAATAAGATGATAACGAACCCATTTACAGCCTGCTTGTTTAGTATTTGGTAATCGTCCCTGAGTTTAATGCAATCTCTACAAGCAGCTCAACGTAATTCTGCATTTTACAAAGTGAGACATGGACTACGAGATCTTTTATCACAGTTAGTTGTTTACGTGGTCGGAGAAAACCGTTGAAGATGAGATTTTGTAATGGTAATTTTACAAATGTTAGTGTCCTGTCTCAAACTGTTTAGAATAAAATCATATTGCTCGTTAAGTGTGCCTAGTCATACATACAGATCCAGACCTTTGTTCTAAAGCTGTTGATTATTCACCTCCCAAATATTTTGAATCTAGTGTCATTGTTCCCAAATCTAGTGAAACCAGCGTCATTTAGTAGACAGTGCGGTCCTCATCCTTTAGCTTTTTCTCTGTGTTCTGGTAGAGATGTAGGTGTACACCTGTTTCTATTACGGTTCACGCTAGAGGCGGCACTTTACATGCGAAAAGGAGAAGAGTGCTCTGTTTTTTTTTAATCACCATATGTGGATCGAACCCCTGTATGCACAGCAACGACTCTTTTTCTCTTTCCAGCGCCAGGCATGGAAGACATGTTCAGCCCCATGATCAGCTCTCCAGAGTCCGTTGCTAAGGACGAGTTCTCTCTCTACGTTTGTCACCGGCACCAACACTGCCCACAACTCTTCATTCGCATTGGCAGGTAAGAAAGCAGAGATTGACGAAATATGCTTAGCGAATTTACCGAGTCCTTCTCAAGCCCCTCTTAATCTTGCTTTAATATGAAACCAACGAACAGTGTTTGTCAGCAGTGGAGGACCGACCTACGGGGAGATTCTGGGATGTTCCCTGTGGGGCTCCACATTATGGGCCTCTTTTGTAGGGGTACTCAGGTTTGCTGCATCTCAAGCCCTCTCTCTCGCAGTCATCCCACCCCTTTCCTTCCATCTCTCCTAATGCCTCACATTCATTTGAATCAAATAATTTGTTATAACACTTCCTGTATGTTTTTCGTCACTCTTAATAACAAACGTTTTATATCAGGTTTTTGTTATGTTTAACTACATTTTGATTTCTATGTAGGTGGACACGTGTGCTTGCCCACCACCCAACCCTACTTTGAGGTGTTGGGCTTGCTTATTACGTACGCTTGCACCAGTAGTATTTGAAAAACGTTTCCAGGGCCACTTTTGATTACCACTCCACCCGTGTCTCAGTCTCTCCATTGTGAATATCGGAATAGATAATGTCACATTTTTACAACCAGTGAAATGAAGCAAGTCCCGTGTTTGCAGGCGGACAGGGTGCCGCTGCAGACTCGTTTCATCCATTCCCTTGTTGGATTATCCTGGTGCCACCGTCGCTTTCATAACAGTAACTTCACCACTAGAGGTCACGGGTGTCTTGATGAAGAAGCGACTGTAATGTATTTCTGAAGGAGCCATCCTGACTTGTTTCTGCCTCGCATCACAATTAAGAATCGGGACACTGTTTCATAGTACGTCGGCTTATTGCTAAACACCCGTGAAATTGTGAAAACGCTGATCCTGTCCTATTTATTCGTTCAGTGATTTTTAATTGATCGGTAACCATTTTCAAGCTCGGACATGATTCTCGAGAGTTCACGAGTCCATCCTGTGGAACGTGTTCACTCGTCACACCTACTCCCTTTTACACCCCAGAATAAGCAGCTGTGAGTAACTGTATTAAGTCTCAATGGGGGTGGCCTCTATTTTAGCTTCTGTGATTCCTAGGAAAAAGTCAGAAAACCGTAATCCAGTGACCTTTTTTATTTAAATTTGGCATTTTCAGGCAAATACTGCATGATTTGTCATGTCTGGCGGCTGACAATGTGAAGTCAAAATGCCTTGGAAAAAATAAGCTAGAAACTTGCTTTATGCCAAACCAATTCCAGGTTACTTTTATCTTACTTCTGTAAGTGTTCTCCCACTAGTGCCTCTAGGGTACTCTGCCCCCCGCCCGGCCCAGAGCATATCGCAGCCACATTTTAAATTGCTTTAAAAACTGAATTGTGAATAATAAGTGAAAAACTCGGATGATATGTTACTCCTTTCCAGTGAATTATTCTAGAGGGCTTCGTTTACTATTGCAACTGCTAGAAACGCGTGGAACTTTTTGATTTTGGATCCACGTGGGCAGAGCTACATTAAGAGAACCCTTAAATGCAATGTGAATGCTAGCTGCCATTGGTGTGGTAACACAGCCCCTCCTCAATTGCCAACCACTATATTGACTGTAAACCAATGTATTTGTGTGAGACCAGGAATATAACTAAGTAGAAAGTACTAAGATGAAGAAGAACATAGAAAGCATAAGTATTACTGACTTTTCTGGTACTGAGATGAGGTGGCCCACAGGAGGTTTGAGGAGCACCAATAAGCCATTGACAACAGGTATTGATGTTACGCTGGGGTGGAGCAAGCCCCATTAGAAGGAAAGCAAAGAAGGACTTGAGCACTTTGCCTTCCTCCCTGGTCAGAGAACCATGAGAGATTTGAAGTACATGGGGGACCTGAGGGAAGGGTTCTAGAGAGAACGCCGGCGGGAAGCTGAGAGAGTCTGTAACGGGTCCTGTGTCAGCAGGACCGAGGTCAGCTGCAAATAGGCGAGGCAGTGGCACAACCTCCAGGAGAAGGTGGACCATGCAGTAATCAAATGATGTATAGACTGCAAGAAGCCTCAATGCGTGGAGTCGCTGGAGGAGCAAAGAAGAGGCGACGTCTGCAGGAAGCAGGACAGAGACCGACGTCAGTCCTCGGAGAGACCGGTGTCGTGCAAGCAATTCCCCGAAGGTAATGGGGATCACTGGGGGCGGGGGGGTTAAGAGGCCAGGGCAAGTGCTTAAAGGGTCTGGGACCCCAACAAAAGTGAATAGTGCATCCGAGGGAATCTTCCTCATACCAATGGCAGGGATAAGTCCACTAACCAGCAAAGAAGGGCCTGGGACCCCAACGAAAGAGAAGCGGGCATCTGAGGACATTGTGAAGAATCCTACCGATCACTCACTGAAACTCTGCCTAAAGTCTCCTCCCAGGTTGCCAGAGGAAGGCAGATGCTTCCTAATCCCAACCCTGGGGGTGGCCTATTGCGGGAGGATCACCTGGGAGGAACCGGTTCCCTGGGTGATGAGGAGATTCTGTGGGATGAGTCAGTGTATTTTTCCTCTGACAGGAAGATTCTTACCACTGTACCTAAAGAGGTTATGGTGTATTGTCATTTTAATGTCTCTCAAACTTATATTAGATCTAAGGTTGCGAACCCCAAGGTTATTAAATTTGAACATGCTATATCTTAGGAAAGATCTTTTTTGGTATCCCAAACTAAATACCACCCTCAAATTCAAAGGTACAAGGTGAAATATTATGGAAATGTTGTCAACACTAAACCATCTTCCTCTATGAATACTTATTCTCATAGTCCCTCTGATTAAGGACTTAAGGCAATTAAATCTAACCTTGCAAATACTTTAAAATTGGAAAAATCGAACTCTCTACAAAGAAACTACAACTCTCGGAATCCTAGAGGTACTGAGACGAAGAAGAGGGCTGAAAAGGCATGCAGACGTAGCAGTCAGGCTATTCAGCCTAGTAGCCATTGCAGTAGACAGGCAATTAAGCATAATAGCCCACACCTGAATAGAGCCATTGAACCTGTAAAGTTTAAAAGGCCTCATCAGGAGAGAAGTAGAAGGACCTGGAACGAGAACGTGAAGGCTGGCTTTAGAAGTAGTAGTAGAGGAGAAGCGCAAGGCTGGCAAATCATGACGAAGTTGGAGTACAGAAGGGACGCCTGAACGTGGATACAACAGATTTCACCTGCAAGTTTTGTGAGAGTCCTGTTCTCCCAAAACCTGAATTGCAGAGGCTACACGGAGGAAGATGAGCACAAGGCCGAGTTTTCCCATGTGAGCCTGATTGCCATGATTAAAGAGCTTTGAACGTGCAGGAGACTAAGGCCAGAAGCAGAAGCAGAAGGCAAGCCGAGGGTCTTAGGAGAAAAGGCAACTCCCAAATCAAGTGGCCGGAGTGAAGACACTTTGCTTGAGAAGGGTACGGGTCCCCCAGCGAGCCAGAAGCAGTAGAAGTGGTAAAAGAAGTTGGGAAAGCAGTGCAACCCGTAAAACCACTATCAATGAAACAGTTGAGTGAAGCACAGTGCTCAAAGACACTGTGCGAGCCTTGTCGGTAACTGTAGACAGCGCCTAAGTGACTCACGTATTACTCACTGTGACGAAAGCTGTTTGTTCTATCAGAACTCTTATTAACAATGGAATCATAACATGCGCGTATGACATTGAAGATCAGCACTTGTGTGAGAAGTAACATCCTTGAAAACCATTGTTGAAGCATTTAAAGACTGTTATTACCTAACGGGGTGGTCGCGTGTCCCTAATTATAAAGAGGAAAGGCTCCCGAAACCATTACCGAATACCTAACTGTGTGTATATACGAGTAATAAGTACCGAATAGTGAAAACCACATCAAAAGCAGGTCGCGTGTGCCTAATTGTAATTCCCAAAGGAAGTCAGAATCTCATCCTTTACCGTTACATGGGAATACAATTCTTTAATCAACATTAAACCTTAAAATCTGACTTAAGGAGAGGTCACGTGTGCCTTATTGTGTTTTCACTTGAAAGACTGAATCCTATACTGTATCCAGAAGTGACATTTGTTCTATTTCAAAGTCTAAAGTAGTGAAGAGAAAAACAAGCATTAACCAATCCAAGAGGCAACCCCTTTTCATAGTGAAACCAGTCCTGCCAAGAGTGAATAGAGCTTTCTAATTATACGGTCATGTTGTTAAAAGTCAAGTGGCCTAAGCAACAAGTACACCACTGTTGCCTGAAGCTGAGAGAGTGTCACATAAGCTTCTGGGTAATTACTTGGGCTGATCAATGGTAGAAAGGTGGGCGTAAAGATGGGGAGGGGGAAACAAATACTTGTGAATAATACTCTGCAGTAAAATAACAACCTGTGGTGCTAAAGACTGCTGAATCCAGAACTAAGTGAGTTTTGTGGGTAGAAGCAGGTTTTTCTTAAGGCAGTCAGACAGACGGAAGAGGCAACTATGCTGCCTCTTTTTAGAAAATAATTTAAAGGAAGAGTACCTTGCCTACCTGAAGGGGTTGAAGTGTCTTGCCAGAGCCTGACTAACCATGCCAAAGTACTGAGCAGTAGTAGTGGTACTTAAACTGTGGTGGTATATTAAGGTGTCAGAGGATGTCACATTGAAGTGGTTTGAAGCAGTAATGTACTATGGGAAAAAGATGACTGTTTTCATAGTACCAACAACAGAAGTGTGGTTGTAGAAAATAGAAGCAGCAGCACAGAGAAATAATCCTGACAAATATACCAAAAGTAGAGTTATAACTGAAGAACTCCTAAAGAATTGTGTATTATTGACATTGGGGAAATATTACACCTTCTTTTGAACTGTGATCCGAAGGAAGAGAAACATATATCGTAACTAGAATTAAAATTGGTGCCATTGAATTTTCTAGAAGTTGGAAGGGGATCTTTCCATAAAGAAACAAATAGTTATTACCATTGGATTCTGTTTGATTAACATTTTCATTGACTTTGAACTTTCAAGAGCTGGTTCAAAACCTTTCTTTTCTTTTGCTGAATATTCTGGAGTTGACTTTGAATCCTGGGGAAGGGATCTTCTCCAGCATGGGGTCTGGCATGGATTCACATGCTCATGAATATTCCCCGTCGTCAGGCTGGGAATCCTCGGTAAAGAAAAAACCAGTATCAGTTTCGTTTCTGATCTGTCTTTCGTAGTAATAACCAATCACTGGTCTCTGCGTCATACTGACCACAGCCAATGACTGCCCTCTACCTAAGCACCGCCTCCGGCAGCCATCTTCAGATTTTTACCGCACGTTCATGTTTGGGATCCTCGTGCTATTGCTCTCGAGCGTTAGTGCTATTTTTTCGCGCTTTTTCACAAAACTTCGATTCTTTCGGTCAAAAGAGACTCAAGCTCCACCGATCCTACATCCGATCAACGGGGACCCGTGTCGGATTCGTCTGTGCCCCTCAAGGGTGAAGATTTCGTCGAGCTACACTTCGGAGGACTCCAGAAGCTTCTCAGGCCCGGTCTCGGAGATGGCCCAGGAGAAGGGAAGCTCGACGCCCGGAAAGCTGTTCAGGGTCTGCCCTGGATGCCAGCTGCAGAACGTCTTTAAGGAGAACGAACACTCTTTCTGCCTTTACTGCCTTCATGAGGACAAAACGCACGTGGAGAAAGACTGTGCGTTTTGCGGCAACATGTCGGAACGGACCATGAAGGACCGTCATCAACGTCTCGCCAACTGGCTGGAGGGTAAGAGCCCGTCTGGCGAGAAGAAGAGGAAATCCGAGCGGTCTTCTAAGACCTTTGAGGGCGCCCCGGCGACGGGGGCCCAACATAAGGCCAAGCACCGCGAGTCCGCTGGCACCGGGAGCGCCGAACGGTCGGGCTCTACGGGCGCCAGGCAGGGCGCACCCTCCCCGGCACCATCAACCACGAGCCAACGCTCTGGGTCGGGTAAGAGGAAGGCCGAGCACCCGGCGAAGCTCCTGGAGAGGCCCCGGTCGAGCTCTAAGGCAGAGGAGGAGCGTGGCAGTGCCCCCTCCCTCAAGGATAAGGCGGTGAGCGCACCTAAGGTGGTGAAGGCCTTGATCCATCCGACCAAGCCCTCTATCGAAACGGTCGCGGCGGCCCTGGCTCAGCCTGTGGAGGCTGCACCAGTGGTGGCGACCTCAGGGCCCAGAATCTCCCTGCCTCCTCGGAGGGAGTCTTCTTTTGTGCCCATCGATAGGACCCCCGTGAAACCCTCCGTGGGGAAGAAGAAGGGGGGGCAGGGCGTCGTCGTAGATTCGGCCTCAACCTCAGAAGAGGAGCTGATCGAGGTCTTAAGCCACGGCCTAGGCGTGGAACAAGGCCAGCCCGTCGGAATGGACCCCGACGCAGGTGACGACGACGACATCGTCGAGGGTTCCGACGGGGCCCCTGCTCGCCCGTCGGATTCCCCTCTGCCAGCGCCGCAAGACAACTCGGCGGCCATTTTGTTGGCCATACAGTCCTTATGCTCCGAGATAAGGACGAGGCTACCGTTACCGACGGAGGAACCTCTCCCGTCGGGGGATCCAGAACCGGGACCTTCTGGTGTTCCCCCTACCAAGAAAAGAAGGATCCATCCACCACCTCCTTTTCAACCGTCGCGCCCCGTCCAACACTCCTCCCCGTCCACCCGAGGGGATGATACGGGGACGGACACGGCAGCGACGGGGACGGACGACGAGGCATACGACGAGGATATTCCGTCGTCGCCTCCCACCAGGGCTTCTCCGCCCGACGAGATCGGATCTTTCCATTCCATGATCTCCAGGGCTTCCGAGCTTTTCCAACTCTGCCCTGAGGAGAAGAAAAAGGAAGGCTTCCTTTATCAGCGGCGCGAGGCCAAGAGGAAGACGGTCCTCGCAGTGCCTCTGTTGGACGACATTTGGGATGAGGGCCTTTCCCTCCTCAAGAACCCTTCCACGACGCCAGCTAGAAGAGACCGGTACGAGAAAAAGTACCGGGTCCCTGACACGGCCCCCCTATGCCTCCGGGCGCAGCCTACCCCGGATTCCGTCGTCTCCGCGGCAGCCAGGAAGAAAGCGGGGGGGGGTGCGGCCTCCACATCGACTTCCCCGCCGGACGGCGAGGGAAAGAAATTGGATGCTATGGGACGTAGAGTCATCTCGTCGGCAGCGACGACGATTAAAGCGGCCAACGCCTTGGCTATCGTGGCCCGCTACGACAGGGAGCTCTGGTACAAGATAGCTCCCCTGCTGGATTTTCTGCCGGACGACAAGAGGGCGGAGGCCCTGGAGATCCTGCAGGAAGGTGAGGTAGCCTCGGACCACGCCATCACCGTGGTGACGGACATCGCCGACACTGGGTTCCGCCAGCTGGGCAACGGCGTTTGCCTTCGACGTCGTGGATGGCTCAAAGCTACGGACTTCCGGCAGGACGTCCAGACCAGAGTCCTGGACATGCCCTTCGACGGGAACAACCTGTTTGGCAAGACAGTGGACGATTCCCTTCAGGCCATCAAGACGGATACTGAGACGGCCCGGGCCCTTGGAGTCCTGCAGCAACGACGGACGCCCTTTCGGAGCGGCGGAGGCAAGGGCGCCTCCAAAGGTTCCGGCGGCGGTTTCGCTTCCTACCGTCAAGCGGCCCGCTCGTCGTCGCAAGAGGCCTACAGAGGACGAGGCAAGTCTGGCGGACCCCGCCGTCGTCGCCAAGGAGGTCAAGGCGGCAAGGCCGCGTCCAAGCAGGATTGAACCGGCCGTGGGGTCGGGCCCCCACCGAAGCACCCCGGTGGGAGGCCGGCTGGCGGGCTTCGTCAGCGTGTGGGAGTCCATCTCCACCGACCGTTGGGTGCTGGACGCCCTGGCCCGGGGCCACGCGCTCGAGTTTCAAAGAAGGTGCCCGCGCGTCCCCCCCCGTGGCCAGGAAAGAACTTCACGTCCCTCAACTTCTCCTGGAGGTAAAGGCGATGCTCAGAAAGGGCGCCATCGAACTCGTCCCAAAGAGGCTTCGGGGCTCCGGAGTCTACTCGAGATACTTCCTCGTGAAGAAGAAGACGGGAGGATGGCGCCCCATCCTAGACCTGCGACGTCTGAACAAGTTCATCAAGGCGCAGAAGTTCCGGATGGTCACCCTCCAGCACGTCCTGGGTCAGCTGGAGGAAGGAGACTTCCTATCGTCGTTGGATTTGGAGGATGCCTACTTCCACATTCCCATCCTAAAGGGGCACCGAAAATTCCTCAGATTCGTGGTCCAAGGGCGTCATTACCAGTTCAAAGCCCTTCCCTTCGGACTACGGTCGGCACCCAGGGTATTCACCAAGTGCCTCGCACCGGTGGCGGCGCAGCTGCGCCGCGAGGGGATTCACGCCTACCCCTACCTGGACGACTGGCTCATCCGCGCCAAGACGAGGGAGCTCGCCGTGGCCCACACGGCAAGGACCGTCCAACTCCTCACGGACCTGGGATTCTCCGTGAACTACGCCAAATCCCACCTGGTGCCCGCGCAAGTCGCACTGTTTCTGGGAGCGAGGCTCGACACAGTGTCCCGTCTGGCCTCCCCGTCGGAGGAGAGGACCAGGACCATCTTGGGCAAGGTGCAACGGATGTTGGTGGCCGACGCGGCCAAAGTGAGGTCCATCAAGTCCCTCCTCGGGATGATGTCTTCCTGCATCTACCTCATTCCCATGTGCAGGCTCCGGATGCGCCCGTTGCAAGAATTCCTGGATGCGCGCTGGATCCAGAGGACGGGCAGCTTCGAGGAAAGGATCAAGCTCGACGAGAGTTTCCGACGAGCGATACGGTGGTGGGGCACCCGCGCGCATCTGACGGCGGGCATGGACTTCCAGACCCCGGCCCACCAGGAGACTGTGACCACGGATGCCTCCCTGGAAGGGTGGGGAGCGCACACCGAAAACCTGCACGCAAGGGGACTCTGGCTCCCGACGGAGAAGTCCCTGCATATCAACGTCCTGGAGCTCCGTGCAGTGTTTTGGGCCCTCAGGTCCTTCCTTCCGTCCCTCAAGGGCAAGGTGGTGAGGATCTTCACCGACAACACCACCACCATGTCTTACATCAGGAAACAGGGCGGAACCAGGTCCCCAGCGCTGTCCAAGGAGGCGCAGGACCTGTGGCATTGGGCCGTCGCCCAAGGGATTTTTCTGGTGCCATTTCATCTGGCAGGGATAAAAAAACACCGTCGCCGACTCACTCAGCAGGGAGCTGCGCTCGTGCCACGAGTGGGAACTACGGCAGGATCTGGTGGATCGCCTCTTCCGACGGTGGGGCACACCCCAGATCGACCTGTTCGCGACGGCGACGAACACCAAGTGCCGGAGGTTCGCCAGCAGGTTTCCCCAGACGAGGAGCATGGGCGATGCTTTCTCGTTCCCCTGGGAGGGCCTGTTCCTCTACACGTTCCCTCCCTTGCCTCTGCTAATCCGGCTCGTCAACCAGCTCAAGAGGTCACGGTGCAGGATGATCCTCGTCGCACCTGCGTGGCCGAGGCAGATATGGTTCCCGGACCTTCTGGACTTGTCAGCGTCCCCGCCGATCAAGCTGCCGGCGGACGCGGATCTACTCTCCAGGGTAGGAGGCGCCATCCTCCACCACGACCCGAAGTCGCTGAACTTGCAGGCCTGGCTCCTGCAGCGCTAGAGTTTGGAGGATACGACATACCGGCCGATTGCAGAGAGGTTCTTGCAAAGGCCAGGGCGTCCTCGACTCCTAAATGCTACGGACACAAATGGAAGAGGTTCTCTGTCTGGTGCCACGCACAGAAGATTAACCCTCTACGGATTACGGCTCCCCAAGTACTGCCGTACCTGCTGACGCTGGCCAAGGCTGGTCTGGCACACGCGTCCATCAAGATTCATCTTGCTGCGATCTCCCGATACACCAGAACCACGGGGCGGACGTCCTTGTGGTCTCATCGTCTGGTGAAAGAGTTCATGAAGGGACTGTTCAGATCGTTCCCGCCGGTGAAGGCTCCGGCCCCGGCGTGGGAGCTCAACGTGGTGCTGACCAAGCTCATGGGACCTCCGTTCGAGCCTCTGCACTCGGCCCCGTTGAAGTTTCTATCGTGGAAAACAGCTTTTCTTGTGGCCATCACCTCCGCACGACGAGTGGGGGAGATCCAGGCCCTTTCCTGCAAGGCCCCGTACTTGACTTTCCACGACACGAGGGTAGTGCTCAGGACGCACCCCTCCTTCATGCCCAAGGTACCGTCGGACTTCCATCTCAACGAACCCTTGGTGTTGCCTGTGTTCTTCCCGTCGCCTTCGTCGCCGGCTGAGAGGACTTTGCACTCGCTGGATGTAGCTAGAGCGCTGAAGTTCTACGTGGACCGCACGAAGGGTTTTCGGAAGACGTCACAACTCTTTGTGAACTTTGGACCTGTCAATCAGGGGAAGGCTCTCTCGAAGGCTTCCATCTCCAGATGGCTCTCCGGCTGTATCATGTACTGTCACCGGTTGGCAAACCGACCGCTGCCTGGCCGTCCGAGAGCCCATTCCACCAGAGCGATCGCAGCTACCACGGCGTTCCTATCTGGTGTGCCCCTGCTGGACATATGCAAGGCTGCTACGTGGAGGTCGACGCACACCTTCACGAAATTCTACTGCGTCGACCGGGATTCCAGGGAGGAGTCCAGGGTCGGCCAAGCAGTGCTGCGCAACCTGTTCGCCTGAGGTGAGCCTGGTGAGGAGGTAAGATGCTTAATGTTGAGTTGATGTGATGCTTAATGTTGAGCCTTTGCCACCTCCCGTGGTTGTGCATGTGTGTACTGCTATGTATTCTTTATTCATGAGCATGTGAATCCATGCCAGACCCCATGCTGGAGAAGGAACAAGTTACTTACCTGTAACTGTTGTTCTCCAGCATGGGTCTGGCATGGATTCACTTGCGAACCCTCCCGCCTACCCCTCTGCGGCTCTTCACTTGGTCATACTGCCACTTCACGTGCTTCCAAATCTGAAGATGGCTGCCGGAGGCGGTGCTTAGGTAGAGGGCAGTCATTGGCTGTGGTCAGTATGACGCAGAGACCAGTGATTGGTTATTACTACGAAAGACAGATCAGAAACGAAACTGATACTGGTTTTTTCTTTACCGAGGATTCCCAGCCTGACGACGGGGAATATTCATGAGCATGTGAATCCATGCCAGACCCATGCTGGAGAACAACAGTTACAGGTAAGTAACTTGTTCCTTACCCAGGACAGCAGAAGGCCATTTTAGATATTGCTTTGATATTGTTTATTATATTGTCTTGCTATATAATATCCTCTGTATGTTTGTTGTTTAGTGTGAGGGCCAGTTTTCCCATGTTGGAGAATGTTCCCTCAGACTTTAGACTCAGTAGGGAATTCCTCTGTAGGGTAGGGCAAGCAAGGTGTTTTCTTTATATAATTTCTTTAATAAAATGGCACATTTTGAGAAATCTACTAGCAGTTGTCCACCTTGCATTACTGACCCCTCACAACATCCTCCTCATATCAGTGGCATAGATAAGTCCATTGACAACAACCGAAGGGTCAGGGACCCGAAGAAGGCAACACCCAAGTGAGAACAAACTCTCAAACACCAGGAGAAGGAAGTCAATCTACTGGTGGGAAAATCAAAGCCAGTCAAGAGCACTGACGAGGCACCAGGACAGGGATTCATTCCCCCTGGCATTTGTTTTCAAGGGAACATTTTTGGGAACATCATACATACATCAGGAGAAGGGGGGGTCATCTTCCTGGAGAGAGAATGTTTTTTTGGACAATATTAGTTTTAGTTGTAGTGTAATGGATAGAAGTTGGTTCTGACACAGGACAGTGGATTTTCATTTGGACGGGCATTTCAACGGTTCCTTGAAATTTAGTTTGAGGCAGGGAAACCCCTCTTAGAGATTGGGATAGTGAAGGTTTATTTTACGTTAATTAAAGTCTTTAACTACAAACATGCAACCTTTGTGCCAGCTTCCTTGTTCGACACCCTTACACAACCCTGTCCCAGTGCCTCTCCTCCATGCTACCTTTCACGTTTCATCTCTGTATATTATAGACTGATGCTGTTCTTTTTGTACATTTTCCCTTTAAAAAAACATCTTCATAAATGCATTTTTTCATTGGGGAGATTTGTTAATGAATTTTAAAATGTTTGTCTGAATGTATTTTTTACTTATTTCTATTAAATTGTTAATTATCCTTAAACATGTGAAAATGTTATTATGAATAAAGCCAATGAAAAGACAAACAGTGTAATGCCTGGCAAATGAACAAATTGATCAAAGTGTTAACAGTTTCTCCTTAGTTTAGAGTCGATAACCATGAGATCATTGTCTTGCTCAGCAAGGTAAACACAAGTTGCACCATTACTCTATATTTGCAGGCTGTTCTGCTCTCCAATTATTGGCTATTTATAATTTAGTAGCCATTAAACATTGTGTGATTAACTTGCTAGAAATGATTCGGAGCTGTTAAGAGACTCCATCTGTACATCTCAACCAATGGATTTGTGGGAATAGTGGCAGAGACAGAGTGATGCATTTAATTAAGTTGATCACAACAGTCCAAAATGGATGAGTAGCTGGTCAGTCCCACCAGATATGTAACAGGGAACCTATCACCCCTCAATTTCTTCAAGTGTTGGATATAGCAGGCTAAATCCTGTGCAGTTTGTCTAGGACAGGCCCCAGCAATGGCAAAGCGTGTATGTAATGACCATATAATGTAGACTAATAGATGAGTGTGCAACTCTATAGAAGACATCATCCCAATCCGAGTCTTCAAGTGGGAATTTGATATATGCTTCCTGTTGTTTCCTGAAAAAGGAAGTTGTTTTGTCAGATTTAGATTCAAGTGATTTGATCAAGTCTTTCTCAAATTGTTGGGCCAATAAAGTTTCAACTTTAACTCTCCATCTTTATACCATTTTAAACCTGGTTGCTCTGGAATTACTAACTCAACTTCAGTAGAACGGTAGTTATGGCATACAGAAGTCTAGGAAGATCATTTTGATACAGTTAATTCACCCCAGCCAGGAGATCTCCAATCTTTGTCACCTTGCTAGGTCTCGGTGCGGATCATCGAAGAGTGGTGGTATATTCTCATTATATAACCTCTCATGACTTCTTGTTATCACAATGTCCAAGTAGGTGATCAATGATTTGGCCCATGAAAATGAAATACCAAACCTTGTATAAAGAGCTTGTAGGACATGTTTTTGCACCTTCAATAAACTGCAACACTTGTTTAAAGCTCAGGAAGAAAGTGAGGCACAGAGATATCGACATGGAAATAGCATGGGTGAAAGCCAACATCCCTGATGAGTACCCCTTTGTAGCAAAATTGGAGAATATAGTACTTTGTTCATTTTAATTCTTGTTTGTGGTGCTGGAAAGTTAGCCAAGATCCACTTCAACATCAGTAGTGCAAAACCCAACTTTAATAAAATATGATGAAGAAAGGACTAGTCCACTTGGTCGAAAGCTTTCACAGCATAATATGATAATAATGCAAATTAAACTCTTTTAAGTTTCGCTATTTCCATCAGGTTGATGATCTTTCGGATGTTATCCTGGGATCTCTGCCCAGGAATAAACCCAATTTGGTCTGGTTTGATTAACTGTGGCAGCAAGGTGGCTTTTCTTTTCGCTAGTGACTTAGAAACAATCTTCACATAACAGTTCAACAGAGCAGTCGGCCTGTAGGAGGCACATACTTCATGGCTTTTTTGAGGTTTAAGTATTGAGGTAAATGTGTAGTGCATCATTGATGGGGTAATTCAGCCCAATAACAAGAAGGAATTAAAAAAATGTAGTTAATGGTGGAACCAAAATGAGAGTGTAAGCTCGGTACAATGCTGACCCAAAGCCATCTGGCCTGGTGCTTTGTTGCTTGGAAGGTTAGTTATCCTTTTTTAATATCATCAATTGAGATTGGTTGCTAAGGGGCATCTTGCTTAGCAAGTGGCATAAGTATTCATAGGGTCTAATGATACCTCAGCATACAACGTACTGTAAAAATCATCCATGAATGCCTGAATTTGCTGATTCTTTAACAAGACTACTTCGTCACTATTTTCATATTATATATGCTTGATTTTACGTAATTGTCTTCTGCTTGTTTTGAGAGTTAGAGTTCTAATTGACCCCCTAAAATATGCAGTTGCTTATAAACTTTTTTGAGAACCCGTTTCTTTATGTTTATCCTCCAGTGCTCTGATTTCTGTTTCTAAGCTTTACCTCTACGAGTGCAATACTTTATGAATTGTTGAAGAGAATTTGATACATTCTCCTCTGGCTACTCCTGTAAACACCCCCATGTTGATTCCCAAGGCATGCCCAGTGTGGTGATCAATGTGAATAAGTCTTGGATTGCATCCTGTATCTTTTGTTTATAGATGAAATGAGAATGAACTGCTGGTTATGGACCCATAGACAAAATGTTGTAATATTCACGGTAGTTTACTCAAAGTTTCAAGAGAATCAGAGAATGGTCTGAAAATATCTAATGATCTATGTCTATGTATGTGGCAGATTCTCTTAGCTCACTGCAAATCAGGAAATAATCCATGAGTGAGATTCGGATACATGAGAATCATGTGCATTGTCCCTTCTCGCCTCATGGAGATTGCTCCAAATAACAATGAAGGCCCAGTCCTTTATGCCATCCATCAGTACCTGAGAATAGCCATATTTTGTAGAGGGGTTATGGATTGATCCATCTAAACTCTGATTCAATACCACATTAAAGTCTCACCAAGTATTAAGGTCACTCCTGAGAACTTTATGATCTTTGATAGGCTATTTTCATAAAAACGATGGTACTGTTCATTCGTGCCATACATGGAGATTGTTGTAAACACAATATTATTAATCATACCTTTGAATCCCACTAATCTTCCATTGTTATCTTTAAATGTTTTTGTTTTTCTGAAAAGTTGTTTGAGTTTTAGGAATGATGAGTGTATCTGCAAGGGGAAGTTATTGGACCACAGCCTGCAAGCATCACCTGTGACTAGTTGAGTTTATGGAACCAAGGGCTATGTCTACTTATGGCCAAAGTCACTGTTACAGAAGTCTTCTCTTTATTGGGGAGTTCAGGCCCTGGGTGTTAATGGACGAAATTGTTAGTTCATCACCCATGCCTTATAACTTGTCTGGGTGTAAACATTACAATGTGCCTCAACATACCCAACATAGAACGTCTCAATAAAATTACAGTCTCGGACATTGTTGCTTGTACATGTGTGGAGCAATGAAAAAGTGGGAGTAATGGTGAGCAGGCAATGTTGCTCAACCATTGTAATAACAAAACAAAAACTGCATGAAAAAGAACAAATGTATCTCTTAGGTTTTTCTCTAGACCAATGGGATCTTTCCTGTGTCCACAGTTAACTAATGGTCTAAGAAGATTAAAGCTTAGTTGGTGCCCTTTACACCAAAAGGGGAAAATAACACAATTTGAGTGGGGCTCTTTCAGGCTTCTGCCCCATCCATGATACCTGAATAGTAATAAGAATAAGTTAAACCTTTATGGTAGCACTATCGTAGATTCAGTACTGGTTTCTTGTCTGTCTTTTTGCTTCTTCCGCAGGTTAGCTCAAATTCTGTCCTTTGCAATGTTCACCCAAGTCCATTGTGAGAAAGAGCAAGATCTGTCTTGGGGAAGTGGAGCCGAGTCTGGCATTTCTTCTGCTATATTTAGTAACTGAACTTCTTGTGCTCTATCTGAGATTGAGACAGTTTTGCATTCAAACATAAATGTAAACCAGACAGGAATACCCCGATTGGTAAGATATGTCTGCGATGATTGGTGACCGATTTCATGGTATGTCTCTTGGCGAGGTTAGATTGTGATAAATCTTGAAAAAATTGAATCTTTGATCCTCAAAGGAATGTTTTTGCATTCCCCTGCAGCCATCAGAATGCATTCTTGGACTTTAAAACAGTGAACTCTTGTTAGTGTGTCTTGACAGAGGTCTTTCCAGCACGAAATGAAAGAGAACACTCAATTAGTCCTATCCAGTAGGATTGTTGGCTCTGCCAGGTCCCTCAGTTGGTCCAAAAGCAGATCTTGTACATATTGCTCCAGATGTTTATCCTTGATCACGATAGGAATCCCTTGCATTCTGATGATATTGCAGCAGGTTCAATTACAGGGTCTTCAGTTTTATTGAATATACATTTCTGAGTTTTCTCTAAATTGAGAATTATTTAGCTTATGTGACTACTGATGATTCCAGGTCGTCCACTCATCTCTGAACTAGTTTACTTTAATGTCTGTCTCCTTGACTTCTTTTGTGAATTCCATTTTTATAAGAATGTAGCTCTGATGAGATTTGTTGAATGTCCGCTCTTGTTGATGGACTACTGTTGCTTTGAGTGGTCTCTGAGGATCTGTCGGTTCCCAGCTCTCGCAACATCAGGAGATCCATTCTTTGGGGAGGCTGCATATGTAGTCATTTCTTGATGGTGGTGGACGTTTGGTTCTTTGATTTACCTCGAGTCATCTCAGAGTTATGCAGGTTTAGTTGCTCCTTGTGGAGGCGAGTGGTGAACTGGCCTTATTTAAAGAAAGTCCTTGGATGTAGTGGTGATTGTAACCAGGGTATTCCGTAAAATGGAGGAAAGATTTCAGGATGAGCCCACCATTGTCCTGGACTAGGGGCAGTGATTGTCAGATAAATGCTCAAGTTATAAGTAATAACTTCTGCATGGATGTATTATCTGTTGAGGTCATATATCAAATGCAATGAGATTGTTTTCACAGGCCGCAGCTTCTGAATCTACAGCGATTCCCCAAGAAACTGAGTTACAGCCGCAGGGATATGCACAAATCCTGTGTGCGGAACTATGCTTGACCATGGACCTTTCTGCTGGAACCTTCCCATTAGGAAAGGAGAACACCCCAAACAGGGGCCTGTAACATGGTCCCTTCCTCAATGCAGAGTGTTTCATCATGCATCTGCACTTGAAGATTTCTGTTTCATGTGGAGATCTGATCACTAAACACGATCAAGCCACCAGGTGAGCCGGCAATGTGACTTGCGTATCTGTTTAATCTGCTGCCAGTGCGGCAGCTCCTGATCCAAAATGTTCACCGCAGCTGTGACTCGGGGAAGCCGTATGAGGAAGTCCTCTGTCTTGTTCGGGAGGCACTCCCCTTCAATGCAGTGCCGCCATCTTAGTGGTGTCTGTGATGTCTCCTTCGCTCCAAACATTGTGTAACCACAGGACTGTCTGAATTGAGGTCGCCAGTGTTCTCTCAACATAGAATAGCTCAAATCAGGACCAATACCAAGCCTCCTCCTCCTTGGCATTACAGGTTGCAGTAATTTAGTGGCACCCTCTGTCAGCAACTTGCCATTTTGGCCACACCCTCCTTCCCTCCCTTCAAAAGAAAATGGTCTCCCATAGGATGGTGGAATTGATCCATCCATTTCCAAGCAGTGTATAACCTTCCTCAAGCCATCTTCTCATGTGGTCTTGCGGACATTTGCACTGCATGAGGCATGGAGACCCTGGTTAGCACCTGTGGCTATGCCACACCTTTGGTAACATCCACCAATCTATTCTCATTTTGAGGAGTGACCAAACAGAGGTTCTCTGAAAGTGATTGATTTTATTTCCTTTGAAATTATGTTATGTCACTGTTATTGTCTTCGGTTTCCAAGAATTAGCAAGAGTGTAGCATGCGCATACAAACTGCCAGGATTAATTAGCATACTCCTTGCGTGCTGTGGAGTTTTCAAATATTACTTTGCAGAAACGGGTGCGCAAGTGATAGTGCTACTTTTTTATTTTTTTTATTTGGGTATGCAAATAATTCGTAATCCTATTGTGCCACTATGGACCATGGAGGGACATTTAGTGCTTTGAGCACTAATATTTATAGGGGATGATTATGAAGTGGCTATGGTGCATTCATCTGTTAACTTTATTCTTAAAACTCCTTCAAAATGCAGTCACCGGGAAATTATTTCTCAACCAATAGAACCTATTTAGTTTTGCAGGGGTAGTTAATGGGCACACACTGGTCATGTGTTATGAGGAGGGAGACATATAACACTTGAACACCAACAAAATGAGGAAACATCCATTTAATCTGGAGAAAATGACATGGGATATGGGTGGTAGGGAGAAGGGACAAAACAAAAACAGAATGTGGCTCCGTAACAGAGTTAGGTATCAGTATAAATAAAAAGGTCTGTCCTTAACTACGTGCTGGTCTAACCTGCGGGATTCTATATCTAGAAGTGTATGGTGATATGCCCCATTCTCAGTAGGGTAGTTCTTCCCTTTCCTCACTTCTTTGCTGGAAAAGTCTGGTATTCTTAGCTATAGTTTCCCTAGACTCCATATTATTGCCTTAGAGGTCAGGGTCAGACAAACTCCTACAGGCCCTAGAGTAGAACAAAACAAAGAAAATTAGGAAAATATGTCTGGATGGGCTGTGAACTTATTCTAAGGCAACCTAGTGCCCTGGATCCACGATCCAGTTTCTAAGCTAAATCCATTGGTCCCAGATGTACATACTATCGAGACCATCTTTCAGATCACTCTGTTGCAGGGAAGTTTTAAGTTCCCCAGCACACTTCTTTGCCTTGATCCCATCAGACAGTTCTGGAGTTGAGAAGTATCCTGGGATGCTGTAGCCTTTCATGAACATTTACTGGGTAAAGGTCTTTATCACCCGTTTTTCCCCAAGGGTCCCTAATTTCTTTAATTTGGCAAGACCTGTTGCTTCCCTTCTTGCTTTAGATGTGCTTGATGCTTTTACTGTGAAAAAACCCATAGCTTTCACCTTAGCCCTAAGGGTACTTCTGTGTAAGATGTTCTTTCCCTCCTATGTAGGTATGTGTCAGGCTTCAGTAATTCGGACCCACCCAGCTATGGTCTTCTCCAAATAAACAATATTATTTAGTTGCCACTGGTCTCTTTGCAGCTACCACCAGTACCTGGGCTAGAGGCCTCGGCTACTCTCCAGCTTCTTCTTCTGAAGGCCTGGCAACAGACTGTCATTGCTCTAGCCTTACCTCTGATTTAGGCAACTCCTGTTCTATATCTTCCTCTCTAGGTAGTCAATTTGGCATGGCCAATTCAAGTTCAGTCGCTCTTGCTGTCCGACTCAATTTGCTGCACAATTGATCAGCTGGAATGCGGTCCTAACACCCTCGAAGGCAGCAGGCTTCTGGCTCTATTTATAATTCATCTTTGGCAGTGGTTGTCTCAATGAGTGTTCTAGGATGTATAATTTTCCCCATTAGTGTGAGTGTTCATGTTAGGGCTTTCCTAAGAGTTCCACATTCTCTCCAGGAGTCTTACCCTTAGTTTTACTTACTACCATTTGTTGTGCTTGTTTAATGATTGAATTTGGCCCTTTACGTGGCTTTAGTGGTCTCGGGTCTCAAAAAGCCTATACACCATATTAGGATCAGGCTGAAATGTCATGGTGGCCGGGCACGCCAGCGTCTACGCTGGCAAAGCTGCAGGTAAGTTTGTTCGCTCATGAATAGCCTGCATTCATGGTGTACGTATGCCTCTTCTGTTTGCTTTCACATGCTGCTTTGTATTTCTCGTAGTGTTCAGCTCTGTGATCCACAGCAGAGCTTGCAGAAATGAGGTGCACATATTGCCAAGTACCTCTCAGTGTGTGGATCCTCTGTTGGGCCCCTGCACTGCTTTCCCCATTCATTTTTCCCATTCAGTGAACACAACCAAACCTTACTGGGGCTGACTGATCTGGGCTTTCTTCCCCTGGTAGTATTTCTGACAGCAGGGTATAATTCTGGGTACTCACATTCACAGGTGACATATTCCACCCTCTGTGATATTGGGGATTTTTCCGGACATTGGTGAAGAGGGATGGGAAAATTGGCCCCCTAATTCCCCTCTTATAAAGTACATGATGATGAAGGCCAGAAGATATCGTGAACACCCATATTATTTCGGACCAATTCGTAGTGCTCCAATAATCGATAAGTATGTCAAGATGTACCCACTCAACTAGCCTAAAAGACCAGGTGTTACAAATCCTCCCCAGAGTGGACGATGAGCTTCAGGCTGCAACTAAAGAGACCTCAATGGACCGTATTGACTAAAGCACTTAGAAGCCAGAGCCACTGACGTCGATGGAGACACCACAGCAGCATTAGCCAGGAAGCACACGTGCCATCCGCACATCGGGACACGAACGCACACTCAAATACACAAAAACCACGAGTGTACAGTTCTGTAGTAGAGGACAGATACATATACATACTGTCATTGCTTTGTTATTTTATCATTAGCTTAATGCTGCAACGCAGAAACAGCAAGAAGCAAGAGATGCTGAACGAAGCTTGCAGATGCTTATGTGCAATTAGTTGCAAAAAGAAGAAAAGAATCGGACAAGTTGCACCAAGATCTGTTTTAATCAATTGTTAAGTGCATCAAAGAAAAGAAACCCCTCGACACGTGTTTCTCCACCATGTATTATGGGTGGTTCATCAGGAGGGTTAAATCATTCCATTTAGTTTACAACCTAAAATAAATTACAGGTGTTTAGCTTTTTTAGCTGTTATAAATGTATCATATATTGCTTCTGATTTCATATCCAACATCCTCAAGGTTTATAAAGGTTAGATACTTACAGTATTGTTTGTCTTTTTGCTTCCAGGTCACTATATTTTGACCAGTTGAAAAAGTTCTGAAAACACTTGCTTCATCTACGCATGTGTCAGGCAATCTTGTTACTAAAAAATATAAACAAGCATACTCATTTTAATTGCTTGTAATTTGTCCTTTATGTAGATATACATCAATTCTTAGTTTATAGTTCACTATTTGGATTGCTTTGGTGTATTAGGAGAGCCCTTTTGCTTACCTGATATTATTTTGAATTTTTGCGCTGGTTTCCCCTTACGAAACAGTCCTGTTAACGGAGGACTCAAGATGGTCGGTTACTTAAAGTAACGTGATGACGCGGTGACGCCCGTTATGCGCGATCGCGTCATCACGTATACGCCATCTTGCTTTGGGTGCATCTGCTTACCTGAACCCATTACTATGCACATTTAGGTAATCCCATAAATGTTAAACTTTGCTAGTCCTATCTGAATCTTTAGGTATAGCCTTATATTGCTAATGTATATTTGATATTGTTAATCAGGAAATTTGGTTTGATGTTGGTCTGGAGTCAGGAGCAGATATATATAATACCACAAATAGATTAGCATTTATTGAAAAGAAGGAAATCATATTTTCCCACACCTTCATTTCTCAATATTCAAAGTTGAAAACTTAATTTCGAGGGGATTGGGTCCTCCGACGTATTCCATATCTATGACAGTAATCACCACAGCTGTGCTGCTTTGGAAAATCTTTCAGCGTCCTGCGTCGATGACGTCGATACGCTTTCCTCGAGGGCCTCCGTCGAGCCGACATCACTGGATGTTATAAGTAGGACGCATGACGCCCGTAGCCTAGTGTTCTGTTTTTTCCGTGAACATGTTCGCTTTGGAGATCTCGGCGCGCCTCGATTCTACTGAATCCTGATCTTTCGGTTCTTCGAACCTGTTTCTTCATTGCTATCGTATGATGTCTTTGGCTTCTTCCACCCCGCGGTCCGGGTTTAAGAAGTGTCGGGTGTGCGGGTCCAAGATGTCGCTGACAGATACGCACAACGCTTGCCTCTGGTGCCTCGGGAAGGACCATGATACGGACGACTGTGTCGACTGCCAATCGCTCACATCCAAGGCCTTGCGGGAGCATAAGAAGAAGCTGTCGGTCAGTAAGGTGGTCAAGCCCCGGAAGTCACGTTCCACTGGTCTTTCGACAGACAATTCGAGGGGCGACTCTCTGCATCGTCGTTGTTCTCGTTCTGGGAGTCAGTCCCGCCATTCTTCTGCCTCTTTGAGGCACTCCAGGAAGCGCCGTCACAGGTCGCCTTCCCCGTCCTCTTCCGAGGACTCCGCCCGTCGGCGGGTTGCTTGTCCCAACAAGCATTCCACTCCTGAGGAATGGGATTCCTTCCGAAAGGAGATGGTGGCGATTTTTCAATCGCAGTGCTCCGGTCCGTCCGCGCTGTCTGAGGACGCCGGTCGTGGCCATGCTAGAGACACTGCTTGTACAATTCTTCGGGCTCGATCATTCGTCGCAACCACCGGGCACCTTCGAGGTCCCGGTCGGACAAGGATGGTCGCTATAGACCTGCCTGTTCCAGGTCCCCGTCCTCGATGCCCTTGAGACCGCGAGAACCTGTGAAGTCTTCGAGGAAGACATCGACGCCGGCGGCGCCAAGGTTGTCGACGGACTCTCAAGTCGTCGATGCCATCGGTGCCCAGGCTGTCGAGAGACACGCTCGGGGCTCCGACGTCGAGGCCGGTGTCGACGCTGTTGAAGCTGTCAGCGCCGCGCTCGATGCCGATTCCGTTGACGCCTTTCGAGGCAGCCTTGTCGGAGGTACCCCGTGGCACGGTGGCACCCCCCAGAAAGGCGCTGGCCAAGGCTAAACATGTCTTTGTGCCTTTTTCTGTGCCCTCCTTCCAGCCTCTGGATTATATTTCTAAGGTGGATGAGGGGTCTGAGGAAGGTGAGGTTCCTGCAGGGGTTTCTGATGACCTTGTTTCTGGTCATAGTCAACTTGAGGACCTGCGTCAGTCGCTGCACGATGCCAGTGTTCTGGACACCTTTCCGGAGGTGGAGTTTGGTAGGCCGGAGCCTGGCACGCGTGCCAAATCCTCATACCGGCGCCTCATGTCGAGGGTCAAGGACTACCTGGGGTGGTCTGCCCCCCCTGGGGATTTTCAGCAGGATGACCTGACTGATTCCTGGACCAAGGTCCTCCAACTGACCCAGTGCTGCCATTCCATATGGCCTTGCAGAGAAGGGTGGCTGCGGCTTGGACTGCTCCGGAAAGTCTCCCGGCAGTGAGCAAGTCCTTGCCGAGGAAATATCGCCCAGCCAGTGGCGACCCCTGCTACTTGACCACGCACCTGTCATGATGCCCGCTCCCGGGGATATGGTTCAAGCCCCGCGTCCCCGAAAGCGGACATCCAGTCCCCAAGGAAGGACCCAGCAACCCCATATAGGGGCCCTTTGGACAGTGTCCTGGCGCCTATGGCGCCAGGCTCATAAAAGACATCAGTCCTGGCGCCATGGGCGCCAGGCTCATTATGGAAATGATTGGGTCCACTTACCTGATGCAGACCATGCTGCAGGATCCCGGCCTCCTTGAGGCCTGAAAGGAACTACTTTACCTGTGGGACTAATTTACCATCCGGGCGTGGTCGGGGAAGGATACATACCTGATTGGAGGAAGGATACATACCTGGAACTTCTTCCAAGGCTATTTAAACCCCACCTGAACAGCCACACGTGCTTTGCGTTGTTCTGCATCTAGCAGCTGGACGCTCACCGTGTCTGCTCCTGCATCCTGACTTCTGCCACGCCTGCCAGCATCCTGGATCACCTGCAAAGGAAGAGAAGAAGAGAACAGAAGAAGGAAAAGTCCTTACCTGCTAAATCCACATCCCGGAGACATCTCGCCGACAATCCTGAAAAGGAAGACTTTTATTTAAAGCTCATCGCGTCGATCGCTGCAGCGCCGCATTCCACTCAACTTTACAGGGCGCCTCCATGTTCAGCAGCGATCATCCGGATTCGCAGTCACGCCCCAGCGCCTAGGGAGAAAAAGACCAGGACAAAAGGTGAGAGAGAGAAGGGAATAAGGAAAGCTAAATCTCCATGTTAAGACTTACCTGTTGATTCATTCCCTCTCCATTTCGGGTCAGCGCCGCATCCTGGCATTTCCGGACCCCGGCCCGTAAGGGGAAAAAAAGACATCAGCGTTAATGAGCGAATGAAAAGACATTACCAAAAAACGCTCATTAAAGACTTACCTGATTTCTACAAGGATTTCACCTCTCATCTCAGGTCGGTGCCTGTTCCCCGGCATTCCGTACCCCGGCCCCTATGGGGAAAAAGACACTAGCATTAGTACATTAATGCATGGACACAAGGGGAACCTCTTATCAAAAAACTTACCTGGAAGCCAAGCAAGTTTGGTTCTCACCAATCCGAAAATCCAGTGAAGTAACTGGATACCAACGCGCCCCTGCATCAGAAGCAGGATGGAGAGCTCGTCCATCCAGACCCTAAGGTGAGACGCTACGAGGAATCACAGAAGTGTTTCGAGGAGGGTGAGAGGGGAAAGTGGAGGCTGATTGCCTTACCCCGCAGACAGTTAATCCCCTATTTTCACCTAAAGAAGGATACTTCTGCGAGCCAGACAAGCCAGATTTGGGGGCCCGGTCCAGTCCGTCTTCCGAACTCTGCGCATCACCTTAGAAGAGGTCACAGCAGCGCGAACCAGGCCAACGCCTCCGTGGGAGTCAGGTGAGCGTTACAGCACCCTACTCCGGAGAGTTTGGTGGTGCAGGCGGCTACGGCCCCAGCAAAGCAGGCGCCGTACCCTACCATCCCTCCTGATAGGGACGACAAATGTTTTGACGACTGGGCGAAGAAGGTATTTTCTTCTGGGGGTATGGCGCTTCAGACTGCCAACTCCGTTTGTGCCTTGTCTCGTTTCACGCACACTCTATGGAACTGTATTTCCCTAGCGGCTGATCGGATTCCCAAAGGGGAGGAACGGGATGGTTTCCTTGCTATCGTGCAGGATGGCAAGGATGCAATGTGTGAATCCGTTCAGTCGGGTCTGGACATGGTTGATTGCGTCAACCTAGCCTGTCCATGGCAGCGAGCACCGTAATACGCAGGTTTGCGTGGTTGCGGAAGTCTGGTTTTGCTCCTGATGTGCAAGCCCGGCACCTCAACATGCCCTTTGATGGTGACCATATTTTTGCCAGCAAGGCTGACGATAGTCTTGAGAGGTTGCAGACCCCCAAGGCTGCAGCAAAGTCATTGGGCGCTGCAGTTCGCCAACCTCTGCCTTTTCGTCCTAGGGGACAGCAATGGAGGGGAAGTTCCTTTCGATATTACTCGTCCTTTAGTAAATCGAGAGGAGCTGCAAGTCAAAGGTGCAACCGTAGGAGTGCCAGAGGTGGAAAACAAGCGACTCGAGGTGCCAAGGCCACTTGAGCAGTTGCCTCTTTGCCCTCAGGCACTGCCATAGCCGCTTCATCTCAGTCATGAGGCCCATGCTTCTCCGGTTGGGGGAAGGCTTTGCAGCATCTTGTATAATGGCGTGCCATTACTTCAGATGTGTGGGTTCTGGAGATCACAGCCCATGGCTATTGTCTTCCTTTCCAGCAGAGGCCTCAAACAATCCACCAGGTAATCTCTCTTTGAAGAGTCCGGATCCGCTCCTTGTGCAGGAAATTCAATCCCTGCTGGAGAAAGGTGCCATAGAACTGGTGCCTATAGCGGAGAGGAACAAGGGATGGTATTCCCCTTATTTTTTTATTTCGAAGAAAGAAGGAGGTTTGAGACCCATCATGGACTTGCGCGGTTTGAATAAGCTCCTCAGGAAGGACAAGTTCAAGATGTTTACTCTTTCTCAAGTCCTCCCGGCCCTTCAACTTCAGGACTAGTTGGTGTCTCTCGACCTCAAGGACGCTTATTTTCATGTGCCGATCCATCCCAAGCACAAGAAGTACCTGAGGTTTGCGGTTGGCGACTCTCATTTTCAGTTTCGGCTCCCGCCATTCGGATTGACCTCCGCCCCAAGGGTTTTCACCACCAAACTCATGGTGGTGGTGGCAGCGTATCTCAGGAAAGGGGGGATTCACGTCTACCCCTACCTGGACGATTGGTTGATCAAAGCGCGCTCTCCCGAACAAGTCCTGGGTCATCTGTCCGTCACCTGCCACTCCCTTCACAAGCTAGGCTTCTCCCTCAACTCAAAGAAGTCTCACTTGACGCCAACTCAGCGGCTCCAGTACATCGGAGGAGTGCTCCACACCTCCCTGGGGCAGTGTTTTCCTCCCCAGGTGAGGGCTCACCACATTCAGCAGATGGTGCACAAGTTTCAACATGCCCAGAGTCTCCCAGCGTTCGAGTTCTTGAGGTTGCTCGGCCTCATGGCATCCTGCATTCTTCTGGTGCCAGAGGCCAGGTTGCGGATTAGATCTTTGCAATGGGCTCTCAAGCTCCAGTGGTCACAGTCCTCCGGCAGGATGTCAGACCCCTTTCAGGTGCCGCCCTCGGTCGCCCAGGACCTTCTGTGGTGGGCCGTCGAAGGCAATCTGATGAGGGGGGCTCCGTTTTGGCTGCCCTGGCCGGAGGTGACAATCGTGACGGACGCGTCCTTCACGGGATGGAGAGCTCATGCCAACGAGCTGACAGTCAGCAGTCGTTGGTCTCTGTCGGAGTCCAGACTCCATATCAATCTGTTGGAGCTGAGGGCCATCAGTCTTGCCCTGAAGGCTGTTCTGCTGACTGTGCAAGGAAAGAATGTCCTGTTTCTGACGGACAACACAGTGGCCATGCACTACCTCAACAAAAAGGGTGGGGGGGGCAGGGTCACTTCCTCTGTGCAGGGAGGCGATGCAGCTCTGGTTCTGGGCCATCCAGCAGGAACTTTCGATCTCGGCAGTTCATCTGGCCGGAGACTAAAACATGACGGCGGACGCTCTGAGCAGGCAGAGCGCGATCTCTCACGAGTAGGAGTTGGCTCAGGAGATTCTCCTGGAGATCTTTGCTCTTTGGGGGACCCCTCAAGTGGATCTCTTTGCCTCCAGTGTCAACCGGAAGTGGGAAGGTTCTGCTCGCAGGACTTTCCTCCAAGAGGAACCTTGGGAGACGCGTTCGTGGTGGAGTGGTCCTTTCCACTGCTGTACGTGTTTCCTCCAGTCCCCGTCATCCCGCAAGTGCTGCAGAGGTTACGGAGGTTCGGTTCCCAGATGATCCTCATTGCTCCTGCCTGGGCCCGGAGGACGTGGTACCCGGACCTTCTCGACTTGTCCATCTGCCCTCCACATCGTCTTCCCTACCGAGACGATCTGCTCTCACGGGAGCAGGTCAGGTTCTCCATCCAGAGGTCAGATCCCTCAGCCTTCACGCTTGGCATCTGAAAGGTTGAGGTATAAGGATTGGGACCTCCATGAAGACGTGATGGAGGTGTGGCTTTCGGCCAGACGGCCGGCAACAAAGTCCCTGTGCCGTTGCCGTTGGAGAAAGTTCTGCGACTGGTGCAGGGTTAAGAATGCGGACACTTTTTCATGTGACATTCCTGTGGTTCTGTCTTTTTTGCTTTCTTTAGCCCACAGGGGCTTGCAAGTGGGTACCATTAAAGGTTACCTGGCGCCGCTGTCCATATTTAAGCACTCGTCTGAGGAGTGTTCTTATTTTAAAATACCTTTAATTTCTCAGTTTCTGAAAGGGCTCACTAATGTGTTCCCTCCGTCACCTTTCCAGGTGCCCAGGTGGGATTTGAACCTTGTTCTCAAGTTTCTAATGGGTGCTCCATTTGAGCCTTTACATTCTTGTCCTTTGAGACTGTTAACCCTGAAAACTGTGTTTTTTAGTTGCGGTCACTTCCGCTTGCAGAGTGAGTGAGTTACAGGCACTGTCTGTTAAGCCACCCTTCACTGTGTTTCATAAAGACAGGGTTGTCCTTAAGTTCGTCCTTCTTTTCTTCTGAAAGATGTGTCGGATTTTCATTTGAACCAGAAGGTCATTCTTCCGGCATTTTATCCTCCTCCGCATCCTGGTAAGGACCAGGAGAGGCTCCATAGGTTAGATCCTAGGAAAGTTTTAAGTTTCTACATTTCACGCATGTTCCGGGTCAGAGTGGACGATCAGCTCTTTATTGGTTACGCTGGAAGGCGTTTGGGACAAGCTGTGACTAAACAGACTTTGTCTAGTTGGATTATCTTGGTAATTTCTGAATGTTACCGCCTGGCTGGTAAGGACCCTCCATTAGGCTTACGGGCCCATTCGACTAGGGGTATGGCTGCCTCTACTGCCCTGCAGAGGGGTGTTCCTATTTGTAACATCTGTGAAGCAGCCACTTGGGCTTTGGTCCATACTTTTGTACGTCACTACTTCCTAGATTCTATCCATGGGCAGGATCTGGCCTTTGGCAAGGCGGTTCTTTACTCTGCAATTTGATTGGGCATTCTAAATTTGCACGTTGGTACTGCTTTGGGAGTCTGTCATAGATATGGAATACGTCAAAGGAGCCAATCCCCTCGAAGAACAAGTTACTCTCTTACCTGGTAGCGTTCTTTTGATGGGATAGTCCGACGACGTATTGCATATCGCTCCCTCCCTGCCTTCCCCGCTACAGAATTTCTTATGCGATTGCAGCTTACGTTTCCGCAAGGCTTTCTCTGGTCATACTGGCAGAAGATTGGTGCCACACGTTCTGGGGAAAAAACTACAACGGAGGCTACGGGCTTCGTGCATCCTACTTACAACATCCGGTGACGTCGGCTCGACGGAGGCCCTCGAGGACAGTGTATCGACGTCATCGACGCACGACACAGACGCCAAAAGATTTTCCGAAGCAGCACAGCTGTGGTGATTACTGTCATAGATATGGAATACGTCGTCGGACCATCCCATCGAAAGAACGTTACCAGGTAAGAGAGTAACTTGTTCGTTAGCTTGCATTTTCTTAAATGAAACATTTTCATGATATTTGAAATGAAAGAAAGGGAAATCAACATATAATGAAAAGAATAGGATAGGGGAATCATAGGTATGATATGATATATGATATGGCATTTGTAACGCGCCTATACACAAGTGTTTCAAGTGCCCCCCAAAATGGACAGGGATTGTTCACATCTCATGAGTCACTTCTATCTTGTACCCTCTTTAAACAATAGTCATATTTCCATTTATGACAACATTTATATGTATACATTTATTTTCAGCAAGAGTTGAAGAGGTCCACCAGATTCCCGTCTTTTCTTAAAAGATGATTCCCTGTCCGTTTTGGGCCAACAGGAACACATCAGATATCTCAGTAATCCCAAGATCAACACTTATTTTCTCTAACTTACTTTTCTAATGATGATAGAATAGGAGCACAGGTTTTCAAGTTACTAATCGTAAGGGTTGTTATAATCATCATAAGGATTGTAATGTTAGTGTATTTACTACCCACACAAATACGATCTCTGCAACTGTGATTATCTTCCTTAAACACTACTGAGACCTAACCTGTCTATATGTAGAAAGGATATACATGATGACCTTGGGGATAATCATGACTTCTTTTAATTGCCTTATTTACTAACACAATGACTACAGATGAGAATGTTGAATGGTTCAAATGTTAAAAATGAATAATGAATGTAGTGAAAGTACTAAGTGGAATGTACCCTAATTGGGTTTCTTTGTATTATTTTTTTCTAGAATTTATCAATAATATGATTATGCCCCTGAAGAAGAGTGTTAACTTGAAACGCGTTGGGCCAACAATACAATACATTTCTTGGGATTTCTTTTGAAAAATTGTCTTTTGAAATGTCTTTATTTAATGTACATTTGAATTACTGTGAGAAACTGTTGAATTTTCACAAAAAAAGTGTGCTATATGGTAATGGTAGCTACCTTTCCATTACCATGCCTAATAGCACACACAAATTAATGGTTTGAGTGATTCAGACATTTGATAGTGTGCAGGGGATGGGAGTTCCCCATTTGGGAACATTTTGTTAGAACTGCGGGAGCACCCATGGCACCTGATAGAGCCAAGTCTGACTAATATATGGAGACTATAGCATAGCATGGACACTGTAGGAACTGCATAATGGTCTAGGAAATTTACAGCAGGCCACAAGCCTCTCTGCAAGAGCTGAGCTAAGGTGAATTCAGGCTGGACAAGAGCAAACATGTGAGACAGGACCCGCTGACAAGGCCACCAGATACGAGCGACATCCCATTCCCTGAACGACAGTAACACCAGCTGTAATAAATGCAAATAATTCCTCATAATTCAGAGCTGGAGAAGCTCTAAATCATGCTCTCCGAACACCTGACCCGGCCACCTCAGACAATGAATAGAAACCAGAGCTGGGAAAGAGAGTCAATCTCATGCCGTTAGACAGAAGCTTGCAACAAAGATGTTACAATGTGAGACAAGTGTTGCACAAGATGAACGAGCACTCTCATAGTCTAAGGTGGTGCACACAAGTTACAATGCAGACACATAGCCATTCTTATTACCTTGAGAAGGTACACCAAGAGCTGAGAACCCAGATCCCAGGCCTGGGGAGGTCAGCTCTAGCCAATCACAGTTCAGACTCCTAGGGGTGGGTAGCAACGGGCAAGAACCAATGGTAGGACCCTCACACTGCATCATTGTTTAGCGATAGTAATTTGGGGATGGACCAGGCCAGCCACCTGACATGCAGTAGCCAGTAGAATAACTTGTATAGGGGACTATATAGGATATTAGGCTCCTGACGACCAAGGCAGTAGGCCGATATGTTTTCTGGAGAGGGGCCCAGGTTGTGACCTCACTATGATGCCACTCCAGGACAAAACTAGCCTGCGAGCCAGCAGACGTTGAGATGTCTGTGGATTTCTTCTATCCTTGTACTGATCCCTGTTGGTTTTGGCTGTTATAAAACGCAGTGCGAACTTGATGTCTGGCTGGGTCTACATTCCTTTTGGGGGAAGGTGTTGGGTCTTCCAAGAGTCTGCAAACTCCTGGTAGCCCTCGAACGTACCTGGGAGTTTGTCCCCAACATTGGGAACTGCTGAACACTTATTATTGGGTCCCAGAGAATGAATGGGCATTCTTAAGGGTTCACCTATATAGTACTATATTTTTAGTGGTTGCATCCTTTAGCTGGTACCGCTGGCCACCAGAGTTCTCTGGTCTATCTCATCAGATCAGTCGTTCGTCCTCAACTCATAGCATTGGCCACACTGCTCACAATAAAATGAAACACTTTAGATGTATGGCACATCTCCCATTCTAACTGCAAAATAGTGTCTCCCCGCCAGTATCTGTCTTTATGCCTAGGGTATAAGACAAGAAATGTTATCTTTTGTGTCAAGGTTCCCTTTTGGGGGCTGACTAAAAGACATGTAATTCTCAGCTGCTTATGGTGTTTTACTAATAAAACAATATCAGGGTCATGCGATTCTACGAGGCATTGCCCCGAACCTTCAGGTTTTGTTTTTGTACTGTGACAGAGATGCCTTCTGTAGTATCTAAATATATTGCGTGTTACCCTTCATTAACTTTTATCTGTTAACCAATATCTTTGGGAAATCGTGCTTCGAAATGCCACGCTTTGCACTATTTTTTCCAAAATGTTCATGAGGTGCGATGAAGTGCCCCAGCTTACAGGAGTGTCATCTCACCAAAATGCCTGGGGAAGCAGAAGTGACAGTACATGACCCTTGACCCCTGATGACATCACAGGATGTGATGTCATTTGACCGTACCTCGAAGTGACATCACCAGAAGCAATGGAACACGACCTTTCACTGCTTGACAAAACAGGAAGTAGTGTCACATAGCATTGTATCTAAGTACATTATGAAAAATATGGTTATATCACCACTGTAATGTGATATACATTTCATACAAGAATGGATCACATTCTTGTATGTTAATATTAGTGTGTATAGGTCCATCTTACCAAATTACTGTAAATGCAAGCAGATGTCCAAGGTCAAATGATAATGATGTGTTAATATATAGCACTTACGCTTAAGCGCTTTATATAGAAAAAACATACATACTATATTGCCCAACCTGTGTTGATACTCATTTATCAGCCGGGATTCGAACCTGCAACCTGCAGATCACATACACACACACATTGCAGCAGTGAGCGTTCAACCCACTGAACTATCTCACCGGCTATAGCTATTTTACCGTATATATTAAAATGAGCAATTACATGTATGAATGTTCTCAAAGTCAGAAAGCAAATTACACTCTGTAGTGCATACCATTAAACTGGTAACTGAGATTTAACAGCAGGCCAGTTCATCTGCAGGTTTGGTGCAAAGTTGGCCACATGTCAAACCTGCGTGGATCTACTTTTCAGGATTCAGAGGTTGGCAGAATACATGCCATTGGGAGGGTTCATAACTGTGTATTAAAGAATTTAGAGTAGCACAGGGAAAACGGAGCACTCACACCGCATCCCGTACTCTGGGCACTCGTTGTAGTGCAACCCCTTTAAAGGAAGGGCCCGCGGCGGAGTGACTTTGCACTCCGCCGCGTGCACTATAAATAAAGGGGGCGTTCCCGTCCGCGTTAGTGCGACGGGGGAGCCCGAACACAGCAGACGTCTCCGGCTGAGTCTGTGGGGGTTGGGGGCTTATGGGAACCGCTAGCAGGGTCATTGAGAGACCCCCAACACTCGTTACCTCATACACGCAAAGAAACATCCTGAAAACATCCTGAACAGCATGCCATGAAGATAGGACAGATGTGCCACAATGAATACTTTGTTGTAATGTGGCTAATTACATCAAGGGCCACTTTATGTGCTATGGTCAAACATGTCTTCACTGTACACAGGCTTTTAAGCCCAAGGATTTTGTCAAGTGACCGAGGACACCGAAATGGGTGTATTGTAATGATCGTAACAGAGACAATGGCAAAAAGAAATATGCTATAAGTGCAACTTGCGAAAAGCAAAATACAGAGTCCGAAATAGATGCTTATTCTACTCTAAATGCGTTTTGGACGTTTTTGTCTGCATTGTGAATTTGAGGTGTTGAAGAACGGACTAAATCAGTGGCTCAGCCCCTGATGTGTGCCTGAAATAAACCATTAATGAGTCTAGGAATTATTGTATAGAATTCCAGAAAGACAAATGATTTGCTATTTCTTATTTAGGGTCACTGCTCAGTGTTACACTTGTGGAACCCCATGTTTTTTTTTAAGAGGCCTGAACAAGAACGCCAGCCACTCCAGAAACAAAGAGCCACATGGCGCTGGCCACAGCCCAGGAGCTTCAATTTAAAAAATAAAATATATATATATTTTTTTGTAAACATTTTTTTAGGGGTAGCAAGGGAAACCAGAGGGGTAGCAAGGAAGACCTCAGCGGTCGCAGGTGTGACCCCTGGCAACTCCCAAATGACATGCCTGCCAGCCTCCCTATGGTTGGAGGGGGAGGTCTGGCTTGCTCGCTCGATGAAATGCTGGATGGGACTTCACTCCACCAGTTGCATAATAACTGGGTATGCAGTAGGGCCCTCTGCTTTGCCTTGTGCCCCTTTATTCCCCACCCCATGCAATAACTACCTCGAAGACCCTCTACCTCACGTGTCATTTAAAGTGAAATATTAACTACCATTAATCCTTTTTCACCATCAGCCTAATTCTAACAGTACTAACCACATTTTCTATAAATATTAACCTGAGCTCTGCAAGTCCCAATGTTCCTCTGTGTTTTTCCTTCGATTTCTCAAAAATAATATTCTTTTATCCTTTAAAATTAGATATATTTCAGTTTCAAGTCACCTTCAAAATTATATTTTACAAAAATCCTGTATCTCCATCTTGATAGTCCAGTGTAAAGCCGATTTGCTTCAAGGAGGGAGCTGCAGAAGATGTATTGGCAGAAGCTCTGAAAGCAATCGTGCTGTCTGCAGAGCTGAGCCGAAAAGCTCAAATAAGGTGGGTCCTTTGATCCGGCAGAGCCGTTTCTGAATACATGCCAAATATTAGTGGCTTTGTTATGTGTCAGAGAGATCTTGGCGAGCAAAGTCAGGTCGGTATTCACATGTCTAAAACAGACAAGTGGCAAAGTGTTTACGTTTTATGAGCACTAGAAGAGATGCATTCTCTATGCTAATTTACACACCCCGCAAACCCAAATTAGCCAACCACTTGTTTGAAAACAGTGTCACCTTAAGCATGACCTTTCCCTTAAAAATGTGTCTCCTCTTCAAGTCAATGTGATGCAGTTGGCATAATTTGGGAGTAATATATTAATTAGTGATTATACAAAAAGTGCCAAAACAAACCTCATTGCATCTATATGTAAATTACGAAAACGTGATTCCAGGGAGCCCAGAATTGTGTCCATAAGTGACCAAGGACCGGCCTGATTAATGCAGCGAAAAAGAAGAGTAGGCTAATGTGCAAATAGATAAACTTTCAGTATTTTTGTGAAATGAACTTGTGACAGCGAAAACCTTTTCTCATGATAGGATGTGCCCAGCCCTTTGCAGCTCCAACTGAGAATATTGTGGTAGGCCGAGCAGTGAGACACTTGACAGTAGTATACCATCTCGCAAACATCCTCTGGAAACGTAATTTCACCTGATATGGCAAACATTTTGAAACTTCTGGAATGCTCCTACCTTCGCTTCTCACGTCCATTGGCCTCTCTTAATTTTTTCCCCCCTTCCTGGTGAACATGGTTTACCGCTTCGTTGGCAGGCCACAAACAAATATTGACTTTGGCTGAAACGCTTCGCCAAGCCATAAACCCAGAGACCTTTGCTGAAATCTGGGTAAAGGGGTGTGGTGTCCAAATGTCATGTAGCCAGTAATGTCTGGAGGGTCCGAACACGTAACTGTGCAAAATATTGTGCAGATTGGTGAAACCGTGTGGAATTGTATAGGGAACATACGCAAAGCTACAAACCCACACACAAATTTGCACTTTTGCTGAAATTCAGGGAAAGGGGTGGGGGGTGCAGATGTCATGTAGCCAGTAATGTCCGGAGGGTCCTAACGGGTGACTGTGCATATTGGTGAAACAGTGTGGAATTTTTTAGGCAACATAAGATTTGCCACAAACCCACACATTTTTACTTATATATGGGGGAGGTAGGAGTAACGCCTATGGGTCCCTCGAGAGCCTCTAGAAGTAATACTCTAGTACAAAGCTGTGAGTTTTAGGATAACCAAAAGTTTATACTCCCCATGGCTGTTGCATGGGCCCCGCCCCGTTTGTGTAACAGTCCCTACCTTAAGAAGTCCTTGTCTCAATGGAGGCACCCTATTCTACAACTGAGATTTCCAAACAATTGCAAACAGAAGATCCAAAACCCTGTTCTTATTAGGTCTTCAGTCTGGCAGCCTCCAAAACAAAATAACTGACCAAAATCAGTAGCCTCAAAATCCCCTATACTTCACCAGTCCATCCCTATTTTAAGAATACTGGGTCGAACAATGCCTTGTGCAGGTTATTCACAGCCTGGGTTCCCCTCTCACCCTCTGCTTTCACCCAGCCCTTCTCTAGAGCTCACCTTTGCAGAGTTTCGTTTGTTCAGCCTTGCCACCTGCTTCCTTAAGGACAGTTCTGGATCCTTGGAGCAGCTCAGAGGTATTCATGGCATTCATGCGCCCTTTATAGCATGATGTTCTTGTTGGTGGTCTTTGGATTTATTCCAATGCTGGATGATTCTTTCTCTCAGGACTTTGTGTTCAGTGTCCCAAAAGGTGGTTTCTAGACATGGTATTTTCAAAGTTACACACAGGTCTGGATCCATTTTTAGATGCTGGTATTCTCTTTATCCTCCAGGCCTTCAATGCTCCTTCCAGCTTTCTCACTGTGTCAGGCTTCTGGATGGGTCATTTGGGTGCCTCTCCTTTCGATGCAAGGTCCTCATATGATCTCCTTGGTTGCTTGTGATGTGCTACGGCCATTTCTTCCTCCTACTCTAGGTCCTTGTCAGGCAGATGGTATTCTTTGTGTGGTGGAGGTCTGAGACTGTGACATCTCCGATTCCTAGCAGGTCACAAGTTGAGTCTTTTGACCTCTTTATCAGTCCCATTGTTGCAGCTTTTCTTTCAAGGCTGTTCCTTGTGATGAGCGTCAGCCTTCCCCATCGCCTAAAGGGGCTCCATCAGGTAGCAGTCTCTGAGGATTCTTCCATTCTCTGACTGCCCCCTTGGTGCAAGGGAGCAGAGGTACACTTGTACCCCTTGGGCTGTATGCACTGACTGGGCTTTCCAGTCCCCTTTATCCTTCTCCCAATGGTTCTGGGTCCCCTTCCCGCCCCACCTTCTTCAGTCATTACCCCTCGTTGGATTTTGATTACTGACAGCTAATTTGGTATCTCCCTTAATATATCGCCACTCTTCGACTCCATCTAATGCAAATTTGTGAGGGTGTAATGGGTGGCATAATAGTCAGCCCCATCGTCGATGCTATGCTGATGTGGGATGCGAAGTTGAGCCTCTTCCTGACTTTGTCTGCTTCAGTGTCTTTCCGAACCAGCCAGCCCGCTATACACGTGATTCTCTGTGTCCTGTTCTCCGCTCAGGTAATGCTTTTTCGAATCTCTCACAAACGCTGTGGGCTCCCAGCCTGAACCCAGCTTTGTATACTTCCTCCCAGGTTCTTGAAAAGCACTGTGAGTTTTACGGTTCTCCTGATAACAAACCAATGATTCTTCTAAGAGTTCTGCGTCATATTCATCCATGGTTAAGGATCGTCTGCGGACCAGTAGTCCCCTATGTCTTCTATCTGAGGATTCTCAAAGTGTTATCATATCTCCTAATGATTAGGAGGCCCAATGGATCCCACTCCGTGGCCCTTTTGGGGACACATCAGGTAGTGGCCGGACTAACCCCATGCCTAATGCCTGCTTCTCAGAACAGAAAGAGAGTGCGTTTTATCCATTGCATACATATTGTGCTCGTAGCTGCTCATTATCTTGTTACCTGTTTTAATTTGTTGTATTAGATTAGCACGTTCATTTGAAGAATTACTTGTCACCTAGATTCTAATTTTAGTATTTTCGTGTTTTTAGTATTTTTTAATGATATATGATGCTCTTAGCTTGTTCTCGTTGGAATCTTTTTGAGTTTAACATTTGTAACTTGCTTTGTTCCCAGCACTCCTCACGCCTTAGAAAAATACTTACCGTGTCCTTGACTACACTCTCTGCACTACGTGAGAAACCTGACGGTGTCTCACCTGTCATCCAGGTGGCCAGGACATGGCCATTTCTTTTGGATCCAGTTCCTGGGGGCGGACCAGTGCGGGAGGATCACCTGGATGAGGGGTCTTCGGGGAGTGGGACACCGGATGGCGAGACGCGGTATCCCCTTCCCTGTAACACCTTTACCCCATCCTACCAGGTAGGATACATAGGAACTCAAACCCCCCGCCCCATTTCACAACACAAACACTTTCTAACGGACAGCTAGCTATGAGAGAAGATGGACTAACACCCGAGCCGTAAACCTGACATGTCCCAATACAATGGTCAGAGAGGGTCAGGCAACTACTGACCATCACGCACACCTGACTTCCATTACACTTCTCCAACCGGATAAAAGGCGGAGCACGAGAGCACACTCTGAGCAAGGCAAAGCACACAAGGAAACAGCAGTTCCACGATGGCAGTAAGGAGAAAGACCGCGAAACAGAAGGGGATCACAAGCAGGGAAGTGCCATTGACCTTTTCGAAGAGGAATCTTTACTTTCACGAAACCTCGAGAATAGAAAGTGTAAGTCCAGGAAACCAGGCTGAAGAATCCTGCATTGTATGTCTGAGGTACTCGGGGCCCTCGCGCATCGATAATCAAGGCGGGGAGAATCGCCTACTGCTATGGTACTGTCCTTGGCTCCTACAACAAAGCAGAACCAGTGAAATCAACAAAGCCAGTGAGTTGGAGAGAACAATACCAGACCGATCTGTGTGAAGCCAAGGTTGCAAGCAGCAACATTGTATGGTGAGTGCTGAAGCAAACAGTGTATGAAACGCATGTGATAACCAACACGAGCAAAATTGAACAACTGATGAGTGATTGAACAATGAAACCAAGATACAATACCTTTGACAGAAAGGTCCAGCACAACGTGAATGCTCATTGAAGGTCTCTGTAAAGTATCCAAATGAGAGTTGAAAAAGGTGAGAGTGGCAAAGAACTGTACATCGAAGTGGTCCTGTAACAGGTCAAGCAAAATCCTGTGCACAATCGAAAGTCTTTGATGTTGATACTGCCAAGAAAGTTGATCGGGTTAAAGCAAATTTGTGTTAGAGTGAATTAAATTGGTCCGAGCCTGGCGGAGGGAGACTGATTGAACATTGTGTTAAAACAGATCTGAGCCTGGCCGAGGGGGATCCGTGGTGAACCGTGAATCACCTGAGAAATTGGATACATGAAAATCCTATGAGCATTATGTCAAAGGAGATCTGAGCCCGGCTGAGGGGGATCCGAAGTGAATAGTGAATCACCTAAGAAATTGAGCATGTGTGATTTCCTGAGAGGGAAACCACTTATTGTTTGTTTGTCACATCAGGCCCTCTGAAAGAAGAGACTTTGAAAGGCAAAGAAACTAGGGCACAGAAGACCCTAATGCTAATGTTTGAACTGCACCCTCATGCTAGAGAGGCCAGAGACTGTGCTAAGCTCGAGTGTGCTGCATTGTCCCATGCTGAAAACATGGGGAAGGGAGGCCAACGGCCTAAATATCCTGACATATCATTTCTTGAACACTTCTTTCTTTTTCATAACATTGTATCCCACACTATTTATATTTAGAGGTAAGGATTGGCAATCGATTTTTTTAGTATAGGCCCTTTGTTTTGACAAGACACCACTAGGACTGTGGTGTTATTATTTGATAGTCCTAGCTTGTTCCCATTTCAGGATTAAATAGGCGTTTTTTAAACTCTTTTTGATGTTTAATAAACACCCTTGAACTGTGGTCTTGTGTCTGTCTTACTGTTTATACCATGCCTTCCTTACAGCTTAGAACTACAATTCCCATCAGAATTGTAGTCTGTGCTCTTATTTAGGCTTTTTCAGATCCGTCAGCATCGGGAACTAGCAAGGCTGCGCGAGTCCGCGCATGACGCATCGGCGCTGACCTTCGACTGCTATTTATTCTGTGGGAGCAGGAAATTGGTGAGTTTATTTACATTCTCTACAACTTAATATATCTCTAAGCACGGACCCAAGACTTAAAGACCTAATTGCATTACAAAGATTAGCACGGAATTAGACTATTTTAGAAAAATAGTGTTTTGCATGCGAACGATACGATAAATCATTCATGGATAGTACAAACACCCCATTTGAAAGAGGGAAGTACCCAGAGCAACTCTCATGATGACAGCCTGTTTAGAAAGACTAGCAAAGAAGGGGAAACTATGGGAGAAATAATTCCTACCTTAGATGCACATACAAAATATATTGTTGTGAACTCAAGCCTTACTATTTCTCAGGTTAATATGACTGATATTATGCCACCGCCAAACTAGTTGGCTATAGTGTACCAGTACATTACCTACCAAAAGAAACTACTAAAAATGTGATGAGAGGAGAAGATCAAACCCTAAACATCTCATTACTTAATACTCATTCCTTGGAGAAACATGTTAATATCTTTGATTATGTTCAAACACATCATATCGATATGATGTGTGTTACCAAAACATTGCTTACAATTTCCAGTGGACCCAATATTGAACTAGCCACATTGGATGGCTACACATTATTTGGACAAAACTGAGAGAAGGTGGTTGAGTTGCTATCCTAGCAAGACAGGGGCTTTGTCTTTTTCAGGCTCATATTGTTTGGGAAGGATGAGAAATAATGCTCCTCAAAGCAACCCATACCCCCAATCAGTGTTAAGTTTATTTTACTTTATCGTCCTCCACAGGATACTCCCACCTTTACTGAGGAAAAGACAACATTTTAGCCCCTTTTAAACAGACCAAATACACTCACCATCATTCTCTGAGATTTTAATAGATGTTTGGGTAATGACTTACATGTTGAGGCGAAAGAGCTTGAACAAACATTTCGGATTCTCGGTTTCTCTATTCATAATAATGAACTAACCCACAGTAAACGAAATATACTGAATTGGGTGGTGACCAAGAATTTGTATCTCAGTCCCCTGATGATTAAACCATGTGTATGGCCTGGTCACCATTTGGTGATTTGTACCCTTACACTACCTAATAGGATTACTCAGAGAGAGAATTTGCTAAGAGAAGCCAATAGCAGAAATGTCAACAAAATGCGTGTTGAAGATCTTGCAACCTGTATGACCAAGGTTATGAATACTACTTCAGATACCGACATTCCATATGCTCTAGCAGCTAATTACGATAAAACACTCTATGATTTAATAGAACAAGTAGCGCCTATGAAATTTAAGATTGAGAGAGAGCGAGCCAACTCCCAAAATTGTTATAACCCAGCACTAACGACTAGGAAGCAGGAAAAAAGGAAGGCCGAAAGGGCTTGGGAAAAAGATACATCGGATGAAAATAAGGCTTCCTGGAAATCCCTGAACAAGCTATACAGGAGTGAAAAACACAAGGAGAAGAAGAAATGTTAACACAAAGATTGAAAATTTGGAAAATAAAACAAAAAAGCTTTTTGACATTCTAAGAAAATTAGAAAAGCCCCAAGCACAGCCAAACTCATTCATTCCGACTAAAGTTAATTGTGCTGAAGTCGAAAAGGCTTTTGCGGACAAAATTAAACTGGCCCATCTGAAAATTACTGATAATAGGATCCAAACCGGAAATTCTGATCTGTTGAAAACTCCCAAAACTTCATTGCAAATAGCTAAACCAATATTTGTTTTTAATCATATCCCTGTGGATACGGTGACGAGGAAAATTAGGAAGATACGCCCTACAACATGTGTAGGTGATACTATCCCCGGAAAAATCATACTAAATAGCATTGAATTGTTTCATCCCTTCCTAACATGCTTCGTTAATGCTACCTTTCTTCATAGGACTGTCCCAGATAACATAAATGTGGTTGTAACCCCCTTAATTAAGAAACCTGGACAACACCTTAAAGAATATAGTAATTTGAGATCAATAACAAACGTCGCTTTCCTACTAAGAATAATGGATATAATTGCTGCTGCGCAATTCCAAGGACATCTGGAGAAAACTAATTGTTTGCACCCCCGTCAATCAGGTTTTAGATCAAACCATGGTACAGAAAGTGCTCTAGTGGACCTACAGACCCACATGTTAAACATACGCCCTGAGGCCCATGGGCATGAGGCGCGTTATAAGAATTAAAATAAATAATAAATACTGGGCTAGAGCAAGTCAGGGCTGCTGATGTTATTGGATTTATCAGCAGCCTTTGACCTTGTTGACGACGAGAGACTTATTGCCACTCTTTATGACTCAGGATAGAATTCGGAAGAAGCTGCCATGTGGATTAAATTATTTCTGAAGGATAGGAAATCAAAAATCAGGGGTCTCTGTTTCCGAAGCAGCACAGATTACATGTGGTGTACCTCAGGGCACATGTATCTCACCTGTGCTTTCAATGTCCATCTCCGCTCCTTATGAAACTTACTTGAAAAATTGGGGTCCCAGTTTACTAATTATGCAGATGATACCCAACTCATAGAGTTGAGTGGCGATTATACTAAAGACTTGGAGAAAAAGTTGAACATTTATGGGTCAATTCAAACTTGGATGTCCATAAACTGGCTCTGCCTCAATGGTTCTAATACCAAGCTTCTTATTTTTGGATCATCGCAAGTAAGAACTAAATTAGGAATACCATTGCAGGTTTTCCTTTTGATGGCCACTTTACTAAAGCGTCCGATAAAGTTAAAACCTTGTGCGTTGTTTTTGACTGCTCTCTTGGGGCTGACGTCCAGATAAACAATTTGGTGAAGAAATCCCTGTACCACCTAAGATTGCTTAGGCTAGTCTGGTCATATGTCTCCAATAAAAACTGTGAGACCTTGGTAAGAGCAATCACAATGCCCTGCATTGATTATTGTATTTCCTTACTGAGTGGGGCTAGCAAAAATTGTGTTTCAAAAATGTCAAGTCTTACAGAATGATGCAGTTCGCATTATAAAAAATATTTCTAGAAGATAACACATTTCCACATACAGAAGTGAACTACACTGTTCGGCAGTGTTGCAGCTCGGGTTTGCTTTAAGGTAATTACAATGACCCATACAAGTTTATATGGGTCTACTCCATCGCACTTACGTGAGTGCTTTAATCACCATCAATCAATTTGACCACAAAATTGAGCAACACCATGTATTTGAACTATCTGCGGTCCAAGTGTGCAAGAGGAAATGGTCATTCCTTTCCAGTACAGGCAGCGCTGGCATGGAATAAACTACCAAAATCCATGCAGAAAGAAGAAAACTTGAAAAAATTCCATAAATACCTAAAGACACTACTATTTAACTCATAACTGCTGACCTGATTATCCCTTTCTAATAGGCTGATGTTTGACTTTTGTGTGTGCCCTGATGTCTGCGGGCTACGGCGCCTGATAAATATACACAATTAAAAAATAAAAATAAAGAACAGAGGGGTTGGAGAAAACCAGGAGGTGGAACAACATGAAGAGGAGGGGAAAGGGATTTGCAAGGCAGAGAGAAAGTGATGGAGATGAAAAGTAGCCTATCAGAGGAATCAAAGGAGGACTGTTGTTTGGAGGAAATGAAGGATGCAGCAGAGGAGATAAGGAAGAAGCTGCAACCATTTGGTGCAGAAGATTCAGAGAAGAGGTGAAGCAGACTGAAACGTTGCTGGACATTGAGGAGGGAAGAGATGAAACCAAGCCATCAGAAGAGGGGAAAGCAATTGGTGGCATATGTCCTGAACTGGCTGTGGATCAAACATAGGCCAGACACAAAAATACCTTTTCCCAACACTTTGATTCTTTGTTTTCCAAAAAGGGGCAGGGGATAAAGGAACCAAATCCCTGAGAGGCCAACCTTGGTACAAATGAAAACGTAGTCTAGTCACTGGTTGAATAGGGAGTGCTCCTTTTCCCAGGGTACACTCAGGGTGACCTATGACCTTAAACTCTGTTCTGTGAGGTTCCGTCCAAGTCAAGAAGACAATGGTGCTTGAGTTTTTATCAAGCCTTAAGCAGCAATGAGTCCTCTTCTCTCCCAGTGGCTTAACCTAACATGCCAAATGTGTGGAGGGACGTGCAGGTTAATCAACAATAAAGCGAAAAGAAGAATGAAAAGTACATTTACTCTCAAAATATTCCTTGTGTATTTGTGGGGCCTCACCCCACCTCTAACCTTTTTTATGTGTAGTATCCTACTTGAATTTCCTGCTCTCTTGGCTGTAGTTGGGTGGAGTGAGTATGATGGAAAATTCCGCCTCATTCTATCCATCGATTATATGAAGTAGAAAAGACATTAGTAATAGAAAGTAGAAAAACCATTAGTTGCTGTGAATACGTGGAAAGGTCTCTAATAGAGCCATGACATTATTTTCATACCTTGCAATATGGTTTATTGTTGCTCACCTCGCCAATAGGAATTCAGAAGGGATGTGATAGGTGGAAATGGAAAGGTTTCATCAACAAGAAAGGTATGAGCCATGTCATTTTTCTTAATGGATGTTTGAGATGTATGTTTGGAAAACACATGAAGTGTGCTTTCTATTTTGCTCTGTTGCTTGCTTTGACTGCACGTTCTCTTCTGCTTCCCTCCCTGTATTTGCTTCTTGACCTTTCTTGTCATGTGTATGGCCTTGGAAAGGGTTCTTCACTGAATATTGCCATGTGTTGTGATGATTTAGACACATGATGTAAAACAGATGGCTATGGTTCAAAGAGTTTATTATTTGCTTCTCCACTTTGTCAGGTGGTGCAGATATCCAGTCCTTGTCTTGATCTTGTTAGTGTGCTTTTTAACACTAATGTTCCTGGAAGATTTGGCCTTCTAGCCTAGAGTAGTTTTCAAAATGTCTGTGAGGGCTTTGGGCTGCACGTCTCAGCTGGTAATCTTTCATTGTATATTGAATGTCTGTGCCTTTGGCATCTTATAACTTAGTGTCACTATACAGTGCTTCTCCGTGTAGCATGTTTTCTCATGTCTCTTGGTATCTTGGACTTAATGTCCCAATCGTATCCTAAATGTCTACAGATACCAATAGGCAATATGTCTCTGTGTACTATAGGCACTTGCAGAGACCTACCAAGTGCGCTGTGCTTCAAAAAAAAAGTTACATCAATTTCGAATGGATTGTGCCCTCCCACATATTCCTTATCTTTGATATTTCCAATATCCAGCTTTGCTGTTTCGGAAAGTTTTTTTTTTCAGCAGGGGGCGCTGTTCCTCGATGCCTGTCGACTCGATGTCCCTCGGAGGCCTCTGTCTCGATGTCGACATCACGGAAGGTATATGTAGCGTGCGCAGCACCCGTTGGCTTCAGTTCTGTTTTTCTGTACTTGGATAAGGTACAATTTGTTCCTTGTGAAGAAAATCGTTAGAAAATAATTCGAGAGAATGGCTTTGTCATCGGCGTCTTCCACTCCCAAGGCGGGTTTCAAGAAATGCTGTGGCTGCGGTTTGAAGATGTCCGCTATGGACTCCCATAGAATTTGCCTGTGGTGTCTGGGATCCACTCATCCTTCATCAGAGTGTGAAGACTGCCTGTCGATGACGTTGAAAGCCCAGTGACACCACCGAGGGAAGCTTGCGGCAGGTAGGATCCATAAATACCCTTCAACTCTGTTGAAAAAACAAACTTCAGACGAGTTGAGAGCTGTTTCCAATTGCTACAAGACGAATAAACGATCCTGATCGTGTAGTGGTTCCCACCACTCTTCATCGTCTAGACATGGAAAGAAACAGCATAGATCGCCATCTTCCTTGTCTTCCAGTTCCTCTCCGGAACAGGCGTATGCCCCACTAAATCTGCCTCACCAGCTCAGTGGACAGAGTTTAGACTAAAAATGTTTAAGGTGTTCGAGAATGTGGCCTTGTCCCCCTCGACTACACCCAACCCAAAAGCTGTGCTCCAGTCGAAAGACCTCATAAGCATAAAAGCCGTGCGTCTTCGGACCCAGCGGGCAAAACTGCTCGAGAGCGATCGAAGCATCCCTCGAGTCGAGGAAAAGTCCCTTCGAGGACTGAGTCGTCGAAGTCATCGACGCCTAAAGACTCGACATCGACACCATTGGGGTTGAAAGATGCGTCATCGACGCCATTGGTGCCAAAAAATTATGAAAAGCCATTGACGCTTTGTGCGTCGTGTTCCTCAATGCCACAGGTGTCGAAGCCGTTGACGCAGCCATAGAAGACGTTGACAGTCTCGACAATTTTGGCACCTTTGTCCACAAATATTATGACTCCATCGACAATGGAGAAGACATATACCCCTTTGCCAAGGACTGAATATTTCGAGTCACTTTCCTCTATTTATGAGGATGCAGAGGAATCTTCAGATGAATCTAGGCCTTTTGGTCTAGAGTATGGTACGGCATCAGTCCCTGAAGCACTAATTTCAGAGGTTCCATAATAAAGTATTTACAAGAATGCATGACGCCAGTGGTTTAGATACCTCACCAGAGGTAGAGTTCAGCAAGGCAGACCCTGGTGATCATGCTGAGGTTACTTACAGGCAATTGATGTCAAGAGTAATGGAACATGTGTTGGTTTAGACTGGCTTCAGTTTTTGAGCAGGATCACTTAGCCGACATTTTGGACAGGGGACCTCAAGAGGACCCAATTGTGCCTTTCCATGCAGCCTTGCAAAGGCTCATGGCTACCAACTGGGAGGCACCCAAACTTTATTCCGGCTGTTAACAAAAAGTTACCTTTGAAATACAGGGTTTCAAGCGCTGATCCATTTTACTTATCAAAACACCTATCACCAGAGAGCCTGGTGGTTCAAGCTGCCATCTCAACCAGTAGAGAAAATGCCTACCCTACAATCCCTCCAGATAGGGATGACCAGCATTACGACATCCTAACCAAAATAGTATTTTCGGCTAGAAGTATGGCCCTGAAATCGGCTAGTGCCACGTGCATGTTGGCAAGGTTCACTCACACTCTTTGGGAGTGCATGTCCATGGTGGCTGACCATATCCCTGAAGGGAAAGAGCGAGATGGGTTTTTAAACATAGTCAACGATGGGAAAAATGCGATGTGCAAATCCCTCCAGGCTGCTCTAAACTCTGCTGACAGTATCAGCAGAGCTATGGCAGCGAGTACAGTTATGCGCAGGTTTGCATGGCTGAGAAAGTCAGGATTTGCTCCAGATGTACAATCCAGACTTCTCAACATGCCCTTTGACGGCACTCATTTATTTCGAAGCAAGGCTGAAGAGAGTTTGGAGAAACTGCAAATTTCTAAGGCAGCAACCAAATGACTTGTTGCTGCGATCAGACAACCTCAAAACCACCCCACGGGTATGCCCTGAAGAGGTAGTTCCTTTCATCACTACTCCACATTTGGAAGGGGCAGAGGACAGCCAGCTCAAAGAGGACAAAGAAGATCCCCCTGTGGTGGACCAGAAAGAAGTACTAAGACCGCAACAGCAGCAGCTACTTTACCATCTGCCACTCCAAAATCTCTCAAGGACTTGGTTCACTAGACTGCAGTGGGAGGTAGACTGTCACAGCATCTGACAGAATAGCAGGCTATTACTTCAGATGCATAGGCATTGGAAACAGTTGCCCAAGGTTACTGCTTCCCTTTCTAAAAAAGCCTCAGAGTCATCCACCGGGAACAACTCTTAAAAAATTCCAGATCTGCTCCTTATGCAGGAGATTTTAACCCTGCTAGAGAAACGTGCTATAGAACCAGACCCTGTAGTGGAGAGGAACAAGGGTTGGCACTACCCTTACTTTCTAATCCCCAAGAAGGACGGGGATTGAGACCCATGTTGGACTTAAGAGACTTGAACACGTTCCTCAGGAAGGACAAGTTCAAGATGGTAACCCTTTATCTGATCCTTCAGGCCCTCCAGCTTCAGGATTGGATGGTATCATTGGACCTTCAGGATGCTTACATTCATTTGCCGATCCATCACAGGCACAGACAGTACCTGAGGGTCGCCGTTGACAGTTCTCATTATCAGTTTCAGGTTCAGCCATTTGGACTGACCTCGCCCCAAGGGGTTTTCACCAAATTGATGGCGGTTGTGGCAGCAAGGCTCAGGAGAGGGGGAATTTACCACTACCTGGACGATTGGCTGAGCAGGGCCAGTTCCCCAGAACAGGCCCTGGAACATCTCAGCTATACCTATCCCTCCCTTCACAGACTGGGCTTCTCCCTCAACTTCAAGAAGTCCCACATGATACCGTCACAAAGATTCCAATTCATTGGGGCAGTCCTGGATGCATCCCTGGGAAAACCTTGCCACCAGTGGTGAGGGTGCAAGACATTCTGTAGATGGTGAACACATTTCAAAATGGCCAGCATCTACCGGCCTTCGATTTTCTGAGGTTACTCGGCCTCATGGCATCCTGCATTTTTCTGGTGCCAGATGCTTGCCTGAGAATGAGATCTCTCCAATGAGCTCTCAGGAATAAGTGGTCCCAATTCTCAGGAAGGATGTCAGACTTCCTACAAATTCTGAGAAGAGTCTCACAGGACCTTTGGTGGTGGGCCTGCCAAGAGAACATTTTGAAAGGAGATCCTTTTTGGCAACCATGGCCGGAGATGACAGTAGTGACGGACACTTCACACACGAGGTGGGGAGCCCACACCAATGATCTGACAATCAGCAGTCACTGATCTCCATCGGAGTCCAAACTACACATCAACCTTTTGTAGCTAAGGGCAATCAGACTTGTGCTGAAGGTCTTTCTGCCCTCTGTATGGGGAAAGAATGTCTTGATAATGATGGACAACACAGTGGCCATGTACTACCTCAACAAAAAAGGTGGTGTAGGGTCACTACCACTGTGCAGAGAAGCAATGCAGCTCTGGTACTGGGCAATACAAGAAGGAATCTCCCTATCGGTAATACACCTAGCCGTAGTGGAGAACACAGCGGCGGATGCTCTGAGCAGGCAAAGCACAATCTCCCACGAGTGGGAACTAGCTCAGAAAGTCCTTCAAGAGATCTTCAACCTTTGGGGAACCCCTCAAGTGGATCTGTTAGCGGCTGGTGCCAACTGGAAGCGCGAGCTGTACTGCTCAAGGGAATTTCCCCCAAGAGGAGCTCTAGGAGACGGGTTCGTAGTGGGTTGGGATTTTCCACTCCTGTACGTGTTTCCTCCAGTCCCCGTAATTCCTCACGTAATCAGGAGGTTGAGAAAGTTCAGGCAATCCATGATCCTAGTTGCTCCGGATTGGGCCAGGAGGACGTGGTACCCAAACCTTCTGGACATGTCCATCTGCCCTCTGATACATGTTCCACAAAGAGAGGACCTTCTCTCGTGAGAGGAGGGTTGGGTTCTCCATCTGGATATCAAGACGCTCAGCCTTCAAGCATGGTTTCTGAGAGGCTGAGATACAAGGATTGGGGCCTCCCGGACGACGTAATGGAGATTCTGCTTTCAGCCAGGAGGCCAGCACCTAAATCTTTGCACTGCTGCCGTACCACTGCCATTGGAACAAGTTCTGCTGCTGGTGTAGAGATAAGAATGCTGATCCATTTACATGTAATACACTGATGGTGTTATCCTTTTTGTTACACCTAGCTAATCTCGGACTCCAGATTAGTACCATTAAAGGATATCTGGCAGTGCTTTCCATATTTAAGCACACTTCAGAAGAAGTTTCGTACTTTAAGATACCTCTAATAATCCAATGTTTAAAGGGATTGACAAATGTTATTACATCTATTACAGCTATTACATCTGCCCGAAGGGTGAGTGAGTGTCAGGCTTTATCCTGCAAGCCCCCTTACACTATTTACTATAAGGATAAAGTGGTGCAGAAGGTAAAACCCACCTTTCCACCCGAAATTGTCTCTGAGTTTCATCTCACACAAAATCTACCTTTACCATCATGTTACCCTCCTCCTCCTCCTCACCAGGGAAAGGGAGAGGAGAGGCTTCACATGCTTGACCCTAAACATGCACCAAGCTTCTATTTCACTAGAATGGCAAAGTTAAGACAGGATGACCAATTATTTGTGGGCTTTCAGGCCACAAATTGGGTATGGCTATCACCAAACAGACATTATCCAGATGGATTATATTGGCAATATCAGAATGGTAGACTGGCAGTAAAAGATTCTTCAGAAAGCCTACGGGCTCATTCGACCCGAGGCATGGCAACTTCCTCTGCTTTACAGAGGGGAGTACCAATAAAGGATATCTGTGTGGCTGCCACATGGTCGTCTGTATGCACTTTCACCAAACATTATAGTTTAGACTCTTCCTCAGGTCAGGAAACTGTATTTGGTAAAGCAGTGTTGCATTCTGTGCACACACACCCATGAAAACTATTTAATTTGTTGTATAATATTGTGACTACCTCCTCCATTAAAACTAGAAACTGCTTTGGGAGTGTATAAAAGATAAGGAATACATGGGAGGACACAATCCATTCTAAGAACAAGATACTTACCCCTGGTAACATTCTTTCGACTGGATGTTCCACCCACGTATTCCTTATCGTCCCTCTCAACCTAAACCGTGGTAGAATTTTCCCTTGCAATTAGTCTGCGCTCTCTTGGGAGGAATAACCGTCAGGTATAAGATAAACTGAAGCCAACAGGCGATGTGCGTACTACATACACTTTCAGATATTGGAAATATCAAAGATAAGGAATACGTGGGAGGAACATCCAGTCGAAAGAACGTTACCAGGGCTAAGTAACTTGTTCTTCTACTTTAATACAATATTATTATCAAATTCAAAAGGTTAACTTTTCAAAATATTTTTATTTCACATTTTTCTTTCCCAATAAGCAAATGTTTGTTATCATCTTAGTTCTTTTATTCAAACTGGACCATATTATTAATTACATTTTTAAGTTGTCTTGATTCATTTACTCAATGTACACCATATTATCAATCCAATGTATAGGCTTCAACTCAACTTGCACCATATTGTTAATCCAGTTCCATTCCTAGGTTAACACATGTTTCGCACATTGATAAAAATCCATTATCATGTCTCTTGTGCTTCATCAGAGCCCAAAAGCTAATTACAGTGATATCTTGGATGATTTAACAATGCATGTTAAGCATCATACACTCAAATCAAAGCCATAAAATAATCATTATGAAAAAAAGATCAGTTTTTCTCATTAAAATGCCAAATTGCATAACCTATGGAAGACACCAGTTTGACACATTCAGAAATAAAATTATTTATCTAAATATTACATCTTTTGCTAAATGCTTCTTACTCGAATTATACATTTAAAGGCACTTTTTTTAACCTGTCTTGTACTAAAATAGTTTTTTGCTATTCCTCTTCTATAGTGGTTCAACTTTTTTCTCACTTATATTCTTACATTTCTGCAATTAAAGTGGGACAGATTCTAAGTGTTTTGTATACAACTTCTTTTGTCATAAGCTATAGCTTAACTATAAGCTAGAGCTATAGCTTATGACAAAAAAATTTTACTTTTTGAGTTTGATAATTTTATATGAAAGTAGATGTTTATATTAATTTTGTTTTGAAGCAGCACACTTGGTAAGGCTTTGTTTATTGATAGATTAATCATTAACAGATATGATATTTTTTAGAGAAAGAGTAGCAGCGAGAAAGAGTAGCAGCTCCTCACACTCTAGAGTACACTGTGAATAATCGAGGGATTCAGTCACTTTCCCCAAGTGTCGAGCCTCTTCTTCTGAGGCTAGGAAGATGAGCAAAATTTCCCCTAGGTGTGGCGGTAAGCGGGACCTCACAGGGAGAGACTCCCCTCTTGTGGATAAGGACTCCCTTTTCACTGAGGAACTCCCTTCCCATTATCCTCCAAAACCAAATGTAAAATCATTACTTCACAACCCTCTAAACTCCTCTTACATATGTTACTGTGATATAATGACAGAGATATAATGATAGAGGAAAAGTATCAGTGTAGTACTGTGAAGACTGGAATTATAAAGAATGCTTACCTGTCAAACACTGAGACAAAGAAGCCAAGATGAGTTATGAAGAACATGGCCCAAACACAAAGGAAGGACTTTCCTAAGAACCCGGAGAAGCCCTAGCACTGCATCATAAAAAGGGGAGAGCCAGAAGAATGAGGAAGTGAGGCCCAGGAGATTCAATCCGGCCCAATCAAGGAGACTGAGAAACCTGGGAAGACACTATTCCACATGTCAAGGGACAGCTACAGAGGAGACGTGTCAGCAGTGTGCGGTACACCCAACAGACTGGAGGAAGCTTGTCAAAGTCCCAGGAGGGATGTGCGACCAGGGCCAAAGAAGAGCCCTCACATTGGTGTGTCAGAGAGGCAAGACGCCTAGGACAGACATGAGGAGATCTGGCTACTGAAGGAGAGCCCAAGTAGAGAAACCAAGCAGGAAGGTGATGGCCTGGAAGGGAAAGAGGTGAAGAACCCTTCCATTGCTGATACCATCTTTAGACACAGAAACGCATCAGAAGAGCTGTCGGAGAAAGGCCGTAAAACATCTCTGATAGAGCGGAAAGACGAAAGAGAGAATGCCAAACCAGCGACGCAGACCCCTTACACAGGAGGCAACTAGGAGAGAGTGAGACCCAGAGAACAGGTTGTATATGTAAAAAGGGATCGAGATATATGTTGTAAGCAAACCGAATATAATGATTGGAGAAAGCCACCTCATCCCAGTGAGAAGGGTTACCACCAAAAAGGGGAGAATCACTCAAGGGTACATCATACCCATCCCAGTGAGAGTTTGGAATACCTAAAGTGTGAGAATTATTCCAGAGCTCATCATATTCCTTCCACTTAATAGTCAGATCGACAGAAGAGTGAGGCACATTTGGGAATGCATCAAACTCGTACCAGTGAAACACGAGATTGCCAGAAGGGTGAAACTCATGCAGGGACTCATTTTCCTTGTCCCAGTAAATGGCAAAACTGTAAAAGGACCAGATGTACAATAGCTACTTTACCTGTACATTTCAGTGAGGAGAAAGCCAGCCAAAAGAAGGAGGTTTGGTCCAAGGACCTGTGTGTGAATAATAAAGGAGGATGAAAGACTGTGAATTGGAACGGATACTCAGATTCTCAGACAATCTTAAGAGAAATTCCAGAAAGGGGTCAGAAGAATCCAAGGAAACAGGACAGAAGGACCTGTGAGAACCCCTTGAAAGAACTGAGAATTTTATTGTGAGAAATAGCAAAAAGCTATTTAAGAGTCTCATATTGAGGAGAACTTTGCTGAAAAATCATCCAGGAGAAGGGAGTCCTTCTCCTGGTATCTTTGTTTGTTATAGTAGCAGTAGGATCATTAAGACTAATTTCAGAGGGAGGACAGACTTTTCATTTGGACTTTCATCCTGAAGAAGAGCACTCTAGTTTAGTTTTGTTAGCCAGGGAAACTCTAAGAATAGGAACAGTTAGGCATTCTCATGGCATTCTCATTTTTATTTTGAAATAAAAGCTTTAAAATCTGCACCTATTGGTCTGTCTCCTCCTTCTGATCTCCCACATCACACACATTTATGTATTCATTTATTGCAGCACTCAAAGCCCTCAGGCATCTAGGCGCAAGTTACAGAAATGTGCATGTTACATAAGAAGTGCATGAATAGAGCATACGGTTACATTCATACATAGGTATGTGTACATGGACTGGCAAAGCCTCGTCTTATGTTACGTGGGGGCTATATCAGACAGCATGAGAGTCAGATAGGTATGGGTTCACGGACGGGCAACGCCTCTCCTCATGTTACAGACGGCTACATCAGGCAGTATGAGAGTCAGATAGGTATGGTTTCACGGACCGGCAAAGCCTCACCTCATATTACGGGGGGCTACATCGAGCATCATGAGAGCCAAAAAAGGTATGGTAGAGCCGCATCTCATTTTGAGGTGGAATTAATACAAGAATGTTAACATAGTCTGAAACCCCATAATGCCTTTTACCCACGGTACAGTAGGAGCTAAACGTGGGATGAGTACACAGATTAGGAATGGCAAGGTGCGAGTTTTATATAAAGCATTCTAGGGCATGGAAACGAACATTTTGCAAAATGTAAAGAACACCTAGATGCATCATATACATAACGGTACTCTGAGGCATACAATCCTGATGGTAATAAAGGTTGTGGTTGAGCTGCATATATCAGTGGTTAATGGGCAAAGGAGTGCAGTAGTGGTGAGCATAGAGAGAGTGTTTAGGCAAGAGGTGGGACGTTCTAATTGGTCACTGCTTACCAATGCAGGTGCTGGAAGTACTTGATCCAAGTTGTAGAAAGGTCTGATACAGTGTTGTATCATGGAGGTGCTCCTCCACGCTCTGACATGCTCAGACAGGAGCCTTAGTTGAGGTCCTTTGGGAGAGGTGCTGGCATCGCCTGCTGGCTATGGACATCCGGTCTTTGAGCCCAGCCAATCCAAGGGCAGGGAGGCGGTCTTCGGGCCTCCATGGTGCAGGCCACAACATCTGATGCATCCTGGCAGCCGTGATGGAAAGGCCATGCCAGGATGTGAATGAAAGAGCTCATAGGCTCTGGTGTAGGCAACCTACTTTGAGGTGGAAGGACGGATAGAGACATAAGATTGATAGCACAGTATTAAACACACCTGTGCACTATTCTATTTTAGATACAATACTTCTTGTTACACCCTGGTTCTTAAGGGCTGTAGGCACCTGGCCTCCAACATTCCACTGGCAGACTCCCTGTTATGTCCGATTTCCATACCAGGGTTGATGTTGGTTGTCTAGTCACTCCAAGGTACTCTTTCTCTGTGATATGTGCGTGAGTATCTTTACCTCTCTTTCACTAGCTTCTGTCTTTCCCTTTTTTTACATGGCTTGCTCATGCCGGTTTCCCACAGGAAATCTTCTGGTGACTCAGCATGGCTGCTGTATCTAGCATTCCAGCTCTGCCACACAATGCTTGATCCTTACATGTGTTGTCCTGGTCTCCTCCTCTCTGTTATGCCTTTGTCTCCTGTCCTTGGCAATGCACAGGGATTCTAACAGGCATCCATTGTTTCCTCCTCTCAAAGCCAGGTTGGTGCATCTCTCAACTGCTTAGTTTCCTAGATTTATAAAACAGAGTTGTTCAGAATCTTCTGAGTTGTGCTCCTTTTCTGACTCCTCCAGTTCCTCTTGCAAAGGTCCTCCTTCAAGCTTGTGTGGTTGCAAATTGCATCACATGTCTATGAACAGGACAGAACAACTTCCAATTCTGTGTTTTGTATGTTAAATTATAGCTATGAACTGTGTGAATTATATATTTTATGGTGATATGGTAAATCCCCTGGTAGGACTTTCAGCTGTGCCTGTTGATAAAACAATGAAATGTGTGAACTCAGATGTCTGGCAAAGCACTCACATTTACTTTATGGAATGTTAAGTGGCTTAATAGCCCCTAGTAGAGACTAACAGTTCTCACTTATCGGTCTAAAAGAAAGGCAGATATGATATTTCAGTCAGGATTGAAGTCTTAAGGAAAAAATACAAATTTATTTCCCAATAGACCTTTAATAAAGATTGAAACAAGTGCACAGCATTGCAATCCAATCCTCTACTACTTTTAGAAAAATATTGGTTCCTTCCCCTTCCACGTCCCTCCCCATTTCAGAAAACCATTATTAAACCATATATTCATACCCCCATGCCACCTCCTCCAATACAGGATTCAACAGTTAAGCTAAGTTTCTACCAGAACCTTTTTGCTCTAAAATCTCTTGCAGGTCATCTCATCTTTTTTGTGGTTCTATGTGGGATTGTTACATATCCTCTTCTAATCATTTATCTCCTCCATACACCCGTATAGTACTCTGTTCACCATATTTCAACCAGAAAGAAAGTCACTCAATTTCCAGGTTATTATCTGATCCATGCAACTATTCTGTTATTATTCTGTATTTTATATAGTGTTGTCCTTTGCGATCCATTAATTTTTACTCTTGCAGGCTTGTGCTATACAGCCTATCGCTGTGAGAATTCAATGGTGTGTTTGTGGGAATTCTTAGTTATGTTTTCTTCCACTAAAGAGATACCCAACATCATCATCAATGGGATAGGTTTTAGCGACACCCCTATGTACCCCCCGCCACCACCTCTGTAAAACTGTATTTTGCATAGAACTGCCTGATTATCAACATTGGCCTAAGCGCATTCGCATTTGTATTAAAAACCGCGGTTAAACAGATCTAAATAGAGTTGACTCGGCCGCCATCTTAGAAACATCCATCATTTTGATTCTAACTCCTGCTTTCTGTCCTAAAATGGTAAACTGTGTTTTCGGATGCCACTGAGCACAGTTGACTTTGAGTTATGTCAACATTAAGGATGCTGAGAGCAGAATGTTTGTTCTGTGCAAAGAGACCTTGTAACCGAAGTGAACCTCAATCCAAGTGTTGTCTGCACATACAGCTTCAGCCTTATTCAAACACTGGGACTGAATGTTGCACAATCAAAACTATGTGCCTTTGTAGACACCCATTTAATTCTTTTCTTGAAACTGGACTTTAAGCTCAATAACAAGGAAAGATCTACACAGCCGAATAGAACAAAGTTTGCCAGAATTGTATCTCTGAGGACATGACAACATGTTAAATGGGTTAAACAATATTGTCATATTTGTCATGTGAACTGGGCATGAACCCTTGTATGTAACTTATTAGTTTGGAGAAGGGCAGGCAATGACCGGAATGGTGTATAAATAGAGCACGCTTTGGGATGTCCAGCACTCACTCCCCTCATGGTGTCTGAAGGCACACACTGCGAGGTGCTGGGAGCCCAGATAGCTATCTGATTTCGCCTTTGAATCTGTACAGAAATAAAGATACTTGTATCTTTGAATCCGTGATTGGCATATTTCATTTTGTAAGCCTCGATATTTCTTTGGTCTTTCACCTCGTTTATCCAGGAGAAGACCTCTGCCCAGTAATTCTGTATCTCTGTACAGGACCACCACAGGTGAATGAAATTTCTATCTTCCTGCAACTCCTCCAACACTTATTTGAGCAGTCTGGTTACATGTTTGCCAGTTTAACAGGGGGAATGGGTAGTTTGCTATATAGCAATAATTTGATCCTGTGTAGTTTCAACTTCATGAATCGCAATGGTGTTGGTGCTTTGCTGCACGGCCTTTTCCCAGTTCTCCTTGAGACCCTCTATCGCCCCTATCTCACGTGTTCCTTATACAAGTAAAAAAAGAGAGAACCACAAACTTTCTCCTGCTCCTGCATTTTTCACCGACTTTCAATAATCAGGACCAAGTGCACACCTTGAAGTCATAACATAAATCAACTCCTAGTCTGACAAACCATACTGTTTTTCAATTAGAACATAATATTTTATTGTTGACTCATCTTGTGTCTCTCTTTTTTCTTTTTGTATTAAAAATACATAAAGCACATAAAACATGTCACCAGCAATTTTTTACATTAAGCCTTTTTTCATATAGACACAATGTAGTCTGGGTTTGGACAAAGAATACATATTATCACGTACAATACATCAGACAACAAGTGAAACAACACATAAATAGACAGTGATGAATTAGCTTCTTAATGATTATCGGGTACTTAGTACCAATCACCTTACAGGGGTGTTTTATTGGCAATGGCTGAATTTGCAGGGAATGGTGTCGACGCAGTGCGTTTCAGCCCAAATGGTCGAGGTAGACCGCATCCAAACTTGGTCTCCTCTTTAATTGAACTGGGCCTTCATCAGGACAAAAAATAATATAGGTAGGAATAAAACCTCCAACACCCAGTGATGCTTCTTTTTCTAAAACATAAAAGCAAATTAAAGGAGTCTTATGGTTTGATAAGGTACTCTCATGTAGTAGAGAACAAAAATGGGTGATTCCTTGGTCGTAGTCGACTCGCCTTTAAGTGATGGACAAGCAGGGACAGGCTAATTCACTTTTGCTGTCAATCACAAACTTTCATGACCAGTGCCCTATAGGACGACAAAACACAGGAAAACCTGCTAGTGCCTTGGGCTAAGCAAGATTGAATGTTCATACGAAGAGACACATTTTAAAATAACAAACACTCTTAGCTCAAAAATCAGACATACCTTGTCTGTAGTCTGCAGCTTGAGAGGAGGCATCAGGGATGAATAAAAAACAGGTGTTTGTTCTCTTTCAGCCGATGAACATTCACGCAATCGGTGCGCCCCGAACCTGTAGGGGCCAGAATTTACAACTGGTTGTACAAAACCTGTGCTTTGTCTCCCAACTACTGTTGCTATGGCCCATTGTTTCTATAAATGTAAAGAAAGCCATAGATCTATGATGGAGCAGCTATTAAAAAAATAATAGTCTGTTTTAATGCAGCACGAAGTACATGCAACACCACTTCCCAGTGTACATAGTTGTTTGGGAGGGTTGCAGAACGGCTGAACCGTGGTTTATATTATGATTCGAAGGGAGGCTCGAAAAAGAAACTAGCACTGTGTACATAGTACATACCTCCCCTTTGTTCTCTTAATGGATGGAACTGACGCCGGTCACCCAACGTGTCTCGTAACGATCGCGGTCTCAATCTCATACACTGTAACGAAACAGGAAGTGTTACGCAGTCAGAGAGGTATTTATACTACTTCCTGGATATTACAGGGGCTAGTCAGCTGATCACGTCCCGATTGGTGTGTGACATCACGAACAAGACTGAAACAAGTATCAGTTATTAAGTATAACTGATTGGTTGTCTTAATATTGGATTGCCGAAGCAGTCCATTGCGCAAAAGGGCGCACAGAATTCGATAATTCAATAATGACACACCACTTAGTCCCGTGTCTCATGGAGTAGACACAGAGAGGGAACTAACTCAATCAGTAGGACAAAGCTACACCAAACACATTGGGCCTCATTACGAGTTGGCCGGTAAAATCGGGGTCATTACCGGCATGTCGGTAAGAGTGGGTCCGTGCTCGTATGAACCCGGTAATAGCGGGTGATTATGAGTGCGCGAGCACGAGCGAACCCCCATGCCGGTAATGGAAATACCGGCATGCCGCTAAAGGCCCTCCAACCCCCCCATAGCGGCATTGCGGGACCCACCGATACCGGCACTGCCTCAGTGCAACCCCTAAATACCGGCACGGTAATACCACCATGTAAATACAGTGTTCGCAAAACGGACCCGGAAATTACATTATCGCGCAGGAATGGGAAATGGGCCGGCTGCCATCTTTAAAAACACAATCCATTGCCATCCTCCCCAACCAGCAGTCCTTTGTGTTGTGCTGCATCAGAAAACACTCAGGATGTCCAAGGCAACCAGGAAGATGACCCCCCGGAAGCGGAAACAGCGTTTCTCTGATGCTGAGCTCAATATGCTGGCAGACACTCTGGCCCAGCATACAGACATCATCAGGTCAAACGACATGAAGCATGCTGCCCAGATGAAAAAGAAGCAAATCTGGCAGGTTAGGAGGTTGCCCAGAGGGTGTTGGCTGTGGGGACCACCCCACGTACAGTGCGCAACTGTCGCAAGCGGTGGGACAAACTCCGCCTCAGGGTGAGGAACATCCTGGCAGTCAACAAGAGTGCGGCCATGGCGACAGGTGGGGGGCCACACTCACCAGCAAAGCTGATGCCATGGGAGGAGACTGCCAGCTCTTTCATTGATCCAGAGTCAATAGAGGGATTCGGAGAGATGGAGATGGGCGCCGCATCATCCACAGAAGGAGGTGACTGACCCAGCACATCCCTGTAGGGGAAACCATGACGTGGCACAAGTGAAGTGGAAGTGAGACTAGGCAAGTCAATGCATGTCCCAGACCCACATCTACACATCCAGTCAAGAATGCGTGCCACAACCAGCCACACACAAATGCATGCTGAGTTCCAATCCCAATACCAACACACGAGCAACATAACTCGACTGTGCCCATGTAACCCAACACACAGACACCATATCAATGGCATGCCACCTGCCATGCATTCATAGCCTACATGTCCCCTCAGAACACCAAATGCCACACCCATGTAATAAATGGATGCATGAATGTATGGAGATTTCACAGCACAATAGAATGTCACTGGCATGTGATCACTGATGACCTGCATCTCTTCTATCCCCCAGGCACTGATCAGGAAGATGCCAGGCAGGACAGGGGTGCAAGGGCATCCGCATCACTGCAAGGGAGAAGGGCCACTGCCACCACCACCCCCCAGCCTGAGAAACAGGCCAGACCAACAGGCACTGTGCCAGACCGGGCTGAAACCCAGGAAAGTACACCTGCAGCCAGTGTGGGCCACACACATGGAGACCAGCAGCAGCCACCCACAACAGTGGGAGGTGTTCCCGTACCTGCACCGCCAACCACCGCGGACGTTGCGGATGCTAATGTGGACACCTAGGGTGTCACAGTCGTCTCCACTACACCCACCCCAAGCCCCATGACCACCTCCCCACCCCATTTGGAGGCTGACGGCAGTGACAATCCCTGCCTCCACGACTCCGACCTCAGAGATTCCGACATGTGTCTTTTCGAGAGGAGGACAGCACCCTGGATGTGGGTCCCACGCAAGCGGCATCAACCACCCCGGCTACCACCACCCCGGCTACCACCACCCCGGCTACCACCACCCCAGCTACCACCACCCCAGCCACCAGCACTCCCGCTACCAACGACACCTTTGAGGCTCGCCTGTCGAGGGTAGAGGCACGACAGGAGTCAATGCTAGAACTAATGCGGCAGTATATTGCCGATGGGGAGGACTCCAGGAGGGACATCGCTAATGCCATTGGGGAGACCAGAGCAGCCATCGCTGCAAACACTGCGGCCGTTAACGCGTCTGCAACTCTCATGAGGGACTGTCTGGGGGCAGTGTTGCAAGTACTGACGTCCATCCTGCTGCAAATGCAGCGGCCACGCCTTGGAGCAGTAGTGGGACCAGCCTCTGACACGTCCATTGCTACGACCCCTTCAACCTCTGCCCACTCAAGCCCCGTGCGGATGACCCAGAGGAGTGCACGGCACTCTGACATGGCACCCTCAGATGCCAAGAAGGCCAAGAAATAGGGCGGCCAGACAATGGCCCTTGGACACATGGATGTTGGTGAAGGGAACATTCATCAGAGTTCATTTGGGGACATCTGGGGTTTGTAGGGTGGGTTGGGGAGTTCACTGGGGTTATTTGGGGTTTGTAGGGTTGGTTGGGGAGTTCACTGGGGTCATTTGGGGTTTGTAGGGTGGGTTGGGGAGTCCACTGGGGTTTTGGGGGGAGTGTTCACATTGTTGCCTGTTTGAAAAATACACCCGTTGTGTGCCAAAAATTCAATGGCTGGACATTCTTCATTTTGTGCATGTACTTTTAATGTGTGACGGTGTTCAGTGGCCAACTCCAAACAATACAAGTGTGCATGTACACATGGAGCCAGTGTGTCACTGACACATGTCTATCATAGTCCCTGTGTTTCAGAAGTATTAGTGAATTAGTGCTTGGCGTACAGCATGGCCATCCCGTGCATCACGTACTGGCAGGGGGGCTACTTCACCTCTGTTTCCATCCTCATCATCCTCACCCAGCCCATGCATGTCAATGTCAGGTGGCAGTGGTACATTTCTCCGGACGCACATGTTGTGCAGTATGACACAGGCCATGGTGATCTTTGCCACCTTCTCAGGCCTATATAGGAGTGCCCCACCAGACCTGCTGAGGCAGCAGAACCGCGCCTTCAACAGGCCAAAGGTCTGCTCAATCACAACACGGGTACGGGTGTGCACACGATTGTACTCCTCTTCATGGCTGTTCTGCAGGTTCCGCACAGGGGTGAGTAGCCACGGCCTCAAGGGATATCTTCCATCACCTGCAAGCAGATACAAATTGGTGTGTGTCACTCTGAACTGCCACCTTCAGGAAGCACAGTCATGGCGGCAGCTATTTGGTGTGTGCATGCACATGTCCCTGTACGCATGCAAAAGTGTTACCTAGAAGCAATCTATACTGTCATGAGGTGTGGTACTCTAGATGGCGTTCAGTAGATGATGCCGGGTGTAATCATGCATGCTGAGGCAGATGTGCTGTGGTAGTGCAACAATGTTTAGCCTCCAATTCATGCTGTTCATCCCTCACTATGCATGGTCACACTGACCACATTGCCACAGTTGCCATCCTGTTCATTCATGCATTGCTTGCCATCAACATGGTGGCCTGGTTGTGCCTCTTACTTGTTGTCATCGATATGCATTGATTGTGATATGTGGCCCAGTGATGTGTCATGTTCCATTTGGCTGGATCAGGTCAGGAGTGTTTTAGCTCTGCATGCATTCTCCAATCACTGGCTATTGGCACCCAGGTGCTGTATGCCCCCCCTTTCCCACCCAGGTGCAGTATGCCCCCGCCTTCCCACCCAGGTGCAGTATGCCCCCCCTTGTGCATCCCCACACATCAGTACCCCAAAGCACGCCCATGGGACAGTTGTGCTACTCACCAAGCAGCCAGGCACGTGGTCCAGCATGTCGCTCCATGTGACTGGGTAGCGTGGAGTTACACAGTACCATGACATCATGTGTTGATCCGGGATATCGGGCGCAGCAATGTGTGATGATCTTGCGGGAGTCACATACCATTTGCACATTGATGGAGTGGTATTGCTTGCGATTGCGGTACACCGCCTCTATGGCATGGGGGGGCTACCAATTCCACATGGGTGCAGTCGAGTGCACCAACTCAATTGGGCATGCCTGCCAGTGCATGGAAGCCTACTTTGGTGTCGGCTATCTCCTGGGCAGTCTGTGGTAGGGATATGTGGCTGCTTGCGTGCTTCAGGAGGGCATCCAGCACTTGGTTCAACATGCGTGAAAATAGTGGCTGTGAAATGCCATGCAGCTGGCCCACTGTGTGTTGGTAGGTGCCTGTGGCCAGGAAGTGTAGCACAGACACCACCTTTAGTAGAGGGGGCATGGCAGTGCGTATTTCTATGAGGCTGGCAATGTCGTTCTGTATCATGTCCACTATGGTGGTGATGGTGTCACGGTCCAACCGGTACAGGTTGTGGATCTGCTCAGGGGTTAGGTTAAAAGGGCTGGGTCTGGTGCGAGGGCTGGTGGTTGCCTACGAGGCACTGCTGCCTGCGCTGGTGGTAATTGCTCGGCCTGTCTTACCCTCCTTCTCCTCCTGCGTCTCCTCTGTGCTGCCTGTTGTTGTTGCTGCTGTAGTTGTTGTTGCTGTAGTTGTAGAAGTATGGGCATGTCCTCCAGCGCCATGATTGCAACAGCTAGTGGTAGCATTTTGATGTTGGAAGGGGTGTGGTGTGTGGGTGTGCTCAGTTTATACTGGCCCAGCCTCCTTTGACTCCACCTGTGGGGATTCTGTGCACCTGTGGCAGCTGCCTTGTATCCTGATTGCTGTTTGCGGGTGGTCCGCGATGCCTGTATGGCCGGCATCTTGCAGCCCGTGATTACCGGCTTCGCAATGCCGGTATTTACATGTCCACGTGGGTTGTGATGCCCCCCTATTACCGGCATGCTGGTATTTGCTCCAAGAAGGGGCCCGTGAACGCGTCTATGCCGCTATTGGCGGCACCGTTGTTTAGGGTGCCGTTTATACCAGGTTTGCGGGTTGGAATACAAAGGAGCGGTAAACGATGCCAGTATTACCATAACGGCATCGTTTTTGCCTTACCGCCAACCTTGTAATGAGGCCCATTGTGTCCTTAGATTGCAAAGGCAGTCAATGGTTGAAACTGAGCCAGCGGGGACCAAAGCTTATCGGGGGACGGCGATATGTATATAGCTTAGCTTATATAGCGCAGGCAGTCCACCGGCATCAGGGCGCTTTAACAGACAAACACAAAAACTATAGCACCTCCTGTATCTATGTTCGTGGCTCAAGAATGTTACTGGGGGAGTACCGGCATTACCTGAATAGATGGGTCTTCGGGAGTTTTCTAAAATTTAGATGATTTCCTTCCAGTCTGAGTGCCAGCGGAAGTCTATTCCACTGCTGAGCTGCTAGTACTATGAAAGATCTACCCATACCTGTCTTGAGTTTGTATTTGGGTCCTATGAGTAGGCTCTTACCTTTGGAGCGTAACTGTCTCTGCGGGGGGTATATTACCAAGCTATTCTTCAGATAGCTGGGAGCTTTCCCGAAGGGGCACTTATGAACAAGTGTCATGGCTTTGCACTTTATCCTCTCTTCAACCCTGAGCCAATGTAACAATCTTCTGGCCGAGGAAATATGCTCCCTCTCCTAAGATTCTTTACTAGCCTCACTGCATCGTTTTCTATAACTTACATCTGGCTAGGTCCTTAACAGATGCACCAGTGAGTAAGGCATTGCCATAGTCAGTCCAACCTAGATAACACAATGGCCCTTGCAATTGTGGCCATATTGCTTTCATTAAGATATGGACTAATGGCCTTCATTAGTCGCAGGTGGTAGGGTGTACTTTTGTACAGATAGCTCACCTGTGCTTCTGAATTAACAGATGAGTTCACCATCATTCCCAGGGTTTTGACCTGGTTGGAGACTTGGATTATGGCTTCATTTATCTGGAAAGTCTCATACTCCTTCCCCAGTTTCGCTAATAAGCGACTGGATCCAAACAACATGAGTTCGGTTTTAGTATCATTGAGACACATCCAGTTTAACTGGATCCATTCATTAATTTTGCTGTACGCTTTTGCAATCTTCTCACTATCCAGAATATGGGAACCCTCTAATTCTATGATGAGCTGCGTATCGTCCGCATAGTTAGTAAAGAACACTGCGGTTTCCATCAAAATTTTACACAGACTTTGCATGTAAATGTTAAAAAGCATTGGCGACAGACTTGCTCCCTGAGGGACTCCGAATAGGATTGAGATTGGATCTGAGAAATTATTTCCCCAGTGCACTTTGGCTTGGCGGTCTGTAAGGAAGGATATCAACCACTCCAAAGCAGCCTCAGAACAACCCACGTTGTCTCTCAGTGCTTTAACTAGAAGTTGGTGATCAACCACGTCAAAAGCCGCACTGAGATCCAGCAGCATCAATATCCCTATTTTTCCTTTATCAATCAAACCCAACATGGGATTTTGAAGGTCCAACATTGCCGTTTCAGTGCTATATGAAGCTCTGAATCCAGATTGTTGTTGATGTAAGGAGGTATATTTTTCTACAAATTCTTGCAACTGCAATGTGGCTATTCTGTTCATAATTTTAAGTATGAAGTTTGAGTTGGTAATGGGACGAAGATTGCCTGGATCTTTAGGATCCAACCCAGCTTTTTTTTTTTTACCAACGGTGTTATAGTGACCTTCTTTATCTCCTTTGGTACTATTCCCTTCTTGAACGAGGTATTGACTATTCTCAGCATAATAGGAGCAAATTGTTCCTTATTTTGGAGTATAATATTGGGAGGTAACACATTTTTGGCGCAGGACGTAGGTTTAATTTGACCTAGGAGTTCCAGTAACTCTGCTTCAGTAATGATGGCAAAATTAAAGTTCTCCGGTCCACCATGTTTGTTTTCTTCCTTTATCGGAGTTTACTGATTCAGAGTTTCCCTAGCCTTGATTATATTGTGTCTTGCTTTTGCTATTTTGGCTGCAAAAGCATTTTGCACAATATCGCAATCTACCTTGGATGGTGAAAATGGCGGGGTGAGATTTTTAGGTTTCTCAACACTTCAAGATTTCAAAAAGTTTGATGGTGGTATTGGCTGCTGCTTCAATTTCCTCATTAAAGAAGTTTGCCTTAGCCACCCTTATATTGTCTCTATACTTCTTGTTGGCAAGTTTCCATTTATCTCTGTTTTCCGCAGATTTGTCTTGAAGCCACTTTCTTTCAAGGGCCCTTTTTTCCATTTTAATTGTATCTAACTCTGTGTTATAACATTTCTGGTTTTTGCGGTCTTTCCTTTAGTTTTTAGTGGCGCCACCTTATCAACTAGCTCTTGGATTTGTGTTGTGTATTTATTTAGCAGCATCTCGCAGCTATCCTGCGCCTGAAAAGATTGTAGTATTTTATCTAAACAGGGCTGAAGTTGATCAATTTTCAAATTTCTAAAATTTCTACTAACAACCTTAAATAGAATAAATATAGACCATATATTTTGCCTAGTGACCCAGAAGGATTAGGGAATTAAAGGAAATAGTTTAAAGAAATTAATGAAAATTAATTAATTCATGATCCTGAGGGGAGGTAAGGGGGGCAGGTCATAGTCCTAATATCGGGTCCGCACTGTGAGGCACACCATTCCCTAATATTTAGTGGTCATACCCAGTAATCACAAAAACACTACTGTCATGCAAGAAACAACATGGACAAATAACTATATCGTTTCCTGTGGCAAAAAAGTCATGTAAACAAAACAGAAATAGTTTATCGTGTAACAAAATTGGAGATTATACAAAAACCATTTCCTGCTGTTTAAAGCTTTCGATTATGCTATATGTATCCTTGTTTTGCGCTTGACTGTCCCACTTTATTTTCACTACGTGTAGTAATTCCTGTCACCAGTATATGACTATCTGAACCTGCATGATGTTAGGGACCTACAGCACTCTAGTCATGGCTGGTGGGCGTGTTACTGATCAAATATTTCCCATCTTTTATTCGAAAAAACCTGCGTTATGTAGCTCTTGAGGGATCTACCCAGGTATTGTGGTGTTATATGACCAACGCTTGTTGCGTCATTCTGAAACTTGTCAGTGGACCATGATAACAGTATTTTTTACAAGAACAGATTCCATTCGATACTCGTGTTCAGGCCATTATGTACACTGTCCAGTTTCTGAATCCATCTTTGCTCCAGCCGTTTTAGGGCAAGGTCTCTATCACCTCCTTGTTTTTTAATGGGTACCGTTTGGATCACAAACCATTTTATGTCCGCCTCAGTATGTTTTTTGGCTTTGAAGTGTTCTACCAGTGGTTTTTCCGCCACTTTATTTTTATCGCTTGACTGATGTTCACAAATGCGCTAGCGGACTTGTCTTTTGGTTTTACCGGTGTATAATAAGTTGCAGGGGCAGCGAAAATGGAGTTTTGCAGTTAGTGAATTCTCTACATGTCCACTCGATGATCTTTATATTGATCACTTTCAAATTTTCCAGGAGGTTACATAGGGAGCAGTGGCCACACTTGAAATGCCCTATTAATGGGGGGAGACCCCATAAATTTAGCTGATCATTTTTTTACTGTCTTCTCCTCGAAAGTGTGCACTAGCATTTGCTTTAGGTTGCGTGTCTTCTTAAAAGCAAATCTTGGTTTTTGAGGTTGGAAATCCGGAGTATTGATGAGGGGCCAAAGTTTTAAAATGGTTTTCTTTATTGGGTTGCTTATAGGGCTATATGTAGTAACACATGCGATCTTCTCCTCTTTGGTCTTTGCATGTTTGGTTAAACATATTTCTCGAGGTGTGTTTCTTGCCCTTTTCTTCGCATTTCTAAGGCATTTGCGTGGGTAGCCTCGTTGTTGTAGTCGCTCCACCAAATCAGTCGCATGTTTCTCATATTGGTCACTGTTACTGCAATTCCTTCTAATGCAAAGGAATTGTCCATAAGGAAGGTTTGTTTTTAAATTTGTGGGATGATAACTGCCATAATGCACAGAATGGTTTTGTCAGTCGGTTTTCGATATACGGTCGTCTCTAATTTACCCTCCTGATTTTTCTGAATCAGGTCCAGGAAAGGCAACTCCTTGGTGTTTGATGTCATCGTGAATTTTAGGTACATGTCTTGCGTTTTCAGCCAGCTTTTGAAATTTTCCAATTCCGTGGGGCTCCACTTCCACATGACAAAAATGTTGTCTATGTAGCAGTGCCAGTTTCTTATGTATTGAATGAATGGTTTTGTTTCATTGTAGATACATTTTCTTTCGAAAGAGTCCATATATAGATTTGCAATGTTTGGTGCAAAAGTCACCCCCATGCTTGTTCCATGTAACTGTTGGAAAAACGTGTCTTCAAAAATGAAGAAATTCTCGGTGAGCGCTATTCTGATGCATTCCAGTATGAATGGGGTCGGTACCCTAGTTGTTGGATTGGGTCTTTCATCTAGATATCCCTGCATCATAGCAATACCTGCTGTCTGAGGAATGCTAGTATATAAAGCTTCCACATCAAAGCTCACAAGGATGTCGTCACATTCTGTCTCCAAACTGTCAAGTACCTTGATCATCTCATTTGTGTCACATACATATGATGTCATTTCCATTACAAATGGTCTCAGAGAAAAAAGTCAGCGTACTGTGACAGAGGTTCTACAATTGATCCAATTGCTGATACGATGGGTCTACCAGGTGGCATTAGATGGTTCTTATGGACTTTGGGTAATATATCGAATGCTCCAGTCGTCGGATGAGATCTATTGAGAAAATTCTTCTCATTCTCGTTGATCCAGCCTTCTTCGGCTGCAAAAGTGGTTAAACTTTTGATCTCGTCTTGTAGCCTTTTTGTTGGATCCAAGGTTTGGGCTTTATAGTGTTCACGGTTGTTTAACAGTTTCAGTGCGTCATTCCGATATTCTTCTTTCCCCCACAGGACAATGCCCCCTCCCTTATCGGCAGGTTTTATGAGGAAGTTCTCATTGCTGTCTAGATGTTGAATAGCATTTTGTTCCTCTCTTGTGAGGTTATCTCTGGTGTAGATTTTGTTTTTCATATGTTTCTTCACCTCATAGAGTGCAACCCTTGGTTAACATCCCCAAGTAATGTTTTCTGACCCTCTGCCCCATTGTTAAATTTCTCCATTTGATTTGTTTCACAGTCTTGTTGGCTGGGGTTAGAGGCATAAAATATTCCAATTGCGTATTGTTCCTCCTTATCTTGATACTTTATCAACATCAATCCGTTATCCAATGCTTTCAAGACTCTAACTTCAGACATTTGTAAATGTTCTGCCTGGGTTATACCAATCCCACCTTTTTTGGACTGCTGAGATGCCCAGAACATTTGACTCACAACAGTATGATGCAACTCTTTCTCGTGCCCCTCTTTACAATGCTTCTCTTGGATCATGATGTTTTTCAAAGACATCCCTTAAATTCTCTAAACAACAAAAACCTTTTGTGGGGGGAATTCAGATAGTTTACATTCAGAGAAGCTATCCTCCAGCCTTTTGAATTTGTACCAGTAACCATTGACTACAATATACTCTTTTACCACTCTCCAGTACAGCGTAACCTCCTTGATACATTTTGTCTCGTGAATTCTATACCAAGGTATGATCTGTTTCCCTGATTCTTTCCTGTTTTGGTCCCCCCGACCCCTTCTCTGCCCCTCCTGCTTTTTTCCCTCCAAGAACCACTCGTACCTCCATAAGTGGGCTGCTAAAACCTTACTTCCCCTCCATATCCCATTTCCTTGTGTCGGCTCCTGGTCCTCTTTATTTGTATTTTGAGAGTCCAGTGTTGTGAGACTACCCATCATGCTTATATTGTTCTGTGTACACCAGGAATTGGTTCCTTAACCACCCTCTCCTCTCTATCATTAGGGACGGGAAGATATCTCAGGGGCAACATGTTTGTCTTGGAAGCCAGTCAACGTAGAGCAACAGAGGTTTGAATCCTGGTCCCCCACTTAGAGACTGTTCTACGGTATTAAGCACATTATATAAAATGTATTAATTTAATTAATTGATTATCATCTTGTACCTCTGAAATCTCACCTACTTCTATGTCTATGAAGTCCCTCCCCACTTTTATCTATTATAGGCCCTTGATCTCTGTCATAGGACCAGTGTGGTAGATTAGACTCAGGAGACAGACAGGGTGTAATTTTCACTGAATGTTTCTTTATTAAGATGTCTCAAAAGACCAGAAAATTCCTCAATCCGGAATCCTATCCTGAATTCTATCCCTACCACTACAAAAAGGGAAAACAAAAATTCAGAAAAGGCACAATTCGGCCCTTTCCCAAAAAAAGAACAATGACTGATTTCTGACCCCCACCCTCGTTTCTCTTCAACGAGATAGGCTCCTTACCTAGAGTCCCAGCAAGCACACTGAATGTCTCTTCAACCTGTCTCTCATCAGATTGGTTGTCAGCCTATGGATTATTTCTTTCTCTCTGGTCTTCCAGCATTTTTGTCTCAGTTGCTTGTCTTCTTTCCCACTTGGACACCTCTAGCTCATATACCCACTCTAGCTGTTCACCTTGTGTTCCCCATGAAGGTATATCCTGGTGATCTCCACAGCTGGGCAGTTCCTAGTAGTTACCCGCGCCTTGGTGTTTTGTTCTGCTCACCTCGTCTTGGGGACTCTGCTCTCTCTCTCCCCACTCTGAGGAGTCAGGAATGAAACTCTGACACAAAGGGTTAATGTTTCTGACTAAAGACCTTTATGAAGGAAAGGAGGTTGGAAGCATGCCTCTCTGTCCCTGCTCTAGAGGGGTTTTCCTATCAGAAACCAAAACTAAGGCTCTGTCAAGGACTGACCAAAGTTCTATTCTGGTCCTCACACTTTAATAAAATAAATATTAAAATGAAAAGTGTAATGTCTTTGGCCGTACATGCTTTATAAAGGTTCAAAAAGGAAAATACATAACTCTAAAACAAAAGTTCCAACAGGATAGTGTTCCTTATTCCACAGGGTGGTTCCCGTCCTCTGGATTTCTCTTCTCTTGGTGCATGTTCAATATAAGAGTTCAAAATTGAACAAAAAGGCTTTTTTCCTCATGGCCAAAAGTTCACAGATCTAGGGAGGACCTCCTTCCCAAGGTTCTTTGCATTTAACCTCCTGTTTTAAAAGAATCGCCAAGTTTCAACAAGGACTTCCTCTCTTCCCTTAAAGTGTTCACATAGCTTGAGGATCTTGCTCCCTTCCCCAAGGTTTCTCTTTACTTCTAGTTTCAAAAGCACCTTTCCCCCTAGGGACCGCCTTCTCTTTATACACTTTTGTTCACAATTCACAATGTTACCTTTTTCCTTTAAATTCTTGTGTTAATATTTCGCAAACCATAGCTCAAGGTCTCCAACACATGATTTTCCCTTGAGCCACAACATTCTAGTTCATAAATGGCTTTTCCTTTTCACAGTTTATGCAACAGACACATGTGTATTCACTTGGTATCCGGCCAGGACTTTTATATCTAAAACATTCAACGCTTTGTGGTACGAATAGGAAATCCCTTCCCCTGTTGTTTGACAGGCTGGGTTCACTAACCTACTGAACACCGTCACTTGTCTTGACAAAAGGTCACTAGGCCAAACAGGATATTTTTCTTTCCTTTTCCCCTCACAGGCTTCGTCTTCCTCTTCATGTATTTTGCATTTCTCACTAGTTGCGAGCTTCCCCTCATGTATATTTCTTTCCATTCATTCTATTTTTAAGTAACGGCATCAGTGCGCCGGCCAACCAGTAAACTGTTCACTTTCCCTGGGCTTATCGTTTGCCTTTGGTGCCGCCTCTTCTCCGTCTGCTTCTTAGAATTGACTCGGTGTGCACCCAGCTAAGCGCAGCCACTGTGCCTTTCTCCTCGATACGCGGTTACTGCAGTATTTCCCTTGCTCGTAGTAAATCGCTGGCAGCTCCTCCTTGCCTTGTTGAGGTCGGGTCGGGCTCTCTTGCCGCAGCACATCATCCCCCAGCATTGTGTTCAGCTGCGTTACCAAGTGGCAGGCAGAGCCGCATCTGCAGCTCTCTCCATTCCTGCTGCTTCTCCATCTCCTTTTCTTGGTACACTCTAACTGGTCTCACCCCTGCAGGTTAAGGAAACAAACTCTCTTGCCAGTCTGGTGAACTGAGTAGACTGTGAACCCCAACTTTCATCCATAGCTGGCTAGCTATCTCTCCCTCTGCTGGACCAGTCTCTCCTGGGGTCTGTGCAGTGCAAGGGGCAAATGTTTGATTATTGCTTAAAACATGGCATTTTTGCTATGGAACAAATGAAGTAAAAATGCCTCACTATCCCTACTCTGCTGAGGATTTCTCTGCCTAACGAAAGCTAAAAGGAAACACTCTAACACAGGATGTCTGGCCCTGACACTAAGCAACAAATATGAAAAGAAAATCTATGGCAATTCAAATAACATAACCAACATTCACTGTTTCTTGATAACCTCTCAGTAACCTTGGTGGCTTCCCTTCCCCGGGTTTCAAAGTGAACTCTGCTTCAACTTTCAACCAAAGAAAGAAATAGAAAATCTGTGCAGGTAATACAGTCTCAAATCAGTTCTTGATGTTTCAATGTCTAAGTAAGGGTTTGTTTACCCAAGTTCCAACAATAGCAAATCTTTTCTCCTTGGTGAAAGATAGTCTTTCCACTTTCTCAGAACAGCACCAATGGTAATTGCTGCCACAAAGCTTTGTCACCACTTATAGCAATCCAAGAAGTCTTGCCACAATTCACAAGAAATGGAACTGCTGTCACAGTTAGTGAAACATATTTCTTGGTTAACAGAATGTCTTTAGTTACAGAATTAGGATACACAATAGGTGTGTTTGCCAGGACTTCACAGTGCTGCTACTTCCAGTTCAACAACTTCACTTCTCTCGTTTACCATGAGCATAGTCTCCTTTGCCTCGTAGTACTCCACTTTGTTTATATATGGAAATATTGCACCTACTGACAACCAAATAGACCACCACAGGCTTGAATTAAGGTTTTAATGTCAGCGTAAATTCCGGGCTATATGTGCTTGAGTCTTGGAATGCCCCAGATGACCTCCCATCAGATGTGAATGGCCTATCTCTGGTACTACCCGCTTATGACTCTTGAGGACCACCAACTGAGATTTTACTAGATATTTCAAAGCAGTATCTCCTCTATAAAGAAGTCCATATTTAAAAAAGAAAAAGAAGGGTCCCCCTTTCTCACACCCCTCTGGTTCCGATGCTACCTGCAGGAATGCCTCAGCCAACAAGGGGTCATTTCTCTGAGCAAAAGCACATCGGGAAGTGTCTCAGGCTCTTCCTCTGTAGGTTTTCTAGGTTCTGTTTTTGGAGTGCCATCAGCTGTCTCAGCAGCCTCCCCAAAGCAATGAGTCCCCCTGCCTGTGCTTTCCTCCCCAGATTTGTCCATAAGCCCCTGAAATACGGCCTTTTTGATCACCCCTTGAGCAACCTTATCCTCTTGGTGAATCTGGAATGGGTCATTACTGTGATTTTGTAACAAGACTTTAACATCACCTCGGAGGTCTGGGTCTATCACTCCCACTAAAACATAAATCCCAAATCTCCATGCTATCCTTGACTTGTGCGCTAGTCTAATGTATGGATGGGGGGTTGAGGGGGGTGGAATCAATATCAAATCAGTCGGTATCAGTCTTCTTTCACCTGGAGGAATTGTCTCATCCCTGCTACTACAGATTTCAAACCTGATAGAGCCTTTAGTGGCTACTGAGGGGTCTGATGCTCTGGCACTTAGTTTCTCACATTTTAGAGTCGCCCAACTTGTATTGGTTGAGCCACATCCAACTTCTGCTGGCACATTACATTGTGATGCAGGCATCATGAAGCAAGACACAGACAAGAAATTCAGATTTCAAAATAAAGCACTTGATTAACAAAACAAAAAAAGTCAGGATAGAAAAGGCATAACTTGCCCTATGCTAAGGTGGGATTTCCCTACCCAAATGAAATTAAGGCAAGTCTGAGTCAAAGAGTTCAACTTAACAATCTGTCTATGTCCAAAACCTATACTTGCCCTCATAACTAATCTATACAATGTGTAGGGATATCAGCAACCAAAAGAAACAGTGTCCAACAAAGGAGTTCTGAGCTTCTTCCAGCTCGCAGCTTCCTTTCAATTCCCTTCCCCAAGTATAAAACAGTTCCAACAAAAAGTCTCAAAATGACCTTTCTTAAGTTCAGGATGATATAATTTTAACTAATACTCTGGATTTCCTTCCCCAAGTTTCAAGTAACACAGTTCCAACACAAAAGAACCATGAGACTTTGTCCTCAAGTCAGTAAATGTTTCAAGTCTCGAGGTTCCCATCCCTAAGACTTATTTTCAGTATTCAAAATTATCGTTCTTTTCTATGGACTCTTTGCCACTGTAAGTGATTTCAATCCAGCACTCTAACTAAGTCAATGCCTAGTATGGGATGCCCAATGGAAACCCTTATTTATATATTTTTATGTCAAAGTTTTTTTAATTCTGGATGATGTACCCTTATATAACGCCCCTCTCTTTGAATCTCCCCGACCTCACTGAGCCAAGAAGTAGGTTTGTTTTTCAAATTAAAACATTTATTTGAAGAATTGAACAATATATAGATTACACTTTTATGAATATGAATAATATCTGAATATCACACTTATGAATATGAACAGTGATCAGGAAGGGGTACTATTACAATATCAACAATCTCTTTAATCAATTAGGAGTCGGAATAGGAAGAATAATATATCAGAGAATACTTTGTATGGTTCAAGGAAATGCAATGATAGGAAAGAATGTAACACAGAAATAAAACTTGATATGACTTCAAACAAAAGACAATATAATCACTCTTTCCCCCTGCTATTACTCACTCCCCCCAGTATGCAATATGAAGATATGGAATGAGCGCACACAGGTTTCAGGAATAACAATCAATAATGCCGTTCAATCCCGATTCCCCCAGCAAGCTTAGAGAGAACAGGTATGATTTTAAAACAGGTCAATTGCTTTTAAATGTGGTTTGGATTGAATGGGAAATATGCTAAAATGACTTTAATTCACGAAAGGAGATTCAGCACTAGTGAGAGTTACTTTGGATTGGTTCAGGTCAACACTAGCAATGATTATAAAATGATTAGCAGATAGAAAAAAACGAAATTCAGAAATTGAAAGCAAGAAATAGCTATTTTTACATGTGGTGAAATTTAGCTAAATGCGAAATTGCGGCAACTTTTCCGCGTGCGGGAAATGCGATTACGGAAAAAGTATAAGGAATTGGAATGTCGGAATGACATTTAAATTTCGTTTCTAGGACGTATGGTTCAAAAGTTACAGAGGTTTTTGTGAAGGTAGATTTTTCTCAGAAAAGAATCAAGATTTCACAATGAAAGATTGCACTTTAAAGATTAGGAACCAATATGGACTTATACTAAGGGGCTATGAAAGTGAAAGATACCCAACGGGACAACCACCAGAACAGGGCGCCTTCCACTCTGGTTGTAGTGCGCCAGGACACTTGACTTTCTTCAAAAATATCAGCGCACAGATGATTATCGCTACAATTATCACAGGCTATATAATGAGAAGAATTCAAGATGGACACAAGATTCTATAATGCAGTTCTGGATAGGTTGGAATGGTTGGATTGGGTTACTTAAGACTCAGAGGTGACTATGGACAGTTCTAGACTAAATACTCACTCCTATGGCTTTGGAATTGAATGGGCCCATCAAAGATCTGGTCAAGGGTTTGGACTTCACTCGCCACCGGACAGGATCAGGGCACCTGGAATCTGCTCTCAGCAAGGCACTCTGGTCTGCGCGGCCTCTTGGACTGGATCTGACGGGTTCTGCTCTACAGGTCTGGATCTTGGTTCTAGCATGAGGTTCTTAGCTAGAACAGCAAAACAGCTCAGCCAGGCTGTTGAATGGATTAGGTTAGGCCCCGTGGAAGTTAGGGGTTAAATCCGGTTTGCAAGGTTTTTAAAGGCCTGCTGAAAAGGGTTCAGCTTTTTGGATTAGGCCACTGCTTCAGGTTTCTAGAGTCTGGTTCTAGAGTCTGGATCTGGAGTCTGGTTCTTCCTGCAGGGTGCTTCGCCAGGGGATCAGTTGATGCGTGAGAAAGTGTCTGTCCTTCTGGGTCCTCAGCAGTCCCTATTTATCCATTTCCAAAGTGGGTGGGGAGGCTGCTTATCTATGCCCAACCCTCTAAGGATCTGATAGGTCAGAGAATTCCCTGTCCCCTGATTTGAGAAAGGAAATGTGTGTCATCATGTGTCATAGTGATGCTGCCATTTGCAGTCTAGAGAAGAACCTCCCTTTGCTTTTACTTAGAAAATCTATTTTTCCCCAAAAACATATTTCCCATATGCACAACTTGTTAATATTACATATACACATCACAGATTAATTAAGGCACGTCTCTGTTCAAGTCACATGTTCCTGCGAGTTTCGGGTCACAAATTACATTTTTTTTTGCGCTTTTGATTGGTTACACATTTTCGGATCTGTAATTTTTTTTACATATACATGCACATACCATCTGGTCATACTTCTGTCATTTTTCATGTTCCTAGCACAACTTCAATAGCCGCAATATTAAAAACGTTCATGGTTCAGTCCCAGAACATCGCACAGATTCCAGATAAGTTTTAAACTGTGAGCGAATTTTTCATTTTAATAATCTAGTAGTTTCATATTTTTGTCAGTTCGGTACAATATTTGTTACGCTCACCTGGCTCCCACAGGGGCGTCGATTTGAACTGGACAGCTGCGGTCTCCACCAATGTGACGCATAGTGCCGAGATGACGGACTGGACTGGCCCACCTAGCTTCGTTTGCTTGGCCCGTAGGAATATTCTTCTGTAAATGGAGAAAGGGAATTAACCACCCGTGGAGTTGAGCGTTAACCCCCCCGCCCCCACTCCCACTGTTCTCCACACTGATCACTTTTGATGTCCCCTCTTATAGTCTCACCTGATGGTTTGGAAAGATGAACTCTCCATCCTGCATTGAGCGCAGGGGCACGTAGATAACCAGTTGCTTTACTGGCTCGAAGGAATTGGTGAGTTCCAGAACAATATTGACTCTGAGATTCCCGGCAAGACGCCGTAAGTATGTAGTTCAGAAGAGTTCAAATGTCTGACTTTCACCCTGTCCGATTCCTTGCAGGTTGCAGCTTGACCCTAGCGAAGAGTTCCTCGTGACAACCGGTAATATTCAGGTAAGGATTTGTATTATCCAACACAGTTTGATAAAATAATGTCAATATGTAACCTGTTGCTTTCTCCTTTATTCAGGCGCTGAGAGAAAGTATGAAGTCTCGGGAATAATGCCTCCGGCGGTAAAATCAGGTAAGTTTATTGTGGTGAGGAGGTTTCCCCTTGTTTGTCCCTTTGTTTCACCTTGCTGTCCTTTTGTTTCCCCTTAGGGGCCGGGGTTCGGTGAGGATGCAGTGGAAGCTGCGCCGACCCGTGAAGAGGAATAGTACCCCCGCTGGTAAAATCAGGTATGTCTATGGGGGGTAACTAATATTGCCTCTGTGTATTCCCTTGGCTCACCTTCCTGTTCTTGTCTTCCACTTAGGTGCCGGAGTGCGGCGGGAACATGCAGAAGGATGCAGTAGAATGTGAAGATGCTGCGAAGCCCAGTGAGTTCAGCGCGGCGCTGCAGCAGGCGAGGTGACGCGCATTAAATAACTTCTTTCTTCCAGCTCGAAGGCGCGATGGATCGGGAATTCAGGTAAGGATCAAAGGTATTGCTCTTGTTCTAACCTTTTCTCCTTCTTTCTCCCTTTTTCTAGGAGCTCCAGACTCGAGGCGGGCATGGCAGAAGACTGGATGCAGACTTGCAGGCACAGTGAGCGTTACGCTCCTGGATGCAGAATAACGCGAAGCGTGTGCTGCTCTTCGGGCGTGGTTTAAATAGCCTCCAAAGTAGTGCCAGGTAAGTATTCCTCCCCAGCCCCACCCGAGTAAAAAAATAGTCCCTAGGTAAAGTTAGTCCCTTCCAAGCCTCTTTTGGCTTGGAGCTCTTGCAGCATGGTTTGCATCAAGTAAGTTTTAATCTATGAGCCTGGTGCCTATGGCGCCAGGACTGACTCTCCATATGAGCCTAGCGCCATAGACGCCAGGACTGCATCCAAATAGCCCGTAGCAGGGGTTGTTGGGCTTGCTTGGAATAACTTGATGCCTGCTTCCGGGGTTGCTGGACTTGGTCTGGGTCCCCGGGGGTAGGCATCATAATAATATTTTAAAAGTATTTTCCTTAAACATATATTTAATCCAAAATCAAATCCACAGTCTGGCCCGCCTCCAAGATCTTGGCTGAGTCAGAGAGTCACATGGCCTCCTTCCTGCCAGGGCAGTTCTATTGACGCCCCAAATTAGCATCTCCATTCAGCTCAAGGGAGCCTTTTGTCTGCACTCAGAGCAACAGGCCAGAGTGTCCCTCCCAGTTTCTTTTCACACCAGCCTGCCAGTTTCTTAGCAGAGCACAGGAGAACAGATTCCTTTGTTTAGGGAGGAGGTGTGGAATGTGTTTGAAGCCCAGTGTGGGAAACTTTAACTTTTAAACCCATTGTCTGAAATTGACTTGTCTTAAAATATAACTTACATTTTTAACAAATACATCAAACATGTCTTACTTCAAGCCTTTTTAGAATATAGTTTTGAATTGTATCCACCTCTTAGGCTTCTGATAGCAAGTCTTTCTTTGGCATAGTTTGAGTTCAATGACCAACCTTACACATGACAGGTTTTAAATCGCCGGCTTCTGACAGAGGTGAGTAACGGTACTACACCCATTTTTGACAGATTTCTTCCAGCTCAACCATCCTCAAAAGTGGACTTTGTTCAGATAATATATACTTCTGTGGACATTGTATTTATGTGGATTCTCGAAGTAGAATGATGTTCAGCACCCAACAAGGAGGTTGGATCTTTGTGGGTGGTTTTTGAGCCATGATTTTTGCAATTTTGACAACCAGGAAAAAATACGGATTTTTAAAACAGCTCTGTGTTTTCCTTTGCAATAATTTTGCTCTGTGGGCATCCAAATGATGGATTTTGGCAGTGGTCTCCTGTGCTCCCACTCACATAGGAAAAAGTGGATGGCGGCCTATTTTTCTGATTTTTACTGCGCACTTTCTGGTGAGTTCTAGCGAGCAGCATGCTTTCTGGCAGCCATCCTGATGTTTCTGCTGCAAGCAATGCACAGTAATGTTGCAGGGCTTGGACTAGTGGGTTGAAACATCCCAAACCACACTTCCACCCTCTTTTTATAGTTGGTTTTCATGTGAATATCTGGACTGTGTTGGAATAAAGTTCAGGGTTCCAGTTAATTCTGCTTTCAATGTATATTTCTGCTATATGTAGTTTTCACACAATTTGGTATTCAATATGCTCCCCTTTAGTTAAATGTTAAAGTTACATTCACAATGGTTTTACTTGAATTTAAAGATTTGTTAATTTTTTAATTCAGCATATGTAAGTTATGCTTATTTTTCTTTCTTTTTTGGTTGATCTTTTTATTACATTTGAAAACCATAACGACATACAATAATGGGCAATAGTCCCTGTCGACCCAGGCAAGAAATATGTGAATACAGAGCCTTTCTAAAACAACAAAGTCTGTCTAAAATATAAAACCAAACATTAGTCAGTGAAAAACGAGAGCTAACAAGCACACAAGCAGCATCACATAAAGTTAAAAATAAGTACAAAATGCTCTCTGAGGGTGCTAGGGGTATTTCTCTCCCCCCCCCACGACAGCACAACGGCCCACCAATGTACAGGCTAGGGCAAAATGGCAAGCGTCCCATTTCGGCATCAAATGTCTCCAGTAACTGCGACCACTTAAGTTATCATTATAAGTCGAAAGCCTGAAGATCTCATAACACCCAAGGAGAGACCAGGCTTGTCGCTGCAGCACCCAGACAGGGTGGGGATAACTATATATACGGGGGTTGGACAGGCATTGAGGGGAATAAGATAGAGGCATAGCTAAATTGAAAGGGGTAGCCCTCCCGGTCCGACCCCCCCCAGCGCACACCAATCATATACCAAACACATCCACACACGCTAACACTTATCCCGTCACTCTAGGACTGCTTTGGAAGTATTCACACTGGGGATCGATTATACATAGGTTTTGAATCCCTGACTCCTATCGGTCTGCGCAGATGCATAGCTTGGCCAATAGGGAGCCCCAGGCAGGCTTGGTAGGAGGAGTGTCTGACTTCCAGTTAAGAATCAAGAGCTTGTGGGCAGAAAAGAGCATGGCATGTATACGTTTGCAGACCATGGGATCTTCGTGCCATTCTTCCCACCAAGCTCCGACTAGCATAGGCCCAGGGGCCATCTCAAGCCCAACGCTGTGCACGTGAGTTATCTGTCTGTGCACCATGCACCAACACACACCGATTGCTGGGCAGGACCACATAATATGCCCCATGGTGCCCAATCCCCAGCAGCACCGCCAGCATGTGGATGTGCGTGTAAGAACCATTTTTATAGAGTTTGCTGTTCGTGTAATACAGACTCTGGATCATTTTATATTGGATATCCATGTTCTTAACATTAAAAAAGACCACAGGGATGGCGTCAAAGTCATACAGGTCTCCCAGATCAAGAGTGATATCCAGGTCAGTAGACCATTGTGCCACCGAGCTGTGGTTATGCCCGACATTATTGGGGGTGCAGATGGTGCAAAATGTACATAGGTGCGGAAAGTGTCATATTCTGCTCCATTTCGAGCTTGCCAGCTGTCAGTATAGCTTGCCCGGTCTGTTCCGTTATGTGCTCGCCAATCACTGCTTAGAGGGTTCTTTATCAGAGCCAGTCAGTTTCTGCTAAGTGCAGTACCTGCCTGGTCTCAGGAAAGTAGAGTGGTGTTTCCCCGTCATAGAAGTCCATCACCCTCACATGCGGCCACTCAATGTCTTCATTAGGGTACAACGTATGCCTTAACCCAAACAACAAGAGTGCCCGTATGCTGAGCCCTGTCGGTGCCGCCTAGATATCCGAGCCCAACGCCGCCCTTAGTCTATCCCACTCTGCAAGTGTCGGCCACACTATAGTATGCGACTTGATCTCATCAGCCAGTTTGGTCGGTGGGATAGCCAAGATCTCAGCTGGAGAGTACGGTGCTAGAAGATTCAGTTCTAAGGTCTTCCAGCTGGTCGGGTTCTCCAAATTGATCCTTCGCTTGGCCCACCACACTTGGGTGGCCTGATTGTATGTCTGCCAAGTTTGTGTCGCCAAGCCCCCGTCCAATTTGGAGGCTTGAAGGACCTCCAGCTTAGCCGCGCCTTCTTGCTCCGCCAGATGAACCTGGACAGAGATGAATCCAGCTCCTTGAACATTCGTTGTGTAGGGGCAAATGGCAAGCACATTCCACCTAACCAGATATCGTTTGATTTTATGCAGGACTGGGGATAATTCAGATTTAAGATGTTGCTCAGCACCAGACTAATATCCACACCCAAATATTTGATAGAATCCAACTGCAGCCGGAAGGGGGCAACACCTCCAGGATCCCAGGGCATATCCTTTCTCAGTGGTAGAAACTCTGATCTTTCCCAAATGATTTTATATCCTGCCATAGGGCCAAATGCACAAAGCAATTGCTGAAGTCGAGGCAGTGAGGTCTCGTAAACACTGGCATGAACTTTGAAGGTCATCGTCATAAAGCGACACCCGATATTCCTCCTCTCCCCTACGCAAACCTGATCAACCAGGGTCAGCGCCTAATTTTTCCGCTAAGGGCACTGTAGTGAGGGCCTAGAGGGAGTGGGGACAGACAGCATCACTGCCGCATGCCGGTATACAAGGGAAAAGGAGCTGAGGTAACCCTGTTGGTGGTCACCGAGGCCAGCAGGCAAGAATACAAGAGTTTGACCAGCTTAGTGAACGCAAGCAGGAAACAATAGGCTTCAAGCACTTGAAAAATAAGGTCCCATTGGACCTTGTCAAATGCCTTCTCAGCCTCGAGTGTCAGGATTATGTTTCCCAGCTCTCACTCCCAGTGATAATGTGGAGTAAGCGACGTACATTATCGTCCGAATGCCTGCACTGGATAAAGCCAGTTTGATCTCTGTGGATCAGCATCGGTAGGATCCCCTCAATACTCTATGCCAGTCACTAAGCCAGAATGTTAGCGTCTGCATAGGGAGATGGATGGTAAGACCCACAGTCGCCAGGGTCGCGTCTCTTCCTGTGGAATACCACTATGCTAGCTGCCATTATTGTTCCAGGCAGGTGGGCCTTAGTGCTGGGCTCCAGGTACACCAATGCTAATATTGGTGCTATTCGGTACGTCGGTGTCTTGTAGAGGTCTATGGGCAATACATCTGGGCCCGCAGCCCGGCCCAACAAGAGAAACCCAATAGCCGGGGTCACCTCATTGGCGGTAATTGAGGTGATAAGATCATCTACTTGGGCTACGCTGAGTCTGGGCAATTGTATGGTCGTGAGAAACTCGCAAATCTGGTGGGTCTCTAACGGTTCCGGTTTTGTGTACAGAGCTACATAACATTCAGCAAACCACCTGTTTATACTTTCATCTCCCACAAGGGGGTTTCCATCCCAATCCTTGATAGCAACTATAATTTCTGCCTCCTGCCTGGTGTGTAGGTCGTGCGTGATGAGGTGCAGGGGTCTGTCTGCCTCTCAAGTAAATGTTTGTTAGCACCCCATAAAGCTATTAAACAAAGGGGGCTCCCGGTTACGGCCCTGCTCTACCCAGGTCGGTTAGCACCCCATAAAGGACTTCTGAGCACGAGAGGAAGACAACCGATTCAGCTCTGTGTAGTCTGGTGAGTCGTGCTAGCATCTGTGAGTCATGGGTGCGTTTATGATGTTTCTCAACAAGCAAAATAATGGCCCTCAAATGTGCCTCCTCTCCCCCCAGCTTTTTAATTTATGGGACCACCTCGAGATACACTTCCCACAGAGAAATGCCTTAAAGGCATCCCAACAGTCAAGTTAGTCTGCCAGAACAGATCGACATCACTCTCTAAATGCTAGATAAAGTCAGGCTACCCCAGCGCTCTTAGATTAAGACGCCATGGTGATCTCCTGTGTGGGACATTGGGAAGATTGAGACGTAAGAGCACCGGTGCATGGTCAGATAGGGTTGGGCCCAGTATATCGCATCTCTGAATCGTGGAGAAGGTATTGCCTGTGATGAGGCAATAGTCCAGCCTGGAATAGCAACCATGGCGAAATGATAGAAGGTATAATCATGTTGCCCATGCATGAACCGCCAGGCGTCAACAAGCTTGAGATCATCCAAAAGGATTTGAAGAACAGTCAACTTGCGCAGGGTAGTTCCTTGGACCAAGTCTGGCCCCTCCCAGTCCCATGAAGGGTCCACCACTACGTTCAGGTCTCCCCGACCAGCGTTCAGGGCCCCTATAAAACATGCGCTCTCTGCAAAGGTACGTGTAAAGAAAGATGGCACATTGGTTGTGGGCGCATATGTGTTAAGGAAGGTGATTGATGGTTGTTGTATGTGGCCCTGGATTAAAACATACCTCCCGTCTCTGTCAGCCAGCGTGCTGATGATCTGAAAGGGTACTCGTTTTGTGAACTATTATCAATACCCCTCATTTACCCTGGAGTGGGGAATGCACACCGCTCCCACCCATCCCTGGCACACTTTCTCCAGTTGAATGACTTTCAAATGGGTCTCCTGCAGGAAAATTATGTCTTACTGCATATCACACACATCATTTAATAGCCGTCTCCTTTTGTGGGGTGCCCCAGGCCTTGGACATTTAAAGTTATCGCAGTCAAAGCAGTCATCATATCACTATGGGGGAAGGTAAACCAGCATAAATGCGCATTCAGAGACCTGAACTTATATACCATCCTCAGCAACATGACCAAAACATGCAGTGGGTAATCCCCAAACACACACACACACACACACACTCTCTCTTTCTCTTTCTCTTTCTCTCAGAAACAGGCGAGGATGGTGGCGCTGTTGAGCAGCCCAAGATGGCTGCCTAGTCCTTGACCTCCGTGGGGCTCCAGCCGAAATCCGCCATCAATTGCGGTATTAAATATCCTTGCAGCCCAATACTTCTTGGATTTACTTGGGCGACCTTTCTGCAAGCGCCATAGCAATCCCGGCCTGAAACGGTCCCGAGAACCAGACAAATCGAGCGTCTCTGCCAGCTGGCGGTCTCCTGTTGGGGCCTTCGCGCGCGCCCGGCTCCCGCCTCCTCCTCCTCCTCCTCCCTGCCCGATATCGCGGAGGCGGGCAGTGATTGCTGGGCACAGGACCGCGGCCCCTGATCGCTGCCTGGGGCTCTCCGGCTCGCGGCCTACACCAGTCCCCCCTGGGGGGTGAATCCGACATCGCCTGCGGCCGCCCCCTTTGAGTTCGCTGTAGCGCGGGCGGCTGCTGCGGGGGCCTGCGTGGGAGCGCACCCCTGCTCCTCATCGACACACCAGCTCCGCGGCGCCCGCCTTGCGCCCCCCTGTGAGGGGGACTCTGCCATCGGCTCGGGCCGCCCCTCCCTGGGGTGCACCACCACACCGGCGATCGCCGTGGGGGGCTTGCACTGGAGCCCGCCCCCACCCCTCTCCCCCACAACAGTGCCGCAACGCTCACTCCACACCCCCCCGGGGAAAACTCTGCTGATCTCCATTGTGGCGGCGCTGGGGCCCTATCCTCACTGGGTTGCGGGGTGACTGGGCAGGAGCCTGGTTGCCCACCCGATATCTGCAGTTCCCGATCCGGACACTAACGCCCAGGTGAGGAGGGGGGGGGGACCCGAGCCGTGACAATTGTGGCCCCCATCACCTTGTTTTGCTGCCTGAGAGGCCTGGAGCCCATGCCTGCCCATGCCTGCGCTCTGGAAGGGGGCGCTACACCTGCGCCTGTGGGTGCCTCAGTGGACCCTGGCTGCTGGACACGCCGGCGCCTCCTTGCTTGGAGCTCCTGACTGTACCTGGGTTTCCCCCTTTGCACGAGGCACTTAGAACTGGGGGGCCATTTGACCAGCTGAGTGTTTGGCCTCCATTAACCCTCCCTCCCCCCTGGATTCACCCCAATAACCAGTTCTTAAATAGAGTGCCCTGATTGAGGAGTGAATCCTCACACTGCAGCCGCGGCATCTCTTCACCAGGAGAAGTACTTCTCTATGGACGGTTTCTCCATCTGGCCCCTGGACAGCTTCACGCTCTCTACCTTACGGCAGCCTCCTGACCCGCACGGCTACCACAATCTGCACATTCCACTGCCACAAGTGCAGCGTCGTCCACCCCCCTTCGTTCTGAGCCCCGCACCTCCGCCCTGCTTTATCAGCTCCAACTAACTGTGTGCCTTGCCTTATTGGAAATTCTACCGGCAATGCCCAACTAATCCAGAGGGAACTCGAAAGGGGGAGCCATGGACAAATTCACCAAAGCTGTCCCGCGGTCGGAATCCGCCCACACATCCTTACAGGAGGAACCAGATCCGGTGCCTCATCCCTGTGCAACTGCCCCCGATCTAACTACACTCATGGAAACCATGGCTAAAAACTTTGCCTCGTTCCACGAGATACTGGATGACATTAACGCCAATGTGGCCTCCCTGAAAACATGAGTGGACCAGGCTGCCACCAGGATCACCGACGCGGAGAGCAGAATCTCGACAAACGAAGATGACATTCGAGCCTTGCAGAACACGGTCACCTCCCTATCACGTGACATGAGATGTGTGAAAGCTAAGTGTGACGACTTACAATCGCGCTCTTGTAGAAATAACCTCCGAATCATCGGGGTCCCCGAAAACGCCCTGAAAGGGCGCATGGAAGACGCCATTGAAACATTGCTCCAAGATCTCCTCGGCAATCCGGCCCTCTCGCCCTACTTTACAGTGGAGCGCGCCCATCTGGCCCTCTCACCGCGCCCCAAACCAGGGAACATTCCAAGGCCCATCTTCGCCAGAATTCTAAACTACCGCGACAGAGACCTTATCCTCCGCCTGGCACGTGAGAAGGGTGAGCTACGATTTGAGGCCAATACCATTAGGATTTTCCCAGACTTTTCAATAGCTGTACAGCAGGAGAGGCGCCAATTCCTCGGGGTCAAGAAGCTGCTCAGGGAGCGCAATGTCCCATACGCCATTCTGTTTCCCGCACGACTTAAGATCACACACAGTGGCAAGTTATTTTTTTTTACTGTGCATGACGAGGCGTGAAATCTATTGAAGCACACATCCCTCTCCATGATCCAGATGGTGGACACGCCGAGGGAGACTGACCTAACGCACCGTGTCCTAATGGGACCTAATCAACCTATCTAGCAAAACCCCCTTTTCCTGGTCAATTGTCATGATCTCTGCTTCCAAAAGGTCAGGGTTTTCCCAACTCCCTTGGAAGCAGATCCATAACCCAGGTTCCGAGTGCCAACCAGTCCCAATTGGGACCTTTTGGACCCAGTCCTGGCGCCAGTGGCACCAGGCTCATAAATATGCCCAGTCCCAGCGCTGGAAGCGCCGGGCTCATAATGCTTGGGTGGACTTACCTGCAGCAGACCATGCTGCTTACTTGCCTGCCAGTTGAGCCTCTGATCCTCTTCCGTTTGGAACTACTTTTCCTGTTGGGTGGGGCAGGAGCCACTCCCTAGATTCAGAACACTGGAACTCTTCTGGAAAGCAGGAACTCTTTTCTTACCTAGGCGTGGCTGTGGAAGGAGACACCTAAGCACTACAGGAGGCTATTTAAACCACACCCGATGGATGAATCTTGCTTTGCGTTATTCTGCATCCTCTGCAGCAGAACGCTCATCGTGTCTTCTGCATCTGATCCTGGGCCTAACGAAAAAGGCTTACCATCCTGAATCCAGTCTTCAGCAACACCTATAAAGACAAGAAAGAACAGGTTAGCATTACGGTCTTCAGTGACAGCTCTTCACTTACCTGGTCCATCGGCTGCCACCAACGCCTCGCGCTGCATTCCGGCATCTGCACAAGGCTTACCTACTCTTCGTGCGCTCCGGAGGTCTTCACACTGCATTCCGGCATCTGAAAGACAAAAGCTTACCAACTCTTCGCACGCTCCGGAGGCCTTCGGCGCTGCATCCCGCATCTGAAAGACAAAACAAGGTGCGTTTAAAGACATTGGGGAACTTTAATACACGTGCCATTACTCCTTTCCACATCTAACCCAGTGGGTATTCCGGCACCCTGCAGCCGCTCCGAACTTGTACCTGCAAAATAAAAAGACAGTTAGAGCGCATCGTGAAGCAGGCAACAAGCGCTTACTTACGTGCTTCCAGGCGCTTCTATTCATCACACGGGCTCCATCTTCAACTCACTTCAGCCCGTCATCCGCCATCGCCGGAACCCTGCAAAACAAGAAACATCATTACTAAAGACTTTAAAGACATTAGAATTACTCGAAACTTACCGTTCGTGCAGTAAACGACGGACAGCAGTCCTCTGAAGTCAAGAGGCCTGCTCCCCTTATCCAGTGAAGAAACTGGTTACAGCACCCTGCCCCGCGGCAGATGGAGAGCACGGCGTTCACTTACCTAAGGTGAGAGCGTTAACCTTTGGGGTTCTACAGGAGAAGAGAAAGGGAAGAAGAGAGAGACATTCAATAACCCAGTTCCTTAATCCCATATTTTCTATCTGCAGACATCTTACCCTTCGAGTCAGACATACAGTGCACAGAGGTCCAGCCCAAAGAGCCAGCCGTGTGTTACACATCACCTTTGAAGATACGGTATACGCCCAGTCAAGACCGGCGCCTCTACGGGAATCAGGTGAGCGTTACATCAATGTACATGTGTAACTAGCAATAATCTACTGCAAGCCTACCACGCTTGGCCCCATCTATAGCCATCTGGCCCCAGGCTCACCGCTGGTACTTTGGACACTGATCTCTGTGCGCCTTCAGAGCTTGGAACTGAACATGACCACTTAGTACTCCTCAGCTCCCATCCTGCGTTCAATGGCCAGCTGACCATGGGACCTGACACAAGATCCGCTTACCGCAGAACCTGCACCGGACGGCTGTTGCTGTCCTAAATGATGCTTAAGCGCCGTCCTCACGGCAACAGCACACCCCACTGCAATGGCAATGTTAATGTTTGTTTGGGTGTTTTTGATGGCTGGCCCCAGTTGGGCCATGGCAGGGGCACATCCCCGTTGGATGTTGTCCTTCGTCATCTTCTGTGTCACCAGCTTTGGGGGGAGGGGGATCTACACTGCAAGTTGGGGGTGGGCAGTGAGGGTGGGGGGGGGGGTTTGTTGGGGATTGGAAAAGTGTTACGGTAAAAGGCGGAGGCAGATTGGCAGACTGCGTCACATTGGGGCATCCGCATCGAAGAGGACTTTGTCTCGCATCTGGTTTACGACAACAGTGGTGGGATGTACATTAGTCTTCTGTGATGCCTATAACGGCGATGTCTAGTGACCCGTGGGGATTGAGCAACCTTGTTGGGGTTCTGGAGGTTGTGGCACACGTCGGTAGGCATGGGTGCAAATGCTACCTATGCAGAAACGCACCCCATGGGCTCTTTATTTAAGTGTATCTTATTCAGATCATTAGAATGCCTGTAACGATAATGTCCTGGAATGTGCGGACCTAAGTAATTATACCAAGGGTCGCAAGATTATGGCATATGCCAGCAGGCACGGCTGCAAAATTCTGCTCCTGCAGGAGGCACACTCCACGGGCCCACTGGCTAGGAGTATAGCGCCAACCTGGGGGCCTCACAGATATTTCACTTCATACTCCACTCGTGCCAGAGGAGTGTTGACATTGATCCATAAGTCACTTAAGTTTGTTCTCCACAAGAGCTACATAGACCTGGAGGGGAGATGCATAGTGTTGTACTGCGCCATTGCCAACAATGATTATCTGCTGGTGAATACCTATGGCCCCAATGTTGACTCTCCCGAGTTTGTTGATCAGGTGGTATCCATACTACTAGGGTACGTGGGGGTGCAGATCATCTGGGTTGGGGATATGAACTTCATTCTTGATACCATGATGGATAGGACTAGCACAGCCTCCAGGCCCCTGCCAGGCGCAGCGCGTAGACTCCTGACTCATTGCGCGACACTAGACATTCATGATGCATGGAGGGCATTACCTCCGCAAGCGCGGGAGTTTACCTACTACTCATCAGTTTACGACAGTTCTTCCAGGATCGATCTGTTCCTACTGTCCGGCCCTATGCTGGGCAGGGTGGTGGAAACATGCACATTTGCACGCACACTATCTGACCACTCACCGATTTCGATATCCCTAGAACTAGGAATTCCGGCTCCCACCATCAACACATGGTGCTTCAAATCGGCCGCTCTGCAAGACATTGTGTTTAAGGCGGACATCCTTGCTGACATTCAGTCGTACTTTGAGCACAATTTGTCACAGTCCACCACCCTAGGGGTCCGCTGGGACACCTTTAAGGCCTTCATCAGGGCGGCGTCCATCTCTAGGGAGTCGGGAGTCCTTAAAACCATAAGAGCTGCCCTATCCCGCACTGAAACTAAATTACGGGACCTGGAGCGAGCCCACCCGACCACCACTGACCCTGGAGTCCTCTCCCAGATCAGCGAGGAGCTCAAGATCTTCAATGAGCAGGCCAATAGGGAAGTCCAGTACTTCAGCCGCCCACAGGCGGCACGGAAATATGGCGAGGGAGACAGACCAGGCAAAACACTGGCCGCCCTGGCGAGGGGGTAGTGGGGTCAATCCCAAATTACTTGTGTTAAGGACAGTCAGAGGACGATACATTGGTCTGATCAGCATATCCTTGAGGTCTTCACAGGCTTCTATTCTAATTTATACTCTCAGCCCCCCGAACACAGTGACTCCCAGATGCGGGAGCTTTTGGAACGGATTCTCACCACCATCGTCTCCCCCGCTACGAGAGACCAATTAGACTCCCCCGTTACACTGGATGAGATAGTGGAGGCTATCTCTAGTCTCCCAAAAGGAAAGGCGCCGGGCCCCGATGGGCTGACGGCGGGGTTCTATCAGGAGCATGTGGCTATAGTAGCCCCCGAGTTGCTCGGGGTGTGGAACGAGTCTCTCCGGCTGGGATCCCTTCCCCCGACATTACGCGAGGCTGTTATTACGGTTCTGCTTAAGCCTGGTAAGTCTGCCGATGACTGTGGATCATATCGGCCCCTTTCACTTATGAACATGGATACAAAAATCTTTGCCATGGTATAATCGCTTCCTACCTGTTATGCCATACGTGGCGCATGACGACCAGTCGGGTTTTGTGCCCGGGAGATCCACATCACATAATATCAGGAGGCTTCTTAAAGTCCTGACACGAATCAATCAGGATGTGAGTGCACTTGCGGTCACCCTAGATGCCCAGAAGGCCTTTGATATGGTGTCTTGGAAGTACATGCGGTTGGTCCTGGAGACCATGGGCGTTGGGCCTAGGATGATTTCATATATCAAACTGCTGTACACCTCTCCGGTTGCCAGGGTCCGTGTCAACTCTCAAACGTCTGCCTTGTTCCCTCTTTTCAGAGGCACCCGCCAGGGATGCCCGTTCTCCCCGATCCTGTTCGCACTGGCCATTGAGCCTATGGCAGACTTTGTTAGGGAGCGCCACTCACGCAAAGGGATACGGCTACAGGGTACCCCCGAAATTATCTCACTCTATGCAGACGACGTACTACTGTTCGTCAGAGACCCAGACCTCCACCTTGACCCTATTCTGCGTGACATCACCCGTATTGGTACATACTCTGGATTCACCATCAATTATACCAAATCCGAACTCTTTCCCCTCACGAGCTCCACGATTCAACCTGCCACGGAGTACCCGCTATGTTTGTCTCCCGACGGGATTAAATATCTGGGAATTCAGGTGTCCTTGACCAAAGAAGCTCTCTTAACTAACAATTACCTGGCCGTGGCAGAACTGGCGGAGTCCAAGATAGTGCGCTGGCGCTCTCTCCCGTTGTCACTGGCGGGTAGATTATCACTGGTTAAAATGATTTTACTCCCCAAACTGCTGCACACATTCACAAATGTCCCCATATGGCCCGGCAAGAAGTACTTTGCAGATCTACACAAGCTGTGCTCTCAGTTCCTGTGGCATTCTGGTGCGGTGCGTGAAAAATGAGCTGCCATGACTCTTCTCTACGAGAAAGGCAGGTTTACTGCTCCTGACCTGATGCGGTACTGAATCGCTGCGCAGGCGCAGTTTGCCACATACTGGTACCCTGGGCCTCCCCCTCGCCCGCATGTCAAGCTAGAAGCCCTTGCAGCTTCTGGCACCAATATAATGTCCTTGATCCTACATCAACAATATGAGCCAGACTCGCCCATAGACCCAGTCCAAACCACTATATCGGCCTGGAGGCGGATATTTGCTGCAGGTGTTGAAGAACGCCCATACTACAAGTGGCTCCCCGCCTGGCAGTTCCCCGGATTAGAACCCACAAATGACATGGCCTTGGCACGACATTGGCGGTCCCTGGGTTACCTAGCCCTAACTGACTTCTACCCGGATGGGCTATTCATAACACCACAGACTTGGAAACCGGGTTATTCGGGTTCACCAATGGAACTGCTGCAGTATTACAGACTCCGCGCTGCATTCTGCGACACGTGGCCTGAGTTTCCCCACGAGCCCCCCAACTCCCCTGGGATTTCATACATCGCCAACTCGGGTGGGGCCCGCGGGGTGGTATCATCACTATACAAACTCCTTCTCACAACTGCCACACCGCAGCTCTCTAGGGTGCGGGATGATTGGGCCTCCGAACTGGAGGTAGAACTCACGGACCAGTTGTGAGGGAAAATGTGCTCTCATACTAATAGGGTCTCTGTGAATTTTCGATACCGCACCATACAGTATAAACTGCTGAACAGGCTCTACTACACCCCGCGCAGGCTCTCCAAGTTCGCCCGCTCCGACCCACGGCTATGTCCTCGCTGTGGTGCGGAGGATGCGGGCCACTTACACATGTTCTGGGACTGCCCGCGACTAACCCCATTCTGGGAGGAAATCCTGAAAACTTTGTCAGAAATCTGCGATACTGTCATTGAGTCTGACCCACTGGGTGTACTAATTGGGGCTTGGGGGGATGAGGGAGCCAGAGGGGCTGCTAAATTCTTAAATGTGTGCTGTGTAATTGCCAAAAAATGTGTTTTACAGAACTGGAAGTGCTCTGCCCCTCCTACCTTCCAGAAATGGCTGAACTTATTGACCTGGTCTCGGAACTGCGAGGAGGAATACATTAGTACCGTCTCGGCACGATCCCGGCCTAAAAACATTTGGACTGCCTTTAATAGTTACCTGAATGGCCTGGACGCCGTCTCCTCGATGGATAACTCACCGTAATTATTGCTACCGCGTGCCTTGACACTTGATGCTCTATAGTGCTGCGATTAGCCGACTGCAGCCATTGCCGCCTGGCTGCGCGCCAATGCTAGTTGAGGCAGCAGGCCAATGTTCGGCCAGACGCCTCACTCAGTAGATGCATATGAGGCATGGCACATCCACCGGCCAGGCGCAGGGCCCGCATGGAGCAGACCCGATCAGCTAGTTCCTCGGAGCACAGGCCTCAACAGTAACATCGCCAGAGAGCTCGTAGTAGGCTGCCAGGGACTTTTCAGCTGCCATCATGGCTCGCCCGTCGGCTGTCGAATATTCATGAGCACATTGCGGTCCTCCACTCAACAACTCCAGCCATACAGCATTATCAAGTGGATTTCAGCAGTCTAAAGAAAAGCCTGCCTGCAGCAGAGCTCTGTCACTGTGCAGCCATCATGCTCGGGCTCTTGAGTACCACCCAACAGTTCTGCTTATTTGAAAAAGTTTTCATTCAGTTCAGTATTCAATAGACAATGGTTGTACCCGTAACTCACTTTAAATTCAACCCGCTGTTTGATATTCTTCATTTTGCTTTAAATGAAATGCCCAGCACTCAGAGACTTTTGAAAACATATTACCTTAAACACGCAACCACTCTGATACAAAGTATTCCTCTAGAATAGAAAATGTAAAAACGCTCAAACTGGGTTTCTCATTTGTTAGAAACTCACTGGTCACATTCACAGCTTTCCCAGTAGCGCAGATCATACAGCCTTCTGCTTTTCATGTCAGGTGTCCACCTTCTGCCCCTCAGGCCTTCCTGTATCGACCTCTTAACACAGGGAAACAGGCATCTTGAACACACGGGAAAGAGGTAGCCTCTCCACATGGCTCCCTTCACAATGTTCTGTCTGCTCCACAGAGCCCCAGCTCCCACGCCGTGCTTCCATAGACCGCCACTCTCTGCAGACCTCAGCATCCCAACACGCTTCTCTAATAATGTTCCCTGCGGCTTGCACCAGCCTCCCTGCTGCTGATCCTGTCGCTCACTTCCTTGCTGAGCTAGTCTCTTTTATACACCTGCAGCCCCTTGACAGGCTGCAGGTGTGGATGTCCAATTAGCCTAGCCTGACCACAATCAAAGGGGCATGCCTGGCCCTCACAGCAGGTATCTTCCTCGTCCCAGTATCAGAGTGGTAAAAGAGTGCAGTCTTCATTGGTCTTAGTTGCTGCTCCTTTGTCCTAGTACCGTCAAGTGTCATATGTGGAGAAATTAGGGCAACGTGCTTATAACATCCCATGAAAGTTGGGGAAGTGTTGGGTTGGCCGTCAATAGGGAAAGGAAGATACCATGTCTAACCCAAAGGCACCCCACTCCCACTCCCCAAGGACCCTCCACACAGGTGATTCGGCCTCACCTCTACTCCCCCAGGGTCGGGATCCAAGAGTGATGGCTTTTCTGTGGCCACCTGTGCACAGGTTCCAATGGGGGTAGGAGTGAGAATACCCTCCGGTTTCTCACACTGCCACAATACCAAGCTAGGTTTGCCATTATGACCCACTTCTCTCTTCCTTTCACAGTCTTTGGCAATATAGGCTGTATCAACTTCAAACACTCTTTACAAACAGCCAGTTTGCCTTCACCTTTCTGCCAACGGTTAGCCCACACAATTACCCAAAATCCTTGGTGCCACCCTCTTGACTTCAGGTAATGGTTGCATACTTGTATCTTAGGCAAGGCTGAACTGTTATTGGGTTCACAATAATTGTTAGATTGCTTCTTGGCTCTGTTAAAGGTTGTTTTCACTCTTAATATGGAAGATTCTTGTCTTGGGCAATTCTTGCTCTTCTCAATTGTAGATACACTGTTTACCTGCTTAACCTCTTTTATATGAAAGGTATGCCCGTGTGAAAGTAAAGGATAGACTTCAGTCATCCTTTGGAAATCACAATCAGGCAACCGTGGTCACTTCTTTAGGTAGTTTTCAAAGGTTAAAAGTTTTAACAATGGACTAATCAGCGTTAAATGTTCAGCAATGGCCTTCGCAACGTCTCAGAAGTCTAGATTTAAGGAAGATTCTGGAGACAATGCTAGCAAATATCAGATTAAAGGTACATACCAAGCTGTTAGTTGAAACAGGAATTCACAGGAACTGCAGGAGCAGGCTGTAAACAAAGAGACCGAGAAAAGGCAAAGACAAGCAAGTATACTGGGCAACACGGATTGATCAAAAATAAGGGTGTACTGGAATATGATAAGGGGTCTCCAGGGATTAAGGAAAGCCCTTGGGATAGGTACCAGCAGATTACTCTTAACAACAGTTAAGAGTAATCTGCGAAGGCCCGCTGGAAAAGGCCCTGTTCTGCGCCCCCCCACCCCAGTTAGACCTCGAGTGCGGAGAGGGCAGGAGCCCTTCTCTCCCCAGCACACACTACGCTACTCCCACACTGCAGGAGCAGCATCAACGACCGTGAGCGTGAAACGAGATCAAGGGCAGGAGCCCTTCTCTCCCCATCATCCCTGACACAGCACCCATACTGCAGGAGCAGTCCCTTCACGTGCGAGCCCCATGAATAGAGCGTGCAGGAGCCCCCGACCTCATCCCATTTGACGCGACACGCACGTGGCAGCATCAGCTGTTCCACTGACCTCGAGCCTGCAGACTGCGTGCAGGATCGCCCTCACCTTAGCCCTGAAGTAGGTGAGCTTGCAGAATATAGGGCCCTTTGTACATATTGTGCATACCCTGCCTAAAGTGCCCGAAATCTGCTTTTTATCCCTGATTCCCGAAGTTGCCTGCTTCCAAAATGGCCGCCGTGCAGACAAACATGGCCGCCGTACAACGTTGCCACAGCAACAATCGTGCTTTTCAATAGCACCGATCCACCGGCAGGCGGAAGCCGGCTCTAACCCTTCCGGCGAAGGCGCGCTGGAAAAGGCCCTGTTCTGTGCCTGTTATGCGCATGGTTGCGCTCTGCTGCAGAAGCCCCAAGATTATCAACTACTCTCGTTCCGATGAGGACACAATATGTCTCGAAGACCCCGTTTGCATACTTAACCTAGCGTCCATATCTAGCTGACACCACGCCTCTGCAAGCATCTATGCCTGTCTCAGATAAGCCTGAACTGCACAAGCAAAGGTAACTTGTAACATTCTTACACGCGAACTTTACCATTCTATCCCCCCCACTCTACCCCCCCGGCTCGTGCCCATTGATTGTGTTACGCCCCTGGTCACTAACAGACCACTCTCACTGTGTTGTGCCTTTGGTCGCTACTAGACCACATTGATTGTACTGTGCCCTCTGGTCGCTAACAGACCACTCTCACTGTGTTGTGCCTTTGGTCGCTACTAGACCACATTGATTGTACTGTGCCCTCTGTTTGCTAACAGACCACTCTCACTGTGTTGTGCCTTTGGTCGCTACTAGACCACATTGATTGTACTGTGCCTCTTGGTCGCTAACAGACCACTCTCACTGTGTTGTGCCTTTGGTAGCTACTAGACCACATTGATTGTACTGTGCCCTCATGTCGCTAACAGACCACTCTCACTGTGTTGTGCCTTTGGTCGTTACTAGACCACATTGATTGTATTGTGCCCTCTGGTTGCTAGCCAGATAATACCCAAATCCATATTCAAACTATGCCAGCCTGGCTAATACTCATGTTCCCCTTCTGCATTATGCCCGACTGCACACCATGTAGCAGAAATAGCTATATCCCATTCAGTAATGGACTCGCTAAGCTTGGCTGTCCTAGACATCACCCCATTTCCTGCCCAACACCCTTCTTATCTTCCCTACCTCCTTTCCCCCATAGCATATCCACAGACCATAGTACCAAAATGAGCGTTACTTTAGGTAACACCCCACCTAGCCTCGCTACAGATGACCACTCTGACAACATCCAGAACTTGCGCAGCTCAATTGAACACTACCCTACAGCCTACCCCAACGTCATGACCCGCAACGACAGACTAGGTTGTAGACTTCCTACCCTACTTAGCAAAACGACCACAAATCATATTACTAAATTCACCAATAAAAACACCATTGCAAACTCTGTGCCACTTAAAGGAGCCTTACTCAATGTTAGATCCCTTGTGGCCCACCCTACGGAAATTGCAGACATCTGCTCAGCAGACCTGGATTTCCGCGCCACCACAGAAACTTGGCTCCATACTGCAGCAGGCCCCTCTCTATCTCTCGCAGTTCCAGACAACTACTCCATCCTCAGGGCCGACAGACCGGATGCCCGTGGAGGAGGTGTAGCACTCATTTTCAAATCCTCGCTCGACATTAGATCTGTGACCGCCCCTCCTTTAAAGTCCTGTGAATATCTATCCATAAAAATTCAATGTTCCCCCAAGTATTCCATTACCTTGGATCTATTATACAGACCCCCTGGGCCCATAGGTTCATTCGAAGAAGATATAACCACCCTCATAGCTGAAAAATCCAAACCTCTATCACAGAATATTATCCTCGGTGACTTCAACCTGGGCTACAACGACCCCCAGGGCACTCCAGCATCCTCCCTCACCAATGTACTTGGTGAACACAACTACATTCAACTCAACACCTTACCCACACATCAAAAAGGCAGAACCCTAGACTGGCTCGCTGCCCACAACTGCAACATCATCTGCAGAGACCCACAACCACTGATATGGACTGACCACTTCCTACTTTCATTTGACATCAGTACTAATAACCCCCTCCACAGACAACACCTGCCTGCACCAGCATGCCTGACGAGAAACAAACGGAACATCACCGCTGAAGCCCTCATCCCACTGGTTCTACCTACCCTCAACATGATCCCCAACACATCAGACCCTAACCTACTAGTAGAGACCTACAATAACGCCATGACCAATGCTATTGACAGTGTTGCCCCACTTAAATTACATAAAAGTAAATCTAAAGCACACCTTAATTCCTGGTATACTCCATAACTCAAAATACTAAGAAAAAATAAGTCTAAAATGGAAACCCTCTGGAAAAAGAATCCATCAGCAGAACATAAAGTCAATTTTATGAATGCATCCTCCCTCTATAAAAAAGAAATTATTCGCACAAAAAAGGAAGCCTACAACACAAGAATAAGTAATGCTAGCTCCAGTACCAAAGAACTATTCACTATACTGAAGGAGCTAGAAAACCCCAATCCACCTATGGATTCATCTGTGAAGGACCAATCTTGGTGCACAAGTATCCAAGATGCCCTGGCAAACAAAATTACTGGCCTACAAACTAAAATCGAAAACAAAAGACTTCAACTCTCCAATAGCAGCCCCACCCTTAGCCCCCTCATGCCCAGCCCACCTACCACCCCCAATACCAACCTGGGCTTCACCTTCAAAAACGTAACCGCACTAGAAGTGCAGAAAATTATAACATCCCTCAAACCATCAAACTGTAAAGGGGACAGCTGCCCTGCACAGATCATAAAAGATGCAGCAAGAGACCTCGCCCCCTTCATTTCCAAGCTTATAAATGCATCTTTCTCCACTAACTCGGTACCCAACTATCTGAAACAATCATGGGTCCTCCCGCTACTAAAAAAACAGACCCTGGACCCCTCCATCCCCACAAATTACAGGCCCATCACAACTGTTCCCTTCCTGCTAAAAATTCTCGATAGAGTTGCCTACCTGCAAATTCAGCCTTACCTAGAGTCTAACCAATTACTCGGATTGCATCAGTCTGGCTTCCGGCCTCAGCATGGAACAGAAACTGCCCTTGTTGACCTAAAAAGTCAGATTGATGAAATTAAAGATAAGGGCAAGGCTGCCATCCTACTCCTCTTAGATCTCTCAGCGGCCTTCGACCTGGTTGACCACAAAATACTCTGTAACCACCTCTCCTCTGCCGCCCACTTCTCCCCCTCTGCTGTCACATGGATACAGTCCTTCCTAGCTAACGGAACTATGAGGGTCTTCTCCCTGGAGGGAGCAGCAGACCCTATCCCTATTTCCTGTGGTGTCCCACAAGGATCATGTGTTTCACCCACCCTTTACAATATCTTTACAAAGCCCCTCTTTGATAAACTGGACCATCTGGGTGTCACCTATACAAACTACGCGGATGACACCCAGATACTCCTCGCTATCTCGGGCAACTACGATATTGATGTAGCCAGGATCAATGAAATCTTCTCCGTCATTCAGGCTTGGATGGCCACACATGGGCCTCTGCCTCAATGACGAGAAGACCGAACTGCTCATTGTTGGCTCGCCGAACAACCTACAAAAATTAAGTCCCAACTACTCTAACATCATAATCGATGGCAACACCATCCCGGTCGCCAAAAATGTGAAAACACTTGGCTTCTATCTTGATGCCAACGTTAACTTCACTAAACAAATTAACGCAACCGCCTCAACCACGGCATATACCGGAAAACTCATCAGAGCCTGTAGACCATTTCTCTCCCCTAACAGTTGCCTCATACTAGCCAGAGCCCTTATACAATCGAAATTAGATTACTGCAATAGTCTCTACTTAGGTGCCAACCAAGCGATAATTAACAAGCTCCAAGTCCTTCAAAATAATGCACTACGGGCAGCGCTAAATATCCCCAGACGTGAGCACATCTCAGCCACCAGAACCACATGCAGATGGCTCACCATCCAACATAAAATCGACCTAAAAACATTCTCCCTGACGTATAAAGCTCTCAATAATCTAGCACCCCCATACCTGACCAACAAACTCACTATGAAACCCTTCGTTAGAACCACGAGATCCTCCAACACCTTATGCCTAACAGTGCCTAGATTTAACTCTAAAAGAGCGGGAGGCACGAGCTTTACTGTCCTCGCCCCCCAACTTTGGAACTCCCTGCCACTGAGCATCAAATCTTCCAATTCCTTCCAGTCATTCAGGAAACTTGTCATCGGGTGGCTTCTGACAAATAGTCAACTTTGAAGTCAGACCCAGATATATACTGTACTGTCCGTTCATGCCTCACTTATTTCACTATTGGGTGCTTTCACCCCCACTGCCTGTATATAACTGCTATTTAAAATTGTTCTAGCATCACTGCTTATTACCATGTACTGCGCCTTGTAACCTTGTGTGCCTTGTAACCTTTACTAAGCGCCCCTATACTCCTGGGTCCGGAGCGCTATAGAAATAAAATAAACAAACAAACAAACAGTCATACAGCAACGTCATGACTTGGGCGTGCCGAAGAAACTGTTGTACTCAGTGCAAGGGTAAAACTGAAAGACCATATACTGAGGTAGGTACGACTTCAACGGACTACTTGAAGGCAACAGAAGTCTTCCCTTATCTGATTTGAACGGAGACCAACCCAGGGTCACACTGTAAAACGGATTCAAGTGGAGACACTACAGTGGACCAAGATGTATACAAGTAGAAAGCAGTGTTGGAAGAAATAACCAGGTACAGGACAGGATAGGATAGATATCAGAAGTTGGAACAGGCAGGAAGCAAGGCAAGGAGCCCAGAGAAACAGAGCAGAAGGCAGAGAAGTGTGGTAAGGCTGCCAGGCAACGAATCCCAGAGGAGAATGGCAGAAGGTAGTGGAGTGCGGTAGAGCCGTCAGGCGGGAGCCCAAAGGAGAAGGGCGTAAGGCAGCGGAGTGTGACAGAGCCGCCAGGTGGGAGCCCAGAGGAGCAGGGCAGAAGGCAGCAGAGTACGGCAGAGCCGTCAGGTGGGAGCCCAGAGGAGCAGGGCGGAAGGCAGCGGAGTACGGCAGAGCCGTCCGGTGGGAGCCCAGAGGAGCAGGGCGGAAGGCAGCGGAGTGCGGCAGAGCCGTCAGGTGGGAGCCCAGAGGAGCAGGGCGGAAGGCAGCAGAGTACGGCAGAGCCGTCAGGTGGGAGCCCAGAGGAGCAGGGCGGAAGGCAGCGGAGTATGGCAGAGCTGTCAGGTGGGACCCAGTGGAGCAGGGCGGAAGGCAGCGGAGTATGGCAGAGCCGTCAGGTGGGAGCCCAGAGGAGCAGGGCAGAAGGCAGCAGAGTGCGGCAGAGCCGTCAGGTAGAAGCCCAAAGGAACAGGGCAAAAGGCTGCAGCAGAATGAAGAGGGAGCTGCAAGCATCAACAGCAACAGCAGCAAAGCCAAAAGAGGATTTCCAGGAAAGGTCAAAAACTGGTAACATGAGCACCAGAACGAACTCCCAGAGAAAGCAGTTGACTGACAACTGATTCTGTTCAGAGTGAGCTTATAAAAGCCCTCCCAGCCAGCAGGCCAGCAGGGTGGAGCTGATTGCAGACTCTGGCAGCTGTGTTCAATTAAGTCCAGCCCTGGCTTCAGTAGCCTGCAGCAGTAGCAGCAGTGGATTCTAATTAAGTGCTCTCCAGCTCTTTGCAGCCAATCCTGCAGTAGCTTGGAACAGGTGAATGCAATCAGGCCATCTGCAGCTCTTAGTAGCTTGCTGCAAACAAATGTATTTAATATGCCTCCTCCAGCCCTCTGCCTTTTGAACAGCCTACATGTCCCAGAATGCATCTGTTGGTTTAATCCAAAATCCGGAATGGAACATGCAATTAGATTAGTCCAGATCTGCAGCGGTAAAACAAGGAAATAAAGGATTAGGCGCATGTAAAGGTGCTGGGAGGCAGGCGAGCAGAATCGTGACACAACGTTCATGGCCTTCACAACGTTCATGGCCTTCGCAATGTTCACTCTTATTAGAGACACGCAACTAGTTCTTGATAAGGTTTTCAGTCATGACGGGTTTAATAATGGTCTTTAGCAGCATTTGCTCTTCACCCGAGTAAATGGAATTATTCAATACACGTGAGTGCTACGCTTCCATTGTTCCCTTATTAAAGCTTTGACAGCTTCAGCTCGCTTCTGACTATACGCGAGTGAATAGGAAACTAGATATTGTTGCTGGCAGTGCTCGCACAAGGAATCGGAGCACCAGGTTTCACCCACGGCTTCTGTAACTCCTGCTCTGTGGGTAGCACGACTTCCACGACTTCCGTCACAACTTCTAGTGCTTTTGGCTTTGCAGGGACCACACCCTTCCTCGTTGAAGGTGTCTCCAGTCCAGCCACTCGTTTAAGGAGCCTCTCTCACTCCTGAGACCCGCGACTTGACAACAGCTCCTTGCTTCGGTCTCCGACACGTTCTCTGCACAGCAACCACGGCAATCAGTCTCACATGGGGAAAGACAGCCTTCCTGCACGCCTTCCACTGCGCAGCCTCTGCACTTCAGAGTTTGGGGGAACAGGACCCTCTCAGAATAAGCAGGTAAATCTGCTCTATCCAGGTTCCGGTGTCCCTCTGGTTGTCGCACTTCTGGCTGGTTTGCCAGCTTTGTGCCTTCTTCTTTTTGCCTCTACTGCTACCGCCCACACTTCAGTCACCGTTCCAGCTCCTTCTGATTGCCTGCACCTGAAGGGGCCTTTAATGCCTCCCAGATTCCTTCAGGTGTGGGCTTTTAGGCCTAATTGCCTGACTACTACTACTAAATGCCGCTTTATCCCTCTTCCTCCTCATCCCAGTACTTATGGGATTCTGGGACTTGTAGTCCCAATCACAAAGTTAGTTCTCTTAATTAATTTCTGATTTTTAAGGGTAGATTTAGTTCCCTTAAAGTTATTTAAGGATACCTTATTAGATTTTGTAATGACAGAGGAAGACAGTCTTTTTAAGGCAATACTTCTAGATTACTTTCCATGATACCTTTGGGAGTAAGGAAGGTGTTTATTTTGAAATACTTTGAAGGGTCTTTCTGTGGGTAAGCTTTGTTCAGGTTTTATAGTACTTGTGCCCAGAGCTACTGATTTTATGTGATTCAGGGACGTTATAATGACAATAAGCCATTACCTGTTTTGGCAATTTGTAAAGATATTCCCTTTCAAAGGACACATACTGGGCCTCATTAGGACCCTGGCGATAGCCGTGCCCTTGTGAAGGGCACGGCTGCTGCTGGTAATGATTATTTTCCGGGGCCCAGAAAAGGGTAATACCCGGGTCATGCCGACCTTGGCGGACCCGTTTATTGCCCTTTTCTGGGCTCGGGGAAAAAACCATTCCCCATTCCCATTGAGCCCTACAGGGCTCAATGGGAATGGGGAGGATGCTAACAACGGGCCTGTTGATGACAGACCCGTTGTTAGCATCCTGGACTGCTAGCAGGACCCACTAAGGATGCCTGGCCTGACCAGGCGTTCCTTAGTGGGTCCCGCAGCAGTCGTCGTAATAGGGCAGCCCGTAATGAACGGTGCTGGTCCCGTACCGGCACCGTTCATTACGGGACGGCCAGGGTCCTAATGAGGCCCACTGTGTTTTATCCCACAGGACCTCCTCACCACCCTGGTCCTTGTCTCCTCCCAAGTGATCCTCCCGCAGTAGACCACCCCCAAGGTCAGGATCAGGAAACGTCTGCCTTTCCCTGGCCACCTGAGAGCAGACTTCAGGCAAGGTTTCAGTGAGGGAGCCATAGGATTCTTCACAGCAGGTTCAGCAGACTGTGAGCCCCAGTTCTCCTGGTTAGCTGGGCAGTTCCTTATCCTTCTGCTGGGCCAGTCTCTCCTCCTTGCCTCTGTCAGGGATTCCACTGCCTCCAAGTAAGTGTCCCGATCTTCCCTCTTCTGGTTTTACTGGACTGGCTTCACTCCTTTCAAATGATTTGCCCAGGGACGACTACTCTCACACTTCTGAGTCTTCCCTTGCTTTTATATTGGCTCTGGCCAATGGGATTTGTGGAAAGACATTAGGAGTGATCATTGTTGCTCCTCGCCTCTTTCTCCTCTCAGTTGTTGGAAAGAGACTAGACTGCTGACAGTGGTTGCCATTAGGAGTGATCATCATTCCTCCATTCCTCTCCCTCGTCACAGTACTGAGAACGTGATCTTCATTGAGGTGACTCTTGTTCTTTCTCGTCTCAGTATTTTTTAGGGGAATGGTAAGAGGGGTACAATGTATGAGCCTGTTAGGGGAGAGATTGTTCTTAGGGTTGAAGGACAGTGGTTTAAGGTCTTTTGACTGCTGTAAATACTGTGTTCCATCTAGTGAGTCCATTTTACTCCCATTAGGATCGTCTCCACCCACATGGTCCTCCCTCAGGCAGCCACCCCCAAGGCCGGGATCAGGTAGTGGCTGTCCTTCCCAGGCCATATTGGGAAAGACCTTGCCAGGGCAAATAGTGGTGACAACACTGAATTCATCACACCGCCTTGGCGTCTTGCTTCTCTCATCCTGCCCTGGGGTCTTGCTTCTCTCACCCCGCCTCAGGGTCTTGCTTCTCTCACCCCCCTCCTTGGGATCTTGTTTCTCTCACCCCGCACTGGGGTCTCACTTCTCACCTCGTACTGGGGTCTCGCTTCTCTCACCCTACTTTGGGGTCTAATTTCTCTCACCCCGCCTTGGGGTCTTGCTTCTCTCACCTCGCCTTAGGGTCTTGTGGGGCCTTGCTGCCCACCTCCCGGTACGCCAGAGCCACTGTGTATCTCTGGTTTCCTGGCAGTGCTCTGCACGAGAGGTGAGCTCAACCAATGCTACTCTGCTTCTTCAGGCGCTTCACAATGTTCTTTAGCGGGTGTAGCTTGCCCTTTCTTCCCAGTGGCTTCCAGAGGGTGTGCTACTACGGCTTCTTGGTACGCCAGTTTCCTGCTACTTGGTCGGTGTACACTCCTGTACACTCTTCTGGGCTAAGGACTTCTGGCTCCTGGGCCAGCAGAGGTCATGAGCATTCCACTGCTTGCTGCATCATGCTTGTCATGCACTCTCTCTGACCTGCCACACCTGCCAGGAGGAAGTTCCTGGGTTTCTCCAGCTCCCGGGTCTCTCTTTTCCTTGATTCTTGTTCTGATTGACTCTTTATCCTCTATTCTGCTAAGGGGTGGGGCAATCCACTGTGCTCCTGTGTCCGGTGAGTACAGTGCATGATAAGGGGCAGAAACCACACAGACTTCCATATAGGAAGTTTCAACGAATCATACAGTGAACTCCCATGTAGGAAACAACGATATTGGGATCTCGAAGCAAGGGAGGATAACCTTACCTTTTTAGGAATGTCCAATTCTGTCCTGTAAGTGGGATCACTCCTAGTGGGATCCTGCTTGCCCTGTCCCCTAGGGGATGTGGGCTCACTTCCCTGGTCCCACAGAAGGTGGCTCTCCTTTGGTGAGTGGGGACAAATTCCCTGGATTCATCACACCAGGCTCTGTTCTTTCCAGCCTTCAAGTCCCTCCAATATGTTTCCTTCACTGTCCATTCATTATCTTCCTCATACAGCACCTCTTCTGGTCGTCACTCTATCAGCAGGTTTGTGTTTGCCTTGGCTTACCGACAAGGTCCTCCTCTCTCTTCTTTGTTGAAGGGGAAGCCAACATCATAAGTTTTCTGGAGCCTAGTATCCTCCACCTGTTTGCCTGACCATCTCTTTTACACTTCACTGCTGTGGAAAGAGCAGCCTTCATTTCCTCTCCTAGGGCAGTGTCAGCACCTACCAGTTTTCTTGTAATGTGCACTATGGCTTTGGAGTCTCTTCTCCAATTTCATCCACTAAGGGAAATGGGTTCAACCAGCAATATTTTATTTGCTTGTGTTGGAGCCATGTAGTATTTAATCTGCACTCTTTCCTCCTTGTTTCCTTAATATTCAACAGATCCTGCTTCTCAAAACATTTTCAGTTTTTTCTCTTTCACTTTGCATTCTACGACATTTTCCCATTATCGTCCCCAGTCCATTCTTAGACTTACCTCCTCTATGTACTCTATCCATTTGTACTTGTATTTGCTTTTCCACCCCAGAAATTATAGTCTTTGGACCATTCATTCCACCTGATATAGAGATTCATTGTGATTTTCAGGAACCCCAAATATTCTTAGATTGCACCTTCTCTCACGGTTTTCAAAATTATCCAATTTGTTTGCTAATTCCTTATGTTGTTTCTCTGAGTTGTCTAGCCTCTTCACATATTTCAGTCTTTGGATAGTTGGTTGTTTTCCATTACTTCTACTCTCTCCTCTTCCTTTTCAATGTTACCCTTCAGTTCAGCCATCAATGTTTGCATTTCTGACCTCATCTCAAACGGCTCTCCCAGTATGTCCTAAATGTCTTGTTTTTGGCAGTGCCCTCCTCAACTATCTTCTGAGAGGCTCCCTCCAGAGTAGACACTGCATCTTCTAATATCACCTTGGTGCCACGCCTTACACATTTCTGCAGCATATCTTTCAAAGTGGTGTGCTGGGCTTCACTGGGCATTCAGTGGGCACCTGCCTGAGCACTTATAATCAGTGCATCCTTGTGTGAGGAGAGCCCCCTGAGGGGTCTCTTGCATTTCATCATCGAGTCCTTGAGAACCTGGCTCTCTGCACCAAATCCTAAATCGTTAGCAATCCCTGAGGTATTTACCACCTAGATCTCACATTTCCTCACAGTGCTTACCTTGCTCGTGTTTAGAGGTGCTTTTAAAACAGCAGTCATTTCACAGCTGATCGCTTTCCGTATCTGGGGTCCTCATCCACCATCACTGTTTTCTCTTAGAGTACCTATTGCTCCCCCCTGTGTCGGTGCAAGTTCAAGATCAATATCCTTGTTAGCAAAGAAAGTTTTCAGTCTCACTTTGTGCAAGAATTGTTTTATCTTACTGGTCCGTTGCATAGCACTTAGGGTTTGCATTGGTACAAATGAGAGGCCTTGTTGTAATATTGACATCTCTGTATTGCTCAAATGACGTGGGCATAAATTAAATACAGGTAAGGGTACATTTACTATTGGTATGCCCTGTTGCAGGTCTGGAATTCCTGCTGGTCGGAGTTCTGTATTTGAACGTTGTGCCTGTTCTGTGTTGCCTGACCTTGTTGGAACATCCTGCGGCCACTTCGACCACCCCTTACCTGAAAAGGTTGCCCACCAGATTCAAAGCTAGGCCCTGAATGGTTATTCCCTCCATCCTCTCCAGAGTTACTTGATGAAGTGTCCAAAAAGGTAACCCATCTTTTTCTACCTTGACCAAAACTTTGGCCAGGGGTAACATAACATTTATTAGAGGCCTTAATAATTAAACATGAATCAACCACAGTAATATAAAACAGCACACACGCCTTTCACTATTCAACATATATACAGTTAAGTTTCGCCGAATACGGTAGAGGGGGAAAACACGGGCACAACCTGCAACAGAAGGGTAGGTTAACACAAATATAGCATTAGGAAGTTCTTCAGAATCAATCCATAACTTAAGCAGTTCAGCCCTACGAAGTGAGGAGCCTTCTTCTCAAAAGTACAGTAGTGCGTTGAAAACGTGCGATTGCGAGTAGTGAGAGAAAGCGGGTCCTCTTGAGGGAGCTGTATACGTTGAAGAAAGGGCTTGAGGGGATGAATAACAGTGTCCCACTATTCGAGGAGGGTCTACCCTTGCAGGCAGAGCGACTTTCGAGTTTTGGGAATAGAGAGGGAGTGCAGGCTAGCCCAGCTAAGGTGAGTATCTTTTTAGGGATTCTTGTGCATAAAGAACAATGGCTGTGCCAGCTGTGGCCACCGGCTGTGGCCAACGGTAAGTGTTGCAAGTCCTCTTCGACCCCCGACACCGTCCGGGCCAAGCTTTGCCAATCTAGGCCAGGTCGCTTGTTGGTTCAACCTCTGCAGTTGCATTTGGCTCCTGCACTCAGCAGCTGCGGGACGGGATAATCGTCCGTGGTGGGACAGTAGCCTTTTCTCAGCTCTCGATGATAATAGGACAGTTTCAGTGCAGCACATCTCAGGGCACAGGGTGGCAGGCAGGCAACTCCTACAACGACCATCAACACAGCAGGGTGACACAGGGACCTCAAATGCTCGCAGCATGGCACGCTCTCTTAAATCACGACCCAGGGGAGCTAGGACTATGACATTTTGCGGAATAGAGCCCAGGACCGCGAGCTGGCGATTCCTTAAGTCTCGAGTGTCGACTCGGGACAGTGGCGCTCCTCTGCGATATCCTAGGTTCGAGCTGGTCACTTCATTGGGTGGCCCAGGAACACTTCTGATGAGGCTCTTTGGGAGGGTAATTAGGAGGTGCGAAGAGTAGTTGTTTCCACTTCTCCAAAGGGTCGAAGCGCCCTTGCAGACCTTCGGTGATTGATGCAAAAACAGGGGTCTGATGGGACAACAGCGGGTTCAGGGTATCAAACCTTCCAGCATGTCTCTTGCGATTCCATGTGTCTGCTTTAGCATTTCAGGATACTTGGCTCCTTCTGTAGTTCGGAGAGAACTTCAGGTGATCGACTTCGAATGGATGCAGAACCCCTTCTCTTATCCAAGATTTGTTTCACGGTCAAATCTGGGATAAACAATCCAAGATCTGCTCTCTTACATGCACACCAGACGTGGGCCAATCACGGTCCATGGTGGTCCCAGTCATTCAGGCATACCAGACATACTGGCACCAGTAGTGTGGATTGGGACCAGACAGTCCCAATCCTCTTCCTGGGCACTAGCACAGGTCACATGCAGGAGCCCGCAAAAGGTGCGGTTTTCACATGAGGCTGCATGCCCAAATAAAGAATTCCTGGATCTGCTCAACCTGAGGGAAGGCAAAGGGACAAAATAGCCAAAGCACAGAACAAAAGACTTTGTGGCACAGCCATTTTCTGCACTTGCCACAGTCTTGAGCCAAATGCGGTAAACGCAATATAGTTTGTTATAAAGAAGTAAAAATACTATAAAAGTAAACTACTACCACCAGGTGGTCCTAGGCACACTTGTACAATCACCACAAAATCCTTACAGCGCGTCTAGGGCCATAAAACAAAGGACCCCTATGCACCGTACTGTAAGATAATTGACACATAGATAAAAAGTTACCAAGAAATGTCAACATAGTCAAAGACTAAAGGAAAAAGAGTTTCCCAGTACTGACAGTCTGAAGGACTTGTCAGTTTCCCCATAACAAATGGCCAAACACCCAGAGGAGCGCAGCTGAAGGCTGTGCTCTACTGTGAAAGGTCAGGTTAGGATAGCCAAACAAAAGCAAAAAGTTTGGGGGGTCCATAAATGGCGGGAAAATTGCACCTAAGTGAAATCTTTCCTAACACCAGCAAAAGAGAAAAAAATTAGAATCCTAGCCATGGGCGCCAAATGAAGCAAAGTTCAAAATGGCTGCTTTAAGACCTCCGTCTCAAACTTAAATGGGTGATAAACCCAGAGGAGGAACATGCCAATCTACATCTGCCTCCAGAGACTTCGAAAGTGAGCAGGACTTTGGATTGAGGAGCTCACCCGGAAGGAATGCTGACCTGGAGGCCATTGAGGACAGACCAAAGCATCTTAACTGGCACCACTGAGAGAGCAGTGATGAGTTGAAAATAGCGACAATCCGAGGAGTGTTACTGACTGACAGACTGAGGAGTAACTGCTCTTAGAAGACCAATAATCAGCGGCTGGAGCTCCTTGGCAAGTACACTTAAGTGAACACTGTAATGCTGAATGCTTGGATATTGAGCACGAAAACCTATAGCGCAGTGAGAAAATCTTTGCACGCTGAAATGCTGAACACCAGGATCTTGACTACATAAACCCATACAGTCATCTCTTCAAGACTGAACTAAGTACTGCTGCATCAAGGACTGTGCAAGCCCATAGTTTGTTGAGAACCCACTGAAGAACTGAACTGAATGTGGGGAAATTGAGTACAGGATCTCAAAGCCCTTTGAACAAATAGAGGAGTGCTAAAACTTTACATGTTGGGTAATCAAATCTCAAGTATCGAGCTATTGAACAGTGTCCTTGAAGAAAATGGATAGAAAGTCAGAAGAACCACCATAGACTGAACAATCTTAACCAATGCTAAGTGTGGCAAGTTACAGATCAACACTGTCCAACACATATCGACCCATCTATGTGCTGATTGCTTTAATCTCTCTGGCATCATTCTTGTTTTTTTCAGCCGACTGCACCTCGTACCCCTTTTTGGTCACCATATAAACACTGCCACTTACCCCCTGAAAAGGAGGATGAACGGGAATGCCTCCAGAAACATTTTTGAGAGTTCATTGAAACACCAGAAAATTGACCTAAAATAAATTTTAACCACTACCATATCCCTTCTGTATCTGATTCTTCATGAAAGATTTGGACAGCTAGAAGTTTGACCTGTCCAGAAATGGAAAGATTAATGGTGTAAAAACCAAGCGAATGATCTTTGGGTTTATTGTGTACTTGCAGTTTACCTGTACTAGCAGCAAATGAAAAGGTAATCTTTTCCCTGAGAGATACTTTAGTTTTCCCAATAGACAAATTTATGGACTCCATTTGCAGACTACTATCCATGATATGGGAATTCAAGGACAGCTGCACGTGATCGGGCTTGGAGGTTTTGCCCTCCGTCCTCTATCGTTCCCCCTTCATGTGCTTCATTAGTTCCTGTGTTGTGTTGGTTTGTTATGCCTGTGTTTTGCCAATTTCAGTCACATTTAGGATTATAATAAATGGTATTTGGGACTGCTAGGTCATGAGTTGAATTATTTTCCAAGGTTATGCTCACTGTTGGTTCTTTAAAATAAATGTAAAATAATTTTTTGCCAAATTTGATCCGGCCGTCATAATCTGATCTGAAAGATTTTTGTTATGTTTAAGCTGTATATGAATCATTGCAAAACATTAGCAGAAACAAAGAAAGCAAAACAATTTTAACAGTTATCAGCCACTGAAGGTGCTGGAGGCATGTTAGAACAAAAAATAGGCCATTTCTCCAAGGAAGTGTTTTTGAAATTGTTAAATTTGAATTTTCTGTGAAAGTGCAAGGCAGTCGATATATTTGTAAAGGATTGCTAGTGTTGCTCTTTACTTGCACAGTTGAATGGCAGCATGCAGTTTATGTTCAAAGAGGAGGAGGTGGTTGTCAGTGGGGGGTGTTCTACAAATTAGACATACCAGTTTCTACAATTACGCTGTGTGGTGGGTCGGAAGAAAGAGTCAGACACGTTAAGGACATTCTGTACTCGCTCTAAAAAAGAATATAAAAATAATGCCTATCTGTCCCTATTGCTAAAGGGAATACCCTACCTATCTAAAGGAAGTAAAGTTGCTCATCAGATGTCAGGAATTCCAAAGTAAATACGTACTCTGTCCAAACTAGCTCTATCGGACCCTACCACGAAATATAACTTAAGTAAATAGGCCAAGAGAATGTCTCTTCTTCCCTTGGTTTTCTCTTCTTCGTGGATAATCTTTTTATACACAGGTTTCTTTTTGGTGCATATAATTCTTTGCGTAATCTCCTTTGATAGTCTCTCTTATCAACTCTTTTAGTTCTTCAAATTTACTCTTGGGTCCTGCGCTCTCTGTGGCCCTATCTTTGGAGTACTTTTCTTTCCAGCAGTTCCTCACACCCTTGTCATCACATATATGTTCTTCCCAGTCTGTTTGCTCAGGTTTTCCTAAATTATGTTCAGCGTGATTCACTTTTAGGCTTTTCTTGCCAAGGATTCTCTCTCTGAGGCTGTCTGCTTTTTTTATCTTATTCATTGGCAAGCTTTATCTTGTCTTTCTCCTTATGTGTTTCTGGATTGTATTTTCTCCATCCTTCAATTCTGCCGATATAGGGTGGTTGCACTTCCTCCCAGGGATTTAGTTCCTAGTCTCTGTTGTCTCCTGACCTGGGTTGATTAAATCTCTCCTTTATATATTGTTCAAATCCCTCATAAACTACTTTATTCAATGCTATCTCGTCCTCAGGACTGGGACAAGTTTCTCTCTTCAAATGACGTCAGTCTTCCCCGACTGTGTTGTGTGTTCTTCGCTTTCTTGGATTTTTACAGTTCCTTTCATTCCATTTTATATTTTCTCTCTCGTCCTTAATACGGGATGTGTTTCTTCACACATATGATTCCCCAGCGGCCTCCCGCTATCCTCGATCCTCTGTAACTCTTGTGCGGGGAAAGGTTACAAGGCCTGGCTCTCTCAGGGGTACTGCTTCTTGCTCTCTTCTCGCTGCCCGGATTCCCGTTCTTGGTTCCTCGTTGGGCACCTGCCATCTACAAACACTGGTGAGTGGAAGCCATTCAGGCTTCCCGTCTCAGCACTGTTCTTCGGGCGTCCTGCCTGCCCACCACTCTGCAAGCGTGGTCAAGCCACTACCGGGTACTTCTTCTCTCTGTTCCTTCTCGTATCACTTCCTTTGCGGTTTCATATGCCGGGCCTCTGGCGTCTCCCACTGTGTTTCTCTGGCTCATCCAAAGTCATGTGCTCCGCGACTTGCCTTGACTCAACCTTCACACGGCGTGATGATATCAGGGTGCTTCAATGGTAAATAGCACTCTCTTTCTCTCCTTCTGCTCTGACTTGTCACAGTTAAATACACGTCTCTGGTTAAAGAGACATCTTCCTTTCTTTTTCCACATATATTTCTTTTTACATTGTCTTCAGCCAAACATAAAGTTGCCATATTACTCTTCATAGAATATAGTTCCATATATGCAGCTATAGTAGTTGACTTAGAGAATTCCTCACAGGAATGGGAGTCCTTGTCCCCCAAAGGGGGAGCCTCTCCCGGTAAGGTCCGACTTGCTTTGAGCCCTAGGTGGGGTCTCGTGGAGTGGGCTCACCTCCCTAACCTTACAGAGGGAGTCTTGGGGAGAAGGGAAAAATACCTGTGATTTGTCATAGTTGTTAGGGGTATATGGAAAGTTGGGTGGTGTAGTTGCTGGCATGGGGGTGCATTTGGTGAAAAGGGATTAGGGATTCCCAGTTTCGGGACTGGGTCTGGGAATTTTTATATCAGTCGGGGAATGTGATGCGGCCAGGGATGGGTCTGTAAGTGACAGGGTAGATTTGGAAACACCATCATTGGCAGTCAATGTGGAGGTTAACCTAGTGAGGGAAGAGGTGGAGCACTGGGCTCATCGTGCTGTAGAACTGTTAAGAGTAGATTTCTGGTGTGTTTTGCACTCAAGTCTGGAACTGTGAATTCTACAAGACTGTCCATTTAGTTAATTACCTTTGCAGTGCATGTAGCTCTACTGTACTAGCCACAATTGTATTTCCAAACCCAGTGTTTATGCAAATGTGCCATTGTCTCATTTAGATTTATGTAGCAGAAGCGATATGGCTCCAGAGACTTTCTGCTTGCAACTGGCCCCTAGTACCACATCTCAGGGCTTCCAAGTGTCCTCAGATGTCCACACTTTCCCTTGAATATCCTTCTTAGATACACCTGCTTTTTCTTAAAGTCCTCTAGGGAGTTTGCAGAAATGCCTTGACTGTCATTGACCCATTCTTTTCAAGGCCTTGCCACACTGTATTAATGCATTTAGTTAACTTTGTGGTGGTTTTGTTCCTTCACCACCTTGCTGTCATGCTCTCTCGCAAATCTTCCATACTTGCTTTCTTCTGTGTTTCATACTGCTCGTGCTTTGCTTTCAACTAGATAATAGCTGAATTTCACATACATTTGTCATCAGGCCATAGGTTTGCCAAAGGTTTTGATTCAGTTTGGTATGCAATATTTGTGATCTTTCACTTTGCCACTTGCATATTATATTGTCCTTAATTTTCTCCCAACCCAATACTTCGGGTTTTGTTTCATTGTGCACATGCTGTTCCAGTCATTCGGCATTCATCTAGCTTTCCCGACAGCTCCGGCTATGTACCTCTGACCATGGAGGCTCCCAAGCCTGTAGTTTTCTCATTGCCCGCCTGGCCCGGGGCTCCACAGTTCCTTGGAGTTGTCTGCCGGCGTCCTGGCTCTCCTGCAGGACCCAACACGGCTGCCTCCTCGCATATAGGATTCCCTGCTGATCTGTATGCTGCTGGTCTCCTCCCTTTTTATACACCTGCAACCACTTGACAGGTTGCAGGTGTCGGTTCCAAATTGTAATTGCCTGGCCGCTATTAGCGAAGCTCTTGGGACATGCCTAACCTTTACAACACTCTGCAGGCCTCTTCTACGTCTCGGTACTACAGTGGTGAATTGACTTACTAGTGGCCAGTACCCCTAGTTGCCTCTTCCTTGTCACAGTACTATAGTGGCTTGAATGAGGGGAGATGTTTTGCAATAGCCCATAAAGACTGGGGGAGGGTTAGGTTGGTACTCACAATGGAAAGGGGGATACCATGTCTCGCCTGTCGATACTCTTCCAATCCCCAAGTACCCTCCAGCCAGGTGATTCTCTCTCACTTGTCCACCCCCAGTGTCAGGATCCAAAAGTGATGGCCTTTCCCTGGCCACCTGAGAAGAGGATCCAAGGGGAGTAGGTGTGAGGATACCCTCAGGTTTCTCACAGGTTACAGAAGAGTGGATCAAGGTGACCCTGACCAAACCAAATGAAGAGAGATCCATTGTTGAGCATTGGAAGCCAGAGTAGGGGTCCTCTTGATACACTGGATGCAGCCCCCAGCTCCAGAGAGAGTTCCTTCTTTTCTGGTGCCTACCACTCATAAGACAACCTATCTGATGCAAATGTCTAAGGGTTGGGAGGGGAAGAATAGGCCACATGAAGGGGTGAGGAATCCAGAGGAAGGAAAAACCAAAAGGAGCAGGGGAATCTGAGCACTCCTCTGCCACTGTGGTACAGTGAGAATTACCCTCCTGGCATGGAGCATGTTAGGAAAGATTTCGTAATTGTAGGTAATTTTCCTTCCATGTGGCAACCCCTAAACATTTTGCTGTTGTTTTTCACCTTGTTCTTGACTTTGCCAGAGAAGTGCAGCCTTCTGCCGCACTCCTCTGGGCTTTCGCTCCTTTCTTACGGGGAAACTGACATGCCCTTAAGACTGTCAGTACCGGGGAACGCTGTTTCCCTTAGTTTCTTTTATCATGTTGCGGCTTTCGTGCAACATGACACAAGAGGGCACTGTAAGCTAAGTTACAGCTCTCTTGGGTCTCTAGCCTTCTACAGGCCCTACATACTCGTTTAGGATTGTATCTGATCGGTGCAAGTGATTCAGGGACGGGAATGGTGGCAGCGATCGTTTCTTGTGTTTTGAGCTCCTTTTGGCGTTCTAAGCGCGTTTTCCGCGCTTAACCCAAAATGGTGGCCTGGCTCCCAAAATGGCCAGACCACAAGGCTCCTTTGTCCTGTCCGCTGACCGTCTTGCTCCCTTCACCTTCCCCAGGTCGAGCCGACCCGGGGCCTTCCTTATTTGGGCATGTACTTTCCCACGAAACACGGATGCTTTCGCAGGCTTCTACATGTCTTGTGTGTGCCTCCAGGATGTGGGCTGGGATGTCTGGTCCCAATACACATCCTGGGTGCCAGAGAGTCTAGGGTGGTGTGAATGCATGGGACCACCGTGGTCCGTGATTGGTCCACGAATGGTGTGAGTGTTGATAAGCGGATCTCCCATTGGGTCCCCTCCGTTTTGGCGCGAAGGGAACCGTGGCTAAGAGGGGGCTGGAAACACCACTACCATGTCGATCTCCTGAGTTCTCATGAACGAAGGAATACAGGAGCCAAGTATCCTGCAACCAAGAGGCTGAACCGAGGAATCGCTGGTGACCCGCTGAAGGACTTCTCCTCTGCACTGCTGTCGTCTTGTGAAACCCTTTTCACCTTTGATCGAACCAGAAGGCCTGTACTGGTACTTCGACCCTTGGAATAGCGGGAACAGCTATTCTCAGCATCTTCACCATCTCCTGCCAGTAAGCCTTCGGAAGCGTCTCTGGGCCATCCAGCTGACTGACCAGCTTACACGGGAGTCTTGCTCTGTAACCGCCGCCAGGTTGTGTAGTATTTCGAGTCCTTGTCACTCTCACACGCTTCGTACACTTGGCGTTCCCAGGTCTGAAGTGAGTAGTGTACATTTAGCTCAGATACACACGGCCTCTCCGTTGCCCTGCTGTGGTAACAAACTGTGCGGGTTTCTTGGATTGGGACGTCTTTTTACTCAACGCGACGACGAGGCGTTCCCTGCTCTTCTGAACCTGCCAGCTACTGAAACGGACGCGGAGAAGCCTGGGTCTGCTTGCATCGGGGTATCGGTGAGTAGCATAGCTAGGATCTGGTCGCCCTCCTGCAGGAGCCCATTGCTTTTCCCCGCTGTGTCAAACAGCACCCTTTTCCGTACTCGCGCTCTGCTTCTGCCCACTGTGGAGGCTGCGCTTGAGTCGCGGAACTTGTTCTTCTTCTTTTGTGCACTAAACTGAACTGCCTGATTTCCCTCGAAGAGCTTCTCCTTTTGCCCGTTGGCACCAGCGCGTGCAGGTACTTTTGAGCACAAGGCTCCACTCTTCGCAGGGCTCAGACTTCCATCTAGTTAGGTGCCTCTGAAGGCGAACTGGGTCTAAGCATTATTGCGCACTGCCTGTTTTCCCTCCCTTTTAGGTGGACTACACATTTCGTGCATATAACGCTTGAGACTGTCGTATTTGTATATATATTGTGTTGATATGGTATGTGTTGGTTTACTATCGTTATATTGTGATTTTCTCGCTACGGTCATTGTTTTAAAGGCCTTGGAATAAATGTGTATATATTTTTAATATAACAACTGTTTGGAGTAGTTTGTAAGTGATCTTGCTTTGTGTGCTCATTGCGGGCTTTCAGTCACCCTCACCCCTCTTGAGACCTAGTCTTGACCGCCGCGATCGCTACCTTGATTGGTCTGGCTCGTCCAGAGGTTACCCTGTTCCAAGTAATTAGGTTGGCCTTCTGAACTTCTGCGCCACCAGGACAGAGTTCAGAAATCCGTCTTAACAAATTGGTGTACAGCGGTGGGATACGACTGAAGGTATCCAGTGTTGCGCACGAACTAAGGCATTTCAGGTTATTCCAACCAGGACACGTAGTGAATTGTTGTAGTATAACTTTAAAAAGGCCATAGTCCTATCTAACAGTATGGAAACAAATACCTTGTTAACTTTAAATGCTTCCAAATCAGAAACATTGAAAAAGATGTGTGCGGAGAGAGGTGTTTCCTCTCAAGGCACGAAATTGGAAATGATCCAAAGAATCGTGGCGTGGCAAGAAGCGCAGCTTGACGCTATAACTTCTGAGGACAGTGCGGAAGGAGGTGGGGCTGCTCTCACTGGTAGAACCGACGGTTCTACCGCTGCACTGATCCATCGCGACCACGAGGACAGGGAGGATGAGATGTCTAATGTTTCCTCTGCCAGTGCTGATGGGGAGGCTATGCTTGAATTCAAGAAGCAAGAGCTGTGGTTTAGGCAGCAGGAGCTTGAATTCAGCATAGCCAAACTAAAAATCGAACAGGCAGAAAAACAAAAAGACAGGGATTACCAGTTGGAACTGGCCAAGCTTCAGGTTGCAAATGGGTCCAAGGGTCCTGGACATGGGTCTGGGGCCTCCTCTCATCCACGGTTTCTGAAAGATCTGCTCAGTGTGTATGAGGAAAGGAATGACATTATGGACTGGCTGAATGCGTTTGAGTACGCATGCGAAGTTCAACAAGTTGACAATGCTGATAAGATTTCCTGGTTACTCAGCAGACTGCCCCATTCTGGCTGTAGTGCCATTATGGAAATGTCGAAGGCTGAGCGAGCTGATTTCGCAATGTTAAAGCAAACTCTCATTTTAAAGTTTGGGAAGACTCCGGCCCAATATTTGAAACGTTTCAGAAAGTATAAGAAAAAGGAAGGTGGTACTTGGGTATCTTATGTCACTGAGTCCTTGAAAAACTTAACTGGCTGGGTCGAAGGTTATAAGGTTTCTACCTTCGAAGGCATGATAAATCTTGTCATGCTGGAACACATTTTTGCATCTTCTTCCCCGGAGCTTAAGCAGCATTTGGCCGATTCGAAGGAGATAGATCCTAAGAAGCTGGCCATTGCAGCCGACTTATGGGTGTCACATCGAGTGTCCCATAAGGACAAAACTCATCCTGGTAAGCAGGAGGAAGGGAAAAAGTCCAAAGATAAGGAGGGTGGAGAATCTGATAAATCTTCTTCTCATAAGGGCCACAAAAAGAAAAATAAGGGTAAGACACAAGAGAACTCACAGGGTAGTGGAGGTCAGCCTCCGAAACAGAACTCTGCTTACAATAAGCCTCCCTATGTAAACGGACCCAATGGCTCTTGTTTTGCTTGGGGAGCAACTGACCACGTGAAGGGGGATCCCCGGTGTAAGGTTAGACCTTTGGGGGTCCACTCCGCTAATTTGGCCTTCTCCTCCTACGAGGAAGAAGAGATTACAGGAGCATCCTTCTCCTCAGACTCATTTCCCAGCGGGATAGAGGCTGAGGTAGTTTTAGTGTCCCTGGGTACCTGGGAGCCTAAAGTCACAGAGGCTTATGCTAGGATTCCGGATAATACCAAGCACTACTTTAAAGACAGTGTGCTGATCAATGGAGTAGATACTCCAGCTCCTAGGGATAGTGGGTGCAGTCGCACTGTAGTGGATTCTACCTTGGTAGACTCAGAGGAAGTTGCCAGAGCTACTCTGATGCCCACTAAGTTGGCTGACGGCCCACTCCGCATGTTCCCAGTAATACCTGTAAATCTTACTTTAAATGGTACAGCAATCAGGATTCCAGTGAGCATTCAGAGAAACGTCCCGGGAAAGGTCTTGTTAGGTAATGATCTCGGAGCTTTAGGGCTCGTAGGAGACACTGCCGAAAGACCCTACACACGGTCTCAAGCACGGGCAGCATTGGCCAAGACCAATACGCCGCCCCAGCCGAAGGGGAAACCCAAGGCGAAAGGAGTCGACAAGTCAAGACGAGGGAAAGAGAATATTCCCCCGAGCTCGCCTACCACTGCGGTGGAGGAAGTTGGTCAATCGCCCGGGCCTGACGAGGAGGTGGCGATGCCTGAAGTATTTGACCCCAACGATCATCCTGAACTAAAAGACTTGTTAGTTGAAGGAAGTCCTGATAGGGACGAATTCAGTAAAGGCCAACGTGAGTGCCCATCTCTGGAAGGCCTAAGGAGACAGGCCTGCTTCCAGCTTGAGGGTGAACCTCCTGGGACGCATAGGATTTATTGGGAAGGTGGACTCCTGTATAGTGAGCCCACAGAGTCTACAGAAGGAGACCATAGGAGGTTGGTGGTTCCCCTTGCTGTTAGGCCCTTCCTCCTGCAGTTGGCGCATGAAGTTCCCCTTGCTGGTCACCTTGGTATGAAGAGGACCAAGCAAAGGTTATCCATGCACTTCTACTGGCCCAAGATGGGGGTGCAAGTAGAAAGTCACTGCAGGAGTTGTGCTTCCTGCCAGTTGTCTGGTAAGGTTGGCGCGACAATCCAAGCTCCGTTGGTACCGCTCCCAGTTGTGGGGGTACCATTTGAAAGGGTAGGGATCGACATCGTTGGTCCCCTTGACCCGCAAACATCCTCGGGCAATAGGTTTATCCTGGTGTTGGTCGACCATGCAACCAGATATCCTGAGGCCATCCCATTGAAAACTGTAACTGCCAAGTCAGTTGGAAAAGCTTTACTTGGCATATTTACTGGGGTTGGCTTCCCTAAAGAAGTTGTGTCGGATCGTGGCAGCAACTTCAAGTCGAAGAATAAGCAGGCTATGTGGAAAGAATGTGGGGTAACCTACAAGTTCTCTTCTGCATACCACCCCCAGACCAATGGTCTGGTGGAACGTTTCAGCAGAACGTTAAAGAGCATGATTGGGGCTCTGTAGGAACCTCAGAGAAGAAAATGGCATCTTCTTTTATCATGCTTACTGTTTGCCTACCGAGAGGTACCACAGGAGGGTGTTGGCTTCAGCCCCTTCGAACTTCTGTTCGGTCATCCCGTACTGGGACCCTTAGCCATCGTCCAAGAGGGATAGGAGATGCCCACTCCCCCTGTTACTACCAACGTAGTTGATTATGTGCTAGGGCTCAGAAAACGGATGGTACCTCTGATGGGCTTGGCTAGTGATAAATTGAAGGCAGGACAAGCGCTGGTGAAACATTGGTACGACCAGAAAGCTTCCCTCATCAACTTTACACCTGGTCAGCAAGTCCTGATCATGAATCCCATAAGGCCTCGAGCTTTACAGGACAAATGGTCAGGCCCTTACACAGTGGTGGAACTATTTAGTGGACCTTGGAAGGCCTGGACAGGCTCCAAAAGTGTTTCACGTGAATAGGCTGAAGGCTTTCGTCCCAAGAGTCGAAATCGCAGCACTGCTACTGGCTTCAGATGTTGAGGAAGAGGAGTCTGAACCTCTCCCCGACCTGTTCCAAAGCGGTCCTTCAGATGGCTCCTTTGAGGGTGTCCGAGTGGCCCCTCACCTGACTTCTGATCAGCAGGCTGAGGTGAAAAGTTTGCTTAGGCAGTTTTCCCCCCTGTTTTCACAGTCGCCTGGTTTGACACCTTGGTGCAAACATAACATAGACACAGGAGACAGTGTACCTACCAAAAGTAGGGGATACAGGATGTCAGACAAAGTACGGTCTTATATTAAGACCGAGGTCAACAAGATGTTAGACCTTGGGGTGATTGAACCCTCTAGTAGTCCTTGGTCCAGCCCTGTGGTTTTGGTTCCAAAGGCAGGCACTTCTGAATTGAGGTTCTGCGTGGATTGCAGGGCTCTGAATGCTGTCACCAAGACAGATGCACACCCCTTGCCTCGAACAGATGAGCTGGTGGATACTTTGGGTGTCTCCAAGTACCTCAGCACGTTTGACCTCACTGCTGGCTATTGGCAAATAGCTTTAGCAGAACATGCCAAGGAGAAGACAGCATTTTCTACTCCAGACGGCCTTTACCAATTCCGGGTAATGCCGTTCGGGTTGAAGAATGCACCTGCCACTTTCCAGAGGCTTGTGAATCATGTGTTGAATGGGTTGGACGAATTCTGTCTTGCATATCTGGACGATATAGCAGTTTTCAGTGCCACCTGGGAAGACCATGTGAAACACCTCGGGATTGTGCTCCAGGCTCTTCAGAAAGCACACCTGACCATAAAGGCTAGTAAATGCCAGATTGGACAAGGCTCAGTGGTTTACCTTGGACATGAAGTAAGTGGAGGGAGGATACAGCCTCTTCCCAGTAAAGTACAAGCAGTACAAGACTGGCCTACCCCCACTACGCAAACCCAAGTGAGAGCCTTCTTAGGACTCACGGGGTATTACCGCAATTTTGTGGCAGACTATGGCACCATAGCTGCCCCTCTGACTGCCCTCACAACTCCGAAGAAACCCAAGAAGGTAACTTGGACCGACGAGTGTGAGAAGGCCTTCAATGGCTTAAAAGACTCCTTGTGCCAGGCCCCTGTCCTCAGGGCCCCTGATTATCAAAGACCTTTTATCGTGCAGACGGACGCCTCTGACACTGGGATAGGAGCTGTACTATCACAAGTAGATGAGAAGGGTAAGGAACACCCTATTGGTTTTATTAGCCGCCAGCTTAAGGACAGAGAGCTCAGATGGTCCACGGTAGAGAAAGAACGTTTCTCTGTTGTGTGGGCCCTAAGGAAGCTGAGGCCCTACCTCTATGGGACCCACTTCACTGTGCAAACTGACCATAAGCCCTTAAAGTGGTTAATGAACATGAAGGGGGAGAATCCAAAGTTGCTTAGGTGGTCCATAAGTCTACAAGGCTTCGACTTCACTATTGAGCATAGGCCAGGTGTTCAACATAGCAATGCTGATGGGTTGTCCAGAATGTTTAACCGACCTGAACAAGAGACTCATCCAGGGGTGGATTAGTTCCCCCTGTCCATAGTCTGGGAGGGGCGAGTGTTAGGAAAGATTTCGTAATTGTAGGTAATTTTCCTTCCATGTGGCAACCCCTAAACTTTTTGCTGTTGTTTTTCACCTTGTTCTTGACTTTGCCAGAGAAGTGCAGCCTTCTGCCGCACTCCTCTGGGCTTTCGCTCCTTTCTTACGGGGAAACTGACATGCCCTTAAGACTGTCAGTACCGGGGAACGCTGTTTCCCGTAATTTCTTTTATCATGTTGCGGCTTTCGTGCAACATGACACAAGAGGGCACTGTAAGCTAAGTTACAGCTCACTTGGGTCTCTAGCCTTCTACAGGCCCTAGATACTCGTTTAGGATTGTATCTGATCGGTGCAAGTGATTCAGGGACGGGAATGGTGGCAGCGATCGTTTCTTGTGTTTTGAGCTCCTTTTGGCGTTCTAAGCGCGTTTTCCGCTCTTAACCCAAAATGGTGGCCTGGCTCCCAAAATGGCCAGACCACGAGGCTCCTTTGTCCTGTCCGCTGACCGTCTTGCTCCCTTCACCTTCCCCAGGTCGAGCCGACCCGGAGCCTTCCTTATTTGGGCATGTACTTTCCCGCGAAACACGGATGCTTTCGCGGGCTTCTACATGTCTTGTGTGTGCCTCCAGGATGTGGGCTGGGATGTCTGGTCCCAATACACATCCTGGGTGCCAGAGAGTCTAGGGTGGTGTGAATGCCTGGGACCACCGTGGTCCGTGATTGGTCCACGAATGGTGTGAGTGTTGATGAGCGGATCTCCCATTGGGTCCCCTCCGTTTTGGCGCGAAGGGAACCGTGGATAAGAGGGGGCTGGAAACACCACTACCATGTCGATCTCCTGAGTTCTCACGAACGAAGGAATACAGGAGCCAAGTATCCTGCAACCAAGAGGCTGAACCGAGGAATCGCTGGTGACCCGCTGAAGGACTTCTCCTCTGCACTGCTGTCGTCTTGTGAAACCCTTTTCACCTTTGATCGAACCAGAAGGCCTGTACTGGTACTTCGACCCTTGGAATAGCGGGAACAGCTATTCTCGGCATCTTCACCATCTCCTGCACAGTAAGCCTTCGGAAGCGTCTCTGGGCCATCCAGCTGACTGACCAGCTTACACGGGAGTCTTGCTCTGTAACCGCCGCCAGGTTGTGTAGTATTTCGAGTCCTTGTCACTCTCACACGCTTCGTACACTTGGCGTTCCCAGGTCTGAAGTGAGTAGTGTACATTTGGCTCAGATACACACGGCCGCTCCGTTGCCCTGCTGTGGTAACAAACTGTGCGGGTTTCTTCGATTGGGACGTCTTTTTACTCAACGCGACGACGAGGCGTTCCCTGCTCTTCTGAACCTGCCAGCTACTGAAACGGACGCGGAGAAGCCTGGGTCTGCTTGCATCGGGGACCGGTGAGTAGCATAGCTAGGATCTGGTCGCCCTCCTGCAGGAGCCCATTGCTTTTCCCCGCTGTGTCAAACAGCACCCTTTTCCGTACTCGCGCTCTGCTTCTGCCCACTGTGGAGGCTGCGCTTGAGTCGCGGAACTTGTTCTTCTTCTTTTGTGCACTAAACTGAACTGCCTGATTTTCCTCGAAGAGCTTCTCCTTTTGCCCGTTGGCACCAGCGCGTGCAGGTACTTTTGAGCACAAGGCTCCACTCTTCGCAGGGCTCGGACTTCCATCTAGTTAGGTGCCTCTGAAGGCGAACTGGGTCTAAGCATTATTGCGCACTGCCTGTTTTCCCTCCCTTTTAGGTGGACTACACATTTTGTGCATATAACGCTTGAGACTGTCGTATTTGTATATATATTGTGTTGATATGGTATGTGTTGGTTTACTATCGTTATATTGTGATTTTCTCGCTACGGTCATTGTTTTAAAGGCCTTGGAATAAATGTGTATATATTTTTAATATAACAACTGTTTGGAGTAGTTTGTAAGTGATCTTGCTTTGTGTGCTCATTGCGGGCTTTCAGTCACCGTCACCCCTCTTGAGACCTAGTCTTGACCGCCGCGATCGCTACCTTGATTGGTCTGGCTCGTCCAGAGGTTACCCTGTTCCAAGTAATTAGGTTGGCCTTCTGAACTTCTGCGCCACCAGGACAGAGTTCAGAAATCCGTCTTAACAGAGCAGAAGCCTCTGAATGAGGGGAAATGGAGGAAAGAATAGAGCCGGGCATGAGGCCAGGCTGACGACAGGGCATCTGGCTGCAGAGCACCATGGTCCCTTGAGAATGAGAATAAAATGGGAGGAGAGAGTGTCCATCTGAAAGGCAAAGATGTCCTCCAAGGAGAGCCCAGGTGGGAGCAGATAAGATGGAAGTTCCGAAAGGACAGGGACTACACTGATGAATGAAATGGACAGCACAGCATGTCCTCCTGCCTGCCAGCCCGGTTGTTCAGGATGCCTGGTAAATAAATTGTCTTTATCAAGAAGAGGTGAACCTCTGTCCAGCCCATTATCAGAGTTGCCACTTCCCGGGGGGGGAGGGGTAATGCGTCCCTCCCTGACGATTGATGTAAACCATGGAGACCTGGTCGTCTGTGCAAAGAAGGACTTGTTACCCTTCAGGATAGGGAGCAAGGGCACAAAGTGCCTCCAGATAGCTAGCAGTTCCCTACATATGGAAGATGTCTTGCTGGCTGAAGCTGGCCAGCTCACCTAGATGGAGAACTGATTGAATCTGGCACCCTAGCCAGCCCATCTGGTTTTGCTCTTGAGAATGATGGGTTTGGGAGGAACCAGGAGAAATCCAGGCAGAAGTCCAAAAGCCAACATTCCATCTTCTTGGTAAGGTCCCTTATCATGGGATCACTTAATTCTCAGAGACAGCCACCTAGTGAGTGAGAAGGTGTTTCATCAAGCGCCTGATACAATGCCTTGCCCAAGAAACAATGAAGATGGTATTTGTCAGATCACCCTGCACAGTCAGCCACTGGAGTGCAGGGGCTCCCTCAGAGCAAAGAAGTGATGAGTCTGGTCCTCTGCTTGATTGCTATGACTGGAGGGAGAGACTGTATCCATCTAAGTTTTGAACAGGCCTTCCAGAAACTCCAGGCTCTAGGACAGAGATGGGGATAATTTGTAGATGCCGAGGAGCCAGCCAAAACATGCAACAGTAGGAAAGGCCAGGTTTTTGTTCAGGAGGACCTGATCCCAGGATGGGGCATGAATCAGCCAATCATCCAGGTATGTTTGTTTGGCCATACACTTCTGATGGAGGAGCGCCAGTGGGGTCAGGACTTTGAAGAAAACTATTGGTGCTGATTTGGGCCAAAGGGGAGTACCTGAAACTCGAACCAGGGTCCTTCACTGCATATTGCAGGTACACTGGATGGATAGGGACATGGAAATGAGCATCTTCCAAATCAACTTCCATGAGGAAATTGTCTGGCGCTACCAAAGGAATGATGATCTGGAGAGTCTCAAAGGGAATGGGCTGGACAAGCACATTGCTCCTCTTGAAGTCTGCTCTGGCTTTCCATACTGTCGTTGGTTTCCTTACTAGGAACAGGATGAAGAAGACAAATGCCTGTTAGTTTGGCCATTCAACTGACGGCATAGCCCAATTGGTCCTAAATGCCCTCATGCAGCGCCACCTTCCTTGCTGGATCCCTGGTCCAAGCAGTAACCATTAGACTTGATTTTGGAGTGAATGATAGGAACTCTTGCAAAATCGCTGCTGTTGTGTCTCCAATATGCCATGTGTTAGCAATTCTGATGCCGTAGCTGAGCTTGATGATTCCTCTGTGCCAAGGATTGCTCTTGCCCACACTGCACCTGAACACTGTGTCTCTAATATGCTGTGTATTAGCAATTCTGATGCCGTAGCTGAGCATGATGATTCTTCTGTGCCTAGCTTTGCTCTTGCCCAAACCTAAAGCGAGTACTTTTATTCCATCATTAATACTGATGCCACAGCCAAGCATTACAACCTCATTGTGCCTTGAACTGCTAACAATAACACTGCAGCTCAATACTATGACCTCAACCCATCATGCACCCCCCCCTATTGACGTACAGTACATAAGCCCAACTAACATACCTCCATACACCACCCTGAGTGAGCCCAATACTTATGGCCCTGCATTGCTCGACAAGCACCACGAGGAGACCATACTACGCTGAATTCCATTAGGAACAAGCTTCCCCACTGTTGCAAGCGCAAACCCTACTACTCGAATGATATAACACAAGCCCACACTGCCAAAATCGCCAGGTCGGTTGAAGCCGACCAAACCAAGCCCCCTGCCTTCGCCTTTAGACCCAGCTAAAACAGACAGTATCAAGGGCAGACTCATCAACGCCAGATCACTACTAGCCCATGCCCTTGACATCTCCAACCTCATCCCCACTAACCAACTAGACCTATTGGTGGTGACAGAAACCTGGCTAACACTATCGCTAGCCATCCCAGAGGGCTTTACCATCTTTAGAAAAGACAGAACTTCAGCCAAAGGAGGCAGAGTCTTCTTGATCACAAGATCCTCTCCGTCCTTCAGAGAAGCTCTGGACCAACCCTTCCCATCAGGGGAACTACTCTCTCTCAAACTTTCCCTTACCAACACTGCCACCATCACATTCCATATACTCTACAGATCTCCAGGCCCACTCTTATCCTTTGATGAGGACAGCTCTCCTGCTATCCAGGGACACCAAGCCTTCATCCAGAATCATCTTACTAGGTGACCTAAACCTCGGCCTGCATGACAACGCAGACCCCAATGCAACCGTCATAGAAAACACAATTGCAGCACAAAGCTTCACACAGCGCATAGACCAGGCCACACACGACAAAGGCCGAATCTTAGATTGGCTTGCTGACTTGACTGGGCTGACAACCATCTTAGCCAACATCCCTTGTCCTTGGTCAGATCACAATGCCATCATCTTCACCATACCCAAACATACTACATCTAAAGTAATACTTCACCTAGCACCAGCCACCCTCGCCAGAAATATGCGAAACATCAACAGTGCCAACATGCTTCCCTTGTTAGGCCCCATCACCAAGTACAGCCATGGACCGAACAATCCAGCCGCACTTCTAGACCTGTAGAATGCCACCATCCTTCAAGCCATGGACAAAATTGCCCCACTCAAGTACCACAAACCCAATACTCACCTTAACTCCTGGTTCAGACCCAACCTTAAAGAACCAAGAACCAATAAACGAGCTGCAGAGTCGCGCTTGAAAGACACTCCCACCAAAGCCATTAGAGATCTCTGACTCATCTCTGCAAAACTTTACAAACAAGCCATACTCCAAGCAAAGAGCCTCACGTATAATGAGCGAATAGCTAATGCCAAATCTGGATCCAAAGAACTCTTTACTTTACTAAGGGAACACCAACTAGTCCTCCTGAAACCTGCCAGAAAGATGAAACCTGGTGCACCAATATCCAAAAAGCACTCAATGCTTCAAACTAAAATAGCCAGCAAAAAAAGACAAGGGCCCTCATTCTGAGTTTGGAGGTAAGTACCGTGCCTTACCGGCACGGCGCAAATAGCATGTCCGTGCTGGCACCAGCCCGCTAATAAAGGACTATTACGACTTTGCGGGCACGAGCTTTGCACCATGCCTGTAAGGGACGTAGCGCCATGCCGCAAAAGGCCTCCATAAGCCCTTACCGGCATGAAGCTAGGTGCAGATTACACCTCCGACATAGTCCAATGCGACATTAGCAGTGACCCTAAATAGCGGTGACCGTAATTAACGAACACCGCTATTTACAGTCACCGTTAAATAGTGAACCGGAAATAGCGTCATCACACAGGAACGGGAAGGAGCATGGCGGCCATCTTTAAAAACACAATCCATTGCCATCCTCAGCACACAGGACCCTGGGACACTGCACATTGACCGAAAAGTCCATCCTACCACCCAAGAATGCCTAAAGCACTCAAGAAGGGATCTGCCTGACTCCAAAAGGAGAGATTTAGCCAGGATGAACTGCAGATGCTCGTCGACACCTTGCATGAGCATGCAGGGACAGTGTTCAGCAGCAACCTGAGGATGGATGCCGTGTTGCACAAAAAAGGAGATTTGGGCACTAGTTGGCCAGAAGGTCAGTGCAGTGGCCAACACACCCCGCACGGTGAAGGATTGCCTTAAGTGGTGGGATGATCTGCGCCTGAGGGTGTGCAACATTCTATCTGTAAATCGTACCCAGGCCCTGGAAACTGGAGGAGGACCAAGCTCTCCCATTAAGCTCACCCCGTGGGAGGAAACATGTGCAAGCATGATTGGCCCGGAATCAATATAAGGCTTAGGAGAGATGGAGTGTGGCGCCATGACATCTGCTGATGGAGGTGAGTGTCCAAGTAAAAACTGCTAAGCCAAATCTGATAAAAGTCCATGCCAATGTCTGTCTGAAGAGTGACGCCATGGTCGGCCACACACACACTCCCTGTAAAGTATGCCGAAGCAAGTGAGACACATGCCGATGCCTGGTGCAAGGTCGTAACGTACATGACACATACCACACAAAGTAGGAAATTCCATGAGGCACACAGCGTGCATGACCTAAAGTGTGAGCATGTCAGACAGCACAGTACCTGGCCAACATGAGTGACACCGACATATGGCTGCATTTACCACTCATGTATGAAATGACGCGCCCTTCCCAACACAAATGCCTATTACCCACCATTGTGAGGATGTGCAATCGTCCCAATGAATGTATGATGCCTATCCAAACATCACTCATGCCGTCCCTCTCTTTCACCCCCACAGGCAGTGAGCATGACAGTGAAGACCAGGACACCACCCCAGCACAGGCCAGACCCAGTAAAAGGTCCCAGGAGGACAGCAACCGTCCGTCTACATCCAAGGGACAAGCCAGGGGGCGCCTTGTCCCAGCAAGCAAGCCACCACAAGGACACATACCACCTGCAACACCAAGGCCTGTGGAGGGCACATCCCCCACCGCCCCCACTGTTCTGCCTGCAGACACCTGTCCGACACCTCATTCGGAGGAGTCCAGTGTGGCTGGGGAGGTGGCAGCCACGGCACCCCTCACAGTTGATGACATCTGGGGCACCATTGAGGATGATTCAGTGGATGTTGTCCACACCCCAACACAATTGGCATCCCCCCAGGTATCCATGAGTGATACCATTTTACCAGCACCCCGGAGCAGTCTGGGCACCACACCCAGGGACATATCAGTCCGGTATTCAGTCTCAGGGAGGATGAGCAGACTGGGCATGCCAGCCAGATACCTAGCGCGGCCACAGGTGCAGCCGCAGGAGCACAGCGGGCTGACCTGCTCACTGCACTCATCCGCAAATTTGTGCAGGACAACCGTCAGGCCAGGGAGGAGTGGCACACGTAGTTGGCAGCACTGGGTCGGTCCTTCACAGATAACACAAACCACCTCTGCAAGGTGCTAGGGTGCATCGCTGATGCTTTGGAGGCAGGTCTCCCCACCCTACAGCCTCAGCATGAGGCCACACCAGCCACCAGCAGTTCGACCCAAACCAGCCCGCTCCGCCGGTCGGTCCGTGCGCTGCACCGACAGGACATGCCACCCCCTGGCTGTGGGAGTGCTGAGTGACTGTTCTGGCAGCCTCATGTAGGCTTCGTGGACTCTATGGGACTTATGTGGGGGAATTGTGCTGGGGAGGCAGAGGGGGGTGAAGGTGTGTGGGGAGTTGTGGGGGGAAGGGGGTGAGGGTCTGTGGGGGGAAGTGGAGGGGGATGAGGGTGTGTGGGGGAGTTGTGAGGTGAGGGGGGTGAGGGTGGTGGAGGGTTTTGTCATTTACATTAATATTGTTACTTTCAATACACCGGTTGTGTAAAAAAAAAAAAAGACCAGAGTGGACATTCATCATTGCGCATGTGTGATTTAATCTTGCACAGTGCATAGTGTACATGTACCCCCACACCCAGTGCCCTATGTCCAACCATTATGTCTCCCTCTGCTGACATGTACGTCAGATTTATTGTGCGATCACTGACTGGCGGACAGCACGTCCCTCCTGTGCATCGCCACCGTGATGATGTCCTGCCACATCTTCATCATCCCCTTCATCATCATCAAGTGGTAGCAGTTCCATGTCAGGGGGCAGGGGCACGTTCCGGAGGATGCACATATTGTGCAGCATTACACATGCCATGGTGATCTTGGCCACCTTCTCATGTCTGTAGAGGAGTGCCCCACCCGACCGGCTGAGGCAGCGAAATCGTGCCTTCAACAGGCCAAAGGTCTGCTTGATTACCACACGTGTACGGGTATGGGAACGATTGTAGTCCTCCTCGTGTCTGTTCTGTGGGTTTCGGACAGGGGTCAGGAGCCACGGCTTCAAGGGATAGCCACCATCACCTGCTTGAGAGGGGAATGAAGGTAAATGTTCGCAAATTCATGTTGGACAACTGTACTAGTCTCACATGCCTGCAGGTAATCAGTGCCCACATCACATGTCCCTGGATGCATTGACCCCATTTCAGGTCCCTCTGTGTCCTGTGACGTGGACTAATGGTGTGGGTTGCATCTTCCAGATGATACATGGTGTGCACTGACATCTTGTTGCATGTGCATCGTATATGCATACAGCTGTGTTGGAGTCAAATTATTGATGTGTTATGTTCTGTGAGGTTTACTAGTAGGGAACGTTGGCAGTAGTCTGTACAATATTGGGCATTCTGCGCTGATCATTCCTATGGTGAGATGCAGCACTCCTATGGGTGTGCCGACCTGGCGACACACTGGAATCCCTAGTTGGTTCAGTTCAATGCACTCCCAGGGATGATTGTCCTGTGTGGTGATATGCTGGAGACAGCAACATAGTGCATATGCACTGCATGGTGCAGGATGGCCTTATGGTGGGCGAGGGCCGCTGATGAGTGGTGCATGTGTTGTGGGATGTGGGCTGGTTACCTGTTAGTCATGTAGTGATAGGTGTCGACCTTACTTCATCACTATGGGATTTGGGTGTCATGTACCGTTTCTGATGCTTTGGGACACAGTGTTCGGTGATGTGTACATCGTGCAGTCACATCAACATTGCCACCCAGGTGGAGTATGCATCCCCCCCCTCCCATTCCCACCCTGGTGGAGTATGCATCCCCCCCCCATTCCCACCCAGGTGGAGTATGCATCCACCCACCTCACAACCCCGATGCATTGCCATGGCCCAGTCAGGAAACTCACCAAGCAGCCAGACACGTCGTCCAGCATGCCGCTCCATGAAGCGTGGTAGCATGGAGTTCCGCAGGACCATGGAGTCATGAGTTGATCCTGGATATCGGGCACAGCAATGTGTGATGATCTTGCTGGCGTCGCATACCATCTGCACATTGATGGAGTGGTATTGCTTGCAGTTGCAATACACCACCTCCATGGCATGCGGGACCACCAATTCCACGTGGGTGCAGTCGAGGGCACCTATACAATTTGGCACGCCTGCCAGTGCATGGAAGGCAACTTTTGTATCGAATATCTCCTGGGGAGTCCCTGATAGGGATATGTAGTCCCTTGTGTGCTTGAGGAGGGCATCCAGCACTTGGTTCAGAATCCAGGAAAATAAGGGTTGTGAAATGCCATGCATGTGCCCCACTGTGTGCTGGTAGGTGCCTGTGGCAAGTAAGTGGAGCACAGACACTACCTTCAGTCGAGGGGGGGATGGCGGTGCGTATTTCTATGAGGCTCACTATGTCGTCGTGTATCAGGTCCACTATGGTGGTGATGGTGTCCCGGTCAAGCCGGTACAGGGTGTGGATCTGATCAGGGGTTAGATTGAATGGACTGGCTCTGATGCGAGGGATTGTAGGCTGCCGGGGTGGTAATGGTGGCTGCACTTTGGGGCATGCTGGGCCTGTCTCACCCTCCTTCTCCTCCTGCGTCTCCTCTGTGGTGGCCGCTGTTGTTGTTGTTGTTAATGTTGTGGCAATGCAAGCAAGTCCTCCAGCTCTAGTAATGCTACTACTATTGAATCATCTTGGTGTGGGAGGGGGTGTGGTGTGTGGGTGTGCTCCTTTTGTACTGGGCCTGACTCCATTGCCTCCTATGCTGATTGTGTGCACCTGTGGCAGTTTGGGACTCTGCTCAGGGCTTTTTGCGACATGTCGGTATTTATGCCGTGCCGGTAAGCACTTTTTTCAGCTTCATGAGGCCGTTAGTTGCATGTCCGCCTCACTTGTGATTTACTCCGGTTTACGGCATGCCGCTAATGCCGGCATGGTGGGTCGCGTGCGCGAGACCAGACTGCTATTAACTACACCGTACTTTACGATGCCGTTAATAGCGGTCTGGTTGGTCAGAATATGCCGTAGCGGTAATCGATGCCGGTATTCCTTTACCGGCATCGTTTTTCCCCTTGCATCAACCTCAGAATGAGGGCGAAGGTAGTCAATCCAGATACTGCTATGGACTCCCACAATGAGGACTTAACCCACTCACCTTTCGAATGCAGGCCTGTCACCATTGCTAAAGTTACAAAAATCATTTCCAGTCCGACACCCTCTAGGTGCCAAGGCGACACCTGCCCGGCACTAATCATCAAAGAATGTGTCTCAGAACTGGCCCCGTCATTCGCAGAAAGCACTGTCCCTAAAAATTTAAAAGATGCCTGGGTCTTCCTGCTTTTTAAAAGAAACATCACTAGACCCCAACATACCAATGAACTACCTGCCTAGCACCACAGTACCGTTCCTCCTAAAAATGTTAGACCGTGCTGCCTACCTCCAAATTCAAGAACATTTGGAAACAAACAACCTCCTGGGCCTGCGCCAATCGGATTTCAGACCTAGGCATGGCAACGAAACGGCGCTCCTTGACCTTAAAAACCAAATGGACGCCATCATTGACAACGTAAACCTAGCAATCTTACTACTCTTAGACCTATCTGCGGCCTTTTATTTGGTCAACCTCCAAATACTATGTCACCATCTAGCCAGCACTGCCCAATTCTCCCCAAAAGCCATTGCCTGGATAAAATCCTTCCTCTCAGAATGCACAATGAGTGTTCTCCAACATAGCTAACGCTGCCCCAGCCCCAGTACTCTGTGGAGTTCCCCAAGTATCATGCATGTCGCCTACACTCTACAACATCTTTACTAAGCCCTTGTTCGATCGCTTAGGCGAAGCTGGAGTTTCCTAAACCAACTATGCGGACGACACGCAGATCCTACTGCACCTCTCAGGATACTATTACAAAGACTCTGCCACACTCAAAAACATCAACCAGATCATCCAAACCTGGGTGGCCCAACATGAACTTTGCTTAAACCACGGCAAAACTGAGCTCCTGCTAGTTGGTACCCAAACTTGCCTAAAAAAACTTGACCTGAAATACTTGGGTGTGTTTTGTATTTAACTGGAAAGCCAAACTTGGGTGTGTTTTTGCATTTAACTGGAAAGTCAAACTTGGGTGTGTTTTTGCATTTAACTGGAAAGTCAAACTTGGGTGTTTTTTGCATTTAACTATGGCCACTGATAGTTACCTTCTAGCCCAGTGACTGCTCTATACCACTGTACTTGCTTACTCCTCCCTCTGCCTCCTCTCTTCCCACTCATGGCGCTTTCTGTTTCTCCCATCTATTCTAACTGCTTCTCTATCAACTATCCTTCCCTTCTCAATAAGTCTGGAAAGAAGAAGCTTCAAAAGGATATCTTGGCCTCAAACCCTGATCTCCCTATCGCTGATACTTATACCAGTACCTCTTCCAGACAGACCCACACCGACATGATCTTTATTGTTCCTTCGCCAGATCTATGGACCCCCTATATGATCTCTGTGCTCTGTCCTGTCTCCTCCTTTCCCATTAACGGTGGCACTCGCTGGGAAGTCCTCATGGCCTCATTCGACTCCTCCAGAGTCATCCTTAATGTCTACCTAAACGGCACTGTCATGGTCCAAGGTCCTCGGGTCAATCTCCTCCTCTTTGATAGGCGGTTCCCTCGCCTCATCAACTTCCTTTCATCTCCGGCTGTCCCCTCCTCTCATTCCTTGGCTACCTCGCCCACTCTTCGCTCCTCCACTGCCCCTCTTCAGGCTACCTCCACAACTCCGCAGGGCGTACCTCTGATTTGTACCCCTCCCCGGAAGGTCTTTAAGGCCGGCAACCTTCTTCACCTTGCCACTCTCAACTATCGCTCTGCTGTCAAACACTCCTCTGACAACTGCCACTTCCTTGAAGAACTTGAACTTGATGTCCTCGGTCTTACGGAGACCTGTTTCATGGCCAGCTCTGTCACGAGCTTTGACAATCTCCTCCTGATGGTTATAAGATCCTCTCCGCACCCAGATCCACCCGGCCCAGAAGGGTGTAGCCCTGATCTTTCCAGAAATGATTCCTGCCACTATCATTCCCACTCAGATTTACTCCTCCTTTGAATGCCTTGTCTGCAGGCTCGTAATCTCTCCTAGCCACTCTCTTACTGGTGCTACTCTATACCGGCCCCCTGGGCAAATCACCTCTTTTCTTTCTGAGTGGGCTGACCTCTCCTCCTCCCTTGTGACCTCTACCACTCAACTCCTCCTCCTTGGTGACCTCAAAATCCACCTCGATTCTCCCTGTTCCTCATCTCTGCTCTTTCGCAACCTTTGCAATTCCCTCTCACTCCCTATCCTCCCCTCTGGCCCGACACACTCTGCTGGACACGCACTCGATGTCCTGATCTCCTCAGGCCTCCCCTTCTCTATCCCTCTGACCACTCCTCTCTCCTGGAGTGACCACTGCCTTCTCTCCTCTCATCTCTCACTCTCTTCCCCCCAAGCCAAGCTCACACCTACACTGCCACCTACCTTCTCAGACATCCGTCCTATGAAGCGTGTGTCAGTTGAGGCTTTCGCTGCCACCTTCTCTCCCCCCAAACCCTTCCTCCTCTGGCTGACTCACACCTGGACACAACCCTTTACCTTCCCTACTCTTCCATTTCTGTTACTCTTGATGCTCTTGCCTCTGTCATGAGGATCTGCTTGAAGTCCAAAGCCAAGTGTAATTCCTGGTATGACTCCGACCTAGCTACACTTAAACGTAAGTGTAGGGTGGCTGAGCGGAAATGGAGGGCTTCTTGTTCATCCTCTGACAAACTGGCCTGTCGTCTGCCCCAAAGGCAATACAGACTCTCTGTCCGCACCAAGAAGAGAGTCCACATTCAAGCCCATGTCTCTGCGGCATCTAACAACTCGGTCGAACTCTTTAAAATCTGCAAGGAGCTTTCCAACCCTGCTGCAGTCTCTACCCCTCCTCTCACCTCCCAGGCTCTCTGCAATGACCTTGCCTCTCACTTTATCTAAAAAACCCAGGACATCTTGTCCACCCTCTCCTCTCCTCCCCTCCCCTTCCTATTCCCCCTCAGTCTGTGCTTGTTAATCCCCCTTTAACCTCCTCCCCCCCTTCCTATTCCCCCTAGTCTGCACTTGCTAACCCCTCTTTAACCACCCCCCCCTCCTTCTCTTCCTTTCCTCTCTTCTCCACTGATGAGGTCGCTAGACAAGTCTGATCTATGAAAGCCTCATCAAAACAGGTTCATCCCTGTTCCTCTAAAACATCAAGGACCACATTGACACCCCCGCTCCGGCCCTTGCTGATTTCTGCAACCATTCCTTTGCCTCGGGCTCCTTCCCCTCCCCTCTGAAACACTCCCTGTGCATCCTCTGCTCAAGAAACCCACAGCGGATACTCCCTGACCTGCTAACTATCGCCCAATCTCCATTACTCCCTTTCTGGGAAAACTCCTGTAAAAGCTGGCCATTTCTCAGCTTAACCTTCATTCTGATTCTGTTGGCTGTCTCCATGACCACCAGCCTGGTTTCAGAGTGGCCAGAAGCACGGAAACTGCTCTTCTCTCCAACCTTGACTCTAACATTCCCTCTATCCTCAACCAATTCGATCTCTCTTCTGCCTTTGACACAGTCAACCATACCATCCTGCTCAACCGTCTTGGTGAGAGCCTGGGTATCACAGATCAGGCTCTGGCCTGGCTGACCTCTTTCATCTCTGATCAACCTTCCCAGGTCCAAGTGGGGTCCTTCCTATCATCTATCTTCGTCTCTACCTGTGGTGTTCCCCAGGGGTCTAACGTCTCGCCGTGGCTTTTCAAACAATACCCTGCAACTCTCGCCCACTGCATTGCCACTCTATGCTCAAATTTCCAGTGCTACGCTGACGACACTCAACTCATTTTCAGGCTGCCCAGGGCCACCTCCTCTCCCTCTCTCATCTCGGATTGCCTAACTGCCATTCAAGATTGGTGTCCCGTCAATGATCTTTGTCTGAATGCCAGCAAGACTGAGATCCTCCTCATTGGCACACCTTCTCCATCCTTTCCCCTCTCTCTCTGGTCGGCCTCGCTTGGCCCTCCTCCCATCCCCACCTGCGAGGCTAAGAACCTCTGGGTCATTTTTGACTCCAAACTTTCCTTCTCCTCCCACATCTCGGAGGCCTCTAAAAAGTCAAACTTCCTACTGCACCTCCTCAGAGGTACTCTTCCTTTCCTCGCCTTCCCCCAGAAGCTCACTGTCTCCCAAGCTCTGGTTCCCTCTAGGTTGGACTATTGTAACAGCCTCTTTCTAAATTGACCTGCCTCTACTCTTCGCCCTCTGCAACTAATCCAGAACAGGACTGTGAGACTTGTCCTTGGCCTCAAGACCTCTGATCGTATCTCTCCAGCTCTGAAATCTCTCCATTGGTTCCCAGTGGATGCAAGGATTAAATTTAAAACCCTCTGCATTGCCCACAAGGCTTTCTGGGGCCTGGGCCCAAAATACCTTAAGCTATCCCTCCGCAAATACCCTTTGCCCTCTCGAGCCCTTTGCTCCTCTACTTCTAACTCCCTCAGGGTCAGTCGTTTTTCAAAGAAACGGGCTGGGGGGAGATCTCTGTCTTCGGCTGTGGCCTCCCTCTGGAATAGCCTCCCTGCCACTCTAAAACTTGAGGAGAACCATCTCCGGTTCCGGAAGCACCTCAAGACCTCCCTCTTTGCATCTGCCTTTGCTCCCCCTCTGCCCTGATGATCTGCTCTCTTGGTACTGTGCACCTGGCCACCTTCTGTCCACGGGGCCCAGGTACCTGCTCACACTGCCACCCTTCTGCACTGCCTCCCGGCCACCCCTCACACTGGAGACTGTATCTGTAACCCATACAGTCCCCCACGGCCCATTTTTTTCTTTTATGCACTTATCAGACTTACCCAGTTCTGCTGCCGTAAACACAGCTCTTGCCACTTGCTGACCACACTACCCCTGTTTATTGCTTCATTATCTATTTATTTGTATTTATTATTATTTATCTGTTCTCTGCTCTGCACTTTCCACTCTCCCCCTTCCATGCACGTTTATCCCTTTCCCTTTCCCATGCACTTGCACGTTCTGAATGTCACTGGGCCTAGTAAGATCGTTGTTTTGTTCTCCTGTTTCCCTTCCCTTGCCTTGTTGCACTCTGAAACGCTTGTCTACGTGCGCAATACAAATAAAATATCATATCATACAAAACCTTCACAATTGATGGGAACACCATCACTGTCTCGAAAGAGGTCAAAACCTTAGGTGTGTACCTGGACTCATCTCTAACCCAGTGAAGACAAGTCAACGCATCCATATGATCTGCAGCCTATACAGCCAAGCTCATCTATGCATGTAGACCCTACCTCACACCGGATAGCTGTATGACCCTAGCGAGAGCCCTTTACTATCCAAACTTGACTACTGTAACATCCTCTTGGCTGGCGCATCATCCAGCAATATCAAAAAACTCCAAGTCACACAAACAACGCCCTCTGAGCTGCCCTAAATATCTCTAGGAGAGAACACATCTCGGAAACGAGACGCAAAGCTCAATGGTTCCCGATCCAAGACAGAATTAGATTAAAAACATTGACTATAACACACAAATGCCTCACCAACACGGCACCTAAATACCTCACCAACCTGCTTGCACATACCCAAACTACGAAACCCACATGCGCCTCCACAGCTTTCCTCCTTACGGTACCTAAATTCAAAAGAACCAAGGCCAGTGGTCGCAGCTTCCCAGTAGTAGCAGCCAAAGAATGGAACACCTTACCCCTAAGCATCAGAGCTGACCCTTCTCACTCATCATTCTGCAGGAAACTCAAAAACTGTCTCTTCACCTCAAACGATAGAACCCCCAGAATCTAGACTTCTCCAGCATGGGGTCTGGCATGGATTCACAAGCTCATGAATATTCCCCATCGTCAGGTGGGAATCCTTGGTAACAGAAAAAATCAGTTTCAGTTTCGTTTATGAACTGTCTTTCTACTAATAACCAATCACTGGTCTCTGGGTCATACTGCCCCCAGCCAATGACTGCCGTCTAACTAAGCCCCTCCTCTGGCAGCCATCTTCAGATTCTTACCACACGTTCAAGTGTTGGGAGTCCTCGTGCTTTAGCTCTCGAGCTTTTACTGTGTGTTGCATTTTTCCAAAGTGTTTACTCTTTATTTTTCGGTCAAATCGAGCCTCAAGATCCACCGTTTCATCTTCTGATCAACGGGGACCCGTTTCGGAAATTTCTACGCCCCTCAAGGGCGATTTTTCATCGAATTTCACTTCTTGTAGGATTCCGGAAGATCCTTGAGGCCTACTCCACTTGGACATGGCCCAGGACAAAGGAGACTCGAAGCCTACTGGATCCAAGCTGTTTAGGATCTGACCTGGATGTGGACTACAGAACGTATTCAAGGAAGATGAGCACTCCCGGTGCCTCTACTGCCTTCATGGTGACAAGGCGCATGTGGAGGAGGACTGTGCGTTCTGCAAGAACATGTCAGCTCGGACCATGAAGGACCGTCGTACTTGACTCGCTAAGTGGCTGGAGGTGAAGAGCCCAGCAGCAGGTGAGAAGAAGTCCGAGCGGTCTTCTAAGACCTTTGAGGGCACTCCGGCGACGGGGGCCCAACAGAAGGCAAAGCACTGCAAGTCCACGGGCACCGGGAGCGCCGTTCGTTCAGGCTCCTCGGCTGCCAGGCAGGGCGTGATGTCACAGATGTCGTCAACCACGAGCCAAAGCGCTGGCTAGTTGAAGAGGAAGTCGGACAACCCGGGTAAGCTTTGGGAGAAGCCCCGGCAGGCACCAACGGAGAAAGCCAAGGGGGAGCGAGGTGGTGACCCTCCCCCATGGTGAAGGGCCTAGACGCGCCCAAGGTCGTGAAGGCCCTGATGCACCCGGCTAAGGCCTCGATTGAGGGAGCCGTGGCGGACCTGGCGAAGCCTATGGAGGTGGCCCCAGTGGAGATGACTTCCAGGCCTAAAGTTTCCCTGCCGTCCCGTAGGGAATCGTCTTTCCAGCCTATCGAAAGGACCCCCGTGAAACCTCGAGATGAGAAAGAGGGGGGGCGAAACAGACTAAGATACCTCCTCTGAGGACGAGCTGTCTGTCGTCAAAGCAACCCTCGACAAGAAGTTTGAGGAGAGGTCCCGCCGCAGGAAGGATCCCGACGAGGCAGACTTGGAGAGCGAGGGAGCCGACGAAGAAAGGCATGTCGACGAGGAGCCGTACACTACGCTGGTGCTCCCATCGCAACCGGTGCAGCTACCAACAAACAGGCAATATGACATTCTGCTGGCACTGCAAACCCTGTGCACCGAGATAAAGATGAGGCTACCCTTGCATCCGGTGGACGATCCAGCGGCACCTGGACCGTCGGGGAGTCCTCCACCCAAGCGGAGGCGAGTCCATCCTCCCCCACCCTTCCAGCCTTCACCTCCATCCCCTCCACCGCGGGATGAGACGGAGAAGGCGACGACTTGGATGGACAACAGCGGTGACGACGGAACGGATCTCCCGTCACCCCCTGCCCGGGCTTCCCCTCCCGACGAAATTGGCTCCTTTCACGCAATGATCGCCAGGGCATCGGAGCTGTTCCAGCTGTGCTCCGAAGAGCAGAAGAAGGAGGGGTTCCTCTACCAACGACGGGAGCCAAGAGGAAGACTGTCCTCTCAGTACCGTTACTGGATGACCTCTGGGATGAGGGACTGTCCCTTCTGAAGAACCCGTCCTTGGCCCCTGAGACACCAGTTTTCCCCAGATGAGCAACAGCGTTTGCCTTCGCCGGCGCGGTTGGCTCAGGGCCACCGATTTCTGTCAGGACGTGCAGACCATGGTACTGGACATGCCCTTCGACGGGAACAACCTGTTCGGCAAGGCAGTGGACGAGTCACTGCAGGCCATCAAGGCGGACACCGAGACGGCCTGGGCCTTGGGCTCGCTCCATCAGTGACAGCTGTTCTTTTCGGACCTTCGGAGGCAAATTCCAAGGTGCCTCCAAAGGATTCGGTGGCAGCTCCTCGTGCCGCCAGGCGGCCCGCTCTTCGTCTCAGGAAGCCTACAGTGGCCCAACAAGACCGGTGGACACTGTCGTTGTCGCCAAGGGGGAATGCCTCAGCGAAGCATGACTGAACCGGCTGTGATGTCGGGCCCCCACCCGAGCACCCCGGTGGGAGGCCACTGGCGAACTTCGTCGGCGCGTGGAAATCCATCTCTACTGACTGTTGGGTGCTGGATACCCTGGCCCACGGGCACACTCTGGAGTTCCAAAAGAGGTGTCCCCATTTTTCACCTGTGGCCAGGAAGGAAAACCACATTCCACAGCTGTTTCTGGAGGTACGAGCAATGCTGAAGAAGGGCGCGATAGAACTCGTTCCAAAGAGGCTCCGGAGTATACTCACGGTACTTCCTCGTACGAAAGAAGACCGGTGGCTGGTGGCCCATTCTAGACCTCCGCCGCCTCAACAAATTCATAAAATCCCAGAAGTTCCGGATGGTCACCCTTCAGCACATGCTGGGACAACTGGAGGAAGGCGACTTCCTGTCGTCGCTGTACTTGAAGGATGCCTACTTCCACATCTCCATACACAAAGGGCATCGAAGGTTTCTGCGCTTCATGGTCCAAGGGCGGCACTATCAGTTCAAGGCACTGCCCTTCGGGTTGAAGTCAGCGACAAGGGTCTTCAAGTGCCTGGCGCCGGTGGCGGCGCGGCTGCGCCTGCAGGGCATCTACGTCTACCCCAATCTGGACGATTGGCTCATCCAAGCGAAATCAAGAGAACTCGCTGTTGACTACACAGCGAGGACCGTCCGCCTGCTCACGGAACTGGGGTTCTCCATAAACTTTGCGAAGTCCTGCTTGGTGCTGTCGCAGGACGCCCTATTCCTGGGAGCCAGACTTAACACGGTGGCATGGCTGGCGTCACCATCGGAGGAGAGGATAAAGGCCATCCTGGGCAAGGTACAACGGCTGTTGACCACAGAGGTTGCCAGGGTGAGGTCCATCAAGTCCCTGCATGGCATGGCTGGCGTCACCGTCGGAGGAGAGGATAAAGGCCATCCTGGGCAAGGTACAACGGCTGTTGACCACGGAGGTTGCCTGGGTGAGGTCCATCAAGTCCCTGCTCTGCATGATGTCGTCATGCATCTACCTTGTATGACTGTGCAGGCTGTGGATGCAGCCGCTGCAGGAGTTCCTCGACGCCAGTTGAAGTGACGGGAAACTTCGAAGACAAGATCGCCCTCAACAAGACTTTCCGGCAGGCAATCCGGTGGTGGGGCACCCGGGCGCATCTCGCGGCAGGCATGGACTTCCAGACCCCAGCACATCAGGAGACGGTGACGACGGACGCCTCCCTGGAGGGATGGGCGCGAACACCAGAGATCTCCAGGCAAGAGGCATTTTGCTCCCGGAGGAGAGGTCTCTACACATCAACGTCCTGGAGCTCTGGGCCGTGTTCTGGGTCCTCAGGCCCTTCCTCCTGTCCCTCAAGGGAAAAGTGGTACGGGTCTTCACCGATAACACCACCACGATGTTCTACATCCAGAAGCAAGGAGGCACCAGATCCCCAGCTCTGTCCAAGGAAGCGCAGGACCTGTGGCACTGGGCCATAGCCCAGGGGATGTTCCTGGTACCCTTCCACCTAGCAGGAGTTAAGAACACCGTCGCCGGCTCACTGAGTAGTGAGCTGCGCTCGTGCCACGAGTGGGAGCTCTTGCAGGATCAAGTGGATCTCCTATTATGACGATTGGGCAATCCCCAGATAGATCTGTTCGCGACGGCGACAAACGCCAAGTGCCGGAGGTTCGCCAGCAGGTTTCCCCAGCCGGGGAGCATGGGCGATGCATTCTCCTTCCCCTGGGGCGGCCTTTTCCTCTATGCGTTCCCACCGTTGCCGTTGCTTCTGCGACTCACCAGTCAACTCAGATGGTCCTGGTGCAGGATGATACTCATCGCACCAGCGTGGTCGAGACAGATGTGGTACCCGGACCTTCTGGACATGTCAGCGTCCCCTCCAGTCAGGCTTCCGACGGACACAGATCTTCTCGCCAGGGAAGGAGGCGTAATCCTGCACCATGACCCAGGGTCGCTGAACCTGCAGGCCTGGCTCCTGCAGCACTAGAGTTCGGAGGCTACGATATCCCAGTGGACTGCAAGGAGGTACTTGCCAAGGCCAGAGCATTGTCGACTCTTAAGTGCTACGGACATAAGTGGAAGAGGTTCTCTGTCTGGTGCTGTGCACAGAAAATCAACCCTCTACAGATTACGGCCCCTCAAGTGTTGCCGTACTTGCTGTCACTGGCCAAGACGGGGCTAGTACATGCCTCCCTCAAAATTAATCTGGCGGCTATCTCCCGCTACACCAGAACTCCAGGGCGGTCATCGTTGTGGTCCCACCGCCTGGTGAAGGAGTTCATGAAAGGACTGTTCCAATCGTTCCCGCCGGTGAAGGCTCCGGCCCCGGTATGGGAGCTCAACGTGGTGCTGGCCAGCCCGATGGGTCCTCCATTCGAGCCTTTGCATTCGGCGCTGCTGAAGTTCCTATTGTGGAAGACAGCGTTTCTTGTGGCCATCACCTCCGCACGATGCGTGGGAGAGATCCAGGCCCTATCCTGTAAACCTCCATACCTAACATCCCACGAGACAAGGGTAGTGCTGAGGACACACTCCTCCTCCCTGCCCAAGGTGCTGTCAGATTTCCATTTCAATGAGCCCTTGGTGTTACCTGTTTTGTTCCAGTCGCCTTTGTCGCCGGCTGAGAGGACTTTGCACTCGCTGGATGTAGCTAGAGCACTGAAGTTCTATGTGGACCGCACGAAGAGTTTTCGGAAGACATCACAGCTTTTTGTTAACTTTAGCACTGTGAACCAAGGGAAGGCCCTCTCCAAGTCTTCCATTTCCAGATGGCTCTCCGGCTGCATCATGCACTGTCACCGGTTGGCAACCGACTGTTGCCTGGCCGTCCGAGAGCCCATTCGACCAGAGCGATCGCTGCTACTACAGCGTTCCTTTCTGGTGTGCCCCTGCTGGACATCTGCAGGGCTGCTTCATGGAGGTCGACGCACACCTTCACGAGATTCTACTGCGTCGACTGGGATTCCAGGGAGGAGTCCAGAGGAGGCCAGGCAGTGCTGCGCATCCTGCTCGCTTGAAGGTGAGCCTGGTGAGGAGGTAAGAGATACTTAATGTTGAGTTGTAGACATGCTTAATGTTTAGCCTTGCCACCTTCCGTGGTTGTGCATGTGTGTACTGCTACATATTCTTGTATTCATGAACATGTGAATCCATGTCATACCCCATGCTGGAGAAGGAACAAGTTGCATACCTGTAATTGTTGTTCTCCAGCATGGGTCTGGCATGGATTCCCATGCAAACCCTCCCGCCTACCCCTCTGCGGCTCTTCTCTTGGTCCTACGGCCAATTTACGTGCTACCAAATCTGAAGATGGCTGCCAGAGGAGGGGCTTAAGTAGACGGCAGTGATTGGCTGGGGGCAGTATAACCCAGAGACCAGTGATCGGTTATTAGTAGAAGGACAGTCAGAAACGAAACTGAAACTGATTTTTTTTGTTACCGAGGATTCCCAGCATGATGACAGGGAATATTCATGACCATGTGAATCTATGCCAGACCCATGCTGGAGAACAACAGTTACAGGTAAGTAACTTGTTCCAACCCAATGCTTACACGTTGCATACTGCCCCTTGTTAAATATCTGTAAATAACTGAAAACCCTGTAAACTGTAAATTGTATTACCTTACCTGTAAATCACTATGTAATTTATATGTCTGTAATTGCCTGTACAGCGCCCAGATACCTACGGGTTTGGCGCGCTCTGCAAATGATAAATAAATAAAATCAACTCTATACAGCAGATATCCTGTATTATGTCCCGAACTTCAGCCTTGTGTTCCTCCTTTTTACATTAGGAGTAGGAGGCCTGCAGAACCCCCATACCTCTTCACTCTTTCTGGCTTGGCGAGAAAAAGGGGAACGTGTGGGCAAGGAATCTGCCAGAAGTCACAGAGTCTGAGGCGCCTGTCTTAGTTCTGGATGCTATTGACTTGAAGCTACCCCTCCTCTGGTAGCAACCCTTCCAAAGACCTTTGGATGGCTGTGGGACCCCATTGCACTGGTAACTGTATACCCATTTGCAAGGTGCCAAAGGCTTTGGTCTGTGGCAGTAAATAGCCATTACCATTCTGAGCTTCTTTAACCAATTTCCCCATCTTGGAACCGAACAAGAGTTGTTCTAGAAATTAGAGCTGAGCAGGATTGCCATGTGGGAAGCCTTCTCCTTCAAGTTCTTAACAAAAATGTATGCCATACTGTGACCTCTGACACATTCTGGAGGGCGTCGACTCCGAAGAGCTAGATGAGATGTCGGACCAGAAGATCCTCTGCTTCTCCAGAATCTCTGTATTCTCAACGCAGTCAACTCAGTCTGCCAGGAGGGAGATAAGCCGCTGTAAGTCCTTTACGGGGGGGGGACTGTCTAATATACCTCAAGTAAGTAGTGGTTCTGAGAGCATTGGCTGCACCATGGACCCACTTGAGGGCCCCCTTGACAGTCTTGTCAACAAGATCGAAGGGAGTAGCCTCTTCTGTGGACACGGAGGTGTGTTTGGTAAAACAGGGAAGCAGCAAATCTATCTAGCCGGTATCTGGAAAATCTTCTGCAAACCCCTGAATGGGGTAAAGCTTAGTCCAACAACTTGGAATGACTGCCTTCTTCGGTTCCTTCCAATCTCTATTAATAACGTTACTCATGTATGTAGGGTAGACTTGAAGGGGGAGTGGTGTAGTGGCAGCTGTTAACATCCTGTGCTTGTAGCCATGTTTGTGGCATAGCAAATCCCTTGAGCTTCTGTGCAGATGTGCAGTGACCTTGTCTACAATCGCCTTTTTCAGAAACTTGCTGTTCATGTCCCAATCATGCTCCCTTTGGCCTCCCGCTCACCATCAGGGACACCTGTGGGTGTACTTCAGAGCTGGAATAGAGAGAAGATTATGTTTGGCATTGACAGCAGTTTATACAGATTCTGAATAAGTGCCTTCAGCATTGCCCACAGTCTCTACCACTCTGCAGAAGAATTAGAGGTTGCAGAGACTAGAGCCAATGGGGCACTGGGACAGGGTGATGCCTCATGCATGAAGTAGCCCTCCTCCAGTGGCCCCTATTCCTGTCCCTCCCTCTGGAACGGGGCCTGGAGTTTAATCCTCTGTGCTCTCGATACATAGAAAACCCAGAGGAAAACCCAACAGAAAAACAGACCGCAACAAACGGTTTTTGATCCGCCACAATATTGTCCCTTCTGCAGTACATGCCTCAGTGCCGTTTCCAGGGAGAGTGCTTGCCTGATCCCAAGAGGGAACTATCTGAAATTACTGGCAGGGCGGTGAGCATAGACTTAGGCGAGCAGGGCCCGCACAAGACAGGCCACTTGCCCAGGGATGTCATTTCATCAAAATGCCAGGGGTAGCATAAGTGACATCACACAACACTTTACCATTGATGACATCACAAGAAGTGATGTCATTTGACACCACCCCAAAGTGGAAATACGGTCTTTTACCAGGTTCAGTGTTTGATGTATTCTCTGTTGATCCCCACATCGTATGAGCAATTGCACTCCTTTGCCACTAGCGTGGGGCTTAAAGCTCCCCATTCTAAATATACAAAATGATTGCTTCATTTTAGTTGAGTGAGTTTTCAGTATACCTCTCTTCTCCGTTGTGCAGTTTTAGCCCAATTCTCTGTCATCACTCCAGTCCACTTTTCAAGGTCTGTGGCCCATCATCTTCTAAATAACTCACTCTTATTCCAGTGTCTGTCTGGGATTCTCTTGGAAATGTTGATCTTCTCCTGCTTTAACCATGCTCAATGATTATCACCTACTCGTGTGGTTCAGACACATTGTACAATGTGTTGTTGATGCAGCATTTGATGGACACTAGAGCAAAATCCCAGAACATAGAATCTTTGTTATTTGCATAGATACATACTGGGGAACAAGCTCTTTTGGTCACCAAGGAGCATGCAAAAGATAATATCGCAGATAAACGGGAGGCGGTTTGCCTCTTAAAATGGGGAGAGTGCGAGTGGCATGTTGAGCAGGTTTGAGAAGGGGTATATTGGCAGATACCGGGAACAATTCAGTGGGCAAACTTAAGATAATTAAGTGTCAGAGGGTAGGCAGTCTGAGCTGTAACCTAAAAATATTAAGTGCTAGTGTGGTGGGGAAAAGAGAGCGAAGCGTCCAGTTAGCTGTGAGGGAAGGTGCAAGTATTAAGGTTGAAAAGGTGAGCCAAGAGGATAGCTCAGAAGCGAGGAGGTGGGCTTTCAATTTGCTTTTGAATACATCGTTCCGGAACATGTTTCGAATTGCAGAGGGCAGGGAGTTCCAAGTAAGTGGAGCAAGAAGAGTGAAAGAGGGGAAGTGAGAGTAAGCACATGGTGGGCGAGGTGTCACAAGGGTGTTGGATGCGAAAGCACGAAGGCTGCAGGAAAGTTTTGTAGTGACTACTGCAGAGTCATCACTGAACCCCAGCCTAAAATCTCCCATGTGGTCAGGGGAAGGCAATGTCTACCTGATCCTGACCCTGGGGATGACATTATGGGGAGGGATCACATGGCGTAGATGGCTGTTGGGAGAAGTTGTGACTCCCTTGCGAGAGACACAGTATTCTTCTTTTTGTGAAGCTGAATACCCTATAATCCCCAAATACCTGATGGCATGTTGTCAATGTGCAAGCCCCTCCCATACTAAAACCTAAAGAACATTATATGACAAATCATCCAAACAGAATTACCTTCACACCTTAGGAATCATGGGTCACCTTTGACATCCCTTGATTATAATGTTTCTGTCCTGGATAAGAGTCCTGAAAACAATATTAATGCACATAATATTCACAAAACATCTTTTGCTTCCGACAAGTCTAAATCCACCAAACAATTGAAACAATATAGCCTTGGAAAGTCTCAGGACAATATGGACTTCAATTCCCATTACATCTATGATACTGGGACGAGGGAGAGGAGAGAGGACTCAATGTGCAACAGGAACAACCTTAAGCTATAGACGCAGGCTAGTTGTTTAAAGAATTCACAGCTGTGCAGGAGATTTAAAAATGGTGCGTCTTGCTGTGTACATTGTGGAAGGAGAGGAGGAGAGGATTGCAGTCATAAGGAAGGAGAAGCAGCAGAAATCTACAGAGGATGCAGAGCGAGAAACAAACTCTGAGATGGACACAAAGAGGCGATCTCTGCTGAAGGAGGAAACTCGCAGGCACCTGCCTGGAGTTTTTGCTTACCGGAGGAGAAAGACTCTGGTGACAGTCAGCTGCTGCAGGACTGGACGAGACGCAGGCTTGCTGAACTGCACAGGTTCTATTGGCGAACCAAGAGAGACTCTGTGTACCAAGGGAAACCGGCCCTGCAACGGTTCTTCGTTACAGATACACGTTAGACCGGCGAGTCTACCAAAAGGAGTTGGGTGCCCCAGGACATGTTACAAAGTTGAAGGACACTTGGGGAGGCAATTTGAATACCGACCAAGTAGAAAAGAGGGGTACAATTCTCCTCACATGGGATGTCAGTTTGGGGAAACCTGAAACCATAAGCAAATAACTGGCCAAATATTGTACAATTCTCTTCATATAAGATGTTGATGTGGAGAAACTTGGAACACACATTGCCACAAGGAGAGAGATATTGACAGTTGTGCAAAGATAAGAAACCATTCTGGCAGGAGAGTAAACCAGGAACGGAGAGTAAATCAAGATAGTAACCAGTTGTGCGGGTGCAAACCATTGCTGGCAGGAGTGTAAACCATGAAACAAGTAGCTGTGTCTAGGAGACAGCTTTGTTTTTATCAAAAGTGTGGTCGAAAGAAAACATTTGCTTTATCATCCCGACAAACTATTGTACAAGAGACATTTGTTTAGCCATTCAGACAAAAGTATTCTATGAAGGAAACACTGACTTTCACCTTCTGAGAAAAACTTTCACTTGCTGAAGTTGCTTTGGTTTTGGACAAGTGTTCCATGGAAGAGACATTTACTTTGCCAATTTGAGGGACATGGCGGATGAAAGAAATATTTGTTATTGAACTGAATTGTTGGAACAAAACTCTTTCAAAATTCTTCCTGAATTAGACCCTCAACACAAGGATTCCTTTGTTGGAATTTCATTTTGAACTTTTGCAAATGTTTGTTGAAATGAAAATAGATACATTTACCTTTAAACATTTTGGTTGTATATGTTTGTGTGAGGGTCAAACATATTTGGACACAACGTCAATTTTCTTTAGCTTTAGTTTGATAGGTAGGAACATTCTTGTTTAGATTCAGACAAATAGGCCTTTATCCCATCCCCTTTTTATTTTAATAGACATGACAAATGTTGAGAAAATTTCAACTTTGTGTCCGTCTCTCATTTCTGACCACAGTTTGTAGGGATTGATGAAAGAAAATGGATACAAGATTGTCTTACCGTGGATGGATTTATCCACTAGTAGGAGCAATTTGAATATGGCCCCATTTTGCATAGTTAGCCAGCCTGCCTGCTTGCGATAGGAGGAAGTAGGGGTGAAGCGAGAGTGTAGCAAAGTTAATAATTTTGTCAAGGGGACAGAATATGCAATTTGGAAGGCCAGTTTAGAGAAGACAAGAGTGGTTAGGAGATGTGTGGGGGTTTTGAAGGGAAGGGGGTGTTTGAATGTCCTGATATTTACGAAGTTGAGGCAAGCCGCCATTGCAGTTTTGGAGATGGAGTTAGAGAATGTGTGTAAAGGGTCATAGATGACACCAAGGTTTCTAGCTGAAGAGGAGTAGGAAAGAGTGTTAGGTGGGAACTGGGCAGGCAGTGGAGAAGAGGGAGAGGACTTGGTAGGAAAGAAAGGCACCTCTGTTTTGGAGGAGTTAAACATAAGAGAGTGGGAGCCCATCCAATATTTAATAGAAGAGAGGCAGTCAAGGATTTTGGTAGATAGGTCAGTGTAGAGTTCAGGAAAGGAGAAAAAGATTAGGGTGTCTGCCAACAGTTGGTAGGAGAACCCAAAAGAGGAGAGAAGTGCCTTGAAAGCAGAAGTGTAAGTTTGAACATGAGGAGATCTAAGACAGAGCCTCACGGAGCACCAACATTGAGGAGTAAGTTGAGGGGTGTTGTTGTTCTTCCAGGTAACAAAGAATTGATGAGGGGTCATGTATGATGAGATTCAAGCAAGTGCTTGATCACGAATCGCAAGCAGAGAGAGAATATTGAGGAGATAAAATCAAGGATATTAAAGGCAGAAGATATGTTGAGGAGGATTAGGGTAGAGGATAGGTTGTAATCTTTAGTAGAGGCAATAAAGTTAGGACACTCATGAGAGCAGTTTCAGTGGAGTGGCAGGAACGGAAACCAGCTTGGAGGGGGCCACAAGAGTTGCACGTGTCAAGAAAGTAGGTAAGGCGGTTGAATACAACTATTTCAAACACCTTAGAGTAGTGAGGTAGAAGTGACACAGGTCAAACGTTGGTCGGCAGGTTTGCATCAGCACCTTGCTTTTTCAGGAGAGGGATGACCATGGACGTTTTGAAATTAGAGGCCCCTATCTCTTCCCGGAGCATCGTATTTGTATTTGGAGCAGTGTGTCCAGAAATTGCAAGACCATTTGTTTAATATTGCTAGCTTCTGCTCCTGTAGGACCCCAAGAGTTTTGTATGTTCTTGCTTGGCTCAAAATCATCTGCAGAATCTGATAAATGAAGCATGTTATTTTAGTTTTTAATTTTGGGTTTACATTGTTTTCTAATTTCACAATATGGGTTTCTGTGTCTCCTAACCTGCTGACGATACTGGCCATATATGCTCTAGTTTCTTTTATCTGGCACTTGATTACTGTTTGGGCCATGTTCTTTTTTTAATGCTTATATTTTGAGGATAGTGTATAGCGCCCCAGAGACACACAACCCGTCTGACTGCTCCTCATCCCAGGCCCTTTCTGTGATCCTTCTGAGAATATATGGTTGATCCCATAAAGTGGTCCTTTTGTTGCAATCTTACTAGGCCGAACACAAGTCACCCGAAGCCGTTAATGCTGAGGAGCTTCTGGGCGTCTGCTTCAACCTTCTGGGCATCACCAGAGCATTATGAGTTGCCGTCAGCCTAATTCAAGAGTTCCCTGTAATAAGTAATAGTGGTATCCAGGATCTTTATATGGCAACTGTGAACATTAACTTTTCTCAACCACGTTTGCTCGTTTAAATATTATTAATCTCTTATATAGGTATCATATTTCTGTAATTTTTCTTTTCATTGATTTAATTATATAGCGATATTTACAATAACATTGGTAAAATCCTCCTTTTTTAGACATCAGTGCCTGGTTAAAGTTTCCATTATTTGAACATCATATCTTCTGTTACATTGTCTCTCCGTTACTTATGCCCCTTATTTTAGAAACCACATTCATGTTGGTTTGGGGTCAAAGTATCTGACCAGTTAATTCTGCACCACTTAAGTCCAAATGTTCCAGAAACAGAGTCACGGCAATCACGCATTTGCTGTTTTCCCCACTCGCCAGAAGTGACCATAGATCATTTTCCTCCAGAGTTGAGAAGTCTGTTAGTGCTCTGGCTAAGTGTTTAATCCTAAGATCTGTTAGGGCACTACATTCTAGCAGCAGGTGCCGAATGGTTTCTACTTTGTTGTTCAGTTGACAAAACCGGCAGGTGTTGGTGTCTGATTGCTTTCTTACCGACTGAATTTTCTTTGTTCTTAATTGGTTCAGCCAAAATCTCACGAACGTTCAGCTCAGTCTTTTGTCGGGACATTTTCTTAGGTACCCTCTTACTGCGTGTATTTTCATAGCCGGTGATGGGATCGATGATGTCAGCAGATATGTATTTGCTGTATTCAACGTGTCAATCCAGTCCAATTCATACATTTTCTTTGTCACTTTATTTGGGTTGGTTATTAACCGTTCTTCTGAACAGTCCAACTTATGTAGTAGTTGGAGATTTTCCTTCTTCCATCCTCTTAGCATCTGGTTGGAATCGTTATCAAACTCTTTCTTGATCAGGCCCAAAGGTTTAGGTTTCTGCGGGCACAGCAGTTTTCTAAACAATATTAACGAAGCTCGAGCTTTCAATGTTATGAGTGAAGGTGGACATAACTCCCGCCTGATTAGTGCCATTGGTATTGTTTTTGCCAGGCCTAAGATTGATCTCGAAAAATGGCTCTCCATTTTTAACCAGATTGAGTCTGGAAGGGATGGCATCGCATCAACCACATAGAGTAGTGCTGGTACTACCTTCATCTTAAAAAAGTTCAAAGCCGGGATGAGAGAGTAGAGTCCATATTTCCTGTCCATAGCCTTGACTTGTGATGTCAGGGCTTTGAGCTTGTCCCATAATCCGTCTTGCATTACTGACTCTTTTGGGTGGTTACACAACATGACCCCCAAGTATTTAAAGCTAAGGATCTCTTCCAGTGCCAAACCCTCTAACTTCCAGATTAACTTCTTTCTATTTTTCTTGGTCTTGCCCATCTGCATGATTTTGGTTTTTGTTTTATTTAGTTTTAAGTCGTTCATTTTCAGGTAGGACGCTAAGTTCTCCAGTTGATGTTGCAGCCCAATTGGTGTGAGGTCCAAGAGGATAATATCGTCGGCATATAGGAGTCTAGATATTTTCCCCCCACCAAGTGTTGGTGGGAAGATTCTTGTACCTCCCTCCGTATCTCCATTGTCTGTGATATAGGGGTTATAAAGCGTGGGGGCCAGCGTGCAGCCCTACTTGATGCCTCTGTACATCTTTATTTCCTCAGATAGACACCCATCTTGGCTCAGACGTACCCTCATTGAGGTTCCGTCGTATAACGCCTGTATTGGTTCCAGGACTGCGGCTGGGCAGTGTCTCACCTGTAATTTAGCCCAGAGTCGCTCCCTATTGACCTGGTCAAAAGCTTGGACCAGGTCAATGAAGGCCATATATATGGTTGATACTTTTTCATGTGCCATGGACTTGATAAAATTTATTGTCGGGATGTTTACCGATGTTCCTGCATTCCTGTGACGGGGCCCCTAGGGGACCCTCGCGTATGGAAACAAGGCACAATCACCACACACAAACTGATAAGCCAGACACGAGGTTTAATTCCCAAAAGCTAGGATTTATTGCAATGCAAATATTCTCAGTTGGCCAACTGAGTCTCACGTCCCGCAACATGTGTCTCCAGACCCCGAGGGAGGCAAGAGAATGAGCATTTTACAACAGTTACATATATACAAAACAAATATCTCACGATCAGTAATGACATGTTCAATACCGCCCATAATGTATTTCCTTTGAAATGGATTCGATGATTGACAATTGTGACAAATATGACACCTTCAGACATTCATTTAGCAACAGTTTGTAATCTGCGGACTTGCAGACATGATTCTTTGTTTTAGGGAACACACTGCTCCTGTTCTTACAAGCAAGCTGCGTGCAGGGGAGAGACACATTCCAGGCCCTGCTATCTTCTAGTTTCTATTCGTGTGCTAGGGGTCAACTCGCTCTACAGGGCTCAGTGAAGGGGGGCCGTAAAAGAAAGCATAATTCAAGCCATTAATTGTTCGTTCCTACCAGTTCTACCGCATCAGTGAGACTAGCTGGGACCTGCGTAGTGATTAAATGCCTTGTTGCTTACTTCCAAGGACTTGTGAGGGAAGAGACCGGCATTGCTGTCTGGATTGCCTGCATTGTGTTTCAACATGTATCTTGTGGCCTTGCTCTATGCATGAGCAACAATGAAATAACGGAATAGAATAAGCTTACAGCAAAGCAGTTTGTAACAGAAAGCAAGAAGCGAAAATTAGACAAAATGGGGAATTCTATTCCATCAAAATGGACGTACTCTGGTCATGCTTATGAATCTGTATTACTAATACCGAATATATGAGGCGGTTGGTCTTCAGCCAACAAAATACATTGCCTATGCTATGGGAGGGTAATTTCTAGACTCACAAACCCTCCTCTTGGCCGTAAGCCAAACGCATCATCCATACATTGCATCCTCTTCTGACCAAGTATCTGATTCCAAACTTTGCATACTACTATAATCGTCATCATTGTCATCAATATTGATTGACAGGAATTCTTTCACTGTCTTCATTTAATGATTCACTTGAGTATCCAACCCAGGAGTTTTTTTTGTGTTACTATATGTACACACTCCTCACTTATTTCAGTGCAAATTATTGGTAAACCGTGTATGCAAAAACAACATGTCATAAATATTCCTAGCACTGCTACTAGGATTGCAACTAGTTTCCATCCCCATGAGCGTAATATTTCCCAAAACCAGGAGCTTATGTTTAATTCCCAACTACCTTCTGGGGGATGGAGGGCGGAGCTCAAAACGTGCAACTTTTTTATTGCTTCAAAAATCGTAGGTGATGAGTCACTTAGAAATATGCAACACAATGATCCCACGATTTTGCAAACTCCCCCACGATCAACCAAAATTATGTCAAGAGCCATCCTATTTTGGAGTGTCATCAATCTAATCCCTTTTTCCTCCAACGTCATGTTGTATAATATGTCTGTTGTCCCCTTTATCATTTTCTCTAATATTCTGGACAGTTGTTTTATATTATATGAGTTTATTGCTTGGCCTCAAAATGGTGTAAATGATTTTGCTATGTCCTCCGCAATTAATCCTCCCTCCTTGTCTTGTCGTGGTCTTGATCTAGATAGTTTGGATATGTCAGCTGTTTTTGAAAGAAACACCCCTGGAAACAGAATCCCCAAATAACAAGTACCTCCCCAATTTCTAAGCAACCAGGGATAAGCTTTTTCTCCCCATATGAAATAGACAGCGTCGCCTATATACACTGGTTCTTCCTCTCTCTCAAGGATTGTGATGTTAATACACCGGGTGTATGTCCCTACTGAATAGGAGCCTTTTTTCTTTAAACAAAATGGAACAGAGCGTGGACTGTAATTTACTGCATAGGAGGGGGGCACTGTATCTTTATTTCCTTCTAGGTTCATATGAAACATGATTACAGATGATTTATATGCCACATATAATCTATCTTGTGGCGTGACTGCTGGTCTTATTAATCTTGCTTTGCTAAATATAGAGCAACCTACAGGTTTCATTACCACCTCCTCGAATTCATCCATATTTGTTTTATCTAATTGACCCGTTTCACTCTTATTCCATTTCCCATAGTACAATGCACTTAAGGATGTGTAACATGCAGAATTTAATGGCAATGGCTGCACATACCAACCTATTCCCTTACCACCATGCTGTGGTAAGTGAGCACACACCCAACAATTGTTTTTTCTCAGAATTTAGTGTGTCATATTCATTATTAGCAGTAATGTGTTATTTCCATATCCTTCCCTGTGTCTCTCTTCCATTGGGGACAGAGTATAAGTAATTACATGGACCGGGCTTTCAGTGGCAGAAATATTTCTAATATGTAAGAACACTTCGAGGGGATTGGGTCCTCCAACATATTCCATATCTATGACAGGTAATGTCCAGAGCTGTGCTGCTTCGGAAAATCTTCGGCGTCTGCATCCTGCGTCGATGACGTCGATGCGCCGATCCCGAGGACCTCCTCCGACGGCCGACGTCACCTGATGTGATAAGTAGGACGCACGACGCCCATAGCCTCAGTTCCGTTTTTTCCGCGAACGTGTATCTCGGTACGCCTCGACTCTTTGGAGTTTGCTGTTTTCAATTCTCGGTTCGTTGAACCTGTTCAGTTTTTTTGTGAAGACCTGTTCGTGGCGATGTCTACTTCTTCTTCAACCCCGCGTCCGGGCTTCAAGAAATGCAGGGACTGTGGGTCCAAGATGTCAGTCACGGACTCGCACGACGCCTGCCTCTGGTGCCTCGGGAGGCCCACGATATGGACGACTGTGTCGACTGCCAGTCGCTCACGGAAAAGGCCTTGCGGGAACGCAAGAAGAAACTGTCGGTAGGTTGGGTGTCTAAGCCCCGGAAGTCAAGGTCTGCGGGGCTTTCGACGGATGACTCGAGGGGCGACTCTCCGCGTCATCGTCAGAAGTCCAGTGGATCTCCTTCCAGGAGTCGGTCTCGCCACTCCTCTGCCTCTTCAAGGCATTCCTGGAAGTGCCGGCATCGGTCGCCTTCCCCGTCCTCTTCCGAGGACTCCGCCCGTCAGTGGGTCGCTTATCCCTCCATGCAAGTGACACCAGAGAAATGGGCTTCCTTTGGGAAGCAGATGCTAGTATGTCTTGAATCGCAGGGCACCGGTCCGTCCGCGCCTCCGAGTGGGGTCGGTCGGCACGGCTCGCGGGAGAGGTCCTGCTCGGACAAGGGTAGCCGCTCTCGCCATGCCCGTTCCAGGTCCCGGTCCTCGATGCGCTCGAGACCGCGTGATCCTGTGCCGTCTTCGAAGAAGTCGATGCCTGTGGCGCCAAGGTCGTTGACGATTTCTCTCGAGGCTCCGCCTCCGAGGGGGTTGTCGACGCAGTCGGCGCCTAGGTCATCGAGAGACACGCTCGGAGCTACGGCTTCGAGGCCTGTGTCGACGCCGTCAATACTGGCGGCGCTGCAGCTGACGTCGATGCCGATTCGCTAGATGTCGACGCCTTTTGTGTCGACGCCGGCGCCGACTCGTTCGGCGCCCTCGACGCCTTTCGAGGCGGTGGTGTCGGAGGGGCCCCGTGGCACGGGGTTAGCCCCTAGAAAGGCTCTGGCTAAGGTCAGGCACTGCTTTGGCCCCCAGAGGTCTTCCTCTCCCCGTTTGGAGTACATTTCAGAGGGTGATGAAGGCTCTGATGACGGCTTGGTTCCGGTTACGGTTCCTGATGAGCTTATCTCGGGCCATAGCCAGTTTCATGACCTTAGGCAGTCACTGCATGATGCCAGTGGACTGGACACCTCTCCGGAGGTGGCGTTTGTAGGCCGGAGCCTGGCACTCATGCCGATTCTTCATATCGGCGCCTTATGTCTCGGGTCACCGAGTACTTGGGTTGGTCAGCTCCCCCAGGGGAGTTTGTTCAGGATGATCTCACAGCCATCCTTGATCTTGGTCCCCCCACTGACCCGGTTTTGCCGTTTCATATGGCTCTGCAGAGAAGGATGGCGGCGGCTTAGACTGCTCCGGAGAGTCTCCCGGCAGTGGGCAAGTCTTTGTCGCGAAAATACCGTCCAGCCAGTAGCGACCCCTGCTACTTGTCCAGGCACCCCACTCCGGAGAGTTTGGTGGTGCAGGCGGCTACGGCCCCGGCAAAGCAGGCGTCGTATCCTACCATCCCTCCGGATAGGGACGACAACCGTTTTGATGGCTGGGCGAAGAAAGTGTTTCCTTCAGGGGGTATGGCGCTTCAGGCGGCCAACTCCATATGTGCCTTGCCTCGTTTCACACACACTCTGTGGAACTGTGTTGCTTTAGCGGCTGAGCGTATTCCCGAAGGGGATGAATGGGATGGTTTCCTTGCTATGGTTCAGGATGGCAAGGATGCCATTCAGTCGAGTTTGGACATGGCAGATTGTGTCAGCCAGTCCATGGTGGCGAGCACAGTAATACGCAGGTTTGCGTGGTTGAGGAAGTCTGGGTTCGCTCCTGATGTGCAGTCCCGGCTCCTCAACATGCCCTTTGACGGTGAACACCTTTTTGGCAGCAAGGCTGACGAGAGTCTTGAGAGGTTGCAGACCTCCAAAGCTGCAGCAAAGTCGTTGGGCGCTGCAATTCGCCAACCTAGGGGACAACAATGGAGGGGAGGTCCCTTTCGCTATTACTCGTCCTTCAGTAGAGCGAGAGGAGCTAGCAGTCAAAGAGGCCACCGTAAGAGTGCCAGAGGTGGAAACAAGGGTACTCGAGGTGCCAAGGCTGCTCGGGCAGTTGCCTCTTTGCCATCAGGCAACGCCGCAGCCGCTACCACTCAGTCATGAGGCCAGGTCCCATGGTTCGCCAGTTGGGGAAGGCTGGCGCAGCATCTTGTAGAGTGGCAAGCCATTATTTCAGATGTGTGGGTTCTGGAGATCATAACCCACGGCTACTGTCTTCCTTTTTGACAGAGGCCTCACGACAATCCACCTGGGAACCTCTCTTTGAAGAGTCCGGATCCGCTCCGTGCGCAGGAAATTCAAGCCCTGCTGGTGAAAGGCGCCATAGAACTGGTACCTGTAGCAGAGAGGAACAAGGGATGGTATTCCCCTTATTTTTTGATTTCGAAGAAAGACGGGGGATTGAGACCCATCATGGAGTTGCACGGTTTGAACAAACTCCTCAGGAAGGACAAGTTCGGCTTGCGTCCGAATATCAAGACTTTTCTGACATAGTTGATCGCATTGAAGCCAACAGTTTGCCCCCACATAGATCCAATGATTGTCAGATTAAATTACAACCAAGAGCATGCATTCCTTATGGACAAACGTATGCCCTCACAGAGAAAGATGGTTACTCTCTCTCAAGTCCTCCAGGCCCTCCAACTTCAGGACTGGTTGGTGTCTCTCGACCTCAAGGATGCTTACTTCCATGTGCCGATCCATCCCAAGCACAAGAAGTACCTGAGGTTCGTGGTTGGCGACTCGCACTTTCAGTTTCGGGTCCTGCCGTTCGGATTGCCCTCCGCCCCGAGGGTTTTCAACAAGCTCATGGTGGTGGTGGCAGCGCATCTCAGGAAAGGGGGGATTCACGTCTACCCCTACCTGGACGATTGGTTGATCAGGGGGAGTTCTCCCGAGCAAGTCCTGGATCATCTGTCCGTCGCCTGCCACTCCCTTCACAAGCTGGGCTTCTCCCTCAATTTAAAGAAGTCCCATTTGACACCAACACAGCGGCTCCAGTACATCGGAGCAGTGCTCGACACATCCCTGGGGCAGTGTTTTCCTCCCCAGGTGAGGGCTCTTCACATTCAGCAGATGGTGCACAAGTTTCAACTTGCCCAGAATCTCCCAGCGTCTGAGCTCTTGAGACTGCTCGGCCTCATGGCATCCTGCATTCTTCGGGTGCCAGAGGCTCGTCTGCGGATGAGATCTTTGCAGTGGGCACTCAAGCTCCAGTGGTCTCAGTCCTCCGGCAGGCTGTCAGACCCTGTTCAGGTGCCGCCCTCGGTCGCCCAGGACCTTCTGTGGTGGGCCGTCGAAGGCAATCTGATGAAGGGGGCCCCATTATGCATTATGGCTGCCCTGGCCGGAGGTGACGATCGTGACGGACGCATCCCTCACGGGATGGGGAGCTCATGCCAACGAGGTGACAGTCAGCGGTCGTTGGTCTCCATCGGAGTCCAGACTCCATATCAACCTGTTGGAGCTGAGGGCCGTCAGGCTAGCCCTGAAGGCTTTTCTGCCGACTGTGCGAGGAAAGAGTGTCCTGATTCTAACGGACAACACGGTGACCATGCACTACCTCAACAAAAAGTGGGGGCAGGGTCACTTCCTCTGTGCAGGGAGGCGATGCAGCTCGAGTTCTGGGCCATCCAGCACGAAGTTTCGATCTCGGCTGTTCATCTGGCCGGAGACGACAACGAGACAGCGGACGCTCTGAGCAGGCAGAGCATGGTCTCTCACGAGTGGGAGCTGGCTCAGGAGATTCTCCTGGAGATCTTTGCCCTTTGGGGGAACCCTCAAGTAGATCTCTTCGCCTCCAGTGTCAACTGGATGTGCGAAAGGTTTTGCTTGCGGGAATTCCCTCCAAAAGGAGCCCTAGGAGATGCGTTTGTGGTGGAGTGGTCATTTCCACTGCTGTACGCGTTTCCTCCAGTCCCCGTCATCCTGCAAGTACTGCAGAGGTTACAGAGGTTCGGTTCCCAGATGATCCTCATTGCTCCGGCGTGGGCCCGGAGGACGTGGTACCCGGACCTTCTTGACTTGTCCATCTGCCCTCCACGTCGTCTTCCCTACCGAGACGATCTGCTCTCACGCGAGGGGGGGTCAGGTTCTCCATCCAGAGGTCAGATCCCTCAACCTTCACGCTTGGCTTCTGAAAGGTTGAGGTATAAGGATTGGGACCTCCCTGAAGACGTGATGGAGGTGTTGCTCTCGGCCAGGCGGCCAGCAACAAAGTCTCTGTACCGTTGCCGTTGGAGAAAGTTCTGCGACTGGTGCAGAGTTAAGAATGTGGATCCTTTTGAATGTGACATTCCCATGGTTCTGTCTTTTTTGCTTTCCTTGGCCCACAGGGGTTTGCAAGTGGGGACCATTAAAGGTTACCTGGTGGTGCTGTCCATCTTTAAGCGCTCGTCTGAAGAATGTTCCTATTTTAAGATTCCTTTAATTTCTCAGTTTTTGAAAGGGCTCACTAATGTGTTCCCTCCGTCACCTTTTCTGTTGCCCGGTTGGGATTTGAACCTTGTTCTTAAGTTTCTTATGGGTGCTCCATTTGAGCCTTTACATTCTTGCCCTTTGAGGCTGTTAACTCTGAAAACTGTGTTTTTGGTTGCGGTTACTTCCGCTCACAGAGTGAGTGAGTTACAGGCACTTTCAGTTAAGCCACCCTTCACTGTGTTTCATAAGGACAGGGTTGTCCTTAGAGTTTGTCATTCTTTTCTTCCGAAGGTGGTTTCGGAATTTCATTTGAGCCAGAAGGTTGTTCTTCCGGCGTTCTATCCTCCTCCACATCCTGGTAAGGAAGAGGAGAGGCTCCATAGGCTTGATCCTAGGAGAGCGTTGAGCTTTTATATTTCGTGCATGTCCCGGGTCAGAGTGGACGATCAACTTTTCATTGGTTACGCTGGAAAGCGTTTGGGACAAGCTGTGATGAAACAGACTTTGTCTCGTTGGATTATTTTAGCTATCTCCGAGTGTTACCGCTTGGCGGGTAAGGACCCTCCGGCTGGCTTGCGGGCCCATTCTACCAGGGGAGTGGCTACGTCTACTGCCCTGCAGAGGGGTGTTCCTATTCGTCACATCTGTGATGCAGCCACCTGGGCTTCAGTACATACTTTTGTACGTCACTACTCCCTCGATTCCATCAGAGGGCAGGATCTGGCCTTTGGCAAGGCAGTTCTATATTCCGCAACTTGATTGGGCATGCTAAATTTGTGTTCTAAATTCTTTTCCCACCTCCTTGCTTGGTACTGCTTTGGGAGTCTGTCATAGATATGGAATACGTCGGAGGACCCAATCCCCTCGAAGAACAAGTTACTTTCTTACCTGGTAACATTCTTTCGATGGGATGGTCCGACGACGTATTCCATATCGCTCCCTCCCTACCTTCCCCGCTGCAGAATTTCTTTTGCGATTGCAGCTTGCGTTCCGCAAGGCCTTGTGTGTCTGACTGGCAGCATACTGGTGGCACACGTTCTGTGAAAAAACTATAACTGAGGCTATGGGCGTCGTGCGTCCTACTTATCACATCGGGTGACGTTGGCCGTCGGCGGAGGTCCTCGGGGACGGCGCATCAACGTCATTGACGCAGGACACAGACGCCGAAGATTTTCCGAAGCAGCACAGCTGTGGACATTACCTGTCATAGGTATGGAATACGTCGTCAAAGTAACTTGTTCTTCTAATGGGTGCATTTCTTCTAAATACCATAGTACCAATACTGTCATTATCGGTGCTAATATACTCATAATGCACATGAGTATTGTTGGGATCAGCATACAATTTTTTGGGCAAGGTTTTTTCTGTAACCTTACAGGCTCTACAGTTAACTCATTATCAGCAGCGGTGTAGGAGGGGCAAAAGATGAAGCAGGCACCTTTCTCTCATGGTCCTTCTTCTCCAACAATGTTCGTCGTGAATATCTCTTACCGTTGTTTTTGTTCGAATGTTAATAAGTTCAGGAATGTCAACAAAGTGTTTTGCCAGTTCAGAGCAGCCTGGATTGCTATACGTTGGGCAAGATTTATCTTGCTTCTGCACATTGCTCAAAGAACTCCAGAGCGGTTATCAATTGCCTTCGTACCATATGAGCCCCTCTTGTCCGTGAGGAGTGATCTAGACATGGATTTTCAAAGATAGCACCGGGGAGCCGTGTTCTTGAGCTGTCGGATTTGCACAACTCCCACGCCTCTCTCCCCCAGGCCTCCGGTTCCCACTTCATCCGTGATGGGAAACAGAGGCAACAAAGATCAATAAAACAAAGATTTGATCACTCCTTGTTTCGAGGCCGTAAATTATACTGCCTTGCTCCTGGTACTGTGTGATCAATGAATAGTGCGAGTGCACTTCCGGACTCAGGCTCAGTGCCAGCCTGCGGCGCAACGATAAGTGGTGGGCGCCAAAGTGTTGATGCAGGCTTTGTGTCAGCCAGCAGTGATGCAGATTCTGCTGGGAAACGTTGGGGCACTCTTAGCCCTTTCTCCTTCTTTCCAGGCTTGGTTTCAGGATCAGACAGATTTTGTGACAAAGAGCTGGCAACAATTTCTTTCGTTTCTGGGGCTGCTGTCTCTCTTTGGTCGCCTGGATCGGTCATTTCTTTCAATGGCGATGGGACCTTCTTCGTATGCGCGCCTTCCTACCGTCCACACGGACTGCAGTCTGAGTTGCCAAAAGGATTTGGTAGGGTCCACGCCACCTGGGTGCGAGCGATGACTTTCTCTCAAAATTCTTCACTAGAACCCATTCTCCTGGTTGCAGCGAATGCCCTGGACCAGTATATCTTATGGGAAGAGCCTCCTGCACCTGCTGATGAATCAAACGCAATTTCTGTATTAACAGATTACAATATGTACTGAGCACAGGATACACGACTTCTCTCAATCTCCTCGGCTGTGGCGCACACCAAACGTTCGCCGGCCTCCCCATTACAATTTCATACAGGGAGAGCCCAGTCCTTGCCTCCACAGATGTGTGCATGCACAATAACGCTAGGGGCAATGCGTCTGTCCAACGCAATTTATTCCCCGCACAGATTTTGCTAATTTTGGCTTTCAATATGCCGTTTTGGCGCTCAATAAGACCAGCACTCATGGGATGTCTAGCGCAATGGAATCGTTTGTCAATCTGGAGACCTGCGCAAATCTGTCGTACCACTGTGACCATAAAATGCGGGCCATTATCTGACCATATGACACGGGGCAAGCCAAACCGTGAGAAGTACTCTTTCAACATCCCTTTTGCAGTGCTCCTGGCAGTGCAGTCCTTCAATGGATATGCTTCCACCCACTTACTGAATGCACACACAACCACTAGAACGTATTTCAAGTTTTGACATCTTTCCATTTCTATGAAATCAAAATGGATTACCTTGAATGGCATAGAAGGTGGGCCAAAACTACCTGTTGGAGTCACTTTCCCCTTCCCCACATTGTGTTGCAGACACGTAATGCAATTCTGTACCAGTATTTCTGCATTTTTGTTTGTGTTTGTTTTGCATACTGTGGCTAAGTGCTGGACTATCTTTTTTGCACAAATGTGTGTGGGACTGTGGGCCATTGTGACCATAGTGGTTACATAGGAGTTGGGCAGCATCCAATTTATACTTCTCTTGTCCACCCAGCAACTTTCTAGATCTAATTCTGCGGAGCCCTCAGCCCAATCTTGTATTTCATCATCAGTGGCTTCTGCCTGCATCTCTTTAACAGTGGCAATCCCATTCGCTATCATGCAAGACACTTCTTCTGACTGTACTGTTAACATCTTGGTATTCAAATCAGTGGCAGTTTGCTTCGCAATCCTGTCTGCAAATGTGTTTCCCTCTCCCATTTTACATGTCACTTTTTTATGCACCTTGTATTTCACTATTGCTAGGCGCTTTGCACACGTAAGTGCAGACAGCAACCGTACAATCAAAGGCCCATGTTGAATTCTGGTTCCATGTGATGCCAAGAAACCCCTCTCAGCCAGAGCCGGCCAAAGTTATGTACCACCCCAAAGGCGTATTGGCTTTCAATATATATGTTTACACTTAGATTTTCAGAAATGTCACATGCTCTGGTTAATGCTATTATCTCCACGGCTTGTGCGGAGTTGTAGGGGATTCCTTTACTTTCTACAATATTTTTCTGTGTCGTGATAGCATAGGCAGCAGTTGATGTGCCATCAGGTAATTTGAAGCAGGAGCCATCACAAAACAGTTCTCCATCTGGCTCTTTCTGTGGGGTGTCTGTTAAATCAATTCTTCTTTTCATTTCTTCCTCAGTAACCATTAAACAATCATGGGGAGGTGATTCACTCTCCCCTAGTTCTCCATTGGGCAGTGGCATTAATTCTGCAGGATTCAAAGAACTACACCTCATAATTTGGATGTGTGGTGCAAATAGGACAATTTCATATCTATTCAATCTAGCGGACGTGAGGTGTTGCATCTGCATTCTATTTAATAGAACATCTATGGCATGTGGCACCATTAAAATTAAGGTGTGCCCCAGCACCATTCCTTCAATCTGTTTCACTGTTGCAGCAGCTGCTGCAACAGCTCGCAAACAATGCGGTAACGCGCAAGCGATAGGGTCCAGCGCAGAAGAAAAATAGCCGCATGGTCTATTTCTTCCACCTTGTTCCTGTGTCAAAACAGCCAAAGCGCAGCCTTCATTCTCATGCACAAACAATCTGAAATTTTTTTCATAGTTTGATGTGCCCAAAACTTGGGCGGAGCACAATGCAGTTTTGAGCAGATCAAATGCTTTCTGGCATTTTTCATTCCATTGCAAAGGCATCACAGCATCCTTTTTTGTCAATGCCACCATTGGTTTCACAATCATTGCAAAGTTCACTATCCACTGCCGGCAATAGGAAGCCATGCCTATTATAGCTCTGACTCCTTTCTGTGTTTTTGGAATAGGCATACCAGAGATACTTTCTATTCTTTCTGGTGTCAGTCTTCTCCCCTCTTTCGAAAGTAGGTAGCCCAAATAAGCCACCTCCTTTTGACAATACTGGAATTTCTTCAAACTAGCTTTATGTCCATGTGTGACAATAACAACACAGTACTTTCTTTACAACTTTTCTCCGTATCCGCAGCAATTAACAGATCATCTATATATTGTAATAATACACAACCTACCGGCAGTTCTAACATATCTAATTGTTCTTTCAATGCTCTGCTATAAATACTTGGGCTCTCTGTATAGCCTTGTGGAATGCGCGTGAATGTGAATGACCGCCCTCCTAATGTGAAAGCAAACAAGTATCTGCTATCTTTGTGTACTGGGATGCTGAAAAAAGCATTTTTAAGGTCTATCCCGCTAAAATATTCTGCCGCGGCGGGTATCATTGTCAAAATCGTGGTGACGTCTGGGACCAATGGGAATTGAGGATCAATCACTTTGTTCAATGCGCGCAGATCAATTATGAAATAATACAGTATCTCATTCCCTCCTTTCTTATACACCGGGAGAATGGGGCTGTTACATGTGCTACCTGTAATTTCTTCAATTACCTTCAATTTGACCAAATTTGAAACAATACTTTTCAATGCTTTCTCTCCCTCCATTGAAATCTTGTATTGAGGAATACGTGGCAATGTTACTCCCTCCTTCAAAACAATTTTTACTGGCTCTATTTTCAAGCACCCCACATCATTGTCATTCATTGCCCATATGCAAGCTGGTACTTCACTCAACTCCCCCGGCAAAGGTTTGGACAAAAATTCAGACACTGGTATATTCTGTGGCGAAATTGTCAAGAATACTACATCAGGAGTGCAATGGATAACTGCACTCAGTTTTTTCAACAAATTTAATCCTAAAAGATTCTCCCCACAATTTTCATGTTAAGAGAAATGGACAATATTCTGTAAATGGACCTAATGTTACTGGTACTGATTGGGACACTGGATTGATTACTGGCGTACCTGTGAACCCTACTGAAATATTCCTTTGCCCTGACAGCGGTATTTCCGGAACCAAGTGATGGTCTATTGAGCACTTTTGCGCACCTGTGTCTACGAGAAAGCTGTGCTCCCTGTTCCCGACTTTCATTTCTATGTAGGGTCCTTTTTGATTCACAGGAATAGACACTGGTTCCGACCCCTGTCTTGGGCTGTCCTATTGGGGAAACAACACATCATCCGATGTGTAATCGCCACAATAATATGTATTGGGTTGTGTGTCAAAAATGTTTCCACTTCTGCCTTTATTTTGCCCACTCTGATTTTGGTTATAAGGAACCTGACTTTGGCTCTGATTCTGAGTGGCATTTCCTTGATTATTCTGGTGTTGCTGCATATTATTATTTCTATTGTCCATTTGTTCCCGGCTGTCCCCTGTGCGGTCTTCTCTGACCAAACCCATTCCTATTTTGCAAGTGTGGACATTGCGCTCTCCAATGACCCTATTCTCTACAATATGCACACTGATTTAATCCCAAAGGCCCTCCATGCATGTTAGAATTACTTCTCCTTTGCACATTCCCTCTCCCTCTATTGTGTCCAGTCACCTCCTGAAGTAACACCCTCGTTTTCAAATTTACCCTGTCCTTTGCCTCTTTCTCTTTCTCTGTATTCACCCTATTTTCATAATACTGGGCCATATGCAATACTTCACTCAATGATTTTGCTTGCCATGCACTTTCCGATGTCATTATTAAGTTTTGAATTGGAGGTATTAATCCTCTCACATACTTATCAACAAATAGCCTTTTACCTGCCTCCATACTTACATCCTGGCCACTAAAATCTGTAAACACTTCCTCAAATCTATTGAAATAATCTGTAGATAACTCATCTTTGTTTTGAACACATGCAGTTAATTTGTCCCATACAATTCTTTTTTCTGGAACTATTTCCTTCAGTTTTTGTATTATTCGTCCTGGTAGCGCTGCCATATTTGGCGATGGTTTCTCGCCTGCTTTTCTATTCCTATCCTCTATTGCTAGATTTTCCCATGTGGCACTGTAGGCTTCCTCATCATTCACTTTCCTTATTTGCTTCCATATGTCCCCTGGCACAATTACTGGGAATATTAAGTCTATATCATTCATAGTAAAAATGGACGATCTCAAATAGGACTCTCCTTATAGAATCCCGCCGAATTCTTCCTCAAATCAGGAATCGTTTGTTTTATATTATTCACCTCTTGTCTGGAGAAGGGGGCATGTACATACTGTGCTGTATAATGCGCTTCCGTTACCTGCGCTGCGCCTCCATTAACACCAGGAATTTCTACTTTCAGCACAAAAGTTGGTGGGACTTCCCTCATAAGGAATACTGCACTTACTTTTCCTCCTCCCTCCCTCATATGCAATACTATTCCCAAATCAAGTGATACGGTTGTTTCTCGCGTTCTATTGCTCTTTTATATATTGCCATCAATTCAGGGGGGCTAGCTTGTTTATTGTCTATATCTCTGTCCTGCAAATATTCAACCATTACCTGGAGTGCTTTTCTCTTCATTGGCAATGTGTATTGATCAAATATTTTGTGCACTTCCATCGTGGGAATACTAGGATCTGTAATCCATTTTAGCGCCTCCCGTGTACATATTTTTAATTTTTCACTCGCCTGTTTTGACGGCAGACGAAATCGCCGCTGCACATATGGTACCGCCTCTTTCCTATCTCTTCTTATATCTTTGCCCCTATACCCCGGCATGGCAAGCATTGCAGCATATGCATCATCAAGTTCATTTTTAAATTCAAAAAGCCTGTCCACATGTTCTTTTATCTCTTCATCTCTCTCTCTACATCGTGCCAAAGCATTCAAATCCTGCAACTTCTGCGGCGGTACCATTCCAATTAACTGCTTTCATCTCTCCATTAAATATTCTCCCATGCATTCCAACAATACCTGTCTTTCACTATTCTTCCTGAAATCATACATCGAGTCCAGCGTTGATATTTCATCATTTCCGTCTATATATCTCTCTGCCTGTTCTTTCAACTCCTGTTTTCTCTCCTTGCTGACCGCACTACGGGTTACTATAGTGGACTCACTTTGTGTCGTCCCCTCTCTCCCTGTATTGTCTTCTCTTATTACAGTGAGTTCAAGTTCAATGGGCAGAGGGGGAAGGGGAATATCTTGGGAGGGAGGTGCGGATGGAACGGGAACGGGGAGTGGCTGCTGCAGTGCTGGAGTTGCGGTCCTCGGCGCTACTGGCTATATGATCTGTGCTGTACTGGGATCTGAGCAGCTGGGAGGGGCTGGGCAACTGAAGGGGGTTGAGCAATAGGTACTGGTGCAATTCTCTTAGTCTCTTTTTTTGGGCGCTCTTGTCTCTCCTCAGTTAATATTTTATTTATTAGCTCATCTGATGAATGCAATTCTTGTGGAGGATATATTTTGTCTACCCCCAACTGCCCACATCTCTCTGACTTTCTCAAATTGTCATCCCACTCCTTTTCATCCTGCTCTTTCACTCTTTCTGTTTTTGACTTGTGCCTGCGCACATTTTTCTCCCTGCTTTTCCAACGAAGCATAGCTTCCTTCCTCCAGTCTCTAATGACGTGAAATGCCGCAGGGCGTGTTCTTTTTCGCAGCAATATTTTTTCCAAATAATCTATCCTCGCAATCTCATAACTCCCGTGTTTTGGCCATTGTAAATCTTCTTCGTGCCTGGTTTGCCTATGCCAGATTTCACAGAAAATTATCGCCCCTACACCATACGTTACATACATTTCATACGCCGGCGACCCCACGGGTGGCGCAACCTGGCCAGTTTCTAAAGATTGTCTACTGCAGTGGAAAAAACACACTAGGCAGGAAGACAATACCCCAAGCATGTTTTTTTTTTAAAACTTTTTTATTATTCAGCGTGGCAGCAAAACACAAGCGAACAGCGTCAGGCATTACAATATGAATACAGTATACATAATGTAGGTGCACAGAGGTTACTTCACATAGTAACACAATCAATGGGTACAATCACAGCATGGAGTGACCCCAAGCATGTTTTAACCTTACCCTTGGTTAATTTTAACCTTACCCCGGGCATTTGATTTTGCAAAGCCAACTCTCAACCAATATCAGGGTTATTTAGAATCGGGGCACGACTCACCTGATCAACCAATTCGTCCTTTCAAGACGCAATTAGTTCGTATACTGACGAAACCATAAATCGTCATGTCTGCATATCTTGGCTCACTCTGCCTCGTTTCGGGACCCTCGCCTCCTTGTTCTCTGGCCGGACACATCCATCAGGGATCAGCTGTGTACAGATCGGCAAAGGAGTCTCATCACTTTCACAGGGGCGCCCCTAACACCTCTTGATCCCGGCTCGACCGTCTCGTCCTCGCTTCGTTTTCTCCTCTCGCCTTCTTTATATTACAACGTACATGATGGAACAAGTGATGGAGGGTCCCTATTCGGGCGCCATTTTGACGGGGCACCTAGGGGACCCTCGCATATGGAAACAAGGCACAATCACCACACACAAACTGATACGCCAGACACGAGGTTCGATTCTCAAAAGCTAGGGTTTATTGCAAAGGAAATAGTCTCAGTTGGCCAACTGGGACTCGCGTCCCGCAACGTGTCTCTCCAGACCCCGAGGGACGCAAGAGAGCGAGCATTTTACAACAGTTACATATATACAAAATAAACATCTCACTATCAGTAATGACATGTTCAATACCGCCCATAATGTATTTCCTTTGAAATGGATTCGATGATTGACAATTGTGACAAATATGACACCTTCAGACATTCATTTAGCAACAGTTTGCAATCTGCGGACTTGCAGGCATGATTCTTTGTTTTAGGTAACACACTGCTCCTGTTCTTATAAGCAAGCTGCGTGCAGGGGAGACACACATTCCAGGCCTTGCTATCTTCTAGTTTCTATTTGTGTGCTAGGGGTCAACTCGCTCTACAGGGCTCAGTGAAGGGGGGCCGTAAAAGAGAGCATAATTCAAGCCATTAATTATTCGTTCTTACCATTTCTACCACATCAGTGAAACTAGCTGGGACCTGCGTAGTGATTAAATGCCTTGTTGCTTACTTCCAAGGACTTGTGAGGGAGGAGACTGGGCATTGCTGTCTGGATTGCCTGCGTTGTGTTTCAACATGTAACTTGTGGCCTTGCTCTATGCATGAGAAACAATGAAATAATGGAATAGAATAAGCTTATAGCAAAGCAGTTTGAACAGAAATCAAGAAGTGAAAATTAGACAAAATGGCGAATTCTATTCCATCAAAATGGACGTACTCTGGTCATGCTTATGAATCTGTATTACTAATACCGAATATATGAGGCGGTTGGTCTTCGGCCAACAAAATACATTGCCTATGCTATGGGAGGGTAATTTGTAGACTTAAACCTGATAAAGCCTGTTTGAAATTGGTCAGCATAGTTCACTCTCCCAAGCCAATTTCAGAAGGTTTCCAGTGCCAAGGAAGCAAATACCTTTCCAATAACATCGAGCAAAGCGATGGGCCGATATTGGTTTGGGTTTTCTGGTGACCCTCATTTGAGCATCGGAACTACGCTTGCTCTAGTCCAAGATTGCAGTATCGCCTGCTTATCATTGCAGTTTACAAAGATCTTACTGATAAGCTTGGCCCATAGTTCCAGATGTTTTTTTAGTTCTAGTTTAGTGAGCCCATCGGGGCCTGGTGCCCTCGAGTTGTTAAGTCTCTTGATCTTATACAAGATGGATTCTTCGTCGCTGGGAATATTCCATGGTTTTGAAGGTTTGTTCCTTTTAATCTGGGTGTTCAAGACTATTTTGGCTGTTGGTGGTGTGGGGCGTGCACATAGATTCGAGAAATGCGTTATCCATTGCGTTTCTCCTACGTTGTTTTGCTGTTTGCTATTTGAGCTGTTTTCTGAGCCTTTAATCGGATTCCAAAAGTCCTTCCCATTTAATGTCTGCAACATTGTCGCCGTGTCTTGCTGATATAAAATATGTCACTGTTGGATTATCCAGTTTCTGTAATCTCGTTGGGCTACTTTCCACCTTCTCGTGTTTTCTACAGTTGGTGCCCTTTTTTCCACTCTTTTTAAGTGGCGGATTATTCGTCTTCTTTTCACTATTTCCCTCTTATATAGGTGTTTGAAGTTTGTTGACGAGCTTTTGTTCTTTCCAAGTGACTTGATGTAACTTGTGAGCAGAGGGGCGTAATCGAGTTGTACTTCCCCGATAGTCTGGTTCCTAAAGTTTTCCGTTGTTGGTATACTGTTCTAAGATTTTTTGGATTGCCCCCACCGTGAGTTTCAGATGGGATCCTCCACTTCCTAGTTCAGTTTCTGCCGTTACATATGGTTCTGGTCCCTGCGGAGCGGACCAAGTTGCTGTTAAGATATTGTGATCACTTTTCTCTGTTGGAATCTCTTGAGCAGCCTCCATACACGTCAACAGGTCTTTTGATACGTATATGTGGTCGATGGTCTTCTGTTGTTTGTCTCTTTGCCATGTGGGTATCTTTAGATTGGTCTTTTTCCTTAGACAATATAGATTGTGCATATCTCTTTCTACCCTAAAGTTTCCAGAAGATTCCTGCTTGTATCGCTAGGTTGGTCCACGTGACCGGAGCTTCCTACAGTTCCTATGCCTATGCAGGCTGCGTTACAATCGCCCTTAACTATGGCGTGATTCCATTGATGGTCTACGACTGAGTTGTCCCATATCCTGGCAATCTCTCTAAGAAAGTATTTGCTTGTGATCGCTTCTGGATTCCAGTATGCGTTGACTACAAGAAGTTTCTCCTTCAGTGTCTTGTTCAAAGTCCCATCTGGGCGAGTCCAGTTTAGAATGGCCGATTGGATCAGTTGTGATGAATGGATTATTTCCTGTAGATTTAGACCACAGCCTGAGCGTATGGCTGTTAATAATTGGGCTGTTGGACGCCCCGTCTGACCCTTTTGTGTCTCCAAAAAAAACAGTACACAGCCATCCAGCTGAGACTTCTTAGTCATCCACGTTTCCTGCAGGCATAACAGATCGTATTCCCCCAGGTTAATGTCGCTTTTAATAATTAGGTGGTGATAGCCTCTGGTATTCCAGCACCCCATAGTGAGGTTTGAACGAGTTCTTGTTTGCATTGGAGCAACATTTGTGCTGGCAAACAGATCTTCGTTGGTTGTCCTCTGATGTGGTGGCTAGTCCTTGTGGTCTGATATTTTTCGTGCCTTTGACCATGTCCAGTTTGCTCGCGAGTCTATTGAGCACTTGCCTCTTCTTTTTTCAGGTGTCCTTAAATTCTTGTCTGCGTACGTTCTTGATGGACGGTTAGTGCGCATTTGCCACCGGGGGCTTTCCGGTTTGCGCTTTTTGTCCCGTTTGGTCTCTGAGACGTCCCTTTCCATTTCTGGCTGGTCTTTTTCGTGATGTTGGTGAGTCGATGGCTTTCTATGACTCACTCGTCATGATTCTGAATCACTATCGCTTTGTAACGGATCCTCGATTTGTGTTGATTTTCTAGTTTTCCGTAGGGCCCTTGTCTTGGTGCCCCTCTGTTCCTCTGGCTGTGTTAGATGTGCCGCTACTGTGCCAGTTCGATTGGTTGGATCAAGCAGTTCTCGTTCCTGGATTGGATGTAATGGATGTAATTCTGCCAATACATATCCCAGGACCCCTAGACTCTCTACCTCTTTTGATAGCAGAAGCTTGATGACTTTTGAGGAAATGTGAAGTAGAGAGCAGTCTTTCCGCCCTGATCCACATGGTTCCACCATCCATAGGTCGGCGTTTTGAATCTGTCTCAGGCCTGGGATTTTGGTGAAGATGTTTAGTATGGCTGACCTGTTGAGAATTAGGTCATCATCTCTTTCCTTCCTTCTTTTTAGCTTGAACATACAGTCGCTGTGAATTTTCTTGCCTCGAATTTCGTAGTTTCTCCTTTCTCTAGGTTCGAGTTGGTTTTTTTCATGATTCCTTTCAATTCGTCGCCTTGATGTAGATTTGTTACTGAAGCGAGGATGGTTTAACTGCGAATCCTCTGTCCTTTTGACCGTGTCTGTTCTAGGTTTATTTCTTGTTGGGGTTAAGTTATCCTTTCCTTTTTCCCCTTTTTTTTCTGGTGCCAACAGTGATTTGGTGGATTGAGGATTTGGCTTGAGTGGTGGATTCTTCTTGGAGGTCCGGGGATAGTTCACAAAGGCGAGTGTTCAAATGTTTTTGTTTGACTCAGAGTTCTCCTTTTTTGCATGTGAGCTGTCTGCTTTTCTTTTTAGGGTTCGAACTGAGTTTATTTCAGATTCAGACTCTTCTATGATATAAGTGCTCCAGTCTGAGCAGGAGCTTGTCGAATTCTGTCTGGGATTGAGCTGTAGCACAGTATTTGTGTGTTCTATTTCCTTTGATTTTAACACAGCATGCTTTCCAGTCTCTTGCCCCTTTTTTGGGCGTGCGTCTTCATTGATGGATCGTTTGATGTATTCATCTTTCCGGGAGGCCTTTCCTGTCTTATCTGTTTTGTGCACTTTCTTTGACAATAAAATCAACTATTTCAGACTCTCAAAAGGATACAAAGTATTTGCCAAATGAGAAATGAGGGTTTGTAACGCCTTCCTTGTCTTTCAGATTCCTTTTAAGTCCCTTTGTCGGCACTGAATAGGGGTTTTCTAAGACGACGTTGTTGTTGTTAGTGACAGGGTCTCCTTGCTGTTTTTTAGTAGTAGCCATGTCAGCTTCGATTATAGTAATAATCTCCGTCATTGGGTCTGAGTCTTCCTGTTTTGAGTTATCGTCAGGTGTTTGGTTTACGTGTGAATTTTCACGTATGTTGTTTCTGACGTGCTCTCGAGTGTCTTCGCTTCCTTTCCTTAGACGTCTTATGGTTCTCGGCCCTTGATTCTCAAAGCAATCAAACATTTCTCTTTTCATTTGCACCCAATCTTCCTGAAATTGTTGTCTAAGGGAGTCGGCGTCACAGTTGCCATTATGGACATCAGATCTGGTTTCTTCTGTGGCGATTCTCTTGATCCTGATGTAATTCACTTAGGCGTCGTGGCAGCATGGGTGTAGCAGGTGAAGGGAGCTGTGTGCAAGCCGGTGTATATTCATTCCTGATTCTCGAATTTGGGATCCTCTCTGGAGATTTTGGATGGACCTCCACTTGAGTGGCCACTGATGGATTTTTGGGTGCAAGTTTTCCTCCCTCTGAATTTGCACAGTTTTCTCTGAGTTTGGAAATTATATGTGGTTTTGTCCAGCCTAAATTCATCTCACTTTCTTCTGTACTGGTTTTGTGCTGTGTCTAGTTTCTCCTGATTTGGTTCTCTGATCACGCACTGTCGGGTTGTTGACTGAATATGTGGGTTCAGTAAGCCCGAGTTCTGGTCGTGGTTTGTAGAGGGGAGAGAAGGTTTCCATCTAAGTGGTGATTCTGTTTTTCCTAAGCTGTTGTTCGCTAGCTGCAATGAACGTTGTTCCTCGGTTGTATCTCTAGAGGATGAGTTTCTGACCTCCTTTGTGAGTATACTCTCCAGCATGTCGCCGTCCGATATTTCGACCAAGGTGATGTCTTGAAGGCCGGGGCACTTCTTAAAGAATTTTTCTACTGATTCCGCCCTGATAGTGTGTTCAGATCAGGATTTAGGACCCATTTTTTTGTGTTGTTGATGGTTGTTGTTTTGACCCTCCCCACATGGGATCTAGTATGCTTTCCCGTCGTAAAGCGTCTTTCTTTTACAAAGATGTTATGTTTTCTTTTCGTACCCATAGATGATTCGTTGTTTTCCCGAGGTGGCGTGGCAATTTCTGGGGATGTTGATACAAACTCCTCTCTCTGTGGTGTGCCACGTTCTTGTAGATCTTTCAGCTCTGATCTAAGTGGAGAACCCTTTGTGTTTTTGTTTCCGCTTGTAGTCATTCCCTGATGATGATGCTGCTGTTGCGTTGCGGTTTCAACCATCTCCTCATTGAGTGCCTCCATTATTATGTCATCTGTGGGTGCAGTCACATAATTTTGCAGTGTGATTTTCTTTGAGTGGGCTTGGGTCACTTGTTGGGCCTTTTCGTTTCTCCTCTCCACTTACAGCTTCTATTTATTGATATGAAAAGATATCTCATTTATAACACGCTTAATACCCAGAGGTTTGTAAGCGCAGACCTGGGGATCGAACCTGTGTTGCTCTTTGTCGTCTTGCTTCCAAGGCGAGCGCATTGCCGCTAAGCTATCCTCCCGAGAAATTTGAGTGAAGCGTGGTGTCATTGCTTTCTCTCGTTTATTTGAGGGTTCTTCCTTTAGTGGGGAGTTCAATTCCAGTGTTTTGCCCCTTTAACGGGCTACGCTCCCCTGTCCTCTCCTCCTCGTGCTCCAAAATGGGAGTGGGTCGCGCCTCTGCCTCTGCATCAGCGCGAACCTCCTCCTCCTCCTCCTCCCCTCCCCTCCCCTCCCCTTCCCAACACCTGCTCCTTGTCTCTGGCAGCCGCAGGCTGCACAGGCGCTGGGTGGGCCTTGGGCGCATCCGGCCTCTCCAGGGACTGCTCTCTATGGACCCATGCTCCCTGCTCTCCCTCCTGGCTACCATCTCCAGCGTCTCCTCTGCGTGTGGACAAGAAACCCCCGCCGCCCCATCCGTCGACATGCCCTCCCCGGCCAGATGTCTGGAATCGGACAGTTTTGTTGCACGTGTCTTCAGGTTGGCTTTAAATATTATGGACGATTTTGGTGGAAGCAGCGTGCGTTTGTTTGGTTTGATTGTTTTAATTTGTTCAAGGCTGTCCCAGAAGGCGGGATCTAGAGTACGGGTTGGAGAATGGGGTGTTGTAGATCCCTTACCGGGTTCTTCCGACGGCGTCCCTCGCCGTGAGTCGGGTTTTCTGGGTAGCAGTGTCTTGGCTACAGTTCTCTTTTATTGGATTTGGGGTAGAGGTGGGAATGGGAGTGGGGGTGAGGTTATGATCAGAGTTCCTTGGTCTCCTTTCAGCGTTACACTGTTGGTCAGTGGTCCGTGGGCTAATCACATGATTAGAAGTTTTTTGAACTGGGCGTGCTATAGGTGCTCCGGGTGTAGAGACTGCTGTTTCTTCATTTTGTTTTTGCTTGGGCCCGTCGGCTACAAACTCCAGATTGGGCGGCTCGTCGCGCCCTCTGCAGGAGGCCATTTCAAATGTTAGTGGCTGGTGCTAGTTTATGCTAAAAAGTTTGAAAGTTGTTTTTTTCTGGAACCAGAGTGGAGGGGTGCCTTCCCCTGCCTGCCACAGTCTGCCAATGTCTGCAGCACTCAGCGGCCCGCTCTGCGGCCACCAGGGGTTTTTAAGAGGTAGCAGGAAACGCCTCTCAATAGACACAGTAGACAGACTCTCCAAGTTAGTGGTCTGCCAATGTCTGCAGCACTCAGTGACTGCGCTCCGCATTACTTCTGTAATTTTAGTTTTGTTGTAAGCATATTATTCGCAGTTCCCTTCTAGACCCAAACAGCATTGTTCCTAAATATGACTCTTCTTCCTACTGCCCCTCCATATGAGCAAGTTAAAGAAGTGCTGTCTATCTCCAATTAGTTGTATTTGCTGTGGTCTAGACCAGTTACTCTAATAACAGGGGTCTTGTTTTTACCTTTCTACCTATACTACACTAAACACAAAAGGCAGTACACAACACTCGCATTAGCAAAAGCACATCCATAACATTACCTGATACTGGACAATCAGATATCTCAGTGGGTTAAGCAAGCACAGCTGAGATTTGTGTTTAACCCGCAGGTTTCAGGTTCAAATCTACGCAGTGATGTTAAACTAGCGAACAGTGATACCTGTTACTGACGGAGAACGGCAAACACTCTGGTAGCTTGCACCATACGAGTTGTGATTATGAATAGGGCCTCCACATCTACAAAAGATCTTGCCGATGAGGTGGCCACAGCATTCCAGAATTGCCTCAATACTGGCATATTTCTCCAGGTGATCGTGATTCGCCTGTATTTAAGTATTGTTCTTATGCAGCGCACGCACCGTCCCTTGTTGGAAGCACTGCTGACTAGATGGATGGGAGGCAGTCTGAGCAATATCCATGAAAGGCTTTGTGGATAAAGCAGGTGGTGTTGAAGCCCTCCCTCTGTTCAATCCGTAGCCAGTGCAGGTGTTCATTGCACGTGTTGGTAACCATTTCAGTTAGATCAGTATTCATTACAGGCGAAAGCGAATATTTATATGAAATGCTAGCAAACTCCTTTTATGGCCCCGTTTTTCCCAGAGGCAAACATGTGACCCACATTTGAAAATGCTTGAAAGAAGAGAAGAGTGCATGGAGCATCTGTAGTTGGCACAGGCGACCCTAAAAATGTGACTGCTGATGTAAATTCCACGAGGGAAAGACCCTGTCAGGTTTTGCAAGGAAAGGCTGCGTGACAAATTAGGGCAAATAAACTGTTTTTCTTTTTTATGATTTGAATGCATTTTTTGTTGAACTTCTGACATTGAATTAACGGTTTGGTTGTTGTATTACACTCATGTATACTAATAATTTTTTTATTTTTATTTTTTATTTGGTTTAGCTGATAAATCAACTTTTCAAATACAAACTTATTGATTTTTGCCTTCGAATTACATTAAAACATAAGAACTATTCTATCTACATATCAACATAAAATGTCATTACTCTTCCATTATCAAAAAACATAAATATATAAATTACAAACATTGGAAAAACAAATTCTGATTTAGGTAATTAGCCATTTTCTTCAGGTTAATTTTCATCAAGAAATTGTACTATTGACTTCATTACAGTAAAGTTAATACTTTGAAAAAGCAGAACCCATATCTCTTTTTCTTCTGCTGTATGGAACAAATTTAACTTATTAGATAAATGTTTCTTTCGTTGTACAACCAATTGCGGGCCTGAGACTATAACATGTTGTAGTGTTTCTTTTTCTGTATGATTTTTACAAAATCAGCAAAAATTCATGTTGGATTATATCATTTTTCTCCTCACAAGAATGTCTCTAGTGGGCCGCAGATTCAGTCTAAAGCATAAGTATGTCCTCCTTATTATTGGTGAGGGACACTTCAGTAAATAAGTGGAAATTTGACATAATCTTTTATGTCCAAAACTGAGTGTCTCCAAATCTTTATACTTTAGACATGTTTCTCTGTTTTTCATCCAATCCCCGTAATAACATTTGTTGTTAGCATGAGTTTGATTTTCGAGCAGAAGCGTAATAGAAATATCCGCCTCAGGCAGTGCATTCAAAACATTATTGCGCCATTTATTAGGGAAATTGAGTTTGGATTAGACTAATTGCCAAGCCACCACACTTAGCATGTTATTAGTTTCCAAACCCACAAGGCAATTTGTAAAGAAAGAACATAAACGCCATATGACTCGACCAGCCAGTGAGACTAGACCCAGTTCAAATCTTAAAATAGGCATCAGTGTACTAGCAGGAAGATATAGTACCTTTCTCCAGAATCGTGCTTCAAATTTATTCCACACACTATCTGTGGTATATATCGTTGTTTAGATGCCGTAAATTAATATGGGAATTACTTTGTGTTCATAGAACAGAAGTAAGTGTTTATATGTAAATTTCCCAAATTTGTAGGTCAAGATTTTCACCTGGGAAATCAGGGATATCAATTTAGATTGTGCATTAATAAAGAATATGGTATTTGTGATTGTATTCTGGAGTCTTATTCCCAGATATTTATATTCTTTAACAATTTTCAGAGATTTCTCATGGAGAGTCCAGTTTTTCAACTCAAATTTTTCGATTTTCTTCGAGTTCTTACAAACCATGATCTGGGATTTTTCCAGATTCACAACCAAGTTATTCTTAGTGATGTATGTTGCTAATATTGATAATAGATTTTGGAGTCCCCGTGGAGTCTGGAACATCAGCACCAAATCGTCAGCGTAAAGCAAACAAGCCAAACGCTGGTTACCAAGTTTTGGGGCATCAGAAATAATATCAGTGAAAATAACTCCCATATACAGAATAAAAAGGTTAAACAGGATGGACGCCATAATACAACCTTGTTTAAGTCCTGAATAAGGGTTGAATATTGCTGATAAAAGTCCGTCCATTGATAGACGTACTTGCATTGTTGTATCTGAATGCAATTGTTTTATCAGGGCAAGTGTAGACGATGGACAGCCAAATGATTTTAGTTTATCAAATAATAAGGTTCGATCTATGGAATCGAACGCCATTCGGAAATCAATGAAAGCAAAATAAAGGGGTTGTTTCCGGGAGGCATATTGTGATTTTAACAAATGTATGGCAATCATATTAGGTAATGTCCCAAGCCCTTGTACGAAGCCTGACTGAAAGGGGTCTCTCTTAAGATTTAATTTAGACCACTCATTCAGTTCTCCGAGTACAATGCAACAAAATATCTTGCTAGGAGCATCTAACAAGGAAATGGGTCTATAGCTCGCGGGATTCGCTCGATCACCTTTTTTATATACTGGAATAGTGATAGAATGTTTCCTGGAGATTGGAATTTTTTTTCTAAAGAGTATATCTCTAAACATGATATTCAATATGTCTGCCCATAGTTCAGGAAATTGCTTCATTGTCAGATTTGATAAACCGTCCGGCCCAGGAGCTCTTGAACTGCTGGTTTTATGAATGAAATATAAGATGTCATCTCTATCAAACTTTAGATGAATCTCATCCTCTCTCTCAATAGGGGGACAAATCAGGGTAGGAGTGGGTTTAGAGTATATAGTAGAATAATATTTAATCCACAACTCCTCTTTTACGTCATTTGTTTGGACGGCTACTTGATGTCCAGCCGTTGCCTGATTTATAATTCACCAAGATTCAGCAGAGTTTTTGGAGGACAATATTTTTAGCATATGACTCCCATCATTTTGATATAGTTGGGCTTTCATGCCCCTCAACCAGTTCTTATACTTAGTTTTGATAAGAGTGAGAGTTATACAGTGTTTATCTTTAGGCAATTTAATAATTGCTCTTTTTTCAGCTCGAATTTGCGTTTTCCTGGTTCTAATATCATGATTATAAATATGTAAATGCGGCACTTGTTTTGTTTTATGCCTTATAGAATCTGGTTGGAACAATTGCATAAGTTCAGGGTATAGTATTGCGGGATTCTGAAGTCCTTTCCGGTCATCACTCATCTGCAAGCCATAACAATCTTGGAACGCGCTGAGAGATTTTTCTGTCCAAATTGGTCTGTTCTGAGCGGTGTTAATAGTGACAAGACCTTTAGTGTATTCATTCTTTCTTATCTTTTCGCATTTGGCTTCCCAGACAAAGTTCAATTGGTTGTGATCGCTTGCGTTAGAATGATGCACCCGAAAGGGTTCAGTAGGATACAACAGTTCCTTATTCACATAGATATAATCAATAATCACAGTGTTAAGTCCTCTATGCCAGGTTGAGTTTGGAGGGATATCTGTCGAACAGGATCCATTCAGCATGAAGAGGTTTCTGGATTTTACAAAGTTTGTCCATTTTAATAATCTGTTCTGTTTTTTTTGTTTCGTGGGTTCCAGACAATGTAGATTTAAATCGCCAGCTATTATTAGTCTGATGGGTTGTTTTTCATAAAGAATTATGTCCATTGCCTCATTCATGCTTTCTAGAAACTCATCGTCAGATATCCCTAAGGGATTCCAGTATACATTAATAAGCACGTGCAATATATTGTCCCTAAAGAGTTTAAGCATTTGTACAAAAGGGTTTGATGCATACCATAATTGTGAATTTAAGAAAGAGCTTTTCTTGATGGCAATTAGTAACCCAGACACTGGTCTCCCAGCGCTTCCCTTAATTGCTGGATTTAGATAGATGTTATATTTTTCCCAGGAGGGAGCAGACATTAACCAAGTCTCTTGTAACATGACAATATCATGCAGTTGGAGGTTAGAGCTCTTATTATTCGTTAAATGCTTAAACCCTCTTGTATTCCAGCTAATTAATGACAGCCTTTGGTGATCATCTAAGAATAGCTAACATTGAGGTAGTTCTTGATTGCATTTACATACATGATTGCAGGCTTATTGTTTTGATGTTGAGATTTTGTTATTGGGTTTGGTAAGCATATTATTATCAATGACATTAGTCGAGTTGAGACCAGATAGAAGTACAAAGCCTAAATCAAAAAGTTCTGATTTGACCGCCCAGATAGTTTTAACAACAACTCTAGAATTTAGCCACAGGGTTACCGCGATCTGTTTGTGGCATCAGAAAATTTGACTTGCTCTATATTGATGGAACCCATGTCATCTAATGCAGGTATCTCGCTAAATACTGATAGTACTGAAGCTCGGTTCAAGTTATATTGTATGACTGGAGGAGGACGACAAATCAGAGTTAATAAGTGCAGAGCAGGACGTTTTATAGGAGGAATGACAGTTTTAGATTGTTTGCCTTGGTCAAATGGAACTTGTGCCAGTTTGCTAGTTGGTATGGTTCTAACGTCTAGTTCAATTGTAGGTGCTTTTTCTTGTAGCATTTGGACTAGCACTGATTGTATCGGGTTCTTTATTTCACTGTCTGATGATGTTTGACAGTGAAGAGTTGGACCAACTTGTTTAGTTCCAAGGTGCACATTATCACAAACCTCTTTAATATGTGCATCCAAATGTTTTGAGCTGTTCAATTGAGTGTTAGGAATAGGGAGCTTAAAATCTACTTTTTGCACTCTCTCCTTGAACTGCTGTTTGTAAGTATTTCTGAGGAGGTATAGTGGACATATATTGGTCCACTGCATGTCGGATTTCTTTACGGTGATCCATTAAATTGTCATCTTCAAACACAGACTTACTGGGCTGGTGAGCGGGTATTTCACCATGGGAAGAGGGTTTAACTACTGAGTGGTTTGTTACAGCATCTATCAGCTCATTGAGGGGGTTGTAAGATTCTATTTGTCTACTTTTATCAAAAGGAATTCGTCTTTTCTTACTATGAGTTTGTAGCATATATTTTTTGGCAATTGCTTTGGACACTGCAATAGCAGCTGTCCTCAGATGAGTCAAATTTGTAACAAAAAATTTCGTTTGTGATGAAAATTTTGATTTGCCATTTGTTTGATTTTTAGACTTTTTAACTAAATTAGTTTTACTTTGCATACTTTTGGAAGGCAATTCAGAGGCATTTGTACTATTGCCTCCAAAAAGGGCATAGTTTGTTTTTTTCTCAGTTCCACTCACGTTTCCACCTCCGTTACCATGATTAGCTTTTTTACGATCGCCGCAAACTAAATCAATTATGGGTTCTATTATACATGGAATCCGATGTTCACAGGATTTAGATTCTACTATTTGTTTTGAGTGCTCATCGGTTTGGGTACTCCTAGTGTTTCACAAGAGAAGAAATGGATCGAGCACCCTTACGGTAGACTTTTTTGAACATATCACTAGTGAATGAATAGCGGCATTCATTGATTTTAGGGCTATCTCTGTCAAGCCATTTGGGTTGTTTTCATGTACATTTGAGTCAGAGGATAAATCATATACCACAGGTTTTCATGGTGTTGGAGCTATGAATGACAGTTTCTCGATTGAGTTTGTATCACTAACATCGATATGGAGATTAGGAAATTTCAGATAATGTCTACGTGGAAAAACAAGAATTATTTACATCTATGTCAATAACTGCCAAGTTAGGAGGGGCATTCAGGCTTAGTGTTTTGGATTCGTGAGCAACAGCTCCTGTTAATATGTTACACAACAACATGCTATCCGTATCAGAGACATTCTCTTTTGCAAAGATAACAGATGATTCAGTAGCTGCATTTTCATTTACCAGTCTTATTTGAGGTATCTGAGCAGCACAGTTTTCATTCGCGTTTGTTTCATGGAGCCTCTCGCTTGTTATAAGACGTTTGGAGTCCGTTTTCAGTGTTAGAGGCGGTGTTAGTGGGGAAGATGCGCCTTCTTTGTCGAAGTAATTTTTCCCCGTAATCTGTTCTTTACAAAATTAGCGAATATCCATGCATGCCGTTTTTTGCAGCTTCAAATTTGATTTCGAATTTATTGCTACGGGCAGGGTGTCGAACTCAATCGCACTTTCTTGCTTGGGCAAGCCGATGGATTTTCCACAGAGTTGACACCATTAGTGCTTTGAGCTATCTGCACCAATGGCATGCCCGTTTTCAAAGTTGGTAAGGTTCTCTTCATTGTGAATATCAATTAGTAAAATTTGGAGGCAGACTACAATACTACGGGCTTGTACCGGGAAGCACCTCCTGTAAACTGCCAACCGCAGCAAAGCGGGCAAGCAGTACTTTCCGGTACTTGCCGAGGTGCACGCGCGTGGTGCGTGCTGGATTTTATAGTCCCGCCTCCGAAAATTCAACAGAGCCTAAGATAAAGAGTACAGGCAGTTACTAATATGTTATAAACTTAATGTTGTTGCTAATATTAAAGGGTTCAACTAAGTTTCACCTTGTGGGATATGCAGTCCAAGTATTAGTCCCAAGTTAGCAGGGTTGTTGCAGAGGTCACAAAAAGACAATCCTTGAGGAGCAGAAAGCACGGCCAAGCGATACTTTCCGGTACTTGACCTACCAGTGTACCACAACGTCTATTTTTCTAACAGTTATTGTGTACACATTTAATGAAGACATGGAAATTGTGTGTGAATGTGTTGCAACGCACATAAACCTGCTTCTATCAAAACGTATAGTGAATCCGGGATATGTTTGTCAGCAAGGTTACAGAAGTACCTTAATATGCAGTTATCCAAAAATGCATGTTTTCAAAATGTCCCCGGCTTTTAAAAAGCACCGACTGTCCGAGCCTCATGCTGTTCCGCCATGTTTTTGCTTTCCAGGGTTCGAGACCATGATGACCTGGTGCATATTTTTATGAAGCAGAACGACACTCTAGTGGAGACCTACGGAAACTACTTCCTTGCCGAGCTCATCGAGGCTCAGGACGAGCAGAACTTTGCTGTCGTCGGCGAGGTCAGTCTTTGCTGCATATTTGCCTGCGTGTAAGGTACTGTAAGCGGAAACGCGTGCACAACAGGCACACAGTGTCCATAGAAACAGCGGGATTTTTCTTAAAGACACTTTTATTGAGTTCTAAGTGTAGAAACGGAGTTTTTATTTTTTTTTCTAACGTGGGACATTGAAAAGAGTTCAGCAAAGACGACAACCCTAGCCCTGTAACAGCGAAAGAGAACATCTGTAAATATTAATGTAGCTGTTTGCAAAGCACGTAAACGCACACAATGCGCATAAAAAAGCACCAACAAGCTCCGTGGCCGCCAGGGCACTAAATAAGATACCAGTGCACCTGCTGTAGATGCAAATCATACAACATGACACATAAGAAACCTCTGTACATATTTCCAGCCGATTGAACGTTCAAGAAAGTGAAAATTGCATTAATCAACTGGAAACGTTTGTTTCAAATAAAAAGCGTGTATTAGACAAGGTCGAGGGCGCACTACGCCACTATCCGGACACAGGGTCAGATACGATTGTCTCGGGCACCAATAAAAAAGTGCCCCACAGTTGCAAATACCAATTCATTCCTTTTGTGACAGACTAAGTAGTATCCAAAGGGGAGGTTTTTGATAAAATGTGATGCAAACTGTGCATTTTAAAGAATATTTATTCAGTAACACTGGTCAAAACGACTAGGCGAATGGTGAAGTAACTTATCAAACTGGCCTACATGTGCTAAAATAGTGAGACACTGTGACCCAAAAACTGGACCACACTAGCATTTTGTGTTTTTGGTTCGGCATTGCCATGTTGTCCTATAGGCCATTCCGGCAAGCTTCGCTGGAGTGAAACCACTAGGGGTGGTGAATGTTGAGTACACACGCTTATTATCCTAATATAACTTAAAGCAGAATTACAAAGTGCATTTACATTTGTGAATCCAATTTAGCATGTACACTTTGACAGATGAGGCCCGAGGAGAAAATACATGTTTGTTAGATGTAAAGTAAGCATTGCACAAAAGAAAATATCAGAAAGTGGCCTTTGTTGAGGAGGAAGGGGGAAAAGGTGTTGTGGGTGGGAGGAGGGAATAGGATGGACCCCACCATAAAAATCATGTGTGTACAAGCACTTTGAAGACTGAATATCCTCCTCACTAACGTTGTGTTCATGAAATGCTGATTTGTACATTTCTTTATAACACTAGATACATTATGGTCAAAAGCAGAAAGCCAATGATTTCTATGCTAAAATTAGTGATCCACAATGTAAGCCATTCACAGTAACAATTGCAGATTAGCCTGCAACTCCTCCAAGGCCATGACTAAAAAGGCACCTTCATTTGTAACTGAAAAACTCTCCATCTCAGGAGCCCAGTTTACAACGAAAAACCACGAAAGAAGTGAAAGAGAAAGCAAGAACACAGGCCTTTCACTACTGCCACCAAGTCTAGGCAGTACATTACTTTATGCCAAAGTGACATCACCAACGCGACAAAAGGGCTGTTGGCAAAGCTTTTTCACTTTTTCACATTCTCATGTGGTTAGAGATGTGGCTCTGCAGGATTGAGAGATGACCGGTCCAGAGAAAAAGGGAAATCTTGAGGCAGCAGGAAGCAGAACCAGATAGCGAATGAGACTGACAGTGGTTTATCTAGAGTCCTTCCAAGGAATAGGCCACCCGGTGGAAATGTCGCAAACCATGGCTAGAGAAACCAGACCATCAGAAAGTTGCAGGGGTGAAACACTGGAAGCACAGCCAAACCAATAGAAAGCCATGGAGGAGGTGAAATGCTGGAAGCTGAGGAACAAGAGAGAGATGTAGAAGGAAATGGTGGGATCTTGGATGGTGAGAGAATACAACAACAAAGTCCACGAACAAGAGAAAGAGTGAGAGCCCAAGGCAATGCCTGAATGGTTTCACAAGCGTGGTGCTGCAGCGAGAAAGATAAAACCAGCTGTGGTCCGCATACCAGCATGGGGCCAGACCATGAATGAGCTGCTGAATGTGATGTGTAGTTCTGTCCCTCTATGACTTCTGTGTGTTATGTTGAGCCAAAAGAGAACCTCGAGAAGAGCGTATGGTATTCTGACCGCTAGCATGAGATGTTTCAAGAGCAGTGTGTGGTATGGTGACAACAAGTGAACTGTTTGGTCAAAGTTGCAGTTCCATCACTCTCTGGTGAACCTCATGGTACACAAAGGCACACCGATGTCCGCAATTCTAGAGAGGGGCACACTGCCTGATAGAAGTTGTGGAACAAACAGCCCCAACAATTGAAAGGACATCAAGGCTCAAAGAAAGTCAAGAGCATAAAGTGTGCTGCACCAACAGTGCCAGCATGCTGCCAGATCAGAGTCGTGGTTCCTTCACTCCCCACTGAATAGAAAGGGGCACCAAGCTCCCAAAAGAGAAACGAAATGGCAGCATGTGGCACGCTGACAACTCAAGGGAACTGTCTGATGGGAGTTGTGGTTGTGTCAAAGGGACACCGACATCCAAAGTGGGACAAGAGGCTAGTGCTTGGTGGGTTGACAGTCTTAAGTGCGCTGCCTTATGGCAGTTGTGAATCCATCATTCCCGAAACAAACGGAAAGGGTTAACAAGACTCCAGAAAATAACTGAAAGTGAATCACATGGTGCACTGACAAGCTGAGATTTGTTTATGGGAATTGTGGTTCTGCCACCCCCCCCATTGAGCATCATTGACTTCAAAGCCCGAAGGAAGAGAACTGAGTGTAAATGTGTGGTGTGCTGACAGTCTGAGTGCACTGTCTGATGGGAGTTGTAGTTATATCACTTCGCAAAGAACAAAGCAGCAATTCAAGAGCACTTCCTGATTGGGAGTAGTCAGGCTTCTCCCGCCCCACTGTGCTTCTGAAAGAAACTGACCAACCTTCCAAGAATAGCATGTCAGGCACCGACAGCTGAATGGCTGTTGTGATCCCCCACCATCACCTGTAACTTAGCCTTCCCGTTTTTTTGTACCCTCCACCCTTTTGGCACAGCACTCCACACACAACAGGTCGATATCCAATCAATTGAATACATGTTTTCACACTAGTATTTTGCAAGCATCCATCTGTATATATGTTCTTCTCAATTTGTGTTGCTTTTTTTGTCTGGAACATTCCACTAGGTGTTCCTGTACTCAAACAACCACTGCTCCAGTTACATCTTACCCTAATTCTGTGATGGGTGCTTGACTCTGTCCTAGATGGCCCCAAGAACATATCAACTCACAAAGGCAGTTCAAGGGTTTTCATTTGAGACTTCTCAAATAGCCTTCCTAAAGGCCTTCCCTCTCTATCTAATCTAGAAAAGGGCGATACCTCCCTAACCCAAGCATTCTCAATCGTGGGATTATCGCTAGTTATTGGTAACCCCTACTGTCTTCAAAACTGTCTAGCTAATGCAGATGGCCAAACACCTTACCTATCTAATCCTGCCTCTGAAATCAATCTAGGTGGTCCCTTCTCTAAGTTCCCCAATGATGTAACAAAAGGGTTTGTACCTTCCAGTCACTTAGGCACCACCTGGTCTTATCCTTTTGGACTCTAATGTTCCTCTTCCTATGTCTGTCACTATCCCTTACCTCCGCCTACTTGCCCCCTCCTGTTCCACCCACCGTCTCTCCTTGCTCTCTCAGACAATTCCTCCTCTTTCCTTCGTGTTTCTCAATTATCTTCCTCCACACTCTGATCATACTCCCTACTAATCTCTGTTCCTCCCCTCCATGCTATTGCTACTATCCCCTCTTTACACTACTGCTACTCTCCCCTCACCACAATACTAGTACTCTCCCCTCACCACACTACTACTACTACTACTACTCTTCCCTCTTTCCACACTAATACGCCATCTCTACACAATACTCTCCCCTGTCCACACTAGTACTACTCTTGCTCCTTCTCCCAGGCGCCCTCCTTTCACTTCGCCAATCACCTGTTCATTCATTCCCTACTCTCTCCCTCTATTCATCTGACTCACCTTAAATGCCCACTCAAACCCAAGTACCACTCTCTCCCACCAACCAATGCCTTATCTTGCACACTCCTTCAGCAAATTTCCTCGACGCTCCTCCGTCTGGTCTCTTGGTTCTCCTTCTCCTCCCCAGACCCGCCTGAACAACCCACACCCTCCTGCTTCCCTCCTCCCTTTTCTACTCATCCCTCTTCCTTGCTTGGCCCTTTCCAATCAACGAAACATTCAAAAGTGTTTTAAGTCCCACCCCTTTCCTGTACGCAAGTTCACCAGTCTCTGACAATGGTGGGTCGCAATTTTTACTGTCCAAGTTCATTTGAGGTATTCCCAGCTTGTTAAAGATGCTCACTTGGTGAGGGTGCTGCTCCACAGCCCTCACGCAGATGCATATAATGTCCTTGAATGCAGTGACCCCACTGGGCACTCTGTGCCTTGAAGTTAATGCTGTGTTGCTGTGGTTTGCTGTTTCTGAGCAGGAGGATCTAGCAGGATCTCTGTGCGCTCGGACTCGTTCTGAAGTTTGTGCTGATGAGGGATGAGTAGTGGTTTACGTCATTCAGGCTGCTGTGTTGTCTGTTTTGTATCCTGTTTTCTCAGCTCTGTCTCGGGTTGAACGCTGGCTGTCCCATGGTTGAGGCTGCTGATATTGAAGATCCTATGAGACCAGGAGAACAATGCTGGCCAGAATGGTACTGTGCAGGCATGCAGTGATTGATCCTGGTACTTTCCTGAAGCAAACGGGCACAGGGGGAAGGGGCACAGACTGGGGCCCTTCCAACTCCCACACTCCCCTCTGGTGTAGGACTGGCCTTAGCGTAAAGCCTGGTTGGTCTGACACCAGGCTGTGAGGGGTCCCTTTTCCCACCTGACAGGACAGGTCCAAAAGTCCAGCTTATTTAAAAGTGATTCTCTGGGTCTGACATACACACTGATGCCTTCAGCACATGCTCCATTTAATTAGGGCGCTCACATGAGAATGTTCAAACAGAAGCACACTATGTTTGTTTTCCTGTAGAGCAAGCCCAGAGAGCTCACGAGGGAAACAGTACCAAATTCAAAATTGCTTTTGCTTTGCTCACCATTGGTTGGCTTTCCTGCATAGTGAGAAAACAGACCCTGGTCACTGGCAGACAAAGTAAATGCCCGGGACAGCTTGGAGTGACAACATCCCTACAATAGGTGAAATTAACAGCGAAGATGGTGGATGAGCCTTTTCAATATTTGTTATGGCCCTTAGGTTCCAAAGCAGGCATAGCTGAATCAATGTATTGAAGCCAATCACAGCCCTTCATTCATTGACATCCACAAGTGCACACTCACTGGAATGCCAAACCCAGGGGAGGGGTAATAGGGCTATTTAGACTTGGAGTCCTAGTCAGACAGTGTGAATGTTTGGAGTAGCAACTGGCGGCAGAATTTGGTAGCAAGATGAAGAGCGAGGTAGGAATTGGAGGGAGAGTGAACAGAGAAGGAGATGGAAACAGAAGGGGAGATAATCCACCAGGAGAAGGTTGGTTGGAGACATCAAGAATAATTTAGTTTGAGTCATTGAGAAGAGGTTGGAGATATCTGGAAGGGGTTGGCTAGAAACATCAGAAGGAGGTTGGGTTGAGAGTCCAAGAGGAGGCTTATTCGAGTTTGCAGAAGGAGGTTGCAGCTAAACATCTGGAAGAAGTGGAAGCAATTAGTACGTTTGTATCTAGATTGACAGGGTCAGAGACCTGACTGTATCGAGTGGGGCTGGGGAAACCCTCTCAACCTGTGGCAGGAGGCTTACCACAATGTTTACCAGATCCAGTCCTGCTCCTATCATGCGGCCCTCAATTCAACTAGAACAAGGTATACACCATAAAGGATACAGGTGGAGTTAACATTAAAGGATACAATATGGATCCAAATTCTTTCTTCTTAATCTTCACTGAAGAATTCTCAAGGAAGAATCCTTTCCCTTGATTACACCCACTGCCCGATACAAAACACGGCCAGAGCGAGGAATCAATTGAAAGGATGAATAACTATGCACATTCTCCAATCTGTGTACAAAGAAGCATAAGGTAAGTAATAAGAATATTAGCTGTACTCCTTAATTCCCACTAATGCTACACTAACCTGTTTGAGTGGTTTGTCAAGTTGAGGTGAGCTTCAATGTTCCAAATAAATCCAAATGACTCCAAAACACCAACACAATGGAAAGGAAGGGGGGAAGTTAGTAGGAAACTAATCCTGAACGGAACGAGGGCCGAACTAGAGTCGGGTAGGTGCACTCTGGATAGCGTCCTTAGTTCGGTGCACTAAACATAACACAAAATAAACCTGGTATTTCCAACAGTGTGTAAATGGAAGAGTCTTTGGATGGCAGAACGTAGATCACCTTGATTTATGTTGGAGAACAAATTGTCCTGGCATCTCCAGAAGTTCAAAACGGAAATCTTTCTTTATTCAGTAGTGCGTTATTCACCCTTGATGCCAAATTGGAAAATAAAGTAATCCCACCGGGACACAGTCTTATATCTCAGTAAATGAATGTTCGTGGACACGGGACTAAGAAAGATGCAGTAAATACTCCCGCAGTTCCTAGAGTAGCAATCAAGTTTATAAACGAATGATAACACACATGTGCTAGGAGTATACCTTAAGGCAGGCAAGGCGAAGACACCTCTGTGGGAAACAGCAAACGGCTTCGGGAAGCCGCCACGAGGTGCAGCAATCGGCTTTGATGCTCAGGTCTCAGGAAATAGCGTGGAAATTGATCCAGAACCGGGAACACTATAAGAAGCGTATGGCTGAAGGATGCGGTCCGCACAGAAACAAAGCACCAGCAGGAAACAAAGTAGCAACAATCAGAAGCGCGGGGCGCTTAGAGAACAGGACCTAAATACGTACCAAAAGCACGTGACTGGTGAGCCAAAGGCACGATCACCTGACTTTAGGCGCAGGAATGCAATGCCGTTTCGCGGGGAGTTTGGAAAATAGCCTCCACCTGTTATAGAACGGTCTTGCTGCCGTTCTGAAAGCATATGGACTCCTGTTACGATATGCAACAGGTGAGTGAGGCATTACAGCACCAGACGTGGGGTGAGGAAGTTGGGAAGGCCACAGTTTCTGTGCCCTCCACATGTGCTGTGTTACAATTGCAGTGTAACACTTGCAATCACCCCATACCAACCTTCTCCGGTGCTGGCCAGTGTTTTCTTTCTCCATTTTCCGTTTTCTTTCGGCACCTAGCAAACATTGCAAGTCAAGAACGGCACAAGGCAACCACCGGTGATAAATGAGTTGGCAAGCATCCAGTGAGCAGAACATTGTGCTAAGAAGACCATCAATCCGGAGGCTCAGCTTCCACCAAAAATGGACACTGGAGTTGACTTTTCACATAGTGGGCTGCCATTGGAAGACACTAGCTAACCTGCTTAACCAAAGGGGGCTGACCTTAAATGTACTTTATGATTCCGCATCTCTGTAACCTGGTCCATGGGGGAAAGCCAGACAGCAATTGGCCTGAGGGAACCAGCTGAGCATGTGGGTCAATGGAAGGGGAAAGAGGGTGATAAAAAGTCTCAGTAAGAACAAAGGAGTGTGGGTGGTTCAGGTGGGGTCAAGGGAGGAGACGGCAGACTGAGAGACCGGGTGGAGGAAGGACACTGGAGCGGAGCATGGAAGGGTATAATGGAGAGCATGTGGAAGGTGAGATATTGTTTGGTGAAAGAAGGTGGTACTGAGTTTCAGAGCACGTTTATCATGAGTGAGTGAGACTACGTTGTAGATAAGGGGAGTTAATGGGGTTTAGCAAGAAAAGTGAATGAGTGAGTGAAAGAAGGGTGACCATGGGGGAAGGGTGAAGTGTAGAGCAAAGAATAGTAGAGATTAGTGGGTGTGGAGAGAAGAGAGTGTGAGTGGGGAGTAGAGAGTAGTGGGAGTGAGGAGAAGAGGATTATAGCAGGTGCTGAGAGTAGTAGAGCAGAGAAGGAGATAGTAGGGATGGATGTGTGATGGAAAACATTGGAGGGACAGAGACTGGAAGTGAGAGGAAGAGAAAAGAGAGAGGAAGGAAAGAATATCAGGGTGAGGAGTATAAGGGTTTGAGGGGGGAAGTTGACTGAGTCCTGGACATATTGGAAGTCACCAACGCCTATGATAATTACAGGTTAGGATCCACCTAGAAAACACCAGAGGCAGTAAGAGAGATAAGGTAGTTGCCTTTTGGCCCTTATCACAAGTCAGCCAGATTCTAGACAGTAGGGATTACCCATCTCCACTAATACTTTGGGATTTAGGGGAATATGGGCTAGGATGAAGGGAGACTCGGGGAAGATGAAAGAGAGACAGCCCTTAGTTGGACCCTTATCAATTTAATGCGGCCATCTGTGACATGATCAAGTAGAGGAAGGGGTACAGGGCCAAACTAAGTGGTGTTCAAAACCCTCCTCTACACACCTAGGACCACTCCACTCCCTATGTAACCTAAGAAGTAGAAATCTCCTCACTGCTGTTTCTTCCCCTGGTTCCTTGTAGATCACTTGTTGTCAAACTGCCCACCCTACCCCAACCCTTGTTAGCTCACTGCTCCCTTGGGATCTGTTTATCTTTCTGTGTACTCTCTGCACCCCCATCCTCCCACCCCGTATGACTTGTGAACCGCTCTGTTACTTCTAGAAGCTAGGTCCATGCTCATTGAATACCCTACTAATCATAAAGATGAGTAAAGAGAAAGTGGCATGACATCAAAGAGGAGCAGGACCAGTGAAGTGGTAAAGAGGGAAGGAGTCAGCACCCCAAAGAAGGGATGTGAAAATGGCAGTCTTGAAGTCCACCTCTGGGAAAACAAAGGGAAATAAACCTCTGCCTCTGTAGTGAAATTGAAGAGCCAAGGGGAGAGGGGCCTCGAGAAGGCTAGGGAAAGCGAGACCCCCTTTAAGCCCAAGACTAAGAGCCAAGAGATGGGAAGACACCAAGAAGAACAGAGAAGAAGGATGTGGGAAGCCCTTGTTTGAGACAACAGGGAAAGACCCTGTGAAGAAAGGGGACAAAGGGTCCTGGAACCCATTTAATCCTGAACTGGTGCCGCACTGTAAATCAAATCAGAGGGGCCCAAGTTGTTTTGGCCGCACCGTATTAATTCGCTTTATTATATTTTATTTAACATACTTAGAGCCAAACATTGACTCTGTATGTAATAACATCACATCAGCAAATGAGCACACAGCACAATATATTAAAGACTAAAACATTACATAAAATCTAGCAGTAAGCAAATCAATTAAAAACGCCTTCTGATAAACCATCTAAAATTTCTATAACTATGCTGTACATTTTTACCATATAATAAATAAAGTTAAGATCAATACCCTCCATAAAAATATCCTATACAATCTTACAAGATGGCTGAGCACAGTTATAATACATTTTCAAAACTTTCATACTAATCGAATCTAAACGTATGCACCAAAGCAGCAGGTATTCAATAGATTCCAAGCACTGCTCAACACAAAGTCTACACAAACGAACAGAGCGGGGAATATTTAATCTAGACCCCACAATTTCTACCGATCGAGCAACATTCCATTTTATTCTGAAATTGTTTTCTAATGAACAACTAGTGGGAAATGCATGGATATATATGGGAATAGTCTTCCGATTTAGCATATATTGAATGAACCTAGCACTGTTTTCCTTGGTGAATAAGTGTATTAAATTCGTCTTGTCACCAAAAATGTTAAATATTTTTTAATCTTAAATTTTAGTGTGCTACGGGTGACCTCACCAACTGAAGAAGCAATCTCAACCATCCACTTTTTGTGTGCCTCAGAGATAGTTTCAATGCACCCACACTCAACAATCTCCCTTCTAGCTAGAAAGAAGTTAAAACATTAGATAAGATTTTCCTCTAGTTTTATTAGGGACACATAACATAACATATCTCGGATCACTTAAGGCAAATTCCAAGAGCAAGAAGTCCAATGACAGTGATGTAGGTAATCTGAACATCAGTTTTAAAATGTTTCCTTCTCAAATCTCTAGCCTCCTCTGTTGTTACCCAGCCCATATCTCCATTCACTTTAAAGTCTGTCTTCTTTGATCCTGTCACCTTCATGACTGGATCAACAGAGAACCAGATAGGTCAAAGATCATCAAAAGAAACATGGTGTATTGTTATACACTTGGGTAGAAGCAAAAGCAAAACGTGGGAAAACCAACGTGGGTATGCCTCCTTCAAGGCAGTGAGGCAAGAGAAATGTGCAGGGGATTTTCACTGGGAATGTGGCCAGTCTTTAATATTGTCTTCACCATGGGATTAGTGTTCACTGGGTGTCCATAAGCAAAAGGGCCCACCAGCCAACTTACTCCTCGTCTTGGACAGGATGGCTACTACTAGAAACAGTATGTAGGAATTTCAGTTATTTGTGGGTCTCTCTTCAGAACCTGAACACAAACAAAATAATTAAAAGATCTTCTGTGCTTCTCGACATCTCCTCTCTGGAGAGCTGAGCAATATATCCTTTCCAACTCGCTGGGCCTAGATCCCTGGGTGCACTGAACCTTTTGAACTAAGGCTAGTCTTCCTGGGCCATGCTTGTTCTGTGCCATTGATTATCTACTTCTTCCCCATTCGCTGTGGATATATTTTCAGACTCATGTTATTTTCACAATCTTGCATGGGCAAACCTCTCGTAGTGTGGGTTTGGGTCCTGTAGGAGCCCATAAGAGGCTCGCCTCTTCTCCTAGTCATCTGCACCTGGGCTTAAAAGTAGGTACCCGTAATCCTGGGGCAGCAGTCACTGGAACTGACACATCAATAGGCATCTTTAAGCCAAGATTCAAGGACCTTGTTTCTTCATTTTATACAGAATTAATCAGGGAAATTAGGCTTGACTGAGTCCACAGAGTGGGGTTCAGCAGTGTGTAAAATGTTGTGTAAACCTCCCTTATAACCTGGTGCCATACACTTCAGTCCTTCATTATCTCTTTTCCTCAAACAGCTCTGCTTTCTTGGCAATAAACGTTCAAACAGTCTCTCGGGTTCAAAGTGCCCCACTTATCTTTCTTGGCTTATTGAAGAGTCTTTCTTTCCTCGGGTTGGCTTTGCGAGGATGTTATGCTGGTAATCTTCGACATAGTGATTACCTAGCACCACCTCCCCTGTGTCTTGGGTCACCTATATGGGGGCCAGATTTCAAACTGTTTCACAAGTGTTGGATCCTAGGTTATCAGGATTTCCCCCTGGTCAGTGGAGGACTGCTTAGTCGTGAATCTTCTTACTTTTGAGGAGTGATTGTGAGACAATTCCCTACTGCTTTCTTTAGTCCGTATTAAAGTTCTGGAGAATCCCTTCATACCCTCTTTTCTTCCCCTCAATTGCGTCACCTCTATTTATTCCTGCTTCCTTCCTCTCCTTGCCTTTTTCTATTCCTACTTTCTTCTTCTCCTCTTTCCTTCTAATTTTTCTTCTCCTCTGCTCCTTGACTTTCTCGCTCACTGCTTGCTTCCTCACGGCTGTTCTAAACACTCCTTCTTTTCTCTTTTCTTGTCTTTTGTCTCTATTTCTCACCTTTTCTACTGCTTCTGCCATTCTTATCAATTTGTTCCAAATTTTCTTCGAATGTTTGTTTTCTTTAACTTCCACCACCTCTCTCACACTCTCCCACCTTTTCTCTGCTGCATTTACCTCCCCTCCTTTGCTTTGTTCACTTTTCATCCTTCTGTGAACATCTCTAAAAACTTCCTCCTACACATCTGATCTCCATCCCACCTCTTTTTCTCTCTTCCCTTTAGATCTTCTCATATTCTTGCTCCCTCTCTTCATCCCCATGTTCTCTCTTCCCTCTTCTCCCCACTCTCTCCCAACTCTGCTCTTACCTTGTCCTCATCCACCTTTTCCTTCCCTCTCTCCTCTTCTCTTCTTTCTCGTACTTTCCGCTCTGTTCTCCTCTGTTACCCACACTCTTCTTAATTCCCTTTTCAGATCCTTTCTTCTTCCTCCCTCCTCCTCCTCCTCTGGTCTGTCCTCTCACCTCCTTAATGCACTGTCATGTTCAAAACTATGGGTCACTCTGCAAACTGCTGACTCACAAACCTCTTGCTAACCCTGCTCCCTTTTTATCCCTGCTTGGGATTGTGTCCAGGATGCTTGATTGTTCGAGCGTTTCAGCTGTGAGATTGCATGGTGATTGGGCACTATTCGATTGACCTATTGTCATGTTTCTGCATCGCTGCCTCTGGGTGGTGCTGTCTGCAGACCTGCAGGGTGTTTTCTACCATCTTCGAGAAGACCCTCGATCATTATTTAACTTTTCCTTTCACACATCTGTATATCCGAAAACATGGACTTCAATTCCCATAATGCACTTTGTGGCAGTTCTCATTCTCTGATTATTCCTATGCATCAGTCTTGGAACCACAATCCGCAGAAGACCTAGAGATCAGTGCTGGGCAATGCTGCATGGGCATCCCACAAGCGAGGCAGGGTAACTGCTGTTACCATCGGCAGCTGGGAGAGGGGCAGCCCCAACCTTCTTTGTGCCTGCTCCTCTCCTCTCCCCAGCTACGGAGACACGCAGTCACGGCAGCACAAAGCCACGGAAGGGTAAGGTGCGAACAGTCATCTCACCCTTCCTCCAAACAGCAAGGTGCTATGCACCATAAGGAAGACAACCATCAGGCAGGGCCCAGGTTCAAAAGATCTGCCCCCACCAGGGGGCCAGACAGTCAGCTATCCGGCCGGGGGTTGCGACAAGAGCAGCCCCCACCACATACACTACAAAGACCCAGGGCCTCCCTGGGTCCTATAAAGATGAGCAGCATGCTCAGAGTAAACACAATCTGTTTGTGGACCCTGAACGGGGACCCAAGCAAACAGGAGGTTAACTGTTTACTCAGTGTCTTCCAAATCTTCTTGCTTCCTTAGCAAATCCCGAAGTTCGCTGTACATTGCAGCGTCTTTTTTCTTTCCTGAACATTGTACTGTTCAAAGCAATTGCATTGCAGCCTTAACGAAGGAGGAAGAGGCAACCAAACAGCCAGCGCAGCTGGTGTCAATTTCAACATTTCGGCATAGAGGAAAAGCGAGCGGCGAGCGTGTCCAAAACGAAACAAACAAAGACGCGTGCTGCAGAAGCATCCTAAGCCAGTACGAACGAAGGAGAGGGAGGCACCCGAGCAGCCCAGCGCGGACGGAGGCCGATTCAACAACTTACAGGTGAGTGTCATGATGCATACCCCCAGGCATCCAGACCACGTCTATCAGCCGCGGGAGCAGGCATCATGTTGCCTTGAGAAAACCCAGCAACCCCTGTTAGGGGCTGTCTGGGTTCAGTCCTGGCGCCTATGGCGCCAGGCTCATATGGGACATCAGTCCTGGCGCCATAGGCGCCAGGCTCATAGGTGCACACTTAACTGATGCAGACCATGCTGCAAGAAGATCCAAACCCATGTGAGGCCTAGAATGGACTACTTTACCTTAGGGACTATTTTGTTACTCGGGTGTGGTCGGGGAGAAATACCTACCTGGGACTACTTTGAAGGCTATCTAAACCACGCCCGAAGAGCACCACACGCTTTGCGTTATTCTGCATCCAGCAGCGTAACGTTCACCGTGCCAGCAGCAGCATCCAGCCTTCTGCCACGCCCGCCTCGAACCTGGAGCACCTAGAAAGAAGGAAAGAAGCAAAGGTTAGAACAAGAGTATTACCTGATTTCTTACCTGATTCCGGATTCATCGCATCTTCAAACCAGAGGAAAGACTTTGTTTTAAACGCGTTGCATCGCTGCAGCAGCGCCGCGCCATACTCAGTGTTCCACGCAGCATTTCTTCGATCCGGCGCTGTCTACATCTTTACATCGCCGAATCCCGGCACCTAAGGGGAACAAGAAACAACAAGGTGAGCAGAGAGAACAGACAGAGACAATCTCTTTAGCCGCCATATGCTTACCTGATTTTACCGCCGGAGGTATTATTCATCAGCACGCTACATTTTCTTATGCCGCACCTGTAAGAAAAGGAGAAAGCAGCAAGTTTAACCCTTGGCATTATTTACCGGACAGTGTTGGGTAACACAGACTTTTACCGGAGCGCTTTCAGCAGTCAATCTTCCTATTGGGTCTAAGTTGCAAGATAAAAGAGGAATTGGGCAGGAGTGAATTCCAGACTTTTTTAACTCTTACGAACTATATACTTATGGCTCCTCGCCAGGACCTTTTGGAGTCAGGATTCGTCTACAACTCTTCCAATATCTTCAGGCCAGTGAAGTAACTGGTCATCAACGCGCCCCTGCGTGCTTCGCGGGATGGTGGGCTCATCCTTCAAGAATATAAGGTGAGATTGCTGAGAGGGCACAGAGATTATTAGTGGGGAGGGCAGTAAGGGAGCTATCACTTGAATCCACAAGTGGCTAAATCCATCTCTCCACTTGTAGGAGAATATTTCTACGGGTCAAGCAGACAAGATTAGGAGGGCAGATCCAGTCAGTCATCGCTGCACTACGCATCACGTGGGTGGAGGCCGCAGCAGTCTGGGTCTGACCGACGCCCCTGTGGGAGCCACGTGAGCGTAACAGTGAGCCACCGCGCTGGGGCTACGAGGGAGGAAAAATAGGCACTTGTGTCTGGGAAGAGATATAATTTGTTACAGTGGACCGGAGCCCCCGCTTGATAAGGCAGGCGGGGCAAGATAACACAAGCCAGTTTTTAATGCGGGCAGAGCTCCAGCCAGCCTGGTAGCACGGCGAGCCGGGAGCTCGTTTCTTTCTTGACATCCACACAGAGCTTGCGAACGCAATTTCTAGCTCGGTGGGCCCAAATGCTACAGATTAAAAATATTTTCTGTAATTTTGCACGGGTGCCCTCACAGCGAAACCAGTTATTTAAATAGCATTGAAACAAGTCTGGGGGCTGCCCATTTATTAAAAATGAACATTGCACAAAGCGGACACTAGGAGACAATTTTCTTTGAACCCTTTCAAGAAGGTACCAGCCAGCAGTTACACAGCATGGGCAACAAATATAACAGGCTCAAAGAGCTTTCCGATAGCAACAGTTTTAACTCCTTGATAAAACTGTTTTCCTTTTCCTATAACAGGCATAAAAAATCATGGGGCCTAAACGGAAAGCACAGGCACTCTCAACACCGGCGCAAAAGCCCAAATCACCACAATTGTTAGCAGCCATTGAGGCGGCAGAGCACTACGGATGGGTATGGGTTAGAGAACACATGTACGGCCTACCCAGGGAAGGAATTACCAGCCCAGCCAGCCAAGATGAGGTTTCTGCACCATTAAAAAGGAGGAAAGTATCTGAAGGCGCCAAAAAAGGTAACAAAAAATTGTCAAAGCTATGCGAGAATGTAGCGGAATTACAGCAACTAATGGTAGAAGTAAGGGGGAAACAGAAACCGCCCACAAGGGAACCTGGGGCTTCAAACCCTACCGTCACAGTAGAACCAACAATAACGTTTGTCAACCCACCTGTAACCCTACCTATAGCAATCCCGCCACAACAAGTACAGCAGTTGCCAGTAGCACCCACAGCTATAAATACAACAGCCTCCACAACTCCAGCAATGATGCAGCAGGTGCTCTAAAAGCATGGGCAACCCCCAGCCCAGACAATACGAGCGTGACAGGGGCACCTGGCAGCAATACAACTGACATTGTAACAATCTGTAATGCACAGTTAGACCAGAAAATGAAATCTTTCCAAACAGAGATATTAAATAGATACAAAAGATTCCTGGCATGGAACATTGATACCACAATCAAAGAAGCCATATGGGCCAAGGAATTTATAGAAATCTTTTCCTTAATAGAAGCCCAACGCAAAGGGAAAGACGCTTTCAAAGACCCCAAAAAGATAGAAGAAAAAGCGATTGCCAGAAACGCCCACGTCGAACAAAACTGGGACAACTGGTTACAAGCCTTTGCCATCTTAGCAACAATATATGAAGAAAAATTCCCCATGGATGGTAGGAAGATCTGGGCATACGTTGATAAAATAAGGGAAGTAAAAGTAACCCAGAGGGGGAAGACATGGCTAGCATGTGACATCAGATTTAGGAGGAGCATGTCAGAAAGGCCGGCCATTGAGTGGGATGAAGTCCAGAATGATTTACACACCCTCAACCCCAAGCCTCCCGAGGAACAAGATACCATGCATTCTTCTTCCAAAAATAGCAAAAATTTGCAAGGAAGCAAATCCCATGACAATGATAAATCCAAAAAAGGGGAGCAGCCCTTTTGGTAGAACCAGCCCTCGGCGGCTAAGAATAATGCCCACAGACAGAACAAACAGCAGGCTGCCAAATCCACATCCCATGCAGAAATTTTGGGAAAAACCAGTGTACATGGGGCAAAGAATGCTGGTACAAACACGCCTGCACAAACTACAACGGAGACCATGCAGCAAGCAACTGCACCAGACTACCAGCCAAGAAAGAATGATGGGTGCCAAACCCCAATTTTAGAACCAGGACGAACACCCATCAATCCGGGCAACTTTAGGGATGCCCTAAACAACTACCCAGACAAGGAAACCAGCAGGATATTATGGCAAAGTTTCACCAAAGGTTTTTCCATCCCATTCAAGGGCTCTGGGTCACACACCATCCCAATGAACCTGAAGTCAGCCAGGGACAACCCCCAGATAGTAGAAACCAAAATCAAGAAAGAACTGCAACTAGGCAGGGTAGCAGGTCCCTGGGACAGCATGCCTTTAAAGAACTTTTTAATATCTCCACTAGGCCTCATCCTCAAAAAAGAACCGGGGAAAATTAGGCTAATCCATCATCTCTCCTACCCGAAAGGCCAGTCGTTAAACGACGGCATCCCACAAACCGAATCCGCCGTATCTTATACACATTTCCAAGAGGCGGTAAGGCTCATACAAGAGTGCGGCAGAAACGCCTTGATGGCCAAACTGGACATCGAATCTGCTTTCAGACTTTTGCCAGTACACCCAGGTTTACACCCAGGTTTCACTTTGAACAACAAATTCTATGTAGATAGATGCCTCCGAATGGGGTGCGCGGTATCCTGTGCGCTATTTGAGCAATTCAGTTCCTTTTTCCAATGGGCTTTCATAAAGCAGAGACCAGGGACAAAAATAGTGCATTACCTGGACGACTTCATGGTCATAAGGCCACCAAACTTCGGGGAATGCGGCAGGGCTTTAGCAAAACATGAGCACATGGCCGCACAGTGGGGAATTCCCCTAGCGAAGGAAAAAAAAACCACCAAACCAGACACAGAAATAATTTTCCTGGGCATCGAAATAGACACAGCAAAGGGCCTCTGCAGAATCCCCAAAATAAAAATAGCAGAACTCCTGTTTAAAATACAAAACCTGATAACGAAAGAAAAGGGGACAGTAAAGGAAACAAAATCCTTAGCAGGCAGCCTCAATTTCGCATCCAGAATAATACCGCAAGGGAGGATATTTTCCAGAAGCGTAGAGTTCAAAATCGAATCATTCACCAAAACACAATTGCATATCCGGCTAGGTAGAGAGGTGAAACAAGACCTGGAAACATGGGGAAAATTCCTCAGAGATTTCAGCGGGGCTTTACTTTGGCGAACGCCTTTAAATACCTGGTCAAACAGGGTCCTATACACCGACGCAGCCGGGAGCAAGGGGTTTGGAGCCATACTAGACTTCGAATGGGTGGCAGGACACTGGCCCAATTCATGGCAAGCAGCAGGGTGGACATGAAACATCACCCTACTAGAAATATTTCCCATCTGGCTAACATTACACATCTGGGGCAGGCGACTAGCGAATACGGAACTTTTGATCTGGTGCGATAACATGGCGGTAGTAGGCTCCATAAACAGAAGGTCTACGAAATGCCCTTTAGTACTGAAAGTATTACGAGCCATTACAATAGTCACACTACAAGAAAACGTTGTAATCAAAGCGAAGCACATTTCAGGGGCAGATAATACCATTGCTGATGCTTTATCTCGCTTCCTGTGGACAAGATTCCGAGAGCTAGCGCTGCACGCCCAAGAACAGATGATGCCAATACCAGCAGAATGCTGGGCAATAATGGGAAGACAAGAATAACGGCATCAACGCCAACACCAGAGAGCCAAGGCCGGCATGCCCAACAAGAATCAGGCTCATCACCAACGGGTGCCAACAACCTCACAGGCTTCCTAACGGAGATGGCAGAGATGGCAGTGGCAAGCACTACGGCAACACAGTACAGTAAGTGTTTGCAAACAGTATTTAAGGCCACAGGTGTAAACCATGTAGAATTAATAACGATTAAAGATATAGAAGTATTTTTAAAATGGGCTCGGGAACAAGGTTTCAAAAGGGATTGGGCCAAAAGACACCTGGTGGCAATGTCATATTTTACAAAAATACGGGGCGATTCAGACCCCACCCAGAACGCCCTCATCTCTTATGCAATGAAGGGATGGGGCAGAATAGAGGGTGCCCAAGTGGACACCCGCCGACCCCTTGATTTTAGCAAACTGGTGCAGATAGCAAGCCAGTTGGAAGCCATATGTTGGCACCCTTATGAGGTAATGTTATTTAAAACAGCCTTTTTCCTAGCCTACTTTGGGGCTTTCCGGGTAGGAGAACTCATCGCTTTCAGCACCAAGGCCACAAATGGCCTTGGTGTCATGGAAGTCAGGGTGAGACAAGAGAGTGTTAACATAGAAATGCAACAGTCGAAAACGGGTGCAAAAAGAACCATCAACATTTGTTGCATTGATGAAGCAACAAACTGTCCGGTTTGCATTACCAACCTCTATTACGCCCAACGACCCAAAGTGGGGTGGGGAGTTTTTTAATCCACAAGGATGCATCGGCCCTAAGCCGCTACCAATTTAAAGGAGTGCTGATAAAAGCAAGCAGCAAAGCGGGGTGGGATCCCAATCAGTTTGGCACCCATTCCTTCAGTATAGGTGTCGCCACTGCAGCATGGCAGGGGAGCTTAGCACCGCAACAACTAAAAAACATAGGGGGATGGAAGTCAGACTGTTATAAAAGATATATCAGACCACAACTGATATAGCCATCCTCCCTCAAATTATCTTTTCTTTTCCCTCTCTCCCTCCACCACAGAAACAACAGGCGTATCGAGGACCACACTCCGATCAACATGGATAGTTGGCCACTCATTCATTTTCAGGACAGGCAGATGGGCAGAAGAGACCAAAGAAGGGCCACCCTTCAGAAACACCATTACTTCATGGTGGGGATACAGAGGCCTACAGTGGGCCGACGTCCACGTAACACTAGCAGAATTGGTGGCATACAGGGACCCCCCAGAATTCCTGATCATTCACCTAGGGGGCAACGACCCAGTCAACACGGCTAGACGCATCCTATGCGAGGAAATCTGCTCCTCCCTAGCAGGCATTTCGCACAACTGGAGGGGTACTGAAATATACTTCTCAGCCATCTTACCAAGAAAGAAATGGCTGGGGGCCAACTGCTACAAATCTATAGACATATCCAGAAGAAAATTGAACAGGGGGATAGAGAGATTCTGTATGACAAGAGGACTGGGTTTCATAAAACACCCAGCCATTACACTAGGCAACCCAGACCTCTTCATCCACGACGGCACCCATTTGTCTAACCAGGGCATGGAGCATTTCTTTCGGGAAATCAACGCAACGCTTGCTCTCAGGGGCTGTCTCTAGGGCATACTCTTGGGGGAACACGGTCAGCCGTCAACCTGCCCGTGTGTGGCGGCACGGGTCAGAGGGGGTAACCTCAGGACCTGGTGCCCAAAAATATGCTACCATCATGATATGTGATATCGTGTGTTTGCCATAACTCATATCTGTACAATAAAATCCTACAGCCTTTTATTGCCAACACTTGACACAAGTTGTGAGCCTATCATTACGGGAGAGGGTTTGGGGTTCGGCCAATACTAATGCATGCATTATGGGTTCAGCAGTTATGGGCAATGCTGCATGGGCATCCCACAAGCGAGACAGGGTAACTGCTGTTACCATCGGCAGCTGGGAGAAGGGCAGCCCCAACCTTCTTTGTGCCTGCTCCTCTCCTCCCCCCAGCTACGGAGACACGCAGTCTCGGCAGCACAAAGCCACGGAAGGGTAAGGTGCGAACAGTCATCTCACCCTTCCTCCAAACAGCAAGGTGCTATGCACCTTAAGGAAGACAACCATCAGGTAGGGCCCAGGTTCAAAAGATCTGCCCCCACCAGGGGGCCAGACAGTCGGCTATCCGGCCGGAGGTTGCGACAACAGCAGCCCCCACCACATACACAACAAAGACCCAGGGCCTCCCTGGGTCCTCTCAAGATGAGCAGCATGCTCAGAGTAAACACAATCTGTTTGTGGACCCTGAACGGGGACCCAAGCAAACAGGAGGTTCACTGTTTACTCAGTGTCTTCCAAATCTTCTTGCTTCTTTACCACAGAACCCGCCCACCCTAGAAAGAGGGGAGAAGAACAAAAAGAAGTACAAGGCACTGTACGGTACCCACAACAAGTCGTGGGACACAAGAAGGCGGCCTGGTCAGAGGGGGTAACCTCAGGACCCGGTGCCCAAAAATATGCTACCATCCTGATATGTGATATTGTGTATTTGCCATAACTCATATCTGTACAATAAAATCCTACGGCCTTTTATTGCCAACACTTGCCACAAGTTGTGAGCCTATCATTACGGGAGAGGGTTTGGGGTTCGGCCAATACTAATGCATGCATTATGGGTTCAGCAGTTATGCTTTCATGTTCCCAGGACCAGAGAAGAAGGAGGCAGATAACCTTCAGGATTACTGCTCCAAGTGCTGCTTTTAAGCCTGCTTCAGCGCAGGGTAGGTCAGTATTTAAGCAGTTGCATTGAGTTTGCTCCCAGCCGTTTGTGCCTTGAGCCTTGGAATCTGCTCTTTTATGTTGCTGCCAGAGCCTACTCCTGTTCCAGTGCCCTGTGCTCTCTGTCGTGCAGCCCTGCTACTCTGCCTACTCTCCTCTGCCTTCTGCCATGCACCTCGTGGGCTGCTGCTGAATCTGTCCCAGGAGGGACGCAGTCACCAGAGCGCTAGGCCACGCCCCCTACCACCACTGCCTCTTTAAAACTGCATTCATGGCCCACTAGGGCTGAAGCCCGTGGGGGACCCAAGGGTGTGGGTTGCTGCGGAATATGTCCCAGGAATGTCGCCATCACTGGAGTGTCAGGCCATGCCCCCTACCAGCACTGCTTCTTTAAAACTGCATTCATTGCCGGCCAGGGCCGAAGCCCGCGGGGGATCTAGGGGTACAATGTGTTTCGCGCCACAGGGATGTACTGAGTCAGCAGGGTGTGTTACGGAAGGTCTGAGCCCAAGTATTGTATTGCTGCACTGCACGGAAAGGTCTACCCTTGAAAAGCCCGGACTGAGGTGGATGTGAGGTGATAGCAAGCAATAACTGGAATGGGGGTTGTTGAGGTTGTTGTGGTGGTGTCTGGTTACCAGAACTCCGGTACAAGGTATCATTGGAATACCCCAATGGAGGTGCTGGAGCCCTCCTCCTCCCCAACTTCGCCATGACCCCCACTTCTCTTTTCGCAACAGTGCGGTCACAGAGCGCTCTTTCCAAATCGTTTTTTTTATTTGTTTTTTCTGTAAAGGGTTATTGACCTAATACTGATATGATAAAGCATTCACTTGCCGTATGTGAATCCGTTTCTCGTCAGCTGTTGCTACTGTTGACAGTGCGGTTCTATGTCTCATGTATTCTACTTTCATGTGAGGAGTCATGTTTCTGATACATCAGGGTCGGCTTCAGTGGGAGCTTTCAAGGCCCAAAGACCACTGGGCGAACGGTGTTCCTGAATATTGTCCTGCTGTTGACCTGGTCTCCATACTGGTATCTTGGCTTTTTGCAGATGTCTGCTCTACTGGCTTTGTCAACTGCACTGTCTTTTGCCCAACTCTTGTTCTACTTCCCCCAGTTTGACTCCTTTCTTTACCATAAAGGGGTTCAGGGACAAGCAGACTGGTTATGCAAATAAGGCTAGATAGAGATAGACTGGGGAGCCTGCTGAATACCCAAGTACCTCCTCCAGGGAATATATCATGGAACGGGTGGCAGTCTCCATCCCCCATGCACACCCCGCCCCATCCCCTAACCTTAAACATGAGACTTGATCAGAGGTTGCTGTGGAAGTGTCAGTATATGGCAAGATCCAGGACCAGTCGTGTAGCTCCTAGAAGATCCAAATTCTAGGCCAGCGCTTATAAGTGCACCGGAGAAGCTATAGAAAACGTTGTGCTCGTCTTTACCATGGTCAACCATTGACAAAAAGAACGAGCATAGAACCGATATATAGTCCCTGGGCCTGCACAGGAAAGTTGTGACCTCACTGGGCACTGAAAACCTATTTTGGCCTGTAAGAGATATTTCATGGCAACGAGAATTGCCGTCCCAGAGGTATCCAGATGGGTTATTGATGCTATGGATCCCTGGTCACTACATCTTGCATACAATTACCACTGATGTCGTTTCTGCTCCTAAAATTACCTTTTCAGAAGGTAACCACTCTGATTGGGACAAGCCTGGTACTCATAGCCGACCACCTTCGGACACTTTTCGGACTAGGCCTGGATTTGGAGAAACAGGCAAACATTTAGCGATTTTTTTTTTTAATCAATATTTTTTTTAACGTTTCCATGGCTTAATAATTGTGCCCATAGGATTAAATTTACTTTTTATTGACCTGTATTATCATTCTTCTTGTGTTTCATTAGGGGCTTTTCTCCAAATAATTAGTGCTAATTTCAGAATTCTATTGGCTTGATGTTTATTGTAGTTCGATGACACACATGCGCATTCTTACTTTGACTGGTTTTGGCTATTACCATTATTTAATCTTTTAATGTGAATGTTGTTTGATTTTCGAACTTTACTGCACCTCCAGCACCTTGTTTGAGTAAGTCTTGAGCCCATGTTACTTAAGGGTGAGACAAAGGATAGCATTAGGGTCTGTTGGTCTGTCTATGAAGAACACTGGCCGGCGAAATAGTGGATTTCTTGCAAACACCTACTCGTTTGGGGAGACCTTCAGGAATTATGTAGGTGTGGCGTAGCACCATCACACTTCATCTCTGGCAGAGGTTTGACTGGCTTTTACGACTGAAAGTATGCACTTTATTGCTATTATTTGTTTTTATTATAATTATTTGTTTTTATTATACTGCGCCAGTTCACCACGTAGTCTCTCAAAGCGCGTATACCTTGTGCGAGTTAAGGTGCAGGACCTTAGTCTGCTTCGGATGCATTAACTGGGGAATAGTGTGATATAACAGGAGACAGATGTGTTGAAGTTAAATCTTCTGCAGAGCACGAGAAGGTGTGTAATCGGGTGGTAGGTGGAAATTGCTGTATCGTAAATGTATATGTAAAGTCTGGATGCGTGAGGGGCTCGAGATGTGCTAATGTATTTTGTCAGTCAACGAGATCACGCAAATATTGGATCTGTTCTTTAGTCCCCCGTGTTAAGAAAAAGCAGCACAAGCAAAATAGCTTGAAAGAATTTTAGAACAAACTCCGGTACTTTATTTTTCGCGGGACACATTCTTCCTACAAAATTAAATATTTTAACCAGTTAAGGTACTTTACCAGTTTTTCCGTCACTTTGTTTAAACACGTTTTGCTTGTATCTTTTGTATCTTAAAAATGTACATCTCGTAATTTTGTTGATATGGCATTTTGTTGCTGCCTTCTGTAGGCACGTTACTGGTCCCAACAGAACGTTGGAGAAGGACATTTTATTAACCAAATTAACTCAACATTTCACCGTGTTTCTCACACAGATATGGACATAACTTTGTGGAAGGCAATCAGGAAGTATTCGTTTAGTACCTCCTGAGTGTAGAAAAAAGAAATATAGTTATGTTTTTATACTGGTTGTGGTCATCGTAGGCGCCACTGTTTGATAGGTGCTTATCAGAGAAGTAATGTAGAATAACTGGTTATGGTGCATTTTTCCTTAGCCAGTTGATAAGTCATTCATAGAAAAAAACACAAATTCGTTGATTTTGCATACGCTAAGGAACCAGTTAGTGAGTGGTGCCTCCACTCCCATTTTCGAATTGTTTTTGGATGAAACTTCTAGAAAGCTGTCTATTCTATAATGTTGTCATTTTATTTATTTGATTTATTGGGTACTTGTAATGCGAAAGTGGGGTTGGAACCCTGGCTTAAGTGGCGCTGGTTCTCTTAGGCCGGTATCACTACATAATATCCCCAACAAAAATATCGCCATAGATATGGCAGTTTGGTTCTCCATAGGCAATATTTTTGTTGGGGATATTATGTGGGATCAGGGGTTGCGGGGGTGTCCCCCGCAGGGTCCATGTGTGAATTTCGTCTCAAAAATATGGCAATATTTTTGCGACAGAATTAACACATAGAACCCTTACGCCAGGGTTCCAACCCCACTTTTTCCATTTTCACAACCATTGGTTCCCACTGGAACCCTAGCATCGGCTGCAGGAAGAACTATAATCCAATTAGAGAGCAGATCAGCGCGGGGGTCCGCTTTTCCTACAAGCTCCTACCTTCTCTAGTATTTATAATACACCTATACACAATGTGGTTCGCGGTGCAATGACACAAGAGGGTGGGAGAACAGGGAGGACAAAACAAAAAGGATCATACAAGGCCTTGTGACGTTCAGTTCATGCAAGTGCAGTAACGAGAAGTGCAGGGGAGAAGGGTGGGGGGAGTGCCAGTAAGGACGGAAGGGCCCATGAGAAAAGCGAGTGCCAGGTTAGGCCAGGCGGACAGAGCCAGGGGAAGGAAGGTCCACGAGATAAGCGCGAGAGAAGGGGCTGGAAGGGCTGCAAAGGTGCAGGCCCAGCCAGGCTAGTGTGGGGGCAGAGGCCCGGGAGGGCAAGTGCAGGATGATGGGTGGGGGGGATCAAGGGGAAGACTGGTCTAGTAGGCCCTGGTGCCCTGTAAGACTCTGAAGCCAGTCAAGGGCAGAAGGGGACATTAGCAGTGAGAGGGGGAGAGGGAAGGAAGAAGAGAAAAGCAAGGTCTTGAGAAGCTTCCAGGCTCAAGTCTGAGAGGGGCAGGGAGGATATTCCAGATGGAGGCAAATGCAGAGGAGAGCGATCTACCCTCCTCTCTCTGCTTGGAAAAGCATCTAATCTGCAGAGAGTGAGAGCTAGACTGCCGAACGGCTCTAGCAGGGAGGTATTTAGGGAGAGCGAGTTGGATGTAGTGGGGTCCCTGGCCACAGGAAGCCTTATGGATGATGCAGAGGGTCTTGAGCTTGATCCTCGCAGCAACACATATTTAAGGGCTGGACAGATGCAGTCCCTAGGCTTGAGGCCAAGGATAAGTCTTGCAGTCTTGTTCTGGATTAGTTGAAGGGGGCGTGTTGGGACAAACTCCCAGGTATGCCAGATGGCCACTAGGAATTTGCAGACTCTCTGAAGGCCCAACATCTTTCTCAGGATAAACAGAGGACTCAATCAACGACAAGTTCAAACTGCGTTTTTTTACAGTCAAAACCAACAGGGATGAGCACTGGGAAAAATCCATGCACCTCACAACTTCTCTTGGCAGGCAGGCTAGTTTTGATGCAAACATTACATCTGTGCTCCATCATTACTTGGTCCTTCCTAACAGAAAACTATCAGCCCTCCTAATTGGATACTTATCCTCTTACCACCTATAGTGGACACTATAGATGTTATTCTACAGCCCTCCCATGTCAGGTGGCTGGCCTGGCCCAGCCCCAAGTCACTATCTATAACAATGTTGAAGTGTGGTGGGCTTACCATTGGTTCTGACCCGTTGCTACCCACCCCTAGGATACTGAACTGTGGTTGGCTAGAGCTGACAACCCCAGGCCTGGGAACTACAAAGGTTCTCAGCTCTCGGTGTACCTTTTAAAGGTAATAAGAATGACTATGTATCTCCACTGTAACTTGTGTGTACCACCTTAGTCTATGAGAGTGCTCCTTTGCTTGGTGCAACACGTGTCTCATAATGTAGCATATTTGTTGCAGTCTTCTGTCTGGTAGCCTGAGATCGGCTCTCTTTCCCAGCGCTGGTCGCTGTCCATTGTCTGCTTCGGCTGGGTCACGTGTTTCTAGACCACGAATTTGAGCTGTGCAGCTCAGAATTGTGAGGAATTATTCATATTTTCTGCAGCTTGTGTTTTTGTCGTCTAGGGAATGGAATGTCATCTGTATCTTGTGGCCTTGGCTGTGGGTCCTGTCTCGCATGTCTTGCTCTCTGTCCAGCCTGAATTCAGCTCAGCTCGGCTCTTGTTGAGAGGCCTGTGGCTTGCTGTGATTTTCCTAAACCATTATAATGCGGTTTCTACAATATCCATGCTAAACTACATTCTCCATAGGTTAGTCACACTTGGTTCTGCCAGGTCCCATAGGTGCCCCTGCAGTCCCATAGGGTTATTTGCATGTAAGCATCTGCAAGCCTTGCTCAGGATCTATTGCTTCTTGCGGTTTCTGCGTTGCTGCATTTATCTAATGGCAAAAATGATAAAGCAATGACCATATGTATATGTGTCTGTCCTCTTACTATAGAACTGTACGCTCATGTTCTTCATGTATTCGAGTGTGTGTTTATGTCCCAGAGTGCAGATGGCATGGTGCTTCATGCCTAACGCTGCTAAGTTATGGTGTCTCTAACAACATCGGCAATCGTGGCTTTTCGGTGCACTTAGTTGAGACTGTCAGTGGGGGTGTCTTTGGTCATAGCCTGGGGCTCCTCGTCCACATTGGGATAAATTCGTACCGCACCTGGTCTGTAGGGCTGGTTTAGGGCGTATGGCTGGCTGAGGGGGTATCTCTTGACATACGTGTCAACCATTGGTCCCTTGGGAATTCATCCAAAATAGAATGGGTGATTGCAGTGTTTCCTGGCCTTCTTCCGCATCATGAATTTCGTAGGAGGGGAGAGTGGGGGTAGGCTTCTCCATCCCTCTTCAGTCCCCCCTTTGGTCGACCCGTCAACAAAATCCTTATATGACAGTCCTGTGGCTCGGGGCTGCCGTATCTTTGTTATTCCTCTGAGGTGTAGATAGATTGCGTGGTTGTCGAACGACCAGTGCATGTAGCAACACATTCCTTCGGGGTTACACCAAACCAACCTTCCTTCATAGTACTTTGGGTCATGCGGATTGTCCAGCTTCATGGATTCAGTGGGGAATAGTTGGCACAGTGCGATTTTCTCTCTGAGCTTTTCCAGCTCTGCTACACTTTCATTCTTTGTTCCTCCTATGTTCGCATCCATCCAGATCTGCATTCCGAAGTCTCTTCTGCTATTTTCTCTCATCTTGCCATGCAGTTTTTGACCCCGCACATAGAGGCTGCACCCAATAAGAGAGCTCTTGCTATCACCTTCAGTCTGTCTGACAGCCATGATGGCATCGATGATCATATGTACGCTAGCCAGCTCTTGTCCTGACCAGTTCCTCGTGCCTCATCTTCCATTTTGGCATGCAACTTTTCCAGTTGTGCCACTGCATCCAATAGAGTTCCATTATCTATGTCGTTGGCAGGTATGAATGTGCAACAGGAACTCCCTATCTTTGCACAAACCCCTCCTTCCATAGCCGTGAGGAGATCCAGAACATATCTATTCTGGAGCATCACCAACCTTATTGCTCTGAGCTTTTCCTTTATTGCATTGAACCCATTCACACGAGAGTAAATCGTTACCATCAACTCCCAGTGAGTGATCTGTAACCACTTGGCGTTTGTGTATGTCTGCATAGATGGTATTATTGATGCGAAGAACATTTGTGTCCTGCTAAACAGCCTGTGATCTGCTGGGATCTCATCTAGTGCAGTTTCTGATGCTTCTGAGAAGTAATTCCCTCCTCTCTTCACTCTGCTCAACCCTTCCCATTTCTCTGCCTTCTCTGCCTTGGCTGTTGGTCCCACCTCGACTGATCTCTTCCTCCTCTTATTGTTCATTTTCGGGAATTCATCGAGCTTTACATCCTTCCTTGGTACTACCAATGAAGGCATATTGATGTGTACCAATGAGCAGGCTCCTCCCCAATCGGGTGGCAGCTTCTCGTATGCTTTTGATCCTCAAGCCCTTCGTGATCCATCAGTATTGCTGTTCCTGCCTTCATAGTTGCGAGTTGTTCAATTGTTTTGCACCAAAGGTTCTCGCCAACTTCTACTTCACAATTGTTCAGATAGCACAGAGCTGGTGTCTTCAGAGGGATTATCGGCATCGGTCCAGCTTCATTTTCCACCCATGTCAGTAATGTTGCACTTGCGTCCCATTCCTTCAGGCACTTGTCTTTTTCTTCCTGCCCTTTGTTCACTGATGACTGTGCTAATGTCAGTGCCTTGCTTCCCACCACTGCATCTTGCCATCGCTCATTTGTGTACACTTGTCCATACACTAGTATCTGTGGTCTTTCCCAGCATCCAGGCTCTCCTATCTCCCTCACTCTTGTCCAGGGACATGGCAATTCCTTCAGTGTGATAGTCTTTGTTTCTCCCTTCTCAGGTCCATCTGTTATGTATTGTATAGCTACGTCTATCTGCCAATAATTGTTGATCATGTCTTATGTCTTTATGTAATTATCTTCCTATGGGAATGTTCCTTTGGAATTCCATCTCAGCGTTGCTGACTTCCCTTGAAATCTTCCTAGTGTTTGCACCATTGCGAGATACATCAGGCATTTTTCTCTTGCTGCGGGTATTTCAGTTGCTATGAACGTTCTCGAGACACTCACTGCGTAGGCAATTAACGAGCAAAGAGAACAGCTCTCCCCGGTGGTTTCCTTACCTACTTTTGTCATGTGTTTGTACCACATGTTGTTAGACACTCTAGTAGTGTCTGTGAGATACATGTCTACTCCCTTCATGTCTGTGTCAACACTGTCCTTACCTCTCCTTACCTGTTCAGCAGTGTTCTCTAGTCCACCTGACATGGTTGTTCCACCTGCTTGGGCCGGGGAATGTTATTAGAGGATACAGTGGTAGCAGTAACAACAACATATAATTGCCAGAATATGAATTCCCATCAACCCACTGGGAATTAATAGACCCGACATAACGATAATGTTCTTTAATGTTCCCATCATTTCCACTTACGCTGCTTGATCCTTGCAGCCCAGTGATACAGCTGCCCATCTGAAATGCTCAAAGATGTGCATTACTCTGTTAGGATTGTGAGTGCCCTTAAGTCCCATGGACCAAATAATCACTGATGGCGAAGCCAAACACCCCCTCACAAACCATCCTTACTTATGGGTCTCTTAATGTGGCCAGCACTGGGGGTTTGCCGTGCTCAAGTTGTGGGTAGGTTTGGGCCAAGTACTCTAAAAAGACAAGATAATATACTCTGGGGGATCGTGCCCTGAATCGGGTGGGCCTCCTTGCAGCGTGAAAAAACTGGTTAGAGAAGGTGTCTGGGTGACAGATGGAATTTAACATGGGTGAAGACAAACAGTACGTTCACGTAGGCTCGGCATGTACAGAAAAGGAAAATAACAAACAGACAGTGCATCTTTAGTCGATTTCTACAAGTGTTCCAGTCTCTGCTTCTGCTGCTTGGGATCGTGTGACCATGGGGTATCCGTGTCTCCCTAGTCGTGTAAGTTCAGAACGTACTTGCAGCTCATCTAGGTGCTGAACGTTGGCCCTGCCGGTCACAGAGACTTTGTTGCCAGGTGAGGCCACTGCTTTGTAGGGCTTGATGTCCTGCAGGTGGTTCCAAACAGCCTAACCAACTAACTTGACAGCACGGTTAGCCACCTGCTCTACCCCATGAGGTCCGGTAAACCTAGGCGCATTCCAGTGCAGGATGAAGTTTCTTAAGAGAACAATGTCACCCACTTTCACAGAGTGTTTTAGTTCGCAATCTTGTGGTGCGTCGTCTGCAGTTGTCCTCTTGGCTGTCTTCTGGGCCCCCTGGATTTGCTGTATCTGGTGAGAGATAAAAGAAGCGCTAGCCACCAGAGAAGTAATGTACTCGTACATTTCTTGTCCCAACACTTCTGCAATATTCTCACAGTCTTTCAGTGCTCTTGTGGGAGGAGCCAGGGGAAGATGCATGCGCCGTCCTGTGAACACCTCATGGGTCATTAAATGGTCGTCGAACCCTGGCTTATTGCACTGTGCAAACAGTGCAAGGGACAAACAGTGCAACCAATTTTTCCTGGTTCTTTGCTGTGTCTTGGCTATGCACTCCTTTAGGAGTCCATTCAGGCATTCACACACCCAATATGTTTGCAGGTGTTACGCACAGGTGAATTTATGCTGAATGCCTAGCAGGGTTGTGATGTGCTGAAACATTTTGTTGGCGAAGTGAGGGCTGTTGTTAGACCGCACGACTTCACACACGCCCCACCCCAGGAAAACCTTGCTAACCAACAACTTGGCCACTCTATGGGCATCAGCATGTCAACAGCGCCATGCCTCGACCCACCTACAGAATGGGCAGACAACCACTATCATGTAGCGGTACCCTTGACAGACTTTGAACATATCCACGTAATCCACATGTAAATGCAGAAATGGGCCTACTGGTTTTGGTATGGCTCCTCTCTCAACTCTGAGTGTACCCTGCGGTAAACTCTTACCATGTCAAGCAATTACTCACAAATTCGGGCTACATGTTCATTTAAATTGGGGCAGAACCACGCTTCTCCAATACGTGTAGCAATGACCTCCTTCCCTGTGTGTGTGGGATAGTGCAATTGTGTTAACGCGGTCCTCAATAATGCTAGTGGCATGACCACTTTTCTTGTGTTGTTCTGTCACCATAAGGTGTCTGTCAGAGATATTGAGCACCCTCTCCTCACTCATAGCTCTTTCTCCTCCTTGGGTGCAGCTCCCTGCAGCTCCATAATCTGTGTCTCTGGTAATAGATTGTAACCTTTTTTCAGCACCATGTTCCTCACCCCTCCCTGGGCCTTTTGTCTCTCTCTTAGTTCCCACAATTCCCCAAAATATGCTGTGCATTTTGCCTCGAAATCTGCTGCTTCATTTCCTCTTGGAATAGGGTCTTACCCTTTAGTGTGGGCTTGGCATTTCACTATTGCTACCTTTGTTGGGTAAGCAATCACCTTGATTAATCTTCCCAATAATAGCGCATGCTGCATTGGGGTCCCTTCTGCTCTCCTGAACCCTCTCCTTAGCCTTCGTGCCAGTCCTGAGTGTACTGTTGACGTCACATAGGTGGAGTCAGAATAGATAGTCACCTCCTTCTCTACGCTGCTTTCCAGTGCTAATATGATCGCCACTAGTTCTGCTGCTTGTGCTGAATAATGGGATGGTAGTTGCGCACTTGCGACCACCTCACTTGTCCCGTCCTCCTTCAGTCTTACCACTGCAGTCCCAGTATGTCTGACCCCATCAGCTTGATCAATTGTTGAAGAACCATCAATGTAGAGCATGTGTCCCCCCTCAAGTGTGTCCTCTTCTACCTTCCATGTCTCACTGAACATCTCTCTATGTTCTTTGTGCAGTCGTGTGCATAGTCTCCTGCCTGGAGAACATCTGCCAAAAAGGTTTCTGGGTACACACTGTTGCATCTCACTATCTTATCTCAAGCCTACGTTCGATTGTATCACCTTGTACCCTGATGCTCTCTGTGTGGTCAGTGTGCTCTTTGGCTTCTGAAGTATCACAAGGAGGCGTGCTCCATGTAAAGAGTTGTGGTGCATCCCATTGTTACTGCTGCTGCCTTCTCCACTGCAAAGGAGGCAGCTGCCAAAGCTTATTTGCACGGATAATGTCCTCTCATCACTGGGTCAAATTGTCTACTGTAGTAAGGGATTGGCTTGTGGCCCATGCTTGTCTTTTGTGTCAGTACTACCTTCATCACAGTACCGTCAGTGTGTGAGAATAGGAAAAATTCCTTTTTGTAGTCAGGGATCCCTATCACTGGTGCAGTGTTTATTGCTTCCTTCAGTTCCTCAAAGGCCTCCGTCATATCTGTGGCCCATGTCAGTGTCTTTGTTCCCCTTTGTGCCTCCTTCACAGCGCACATTAGTGACCTTGTGTATGTCCTGTAGTCGAAGACCCATGCTCTGCAGTAGTTACATTAACCCAAGAACTGTTGCATTTCTCGCAATGTCGTGGGCTGAGGTGTTTTGCGTATTCACTCTGCTCTCTGTGGGATGATTTGTCGGCCATTCTGGGATATCGTCTGTCCAATGCATAGCACCTCATTTTGGCAATACTGTAACTTGGCCTTGTCCACCTTGTACCCTTTATCAGCTAATACCATCAGCATGTGCACTGAGTCCCTCCTGTACTGGTCTTCTGTCTCACTGCAAAGCAAAATGTCATCTACATACTGTAAAACTGTGCTTTATGTCTGTATGTTGCTCAGGTCCATCTGTATCACTCTGTTAAAGATAAATGGTGACACGCAGTACCCCTGTGGGAGCCGAGTATGTTTACCTTTCTGATTTCTACCCATAAAGCTGGTCAAGTCATGTGAGTCTGGGTGGAGTGGTGTTGAGAAGAATGCATTTTTCAACTCACTGACTGTGAAATAGGCAGCTTCCGCTGGAATTCTGCACATAATTGTTGCTGGATTTGCAACTAGAGAATACTCTGTTTCTGCAATATGGTTAAGGGGTCTTAAATCCTTTATGAAATGCCATGAGCCTCCGTTTGCCTTGCGCATGGGGTACACCGCTGTGTTACACAGGGATTCTGATGTTACCAGGATACCTCTCTCAATTAATGCTGTGATTATCTCATAAATTCCTTCATCTGCTTCCTTTGTTAGCGGGTACTGTTTTACTCTTGGCAAAATCGCTCCTGGCTTCAGCTTGATCTTTACTCTCCTTATGCTCTTTATGCACCCCATGACATAGGGACTTGTGGTCCACAAACTGCTGGGTACCTTGGACATGTCCTCCTCCCAGAATGAGGGCGGCGCCTCCATCGCCATTCTCTGTGTGCCCCTCGCTGTAGTGTGTCTGTAACTAGTAGGTTACACTAATTTTGAACGCCATCTCCAGTGCCTGTCTCTCTTCCTTGAATAGTTCATCATCTGTCACTGTGGTCAGCCTACACCCCTCTGCAACTGCAGCGATTGCTGTCCATGCCCGCCCTGTATCATCCATCCCGTGCACTGCAATCCAATCCTCTCTTGCCACCACTCTTATTTCTATGGACACTATAGTTCCTTCTGGCTCGTCCAATGGTGTTTCTGTCCTGAACAGGTACTCGTTTGGAACCTGCCACACTTTTCCTGCGATGCCTGGAAGCCATGCAATGGCAATGTCAGTCCCATACTGGAACATCTCTATGTCCACTGGCACCCACCTCTGTAACATGCATCCACAATATGCTTGGACAATCTGCCCTATATTTAGCATGTGTATGTTTGGTGTTGAGCACACTATGCCCTTGTCTGTGAATGAGATGGTCATGTTTAGCCTGCTCATAATGTCTCGTCCCAGTTTGTTTACAGGTGTCTGTTGAGAGTAAAGTAAAGGCAGCGATAGATGGTGAACCCCTATGAATAGTGAGATATTATCTGTAAAAGGAACCACTTACCAAGCCCCAGAGAATCCTTGAGTTTTCATGGCATCGCCTGACAACATAAATGCTCCTTCCCTAATGCATGACCTAGTCGCCCCTGTGTCCACAAGAAAGGAAAATGTTTTGTCACCTATCGCCATCCCTATGCGAGGTTCCTCCACAGGGTTGGGTGTGATCGACAGGATGGGACACATCAAGTTTGTCTGTGGGCTGTCCTATTGAGGGTACAGGGCCAACCCATTCTGTGTAACGGGGTTGTTCCCTACCATGGTAACTCCCCCAGTTGTCTGTCGCCACTGTGTCCACGTGTGCTGGTGCGTCATCATTCTGTATCTGTGCTGGTTGTTGTGTGCTCCATCGTATCTGTGGTGCTTGTAGATACTGTGGTACTGGCATCTGTGGTACCTGCATCTGTGTTGGTGGTGCTTATGGTTGTGGCATCTGTTGATATGTACTTTGCATCTGCTCTTGTGGTTGCTGGCCCTGTGCATAATAATCGTCCTGGTCCACTTGTTATGGCTGCTGGCCCTGCCCTCCCTAATTCTGTTGCTTCCCTCTGAATCGACATACCCTCGATATGTGCCCTATCTGCCCACAGGTGCACACTGTGGTGGCTCCCGCCCTTGCCCTTGGAAGCCCCCCAAAGAGTCCCCTGGGTTTTGCTGCATCTGTTGTCCATATCCCTGAAACCCTCCTAGAAACCCCCTTGTTTGTGATGCATCTGTGGTCCGAAGCCATGCCCCCTCGGTACACGTCCCCATCCTCTGTACCCCTGTTGCGGTCTGCCCCGCCCCATGTAGCCTCCTTCCATGGGCGGTGCAAACTGATGTGGTTGGGATTGTTGCTGCTGCGTGTGTGTTGTGGGGCAGGTTATTACTACCCCCTCCATCGCAAACTTCGACAATTCTTTCTGTGCTAGTTTTGCTTCATCTGACTTCCTGTCCTCTTCCTTTTTCTTAAGTTTCTCCTGGCACAAACTTTAATGGTGAACTATCGTGAGCTGTACCTCTGGCCACCCCTTCGTCCTCCATCCCTACTAATCTCCTTAAACTCTTCTGCACGGCTTCTGGTACCTCCTGAACTAGTACATGATCAAATATTGCTACTGTTTTATCCCATGGCTTTCGAGTTCCGAGGTGCCATCTCTTGACTCTCCTAAATGTACTGCACATAATCTTCATCTTCCATCATTTTGTGGGACGTTATCACCCCTATGTCTCACGTGTGTGGGTATTGTGTACTCAATGCTTGCCATAGTGCTATCCTGCAGTTTGAAAATGGCGACCCGGCGTGTACTGTGTTCTGTGTCGTCACCCCCGGGAACACTGCCCTCTTCCATACGTCATCGTCTGCGTCCCCTCAATACTAATAAAGATCAATACTATAAGTCCCTTTACTTCCCCTACTGCTAGCCTATGGCCATCTGTCATTTTCTGCATCTCATAAATCCACTTCCCAGCCCACGCACTCAATGAGGGTAACCTACATGTAACATTCTCCTTCTCTGTCTGCTTCCATGGCACATACTGAGATCGCACACCTCCTCTCTCCAATAAGGGCATCTGTGTGTATGCTGCCTCCTCCTCGTGTGTCCTTCTGGTCAATCTCACCTGTTTGTCCCCTCTCGCCCCCAAGGCCTGCGCATACATACTGGTTTCAATATGGGCACTCTCCTCTTGTCGTCATTAGCCCTATTCAATCGTCTCCTTGAACAAGCTATGGCTATATCCCCTCTCCTTCGTCCTAGGAGGTCACTTGGTCTGTTGATATACATGCTGTGTGAGTTGCAAAAGTCATCTTTCTGCAGTACCTGCTCTTCTGACCTGGCCCCTCTTTCCCCTTGTCTGTGCGCACTGGATTCCCATTACACCCACTTGTGTGTCCCTGTGGACTGTGATCGAGACCATCCCCCCCACCCGCCCTCTCATCTCCACTTAACATGTCCTCACTGTATGATCATGTGTCCATTTCGATATAAACGTCATAAGCAAAACTTTGTCTCCTCGATGTCAAGCCTGTGGTGGGTTTCATACTGAGATTGATGTCCCTTAAATCATACTTGTTACTTCCTCATGCCTGCTCCTCCTCCCTTCGTTGCGCTCATGCCCTGAGAGTTAGTGCTGTCAGGCTCAGTCCGCATGTCCTCCTCATGTCTGTCCTTTCGCCTATCTAGTGCTACTTTTGTCTTTACTGCTCTTATTGGTCGCTCGTCCTCTTCCCTACGCGCTTGTTCCCTTGCCAGTCTGTCCAACTGTAACTTCCTCCATTCCCTCTCTGCTAACTTGCGTTTTTCTTGCTTGGCTATCTCCCTCTGTCTTTCTGCCTTCGCCAGTTCCCTTTCCCTTTTCTCGCTCATCTCTTTCCTCCCTCTTCCGTTCCTTGATCTCTCTCAATCCTTTCTTCCTGCTCTCTCTCCATGCATTCCTTCTCTTCCTCCCTTTGTCGTTCCCTATCCTCTGTTTCCAACTTTTCTTCTCTCCTTCTCTCCCTGTCTTTGCGCTCTAATCTCACTTCCCTCTCCTTGTCCTTCCTGTCTTTCTCGTCCATAATCTCTGCCCAATCTGTTGTGTCGGTGCTCCTCATCAGGCCTTCTATTGCCTCTGTCGCCCCTTCTGCCTCTCCATTTGTCTTCCCTTGAAGCTTCAAGAGTACCAGTGCTGCTATCCATTTGTTCGTAGTTATGCCTTCAAGCCCCTTCCCACCTTGCTGTGCCTTACTGCTCGCCTCTGTGTTGCTAGCTGGCTGCCCTGCACCTTTCGGGTTCTCCTCTTTCGTGTATGGTGGCAGTTTATAGGTTGGATTCCAACACCCCTCTGCAGCCCTTAGTTCCCTCATTGGATACATACCCTGTTCATCATCTGTATCATCGGATGCTACACTTGGAGGGGCAGGGGTATGTGCAGAGAGATGGGTCCCTGGGTCCTTCACCTCCTGCTAGCTTAGCATCCACTGACTCCTTACAGCGCCCCCCCCCGCCCTCCTGGAACATGCGGCATAACTCAAATATAGCCATGTGCTTAGTCAGTTTCTTTCCCTTATAGGTACCCTGTATGTGTGGCAATAGTGATTGCTGCGCGTCTTTGGAGAAACTTCTGCAAGGTGGCCATGGTTTAGTTAATTTCCCCTCTGTACCATTGGACCATTCTATGCTATATTTACAGATTTTTTCCCTATAAGGCGGGAGAGTCTTACACAGGTGCTGAAGGAGCGTATCCCCCCACATTTGCCCTGATACATTTTGCAATACCTTTACCTGAACTCAAGTCTTGGATTTCGACAGTCTGCTGTTAAGGGAGAAAAGCACAATACAATAATAATACTTTTCAGGTTCTACGAACCTCTTTGCTCCACAACTTATCAGGCGTACTCCACGCACCGCCCCTCCTTTACAACCGCGGCCTCCTCGGACACACCCTCAATCTTGCACGTGTGCCTTCTGTGCACCGCCATTGGTTCACCTCGTCTAACAATCCCAAGTTTCCATACTAGCTCCTCTCCGTCTCTAGCTCTCTGTGTCCTATGTGCAAACCTAGGGGTGATGTCACCAAGCTACCGGAATAATATAGGAAGATCAAACACCGCACATACACTGCAATAGCCCGTTACTCGCAACCCACATATACCCCAGAGCTGTCTTCCTGCACTCCTGGCACAGTATACCTACATTCTCTTGTGATTGAACTGTACCCGCTGCGTCGCCTAGCGCTGCAAAACATCTCACTCCAGGAGACTTAACCAGTCGACTCACCTTCCGCAATGTTGGCCAGCTCCCTTGCTAACCCTCATGGGGATACATTAATTTATGACCCGAGCTAAAACGCCCAACCCACAGGAATACCACCATTTACATATCTTTTGTCATCCAAGCCCTCAAGTCAACAGTCTAGGTTATTCACCAGAACCTTTTATCTTTAAGACCGAATGTGTCCTGAACAAAGAAAAAAAAGTCTACCTTCGCTCCCGTCCCTATACTAGACAATACTGTGACAATACTCGACGATACCAGACAATACTCAATACCTTCCCTCACACCCAAAGTTGTCCTGACGACCTGTACACAGGCACGCATTTTCCCATCTTTTTGAAATATGCTAGGGTCCTGCAGCCTCTCAGGTGCAGTGGCGTAGGAGACAACCTGGTGCCGGGCTGGCGCAGCCAACCATGCCTCTGCTACCAACTTGTTGGGACAAACTCCCAGGTATGCCAGAGGGCCACTAGGAGTTCGCAGACTCTCTGAAGGCCCAACACCTTCCTCAGGATAAACGGAGGACTCTGTCAACAGCAAGTTCAAACTGCGGTTTATTACAGACAAAACCAACAGGGATCAGTACAGGAAGTGGGAAAAATCCATGCACCTCACAACTTCTCCTTGCTCGCAGGGTAGTTTTGATGCAAAATGATGTCACCGCTCCGTCATTACTTGGGCCTTTCTCCAAAAACCTATCAGCCCTCCAAATTGGATACTGAGCCTCTTACAACCTATAGTGGACACTATACATGTTATTCTAGAGGCCCTTGCATGTCAGGTGGCTGGCCTGGTCCATCCCCAAGTCACTATCTAAACAATGTTGCAGTGTGGTGGGCCTACCATTGGTTCTGACCCATTGCTACCCAACACTAGGATACTGAACTGTGGTTGGCTAGAGCTGACATCCCCAGACCTGGGATCTGCAAAGGTTCTCGGCTCTCGGTGTACCTTTTTAAGGTAATTTGGAAATATATTTATTGATATGCACATAGCCAGATTTGGCTTTACATATTACATAGTACATAGCAACATCACCATTCCGGCATTTTCATAAAAGTAAAAAAAAAATCTAATTTTAAAAATACATCTCTTAAATTTAATAAAACGCATCCTGTGATAATTGATTAAGAATTATTATACAAAAATTATAAAAGTTGATCATAAGATAGATGATGTTAACATTATGGCCTTGTAGTAATTTTTCCCAGATCATTCATGTCATTTAAATCACAGCCATTATCATAAGCTTTAACATATCTTAGTCTAATCCTACAAAAGCTTGCAAAGAAGCAAATGAGGTCCTGTGCCGTCTCAATACTAGCCAAGCCACATAAGCAACACCATCTCTCTTTTTGTGAAATACCAAGTCGGCTCCCCATTTTCAAGGTAATAAGAATGACTGTGTTTCTGCATTGTAACTTGTGTGTACCACCTTAGTCTATGAGAGTGCTCCTTTGCTCGGTACAACACTTGTCTCATATTGTAGCATATTTGTTGCAGTGTTCTCTCTGGTAGCCTCAGATTGATTCTTTCCCAGCACTGGTCGCTGTCCATTGTCTGCTTCGGCCGGGTCACGTGTTCCGAGACCACAAATTTGAGCTGTGCAGCTCTGAATTGTGTGGAATTATTCGTATTTACTGCAGCTGGTGCTTTTGTCGTCTATGGAATGGAATCTCATCCCTATTTTGTGGCCTTGGTTACGGGTCCTGTCTCACACGTCTTGCTCTCTGTCCAGCCTGAATTCAGCTCAGCTCAGCTCGGCTCTTGTTGAGAAGCCTGTGGCCTGCTGTCATTTTCCTAAACCATTAAAATGCGGTTTCTACAATATCCATGCTAAACTACATTCTCCATAGGTTAGTCAAGCTTTGTTCTGCCAGGTCCCATAGGTGCCCCTGCAGTTCCATCGGTTTATTTGCATGTAAGCATCTGCAAGCCTTGCTCAGGATCTATTGCTTCTTGCGGTTTCTGCGTTGCTGCGTTTATCTAATGGCAAAAATGATAAAGCAATGACCATATGTATATGTGTCTGTCCTCTTACTATAGAACTGTACGCTCATGTTCTTCATGTATTCGAGTGTGTGTTTATGTCCCAGAGTGCAGATGGCATGGTGCTTCATGTCTAACGCTGCTAAGTTATGGTTTCTCTAACAACATCGGCAATCGTGGCTTTTCGGTGCACTTAGTTGAGACTGTCAGTGGGGGTGTCTTTGGTCATAGCCTGGGGCTCCTCGTCCACATTGGGATAAATTCGTACCGCAACTGGTCTGTAGGGCTGGTTTAGGACCCGTTACGTCCCCCTTCCCATTTGAGCCCCATTAGGGCTCAATGGGAATGGGGAGGATGCTAATAACGGACATGTTAATGACGGGTCAGTTGTTGGCATCCTGTTCTGCTAGCTGGTGCCGCTCTGGACATCTGGTCTGGCCAGTCGTACAGAGCGGGGCCCGCTGCAGAACTCGTAATGTGGCGGCCCGGTATGAACAATGCCAGTCTCTTACCGGCACCGTTCATATCGTGGCTGTCACATTCGTATTGAGGCCCATTGAGTTTCTGGGGGAAGGTGAGGAAGGGAGAATGCCTCTGAGGAGGTGCAGCTGAAAGTGGGCCTTCTTGGCAAGGTCCATGATGTGAGGAGAGAAGGAGAGAGAGTAGTTGAAGATGTCACCAAGGTTTTTTTGTATCAGAGGAGGGTGAGTGGAGGGAGCCCATGGAGGGTGGCCAGAGTGTGGGAGAGAAAGAGGGAGCAGGTGTTCCAATAAGAAGGATCTCTGTTTTACTGGCATTAAGGCAGAGATCGTTAGCAGTGCACCAACGCATAAATAGCAGATATGCCACCAGGAATGAGAGGGGAAGAGGAGAAGCCACAGGAAGGAAGCTTGACGGAGAGCTGCGTGTAATCCGCATAACACTGGAAGTTAGGGGAGAAGGTGGAGATCAAATGGGCTAGAGGGGCCATGTAGATGTTGAAAAGCCAGAGTGAGAGGATAGAGCCCTGAGGGATACCGCAGATGGAGAGTGAGATGGTGGAGAGAAAAGGGTTCAGTAGAACCTCAGAAGGTTGGTCCGAGACGAAGTAGGTCAACCAGTCCAGAGCTAGGTCACTGATGCTAAGCGTATCACAGAGCCATTTATCAGGGAGGCACGATTGATCGTATCAAAGGCAGAGCAGAGGTCAAGAAGGATGAGAACGGAAGGAGAACTGGAATCCAAATTAGAGAGCACGTCTTCACGGGTGTTCGGGGAGCAGTTTCCGTGCATCTGCAGCTCTGAAGCCAGACTGGTGGTCATGGAGACAACCAACAGATTTAGTGTGGAGGTTGAGATGGCCAGCTTATCCAAGAGTTTTCCCAGGAAGTGTTTAGTGGAGATAGGGCGGTAGTTTGCCGGACAGGAAGGGTCAGCAGAAGGATTTCTGAGGAGAGGGTACACAGGGGAGTGGTTGAGGACTGAGGGGAAGGATCCAGTGGCAAAGGAGTGATTGCAGAAATCGGTCAAGGCTGGAGCAAGAGAGACAATATTGTCCTTGATAGTTCTGGAGGAGCAGGGGAGCACCTGTTTGGATGATACTTTCATTGAGTGGACTTGTCTAGAAACCTTATCAGGTGATATGGGAGAAAAGGAGGAGAGTAGGAGGGGAGGTGAGAGGGGGGTACAAGGGAGGCCTGAGAGCGGGTGAGAGAGAAGGGTGTATAGTTGAGGAGAGTGAGAACAAGATCTACTGAGTTTTAGAAATGAAATGAGAGGCCAGATTTTGAAAAGTTCAGCTGTGTTGTTAGTGGCCGCAGAGATGCAGGCTTGGCTATAGGCCCTCTTCTTCTAGCAGATGGGGAGTCTGTATTGCCTTTGGAGCAGGCGGCAGGCCAGTTTGTCAGAGGATGTGCTTGCGTTTCAGAACGGCCAGGTCGGAGTTATACCAGGAGTTGCACTTGGAGGCAGGTTTCATGCGGATCCTCATGATGGGGGCTAGGATGTCCAGAGTGTTGGAGATACAGAGTTGAAGGTTAGTAAGGGCTGTGTCATGATTGAGAGTCAGTGGCAGGGGTGGAAGGGGGAGTGAAGGTGGCAGCAAAAGCCGCAACTGACACTTGCTTAATTGGTCGAATGAAGGAGAAGGAGGCTGGCAGTGTAGGCGGGTTTAGCCTTGGGACCCAGGCGGCCCAGGTTAGAGGACAGGAGAGCATGATCAGACCAGGAGAGAGAAGTAATGAGACGGTTGGAGATGGGGATGTCTGAAGAGATGAGAGCATTCAAGGTGTGTCCAGCTGAGTGCGTTGGACCGGAGGGAAGGATGGAGAGGGAAAAAGAGTCACAGAGGTTGCGGAAGAGCCCAGCGGCTACATCAGGGGAGTCGAGGTGAATATTGAAGTCTCTGAGGAGAAGCTTGGAGGAGGAGGCCAGGAGAGAAGAGGTGAAGTCAGCCCATTCTGAGAGTAAGTGCGAGACCTGGCCAGGGGGCCTGTAGATGGTGGCCAGAGTCAGAGAGAGGCCAGGAGAGACACCAAGCCTGCAGACGAGACAATCGAGAAGAGTAGACCTGAGTGGGTATGATAGTAGCAGGGACCCACTCACGCAAGATCAGGGCCACTCTGCCCCTGGGCCAGTTAGGCCTAGACTTAGAGAGGATCTTGCAACCATCAGGGAGGGGAGTGTCAAAACTTGTGACAGAGCTGGCAGGGAACCATGTCTCAGTGAGAGCGAGGCCATTTAGGTCGAGGTCTTCAAGGAGGTGGCAGATGTCTGGGGAGTGTTTGACGGCAGATCGAGAGTTGAGGGTAGCTAAGTAAAGCAAGTTGCTGCTTTTGAAGGTCTTCCGAGGTGGGGTTACAGCAGTGTGGTACACCCATCGGAGGTGGCAGAGTGGTGGCAGAAATAAGAGTGGCAAGAGAGGGGAGGAAGTTGATGAGATCGAAGACGCCTATCAAGAAGGAAGATGATGACCCTAGAGGATAAGAAGGATGCCAAGAGTACCTCTCAATGGGCGCCACCATTAATGCGAGAGGAAAAGAAAGGAGAGAGCACAGAGACCATAAGGGGAATCCAAAGGTCTGGAGAAGTAACAACAAAGAGGATATTGGTGAAAGTCTGCCTGGAAGAAGCATTGACATAGGTGTTGGTGATGGCCAGTCCTGGATTGGCGACCAGGAGATCCTTATTGAACTTTTTCCTTCCAGACTTTGACAGAGGAATAGCTTAGGTGATAGAATAGCAATTAGAAACGATAGGGGAGATTGAGAGCACCATTGAGGGAGAGTGCAGAGAGAGAAGGAGAGGTGGCGGGGGAAGGGAGGAACTGCAGAGTATGACACCAACTACAACCACACAGCAATGCAACAAACTAGAATCAAGTGTCCTGGAAGGTAGGAGAGGCCTAGGTTATATCATACAGCAGAAAGCATGACACCTAGAAGCGATTTATCTGTACAGAGGAAGAGCCTAAATAGAGGGCTAGAGGGAACGGCCTAATTTTAAACACAGCAGTAAATGAGAAACACGCAGATTCGATTTAGCTGACAGAGGGAGAAGCACCACAGGCTACTTATGACAATTCACCAATGGCAGATATGGATAACATACAACTGCCAAGTGCAGAGGACTGCAGAATTAGATAATAGAAGTAATAAGCAAGGAGGGACAGTTAAATAGGGAGCAGTAATGGCTGTTCCCCCCTGCCCGAACCTTTCTTATTTTGATCCTAGCTGCTGGTTGATGGCTGGGCTGCATGCTCCCATGGTGAACACCGGCAAACGCCCTCCAGAGCTGCAGCTGTGGAAGCTGCCCTTCGCCATAGGGGGGCTGCAACAGGCTGTGGGGCTGCCCTGAATGCTTCAATCAATCCGGACCAAGGCCCAATCAGGGTCGGATGGAGGGCTGCGAGGCGGGTGGGGGAGGCAGCAAGGAGGTGGAAGCCAAGGGAGGGTGGGAGGAGGTGCAGGATGGATACGGCCAAATTTAGTTATAGTGGGCAAAAATAAAACAACAATGGAAGCAGGGCACACAACAGCTATTCTTACAATTTACCACAGAGGGATAGTGGGGGCTGAGCGCCAGCAAGACCCCTGTCAGTGTTGCGGGCCAAGGCCCAATCGGGGTCGGATGGAGTGCTGGGAGACGGGCAGGGGAGGCAGCAAGAAAATGGAAGCCACTCACATTCTCGGTAATACCGTGGATTGGGTAGTCAAACATTATGCCCACACAACAGGCCTGGTAGTCGCGCCCTGTCCATGGTCTGACCACTTCTTTATTCATTTTACGATCTGTGATAAGGCCATCAGGACCAAAGCTACTAAAAATATCACTGTTACAGCCAGAAACGTGAAGAAAACTTGCACCGATTGCCATAGAACCTCTGCCGGGGCCCATGCTCAGGAAGATTGATGGGTTGGAAATGGTTGATATTATCAACAAGTATATGCAGTCTATACACAAAGCCATTAATACTCTTGCGCCACTCAATACTAAATGTGTTGTGGACAAATAAATGAAATGCTTTCATGTTTGGAGATCATCGCAGGCCACCTTTGATAAGGTACTTTACATGGAGGCTGCTAAAGAGTACAAGATGGCTACTATAGCAGCAAAAAAAAATATGTCTGATAATAGGATTCAAAATGCTCGCTCCAACTCAAAAGAACTCTTTAAAATATGAAGGGAACTTGAAAATCCCTGTGCTGATAAAGCTAATAACCCGGTGAAAGATGCAGCATGGTGTAACCTGATTAAGGAAGCTATTTTCGGGAAGCCTGACAAAATAAAAGAGACCATTGATAATGCCAAGAAATCCTTGGGGCTGCCTGTGAATATCACAAATCAGAGGGACTTCAACCACGTGCTCAGCAGTTTAAACTGTGTTGGAGTCAGAATTAGCGTGATTATTGCTAATCTCAAGCCAACTAGCTGTAAAGGTGGTACATAGCTGGCAGTTATCATTCAGGCCTCTACTCCCCGGTTGATAGGGGCTCTCTGTAAGTTTATAAATACCTCATTTATGGAAGATCACATTCCAGATGGCCTGAAGAATGCCTATATCACCCCCCTTTTAAAAAAAAAATTGCCTATCTGCTGACATACCTACAAACTATAGTGAACTGGATAACCCAGCCCTTTAAGATGAGTAGCAATTACCCTGGAGATGGACGGGGATGCAGAGTTTTATTCATACATCCGTAATCAAAACGACTCAGTTGGCAAAAGGAAGACTGTTTTAATATCAATTATCTAAAACGGAGCATAGTGAACATCAACAAACTCGCTCGATCCTCTTACTCAAACATTCTAGTAAAAAGCTGAGATTTTATACACAAAATTCGTCATCAGTGATGTTAACCTAAGTTTTACTAACGTCATCCTACGTGGCAAACTACAAAAACCTATGAGTATGGGTGATTTGCTCTGAGTGAATATCCAAGTATACGATCCATACTAGTCTAAACCAGTGTGACTATGTGATTGGTTACTTAACATCAGGTGGGGCAACCAAGCCATCCCTTAAAAATTACCACTATGAACATCACTAAATACACAACATCCCATTGGTTTACACAACTATAGGACCCCTAAATACGCAGTCCTCTACAATTGGTTGCCACTCTAACCTCAGTCAGTACTTTGCCATCTACGTCTTTGAACATGCGGGCTGGCCATCCAGAGACTAGCCATCAAGGTGCTGGTGAGCTCGCTTTAACCATTGCTTCCCACCAATTAGCATATCAATCCATCATCACCTCAGTGGTCTACTGTCAATTCGGCCTTGAGAGTGTTCTTAGCTTTGAGAAATTCAGGGAGTGAAAGCACACTCTGCCCTCGTGCGTAGGTGTGACCATCTCGTTCGTCCAACTTCATCCTTCCATGTGACTAGAGACCATGGAATCGAGCTTCTAGTGCATTTAATACTACTTTTTAATAGACCTCTGACGTCTTTCTTGTTATGTTCATGACTTCTGAACAGGAGTTCTGTTCTTTCACATGATTTGTATCCAATGTCAGTTTATTCCAGTTTGATAAGACCTTGACTTCTTTGGCTCATCCAGCCTTGTCTGCTGAGATTCACTTCGTAATACAATTTGCTTTTTAACTGCGACACACTAAAAATGAGGCCTTCTTGCTACTGTCCAGCACTGCTATAATGCGTAGTGGAAACATCCATCCTTTACTTGTCCATATGCATATATATATTGGTGCTTGCTGCAATCTATTCACTATAAAGCTTGCCTCAAGATTACTATGTTTGCTTGGGTTTCTTTTGCATCTGTACACGTGTAAAATGACTTAAGGTCTTCATCTGTCTCTGTGACATAAGTTTCTTCACCTTGATCCCAAGATGTCACTTATACTTGGTACTTTCTTGATGCCCTATAGAATATCTGCATTCTCTGGTCTCTGCATCTCTTCTAGGTACATCATTTCAGCTCTGTGTGACATCACCATTCATCTTGACCATTCATTTGCTCTACTTCTTCAGGAGTCTCATTTAGACAACCATTGTATCGCCTTGTGTGCAGGTATGGGTTTCTCAATGGGAACCTTGCCTCTAGGATTCTCTTTGGTACTGGTATTCTCAGTGGTACCGCACGTGTCTCACTCTGGCTCCCAACATATCGGCAATCTGGGCGAAGTGGTTGACGTGGGGGTATTTGGCTCCTTCACTACACTAGGCCAATCTCCATTACACCATTTCTTTAAAACTTTTTAGATTGGGTAGCCTACCTGCAAATCTCAGATTATTTGAATAAACATGGGATTTTAAATAAATTGCAATCATGTTTTAGGCAGGGGCATGGCACAGAGACTGCACTCCCTTATCTAAGGTCTAGACTGAAAGAGTGCACTGCAGAGTGCTGACTGCTGTCCTGCTGCTTGTACTCCCTGCCACGCCTTGGACGCCAGCATCTTCCAGTGGACCTTCTTTGCATTGGATCCTCCTTGGAACTTTGGAACTTTAGATCAAACAACCCTGGGTATATATACACCCATTCTACATCCACTTGGACATTCCAAGTGGTTTACAAATACTAATTTCTCCTCTTTTTACTTTTGTTTGTTTAGTCACGCCCATTCATCACGTGACTCGCATAAATTGGGACAAGTGCGCACACCTGTAAGAGTGCTCTGCAGAGTGCTGACTGCTGACCACTCGGCTGCACAGCTACGCGGCCACTTGCCCTGTTCTGTTTTTTGTTTTCTATTTCACCTTTCATGGTGACATATCACCTTACATCAGGCATGCCTCCACCACCTTTGCCTTTACTCACTAAGCGGCCAAGACTCGCTCCTCAATCTTTAACATCAGCTAACACCCTGCACCTCCTTATCGGCTCACAATCTCGTCCTGATCACGCTGACATCAGAGTTTTCCTGAGTCTTAGAGAAGAACAGCTAATGTTTATAAACTCGAACGTCACTTCCAATGGTGACTGTGTGGGCCTTACATTCTCCTTTGCCCCAGCCCGTTCTCTTGCCTACCCGACCCCCCCTGTTAACACCAACCCCACCCTATCTGAATTAACGATGCAATCGTATGCAACCCCAATTACACCTGATTGTGACAGTGACCTCTAGATCACGCCTAATGCTCCTGCCGATCCTGTCCTGTCATCTCCCACACATGCAAGCGTCCACCCGCTAGATTCCTCGCTAATTCGTCCCCTCTATTCTCAAATAGTCAAGGGCTCCTTGATCCCTCCAACAATCCATTCTACTCGGATTGCGAGTAACAACACTCACCCACCTTGTAATAAATCACCCCTTTGTGCTATGTTGAACATACAACCAGACTTTCAACCTCACCAATCCTGTACACTAATGAAGAGACCAAGGTGAACAACTCCTTAACAGAATCTGATTCTTCCCTAGTTGCGTCCTTTTCAAAACCCACCCCAAGACCCTCTTTTGGGTTCCCGCCATCCACTACACTTGTGGATGATACAGCCCTTACAGCTTTCAACTCTAGCATCCTAACTTTAATGAAACTTTGACTCCATCGAACAGAAGGCTACTCTTCAGGCCTTCCATCTTCGAAGCCAAAAGGCCAAAATCGACTGGATCGCTTGGCAAAATATGGCTGAGTCTAAGACATCTACTCTAATTTCCTGACCTTGTGCGCAAGATGTAAACCTGTGCCAGCAACCTATCTTGACGATACCACTGACTAGGACGGAGAGTTCCACAAAGTCTCCTATATCGCGTCCGATAATTTTGCCGAACTCTCCACCTACTCCACCCATTCATCAGAGTCTTCGTGGTCAGCAAACATTATCAAATTGACAGAAAAAGGTATTCTGTGTGAATATGGATAGAGAGCCTCCTGCTTCCAGAACTCTTGAACAAAAATGTGCAGCTCTAAGAAGGACCTCCTCAAATGGTGACGCATCGACTTTACAGTCGCATCACAATGCGTCTTCACATTACCTCCCTTCTTCTCGCATTATGGTACAAGCCCAACCATTAACTAAGGAGTGCAGTATAATCAAGCCCATCTCTTCTAATTCTAAGTCAATTATGTCTGACACTGACATCCTATGTGTTACAATGTTAGATAGGAGACGTTCAGATCAACTCTGTTAACAATGGACTTGAGCATATTAGTTTGGATGATATTGAATCAATTAAATATACCGACCATTCCAACTTTGTCACAGCTGAATTGCATATCCCTTCAAAAATTATAAAAAATATAATGTGGCGGACTAAAGATGACCTAAAATGACACAGCATTCTAATCGAACTCCATCCTCAGGTAGAAACCAATTGACCAACTAGATAACCAGCAGAGCCAGCAAAAATGGCTGCATTCTGTGGATCGAAGACAAGCATGTTGTAAGTGCAAGGGATACATTTCACAAGCCCCATGTCCAGCCACACAACCACCTCCATCTCTGCCTCCTTCCAGGTGGGCGTGGATAACGGAAACTGTCCAGGCAGACTCTAGATCCATTCCACACTAGTATAACAGTGCACTCTAACTCCACTCTTGCTCATTAGCAGTGTGGAACACAAGAGGATTCGCTCACCTCCTCTCATCTAAAGCTGCTTGCCTTAACCTTTACGATATTGTCATGCTCCAAGAAACCTGGCTTACCGCAGAACGGCTATGGCCGCACCATCATATCACCTGGGTTCCCGCAAACAAAAGGTCCACGTGGCGTGGGTGACCCGCTGCGGGGTTACTTGTTGCAGTTAAAATTAACTCCCACATTCAGTTAGAAAAATGGCAATCACCATATCCTGGCACCCAGCTCACTAAAATAACCCCCGCAAATCCTCTTCATCCTTTATATCCTAAGACAGCTATTTTAAATATTTACTGGAATCTACTATCTACTCAGGAAACTGATTTCTTTAATAAAATACAGTTTATGCTTGATCTTATTCTTCTCGATTCTCGGATTCATAATACCATTATAGTAGGAGACTTCAATATGAATTGTCTGGCAACAAATTCAACATGGATTACCCCCCGCCTCCGAGCGGCCAAATGGATCGAGAGTTTTCTATGCTAAATGGTTGTTCTAGTGAAGATAACCTTCCAGCCCCGACCTGGTCGCGAGGTTCAAGCTTCTCCACACTTGACTATGTTTTCATAACTTCTAATGCAAATAAACAGATTGCTACCTTTAAAGTTTCCCCAAACACTGCAAGCGATCATCAAATTGTAGAGGTAAACTGGATCTCCCATAAAACTTTCACACTCTCTCATTATTGCCAACAGACAAATCTTAATCAGCGTAGAAATTGTCTTTTATGGCGAATGCCCCAAATAGCCGCTTTGACACATCAACTCAATCAAGCGCTTATAAATAACAAAATTCCGAATAGTTTTAACTACACTGACCATTTACAAGTAATCGTCCAGACAAGCCAAAATCTAAATGATCTAATTTTAGACATAAACATACTTTGCTCTCAGCCATCTATGACCTTAATAAAAAATTACGGCAACGTCCGAGATCCCTTGCCTCACTTAAATACGCGGCCCAAAAATCAGTCGAAAACTAAAGACAGGAATATGATCAAACAAATCTTAGCCACCGAGTAGCAACATAATGCTGAAGATATGTTACAAGCTATAATGATGAAATCCGCTTCCCAGATTTGGAAATTAATAAACAATTCCACTCCATATGCTAACCAATCATTAATGTTAAATACTATAGGCAAACAGTGTTGGATTAGCCACATTGATGCACTTCTGAATAAACAAATCTCACTCTTGATTCATCTGACTTATTAAAGTTGGAATTTGATAATCTGGACATTGTTCTCCTAATCAAAAAGTTGCGTGTATCAAGAGCCCCTGGGCCTGACAATTTAGCAAATGTGACACTTAAAGCCCACCCCTCTGAATGGGCAATCATTTTACATAAACTATTTTGTGAAATCATGTGCACAGGACAGAGTCCCTTCTCATGGCAAGAATCGATTATTATACCAATTTTTAAAAAAGGAGATAGATCCGACCCTAGAAACTATAGACCTATAGCACTCATTGATGTTCCGGGTAAAATCTTTGCCAGACTGGTCTTACAAGATCAATCGAAATGGCTAGAGATTAACCACCATCTGGACATACATCAATCAGGTTTTATCAAGGTTGTCGATACTGCTATCTAATCATCTAATCATCCTCTCAGCACTTAAAAAAACAAGATTTCTCTACTAAACAACCTGTTTTTATTGCCCTCATTGATTTTAAGCAAGCGTTTGAGTCAATCTCTCGCAAGCTTTTATGGTTAAAACTTTTAAATGCAGAGTGCCTTATTTATTTAATTCATTTAATTTGTCAGTTTTGCTCTCATACTTTCGTCAAAGTTAACTACTGATTGCCTTTTATCATCAGCCATCCTGACCACTGCAGGACTGAAGCAAGGCTGCTTTTTTTCTTCATTTCTATTTAAAATTTACATCAATGATATAGGTGCAGCCTTGCAGGCAGCACGCTTCTCTTCGCTGAAATTGGGTTCACCAGATATTCCATACCTTCTTTATGCAAATGATCTCGTGATTATCGATAGAACCCCAATAGGTCTCCAGCGCAAATTAACTTCTCTTGGCAACTATGCGACCAAAAGCCATCGGGTCAGTAATACATCCAAATCTAATATTTTGATCTTTCACCACCATTTGCGTAAAGCCGGTTATACATTTAATTGGACACTGTGCAATAACTCAGTCATGCAGATATTGGTCTACAAATATCTTGGTGTAAACTTAAATATGCATCCTTCTGACCAGCTTTATAAAACAGAGCTTAAAGCCAGAATTAAACTCTTGACTGTGAAAGGCAAAGCACTACAACACAAATACGGCACAGTTTCATATATGCCAGCAATAATTTACTACAAGCACAAAGTAGTCCTGATTATTACTTATGGAGCGCAGTCTAAACTCTCCATCACTTCTCCTAGATGGGACTTGCTGGAAGGATTATATTGGAAGAATATTTTATCCCTTCCTTTAAGCACCCCAATCTCTATAATTAGATAGGAATTAGGATTACTCTCATTGTCAGCGATTGTCTCTTGGCAAACCCTAGCAGCATATAGGAAATCCCTCATTACCTTGCCTGCTGCCCATAATCTCTTTTCAAGTTTGGGTTCACTTCTCGCAGCGACGTCCACCTGGCCCACTGCAGGCCTGGAAAGCTCAATGCCAATTCCTTCGCGAGAATGCCGACATTACACCTGAACTATTGATAGAATTGCCTGTCGAAGAGAAGGTGAAACTATGGTTGTGGGACTGGCGTTTAACGTGTGAAGCATGCAACACCTATGCCATTTTCCAATCTGGAACCTTTCTTCTCAAACCTTTATACCAGACCTCTGCTTACCTCCTTAAGTTTCTGGACTGTGCATATGCTAATGCACTTCTACATCTTCGATTCGATCCATGGCTTACTAAAATGAGACTTGCAATTTATAATCAAAATATTACAATAGACTCTGTGTGCAGATTTTGTAAACTACCAGAACATCAAGAAACCCTTAAACACTTGATCACAGAATGCTCCTCTCTTACAGCACCAAGAGAACAGGATTTCTTTAAATATCTTAAAGACTTTAAAAAACTTAATAAACAAGAAATGTGGATCTATATTGTCAATGCGACTAATACCTCAGTGAACAGTGCCACAGTTCAATTTCTTCTAAAATTGGACCTCAGTTAAAGATCATAATTCTACTTGTTCCACAGATAAGACTTTAGTCCATTAATGTGCAAGTTGGAGCTCAACTGACAAGGTTATACTATATGAATACTTACACCCCTTTTTAACTTTCTAGCCGCTCCTCTATTTAAGTATTGAATAATTAAACATCACATCTATATGATGGGTTCCTTATGAATATGCGCCACTCAATATATCAAGAGCCAGTATATGATTGTGCATCTATAATATTATTATGATCATGTTGCAATCCTGATACCCTGTCTCCAGCAATCTACGAATTTGTTATTTTAATGTTGTATTATCTTTGGTTTCATGATTATTACTTTTTAACGACACATTTGCTAAACCCTTAACCTTAAACTTATGTATTTATTGCTTGCATATTCAAAAAGTTTGCATGAAATGAATATTCACCTTTTAAACTGTTTTATATTCGCTGACTCTTGTCGGATTTTTTTAGCTTAGCTACAATAACATGCTTATTACTCGCCTATTGTTTTAACTAATCTTAGCATTCTCGATTATTATGGTTTTATACATGTTCATGTAGAAATTTAGATCTGACATGTACACCTTTCACATAGTTTTATCCTTTTATTGTTTTATGTATAACAATCTGCGAGATATGCTCATCACCTTCTTATTGTTTTAACTAATTTTACAACTGTCGATCATTCTAGTTTTACACTTCTATGCATAATGCTACTAGGAACTAGCCTGTAACCATCACGAGAAACCTACTCCTTAACAACGGTTTATGTAAGAGCTCCCATAGTTCGTGTTCCATAATTCTTAATCTATCTACACTAGTCTTGTTAATTATTGCTTATCATATGTTATGTTTTGATCAAGTACTGTAATGATCTATTGAAAAAGTTGAAATGTTTCAAATAAAACAATTTATAATTAAAATATATTTTTTAAAGTAATGGATAAGGGTCAATCGGCCTTTACTCGTGCTGCTGGATTTATCAGCAGATTTTGATCTGGTCAACCACTCGCTGTTGGTCGCCAGATTAAAAGAAGTAGCCTATTTCTCAGACAATGCTGCACTGTGGATTGGTTCCTTCCTAAGTAATCGACTATGTAGGGTGTGTAGTAAGGAGGCCGAAGCTCAACCCTCTTGCCTCAAATTTGGTGTACCTCAAGGAGCTTGTTTGTCTCCTTCATTATTTAATATTTATTTTTACTGTTCCATTGAATCTTCTGGAAGCAAATCATGTTTTTTTTACTATGCGGACGACATACAAAGTGTCATCAAACTGTCTGGTAATCATACCTAAGATAAACATACTGTAAATAAAACCTATGAACTCATTCAGACTTGGATAGTGACTTTGATGTAACAGGTTGTAGTATTAAAACGCACAAAAAAGTTAAGACCCTTGTACATCTGGATCAGAATTTGAATATGAAAGCCGAGGTCAGTAGCTTGTGCTCCTCCACGGCGTACTATATTAAATTGCTGTCACAAATTCGCCCTTATATATTGTTTGTAAACTGAGACTTTAGGTAGTGCTATTGTGGGCTCAAAAATAGATTACTGCAGTAGCCTCTTGGTGGGCATAGCGAATTCTGAGTGTGCAAGATTACAAACTATACTGAATAATGTAGTCAAGGTGATCACTGGCTTAAAAAGACGAGATTATGACTCTGATGCAAGGCGCAGTCTGCACCGGCTTCCCATTGAAGCAAGACTACACTTTCGCTTACTAGTTATGACTCAGCGTGTGCTCTTTATACCTGAGGGAATTGCTGATGCACAAATCATGTGCAAGATCTCTGAGGTCCAATCATACTAATCAGCTGGTAGTAGCCAGCTCACATGCTCACCCAGGCCGTGAAAGCAGCTTTTTATGTTGCTGCTCCTAAGCCATGGAATGCTCTACCTCCAGATATTAGAATAGTAATACCGACTGAGCAACTGAGAAAGAAACTGAAGACCCTACTGTTTAGATTTTTTTTTTAACTGATTTTGCTATATGGATCTACTCTGCCTCCTATTGGAATTAGATTTCCACCTTTCCTGTCTTCCTCTGTACTGTCTTGTTTGTTTCTTGTTATTTGTCTGCGCCCTTAAGCCTCCGGGTCATGTGGTGCGCAATATAAATTGATTAAAGGAAAGTCAAGGAAAGTAAAGGGAGGGTGGGGAGACGCGCGTGATGGAAAACTGGCCAACTTTATTTATGAAGGGCAAAAATAAAACAATGGAAGCGGGGCACACAGCAGCTTTTCTTGCAACTTACCACAGAGGCACGAGAGAGTGTGCTTGTGGGTCTGAGCACCAGCAAGACCCTCGTCAATGTTCTGGGCCAAGGCCCAATCAGGGACCGAGGGGGGGCGGGAGGTGTGTGGGGGAGGCAGCAAGGAAGTGGAAGCCAAGGGAGGGTGGGCAGAGGCACAGGATGGAAACAGGCCAAATTTAGTTATGGAGGGAAAAAATTCAACAACAATGGAAGCGCGGCACACAACAGCTATTCTTGGAAACTTATCACGGAGGCACAAGAACAGGTCGATTTTCACTGTTGACACGCATGTTTTCTCCCATAGGTATCCAGCGTTTACTGATTGCAAATGTCTGCAATTTCTAAAGCTTTTGCTGTCTTTATAGCCAGGACAACCGAACACGCAAGTCAATAGTTTTGGCTTGTATATAGACATTGTGCTGGGTTTACACAGAGCAAACCTTGCTGTGGAGCACTGGTGCACTGCAAAACAAGGGGATACAGTGAAAGCAGGGACACAGAGACGTAATGGCATGGGATGCAGGTTAAGGAAGGAAACACTGGTCCTGTCTTGATTGATTTGCTGGTGGATCTGCAGCTGAGATCGTGCTGAAGCTATGCTCCTGTGAATTTCACACAATTTGGCCTTCCTAACTGCCCTTTTGAATTTTTCAACCCTCACTTCTTCTGCTATGAGAGAGGAAGTCAAGTTTGTTCCCGTTTAGATCCCCGATAAAATCCCAAAGGTGGTACATTATTAAGCAATTCGCCACATATTTTTCTCACCTTTTTTCTTTGCCAATGTATATTGGCTTTAGAAAGCAACAATATGAATATATTTTAGAAGAGTTGTCAGGGATTCACATTAGGCATCTATTTCCATATGCCAAATTACTAACATTGTTTGCTCTGGTACCCGCATCAAATTAGTTAATTCTATTGCATGCCAGCTATCGCCCTAAAGAGCCTCGGTACTCAAACCCTTGTAAACATTGTCTCCAGATGCCCAAGATAGGTAATGTGAACTTGGGAAAGGAAGTCAAAAAACCACTCAGGGCTGCAGTGCGCTTCCACCTTTTATCCTGCAAGGGGGCACAATACCTTTTCCCAATAGCATGCATTTCACAGTGTTCCGTGCTGTTAGTCCATTTGTAACATACTACTTTGTATGAAGAAGATTATACTCAGCATGTCATGTTTGAATTGTAGTTCTTATTCCATTCAATCTCCTCTGACGTGTACTGTGTATATGGAAACACATGCATGTTACTTCAGAAGGCGTACTACGAGAACAATTGGGTTGAGGCATCTCCCTTTATGAAGGAACACATTTCACATATTTGAAAATCATTTGTGGACAACATTCCTCTCTTCTATCTTTGGTTTGCCAAGAGATCTCCGTGAAATTAGGGCTTTTGTTTTTGAGGAAAATGCGCAGCAAGTGGACTTTCTGCATTGTCTCCTTTACACAGGAAAAGGTCAGTACTGAGGTTCTCAGTGCCGCCTAAGTGAAGGGACACTAAATAAATAAAGGGATTCCAATAAATGGCTGGTCTTCCTTTGCATTAAAACTGAAACCTTACATGCAAGTATTTTTAGAAAGGTTTCAGGTCGGGGCATTCTGTGGAGCACAACAAAGGTGAACAGAGATCTTTAGATCTCAGTGCCTCCAGGTGGATTTTCATTCCTAAAGTTTGGTATCATCATGACTGATATTGCCGCACGGATCTCCGATAGCAGGCGAGGTATAGTGTGGTGTTGGGAGCTACTACCGTTGCCCAGAGAAGGCTACAGAAATGCAGAAGCATTGGACATGTGGGGGCAAGCTGAGTTGCATTCGAGAGTATTGGGGTAGGTTCTGGACGGCTTATGTAGCACTATCCAGCTGCACACAAGCATTTGGCCACCATCGGAAAAATCAGGGTGCTTGGGTGCTCCCTGCTGTTATCGGAGGCAGTACTGTGTCTTAGTCCTCCTCCTCCCTTACCCTTTATGACACTGTCAGTTCCATGACCTTGTCACACTTGCAGGAGACATTACCTCGTCATATGCAGAGAAGTGTTTCTCTTTTTCTGCGCAAAACATTTTTGAAGACAGTGGCAAGGCTTCTAGGCTGGTAGGTAATTACCCCAAATGTAGGCAACAACCGAACCACATAAATAATGATATTGACAAACCACATTGGTACTTCATGTGCTGGTAGCTGTGACATAAACACCCACTTTACTCAGTTCTATTGCAATCTTCGTTGTAATTGTGTCTCTGTTGCTTTGTAAAAAGTTTGGTTTTATGACAAGATAATATTACTGAAATTATTGCACAATGATCTGATTGTCTTGAATATTCCAATAAACAGAAAGGAAATTGCCAGAGCAATTGGCGGCATACTTAAGGGTACAGCTTTGGAGCCAAATAGTAGACTTATAGGCCTACATAAAGCTCTGCCCAAAATCATACTGCCGAAATTGGGAAAAGGATTTTGCTCACATCCTGCGGGCAGGATCCCTCCTGGATTCATTTTATGACGGTTCTATTTTTAAAGTGAAAGAAGGATGCTACTCAGAAATTTATCATGGGTCATCCTTTTTGTGTTGATGTTCGTCGACTCCTGAATCGATTAGTGAGCACTACAAACTCTCAATTGACAGTAGTCTCATTGGATGCAGAGAAGGGATTTGTTCTGGTTTCATGGGATTACCTATTTCACACTAAGGGTTATTTTGAAATAACTGGCAAATGTCAACTCCCGATTGAAGCAATGTTAAAAAAATGGTTCAAAAATGGTTTCTTGTCTGCTCAATTGAAAGTATATTCTGTCACCAGGCAAGGATGCCCATTGTCTCAAATTGTATTTGCCCTCACCAGTGACCCATTAGCCTCTTTAGAGGCCAACATCCTGGCTACAAGAGAGTGAAGGCATTTGGTATAGATAACAAGAGTCTCGCTTTTAAACGGTTGATGTTGTATCATACTTGTCAGGTGTTCTAGTGATTATTCCCTCAATATTACAATGTCTAGCTGAATATGGCAGGATTTCGGGATAAGTATTACATTTTACGAAGTCTGAATTTTGCTTTTGAATGCTGACTCATTGATAACTGCACATGGGATTCACATTTACTATGGCCGCCATTAAAATAAATATCTGGATATCTGAATTTCATTAGCTATAGAAAGTTAACTTTCCATTATTTCTGGACATGATTTACATGGAACTGAAGAGGTGGGATAAATCACTGCTGCCCCTGTCAGCTTGTATTATCTCAATCAAAACTACTACTATGCATCAGCACTCATACCTAAGTCAAAAGCAAGCTATCGAAATTCCAGGTGTGGGTGAATAAATAATTCTCAAAACTGATTTGGCACAAGAGAAAAAGTAGACTACATGGCCTTGTTCTTCAAGCTTCAAAACCGGACTGGATTTACCCCTCCCAGACTGGTGGGTCTATGACTCTACTGTACTTCTAGTTTGTTTTAAGAGATCAGTAATGACTGATGACTCGCGTATTTATTTTAATTGTTTTTCATAACGCACCTGAGTTCAGTTTCTAAGTGTGGCTCTGGGATTCTAACCTCTGTTGCTCTGCGTGGTCTTGCTTCCAAGACCAGCATGTTGCCCTTGTGCTATCCTCTGTTCACTTTTAGAAGTTGATGGAAATTAATGTGGCGAGTTCCATTCCAGTTAATGGATCTACAGATCCCAAGATGAAGGCTACCCCTGCCAATATGACAACATCCAAGTGCAGGGATATTCTTGTTTGTATTATTCCACGTACAGTAAACGAGGGGAGCTGATATAGTTCAGCAATCACCTATATTACAAGTGAATATTTATTCACACAGTTATTTATGACTCCCAATGCACCCATATCTATTGCAGATGTAAAGGATCGTACTTTGAACTTGCATGGATTTTATAACAGTGGTAAGTTAGATTTATTTCACTTCTTGGATCTTCTGTATATTATTAAGTTCCAGGGTGGCCCGTGACCCGTTGTCCTGTCTCACTTCTATGTATGCTGGGCCTGAAAACTAACTTTCATCTGAAATTGACATGTTGGTAAGAAAACATGACACTCAATGGATGTTTTATTTTTTGGTAATGGAGAAATCCGAATTCAATACATTATTGCTTGATGAATGCTATGGAAGACCCTTGCATGCTACGCTTTTTTTCATAGGCTACTGATTCTGGATAATTTAGTAACAAATAATGCTCTAACCCAGCATAGACCAAGGAATTGCATATTCAGATTGATGGCTTGCACCTATTGGCATATTTTGATATGTTGGGAGATGTGTCTTTTGTTCATATAAATGGAGAGATTCAATGTAAGATTATTAGAGATTATTGATGGTTCTCCGATCCCTTTGCGACTACACTCTCTTGGCCTCATTTGGTCACCAATATGTTGGAGGAAATGTGGCCAGGATATTCCCCTTGCACAAATGTTTTTTTTTTCTGAAAAAAAGATTGTAGAACCATGCTTTGGGGCACTTAGATTGGGATTTTGAAGTGCATTATTCCTTGAAATCTAGATTTTTAGTTTTTTGCGAGTGCATCCCTTTGTTGGAAGTGGGCCATATGCCTAAAAGTCTGATACAAACTGTTTTCTTCTCTGTCAGGAAGTCAATTCTTTTATAATGGAAATGCAAAGGTACCCTCTTTATAAACAAATGGATTAGATCACTTTCTCAATTATGCTCAGTTCAAAGAAATGTTTTTGAACATAGAGCTTTATGTTGTCAAAACACTATGGGAACTATCTGACAGTTTCATATGATAGTTAAAATACTACATGTTTAGCCCCAGCTTTCTGGGCTAAACCACAATATTAAAAACAAAAATGTTTTATGGTTAATCAAATAACAAATCCAAAACAATGATCAAAAAGCCGGTAATACAATCAATCATAAAACCAAAAATGATTTTGGCATCATCAGTTAATACATCAGACTCATCACAATTCTTAAAAAAAGGAAAACATTGATTACAATTCATACTATTTAAAACCTAAAAATAACACATTTCATATCCGAAAATGATCATCCTCCTCACAGGACCAAATAAAAGCAAGTTCTTCAAAAGTGTGTAACATTCTCGTCAAGCTGTACACTATTAATAAAATCCACTGTTGCTATCATCAGTGAGGTGGTTTGGCCTGATAAACATTAATTCCAGAACTGCTTATCCCTAACAGAGTAATATAAATGTGCAAACTTGCTCAAATAACACTGCCGTTTTACAGTGAGAGCAGAGCATGCAATCACTAAATGTCGAACGATTCCTGAGAATCGGACAATTCACAAAACCTATACTTAATGTCCTCTTGATTAGTCCCTATCTTCCCTGAATTTGTTTTGTTGGAAAAAGATTCCATCTGAATTTCAAAAAGGATTTTCTAACAGATCCACTGGGATACATGGACAAAATTGGTGCTACTATTCCACCTTTTTTATGGTCAATCCTAAAATGATACATTGAATCGTAACCATTATATTTTTCAATTATCAAAGACCAATCTCTTACACAAATACTGCTCTTTACCCTCGTAGGGTTTCTAATGAGATCCTCTTCCAACATTCTCAGTTCACTCAATAGAGTTGGGCAGAATTTCGCAAATTCTTTTAAGAACCCCACATTTTTAGATTGGGATCAAATTTGAAAATCTAAGTATAGGGAGTGTTCCATAGGACAAATACTATTTTGATAAAATTACAACATTCTCCAGTTTGCTCAAGCAGCAAGAGAGTTAATTCCAAATTCATATTGAATTGCTGCCAAGGGTATTGAGTTCTGCAGCCCCAAGAGTCTACGCCACATTAGTCCTTCTATCAAAGGCTGGAAATCCGAAACCCATAAACATTGCACTTCTATTCCATAGAGCAGTTTCTGAATAAACTTTCCTTCGTATAATCTCAGGACGGGTCATCTGATTAGATTAGATACGATTATTGCTCTAGATCTCAGCTACTCCCTCATCCTTGACTTATGAGGTTTACCAAAGATGGTAAAACCCAGATAGATAAAATCCTCCACCCTCTCCAAACTCTCTGTTAAGACTCGCCATTGCAATGAGGTGGCTCTTTTTTTCAACAGTGCATTGCATGACCTTTGTCTTACGTGAATTGATGGCTATAGAGTTGTATGACACAAATTTGACAAATTCATTGATTAACCACTGTAGGCCTATTTCGTTGCAGTCAAAGATAAGGAATTCAACTGCATAACTGATCCATGTCACAGCAGAATTATTCAATTTTTGGGGGACACGAAAGCAGCGGGTTTCAGATAGTCTCCCATATCTGACATGTACAAATTAAAAAGACACAGGGCCAAGATGCACCCCTGTCTGACAACCCTGAAAGTCAGAATTCTTCTCAACAGAGCTCCTTCCCTATTCAGTCACACCTGCACAAGTGAATGCTCTTGTATTCCTACAATTAATATTTACAGACCATGCAGTATTTCCCAGTCCTGCAGTTTACGCCACAAAAGTCTCCTATTTACTGCATCAAATGCTCCAGTGAGGTCAATAGTTGCAATGAACACTGATTCGTATTTTCTTTGCCAGGCAAGTGACTGAAGACACCTCACGACAAAACCGTTAATGGCGGTCGACATATGTTTCCTAAACCTGATCTGCCACTCCCTAAGTCTACCCTTGTCACTGGCCCACTTTTCCATGTGTGTTAACAAGGACGCAAAACGTCGCTGTGTACGGTTAGTATAGCAATCGGGCTGTAATGTTGTAGGGGAGGAGTGGTCCAAGGGACCCCCCTGGCCTACATCTCCACCCCAGGTGAGGGCCATGGCTCATCGGGCGTCCCCTCCTTACCACCAGGGCCCAGGTGGTGGATGGCTCACCTGCTGAAGACATTGCCCACACGTATTGAATTTAGCTAGGCCTCAGAAACCATTTTGCTTAATAAAGATGGTGTGAGCGTGGCGCACTGTAGCGCGGCCCCCACCCTCGGAGAGTTTCAATTATCCCTGTTGCCGCAGCACCCTGGCAGATCCGCTGTGAGCACGTTCCCACAAACAGGACGGACATGAGCTAGCATAAGATACTAACACTGTAACATTTCACCGTCCGCAGTGTATCACTGCTCCCAGAAGGACCCGGTCAGCAAGGCCTGGGCTATGGGAAGATCTGTAGAATGGTCATCTGATGAAAGCAGAAAGGTACCCAAATATGAATGTCAAAAACCACTTTTAACACATGTATCCTTTCCATACAACCACTTTTACTAAAGAAACCTGTAAAATTGTGTAGTTATTGTACTTGACACCAGCCAGGAAGGACCCACACCCCTGCAGGGGTGTGCAAATGATAAAAGCATTCCGGGGGATTATTCTTTATATGTATCATTGAAAGCCGTACACCCGCGGTCCCGCGCCATAACTGAACTAATGCTGCTAGAGTACACAAGAAAACGAATGTAACCATACAGAGGGCACATGTGAAGATTGTGCGAGAATGCACTCGTCGCGCGTGTATGTCTAAGCCCCTTACATGCCACCACCATCAGATACGGTGGCGGGTCATTTTCTATGTACTCCACCAACCTCAATACTACCTCACTTACTGCAAATGTATATGCATATAGCTAAATACTGTAATTGTTGAAACATAGTGTACGAATAAGGTGCTCAGACTGGATATAATTGAGACGCCTCTAGCGAAATGAAATGTATGTTTTCAAGTAATTCAAACAAATATTATAAAGTGTTCTAATGATTGTGATGTTTTTGCCTCCAAAAAAAAACGGCAACACGCGAGGAAGATACCTTTGTGAATATGTGCAAGGCCATTTCCCCTCCCACCCTGCGAAGACTGCCAAACATGAAAGCAGAGGCCCGCGCCGCGCTGCTCCACCTCCCCCAACTAGACTGGAGCCGCTTCAAAGATATGTAGCCCCCTCTGCAGCACCCAAGGCCACGGGCCGCCACCTGCATTATTTACAGCACAGCAGTAAACCCCTGCCTGAACCCACACTTCCAAAGGCGCCCCCTCGTAAACCCCACAACCCACCAGATCATCTTAGACTTATGGCCCTGTGCAATCAGGACACCCAACACTGTGGCAACACACAGCGGCACATTTATAACCACATCTAACAAGACAGGGAGGCATGTACCGTCCGTCCCATGCCCTGAAGCTTAGCCCCTCAACCTATGGCCCCGGTCAACAGGACACTGGTAACCTTGCCCTGACGAATGACCATCAGACCCCTCACAAGGTGCATTCCTCCTGTGTTGCATTAACCTGTAGAATAACCTATTGGAAGATTTACTAAAGAAGATAATATTGCAATGACTGAATGACTGCGGTGTGCATGGCCTAGGGCAAATAAGTCAGGAAAAGACATTCATCTCTGACACTGGCCGCGATGGCACAACAACACCGACCGGATGAACTCTGCCAACCTGCCAGGCCCAGCCCAACCCATGAGGCTGACCAGTGACGTTCTCCAGCCACGGCCAACCACATCGCAGCAGCACCTATAGTTAGTCGTCGCCACCCAATCCCATTGAACTTGTGCCCCCTATAGTGTGTAGGTTCTTATGACGTTTTTTGTAAATATATATGCCTGTCTTTGCTATTGTCAGACAGAGCGCTCTCGGAGTTTGCAGAGTTCTTTGCATGCCCTATTCTGATTGATAAACTCCCATTTAAGCTCACCCGCACTCTGTCTTGGCTTTATTCCCAACCTGGGAGAGTCCGTCATTGTCTATCATTGCGGGGAGGATCGTGCTGGCTGGGGACGCTCGCCTTCAATGTCTAGGCTCTGATCTTTCTCCTTTTTTGTATATTGGGATGCTATAAGCTACTCTTCATGAATCGGAAAAGGAATTAGTCTCTATTGCATGTCCCAGTAAGAAAGTCAGTGTCATGATGCCTACCTCCAAGGAGCCAGGTCCGACCCAGCAACCCCAGAGGCAGGCATCATTTCCCCCAGGGGAGTGCCAGCGGGCCCAAGCTGGGGCCCTTTGGACGCAGTCCTGGCGCCTTAGGCGCCAGGCTCATGTTGGACCTCTGTCCTGGCGCCTTAGGCGCCAGGCTCATAAAGCTAGACATGTGTTCAAGTGTTTTAATGTGCACTTACCTAATGCAGACCATGCTGCCACATCCAGGCCCTCTTGAGGCCTGAATGGGAACTACTTTACCTGTGGGACTACTTTCCACCCGGGTGTGGTCGGGGAAGGATACATACCTGATCGGAGGAAGGATACACACGTGGAACTTCTTCCAAAGCTATTTAAACCACACCCGATCAGCAACTCACGCTTCGCGTTGTTCTGCTCCTCGCAGCTGGACGCTCACCGTGTCAGTTCCTGCATCTGGACTTCAGCCACGCCTGTCAGCATCCTGGGTCACCTGCAAAGGGAGACAAGAGACCTACCAGCTAATCTGCACCACAGAGACATCACTGACGATCCTGAAAGGGAAGACATCATTTTTAAAAGCATTTCGTTACGATCGCTGCAGCGCTGCATTTCACTCACCTTTCCTGGGTTCCTCCATCTTCAGCAGCGATCATCCAGATACACAGCCACTTCCCAGAGCCTAGAGAAAAAGACAAGAATAAGAGGTGAGAGAAGGAAGGGAATAGGAAAAGCTCAGTTTCCTTCTAAGACTTACCTGTTGGGTCATTCCCATTTCATTTCGGGTCTTGCTGCTTCCAAGCAGGACCCCGGCCCCTATGGGGAAAAAAGACAAAGACATTAGATGAGCGAATGCAAAAACATTACCTGAGCGCTCATCTAGGACTTACCAGATCTTTACTGGAACTGCACGTTTCACTTCTGGTCGGCGCCATATCTCTGGCATTCCGAACCCCGGCCCCTATGGGGAAAAGACATCAACATCAGCGCTTTGTTGCAAGAAGTCTCCAAAGGAATCTTCATTCATCACCTGAAAAAAGACAATGAACATTATTATTTAAAGCTTGAACTTTTGAACTTGCAACAGAACTTTTACAGCGCCTTACCAGTATAATCAAGCTTACCTGAACTCCCATCCAACCTCAATCCAATGAAGTAACTGGGTTCAACGCGCCCCTGCGTCAGAAGCAGGATGGAGAGCTTGTCCTTTCAGATCCTAAGGTGAGACTTCACGGGGAATCGTGGAAGGGTATTGTGGAGGGTTGGAAGAGAGTGGGAGGCTTGAGCATAACTCAGTCAGTAGGTAATACTCCCTTTTCACGCACAGGGGAATATTCCTGCGAGCCGGAGAAGCCAGAGTAGAGGGCCCTTCCTGTCCATCTTCACCATTGAAGAAGCATCAGCACTCGAAGCCAGACCTGCGCCTCCGTGGGAATCAGGTGAGCGTTACAGTCAGCGCCCAAGCTCAGATTTCTAAGGAGCTCTTAAAAAGAGCATTAGAGAATTGATTGGGCCCGTTGCCCTTGAGGTACTCATTCTTCTCAAAATGCACTCAATCACCTCCTGGTCAATACTGGAATTGCAACCTATGTCCTCCTAAGCCCCACCAGGTACCAATCAGAAAATATCTCCTTGAGATAACTCACCCATTCTATCTCTGAGACTGCATTTATCTGGTCACCTGCTAATGGACCCCGACCCTAATTGGTCATTTTCCAGAATTCTTGTGAATTTTTTTTTTTTAAGTCAAACGCATTTTCTCTGCGTCTCTTTGTAGCATGCACACTGTGTTTCTCCTCTCCCAGTTCTTACATTTAGTTTAACCTTCCTTCTGTGTTTAGCTACAACTCAGGCGCCAGATCTTTTCTTACTTTTAAGGCTTTAATTTGACGTCTCATTAAACATTTTCTCTCAACAGGATTCTGGCCACGAATATGCATGTGTTTTTTTACTATATTTCTGACCAAGAGGCTCATGCAATTTCAGAGAGTTTTTTAAAAGAGCATACACAAAAGGCACAAATGAGTCCACACTAAATGTATTGTATTTCCATGAAATATTTGTTTCTCCAAGTATCCTATTAATGTATTATTTACCAATGTCGTGGTGTGTGGGTTTCAATTGACCCTATTTCCCCGCGTGATTTACTGTTAGAGCCACCGTGCCATGATAGTCACCATTATCTTTAAGCAGCCTGAATTCTGCGGGTAGCATGCAATGGTCACTAAGTGTTGTAAACGCAACGTTCAGAAAAGAACATTGACTAAAAGGTTCTTCGCCAACAAATATATAATCAAGGGTAGAGCCTAAGATCCCATTATGCCATTTGGCATTACTCAGAATGTATCCTTTTACTGCTCCATTCACCATCTTCAGCCCCATGCCCTGTAAACTCTTTAACCAGTGCCATCTAGCATAGGCTTTCAAAGTTTGAGCTTTTACTGGAGGAGGTAGAGAAGTCTTAACACCTGCCTCGTTACAGCATTTAAATCACCTGCTATAATGGGTTTACCCCCTCTGACACTACTACACCAGTCATTAACAAAAAACACCATGAAATCTATGGCCACCTCCAAATTGCAGATACCATTGTGCCAATTCAGGTTGCCAATAAGCAGATTCATCCCATTTCCTCCCTCCAGTATCCTTCACATGAGTAACTAAAATCCCTTTACATATATTTTGTGAACTCGCCACTTCCAAACCAATATCAGACTTAATCCGGGTCACTAACCCACCTGAGGGTGTCCCAACAAACCTTTCCAGGCTGCCTGATTACATGAAAAAATAACCATCTAGAGAGGGACAATCTAATAACCAAGTCTCTTGTAACAGAATAAGGGATATGATTTCAATGATCTATCCAGGTCGGGATTAGCAAAAAGATTATAATTCCCCCTAGTGTTCCAAGAAATTAGTGAAATTTGACCACTTCTACTGGAAACTCCCGGACGGCTAAGTATCTTGTCTTGACCCCTGAAAGAAAAGGGTGCTAGACGGCCAAGAACAATCCTTTATATTCTTTTCACATCTCATTGGTTCCTTTGCCACGTGGATCTGTCTCCTTTGTGCATCCCTTGGATCAACAGGGAATCTTATTTCACTAGGTAGTAATACAGTTTTGTACCCCTTCCCTTTCTCACACTGGGTTGTTTCATCATGTGAAGTCAAATCCCAATTGTCTCAATGATTATAATTCCATAAGAATGGTATCTAAAACAATTTTAATCCTAATGAACATAACAGAGTGATTCATCCAGTGTAGGTCAATAAAGTCCACTCTTTCGAGATCTCTTAAAGAGATGTCCTTAATTGAGAATTTCTCTCAGTAAGTACAAGATGTTTGATCTATTTAGAATGAATTCTCTATTCTCTAGCAAGAGGCTCTCCACCAATACTTTGTATGTGGGTGTGAGTCAGGAGTAGAAGTTTTATTTTCCTGATTCGGAGTAGACAAACGGGGATCAGATGAACCCGCCACATACCCCAAATGTAACATTTCCAGGCCTTTAGATCTCTTAAGAATACTGAAAGCTTGTGTATGACTCGTTTCCTTTTCCCGTTATCTAACAGTTTAAAACCAAGCGCACTAACACTTCAAGAGCCAGTAGGGACAGAGTCATACTCTCTAAGTTGATCTCCTGCCGTTTGGCAATTACTCCAAATGTGTTCTCTGCCATTCATTTCATTAGGTCTAGTGACCATTAGCCAGTTGTCCGAGCTTCCTTCTCTGACAACTGATCCTTTTGGCAGAAATTCCCAGCTGGCACACTCACGGAAGACTTGAACAAGCAAGCATCTGTTTGAACTCAGAGTGACACACTCTCCTTTCCGACCTTTTGTTTGAGCAAGTTATCCATATGCACTTCCACCACATCGTTTTCAGTCACAGTGAAACCCCAAGTCTTGTTCTGCCCACTGATCTTTTAGCAGGTCAGTTTCTAAGTGCTGTTACTACGGTGGGTTGCCTCATAAGTGTGCGCGGACATTTTCACCAAGCTTGTTTTGATTGACAGCCCATTGGCTTATTTTTCTGTTTTTTCTCATCAAATCGTTTAGTTTTGGCCTTTGCTTTCCCTTTCTGCTTGCCCATTATTTCATCCTTCTGTGCCGGATCCCTCTCCTGAGTGCCCATTTCCAAGCGTCCGTTTACCTCCTCAACAGACTCCACAGTATGGTTCTCTCCTTCAAGTTCTTCAGCCATCTCCAAAATCTCAACCATCAAGGGCTCACCCAAAAGTGACTCTGCACGCTCCACATCTACTTTCCTAAAACCAGAGTTTAGGACAAGCTTCTCCTCTCGACAATTACTACAGGTGGATATTACCTGATTCTTGCCTTGTTGTTCTCCAGTGGAAAGGAATAAACCACAATATTATAATGATTTATTCTGGTGCAGAATTATCTAGGTATTGAGTTCATGGGAGTATACATTGATAAATAAGTACTTTAATTTAATCTTTAATAGTAGGCTCACAGCCGTTGGAAGTGTTAGACCTATCGCTAATATTTTGATTATTATTTGATCTTAGATATTTGAGATTTTCATCATGCATTTGTTATGTGCTGTACAATATGGTGTATGTTTATATTTTATATGATATTTGATTATGCTTATGTTAGCATTTTACATATTTTGGTAAATCTGAATAAAAAAATAATATTAAAGGCTAGAGGCCCCACATATTTGGTTGGATTATTTATTGAGGTTCCCCTGTTACTGGTTGGTCCAGGTGAACATCAACTAAAGCAGATAGACTTACTCTAGTTGAAGACACAGCACACATTGTGCATAAGATGCAGTTTGTAAACCAATCATTGGAGAGAATGGCTGAGAGGTTAAATATATGGACCAAGTATATAATTAACATTAAACATTGTCCACAGGCCTTTGACTAGGAGATGAGGGGTTGACACAGACTGGGTTGCGAAAAACAACCCCTGCCTATTCCTCCCATTTCAGGCATTTTTGATCTGAACCCCACACACTGCTTGCTTATCCTTCTTTTTATGTAACGCCATTAATGGAGGGCAGGGAGATCTAGCTAATCCCCACTCATATATAAAGGACAATGAATGCACATTTATCATTCAGTTGTCCTGAGTATTCTGCACAGTGACAACTGTGAGTGCAGTGCCTTAAATTCCTGATTAGTCGGTAGAAGAGGCGGTCAATATCGAAAGGCACTAAATGTTGAGGCAGAATGACTGCCCTGACGCCATTGTCATCTGTAGTGATGTGCATGTGTGACAAAGCTACATTACATGGTCTTCCTGTGGCGGACAACGGGTCTCTGACAACCCAGAATTCCAACAAGTTGTGTAAAGTGCTACTGGCAGGAGGTACACAGCATATTTACCAGAGCCACTCCACATTCTCTGGCCCTCGTGCATGCTTGTGAAAAGAGTGGACACCACACAGCCTGCCTACTGTTTGGCAAGCAGTGTTTTTGATCGGGGCGTCCCTCTGATACACTGCCAAGACTTCCCTTTGACCAATTTCCATCCAATAAACACCTACCAGACCCCACTGCCCCATCTTAGTACCGCAGTCGGGGAAATCCAGGGTGACCACAGCTGGTTCCAACCGTCATGCATACTTGCTCAAGGATGCATGCTGGCATGGCAGCAGAGAGTGCTTGAGCAAGCAATCAACTTTACTCCCCCAGGGCCTGTACCTGCATCAAGGTCAGCACAGGGTTAGAACAAGTGAATCCATACCTCGTTGAAACCTCAATGTGGTGTACCTCAAAATGAAAATGGGAAGTGTTCGCTAGGTCTCATAGCTGTGCACCCAATAATGTACTTCTGCCTGATCCTAAAATGCTGGATAGCAGATTTTAGATCATGGTCACTGCTCAGAAAACCATAATTAGGCTTAATTATCAACAGGGAAGAATTAAGCACAACCAGCTGGGCGGGAAAAGGGAGAGCACGGCACTAACAACTGAGAGAACTAATAGGAAATTGATGCCAAAGCAATCACAAGGTCTGGGGGAAGAGTGGAATAGAAGAGCCCCAATCAGGAAACTAATTAGATTACTAAGCAAATCAAGAGCCCTATGAAATCCCACATGCACCTGCAGCAGGTGTGTCAGACTGGGCTACCAACCTGGAGTCACGAAGGGATCACAGGAAACATGTCAGGGTGGTCAGAGAAGCAACAATGAAAGCTGGCTGAGAGCTATCGCAGACACTGGCTGTTACGAGATCAAGCGGAATAGGGAAAGCAGCAAGCCAGCTTAAAGTATATTGCAAAACCGGTCAGAGCCCGGAAGCAGAGGAGGGGAAATACTAAAAGCCTACTAAGGGGTATAGCTCTGATCGTAGTAGGCGCGAGATAACGAATGGGAGAAGCTTGAGAGCCTGTTAAGGAGCTTGACTGCTGCGTATGTTAAGCAAGGAGGAAGAAATACTTGCTAGTAAGAGGTTGTCAAGAAGCAAGCTGGGTGCTATATATACACCTGGGGCTTTGTGTTGGAATCAGAAAACCTGGAAGGACAGCTTGCTCTTTAGATAAGGTTATGGTACTATGCTTAGCTAGCCATCATGACCACATTAGTAATCGTTTATACGCTTTAAGGGAAAATTCTAGAATGCATGTAAGAATAGAGAGAGATCTCCATCTTTCAGCTAAGGTCCTTTAGTATATGTGGGTTCACCCACCCATGTACCTTTAGCACGTTTTAAATCCTTTGAAACCTTACTCTGTAGATATTCACCCAACCCACCATAATGCTTGTGATTAAGGTATCGAGTTGCATTTCATTCTCTCGTGTTCTTCTAATCCTTTGTCATACGTGTCATCCAAGTCAGAAATGATAGCACACCAGATTCCACAAAGGGTGTGCAAGCCTGATTGGTTATGGTTGAGAATGCGGTTGACTTTGGTGAAGTACTGAAGTTGTTGATTGATGCTTGTCAGGATTTTGGCCATGCAGAAAAAGTTGGAGATTGGGTCGCAACTTTTAGAGGATGAAGGATCCAGTAATGTTTTTGTTAGAAGTAAATTGATGATAGCTTATTTGGCGAAGATCGCGACAGCTCCCTGACCCAATGATCATTAAAGAAAGAGACTGGTCCTGATGGGACAAAGTATTGAAACTATTGCGATGAATCCAGGGAATGTGTTCCCCCTCTATAAGGCGGGACAATCCCCACAGGACTTGGGAGGGTGAGCCTGCTAAAATACACACACCCTAGGAGATAGGGCAAGCTGAATCCGATTGGGGGTGCCATCTCTCACCCCCTTGAAGGACACTATCCCTTGACAGGGATATGGGTTGTCTTCCCATGTCTCAGGAAGATAATATTTGTATTGGCTCTATAGGGATTACAGCAAATCACTATGGGACTGTTCACAAAGAGGTAACTGGTATGCTTTCTGATCCTTTCCTGTTGCCATCAGTGTACGAACTACAGGACCAATGGACTGTTCTGTCTCCTCCCAGGGAGGAACATGAAGGGCTTGTGAGACCAACAAAGAGCGCGATAGCAGGAGAGAGGGACGCAAGCCTGTGGAGTCAAGATGCAGATGAGGGCACGTCGCCCTTCGATTCAGAGTCAGGAAGCAGTCCCATGCAGACGGCGTGAAGCGCAGAAGAGCGAGAAAGCCTATGGAGCACTGATACCTGGAGCCAGGCATGGAGTTGGAGAAGCTGGGCCTGCCAACAAGAATTGAGACATGACCGCCTTGAATCCTGAGATAATCTAGGGTGAATCAGAAACTAGCCAAGAATATACCATTTGGGCAAAGGCCTTAAGTAACTATCTGTTCTATTTAGAATCTCGCCCTTTTGTAGCTAGGTTTCTAGATGGCAGTGCAACTTCATTTTGTACGACATCCTGACGTGCATACTTTTTACTCTTTTCTTTTCCTTAGAATAGAGACCAAAGCCGTAGGATTAGAATGAGGGTTTGCGAGTGAATGTGCTCCTAGATGAATTTAAAGAGTTTATTTGGAGGTATTGGAGGAGCTGCAGAGTCCAGCAGTAAAAAAGGCTTTCTTTGCATTCTGGATTTTCTATTTGTAAGCTCTAAGGTTGGTGAGGTACATTTGTTTGGATGAAGGGGTGCAGGATAGATGCCAAGAGTATTTCAGAACGTAAAGATGTTGCTTGTTTGAGAAATGTTGCTAAAGAACCATTCATGAGGTGCTTTTTCGTGAACATTTAAATTCTCTCATGGAGGCCATAAGGTTGTCACAAGTTCAAAAGCAGAAGAGGGAGTTCAGTGAGCCCATTTGGTTGCCAAGGCTTAATTAAGGTGCAAGGCAATTAGTGGATATTTTCATGACTGAAAATCCAAAAAACAGCTAGCCGTGGAAGGAGAAGGCAATTACAGAATCAATGGAGTGCAACACAACATACTATCAAAAGAGGAATGCGGCAATGGAAATCTGTCCGCTTTCGGTGAGCAACTCTGAACTGCTGCCCCTGTTGCAAAACAATGCCACAAGCGGCCTATTTAGGAAAGAATCTGTGCAAGATCCTGAAATTAGACAGAATGCCAGATCACCGGGTCTCTGGTGGATCTTTCCAGCAGTTTACTCTAAGAAATGCTTGCCTCCCTGAGGCAAGAGGCTTGTTGACGTTTCTGAGCCACACTCGCCTGTTAAAACCAAGATACTGGTTGAAGTGTTTAATGAAATCTGCCAGACCAAGCAAAGAGGCTGGTGAAACTCTCTAGGAATCAGAGATGGGACATGATCAAAAGAAAGGGAAACGTCTACAAGTCTGTCTTTTTGCAAGTTAACCCTGAACCTGGTGCAACTTTTAATAAATAAATAAACAAGTAGATCTTATCCTTCTTGGCTTTAGACTTTTCAAACTATTCACCACAATGTCCTTGACCCCAACATTAACTTCCTTTTCTATTTTATAAAGTGCATAGATTCCTTTTGGACTTGCCTATCAATATGGTTGCCAGATTCTTCTGAATCATAAAGCCTATAATGTGCTCTACTGCGTTGGTTCATGACTTCCTCCCAAAAACCTTTCGGCACTGCCACAAGATATTCAGGACCTCCCTTTGTACATGTTTTCCCCACAGTACTCTCAGCATCTGTGAGACACAGTAACTGAGCAATGTGTTTTTTTTTTATTTGGAAGAATTGCTGAATTTGTCCGATGGCATCATATCTAATTCCATCATTGAATATCCAGTGTCTTATTCGGAAAATCTATATCATTCTTGTTCTTCAGTTAATTAACTTGCTTTGCTTGAAGCTTTTAACTTTTCCTTTGATAAAAAAAATTGCTTACCTTAAAGCGGACATTTTTTTTTGCAGAATCTTGAACTTATTATTCTACCGATTGGCAAAGGTTAGTTAAGCGTATTATAAAGCTGGGCATATGGTGAAGGAAGGGTGGTATGGGCCACCATCCTGTCCCATATGTAGAAGACAACCTTAACTATCCGACACTATTGTTAACTGGATATAGTGATCCAAAACATGCCCCCTAGTGGTCAATTTGCAAATGAGTAATATAATAAACACTGTCTCTCTATGAACTGTTTACTATATTCTCGATTGCGTTGGCATACTAACCTGACATTTTTGTATGGTCATCCCTCCCTGTTCTTTAGGTAGAATTGGTCATTTTGGCACTCTGGCGCTGGCTCCTTCTCACATCAAATGCAATGGTTTTCTGTGTTTTGTGGCCATTTTAGTGCTGCTAAATACGTCCTTGGTTACAATGAAGCTTTGAATAAGAGCCAGATAAAACAGTGTTGACAGTACAGTGTCTGGTGCAAGATCCCCTTTTGCAAATGCTGTCAGCATGGTTCAGATGCACTTCGCTCATGTGTAGAGGGCAAACAAAGATTCCTTTTGGAATGTGTCACAGATCAAAGGATCCACCAGTGATTTGAGATGAAGATGGTTTGTAGCAACAAAAGCCTTTATTCAATTCCTACACCGATGTTGGAGTAAGGATGTAATCAAACCAGGATATTTCTCTGTGAAAGTGTGCAACATAGCGACACTCTCAAGCATGTAGGCATTCAGGCGCCATCATTTCCTGTGCGCGGTATGGCCGTGGATATGACACAAATCAGAGCAACCGTCATACAAGTGGGCCCCGGCACTTGCCGTTGCATTTTGCCCTGTGAGTGTTTCCGCTATATTATCATTTTATTTTCCGGGAGGTGCATAACCTCATAGCAAACAGTTTTTTGGAAACGTTTGTTAAGACAAATATGAACAAGTCACTGCGTTCCCACGAAAGTGTGTAACTACTGATTTGGGCACGGTGTCTGTGGTCGAGGTGAACGGACTGAATGATACCTTGTTGTTGCTACTAGATACAGTCTAAATATGTATACTCCACTCGAAGTGTCACTGTAAAAACTGCATTTTGAGCACAGCCATCATGAATGGGGGACAGAAGGTGGCCTTCCTCAGTGGCTCCCATAGAGCTGGTTACACATGTTCAGTCCCTTAGGTTCCCCGTGGCCACTCACCTGCACCAGACTGACTGCCAAGAGTTATATATACTGTAGTATTCAGACAATTCATCAAGGGTGCCTTTCACTTCCCCGTGCCCCATGCTCCTTGCTGATTTTCAATGGCAGCGCAGAAAGAAGCTGTTTTTGCACCTCCTACAACACAATAGTCCCCTTTTAACTAAGACCATCTCTATGTGAATGGTTTTCGACACTCAACTCAACAAAGGCAGCATTAGCTGCAGAGGGAATTTTCGAACCTGGGCCCTCTGTTTCATGGATGGGGTACCTCAAGCTTTCAAGTGAGTGCACAGGTCCCCTCAGCTAACAAGTGAGGAGGCTAATTACTGCCCCAAGCGTAAATAAGATCTGGCCCCATATTGTCTATGTATTTTTTATTGTTTGTCAACGGGTAACATAAATACAATAACATTTTAAGAGAAAGCCAATTTGAAAAGGCGTTAGCGTAAGTGAGATTAAAATACAGGCACTTAAGCAGAGCCGTAACTATGAAACCCGTAGACTTACACATAAGCTTAAAGTCACCTGGGCATGCCATAGGCCACCGTGCACTCGACCAAAACCTTGCCCTGGCGCAGTGTGGCTTTTATCTAGTGCCACACTGCAGAGGGTGTGCAGTTAGTTTCTCTTCAGGCCCTCTTATAGATGGGAAAATACGAAATAAATTAACCAGAGGCCTTCACCAAGGAAATAGATCTCATATTAGGACAAATAGTGTCACATGCCAATGAAAAGTACTGTGATATGATTTGTTCTTTTATATGGAATAAATGGGCCTAGACAGTAAGAGACGTAAGCCCATAATTCAAAAGTCTCTCTTACTATAAACCTACAGCCTTAGTCGTATTGGTTCCTGGAATACGTGTGTGGTGGCTTGTGGTGTTTTCGATGCGATCCTCATCCACCTTGAATATATGTAATTGTCATATGGCCCCTGCGTGCCTCGTGGCATTCCTTAAAACGGTTTTACCAAATGGGATGTTAATGCACTGCGATGCCCAACAGGCTTTTCTTCCTGCGGATTTGTATGCGCATATGTGCAAGGCATGCTGTTTAATAACCAATAATAACAGAGCCATTAGAGTAACAGGACATTACAAACAGCAGTGCTATGAATAATGTATGCCTCTCGTTTACTTGTTCTGGTCTCTTGAATGCAGCAATAGATGTTTCAGGCGAACGCAGTGGGCCTTTACCATTGCAGTTAGAGGTTGGAGAGGCGCCGCCATGCGAGACAAGATACTTGCCAATTTCCCCTGCTGAGACCTGAGCTGGCAACTCCATTTTGCACATATGGTAGATGGATCGGTTAATCAGCCTCTGCTGAGCCCTGGGCCCAAAATTACAGAGCAGCCAGACAACTCCAGTGACTCCGGTTTTTGTTCAAAAGCTCAAACAAAACACGAACAAAAATAATGTGTCTTTGGTGGAGGGAATAATTGTGTTTGTTTTGGGGTTCTGTTGTGTTGCCTTTGGAAAACAGCTGTGCATAGCTAGCCGGCCATAGCAAGTAATATTCCTTTGCTTGGAATCTCTCCAGGATGGAGTAAGGGGCGCTTCTGATTTTGTTTAAAATTGTTTTGTTGAAAAGTCCCAATTTGGGGAAATGCCATGAAACGAAATGTACGGAGAATAGATGACCACGGTGCCTGTCCTGCCACAAGACTCTTTTCAGCAGCTCCAGCAATGGATGCATAATGAATGAACCAAATGGTTGGATCCCTGGAGGGTGATGGGCAGGACATAAGCCAAATGTAGGAGACTGTTCTTGATTGCTGTTTTTGAAAATGTATTGTTTTCTCACACTGCGATTCGAGGGCTCCCCTAGAAATCAACACAAATATATCCCTTTGCACGGCCACTTTATCACGGTATTGGCAGTTGTGTTTGTTAGGCAGGGAGGCTTCGGACTGCAGCTTCTCTAAGCAGAACACAACAAAGCCAATTTGCAGTGCAGAGTCCGGAAATCAAGAACCACATTAACCCTCCAAGCTGCAAAAGCAAAGGGGCTAGATGAAACCAACAGCATGATAGCAAATAATACTGCACAGCATGCAATCACACTTACCCATGTGGCTGTCATGAAAGAGCTCGCAAGGACACTGGCGGTATAATCCAAATTCCAGATCCAAGTTGTTGTGCACTTAATAGTTCAGCGAAGAAAGACACGGCTAAAAGGAACCCCGAAAAACTTATTCCCAGTCATAGTTCTGAACAGTTCCAAAAGTTCAATAGTCCACCTCCAGATGAAGAATTTCAGGTTAAATTCTAAAACAAATACTGTTTTAGTTAGTGCCCAAAAGGAGTAATTGGAGGTGCCGGAATAAGAGAAGACCACAGACCGCAACAAGAAATCAAGGAAGAATTGTATCTACTAAGAGTAAAAACACAATCAGGCCAGAATGTAATCAGAAGGTCAGAACCAAATACAGCACTAGGCATCTGCTTTAAAGGTAGTGCAGGGTAACGGGAGACAGTGCAGAATAAACAGTGCTATCCGAACTTCTTTGTGCCAAGACCCGCCCCGGAGTAAATATAATGTTTCTGGTGCCCCCACAAGCCATAACTGCTTATATTTCAACTTAAAACAGTCACCGTACTGCATTCTTAAAGGTTCTCGGCAGCCCCCACATGGCGTCCTTTGGTACCCCTTATTGGGACCAGCCTCACAGTTTGAATGCAGTAGCATGAGGACATTGAATTTAAATCACCCAGAAGTTGTACTTCTGTTTAAAGCCATGAGGCTATTTCGGCGGAAAGTTGTAGTCCTTGGAGTACACCAGTTACCCTGCACATAATCAAGCCTTTCTTCACAGCCTTTCTTCACAGACAGAATGGTTTACTGGAATGGCGCATAAATGGCTCTATCAATGAAAGTTGGAAGGGATGTGCATTAAGAATGTGTTCTGGCTCCTCTCCTCTATTTTTTATATATCAAGTCGGTAGTTGAGGCTTTAGAGGAGGTGTTCCATGTTTTGAAGACGTATTTTCATGTATACCAAATATATCTTAATTCACCATTTTGGATGCTGATAACTGCTATTAGGTTTGCATTAGGGCTGCGGTCATGGCTGGCCATCGTTAGATGAAACAAATTGAATCTATGCTTTAAAATAGGCTGTTCCGAGGGCAGAAATCTATTTGCAGAATAATGATGCATAGCACAACAGAGGTAGACAAAGGTGATTGAATCCTTTGTTTGCCTGTGAGGGCTACCTCACAGAGATGAATGTAGAGCCAAGTTGTTTCTGTGCAAACTATAATCTGTTAAAGAAAAAACACAAACTTTGGGAAAGTACTTAAAACTGGGCCTTAATAGACAAGTAGACATTATTAAGGGAATTTGTAAAATGCCCTCCCCTGATGACTTCACCTATGGCTTACTTAAAAAATGTCCTTGCCCAGTTTTCGAGAAATGGTACCTAAGATTTTCGCTTGATGCATTGGACATGTTAGAAGTAGTAGGTCCCAGGAGAGATATGCCCAAGAACAGGACATGTAGATTATGCAGAAACGATGAAGTGGAATCCCTGAAACACATGCCGATTTGGCTTTGATGCTGTTATACATTTGAGATTAAGGCATTTTCTCTGATTTGTCCACTCAGGTTATTCACTAGGCAGGGAGGCTTCCTGGGCCCGTTGTATGTTATGTTAAGTTGTCTTATACCACGCACCGCTACCAATTGCATAGTCTCCTGGCGTTCACGTGGTTCTGTAAGAGAGTGAGTTGTGTAGGTTAATGAGGGAAGAGTGAGTACGATATAGGTTGTGCTTTGCTGTTAGTGTTTGTAGAACCAGGAGGAACTGGTGTCTAGTGCGGGTCTGGTTTCTAGGTGTGTTTGGATTGTGTGCACTGTGGCTATTGGGTCCAGAGGGGCAATGTCCAATGATTGGGTGTTTGTTTGCGGCAGTTAGTTTCGTCGTGGATGTCTGGGTTGTGTGTTTCAGTGTGAATTGGACTGATGCAAGGATCGTGTGAGGTTAGCGTGGGTATGCTGGAGAGGAGTTTTATGATCTATTTTGATCGTGCTTAATACCCAGATGTTTCTAAGCACGGACCCAGGGATCGAACCTGTGGTGGTCTTTGTCGTGTTGCTTCCAAGGTGAGCGTGTTGCCCCTGAGCTATCCTCCCGAGACAAATGGGGGTAGGGGGGTTTGTAATTTGTGGCTTTCCTTCGGTCTCCATTGCTATTGCTGGCAGTGTCCATGTTGTGCTGGTCACTTGGAGTTGAATAGCCATTTTGTTCTGAAGGTGTGGTGGTCTTCTATCATGCTAATTTCCTTCGGTTTTGTGCTCCATAGATTACCAATTAGACGTGAGAATGCGGATTCTCAGAATTTGCTTTTTTTCTATTGTTTAGATTCGATTTGGAGATCCTCGCTTTATCTTAGGTCTCTTCCTGGTTGGTAGCGGTTGATCTTGGCCTGAAGGAATTTGGCTCCTTGTCCGTGTAATGATTTGTGGGGAATGCAGAGGGCTTTAAATTTAACATTGCCCATGAAAAAAGTGATGTTTTATCTCCCACTATCCAGCATTATCTGCACATATTCTAATACTGGAGTTTGTTCATATAATTATATCCATTATAGAATATGTTGGGAAGGCTATATGCTAAGATAAGAGTTTCTTGTTTAACGACCACCAACCATCACTGTAGTTGCCAGATACGTTGGGGCTTTGCAAGCCTAATTTGACGCGCTTGTAGAGGATGGACCATATTTCCAACATGGTGAGATGATGCATGACTGTAGAGTTCAGCCCACCTGAGCGGCACTGCAGCATGGATTCTACCAAGGTGCGAGACATGGTCTCTTGGCTGTGCCCGGGGCCTCTCCCACTAACTCTGCGGCCCATCAGAGTCCATTTGCAGAGCACTGGTAGAGAGTTCAGAGGATGTGAATTTAAGAAACTGTTGAGCTACCCTTACACTTGCTCTTTAATCAATAATGGATCTTACATTCAAAATAGAGCTTCTTTTTATAATTCAGTAAATAGAAGAAAGAAAATGGAAGTAGCCAATTATATTTTCTTTCATAAAGAGTGAGATTCATTATTTCTGATTCATGAGATTTTATTTCATCTTCAGTCACCACTTTCATAATATTTTCTTTTTTGTTTCTTTTCTTATATCAATTTTATAAATAACTTGTGCCCCTTCCAGTTTTCTTATGACGTTTTCTACATGATCGACCGTTTGACTTTTTTTTTTTTTCCTGGTACGTGGATCGTCTCAGGACATTGGGAGAAAACATTTTTTTAAGAAAGGCTTTCATTAATTTGGCAAGTAAATGCATTTTACCAGCACGTTTTCAGCAGGTACATTGGACAATGCCCAGAACGGTGCCGTCTTAGTGTAACAGTAAGCCACCTTAGTAAAAGCAACATCATCTTTCCACATATTGCCAACATTATATCATGCTGCTGAAAGGTATTTCTCCCTTCAGTTGCCTTGCCACTTTCTTTAACCTCTTTCCTTTCCATCCTCTTGTTCAGTTCAAAGCTGTGAATTATCCAAATCAAAATCCTTCTTTCAAAAATGATGCCTGCGCCCCAATCGGAGCATGGGTATTTAGGCCCCGGCCTCTTGCTTACTATTGTCAAACGTGAGTGCTAGCAGTCCATTTGCTAAAGGATCACACAGTTTCAGACATCAGCACGTTATATATTTTTTTTTTATTTGTTTATGGTTTTACAACCTTTACAAAATCAACATTCTCATATGAGTTGCAGTTTAAAATATCTACATATCCTTTGCAATCCACTTAACTCATTAACCTAAAATCAAAAATATCATACATTTAACATTTCAGCAGAAATATTTTGCGCCCGCATATTACCACAGCATCATAAATCAAGGGTAGTGACAGTGCCAACTCAAATGCGTAGATTACACCAACTGGTCATCTTTTTCAGCTAATTCCCGTTCAATAATTACAAGGAAATTTGTTAAGCAAATGATAAGTGTTACACTTCTTCCCCACATACATCTTTGCCAAAGCGATTCCCTACTCATGCTCGCCTCAGTATAGAGGTGAGTGACAAAGCATCGTTTTCGCTCCAATTCAAAATACCTGCAATATACAGTAAGGTGCTTCAAGGATTCAACTATAGCCGGTAGTTTACAGATCTACATAATCCTCTCAAAGCATTATTTTTATACTTTTGCCAAAACATAATCCTTTCATTAGTAAGCATCTGATTAAGACGAAATCTTAGGTAGATCCTTCTTGCAATATTGCATGGAAACGCGATCTGGTACCTTGGGCGGAATCCCCATTGACGTATAAATCTCGCGTACTCAATGTATGATTGATACCCATGAATCTTTCAATCAGCAGACACCAGTGATATCTGCAGTATTTAGTCTTACATGATGGTAACCCCAGTACCAAATCCTCATGTGAAATCATAGAATCTGAAAGGAATTTCTCCATCCTATTCTTAAATATCACGATCGACCCAGGGTGCCCCTTCTCAGTCATTGTTGCAAGTTCTTCATACAATGAATTCTTAGGAGGAGCCAGCATTTTCCCATAATTAGTAAGCATTCGCCAGTGCCATTTAACTGATAGTGGTAAGATTCCCAACTCATGGCAAACAATAGCATTTGGTGTGGACATTGCAAGACCCAGAACCTTTTTCAACATTTTCCCCTGGATAACATCCAAAATAGCATCCATCTTGTATAAACAAAGATCCAATGCATATAACAGGATTTGTTCAATCTTTTGTAGATAGAAAGTAAGCATTGGAATCATTGAAAATTTCCCAAGGCGATAGTATACCAGTTTAAGCTGTGCAGTCAGCGGTTGGGCTTTTTTGGTTAAGACCAACTTCCAACTCTCGAAAGAATAACTGCATGCCAGATGATAACCCAAATAACGCATGGATGGTGCCCTCGGAATCGCACAGCAATCAATAGACCATGTAAAGTTATTAATTTTTTGACGTCCTTCGTTGAATGTAATAATAAAGGATTTCTCCGTATTAATCGTTAAATTGTGTTTACATGCAAAGGTATAGAAAAGGTTCAATTTAGACTGTAACCCATAGGGGGTCCTATCAAAAAACAGTAGATCATCCGCAAAACTTAGCCAATTCAACGCAATAATACCCAATTTTGCTGGAAAAATCACTGCCTCCTGCCACTGTTCGTCCAAATCCAATAGATAGAGGTTGAACAGCACTGCAGCAAGATTGCAGCCCTGTTTCAGTCTGATCTCAGTCGGAATGGCTTCGGTGAGTGCACCAGCCTTGGTAAGTCGGATGCGATATGTTGTATGTTGGTGCAGGGCCGCTATGATTGAAACTAGCTGCGTTGAGAAACCAAATTTAATCAATTTATTCCAAAGTAGCTCTCTGATTACTGAATCAAACGCAGCAGTAAGATCCAAGGCCGCCATGTAAACACAACCGGCCTTGTCTAATTTGGTTTGCTGGTACAAATGGGCAATAATAGTTGCGTTAAGCTGGCAGCCCATGAATCGTCGAAAGCCAGTTTGGAATCTAGATTATAGGTTAGACTGATTAATATATTGATTAATGGCTTGTAATAAGAGATTAGTAAAGATCTTTGCCGAGGCATCCATAAGAGCGATCGGCCTGAAATTCATTGGGTCAGTCATTGGCCCCTTTTTATAGATTGGGATAATTATCGCTGAGCACCAGGAGGCGGGAATATGCCCAAGATAATAGATAGCGTCAAATTTGGTTTTAAATAATGCCGCCCACATTTCCGGATTAAGCTTAATAAGACATGGCGGAATGCCATCCGGTCCCGGTGCTCGCGAACCATTAGATTTTGTGATGGCCAACTGTATTTCCTCAATAGACCATGGACATCCCTGAAAAGTGGGACGGAATGACAATCTATCCTCTAATAAAAAATGACTTGGCATAGCGAATTTTGCTCTAATATGATTTACCCAGGAAACAGCAGAGATAGCTGATTCTTCAATCCTCTCGGCTGTGCCAAATAGGGTACGCATAGTCGCCCATAGATTCCTAGCATGTTTAGAAATTAAAACAGCCATGAGATTCTGATTCTCAATATTGAACAGCTCATATTTCAGCCATTTTATTTGTAATTTATAGCATTTATTAATCTCAGCCTTAGACTCTGCAAAATCACTGTCTACCTGTTTGCGGAAACATCATTTTCTAATTCGGTTCCGTTTTTCTTTCCTTAGATCAACAATTTTTTGACTATATTGGTGTAGGTGCTTAATTGGTTGCCTGCACTCAGACGATGCCTTCAAGTTTGACATGTGCACCGCTATTCTGATAGAATTCTGGACCTCTTGCAACACACAAATAACACCTATACTCTCAACACTCACTTTAATCAACGGATCCTCTAGAATTGCGGCACTAAATGATTCACATCTTCTAGAGGTCCACTTGATTGATAGCCCGGCCCGATCATGGGCAATTGCCCTTAAATTAGGCTCCACATCAAGACATAATGTTTCCAGCTTCAATTTGGTTTTCAGGGCTAGATGATCCCCTTTAAATAGTTTAACAATCAAAATTGGATCAACAAGATGTAACCATCCTGTAGAGACAAAGAAATAGTCAATCATTGAAGTATAGAGACCTCGTGCCCATGTATGATGATAAGTACCTGCCTCGAACGGAATCAACTGAATGTCCCAAAGCATAAAGAACTCCACCCATCTTACACCATTCGCATATGATTTCTTTCTAAAATCAGATTTACATTGATTGTCTACCATAAGATCATCTATACAAGTGGCATTAAAATCACCCCCTATAATTACATTAAAGCTTGCTTTGGTCCTTATGAGCTCTTCAAAAAGGGAATTTAGGCGATCTGTTAGGGTTTCGAAGGAAGTCACCACCTGATTCCAGTACAAATTAATAACAATAAAATCTTGAAATCGGTATTCTTTGCTTGACATTTTCACAACCAGTAAAGCCTCATCAGCCCACAGCAAATGGGAGATCACTTTCAGCTTTTTATCAATTAGGATCGCCAGACCCCCAGCTGGACGTCCTAGTATCCCCCTTGATGCCGGCTGATAGGAGTCAAACCCTTCCAGAACTACCTCACCCATAATCATAGTTCCTTGGATCAAGCAAAGCCCTGGACGAGAATCACAATCAAGTGCAGTGTTCCACGGCCTTAAATTAGAGCTCCCACACGAGTTCCATGACAGCAGGGACAAACCACGCTCATCCTCCTATTTTTTGCCCATCACTGTTGACGGTTTAGGAGAAGTTGATGTCCCCATCCCCATCATCCCCGATAGTGAAGCAGCAAGATTCATAAATTGCTTCAATACCTCTTCACTAATCTGCGGTATTGATCCTTCCACAGTCATATTCTTTGGTTGCTCCGGGGTAGTTGCAATGTAAATTTCTGCGCATTCCTCAGAATTAAATAGACATGGGAATAGCCCAAGTAACTCTAGGTCCTCCCTTTGTGCCCAAATTAATCGTGCAATGATGTGAGAGTGATAACTACAAATCATCCTCATAGGGTTACTGTGGGACAATCGCACCCATTCAATGTCATCACTTCTAATAGTTCGTAAAGCTGGAATCGCTTGAAAGGCCTTCAGCATAGCTGATCGATTCAAACTTATTCTGGCAGAGGGTAACTGTTTAGTTTCCCAACCCATGATAGATGGCATATCTACGGTTAGGAAAAGTACCTTATCAGACAATGCCTGTTCATATGCATCAGGGAAGGATATATTCTCTTTCAACTCTCTTTCTGAAGGCAATCTGTCTCTGGCCCTGCGTTTGTTGATGTTACCTGATGGAGAGTCACAACTACCATTGCCATCCTTTTCAATATTTGCTTTATGCGCGACTTCTTTCACCTGTGCGTTGGCTAGCAGCTCCTGGTGTTGATCGTTTTTAGATAGTTTACCCTCCTGCTTTTTTACTCCACTTGGGAGTAACTCAGTGGGTTGAGTTGGTATTTTAATCGTCTCCCCTGATTTTTTCAGGGATTTCTTGTTGCCTGCTTCCTTAATTTTCTTCGATGCCTTTTTCATGTAAAGAGCAGGGAAGAAATTGAGGAGCTCAGTTTGCTTATGTTTAGGTAAAGACACCTGCTCTGTCTGATCAGGGGGATCTAGTCTATTAGGCATTATTTGTTTCTCAGCCAGGCTCTGGTTATTTTCAATATTCAGTAGCGCCCTAGACTCAGAATTAAGTTACAATAAATCTATCTTTTCCTCGTCTATGGATGTTTCTTTTATCTCAGCCTTAAAAGAGTCAAGAATAGAATTTGTCACATGTTGTTTGGTAGACATCTTTAGATTTTTTGCTTGTTTAATTTTACGTTTTGACGCTCTCAATAACAATCTCTTCTGCTTTCTTGAAAGTACCGGTTCATGGCATTGGTCTTCAGCCAAAGCAGCCTTCTCTACATCTAAGGCATGATGAGCATTCTGTTCATCATCTTCGAGATCAATTAGGTTGGTCAAAGCTGACGGACTATCCGGAGACTCTGCTCTCGCAGAGTTAGACCGCGGTCTTATAGAGTCATCCATCGTTTCCGTCGGACCATATTGGCCATTTACTGGTTGCTGAGTAGAACTTATCTTTTGAATCGTGGTAAGAATCTGTTTGATGGCCCCGGCATTAGCCGTTCCCAGCTCTAACAACTGATTCAGAGCAGGGTTAACAGCCTCATTACTCTTTCTTACATCAGAGGCCATAGCTTCAGCGAACGTGGGAAATGTTTGGAACCCTATTCTTACATCAGGCGATGTTTGTGAGGATTTAGTACATGCCGTCAGAGCGTTACCCGCTTTTGGTGCACTATTTAACTCAACTATGGTTTGTGACGCTTTTGAACTCATTTTAGGGACTTCCCCTTGTTTACCCTTAGTCAGGGCCGCCACCGCCTCACAGGTAAACAAGAGCCCCTCAATGCTGTTGATTTTAGCTGATAAGTCAATAATAATATCATGCAAATACATCAATTGCGCATGAGTATATTCATGTCCTTTATCAAGCAAATTGAGTATTCTGGATAGAACTGGGAACTCAACCCCGATATCTGATAACTCCATTAGGTTGCGTTCCGCTTCCACTTCTAGTTGAGATAAGCTCGTTTTGGGGTCATCATGGTGTAACGACCCTGCTATGTCTCCAACTAATACATTGGTGATTACATTTCTACCAGGAGAACTAGTTTCTTGATTAGGGGCCCCCTTTTCATTCTATAAGTTTGATGAAAAATCATCGAAGTAGGCATGTACCAAGGCTTGCGTCCCAGGTACATAACCTGGATCCGCATGAACATGTACATCTTCCATGCAATAATTGTGGGCTTTCACCGGGGTTGATGGGCCTCTTGAGAAGCGCATACGCTTATCCAAAAGTGCCTCAATAGCCAGGGCAATGATAGACACATCAGAGAATCTTGGTTTGTTTGGTTTTATCCCCATTGTGGCTAGCAAGATCTTTTTGGGTGGAAGCACCAGGCCCTCACACAACCCCTCATTCTCATCATCATGGTTCATTTCTGTTAACTTATAGGTATCTGATTGGAGGGGGGCATTAGGCGAGGGAATTGGAGGCAAAATGACCCCCTCCTTCATTGAGAGCTTTGTTTTTTCCCTGACATCCTGGGGTACATGCTCACCCACAATTACCAACAATTCTTCACATACAGACGTTCCTACCTCATTTGAGCAATGTAATTCATCATAATCTACAATGGGGATATCAGACATATTCGAATGGTTGCCCAATGATTGATTTAGGTCATTGCTCTTCTCACCACGTATCTTCCTCCCACTACGCAGCCCATTCACCATTGTAGATGAATCTAAATGATGGTACACAGAACTCGCCTGCCCGCCACCCGCGAACAGTAAACAGTACTTTGAGTACTTTACACGGTGCGTGCGCGAGTGCGCGGGCACGAGTCTTTAAATAGGAAGTGAAGCGGGCGTGAGTCACACACGGGGGCGGGACCCAGGGAGGAGACCTGAACGAGAGGAGGAGAGAAAAAGAAAAGCAAAAGGCGACTTTCAGTAGTGCAACAATTCCCAAAAACTCTTTGTTACGCAGCACCTCTGGCACGTTATTATGGGTGTCGAATGCTTTTGAGGGCAGTTTCCTGTTCTTTTTGCAGCTAGGAATAACTAAAGTAACCCCTTTCTGCCTGAATAAGCCAACGTTTGTAGCGATTCATATATCATCTATACTGATTTCATACCACGGCTTCAAATGGTCACGTGTCCCACTTGGTCTCGTATCTCCCATGTGTGTTTTCCGCACTATTATACCGGTGCCCGATCTTTGCTGTCCCATGTGAGGGGGCGCCATTCACAAAATTAGACACAACATGCACAGCAGCACCCTATGAACCAGTAAGTAATTTGGAGCATGCCTCATAGCAGCATTCCCAAAAAGCGTCATCAAAGAAATGTACTTGCCGGTGACAGACGTGATGACCAAAAAAAAGACTCTATAAAGCAGTCAGATCGGTTTAATTAAAGAAATGATACACGTGTAGATCCCGTTCCTTCTAGTTCACGTTCCTTCCTTTAGCTTTTCAATAGGGAAATGCTCTTTTAACCTTTTGTGGGATTTGTGACTGACATTTTCTCTCAGTGCGTGTGGTCTTGAAACTATTTAGCAAAGTCAGCACATATTAGTTTCTTGAAATGTATGTAACCAAGGAAGATGAAAACTGTCTTTTATCGCTTTTCAATCCCCATTCAATCCCCAATGACATGGGAGGTGATACAGTGGGAGCTTTAAATAGCTGAAGAACTGGAGGACATCCACAACCTGTGCTGTGCATCCAAAACCCTGTGTTCCTAGATATGAGGTACATGCTGGACCTTTCAAGGTTTAAAACTGGTCCCCCAAACCTGTTCTCAGAGAAGGATTGTCCATGGAGTCTTACCCGAGACCTCAAGTCCCGTGGCATGTCCGACACAGAACCTGTCCCAAGCAAGGATGGGAACACCACTGACACCTTTCACAATAATATCTTACACAAGACTACAGTTGCTGAGAGGGGGGACCCAGTGGTGAAATAATATGTACTTTGCTGTGTTGGGAAGATACACTGCAGAACTGGCAAAAGTTCAGAGCAAGCTCAAAAATGACGCTTGTGGATATCAAAATGCCTCAGAGGAGAAAGGTAGCGAGCAGAACTGAGGAAAGGTGAGCTAGTGCCACAATCCCAGTGAGCAAAGCTAACCAGAGTGACTGGGGATATCTAGCTGAAACACCTTGGCAGGAACCTTGGTAAACTATTTGACAGCTGAAACACTGAATTTTGGCCAAGTGTGCACTGGTATCCAGGGACCTCCTTTGGGGGTTGCTAGGGGTCACATGTTGAAAAAACATGTAAAAAGTTGTCTGTGCAGCTGCACCACACCTCTGCTTTCTGACAGGTAATTCGCTGCTATGTAACTATACCACAGATTCCAGAGGGTGGCGTGTGGGAAACAGTTGAGTGTTTGCCAAACGTCAAGAAGGGTGGGCACACGCATTCACAGCGCGTGAACATTTTCCTGCTCTCGCTGTCCCCAGGATCAGCTACGCTCACAGTTTTCAAGAACATGATTTCTGTTAGGACCTTGTGCCATTCCCCCTAATTGAAATGGTAACGTTTGAACGCTTGGGGACGTGCTCCATGCTCCCGTTAAACCTGACCGCATTTAAGTGCAGATGTTACAGCCCATATGTATCCCCTCCTCTTCCCCCACCACCTCCAATAGTAGACTCTGGACAAAAGGCCGGCTCTAGGTGAGAGACCTCCATGCCCTACCACAATGGGGCTGGCTCCTTCCAGGATCTGGGTGGACAACTGCACAATATTCGACTTACAAGCCCCCCTGACTATGCAACTCTACAGGAGCGGAGAATCACGGGCTGCTAAGAGGAGTCGCAAGGACCCGGGTTTCTAGGATGTTTCCGTAGAGACTTGGGCTTGGCGCCCCACCGTCTGCCACAACAGCCTGCCAACTGAATTAATTCTGGGGAAAGCGGGAGTGAGGAGGGAAGGAGCAATTTTCTGTCTTGAATTGGGGAAAGCAAAACATATATATACGCAACGGCATATATAGACTCTCATTGCATTCAATTGATTTTCTATATGAAACACCAATCTCTACTCATAGAAATCAAATTCTATTGATTGTCACAATTTCTTCTTTATTTTGTTTTATAGAATGCATACGGGTATATAAAGACAATATACGCACAATTATAAGTCATTTAAAACAAATCCACAGCTAAATCTGTAGTCTAATAATTTGAACATACCAACGCACACAGCATACTGTGATCTCCCATTCTGACTCATCCACACCAAACTCATTAATTCCCATTCAATTACCGATCGTACTTGTGCAAAAGACAAAATAAGAATAATTTATCAAACAAAAAAGGTCATACAATTCGACCGTAAGTGCAAAATACTGTTTGTTATCCATAGATGCACCAGTGATTTACAATCATGGCATATATCATTTATCATTTTGATACAGTAAATTACCACAAACGTTTATACAACTATACATATTGAGATCCTAATTGAACTTGAGCTAGTACGATGTCGATTCGAGTTTCAGGCAGGGTATACAATATAGTTTTCATACCACAGCCATCATCAGGACATATATAAACTCCATTTATGATAACATGTTGTATGTGTTAGACAGTTTGGCCGAAACTTCTCTGCCTTGTCTGTGTTTTCTGCATTCCCACCACGGATAAGCAAAAAAAGAAGGAAAAGAAATTTCCCAATCAGAACAATGAAAGGCAAATGTGCAGCAAAATATATACTATACTTTCGTTAATATTTGGGTTGCAATTATTACTGCAGGTTATGCCCTGCTCTATTGTCTTTAAACCAATATGAACAAATAATTGGTCAAATCTCAGTGTTACTAACTCTTGCAATCAATTGTGCACATCATTGAAAAAGTGAAACCCATTTATATAAAAAGAGTTGTGATCGCCCCACATCCAGTGAACCCCATGCAACTAGCGGGCAGAAACACCCCATGCCACAGTTAGGTGTATGGAACCACCCACATTACCCTTTCAATTGTCCGTCAGTGTGGATGTTCCAACAGTAGATTTTAAATCAACCTCCACCCATCTCGTGTCCACTCAGAGTTCGGGGCTCTGCTCTCTTTTCTGTCAAACAATCGAAATCAATTCTAATCTTCTAAAGACCAGGGCCAAAACCCTCAGTGGGGTATGTTATAAACTCCCAATGATGCAATTTCACCTAACTCTACAAGGCCATAGTTCTCAGCAGATGCCACTAAATACGATCATGTGACCCATCCATCCACCTACCTAGTTCTTGAAGTTTCAGCTAGCACTTGGCAGAATTCCATCTGCTCCAATAGGCTATTGTCTTTAGCCCCAAAATGGATGCAGTATTTTAATATGGCACTCTTCCCCATTTGTTGAGTCTCTATTTTTCTTGGCCACGTCTCTTTCTGCTAGATGTCGACTTTAATCCCATATGCAAGGTTGTGAATGCGTGGTTTACATGGAGCACACATGTCCTTTTATGCCAATTATAACAAAAAAATCCCAGAACATGCCACTAAGGCCTACCCCAGTGTTATCAGAGAACCAAGGCTGTGTTCCTAGTGATCTAAAACCACATGCTCATTTCTAATTGTTGTTACCCAACAGAATCTTGACTCACCGGACACTGAACCAACATCTGTGAGCCATAGATGTGACTTCATGGCTTTTACTTTTACACTGTGCTCAAGCATGCCAAAACGTGGCACTATCATAACGCGGAGTGAAATATATTGATTTGTAGATTGTAACAATTTACCTCTTCTTGTGGATAGATGGTACTAGAAAGAGGAGGAGAGGATTCAATCCACAATCTTTTCGCAAATGGTTTTATGGTGTTGCCTATTCCTCTGGACAAAGTGAAACAGATCTATACCAATAAAGACAAGAAAGCTCGCATTAGTGATCTACTGTGAATCTGTGTGTTTGTGAAACACATGTTTGATCCCCTCAGTTTGGATGAGATTGTGGAAGGCATTGCGGGAAACAGCAAACCAGTTGCTGTCTCCCGGATGCCTCGCCGCCCCTTGGCGGTGCGGTCCTGGCTAAAAGATCCTTGCACCTACATTTTTCTTAACACAACCAAACTAAATTGGGTCAAATTGTACTAATGTCTAATGCTGTTCAATTTGTCACACGCGATACCTAAACCGCATGTGATGTCCAACAAAAGAAAGCTACTATTCTACCCAATACAGTGCCCAGTGTTGTGACCGATTCATGAGGTCCAAGGGGCAGTTTCCGGAGACAGCAAATGGGTTTCTGTCTCCCCTAGACCACACTCTTGACCCCCTTCTCTGGTGCCCAAATCCAGAGGCTTTATCAGAGAAACTGCCCAAAATGGGCCTGCAATAATGGTGCCTTCACGGATTACGGCAGGGTGATTCATGTCATGGTTGTGCGGTTTCACATAATGGATTTTCCGATGGGGTTCCATTGCTCACCTCTTGGTGTTGAATTCCATCTCTTAGGACGTCCCTTCAATTGCACAATGTGCGTTCCTGTCCGCCTGCTTCCAACAAGCCATTCTATGACCGCAAATACCCCTAAGTGGATCCAAGTAAAATCATATATACATGTGCGTGGCGGGAACAACCATAACGGTTGGGCTCTCTGCACGCACTAGTCTCATGACATTACCTCTTCCCATTGGAGTGCCTGAATCTGTTCGAATTTGGCTGCCATGATGGATTGGGTCCCGGTAATTAATTTGTAGTTGATACCCAAGATATTGATTACAACCCATCGCTTCTGATTAACCCGTTTTTAACCAGGGCTTAACCTAGTTCCAGAAACACAGATCAGAAACAGATATAGGAAAATAAACTTTTTGTTTTTTATTTGAAATGTACTTGTTGATTTCCGAGGAATCAACAGATAAATAATTAAAACTTGGAGAGAGAGTCTCCATAACACAGCAAACATAACTGTGCTATAATTCTCTGTTGGACACACTGGAACCTAGTTATAATACGGATGTTATGAAAAAGCCAATGGGTCTCACCAGTCAGATTGATGTTTCACTGCTGAACATTAGTATACATCCGTGGACCCTGGCCACTAATACCAGAAGGTGCAGACAATGGCATTCATCAAGAAGATGGTTAAACTTGGAGTGAAAATTTTCATCACAAAGCAACATGCTGTTATTCTCTATAGGACCTCCTAACAGACCTAATTCTAATATAGATGTTATAAGCCACCATGAGTCTCACCGCTCAGATAGGTATTTCACTGCTGTAAGCTATTAAGAATACCCGTGGCTCATCCAACAGGAATAAAGATGCTTGTTAGTTTAACAAAATGGGCCATTGTATTTCCTCGTTGAGGCCCGTTTCATGGTTTCTTAATTGGTGTATCCAGCGTTGTTCCAAGGTGAGTATGTTGCATTGAGTATTGACCCGTGTCGTGCTTGAGTTGATCAATCACTATCCAATGCACATAATCTCCTGTGTTCAGCTGCCAAAAAATGTTGTACCAATGGCGCTGAAAGATTCTTTATCCTGATCCGTGCTCTGTGCTCGTTAATGCGTATGGCTATTTTTCTTGTGGTCATACCTACATATAACAAATCACAGAGGCATCTAATAACGTAGATTACATTGATGGATTGGCAGTTAGTGGATTGCCGTAATTGCCAAATAAAGTCCCCCTGATTAAATGTAGTTGTTTTAGATGTCAAATGACATACACTGCAATTGCCGCAGGCATGATGGCCAAATATCGGTTGCCTTTCATGATTCCATGCTGCTCTTAGGTTGTTCTGCGCTAAATTCACCTTAGGTCTCTCCAGTCTGGAATGTACAAGGCTGCCTCAAAGGTTTTTGGCCTGTTTCAAAGCAAATAAGGGGAAACCACTTGTACATCCTGTACTTGTTACCAGGTTCCAATGCTTTTTAATACGTTTCTTGAGTTGGACCGTTTGTTGCGAGAAAGTGGTCACACACACTATACGTTCCGAGTCCGTTTTCTTCTCGCGTAGGCATAATAGATGTTCTCTTCGTGTCCAACGTGCTCGTTTGGCTGATTTCTTGATGAGCGTCCGGGGATATCGGGGATATTGAATTGGGGAAAGAGCCACTCATTTGGCTCTGCTCACCTTGAACGCATTCAAGTGTGATGTGTATGGTTGAGAGGGGCCGCAAACACAACCAGGACCCTGCTCTGGTATAGCAATGTTTAAGAAAAGAAGTGCTGGACACAGAGTCTCAGAAGTGAGAGAGCCATGGAGTGACCCCCACCTACCCACTCAAACTCCTTCTTGGAAAGGGTTTTGTGTAAGCTTCCTTCACGGGCCGTACCTAATTGAGGGGGTGGGGGTCATTGAATAACACACCTCACACATAGAGCTTTGAAAATCGTAGATGCATTGAGCCCCGCTCTTGAGGAAAGTGCAGCCCCACACCTCACCCTGTTAAAAAAAGATTGAAGAAGTTTCATGTATCAAAGCTTGGGTCATTAAGGTGTTATGTTTGGCTCTGGGTTGTGGGGAACAACATGTGGTTGCTTGTTACTTAACATAAAGATAAATGTGCAGAGAGACAGATGGCCTCAGCTTCCACCCGCGCAATAGGTTTCTTCCATTGTAGTGGTAGCTGACTACATTTATAATCAGGGAACTTTTTTGATACTAAATCCTGGTCAATGAGTTAATTTTCAGTCCTTGCTTGTGCAGCATTTTGCTCCTGGGTAAACAGACGGTGCACGCCTCCGTAGGTCAGTGCTTTTTTGGCTTGTTTAACACATCAGTGCCACAGATAACGAGTACTTCTGTCCCCATTGATCTATAGATGTTTCATACACTAGCTGTAGCCTGCATTAGAGATTTTGGTTACCCTATTACAAGTACTGCAATATGTATGTTTTATATATAGACCCCATGTTGAATCTAGAAAATGATATTCCCCAAATGTGTGATCGTGGACAAATCACGCCCCCCTGTGCTTTGGTTCTTATATCTGGCTTAAATGAGAGGGCCTGAAAACACAGGTGGTAGATGCATCTGAAGGTCATGTGCCAGCACTTTCCGTGATGTCACTTGGAGGTGGGGTCAAATGGTAGCACTTCATGTGATATCATCAGACATCAAGGGTCATGTGATGTCACTTCCGCTACCCCTGCCGTTTTGGTGAAATTACATCCCTGGTGGCATCATTAGCTGAGCCAGAGATCATTTGAACATTGCAGTGCTGAATTATTGGAAAATGACTAATAATTCCTAAAGTCAAGGAAGGAAGCAGTTGAGCATTGAAATGTTAAGTTGCGGGAAACTTAGTACTAATCAGCATAACCCAACAAGGAATTATCTGAGCATTGGAAGAGCGATCCATTTCTGTAGGCATGGCGCTCTTGCCAGCTCTTCATAGAGGTACTGGCCTTTCTGATTCATTCCTACAGACGGTGTTGGTGCCAAACATAACCTGGATCTTTGGGTCTCTGGCAGGACTTCCCGGCTCAAGTCTTCCACGTTTCAGCCCTTTTTTTCACCGGTGCCATACCAGCCGAGATTCTTTATTATTGGTAACGTAGTCGAGCAATCAAAGCCTAGCTTCTCAGGAGGTGATGTGGGCTGGTTCATAAGTACAGTGTAATCCCCAAGCACTCACAAAGGAACCTCGACACAATGTATTAGTTAAAAAACAGTCTTTATATAATTAAGGTTCAAGGTTATATTCACAATAACTCACTTTGTGCTCAGTTAATCTACAATGGCAAATGTATACAGTTTTAAGTGGTACCACAATTATTATCAGATTTCATTAAGGTGCATCACCTGTACTCTGGTTAAATGTCACACAAATGTCTTAATAAAGGCAACCAACAATAGACAGGAGGGAAAGCAGTTGGTTAGAACAATTGGCAGAATACTGGCCCCTACCACCAGACACAGCTTTGTGTGGAGATCCCCCACCTTGGCAACCTGTAAAATAAAGATATACTACAAGCCCAGTCCATGTATTGTTCAATTAGTCTTATTTCCTTCTACAATGTTTCTACCACCCCAATGTACCTGGAATAGCAGAGTTTGACGGTGAGTCATCAACGGATCCTTCTTGAGCAGCTCCTTTCAAAGCAGGAGCCACAGATCATCGAGATCCCTTGAAGAAAGTCAACTCGGCGTCGAGGCGGCAGCTTCGGTCCCAGCAGTGCACGTCCTGCAAGGAAGAGGCGTTCGGGGTACCTCGATGTTGATAGTTCAGGACCGCAAAGAGTTTGTGAAGAACTGTGGCCCAGCAAGGGCGTTGAGTCGGTCGGCGTCTCTATGGTCTTTGGGTGGCAGGAAACCCACCAGCGGATGCTCCTCTGCGCGTCGACGGCCTGGCCTTCTCCGTTCGTGAATCAAAAGTCTTAGGCAAAGGAGAGTTGCGGCTCCGGTCGTCAGTGGCACGGCGTCAAGCGGTCCCCTCTTCTGGCAACACGGCTTTGACAGGCCTCCAGCGGTTATAGCAAACCTGCAAACCCTGGACGACGCCGGTGGACGGAATGTCCGGTGCTTATCTTCATTCTCCTCGGCAGTCCCTGTCTCCAGTCGGCAGCCTGTCGAGGGTCTGACTTCCAGGGAGCTTTGGCAAATGTTAGCAGTGCTCGAGGGTCCCTCGGAGCACGGGAAGAGGGCGCCTAACCAGGTCCTCTCTTGGATCTGTCTCGACGTCACAGCGGCTTTCAGATTTTGGCGAAGTCAATCTTCTTCTTCAGGCTTGGTTGTCGAGATCAAGCGTCAGTTTCTGAACGAATTCTAGCTGTGAGAGGCCCCCAAATGTACTAGTTGATCTCTCATTCATTCTGCTGGGTCACACTCGGGCAACCAATCACTCAGAAGGGCATTCAGCAGTCAGTCAGCCAATCAGACATACAGTGCTTTCAGGCCATTCTCCTCCCGCTCAGACACCCACAACAGACCGAAACACGTGTCTAGGGTTGCTGTTGGTACTCTTGTTCAGAGGAGAATTGCCTAGAATTTCAGTGCTGGACTGCCCCTGGGCAGGACAAAGACGGATATGTTTGGGATATTTCTCCTCTGTGAAAGATACTGAGCTAAATAATCTGGGAAAGGCTCTCGCAACCAGGACTAATGTCTGGCAGAGAGACTCCCAGCACCCCCTTGTTTTTTTTACATACAGCACAGTAACATATAGTTCTCATTGGATGCGTACTTTTGCACACAGTGGGCAGTTTTTCCCCAGTTGGTGGGCAATGTCTCTGGAACATGATATTAGGTGTGTCCCAACCATGCTTCTTCTTTCGAACAGTGATTATGACATTGTCATTTTCAGTCAGAAACAGAAGGAACATGGATTGTGGTCCAGCAGCAATCTCTTCATTGCTTTAGTAGCACATGGAAATAGTTATTGACCTCTTAACAAACAAAAGAAAAAGGTAAAACATTTGAAAGTGCTTTCACATTCATGAGAAACCGTTTACTTTTACATCACACTTAGTGCATGCTCATGTTAAACCTGTTCCAGTTCAACAAAATTGCAACTAAAATGCTTAACCTACGAAGAAACCCATGTTATTTAAATACTAGACAATAAACCACTTTCAATTTAGTAACTCATTATATCGATTTACTTTACCAACCATTAAAGTAACATTTTTTACTTCACTACCAACATTCCAAAATATGTATTACCACTGCCACCAGGTGCTAATAGCTTTATAGACCTGGGGAGTGATAATCATTGCTTCGTATAATGACCCTTCGCCAACTTATGGCCTGAGGTGAAATAAAAAACCCTCCCTCAATCTATAAGGCTATAATATTTCCCTGTCGAGGAGGCTGAAGGGTGTGTGGAGGTGGATGTGAGGGGTAAGAAATGTGACGCAGTTAATTTTGTGAAGGTTTTTCAACAAATGCCATTTTATCAAATAGAAGGCCTCACTATGCCTACCCTGACAAGGATTTCCCTACATAAAATAAACAAAAGGAAACACTCTAACAAAGGATATCTGTCCCTATGATATGATATGCCATTTATAACGTGCCTATACACAAGTGTTTCAAGGCGTGATGAGGCAAGGGAGGGGGAACAGAGATAAAACAGACAGTAATACTACTAGGCCAGGTGTCATTCAGATCGCGCAACTGCATGGGAAGGGGAAGGAGGAAAGTGCAGACGTTAAGGGGGAGGGGACAGTGCCGTACAAGGGATAATAAAATAACAAAAGTAAAACTACGCCCAGCAGGTGGCAAGTGCAAGGGTAAGTGCAGGCATCAAGTGTCAAGTGCTGGTAGTGGTACTGTAGGGATACAGAAAACAGTCCCCAAGTGCAGGGGTTTGCCAGGAAGGTAGCGCAGGAGTACGACTGGCGGGGGAGGGGACCTGGACCCGAGATCAGAAGGAGGCCAGGTAACCAGCGCAGTTTCAGTATCAGCCAGGAAGTCAGGAGAAATAGCAGATGCAAAGAGAAAGGTTTTGAGGTGCTTCCGGAACCGGAGAGGATTCTCCTCAAGTTTCAGGGAGGCAGAGAGGCTGTCCCAGAGGGAGGCCCCAGCAGAAGAAAGAAATCTGCCACCAACTTGTTGCTTGGAGAAGCGACTGACCCTGAGGGAGATGGAAGTGGATGAGCAAAGAGCTTGCGAAGGAAGATATTTGGAGAGTTGAAGGTTTTGAGGCCCCAGGCACAAGAAGGCCTTATGGACAATGCAGAGGGTTTTTAACTTAATCCTCGCAGCCACTGGGAGCCAGTGCAGAGATTTCAGTCTTGGAGAGATACAAACCCTGGGCTTGAGGCCAAGGACAAGTCTTGCAGTCCTGTTCTGGATGAGTTGCAGAGGGTGGAGAGTAGAAGCAGGCATATTTAGAAAGAGGCTGTTGCAATAGTCCAGCCTAGAGAGAACCAGAGCTCTGGAGACAGTGAGCTTCTGGGGGAAGGAGAGGAAAGGAAGAATACCTCTGAGGAGGTGCAGCTGGTAGTGGGACTTCTTAGAGACGTCAGAGATGTGAGGAGAGAAGGAGAGTGTGGAGTCGACCATGACCCCCACGTTTTTTGCCTCACAGGTGGGAGCAGGAAGAGGGCCAAGAGAAGCCTGCCAGAGAGTGACAGGAAAGGAGGGAGTGTGTACCGATGTGGAGAATCTCGGTCTTACTGGCATTAAGGCAGGGATCATTGATGACACACAACTGCTGAGATGAGTGTCATACGCATAGCACTGGAAATTGGGGCAGAGCACGGCAATGCAGTGGCCAAGAAGTGCCAGGTATTGGTTGAACAGCGAGGGAGAGAGGTTAGACCCCTGGGGAACACCACAGATGGAGATAGAGATAGAGGAAGGACCCTAGTTGAGCCTTGCAGAGTCGATCAGAGAGAAAAGAAGTCAGCCACGCCAGGGCCTGACCGGTGATCCCCAGGTTATCACGGAGACAGTTGAGCAGGATGGCATGGTTGACCGTGTCAAAGGCAGCAGAGAGATCAAGTAAGATGAGGATACAGGGGGTGTTGGAATCAAGGTTGGAGAGCAGGTCTTCACGGATGTTCAGGAGATCAGTTTTAGTGCTTCTGGCAGCTCTGAAGCCAGACTTGATGATCATGGAGACAACCAAACAGATTCCATGTGACCAGTGGTCGAAGTGCATGAAAAGAAGTAGAGGAACTATGTTCCCTGCTGCCCTGCCCAGCTCTCCACAAACCCCATAGTTGTACCCCCTCCCACACACAATCCAAAACCCCAAACAAACACACCTACTATTTAAAGGAATGTTCAGTGCAGTGCACTGAAATGCAAGCTTCAACTTCTTCCTACACTTTTATTTAAAAACAAAACCATTTCAGAACGGTTTCTTTTTAAAATAAAAGTATAGGAACAGTGACACCTAAAAATAAAAAGTATAGGAGCACCGCTCCCGCCACTTCGACCTCTGAGTGTGACATTCACACGTATACATACAATAAATAAATGAGGAAATGCATGGCAGTTCAAAACAATAATGATTGGAATCGTAACATAACCACAGTCTCTCCTCGAATTCCCTTTCCCCAGAATTGAGCAGGATTCTTCTTCAAAGCTCAAGAAAAGAAAATAAGGAAATCCTGGTTTTCAACAAAATTCCGGCACAGTTCTTTGAAACTTCAACTTGTCAACAGACATTTCCAACACTCCAGTGATTCAACAAAGGAAATAGAATGCTCTTCCTCCTCCCTGAACAAGTGTATGATTGATCATCCTTAGGTAAAGGACAGTTTCTCTTTTCATCAATAGCAACAATAATTGTCTTGGTTAGGATGGTTTGCCATAACTGATCATTTCTAAAGAAATACAACTTCTTTATAACAGCTTTAGACAGTTCTTCCTTCAGCACCACAAACAACCTAAATTGCCTTTGTCCGGATCACTGTATAGCACTATAGTGTACTCCCATGCCAGGCCTAGTGTACTCCCATGCCAGGCCTACTCCTTCAAAGGATTGCCATCCGGGTATACTCCCCTCCCTGAACAGCTTTTCACAACAAATGCTTTTGCGGTTATGGTCAACGGACCAGGGGTTCACTACAGCTTCACAATATTCAACAGCTTGCAGCTTCAAAACTTTTAACAACTCTTCAGGGAAAACAAGATTCACATGTGTGCTCTTCAATACTCTTCTGTAAATAATGCTCCTCTCCTTATGAATATCCTTTTCCAGAAGGGCAGCATTTTGCCACTCTTGTTTCCCCAATGCACAAGCAACCACATTTTGAGAAGGATAGTGTCTTATTATGCTTCTCCTTTGGCTTTGGCAATGTGCATTTATACTAGCTTTGACCACATGTTTTATAAAGTATGGGCAACATGTTTCACAACTTATGGACCTTTCATTAGCCCCCTTCTGCTGTTGGCAATATCTTCTGTATTGTCTTTGCCTTGATTTTAATCTCTCTTGGCTTGGGCAGTGCTTGTAGGTATCAGTTCTTAACAATATCAGCCCTTTGGGTTGCTGGGTATTCCACAGACTCACATTTTTAAAGCTAGTCATTTGGTTTTCAGTTACATGCTGCATTTCAGTTGCTCAATATTCAATACTTTCACTCATACACGAGTGCTGCGTTCGCTGCTTTTCAATAGTTTGGTATTCAAAATTACTTTCAGAGCTACTTTCACTCATACACGAGTGCTGCTTACTCGGCGAACTCTTGCTGTGAACACACAAGCGGATGCAGAGCGCTCCGGGGTCACTACCAGCTTGTGAACTCACCAGGAAGGCTTGCGCTTCTGAACACCTCGCCGCTCGCAGGACTTCTGCTTCTGTGGCTCCTCGCGACCCAGTAAACTGCTTCTCTCAGTACCCTGTCACCTGCGCCACCTGCAACTGGAGGCCCTTTTGCTCCTGGGGCCCTCTGGTGCACAGCAGACACCGAAGAGAGCCTCTAGGGCCTTGAGTGCACGCCAGACACCAGGATTAGCCTCCTGGGAAGGAAAGCTTGCCTCACTTTTGCTTTTCGCTGCACAGCCTCTCCAGAACAGGTCTCCAGAGGGCAAGCTTCTCTCTTGCATGCTTTTTGCTGTGCGACCTCTGCACTTCTGATTTCAGGAGGCATAGACCCTCTCAGGACCCCATGTGCCGAGCAGTGGTCCCACGTCTTCTCTCTCCTCCAGCTTTGGCCTGGGCTGCCTGCATGAATCACGCTGCTTCTGCTTCTTGCATTCTCTGCTCTTCTCTATGGCTTCCACCTGAGTTGGCCTTTTAAGCTCCTCTGTCTCCCTCAGGTGTGGGTCATCTTAATTAACGATCTCACCACTCCTGCAACATTGTACCTTTTTAGCCCTCTTCTTCATCCCAGTACTTTAATTATGGGACTTGACGTCTCTAATGACAAAAGTAGGTGTTCTCATTTCTTCTGTTTTACAATAAGCAATTAGAAGAGTGGAGTTTTGTGGAGAAGTTGAATAAGGGGGTTTCCAATTCCTCCTGACCGGCATCCCCCCTCATGTGATCCTCCCGGAGCACGCCACACGCAGGGTCGGGATCAGAAAGCGCCTGCCTTTCCCTGGTCACATGAGATTATCTTGCCTCTGCCAGTACCTCGTGCAATTAAACTAGGCTTTTGTATTGATCGAAGGATAGGTAGAACATTTTTTACTACTGAAATGCACCCTTTCATTCAGTGCATTACACTGCCTGTGCAAATGAAATCCCTTGTGGCACTGGCACAAAGTCTTATGTGCATGAGATTGCCAGTAAGAGGCACCTTACTTTTCCCCTTCTGTACCTTCTCTGAGAATGACTGTGTAAGAATAACCCCCTACCCAAGGAATGTTCCCCACCCCCTTTGAACTAGCTAAACCTGCTGATAGTGAATAGTCTACCAGTGACTACTTCTCATCACCATCACATACCCATCAGTTGCCTCACCATCAGCTGCATAAGGAGATTTAACTGCCCACTCATACATATGTATGAAATGGCTCCCTCCATTAGATATTAAAAACAAGGAGAGGGTGTTGACTTTTGCATCTATATCCATATCATTGAATTTGCTGGTTTTGTTTATGATGCTCATAACAGAGTCAAATGCCCATCCACCTATTTAAGATATGTTCAAAGAAAAGACCATTCAAAGAAAAAAAACACAAAATGAAGAAGAGAAAAAGAATAAAAAAATAACAATGAAGAAATGGAAATTCAAATTAGATCATTAAAAACCCTTCAAGCAAACCCAACTAGTCAACATTGGTACCGGGGTATTCTACCATCCGCAAAAATTTTAAATAATGGGTTACAAATGGTGAAGTTTCCATGCACTGGTGGATAGAAGGAGGACCTACAGACTGGTCACTGGTGGATTACAGAACAACACGTAGGAATACTCGACATTGGCGGCCATTACACGTTTGCCGGTATCCCTTGGGTAATTCCGGTGGGATACCGGCAAACAGAATTGCCATTCCTGCCGCCTGATATCCTGGAATTATTTGGGATATTACAGGCAGTGGGAATACTGGTAAATCCCCATTCCATAGAGTCCCATAGGACTTCATGGAGTGGATTGTCCGTATTACCAGCACCAGTAATGTGTCCGTATTACCAGCACCAGTAATGCTGGCCGTTGTTTCCCGGTGGGGCCTTTATTTACCTGAAGGTAAATCAGGAAACCCCCTCAGACCCGGACAAGTGCTGGTATACGGAAATTCCTTCACTTTTGAATGTTCTGTTTTGGAATGGCCATGTCCAGGCTGCTTTTGCCCACAGGTCTTGGGTTGTTATCCATTCAGAGATCATATGGTGAGTAATTTCTGCCGGTGATTGTGCCGCTCTCTGGGGCAGTTAGCAGGTCAGAGGTAAGGGAATCTTTTAGATGTTGCCAATGGGGATGAGCTCAGTTGATAGTCAAAATCTTTGAGTGGAGGGGCATATAGAATTAAATTCAAGTATGACTGTAGGTATAAAGTATCCATGAATGCCTATTTTTATGAAATTGCTTGTTCTATTTGCACTGTAAATATTGCTTTAAACCACCTCAAGCATCCAAAGAAAACTTATGTACTCTTTACATTGCAGGTTCAGTTTCCATTCTGTAATGTTGCAATATAATTTTGTTCTTGCAGGACAATGGAGTGGCTGTCGGGTTCATGAGCGTGTGCTCTGAGGTGAACTTAAAGTTGCTGCAGGACTGCTTCGATCTGGGGCCCTTTCATGGACTATGCAAACCACATCCTGATGACATTCTTAAACCACCAGCGGAGCCAAGTGCTACAAAAGGTAGAAGTGCCTGAACTCATTACCTTTGTGTATTTTGATGCTTTAATAGGCTGAACAAAATAGTACAAAGATGCCTCGGAGCACTTGTTTTTGAGGACACATGGTTGCAATCTCATGTAAGCAGTTGTACATATTCTTTTTTTTTTAAATAACAATTTTATTATTTTCTGTTTAGTGTAACAAAAACATTCAGTACTACAAACAATACAACACTATACAAACATGGTGCTTGGGTCATAAGCCTGATACTTTGATTGAGCATTCTTGTGCAAAACAAACGGGTATAATGCAAAATACATTCATGATATTCGATTTATACTATTATCAATCACTATGACATCTATTTGTACTTCATTCACAGTCCTCCCATCTCTGCCAAATCTTTTGAGCCTTTCCAGGGCATCCTCTGGCAGTGTATACTCGAGTCTCCATTGCAATGCAGGCATCAACGTCAGCCACCCATTGTTCATATTGTGGCGCAAGATCTGCTCCCCGTAATTGAGCCACATTTCGTTTTGCGAGTCCAATGGCTGTCGAAAACATTAGCTTCTCAAAGCGCGACATTTCTCCATAAATTCCACCCCCATCAACATCGATTTGGGGTCCATGGGTACCACTTGCCCTATGACCAATGATATTCTATCACAACATTTCTGCCAAAAGGGTTGAATTTTTGGGCATTTCCGTAGGATATGGAAGAAGGTTCCCTCCCCTTGCCGACATCTCCGACAGTTAGGGTCTGTACTTTTACCCCATTGATATAGCGCCACTCTTGGGTAGTATACTCTGTGTAGTATTTTGTATTGTAATCAAAAAAGAAGGCACAGTCCCAAATTTTTTGTTCACGGGGGAGAAATTCTCAAACGGGACCCAATAATAGGGAAAACAAAAGTGCCAAAAGGCACAGAGAATTAATTACCCCTCACTACTCTAACTCTAGAGATACAAAGAGATCCAAATATTATAGTCACATATACCTAAACCAAACAAACATCACTACCATCAAAACATGTAGGACTAGACAAAGAAAGGCATTCACCCAGAGAAAATACTTGAAAATACTTTTAATCATGTAAATATTAAAAAACAGAATCAATTCCTACATCAAGGTATCAAAGAGGTACCAAAGAACTAAAAAGACATAAAATACACATATGAATACAAAAATGTGTCAAATAATGACCCTATTTTAGAACAAATTCATAAGCTATATTGTCAATCTTTAGACATTAGCTGAGGCATAGGTTGTCGACATGTTTCGGCCTACACAGAAATTGGACATTTCCTCAAATGTCCATTCCGAAAGAAGTATTGTGGCCATCTTCAGGACATATGATTTCTTCACACTTGGTCTTTTATATGATGTGGATGGAACATCATGGATTTGTTTACTCTAGAGAGAGTGTAATTCATTCGATGATACAAATTCATCCGAGTTGTACATAGATATTTAATCCACACCGTTGTAGGCTGTACAACAGCTTCACTGGCAAGGATCACCTTGTCCTTATTTTAATTAGGATCCTCACGGAAACGGTTTTCAGGGGACAAAGTGCTTTGTTATGAAGAGACTGCCCACACATGAAGCACTCGTGGGGAGATGTCTCAGTTCCCAGATTTTAACGTCCACAAACGTTTGTGAACGAAGCGATCTCGACGAGCGGCTCGCTTACGAATACGATACAATTATTGCCTCGTATACTGTGGACGTTAAAATCTGGGAACTGAGACATCTCCCCACGAGTGCTTCATGTGTGGGCAGTCTCTTCATAACAAAGCACTTTGTCCCCTGAAAACCGTTTCCGTGAGTATCCTAATTAAAATAAGGACAAGGTGATCCTTGCCAGTGAAGCTGTTGTACAGCCTACAACGGTGTGGATTAAATATCTATGTACAACTCGGATGAATTTGTATCATCGAATGAATTACACTCTCTCTAGAGTAAACAAATCCATGATGTTCCATCCACATCATATAAAAGACCAAGTGTGAAGAAATCATATGTCCTGAAGATGGCCACAATACTTCTTTCGGAATGGACATTTGAGGAAATGTCCAATTTCTGTGTAGGCCGAAACATGTCGACAACCTATGCCTCAGCTAATGTCTAAAGATTGACAATATAGCTTATGAATTTGTTCTAAAATAGGGTCATTATTTGACACATTTTTGTATTCATATGTGTATTTTATGTCTTTTTAGTTCTTTGGTACCTCTTTGATACCTTGATGTAGGAATTGATTCTGTTTTTTAATATTTACATGATTAAAAGTATTTTCAAGTATTTTCTCTGGGTGAATGCCTTTCTTTGTCTAGTCCTACATGTTTTGATGGTAGTGATGTTTGTTTGGTTTAGGTATATGTGACTATAATATTTGGATCTCTTTGTATCTCTAGAGTTAGAGTAGTGAGGGGTAATTAATTCTCTGTGCCTTTTGGCACTTTAGTATTTTGTATTGTACACGTCTAATTGTAGCAGATATGGCCATTTCTCTAGGGTGCATTAGAGCTGTGGACCAATCCTCAGGTTGTATCGAGCCCACATCCTTTTCCCTTTTGTTTTGCAAGATGCAGAAAGGTCGTGTTGCGAACTAGGAGATTGCGTTGTACATAATGGATGTTATTTTCGTTTCGACCCTTTCTAGAACAATATTTCTTTCAATTGGTGTACATTCAGGCATGTCGGCGAGATCCGACAAGTGTGTTTTAAGGGCATGTGTCAGTTCTCTATAATGGTAGTGTTCTGACAATGGGAGACCAAATTTACTTGCTAGGTTCTCGAAGGTTACTATTTTACCCTCTTGTATTATATCACTAATCCTGGCTATCCCAGCCTCCTCCCATTTCAACCATTTGGGGAGTGTGGAGAGTCCAGGCAGGTGTTTATTCTTACAGAGCGGCTGAACTGGGGTGATCTTGCCTTCGCACCCTATATGTTTATGTGCTTCCATCCATATCTATGTTGTATGAATCGCTATTGTGACAGGAGGTGGGTGTTTGATGGTCTGATAAAGACTTTCTTGTGGGGACATCCCTTGTCTCATGTGCAGTTCTGCACGGATGTGCGGGAGTTCTTTGTTGCTGTATAGAATATCGTTCACCACCGCCATCTGTGTTGCCCAGTAGTATGTCTGTAAGTGTGGGAGTCCTATTCCTCCTTCCCATACGGAACGTTGGAGAGTTCGCAACGCTACCCGGGGATGACCTCCACCCCATAGTAGTTTCCTATCTTCTCAATTTTGTGAAATTCTTTCGTAGTGATGTTCAGTGGCGCATTCTGCAGGATGTATAAAAAACACGTGAGGACCAGCATCTTGAATAGTGCCGCTGTACCCAGTACAGTAAGCGGTAGGGCCATCCAGTGGCTCACATCATTTGCAAATCTATCAACAATTGGTCATAGGTTTTTGGGTACATAGTCTCCAATGTTAGCTGTGATTTGTATGCCAAGGTAACAAAATTGTTGTGTTTCCACTCTGTATGGACAGTTATCTGGAATAATGTTACTAATGCCCTTCACTGGAAATAGTATCGATTTGCCCCATTTCACCATCAGCCCACTAAATGATCTGTATCTTTCCAATAATTGTGTAACTATGGGGCAGGAGTCCACCGGGTTACTCAAATAAATTAATAAGTCATCGGCATACAGGGATATCTTGTCCCCCCAACTTTGTGTCCAATAAAAGCCTCTCCATGTTTGTGTGTTTCTCAACAAGACCGCCAAGGGCTCAATCACTAGTGCAAACAACATTGCAGACAGGGGGCATCCTTGTCTTGTCCCCTTGCCCAGACTGATGCTTCGCGATAGCCAGCCATTCACTTTAACCACTGCCATTGGGGAGTTATAAAGAGCTTCACCCAATTAATAAACTGAACTCCGAAGCCCATTCTATGCATTATTTCCCATAAGGCCTCCCAGTATACTGAGTCAAATGCTTTTTCAAAATCGATTGCTAAAAGTGCAAGAGGTTCCTGTAATACAGGCGCATGCTCGATGGCTAGGTGCAGCCTTCATATGTTCATTTGTGTGGACTTTTGGGGCATAAAGCCACATTGGTCTGTGTGAATCAGGGACGCTATCACTCCTTGCAGTCTGTTGGCTAGTACTTTCGCTAGGATTTTGGCTTTGCCGTTAATTAAGGAGATCGGCCTATAAGAGCTACACTTATCTGGAGGTTTGCCCTCTTTGGGGATTATTATAATGTTTGCTTTCCTCAGATCTGGGGGGAGAGTTCCTATTTCTCTCGAGTGTAGAAACCTGTGGAGCGTATGTGATATAACCTCACTTTCCCCTATCTTTCTCCATGTCTCTATTGGAAAACCATTCGGCCCTGGGGTTTTCCCAGATTGGAGTTGTGATAATGCAGTTGAGAGTTCTTCCTTCGTAATCTCACCTTCTAGGCTCTCTTTCTGTATATTATTTAGAGTGGGTAGAGTAATCTCATCTAGAATTGTATTATCTGTGGGGCCTGTAGGAGCTCGGTACAACTCCTCATAATAGGCTGCAAAGCACTCAGCAATATACCGACCGGCAGAAGCCAGTCCTGCATTTTCAGTGGTTATGTATCTGATCTGCTGGTGCCCTTCATCTCTTCTTTCCAACCATGCCAGTAGTTTGCCAGCCTTATCACCTGTCACGTATAATTTTGCACGCATCCCTCTGTGTGCTTGTTTTGCACAATTTAATGTCAGGGTTCTGTTATATTCGGGCAGGGTCGAATTTATGTATAGTGATTCAGCTCGCTGTACTTCCAATTCAGCATTTTCCACCTCCTTTCTGTGTGCCTTTTTGTGTGCCGCTGTCCAACCTATGATCTCCCCCCTGAGGACTGTCTTATGGGCCTCCCAGAGTACCACTTTGTTATCTATCGAATTTTCATTTAGTTCATAATATAAAGATGTGGCCGTTAGGATTTTCTCTACTAGATCTGGAAAGCCCAAAGAGTAGTTGTTTAGTCGCCAGGTTGGCGGGGGACGGGGTCTTTCTGTTTCGAGGACGATCAGTAACCGGGAGTGATCCGAGATGCCTCGGGCGAGTGTAGGGTTGCATCTGTCGCCTTATGTATGTTTGTTGCAGGCATGAAGAAATAATCCAATCTGGATAGAGAAGCGTGGACACCAGAGTGAAATGAGTATTCACGCTCAGTTGGGTGTAGGTCATGCCATACGTCCCTCAGCCCCAGTGCAGATGTAAATGTAGCTAACTTGGTGGGTATTGTAGAGTTCCTTCTTTTGTGTGTCTACTTCGATAATCATTACCTCGTTGAAGTCTCCCCCAATTATCCACGTGTCAGCAGTATTGTTAGCTATTATGGGTGTGATGTCCTCCCTTAAGGCTGACATGAGTTTTGGAGGTGAGTAGACCGCCAGGACACCAAGAGTTTGGTTCCATAGTGTGCCGTGTATAAATACATATCTCCCTCCTGTGTCTTGGATTATGATGGTGATCATAAATGGGGTTTTCTTAGGCAGTAGGATTAGTACTCCTCTCGAACCCATGGAGAACCCTGCATGTACTGCTGTGCGATAGTGCGTTCTCTTGAAGAAGTGGCATTATGTGCCAGCCAAGTGAGTTTCGGTGAGGGGCACTATATCCGGACTATGTCTATTCAAGTATTGTGTCACTAGTCTTCGTTTAATGCTATTTCCTAGACAGTTCACATTCTAGGTTAGGAGTCGTAGTCGTTTAGTGGTGGACCCAGATTGTGACATTATGTGGTTTGTAAGAGGCTATGCCTAATGTGGTTTGTTTTCTCTGAGAGGTGGTTTCCATTCTCAGAGTCCAGTAAACCTGTGTGTAACTCGTGTCTGGTGTTAACGGCTGACCCGTGGAACCTATAAGAACAATAACATCCCCAACCCCCCTTCCCCACACTTCACCCCAACCTGAAGCATCTGTCGCCCAAATAAACTAAAACTTTATATGAACAAGTCAATACTCAACGTTACATTCACAGTAGTCTACAATCATAGTGTATAGTTAACAGATAAAATTGTTACCTATCTTATACACACAGTGACCACAGCGGGGGAGCGTTCGGTTAGGCCGCCAACTATTCTGGTAGCTTACTTTATAGCAGATTTGAAAGAGTATAAACATGACCTTGGTGACATTCTGTTTCCTGATGTGTTTTGTATTTTCGGATAGTTTTCCCATTTTGTTTGTCATTTTCTTCGTTTGGCAGTAGTTCCGGCTCTTGTTGCGGTCTCTCAGGTGGTGCTCTCTCGGGATGTGGCAGATTCCTGCCACTGGCCTGCCTGCGGCTCGGTCTCCAGTCCCCTTCCAGATGATTTGCGGCTCAGTTCCATGCCTCCCTAGGGTTCGTGAGGTGCACAGTTGTACCATTGTAGTAGATCTTCAGTTGTGTAGGGAATAGCACTCCGTACTTTATGTTGCGAGTCTGCAGGTGCTTCTTCAGTGGGTCAAAGGACTGTCACGCTTTCTGTACCTTCCTGGTGAAGTCCGGGAAAAAGGCGATCTTGGAGCCATTATATGTGATGGATGCTTTGGTTCTCGCCATCTGTAGTATGGCGTCTCGATCTCTAAAGTTCAGAAGCTTTGCTATGATTGTACGCGGGGGGGCTCCAGGCATTTGTCTGCCCAATGGCATGCAGTGAGCTCCTTCGATAGAAAAGAATTTTGATAGGGACTTGGGAGCGAACAGGTCCGCCAGCCATTGCTCGAGGAACAGCTCCATGCTCGGGCCCTCAGAGTTTTCTGGTAGGCCGAGGCTCCGGATGTTGTTCCATCTCGCTCTGCCTTCTCCTTCTTCCACACGCTCTTCAAGTGCCTTGAGACGTGCCAGTGTTTCAGCCATTTGACGGTTTACAGTTCTCAGACCATCCTCAGTTTCTGATATGCGGCCCTCAGCTTCACCGGTGTGGCCCGTGAGTTTCTGCAAGTCGTGTCGCAGCAGCGACACCTCTGTACTTATGCCATCCATTTTTTTTTTTCCATGGAGGTTCTTCAGTTGGCAATGGCATTCATAACATCCTTTAGGGCTATAGCGTCTTCTTCCATTTCTGTTGTGATGCTCGTTTTAGCCTGCATCTGTTGGGGAGCCGGGGTAGATGTTGCGTATTGTTCTATCTTGCTCTGCGTTGTTGAGTTCTTCGCTCTGTCTTTCTTCAGACTCCTAGAACAAACGGTGTGTATGCTCTAGGTTTTATGTGCAGGCCAGGATATTACCAGTTGACGCTGTTCTACCGGGGTCCGTGGAGGGCAGCCCAACAGATCTTGTCAATATTTGTTTCCCTCTTGTTAATGCCCTGCACAGAGTTTGGTAGCCTGCAGCAGTGGTACAGGGACATTGCCGGATTAATGCACTGTGTGGACAGTTCCCAGTTTCGGTATTTCAGAATTTGTTTTCTCTCTGTGCTATTTTTAATGGGATTCAGGCTTGTGTGCTGTTCTTGGTGTCGTTGCCTCTGCTTAATAGATTGTATGTCGGATTCAACAGTGCCCGCCGTGTTCGGTTAGTAGCATCGTAGCATAAGCATGTGTGGCGTTACCACCGCGTATGTAGTAGTGGACAGGCTGTATTGCTCAGTATTTAACTCGCAGTGCCCGGGGGCACCCATGTGGCAGCTTGACTGTGACTTGGGCAGTACATGAGACTTATCGAGTTAATGTGTGCAGAGCGTGTGGGTGCCACTCATTATAGATGCATGTACTGCAGAAGCGGGGAAACTTGCAGTGCTTTGAGGGTAGCGCTGAATGCACCTGCCAGTGTCTTTCTATTTTTAAGAGCCCTCCACTTATGGTTGCCTTCTGGGGAGCATACAGCCCGCAGTCCAGTGTTTGGGCCTGTGTGATAGATTACTAGGACTTGTAGGTATACTTAAAGTAGATGTGGGCAAGGTTCCTGCTTTGCGGTCTAGTATCGGGTCATTCAGCATTCTTATTGTGATTCGCAGCCAGGCAGCCTACCTCAAGAACCTACTGTCGGATTCTGTAGCTTTTGAACACAGCAGCATCTCAGATGTGTGCCATTGTTGCTGCAATGCCCCACTTCATCGTGCCGGGGCAAAGGCAAAATTGCATCTGTCATGTGTATCTGGCAGGTAGTTGGGGCAAGCTGGGTGGAGGCTTGGCAGGACTGGCATAGGCACACAAAGAACCCATAGCAGATCCCTCCTTTCATTCCTTCCTAGTGTTTGTAGTAACTTTCTGGTTACCACTTCCTGTTGCCAAACAGGAAGTGCATGATAATTCATGAGCTCTCTAGTGTTTGGGTGTGGCTGGCTATATAAGCCACACCCAAGATTCTTCCAGTGCTTCGTGTTGCTTACTGTGAGCTGTATCAGCAACACACTTGCCGTGCTCTGGATCAGCCATCATCTGCTTACCTGCTCCGGATCATGCTGCTTCTGCTTACCTGCTCTGGAACATCCGGCTTCTGCTTACCCGCTCCAGATCATTCTGCTTCAGCTTACCTGCTCCGGAAGAACCTCCGTTCTTACTCCACGCCGCAGCTATCTCCAGTCAAGAGGGGACTTCTACACCGGCACCTGTAAGAACAAAGAACTGCGTTAACATGCGCACATCAGTAACGCTGCGCATACTTACCGAATCTTCCCGCGACGCTGGAATCCAGGTCAGTTGTACGAGCGCACAAAACCCCTGCAAAAGAAAGAGGAGACATTATTCATTGCGCTCGCCCCAATAACGCGGACACTTATTTCACTGCGCTCTCTCTCTATGCGGTGCGTACTTACCAAAAGCCTCCGTGCAAACGTACCCAACCACCAAGTCTCCAGTGGCGCTGAACCCGGACTGGAGACGCCAACACCACATAATTTCTCCTGCAAGGGAAAGGGAGAGACATTACCAAGCGTGCTCGAATTGAAGGCGCTGCGCAAGCCTACCAGCAGCTAGCTTCTACACGCAGCGCTACTCACCCACAAAAATACCGGCAAACAAAGACAATCCAGACAATTTTGGACACTCAATATTCTCCGCGCAACTTTCCCTTGTGGGAAGGACTTTCTAGCCAATGAAGAAACTGGCGCCTTGAACACTCGGCCTCGCTGTGAAGGCATAAAACAGCATTTGGCATCTGAACTCAGCCTACATCATTGGCACCAATCACATGAGTGAATCGTGCCCCTGCGAATGCAGGATGGAGTGCAAACCCTACTGAAGATCACGTTAAGCCCATAGGGGGACATCACAGCACACAGTAAGGAGAAGGGAAGGGCCCAAGGGAATCAGGTGAATTCAGGTCTGAGTGTACACCTTGTATTTGACAGGTATTCCTCCGGGTGAAACAGGGGAAGTGAGAACTCGGGGTCAAGGGAGGCTCGTCCATCACTCCTGCAGAGACACAGGTGAGTGCGACAGCAGCTTTGTTTGTAACTTTAGGGCAGTTCCGTTTAACCGTTGCGCAATTTCCAGGCTGATAGGCTGCGTGTATACGGGGAATCCTCCGATTGCTACGTTCTGGTATTCGGGTCTTTCAGGCCTTCAGTCACGGGTCGCAGCAGTGCGTTTGGGACACGCCGGAGTCAGGATGCTTCCCGCTCCGGTGCTGAGCTTCCCGCTGGGATCAATATCACTGCGGCACCCATCACCCCGGGCAGCGGAGGACGGCCGCAGGAATCCGCCCACGCAGGGTCGCTCTCTACCTTCTCGCCGGCCCTCTTCTGGTCAGACACAGTGCCTGTTCTTCATGGTCAGGCTGGAGAAATGCAGCGACCGCCACTGTGGCAAGGTGATTGTATTGGCGGAGTCGCGTCAGCACTACGCGTTCTTTGCCCCGCACACAGTCCCGGCAGCCATCTTAGTTGTTTTCTGGCGGGCCGCAGTGTTTCGCCATCACGTATCCCCTCAACCACACACCGATTTCGATTCAGATTGCAGCGGTCTGTTATGTAGGGGGTTCCGCTGTCTGTGGATCTTATTTTTTTGTATCTAGCACATCAGGAAAGCAGGATTTCAAACAGGATTTAGTTGGCGGCCCGAGGAGCGACCAGAAATCACATCCTCATTGTATGTCCATTGGCCACGCCCCAGTTGTACATATTCTTGAGTATATTCATTAATTTCCCTCAGAAATGATATCATTGCACCACAAATTATGTCTAACTCCCATTTCTGTTTTTAAAACCATAAAAGATGTATGTACTATATTTGGGAGCTATATTTGGCATTGTGTGCTTTTTTATCAAACAAAAGGCAATTTTAAAAAACACATAGTCATTATTTTGATCCAAAAAATAACCACAATACCGAGTCAATATATCCATGTGGGACATTGTCTTTTATTTTTCCACTAGGCTTATCTTTCTTATTAAACTGGCTTTGAAGGACCTGCATATGCTTACACTGGCCATAAGGCACATGGCTGCACTATTGTCAGGCATGTAAGCGTTCAAGTGTGTGCCTTGGCATTAGAGGACTAAAGGTTTGTTCACACACCAGCGGGGGCAGGGGCAGACGAGAGTTAGCAGCCAAAAGTGCCAGGTTTGAGCCTTATCCCTGATGGTGTCCTTTTTATTTGATTGATTTCAGCTATTTAACAAAGGCACTTACAAAGGGATTTTGTTTTATTTAGTCTCATGCATTTTTAATAATACATCTTAATACAGGGTTACTTAGAACTGTGCAGTAGGTACTGTGGTGAACAGAAGAAGGAGTTGGACTACCTTGTGCCATGTTTAAGGGTTTTTATTCAAAATAAAAATAAAAACGCCTATCTAGCCCTACCAATGTGAAAGAAGTTTCCTGCCAAACAAAACTAAAAGTAAGGGTGCTCATCAAAGTCCAAAGAAAATAGTCCTTAGTCCAAAACCTAATACCTAACTAGCCCTACCACTTGTTTTTTCTGGCCTCCCATAACCCCTGTGGCTTCTCCAGCATTGAGTGTCAATATCTTTCGGTTTCCCTGCGCTCCCCAAAGCCCTCTGTTTACCTGACAGGCTTGGAGGTCTGCCCTTTTGGGTTTTCCGGGCTCCTGTAACATTTACATCTTTACCAACTTTTGACACTACAGTTCGCCCCCTCTCAAATGTGTCACCTCTTCAAGAGCAGTCGCTTCCCTTAATCTGCCCGGCTCAGCAGTTTTTGCGCTCCTTATGGGGAGATTGAGGATCCAACTTCTCTGCTGGGGTCTGGTCTCGGCATCTGTTAATGGGCCTCAGGCCCACCGTGGCTTCCATGTGGTTACACCACCAAACGAGATGGTCTCTTTACCGTCTCTCTCTCTCTCCAGACCTTGACTTCTTGGCCAGTCAGGACATCCGCGTTCCGGTGTCTTGCTAGCAATTTGCTTGACCTCCATGCGAGAGCTGGCTCTGCAGTGTAGCGTGGTTCTTCCCCTCCAGGACATCTTCTTGTTAGAGGCTAGTGTGATGATTTGCAAGGTATTGTCCCTTCTCGCCAAGGGGGAGCCCTTCCTCATGAGGCTATGGAGAGCCAGCAGCTACCCAATAATCCCCCTAGGGTTTAATGTGGGAGTAACTCATGGGGGGGGACTTCCCCTTTGGGGATAAGGACAACCACCTTGGGTACAACCCATTGCATAACATCACATCCTCACATGCCTTAGCCCCAAAAATACCATATTGAGAGTAACCCGATGTATTTCTGTAATACTTGGGGTACAGCGAAGACAGAAAATACTGAAACGAAGAAGAGCACAGAAAGCATGAGGCTTACTGACTGCTGGTACTGAGACGAGGTGGCTCGCAGGAGGCATGAGGAGTACAGAGGAGCCATTGAGAGCAGGTGTTAACATTTCACTGGGGCAGAGTATGCCCCATAAAGTCAAACTAGAAGGATTCAAGGTCTTCCTCCCTCGTCGGGAGAACCCAGAAGTTTCGAAGTCCGCACTCGATCTGAATAGTGGGCTCTGCAGAGGATGCTGGTGAGTGGCTGGGGGAGTTCATGATGGGTCCTACGTCAGCAGCACTCAGCCCAGCAGAAAGCAGGTAGGGCAGTGGCACGACCTCCCAGAAGAGGTGGACTGCACAGTCCCCTAATGGTGCAGAAATGCAAGGCACCATAGCATGCTGTGCCGCCGCCGAAGCAATTGGGAAGCAGGCGGCTTTTGGAAGTAACAAGAAGACTGACCCCCATCCATGAGGAGACCGGTGCCGTACAAGCAAGTCCCAGAAGGTAATGGGAAGCACAGGTGGACTGGTAGGGATGTGGGGGCGGGGGGGGTAGGGAGGTCTCCGCTTCGGGCTGGACAAGCGTAAGTTCTATCAGAGGGCCATCAAGGGTCTGGGACTCGAACAGAAGGGAGTGCCTCTGAGGAAATCTTCCTTGTACCAGTGGTGGAGATAAGCTGTGAGTCACCAGAAGGTGTATCGCCCACTAGGCCAGGGGATCTGTCATCCAGGTGGCCAGGACACAGCCATCCCTTTTGGATCCAGTTCCTGAGGGTGGACCAGTGCGGGAGGATCACCTGGGTGAGGGGTCTTCGGGAGTGGGAGTGGGACGCTGGATGGCGAGACACGGTATCCCCTTCCCTGTAACACCTTTACCCCACCCTACCAGTTTGGATACGTAGGAACTCAAACCCCTCTGCCCCCTTTTCCTACATGAACACATTCACATGGCTGTCCAGCCAAATGGTCGAAAACATTTGATCGAATGACCATTTGATCGACAGTCAAATGGTCGAAAAAAAAAGGTCGAATTTATTTATTTATTTATATATATGTTTTAGTTTGGGTTGGTAAAAAAATGTTTTTAATAAAGAAAACAGGGGGTTGGGGGACCCCCCCCATAAAAAAAAAATCGACCCTTTTTTTCAACCATTTGACTGTCGATCAAAAGGCATTCGATCCTTTTGTTTTCGACCAGATGACCTACAACCATTCACATGGACAGCCCGCTCTGGGAAAAAAACAGACTAACACCCAAGCAGTATACCTGACATGTCCCAATACAATGGTCAGACGAAATCAGGCAATTACTGACCAACACTCACACCTGTCTTCCATTAAGCTTCCCCACACGGATAAAAGGTGGAGCACGAAAGCACACTCTGAGCGAGGCAAAGCACACGAGGAAACAGCAGTTTCAAGACAGCAGCTGAACGAGAGAAGAAAGACGGCAAAACAGGAGGGGATTGCAAGGTGGGAAGTTCCCTTGACCTTTCAGACAAGAAACCATTTCTTTCAAGAGCCCTCAGGATTAGAAAGCATAAGACCATGAAACCAGGCTAAAGAATCCTGTATTGTGTGTCGGAGATACCTGGGGCCCTCCTGAATCACTAATCAAGACGGGGAGAAGCAGCAGCCGCCATGGTATCATCCTTGGCTCCAAGAACAAAGCAGCGTCAGTGAAATTAACACAGCTGGTGGGTTGGGGAGACCTATAAAAGACCTGTCTGAGTTGAAGCCAAGGTTGCAAGCAGCAACATTGTATGGCTAGCGCTGGAATGAACATTGTTAAAACGCGTGTCATAAAAGACGCAGGTAAAGTTGAACTGCTGATGAGTGTTTGATCTTTGAAAAGCAAGATACAATACCTTTCACAGAGTGGTCCGGCACTTTATGGGTGCTCCATCAAAGATCTCTGTAAGGTATCCAGCTGAGAAGTGGTAGAAGTGAAAGTTAAAGGGTTGTATAAGAAGAGAACAAAGAATTATGAATCGAAGTGGTCCTGCAACAGCTCAAGCTAAATCCAACTCACATTTGAAAGTGTTCGATTTTGAATGTTTTGTGTTAAAGTGGGTCTGAGCCCGGCAGAGGGGGGCCCGGAGTGAACAGTGAATCACCAGAGAAGTTTTGCATATGAGAATCCTGAGGAGAAAGGAACTTTGAATGTTTGTCGCATCAGGCCCTCTAAAATAAGAAACTTTGATTGGCAAAGAGACTTTGGCACAGAAGGTCCTAATACTGAGATTTTGAACTGCATCCTAGTGCTAGAAAAGCCAGGGTATGTGCAAAGCTAGAGTGTGCCGCCTTGTCCCGTGCTGAAAACGTGGGGATGGGAAGCTAACGGCTCGACTGTCCTGTCATGCCATTTCTTGAACACTTTACTTTTGTATAACTTTGTTTCCCAGACCATTTGTATTTAGAAGTAAGGATTGGCGAAGTACTTTCTCTGTGAAGTGTAATTACCAAGGAATGATTACAAATATGATTGGGTAACATCGTGTTGGATTGCCAAAGTTTTGTTAGTAGCTACTAAACAGATGTTAAAGGTCTGGAAGACAAGAAAGAAACCAACAGTAGAGGATTGATATTTTAAATGTGCAAGTTCTATCTAAATATGAGAAGACTATGTTTTATAAGCAACGCAAATAAGCACGTTATGATGAACAATGGGGAATTTCAATGATCTTTATGGGTAAACCACCCCTCGATCGGAATTGTGTAATAGAATGGGTTTGCATCACGTCTAATGGATACGTTATGGTTATGGAGGGGGGAGAGTGATTGTGGTGTTATGTTCTCTTGTTTTGTGTTGTTTATGTTTGGGAATGTCAGGCCACCGCTCATGGCTATGTTATTAAATGTGTTGCGGTTAATATGTATTTCGAGGTTACGGTTTATTGTATTCTTTGATTCAGGTTTATGTTATGACCGAGATGATAGCCTGCTGACCTAGTAGCATTTGTTTTGTACTTGATATGTTTCTTTCTTGTTGAAAATAAGAAATAAAGTTTAATTTTTTTTTTATTATTTGATGGTTGTAGCTTGCTCCCATCTTTAGATTTCGGATTAGATGGGCATTTTTCAAACCCAAATTGAAGTTCAATAAACACCCTTGAACTGTGGTCACTTTTGTATGTCTTACTAGTTGGTACCATGCTTTCCTTACAAAGCCCACTAACCACCAGTTAAGAACGTGGGACCCGAACAGAAGAGAGTGCATCCGAGGAAATCTCTACAACTTATCCAGAACAGGACTGCGAGACTTGTCCTTGGCCTCAAGCCCTGGGATCATATCTCTCCAGCTCCGAAATCTCTCTATTGGCTCCCAGTGGATGCAAGGATTAAATTCAAAATTCCCTGCATTGTTCATAAGGCTTTCTGGGGCCGGGATCCAAAATACCTTCAGCTATCCCTCTGCAAATACCTCCCCTCTCGAGCTCTTCGCTCGTCTACCTCTAACTCCCTCTGGGTCAATCGTTTTTCAAAGAAACAAGCTGGGGGTAGATCTCTATATTCGACTGGAGCTTCCCTCTGGAACAGCCTCCTTGCCACTCTAAAACTTGATGAGAACCATCTCCGGTTCCAGAAGCACCTCAAAACCTTCCTCTTTGCTTCTGCCTTCGTTCCCCTTCTCCCCTGCTGATCTGCTCTCTTTTGGCACTGTGCACCTGGTCACCCTCCGTCCCCTGGGCCCAGGTACCTGCTCACCCTGCCACCTTCCTGCACTGCCTCCTGGCCACCCCTTGCTCTTGGAACTGTATCTGTACCCATACACCCCCCCCCCATTGTTCTTCTTTTTCTGCACTTATTCAGACTTCCCCAGTCTGCTACCTTAAACATAGCACTTGCCACTTGCTGGCTGTACTACCACAGTTTGCCTCCATTTTCTATTTATTTTTACTTATTTTATTTATCTGCGCTCCTTGGCTCCGCACTTTACACTCTCCCCCTTCCATGCACTTTTTCCATGTTCCCTTTCTCATGGACTTGCGCTTTCTCAATGTCACTGGGCCTTGTAAGATCATTTTTATGTTGTGCTGTGTTCTCCCCTGTTCCCCTCCCTTGCCTAGTCGCGCTCTGAAATACTTGTGTACGAGCGCGATACAAATAAAATATGACATCATATATATATATATATATATATATATATATATATATATAGTCACCCCGAGTGGGATGGGTATGCCCAGACATGGGTCCCGTGCCTGCTGGGCCTAGAGACCCAAGTTACTCCTCACTGATGAATCCCAGTGAGGCTGAAACATGTCTGGGGATACTAGCAGTTCTGGCTGGACTGCCCCTTTTGGGGTGGGGACTAAGTCTGGTTTGTATATGGTCTTTCCCCTTTCTATAATGGCTTGGCAGGCAAACAAGGATGGTCTGGAGGATTGCTGAGAGCGATGCCCAAGGTTAAGATAAATTCTAAACCTTTCAGACGTCACCTCTTTTGTTTTGCTTTGGGCTTAAGATACTCAACTAATAAGGGCTCAGATTGACCAGCAGATCTGTGTTGCATAACCCATGATTTCCATCTCCCAGGACTCTTTTGAAAGAAGTAATCTTAATACCAGGAAAAATAAAGTGTTATCTGAAACTCTACCAGACTCCGGCACTGTTCAAGAGGGACAGGACAAAACTCATAAACCCCCCTTTCCCCCAAGGAATTTAAACTTCGTAGGATCTTATCACTGCCAGGCCTGTGGGTCATAAATACTATACTTCTAGCCCTGAACTAACCGCTAAAGTACTAAAGGCACCAGATGCTCTGTTAAAGCATTTCTTTGAAAAGGTAAATAGGGAGTTATATTTTGCCTTTAATTCTGGAATGAAATGTTGTGGCAAAATAATTCTTTTTGTAAAACACCCAGCTTGAGATGCTCTATTTGGTGATGTAAAATTATGTGTGTAATATGACTTTTAATTAGGCAAATTTATATTTTGAGGCTGAGGAATGGCTCACATAGCATCTGCAGAGACGAGCCCATCACTTTGAGATGGGAAAATAATTTTAATATAAATATAGAATTGAGTTAAATGGAAAAATCAATAATTCAGTACCAATTTGTGTTATTATGATGAAAATTGCGCAGTTCAATTCGCGCCAAAGATGGAAATCTGGTGAGCCTACTAGTAAAATGGTCATATGTGTGGAAATTGCTATTTCAGAATGTTTCAATGTTTAATGCTATAAATCCCTAAGGTGACATCACATTAAATGGGCGGGAAACTTCGGGTAGAAGTTACTCCCATCAGATCACCCTCTTCATCAATATGCCCAATGACTACAGAGGGGTATGTCTACTGTGATGTCACTTTTGGAACACTATCCAATCACATACATTGACCAATTAGATTGGGGAACGTATACACACCTCAAAAAGGTGGGGTTATTGTTCTGTAAATGATTCAACAAACACTCAGGACATACACTGACTCACTTGCTCACTCACTGATTGATGGAGAGAAAGAGTAAGAATTGATGGCAACAAGGAGAATGAATAGATAGCTCTCCTTTTGGATCCATTTTGGATTATCATCAGCATCCTGAAAGTGGGGTCTAGTAGGAGTTAAATTTGGAGGCCTTTTTCAGTGGATGAAACAGCATACAGGCTGTGACAAAAAGCTGATCCCATCATGCTGACTGATGCTCACCTGTTCTTAGAGGGAGAGAATTGAACCAGTCCTTAAGAGGGTGCCCACCTGTCTTGATAAAGGACAAAGAATTCTGATGTGAGTGATACTATAAAAGGAATTAGATTAAATCCTGTCCCAGTGATATATCAGTGCTGAAGGGTGGGAAAATACAAATTTATTGTGCATCCCGAGAAGTTAAGGAACATTTCAGAAGTGGAAGTGCTTCTGGAAAAATATCTACTTTATTCTCTGGGAATTAAATTGACATCTCAGTGTGTGCATACATTGAAAAATAATATAATTGAAGTAATTCCTGGGTATACCATCAAGCTGAATATTGCTGTTAAAGCTAAATTGTTCTAGATGAAATGAAAGGGGTGATTATTCGCTACCCATTCTCTCTCTACTTAAGGTGCCCCATTGAACATCAGAGAGGTACACTGTTAAACAGTCATTAAAAAGAAACATCACTGAAGGTAATCTACTCTACATACATGTTGAACATACATTTTCCTTTCTACACGCCACCTATATAAATGAAGATCTAGTAGTTAGTTTCAATTGAGTATTTGGAGTGCTGCTGAAATTCGGACATGCCTATTTAGTAAAGGGCGTGGTATCTATTTTGAATAAAGAGGAAGTAGAGATGATTGGAGAGGCAGGGCTGCTTTGAGTTCATTTGCTTTTTAACAAATGAAAGCTTCATCTTCAAGTCTCAAGCATGCTTTCCATGGTGCATGCACACGCCGGGTGAATTTAATGTATAGATACCTAAGGTGATGCGTCTGTTAGAAAGGTCTCTATTTCTAGAAGTGCATCATGGAAAACTGAGGTGACCAGTGTGTTGATTCATTTTCATCCTTGCATTAGCATCCATAGATGTATGACTTGTTTACCTTTAAATGGATTCACTTATTTCTATTTGGTTGATAAACATACCTTCTGTGCAATCCAGTGTGTTTCTTGTCCCAATAAGGGTAGGGAAGCCGCGAGGAATCAATGTTATTAAATCAGGGTCCCAGATTCATGAAAAGAACTTTATTGAATAAAGGAAAATTGTTAGCACCTGGTTTTGTGTTGGTGGAATGTTCCCCTAAATTAGATGTCGCCAAATTGAAGCATCTCACAAAACTGGAGGTCTCACTGAGAAATTATTTTTGGGATTACTAGTGTCATTGCAACATAGACCTTTTAACTTAAATTGTGCACAGCTCACGAATGTGCATGGAAGCTTTATGTTGCAGTGAATTATATGGTATTGATACCGCAGTCTCCTAAGGAAATACTAAGGTGTGCACAGAAGCATAGGAAATAATTAAGGTTGAATTGCAGTTGTAAGTGATTGAGTGACAGTGGTAAAATAAGAATAAGGACATTTCTGTTTAGTGAGAATTACTTGAGGAAGGTTGTTAGATTTTAAATAGAGAGATGTCTGGCATAGCAGTATCTGGGGCAAAGGACCATGCCCTTTCAAAGTTTTATTTGAAAGGGGATTGGAAAGCTGCAGATATTGACATTTGGAACACTGAGATGTTAGACAGAATCGCCTCAGTGGACATGGACATTTGAGGTGAACTTGGCCCATTAAACCAGTCCTTATGGAGGATATATATGACCTCCACTGTCAAAGAAGAGAACTTGAAATTGATCTGCCTCTTTGCAGACTTGTGTTTTCACCTCCAATTGGTGGAAGGTAGGTTAGCAGACAGCGATGCTCGGATTACACAGTACCAAGAAGCAGCCCAGAAACATTCTGAAGAGCTGATGAGCACCAAGCAATTGTGTAGTGACAAACTACAATACATTGCAGGGTGACCAGACGTCAGGTTTTGTGGGACCGTCCCGGAATTTGGACACCCGACCGCCGTCCCGAGAGTTTTTTAAATTTAAAATGCATGTCCCAGTTTTGGGAAAGGGAGGGTGGCTGCTGCTGTAATGCAACAATTCAAGCTGACATTTTCACACAGCAAACTGTTTTCTAGCAACACCATTATTAGAGACCCCAAGGTAGCCTGAACACTCCAACCTTTTTGTCCATAACATGCATCTACTGATAAACCAAAGGGTGTATCACCTACTAGTTCCCGGGGATCTCTCTCTCAGGTGGCCAGGGCACGGCCATCGCCTTTGGATGCAGACCCAGGGGGTGGACCACTGCAGGAGGATCACCTGGGTGAGGGGTCTTCAGCAAGTGGGGGTGAGGCAATCGATGGTGATATGCGGTATTTCCCCCTTTCCCATATCTCATCCTATCTTAGGGGATTCTCTGACGTCCCAACTCCCCCGTCCCCTTCCTGCACAAACACTGGCCTGAGGAACAGGGTGACTGAGTAAAGAGGCTAACCCTTACATATTCCGTTGGACATGTCCCGCTAATCGGATCAGGCAAAGTCAGGCATTTGAACTTAATCACATACATCTGCTATCCATTAGCTCTCCCCACATGGATGGAAGGCGGAACATAGAGACACACTCTCAACAAGATGGAACACCGAGAAGGAGCAGAACTTCCGGGGCGGAAGCGAACCTACTGGAGCAGAACAATCAATCAAGGGACGAGAGCAAACGGTAGAGAAATCCAGGAGATCCCTGCAGGAGGTCATTGCCTCCGAAGAGCCGTGAAGGATGCGCAGAGAATGCCAAATCCCAGACAAGAAGATTGCATTGTGTTTCAAGGATGCCAGCAACCCTCCTGGGTGAACGACAGAGTTGGAGAGGCGAGGCCAAGCCTGTGGCATTAACCTTGACTCGTGAATTAAAGTCAAAAAGATAAGAGAGGAATGCACACAGCCATTGAGTTAGCGAACAACATGAAAGGCCCTTGTGTGTTGAAGAAAGATTGAAGTGTAACAGTACATCTCACAATTGAAAGTTGCACACATACTCTGAGACGCGAAAGAAAGCTAATCAGTGATGAACTTTTAAGTGGCTGATAACTGTGAAGCCAGTGATACAGAGTAGGGGAGTGGTCCCGCTAAAGGACGTAGCCCACTCAAATGTCTCCGCCGAAATGTGAAATGTTTTGGTATAAAACGGCAAAGTGAGCAAACTCTGAAATGCGTAATGGTCAAGACTAACCCTGGCAAAAGGGGAAGTGAAAAGGTGAATGCTTGGAGAGAAAGATGCCTTTGAACTTTTGTGCTTATGGTGCTGAACTAGCAAGACCAAGAAACACTGTGGCAAAGAGTGTGAGCTGAAGAGAAAGTCGAAGTGGTGCTGCAGAGGTCTATTGTAAAGGCCTCGCACATTAAAAAGTCTTCGACATCAGTAAAAGGTTTGAGCCTGACTGAGGGAGACTGGAAGTTTGATACGTTAGGGGAAGGGAACCCGGCGGGGCGAGACCTATGTGAACTCTTTGTTGAATTGTGAAAAAACTTTTGGAACGCTGGAATAAGGTACTTGGACGTGAAATGCCAAGCGGGCCTCGATCCACGTTTTGAACTGCCTTCATTTGAGAACCTGAGCCAGACTGTGTCATCCTGTCTACGGGGCTGCCTTTCTCTGTGCTGTCCAACGTGGGGAGGTGAGCTGACTCAGCCACTTTGATCCTTTGTTATAACACTGATTTTCCTTCGCATACATATTCCCCATTACACACATTTTGTATAAGAGATAGGGCAGGCATTAAGCTTTTATAGTATAAGCCGTTTTGATTTGACAAAGACTGACTAGGACTGTTTTTTTATTATTTGATGATACTACTCCCATCATAGTGAACCCTAGAGGCCAATTTAATCAAGGTAACACATCATACTATGGATGGGATGGAGAATAACTTCTCAAACTAAGAAATAAGACCTACTCAGGAAGTTGGCAATAACTCTGTTTTATTTGCAATTGTCTAAAACAGGGAGTACAACAGACATCAACGGATGGCTCACAGCATAATCTCAAAGCATTTCATACAAAATCACATTTATATACAAGAAATGTGTCATGCGTGACGACACACTTCATGGCAAACTAAGAATGCCTACGGGAGATTGTGGCTGGACTAAGGGTACTATCCAAGTATACTTTCTATATGGGCCAGGATCATGATTGGGTACCTACAGTCAGATGGACAACTTAAGCCTGCCTCTAATGCAAGTCATCTTCAACACTTAAGTACACAGAATACTATTGGTTCTTAAACTATAAGGCCCTTCATTATACATCCTTCTACAATTGGTTGGCACGCTTGTACCCTTCTGGAACAGTCGATTCTCTAGCAGCATGTAAGTTGGTACCCCAGGTGCTGGTGGGTGAACTTGACCGTGTCTTCCCCCCCAATCAGTCTATCATCTCCCATCACTCATGCCGTCTGCCATTCACCTAGTCTTTGAAAACTAGGTAAATGGCAATGGGAATATAACTCGTCTCTGGGAAAATAATGGAGTGTGAGCACTCGCTATATTCAATTTGGTGCACCAAGCTCTTGATCTATTTTCACCCTCAGCTCATGTGATCAGAGACTGTGAACAGGCCCGTATTATAGCATTTAATTGTCTTTAATAAAGAAACTTGGCACTCATGGTGTTCTCTCTTTGCAGCTTAACAAGGGATCCCTCAGCTTCTCACATATACTACTCTTTGCAGGCTGATAATCAGTTCTTGGCTGCTTGCAGTCTTTGACATCAAGTCAGACAGCCTCTTTGGTCTTGCTTCGAATTCGAGCCTATTCTTTGCTGCGACACACGCATAGCTCTCAATCTGTCTTCCTTCATGGAGACCCGATTACTAAAATTGTATCATTGAATGTTCAGAATTCTATATACATATATGTCAGTGGCACCGCCTGCAGTCTGGATATTACATATAGCCAGCCTTAAGAATACTTCGACTACTTTTGCGTTGCAGCATCTGTACAGTTATGTAACAGTGTCACGACTGTGCCACTGCCACACCATTTGGCACCCATCATGGACTATTTGGGACTTATTCCTCTCCATAATACTCCCTGGGCAATACCTATTCATATTTCTGCCTTAACTTTCCGTTTACAAGACTTTGGAACTTTCATATTTAATTTCACAAACTACATGTCCCACAATGCACCTTGTGGCAGTTCCCATTCCCTGACTATTCCTATGCAGCAGTCTTAGGACTACAATCCCCAGATGCCTTAGAGATCAGTGCAGCTTTCACTTTCCCAGGACCAGAGGGGAAGGAGGCCCAATTACCTTCCGGTGTGCTGCTCCAGCTGCTGCTAATTAGCCTGCTTCAGCACAGGGCAGGTCAGTACTTAAGCAGCTGCCTGCAGGCACAGAGGTCTCTTGCATTGAGCTCGCTTCCAGCCCTTTGTTGCCTTGATCCTTGGATTTTCTGCTATGTCCTGTTGTTTCCAGAACCTGCTCCTGTTCCAGAGCCCTGTGCTTCCTGCCTTGCAGCCCTGCTATTCTGCCTTCACACCCCTGCCTTTTCCCCTGCACCTCTGTGCTTCCTATACTGCAGCCCTGCCCCCCTGCTTGCAGTCCTATGTTCCCTGTCCACAGCCCCTTGCTCTCTAACACTAATTATCTTGTTCCCTACATGTAGTTACTTGTTCTGTGCCCATTGCCCGAGCTATCTGACTTCAGTCTTGCCCTTGTTATCCTACTTCAGAGCTGCAGTTTCCTTGTTATCAGTCTTCAGTTCTGCCCTTGTTATCCCACTTCAGAGCTACAGTTTCCTTGTTATCAGTCTTCAGTTCTGCCCTTGTTATCCCACTTTAGAGCTAAAGTTTCCTTGTTATCAGTCTATAGTTGCCAGTCTCCTTACCCCTGCACTTAGATTCTAATTTTCTTGCTTTTCTTATTTCTTCCAGTTCTCTTTTTTTGGTGAGGTTATTTTTGTTTTCTACAGAAGACAAACTTGTAAGCTATGTCCTGTGCACAGCATTTGCAAAACACGTGTGCATTGTTTTCAAGGCTTGAGATGAACATTTCAATTACCAGAAAGCATTCTGCAACTTTTATTAAAATGGGCAACTGCTTAATGTAAGGAGGAAAAGAACACACGTGGTAAAGTGGCAGATAAAAACGGATTTGGGCTTGCATTTTATGCTCCTTTGTGTGTTTATTTACTTTACAGAAATCAGTGGTCATGGTTATGAAACCTACAGATGTTGAAAATATAGACCTTTGATGTGAGTTTTGATAGGCCAGTGCAATGGATAAAAGGCTGTGTTTCTGTTGAAAATTTAAATATTGGGTCACAGAAAAATTTTACTTTTAAAGTGGCAATTGGGAGGAACCAACCTGAATCAAGCTTCAACTATAGGTTTCAACTCGCAGCTACTATCTTTCAATTCACCACCGCCAGCTGCCTTGCACTATCAAGAGGATAATTACTGGCCAGCAACTAGGTCACTAAGAGGCTGAAATTGCAATTAATCCTAAGGCATCGTTTTTATGGGGTGCATTTGTGTATGGTGGGTTTAAGATTTTTTTTAAAAAACTAATGGGGATTAAGCTTGATTTTAACCAGCGGATCTGTGTTGCCTAATCCGAGAATTCCTTCTCCCAGGCCTCTCTTGACAGAAGAAATCTTGAAACCTGGAAAAATAAAGTGCTGTTTGAAAATCTACCAGCCCCAGGACCGGTTGACCATAAAAAGTGATAATTAAAATTCAAAAGACTGTATCACTGCCAGGTCTATGTGTCATAAATACTTTACTTCTAGCCCTGAACTAACAACTACAGAACTAAAGACACCAGATACTCTGTTATTGACTGGAATATGTATAAAGGAAAAGAAATGTCTTTTAAAAGTTACATAGGGACTTACTATTTCGTTTCTAATGTGACTTTTATATATGGAAATTAGGCAAATTTGTATTTTGAGGCAGAGAAATAGCACCTACAGGTGAATTATATATCTAAGCGTTCGTGGGGTTGAGCACATCCCTTTGAGATGGGAAAATAATTTGAATATAAATAAAGAATTTAATTAAATGGAAAATTCTATAATTCAGTACCCATTCATGCTATTATGGTGAAAATTGCACTGTTTGTTTCGTGCCTGAGAGAGAAACCTTGGAAGCCTATTAGTAAAGTATATGCCACATGGATCCCTGATCTTAAGCCGAGCACGGCTCTGCAGAGAACACTCTGGTTTCAGAATCGCCATTTGGACTTAGCATTGCAGATCATATTGATGATTAAAACCCAAGAGGGAGATGCTGTGCATTTAGTATTATTTTGGATTTATAACGTGATAGATTAATGTGAAGCACACACATTGATTTGCCAGGGGAGCGTATTGGTTGACTATCTTTACCCTGGAACCTATGTTGGATTGTTTCAATGCTTTGAAAAAGGCAAAATGGCCCAAACTTGTGGCCATTTAGTTGGCGGTATTGTTCATTTACGTTGGTGGCATTATTCATTTTCGTTATGCAGTGCTATCATTCAATGGCAATGTTTTTTAGATGATTTCAGTCACTTTACTAACACATGCACTTACTTTTTGTGTATCCTTTGTGTATAGAAGGACTGCTTGTAACAGTAAAACGTGGCTTGAATAACCACAATAATTGCTCAATTAGTATAACTTTATTTGACCAGAGCGCCCACACTGGGGACTGTACTTTTTCCTGTTAGTAAAGTGGTCATATGTGTGGAAATTGCTATTTCAGGATGAGCAAATGATGAAAGCAAGAAATCCCAGAGATGCCTTCACATTAAATGGGAGGGAAACTGGGTTTAGAATGCACTCCCGTCAGACTGCACGCTTCCTTAATATGCCCAATGAGTGCAGAGAGGTATGGCTACTGAGATGTGCCTTTTGGAACACTGGTCAATCACACACATTGACCAATTAGGCGGGGAAAAGTATACACACCTCAAAAAGGTGGGGTTACTTTTACTCTTATATGAAGGATTCAACACACACTTACTCAGGACAGACATTGACTGACTGATTCACTCACTCACTGATGGAGAGGAAGAATTGATAACAACAAGAAAAAGAAAAAGATTGCTCTCCTTTTGGACCCATTTTGGATTATCACCCGTGCCCTGAAAGTGAGGCCTAGCAGGAGTTAAAGTCGCAGGTCTTCTTCAGTGGATGAAACAGCAGACGGGCTGTGGAGAAAAGTGGATCCCATCTTGCTGACTGATGTCCACCTGTTCCCAGAGGGGGAGAATTTAACCAGTCCTTAAGAGGGTGCTCACCTGTCTATGATAGAACCAAAAGAAATTCATATGCAAGTATGGTCCAAAGGGGAAATAATCCTGAGGTTAGTGATACTATAAAGGGAATTAGATTAAATCCTGGCCCTGTGATTTGTCAGTACTGGGGGGTGGGAATATATAAATTGATTTTGTGTCAAGAGAAGTTAGGGAACATTTAAGAAGGGTATGAGCTTCTAGAAAATATATATTTTATAGACTAGGTCCCATGGTGTGTCTACAGTGAGATCCCCTCACTCTTTCTCTGTGTAATGACGTCTAACGCAGAAGAATTCTCAGGGAGTTAAAGGGACATCTCACTCTGTGCATACCTTAAAAAAGAATGTCATTGAAGTAATTCCTGGGTCTACCATCCAGCAGAATATTGTTTTTAAAGCTAAATTGTTCCAGATGAGAGGGTGATTATTCACTACCCATTCTCTCACTGTTTAAGGGCCCCATTGAAAGTGTGAAAGCTACACAAATAGAATGTACCCTACATACTTGTTGAACCTACATTTTCTTTTCTACAAGCCGCTTATATACACAAAGGTTTATTAGTTTGTATCAATTGAGTATTTGGAATGCTGCTTAAATTCTGACATGTCTATTGAGTAAATAGGCTGGAATCTATTTTGAATAAAGGGGAAGAAGCGAGAATTGGATAGGCAGGGCTGCTTTGAGTTAATTTGCTTTTTAACAAATGAAAGATTCCTCTTGAACGGTTGTGCATTCTTTCCATGGTGCATGCACACAAGGTGAATTGAATGTGTAGATAGCTATGGTGATGTGTGTGTTATAAAAGTCTCTATTTCGAATTGATTGTGTCCTCCCACGTATTCCTCATCTTATGATAACTCGTTGTCCCCAGCTTCGCTGCTTCGGAAAAAAGAATTCTCTCGTCGGAAGGCAGGCACTGTGCTCGAGGTTGTGGCGTCGATTGTCCCTCGACGGACTCTGTACTCTGTCGACGTCACCGATGGTATAAATAGCTCGAGCCGCGCCCGTTGCTTCAGTTCCGTTTTTCCGATCGCTTTGCTATCGAGAACGGCGCGCTTCAAATTTTCTGTGAAGAAAATGTCGTCATCTTCAACTCCTTCGACACCCAAGACTGGGTTCAAGAAGTGTGTAGAGTGTGGATTAAAAATGTCGATCACGGATCCCCACCGGGTTTGTTTCTGGTGTCTCGGTTCCAGTCACCGAACTGACGACTGCGGTTCCTGCCAATCCATGACCGAGAAAGCTCTTCGTGAGAGGAGAGGTAAACTGTCAGTGGGGAGGGAAGCCTCTAAGAAGGCTACGTCTAAAAAACATAAGAAAGCGACTGATTCGAAGGAATCGGATCGCCATAGGCACTCCAAGAGATCTCGATCTAGGAGTGGATCGAGACACTCTTCATCATCATCTAAAAAAATGAAGAGGAGACATAGATCTCCCTCATCATCTTCTTCTTCAGAGTCGACCAAAGAAATTCGATGTCCGACAAAATCGGATTCTGCCAGTAAATGGGAAGAATTCCATAAAAAGATGATGGAGGTTTTCGAGAACGCGGCCCGACCCCCTCGAAAGAACCTCGAAAAAGCATTACCCCTAAGGTCGCTCCATTGGACGACAAAGGGAAGTCCAAGACTACCATGGTAAAGACCAGTAGTGTTGAGGATACTAAAAAAAACTCGAGTCAACGCCAAGCCGTCGAAGACTCTTCGAGAGTCTAGCACTTCTCCGGTGCCATACAAAAAACACAAGTCGTCGAAGGTTTCAACGACTTCGACGCCATCAACCATTTCAGCACCAAAACCAAAAACATCCTCGACGCCCGTGTCGAAGTCATCTTCGAAGTCATCGAAGATTCCTTTGACAACTTTGAAGGATTTATCAATCCCTTCGACGCGTATGGTAGAAGAAGAAAGGAGATTCACTCCTTTGCCCAGGTCAGACGTTTTTAAGTCCATGTCCTCAATTTATGAGGAATCTGACTCAGAAGAAGACGAGGTTACTCCTTTTGGAGTTTCTTATGGCACAAAGCAAGTTCCTGAGGAACTTATTGATCAGGAATCTGGAATGAGAGATACTCTACATTCTGCCAGTGGAATTGACACCTCCCCAGAATTAGAGTTTGCCAGACCTGATCCTGCAGAGCATGCAGATTGCTGGGTGCAGGGGTCTTGTGACCAGAGTAATAGAATATATGGGTTGGTGTAACACTTCACCCGTTTTTGAACAGGCTGACATGACGGATATAATTGTCAGAGGGCCTCAAAAAGTTCCAGTTCTCCCCTTTCACAGGGCCCTTCAAAGGACGGTGGAGAAAAACTGGGATAAACCAGAGAGTATTGCTGCTGCAGATAGCACTTTTCCAAAAAAATATAGACCAGCTGGAATGGATCCTGAATACTTAAATAAGCATCCGACTCCAGAAAGTCTAGTCATTCAGGCAGAATCTACATCAAAACAAACTGCATATCCCACTATTCCTCCAGATAGAGAGGATAAAAAAGTTGACGCATTGGCAAGTAAAGTTTTCACGTTAGGCAGTATGGCCCTTAAATCGACAAATGTCACCTGTACCCTGGCCAGGTTTACCCATACCCTGTGGGACTGTATTTCGGCAGCGGCTTATCAAATTCCAGAAGGCGAGGCAAGGGAAGGCTTCCTGAATATAGTCAAAGACGGGAAGGAGGCAATGGGGGAATGTCTCCAGTCTGGACTGGATACTGCTGATAGTATCAGCAGGTCCATGGCTGCAAGCGTTGTGCTACGCAGATTTGCGTGGGTGAGGAAGTCGGGGTTTGCACAGATGTGCAAGCCAGACGCCTTAACATGCCCTTTGATGGCTCGAGGCTGTTTGGCAGCAAGGCTGATGAAAGCCTAGAAAAACGTCAGGCCTCGAAAGCGGCAGCTAAATCGCTTAGCGCCTCTATGCGCCAGCCTCTAAAACTCTATTCCGGCTCATCTTCCTGGAGGGGTCGTTCTTTTCGATACTACTCCTCTTTTGGTAGAGGAAGAGGACAGGCTTCTCAAAGGGGCAAAAGAAACTTCCCTCGTGGAGCTCGAGGAAGAGGTGCAAAATCAGCCTCAGGAGCGGCATCTGTACCCTCAGCCACTCCTGCAGCCGCCTCCAAATCCCTCTGAGACCTTGTTGCACAAAACACCAGTGGGAGGCAGGATCTCTCAGCATCTGAAGGAATGGCGGGGCATTACCTCAGATGCTTGGGCACTGGAAACAATAGCCCAAGGTTACTGTCTCCCCTTTCTAAAAAGGCCTCAGAATCATCCACCGGGAGCCAACTCCATCAAAATTCAAGATCTGCTCCTGTTGCAGGAAATTTTAACCCTGCTAGAGAAAGGTGCCATAGAATTGGTACCTGTAGCGGAGAGGAACAGGGGTTGGTACTCCCCATAATTTCTCATTCCAAAAAAGGACGGAGGACTGAGACCCATCTTGGGCTTGAGAAACTTGAACAAGTTCGTCAGGAAGGAAAAGTTCAAGATGGTGACTCTTTCTCAGATCCTTCAGCCTCTCCAACTCCAAGATTGGTTGGTATCATTGGACCTTCAGGATGCTTACTTTCATGTGCCAATCCATCCAAAGCACAGAAAGAACCTGAGGTTCGCGATTGGCAATTCTCATTATCAGTTTCGAGTTCTGCCATTCGGGTTGACCTCCGCCCCGAGGGTTTTCACCAAACTGTTGGCGGTTGTGGCAGCGAGTCACAGGAGAGGAGGTATTCACACATATGCCTACCTGGATGACTGGTTGATCAGAGCAAGTTCTCCAGAACAAGCTCAGGAACATCTTTCGATCACCTGCCACTTCCTCCACAAATTGGGCTTCTCCCTCAATTTCAAGAAGTCCCACATGATACCATCCCAGAAGCTCCAGTTTATCGGAGCAGTCTTGGACACTTCCTCGGGAAAAGCCTCGCCTCCCGAAGTGAGAGCTCTCCACATCCACCAGATGGTAAAAAAATTCCAGAATGCCCAACGTCTACCGGCCTTCGATTTTCTCAGGTTGCTCGCCCTCATGGCATCCTGCATTTCCCTAGTACCAGAGGCCAGGTTGAGAATGAGAGCCCTTCAATGGGCACTCAGAACTCAGTGGTCCCAGTTCTCAGGGAATATGTCGGATCTTCTGCATGTTCCGAGCGCAGTTGCTTAGGATCTTCTATGGTGGGCTTGCAACGACAACATTCTCAAGGGAGAGTCTTTTTGGCAACCATGGCCGGACATAACAGTAGTGACGGATGCCTCACTCCCAAGGTGGGGAGCACACACCAACGATCTGACAATCCGCGGTTGTTGGTCTCCATCGGAGTCCAAACTACACATCAACCTTTTGGAGCTGAGGGCAATCAGACTAGCGCTGAAGGCCTTTCTGCCCTCTGTACAGGGAAAGAATGTCCTGATAATGACGGACAACACGGTGGCCATGTACTACCTCAACAAAAGAGGAGGAGTAGGGTCACTACCACTGTGCAGAGAGTCGATGCAGCTATGGTTCTTGGTAATACGAGAAGGAATCTCTCTATCGGCAATTCACCTAGCCGGAGAGAAGAACGCGGTGGCAGACACTCTGAGCAGGCAGAGCACGGTCTCTCACGAGTGGGAGCTGGCTCAGGAAGTCCTTCTGGAGATCTTCGCCCTTTGGGGAACCCCTCAAGCGGATCTGTTCGCCACCGCAATCAACCGGAAGGGCGATCAGTACTGCTCAAGGGAATTTCCTCAAAGAGGAGCTCTGGGAGACGCATTCGTAGTGGAGTGGAAGTTTCCACTGCTGTACGCGTTTCCCCCAGTCCCCGTGGTTCCTCAAGTAATCAGGAGGTTGAGAAAGTTCAGGAAAACCATGATCCTAATTGGCCCGGATTGGGCCAGGAGGACGTGGGACCCGGACCTTCTAGACATGTCCATCTGCCCTCCAATACGTCTTCCGCAAAGAGAGGATCTTCTCTCGCAAGAGGAAGGTCGGGTTCTCCATCCAGAGGTCAAGACTCTCAACCTTCACCATGGTTTCTGAGAGGTTGCGATACAAGGATTGGCCAGCAACAAAATCTTTGTATCGATGTTGCTGGAACAGGTTTAGTAACTGGTGCAAAGATAAGGATGTGGACCCTTTTCAATGTGGCACTCGAGTAGTGCTCTCTTTTCTATTACATCTAGCCGATCTGGGGCTCCAGATAGGAACAATCAAAGGATACCTTGCTGCACTGTCCATTTTCAAGCACACCTCGGAAGAGTTTTCATATTTCAAAATACCACTAATAATTAAATTCTTAAAAGGACTTACTAACGTATACCCTCCATCACCTTTTCATGTCCCAACTTGGGACCTAAATTTGGTATTAAAATTCTTGACTTGCATACCTTTTGAGCCTCTGCACTCATGTCCATTGAGGCTTTTAGCACTAAAAACTGTCCTTCTTGTGGCCCTATCATCAGCCCACAGGGTTAGTGAACTTCAGGCTCTCTCATGCAAACCACCATATACTATTTTTTATAAGGATAAGTTAGTCCTTAGAGTTAAACCTTCATTCTTACCAAAGGTAGTTTCGGACTTCCATTTGTCACAAAAAATAGTACTACCAACTTTTTATCCTCCTCCTCATTTTGGCAAGGAAGAGGAGAGACTGTACAGACTAGATCCCAAGAGGGCTCTTAATTTTTACATCTCAAGGATGACTATATTGAGACAAGAGGACCAACTATTCGTGGGTTATACTGGTCATAAACTAGGCTTATCTGTAACACAACAGACCATATCCCGCTGGATCATCTTAGCCATAATTGAATGCTACAGATTAGCGGGAAAAGACCCACCAGATGGGCTTCGTGCCCATTCTACAAGGGGAATGGCTACTTCTGCGTCTGTAAAGAGGGGAGTCCCGGCAGCAGATATTTGTGCAGCTGCAACTTGGAAAACAATGCATACTTTTGTCAAGCATTAGTGCTTGGATACTGCCTCCTCCAATGAGGTATTATTTACCAAGGCAGTTCTGCATTCTGTCCACGAAAACTGAAAATAGTACTCCTGCCTCCAAAATTGCCACTGCTATGGGAGTCTATCATAAGATGAGGAATACGTGGGAGGACACAATCCATTCGAAGAACAAGTTACTTACCAACTGTAACATTCTTTCGACTGGATGTTCCTCCCACGTATTCCTCATTGACCCTCCCATCCTACCCCACAGTACAGTTTACGTTTTCTTACACTTTCCTCTCACTCAGAATGTATCTGTCATGGGGCACGCCTGGGTGTTCCTCCTATATGTTTCATCGAAAAAACAGAACTGAAGCAAATGGCACGGCTTGAGCTATTTTTACCATCGGTGACGTCGACAGAGTACGGAGTCCGACGAGGGACAATCGACGCCACGACCTCAAGCACAGCGCCCTCTCCTGAGAGAATTTTTTTTTCTGAAGCAGTGAAGCTAGGGACAACGAGTTATCATAAGATGAGGAATACGTGGGAGGAACATCCAGTCAAAAGAACGTTACAGTTGGTAAGTAACTTGTTCTTCTATAACTGTAGCATTAACAATTTAGTTGACTAGTACGTTGATTATTTTTCATCCTTGCATTAGCATCCATGGGTGTGTGATTTGTTTATCTTTAAATTGATTCAATTTTTTCTATTTTGTTAATAAATATACCTGCTGTGCAACCCTGTGTGTTTCTTATCCCAAAAGGGAAGGGAAGCTGTAAGGAATTAATATTATTAAATTGGGGGTCCCAGATTCATGGAAAAAACCTTTATATTTTGCGTGCCTGGTTTGGTGTGGGTGTAAAGTTCACCTAAATCAGATGTTGACCAATGTTGATGTGCATTATTGAGGCACTGTAACTGTAGGAGGGGGACATTACCGGTCAGGTAATGTCCCCGGGGCCATAGTTAGAAGCCTAAGTCAAGCCCGTTGTACCGGGGTACTAATAGGTATCTTTCTTGAGTTGAGAAACGGCACTGAAAGCGTTTCTCGACTCGAGAAAAAAAAATGGCTGCCAGGAATCAGGGAGAAGGGACTAAGTGTAGTCCCTTCTCCCTTTCCATGGAAACATTGGTGGGGACTGGTGCGAGAAGCACTCCACGACATTAGAGGGATTACCTTGTGGTAAGGAAGGCTTGTGAACTCATCAATCAGTGTGCAGATGTCATTCTGAATATGCTGCACTGGGTACTAATTAATAGTAATCTAGACCAGCTGCAACTCTGGTCCAGGCAATTTGTGATGACCTTTAGCTTCATCTGACCCTGCTCTGGTGTTTACAAGTCTAAATGGGCAAATTAAGTGGCAAATTGAGCATAGTTAGTGGCAAATGTACAGTACAATTGACCATAAATTGGAGCATTTAAAACAAATGCTACAGGTGAATTTTATGGTTCTTCCCAAAGGAATTTTCCATTTTGTTTGTGGGAAATGGTGGATTTTTAAGAATACAAGACCAGTGACACTGGCCAAAACATGGCAGTATTTAAATATCTCTTAATTTGGGGTCTTGCTGGTTTCACCCCTAGGAATTCATTTGGAATGTAATAGAAAATAGTGTGTTTTAAAGCACAGTGTATCTGTTAGATTTGGCAAAAAGTGGTAAGGCATAAAAGAAAACATTACTAATAGATCGGAGGGCTCTTCCTCTGAGCAATCTTTTGGGGAATGTAGTGAGAAATTGTGAATTGTTAAGCACATATGGCCAATTCCATTGGTCACAACTTGGTGCTTTGAAGATATATTTACAGATTATTATTTGGGGGTTTACTTTGCTATTTGGCAGAACTTATGGCCCTGTTAATTACAAATTATTAACTGTAACTTCACTGAATTTGAAACAGGAGTTCTGCAAATTACTTTATGGTTGACAATTTAGTATGCATTTGCCTTATTTGCCCATTACCCACATGGCAGATGACAAACTATCAGACAATGACAATGTTCCCACCAGGATACTACAAGTGTGTAACATTTCTGACAGTTATGCAGGGTGGCATGAAACACAAACATCATAATTACAGTAACCGTGATATGCTGTACTTTTGGGCATCAGGTCCCGAGGTTACCCCCTATGGCCCGTGATGCCACGACCTGGGTGGGTTACCGGCTGTCCAGGTTCCCCCAAAAGTTGTTCTTGTTTTTTCCTGGCTGAATTGTCTGTTCCCATTAGTTTGGGCTAGTCCTTTGACCGTGCCTGGTACTGGCCCCTGTAAGGGTTTTGTCATTACCTGGTCTTATCCTTAACGGGGAAAAAGAAGGTATTTGGTTATTTATAACACGCTTAATACCCAGAGGTTTCTAAGTGCGAAACCCAGGGATCGAACCTGTGTTGCTCAGTGTCGTCTTGCTTACAAGATGAGCACGTTCCCCCAGAGCTATCTTTTTGTGTGGTAATGCTGCAAAAGACGTTCTCCCGCTATTTGCCCGCACATTGCTGGCTTGTAGTTGTTGGCCTCTTATTTCCCCTTGTACGGATGTCTAAGTTTGTTTCTTTTTAGTAAAACAATCAAAACCTGGTTGTTTAAGAAAATTAGACCTTGGCTACCCCTTGGGTGGGATGGTTCCTGCTCTGACCGCTCGTGGTCTTAACTGGTTCTAGGCCCCCATCTGTTTCATCTACTTGCCGCAGTACTTGCGTCTAGGCCTGCTCGGAGGGGCCTTCTGGCCCCTCTGCTGTTTTTTGCTTTATTACTTCATTCCCGCCTTGTGCTAGTGTTTGCGCCTGTTCCTGGGGAGCCCCCGTGCTACCCCAGCTTTCCAGTGTTGCTCGTATTTCTGAACCGTTTCGGTTACTCTATTAGCTGCTTTCTGGCCCTTTGCAGCGTTGGCCTGTTTGTCTGTGCTGTGTGGTGTTTTTTCACCAGGGGTGGATTGTGAAGAAACATTGGGGAGCCCTGGGAGTAATTGTTCACATTGGGCCCTGGAACATATTTCCAGCAAACCAATAAACCTTTTTCTTATATGATTGAAGTACCTCCCCGCTGTGACCCGAGGTGCGGTAACCTGTTGTGGAACTTCCTGGGTTTCCTATGGGATGGCCCACCCCCGTTTTTCTCTTGTTTGTTAAAAAATTGTTTTGTACCTGCATTCAGGTTCAGTGCTACGTTGTAGCTCCCTGGCCCCCAGCCCTCGGGCATTTTGGCCTGTTATATTGGGCTGTGTGGTGCTTTTCCCTACTGCTTACTCATTTTGTTGAACCTGTTTTCAGGCTCCGTGCTACTAGTAGCACTGTGGCCCCGGCCCTCGGGCGTTGGCCTGTTGTGCTGTGTGGTGTTTATTCCCCACTGCTTATTAATTTGCCTAACCCGTTTTCCGATTTCGAGCTACTTGTAGCTTTCTGGCTCCCGCCCTCGGTTGTTAGCCTTTTGTTTGCTTTATTTCTTGCTCATATTTACTTCCGAGTATAATTGCTTCCTTGTGGGCTGTGTCGCCCTATTCACTAGTATCCTGATGTACTATCTGCCCGACTTGTGATTTTTCACAAGTGCTGTGGCCTCTCCTGTTTAAAAATGTACACCTTATTCTTTTATATGTTCCGAGCCCCTTTTGTATTCCCCCTCTTTTCTGTTCTGTACAGTTTGGGAGGGTGGCGACTATGTTTTAGGGATATGTCGCCTTTTCTGTTTACCTTGGCTGCCCTTTGTGACAAGCCTGGGTTTTCACTGCGTCCCTAGTCTGTTTGTTTGTCTGCTTTCTTGTGTGATGCTGCTTCTTACCCCGTCTCAGTTGGATAGGCTTGTATCTGTGACTCTGTTTCGATCACTTGCCAGGCAAACGTGCTTCTGTGTTTCCCTTGGATGGCTCGAAACTGTTCCGCCCTTGCTGCGGTCTGTCACCTCTGGCCGCTGGAACAAACTGGTCATCAACATGTATACTACCTGTATGTTTGCGGGAAAAAAATCCAACCGTCTGGAACGTTTCTCGTTTGTTGGCTCCCTAGTTTTGGGGTTGTTATAATCTTTCGGCTCACCTTTGGTATGTGTGCTGTCGGTGTGAGCACTTTGGACAACTGCTGGATCTTGGTCCTGCTACACTTTAAATTGTATCCCTTGGCTCTCTGAGTGCTGGATTTTTATTAACCCTGGAGTGTGGCACTGATTTGTCGCTTTTTGGAGAGGTGAAAGGCTGAGTTTTTGGCCCTGCTGGGGTTTGAAAGTGCATTGGCATGTTCTGGGCCGATGTTAGGAAGGAGTGCTCTGCTTGTTGTGCTAAAAAAGGGGGTCCCGGCTCTGCATTTCTGCACGTGTTTACGATATAAGACGGATAATTCTTTTGGTTTTTAAAGGCTGTGGGCTGTGCTTGGTACTGGCCGGATTGGACACTGGAACCACAGTCTCTGAGCGGATGTGAAAATACAAACACTGCTTGCTATGCTACCTGACTGTTAGGTTGTCTGTCCTGTTTTAGCTGTTTGTTTCAGATCTTTAAACAGTTTTTTAGGGCTGGCTTGATTTTTATCTGCCTGAGCGTGTGTTTCTTTGGGGCTGGCTTGATTTTTATCTGCCTGAGCGTGTGTTTCTTTGGGACCCTGACTGGCTATGGGACCGTAAGTAGGTTTGAGAAAAAGTGTCTCTTCTGGTGCCCCCTGCAAGCTTTCTCTTACTTACTATGCAGTGGTGTTTCTTTGGTGCTGTCTCCCCTTCTTCGTATGGCTCCTTATGGCTAGCACCCGATTTCCTCTGCATTGTCGTTGCCCCATTCCGTGCCTGAAGTCTGATTCTGTTGCACTACTTCAACCTCAATAGTGTTGTTGAAACTGGTGTCCCCTCGAGTATGGGTTTTCCTGAGTAGAGAGGTACTGTTTTGAGCCCCGTTTCAGGGTTCTGTTTATTCTGCGTACACAGAAATATTTGGCAAGCTCTGTTTGGATAGCTGCTTGGAGTTGGAGAGTTCTCCTTTTCATGGCCTTCTGTTTCTAGCTGGTGCTGATTGGCATTTGCTTGTGTGTTGGCTCTGCCGGGTTTAAAAAACGGCATCAGCCGGTTCTGTCCGGATGTACAAAACTTGGGTGCTTAAATGCCAGCTGAGCTGACTGTTTGGTGTTCTTATAACGTGCCGTGTGACCGCCAAGACATTCTCCTTTTTTCTTGGGTTCCCCTTAGTTCATCCCAAGCGAAGGCTTGTGCCTGGTCTGATCTATTTGTGATGTTTATACTGTTACTTGAGTGCTGCCTGCAAAGTTTGTGGTAATTGGGCTTGTTGTGCGCTGTCCAGGGTGTACCCCTGTTTGTTGGGTGGCATGTTCTATGTCTTGCTGTGCCCTGTGTCAGGGTACTGGTTTGTAGCTATAAAACCTGTCTCATGGGCATGGTTAACCAATTTTTGTTGAGCTTGTGAAAGCAATAGTTGACTCATGTGTGACTTGTCCTGGTTTAATTAAACATTGATTTGTACTCAATCTGCCAATTTTGCTTTCACATGTCTGAGAGGTGGCTTGACCTGCATACTGTTACTGGTAGACCCCTGCTCTACTTGTTGAATTATTGTAAAGGAATGTTGACCACCATGACATTAGATTGCTGAGGTGTGTTATGTTTCGTTTGTTTTGGCATTTATATAGCGCTACAAAACTTCAGGCATCTGAGCTCTGCTTGTTACCCATGGTGTGTGGTACTCATTTATCAACCTTGGAAGGATGAAAAGGTGGAGTTTGGCCCTGCCGGGATTCGAACCTGCGTTGGCAGGCACTGCGCAGATGTCAGAACGAGCCCTTTACTCGCTGTGCTATCTGACCAGGGTTTTTGAAAACTGTCTTTATCACCCGTGTCAGGTAACTGATATGCAGTGCCCCGTATAAGGTTACTTTTGGAAGCTACAGTCGGTTAACATGTTCTGCTGTTATGGATTGCTGCACGTGATTAGAAATTCATCCTGTGTTTGTATTCTTGGGGGGCTGGTTGATTGTTTCCCTTTATTCTCTAATAGCTTCTTACATTGGTAAGGTTGATTTTCTGCCACCTAGCCGTGATGTTTAGTTGTTCGCGTTTCAAACTGGAGAAGCTAAACGCCTACTTATGGAATAAATACCAATTTTCCGTTTGCGCATTTCCACCGTATATGCTGCATTTCACCATTTTGTTGTTTTTACTGTGGCACATAACCACAGAAATGATGTTATTTACCGCCATTGTATCACAGCGCTTTTACATGCAGACACGTCTTATTCCCCCGCTTCATGTCGGCTTGCTCTCAATTTCCTAGGCTTTTACTAGTTTCTCGCAAATATGTCTATCCAAAATGTTATTTTAGCAGCGTATTCAATCTGTCTTTTACAGTAGCAGGGTCTTTGCTCCCTGCTTCGTGTCGACTTGCCTCCCACTTGCGATTTCTTTTAAAAAGTCTCCCGAGAGAGGAGCGTCCTGCAGTGCAAACCGACGGGCTCCCGCGCCCTACGAAGGAGGGCCCCTCGGCGGGGGACCCCCCTTAGTGACGACTGCCTCAAAAGGCACGGTGGCGTCGAGGGGTCGGGGGGGGGGTGCGAGGGGGGGTTGGGCGCCGGCCATTACTCCACCCGGGTGAGGGGGTGGAGGGGTGGGGTGACGTCATCACCCGCGCGCCCGTTGGGGGTTTAAATACACCCGCTCGGAGACGCGGGGTCTCTCTCTGCCTGGCTGCCCTCCTATGTTGCTGCGCTGCAAGCCTGCGGAGATTCCAGTGTTCGTGCGGCCGGAGAATCCTTGTTCCGGAAGACGGTTCGTGCTAGCTGTTGGGAAGCGCATTCGAATTCTGGTAAGGGTCGACTCGGGAATGGTTTACTGCGGGCGGCAGCGTGCTTGGGATAAGGGTGACGCGTTTAAGTAAGGGGTTTACGATGCGACGGGCTAAGTCTGTAGTAACCCAGTCACCGCACATCAATGGTCTTAAATGCGCCGGTTTTGAGGGGTGGCGGAGCAGCTAAGGGGCCAGATTATGTATGGGAAATGGTAGTTACACTGCTCGAAGCAGAGTGGTTAATGAAGGGGTCGGGGGTTGTCGATTTGGGCCACGGCACCGAGACGGCAGCGGGTAAGGGGGACAACTTGGCGCGCTTACGGGACATAAAGGGGGTCAGGCGTTGGGGTAGTTTGGACAGTTCTATCACTCTGTTACGGCCAGGTACGATTTTAGGTAATAATCGGCAGTTTTAATGCTTGTGGGGTATTCCAATGCGAATTTCTATGTGGCAGATACGGCGGCAAGGCTGCATTTTCTTTTCCGATTGGGTTCGAGCTGCATGGTCGGACGCCCTTGGAAGGCTAATTTTAAAGGACACTTTCGTTGGCTATTTTAATCGGTTGGTTTATGGGGATTATGGATGCGGGGCCGCGCGGTGGTTTGGAATTGAGTTATTGTCATGGCGCTCCACGTTGGGGCCAAAGGAGGGGGGGGTTCAGGGCCAAGGTCAAGGTGACCGGCTTTTCCGTGGTGGCCGTGAGGGCCAGCTACGAGAGTAGTGGGCAGGTAATGCGTTGGGGGAATGGTGGAGCTTCTGTCTACAGTACAAGAGGCGGTGGGTTCATGGGAGCTATCAGCATATTAGAATGTTCCGATACGACTGCCCTTTATTCTTTCGTGAATAATATGGTTTACGGGTGCCTTTTGGTGAACAATGTGACGGCAACCGGCTCTCGTGGGGAATGGTCGTTAATGTATAAAACTCTGGCATGACCGCCGTGCCACGCGCTTGTTTGTTTTAAAATGCAATGCGCGTTGAAATTTTCTTGCAGCTGTTGTAGGGGCTCATTGTTGTGGCCCGAAAGCTAAGACGCTGGGATTTTGCCTTTGGCCGAGCTGGTCAAGTGGCACAGCGAATAGAGCACTCGCATCCACAGTCAGGCAGAACCTGCTAGCACAGGTTCGAATCCCGGCTGATAAAGTATTTTATTTTGGTCGATAAAGAAAGATGCTTTGTTGGCGAATCCCACCGCCCCCACCCCCCCCCCCCCCACCCCCCCGCGCGAACACCGTTATATTTATTGAATGTATGTATTGATGGCCGCCGCGCCATGCGTTTGTTTTGTATTACGATGCAGTGTTCATTTGAAGCATCTTGCAGCCGCGTAGGGCTTCTATCTTGCGATAAGGTGGGTGTGGCCCGAGAGCCAAGGCGCGGGTAAGTTTGCCTCGAGCCAAGCTGGCCAGGTGGCACAGCGAATAGAGCACTCGCATCCACAGTCAGGCAGAACCTGCTAGCGCAAGTTCGAATCCCGGCGGGGCCAAAAATAAATATTTTAGGCGGGTCGATAAAGAAAGGTGCATTGTTGGCGAATCCCCCAGGGCGCGAAGACCTGTTATATTTATGGAGTATGTATTGATGGCCGCCGCGCCATGCGTTTGTTGGTTTGTATTACGTGGCAGTATTCATTTGAAGCATCTTGCAGCCGCGTAGGGCCGCTATCTTGCGAGAATGTGGGTGTGGCCCGAGAGCCAAGGCACGGGAAAGTTTAGCTCGAGCCAAGTTGGCCAGGTGGCACAGCGAATAGCGCACTCTCATCTACAGTCAGGCAGATTTCTTTCAAGGTTAATGCAGAAAAATGCATTGCGGGCGGGATTCCCCGAGCGCAAAAAAAAAAAAAAAAAAAAAACGTTTATGTATATGGGGTGTGTCGGCATAGCCTCAGCGCCATGCGTTTGTTTTGGTGATGAGGCAAGGTTCAGGAGAAATGGCTTAAAGCCTGGGGGTGGGTCATCATGGCCGCCGCGCCATGCGTTTGTTCGTTTATTCCCCCCAGCGCGGACACCGTCTAGGTATATGGGGTGTGTCGGCATTGCCGCCGCTACATGCGTTTGTCGTGTTTATAAGGCAATGTTCGCTTGAAGTGGCTACAGCATAAAGGTCATATGTGGCCCACTTTGTCATGATTTGGGGGGGGGGTACGCTGGGGGATCTCCAGAAAGGGGTTGGTGGGATAGCGCAAGGGATACGAGGTTCGGAGGCCAAAAGCCAAGTAGTTAACAACTGTGCAAATGCATCTCGGGAAGGTAGGAGGAAAAGGGTGTGGATAATTTACATGGCCATTGTTGGGACACGAGATGAAGAGGTGGAGTAAGGGCGACAAAGCGGTTGCAATGCCTCTTGGCAATAACGGCACGGGTGACGGGGAATTTTTCCTTCCGGGTGGGCGCCATAGAAGGCATTTGGTTGTAGTGTAACTTCGGCACCTGGTAGGGGCTGGCAGTGAGGCCTGGACAAAAGGGCTGTTAGCACCTTTTCGCCCGCACAAGGGACACCGCACGCGCATGCCCCGTCCACAGGGAGATGAAAGGCATGCCGCCAGGACATGCTAATGGGGGGATGTCTACTCAAGAAGGGAGGTGGGTGGGCAGTGCAGTGCTGGCCCCCTAAACCTAAAACCTAGAGACCAAATCGGCCTGGCCTCGGGCTCAGTGGAAGCTGGAGCACACTAGCAGGACGTGGAGACACTCCGCGGCGTCCAGTGCACGACCCCCCCCTTCCCCTTGCCCCGGGAGGGACATCAGAGAGAATTATTGTGATTTTGGAAGTTGGGCCTCGCGGTGGCATGGAATGGAGTTATGGTCAGGGCGCTCTGCGGTAGGGATGAAGGAGGGGGGTCAGGGGTTAGGCCAAGGTGATGGTGTACTTGGGAAATGTACAGAATGTATGCGGTCATGGCGAAGTGGCTTGGGCAATGTATAGTAATGTAGGGAGAGGTTTGAAATTTTGTTTATTTTAGGATAGAGAATGCGTCGGGCCTTTTGGAAAGGGGGGGCAGCCTCCCGTGTAGGAAGGGATGGTTTGAAAATGCAGAACGGCACGGGCCTAGACTGTTGGACGGGCAATTGTGGTAGGGCTTTGGGGGTTGATGCCATTGTGGTGGGCATCGTTTTCGGTTTGTATTTTAAAATATATGTATATAGTCACTAAAAAAAAAAAAAAAAAAAAAAAAAAAAAATCAATTAGAGTGCACGAGTTGGGCAGATTTGGCGCTGCGGAGCCCTTGACATTCACTGGGTGTGGGAGGTCGTGACCGGTTAAAATCGGCGCATTGATGTCCCCCATAATGCCATTTTGTATGACATTGTGACATTGTGAATCGCTTCTTTTATAATATGTATGCGTTGTTGGGCTTTTCAATGGGGATGCGCCGAGTGGGGGCTGGTCATGGCTTCCCACATGCTCCGAGTTTCGGGGGTTTTGTTGCGTTGAATCTGCGCAATTTAACTGCATCTTGACTGAGGGTTTTCTTTCAGTGAATTACAAGGGTTTTGTTTTGCCATTATTGTTTTTACGGGAAATTCCATAACTACTGGCATAGCCAGTGGCTGGCCACTATATATGTCTTCGTTGGTTTTGTTACACTGGAGTCAACTAATATGTCCGGTGGTGTGGGTTGCACGAAGCCAGTTGCTTGAAGGATTAGAGTGTCAGGGAAGGCGTGTTGCAATTGGGGGGGGGAATGACGTGTAAATGGAGAGTAGCGGCATGGACGACACGGGGTGTGTCTTCATTGAAGTTCATGCCAAGTGCGGACGGGGGTTCATATGTTACGTTATCAGGTATATTGTGGCTACACGAGGTTATACAGTTATCATGGTGGACTGGGTACGTACAGGGCACCATGGGGGCGTCATGGGTAATGGCAAGACAGTGGGTCGGTTTCGTTTCAAGTCGAATGGTATGCAGGATGAGCTGTGCGGCGCCTCGCAGGGCGTCCGTGCGTTGCAGCGTTGTGCAGCAGGTACCATTGGGTGAGGCAGGGAGCACGAGGTACCAGTGAAGCGGCTCACAGGGCCTTTGTGGGATGGAACGGTGGGCAGGAGCGATCGGTGCAGCGCCTCGCAGGGCTGCCTACAGACGGGTGCAGGGGGGTCATGTGCTCAAGGTAGCTTAACGCCGCCCCGCCTTCCGCTGGTACTACTGGAAAGGTAGTCGGGCGGTTAGGAGAGTTATTTCACATACTACCGTGCCCGGGAGGGGGGAAGGTCGTAGTATTTTCCCTGGTTCCACCCCTCGCCTTTGAGCGGCTCGAAACACATTATGCTAGGGGTGATATATGGGATAAACAGCACATCATCTTAAGCGAACGGGGCGGGGCTAACAAAGGGGCAATGCAATGGTTGGCCTTCCCATAGCTCATGCAGTTTTTTCCCATCTCCCAGGACACATAGGGCGGAGAAGAGCGACAGAGCCAGGCCCATCGCAGCCGAGGGGGACGGTCGTGTAATCACAAGGTCGCCATGTTCCACACGCAAGGCCCAGATATGGAGATAGTCGCCGACACACAATTGGACGAAGGGACAGTCGAGGTGGAGACAGCCCTTTCGCCAGCACAGGGTCAGACCATGAACGCGGAAGCATGGGCCACATTCGCAGTACTTGCGAAATCTATAGGGTGGGAAGCGGCGATGATCAAGATGGGCGCCCCCCAGCCTACCGGCGACATTATTATCACGCAAGCAAGCATCTCCCCTTCCCCAAATAACAGCTCCGACTCTCAGTCTTCTTCTGGTTTGGGAGAGTCAGTGGGCTCACGCAAGAGACAAGCAAAAATGAGCGGGTGCCCCAGGGGAAGAAAGACGAAGAGAGAGCTGGAGGAGGATTTGGCCGCTTTGACTGCCTTAGTGGCGGAGGGGAGGGACAGGGAGGCGTCAACTTCTCCGGCGGGTGATCGCATTAACAGATCGGGACCCCCTCACCCCACTGGTGAGGCACATGACGAGGCGTGGCAAAGCAGGCGTTTTGGGGCTCCGCCGGCCAAGGGACGTGCCTTGGAGGGTGAGTTGGACTGGGGAGCAAAAATGGATATTATAATGGATGTGTTGCGCGGGGGGAATCCTGTGGCGCAAGGGAAGGAGCCAACTAGGGGGGAAGGGGTAACAGGCCCCAGCAAGGTGTGGGCAGCTGGGGAGAAGACCTCGACAAAAAACACTGTCCCCGGGGCTGCACGGTGCGAAGACAACAGGACAGGGGGACCAGCGAAGTGCGAACACCCGGCAGAGCCTCCCTCCCTCACGGGTAGGGCTGCGGAAGGGCTTCCGGCAATCACGGAAAACAATTACTTATGTTGGCACATACCGGACTGTGTTCAAAAGGAGATTGTGAAAGGAAGGTTCATAGACACCTTTTCACTACTAGAGCACGAAACAAAAGGTTACGATACCCTGCAGGCCAGTGGGAACAGGGAGGGGGTGAAAGCAAGGAAGAGGGTGAGGCCTGAGGAGAACCTCCAAAACTGGGTGGCAGGCTTTAGAATCCTTGCACAAATCATAGTTCAGTCAAAGCCCGAGCAGGGGCCGGCGCTGTACAATTATAGCCAATGCGTAATTGAAGAGCATAGGAAGTGGGGGGGTACTGCATGGCTTCTGAGGGATCAGAGGTTTAGGAAAAGAATGGAAGTCGACCCCAAGCTGAAATGGGAACACAAACTAGTGGAGGATTGGTTGGATCCAAGGCCGGTTTCTGCCGACAGTCTCATCACAAGGGGATCCAGCACAGTAGGGCAAGCTTTCGATGGAACGCGCGCCGTGCAGCAGGCGTTGCCATCCACTTCAAGGGCAGGGCGCAGGGAGTTTCAACAGTTTGAGGCCCCCTCAGGGCCAGTTGGGGGGAGGGGGTGGCTAAGTTCACAGCCAGGAAATTCCAGAGGGGGGAGAGGGGGCGTAGGCACGCAAGGGTTGGCGCGCATAGCCCATCCATGCAGAAACTTCAATGATGGCCACTGCAATTGGGTGCCCCATTGCCGTTTTAGGCACGAGTGTTCCACATGCGGCAGCATGACACACGCTGCAAAATTTTGCAGGTCTGCGGGACCGGGCCCGAATACGTGGCCCCACAAAGAGGGCAGTGCACCCAACATGTAATACTCGCGATGCCCCGATACTCTTTGTCATTGCAACAGATCATGCCATGTGTATACACTAATAAATGTATCTCTCTTTAAGGTAACGCAGCTCGTGTTTCATTTGTCTCGAGGGAGCACCACGCATACCTAAACGCCGGCGCAGGGGGACCCCAGCACGATGGTAATAACTGCAAACGGGGGGGAAGGACAGGGGTGCGCGGTCGCACGGCAAGGGGTGGAGGGCAGGGGAATAACCCATTCGGGGGTGGCGAGTGCGCTTTAAGGGGAGCAGCGTCGTTCATTGCCCAGAGCGGGGGGGACCTAGCACAAAAGGGGCCATCTCCCATAGTTCTTCCAAAACTCTTGCCTTGGTTAGCCCGCTATCCCGCTGTGCGGGAGAGGAACATCTTGTTGAAAGGTTTCACTGGGGGTTTTACAATTCCGTATGCAGGGCCTTTGATGCAACGCTCAGCAGATAACTCCAAGTCAGTGAAAGTCTACCCCGGGGTGGTTCGGGACAAGATAAAGAAAGAACTTTGTTTGGGGAGGGTGGCAGGCCCATACGCGTCCCCCCCCTTGGACAACCTCATAGTGTCACCCCTGGGTGTGGTGCCCAAGAAGGAGCAAGGAAAATTCCGACTAATACATAACTTATCGCACCCCAGGGGCGACTCAGTTAATGACTGGCTGGATGAAAAGGTATGCGCAGTATCATATGCGTCCTTTGACCAGGCGGTGGACGGGGCCAGGAGTTTGGGGAGAGGCGCACTAATGGCCAAAGTGGACATAGAGGCGGCTTTTAGATTGCTCCCGGTCCACCCTGATAGTTTTCACCTGTTGGGTTTCCAGTTTGAGGGGGGGATCTATGTGGATAAATGTATGCCGATGGGATGCAGTATATCCTGCGCCTACTTTGAAACATTTAGCACATTTTTGGAATGGGCAGTGCATGTGTTAGAAAGCAGGGGAGTCAAAACACATTATTTGGACGATTTCCTGTTCATCGGTGGGAAGGGCACGGACATTTGTGGCTCCCTATTGAATAAATTCATCAGTCTAGCCGCCGAGTTGGGGGTTCCATTGGCCGCGGAAAAAACAGAAGGTCCCTGCACCCGTTTGACCTACCTGGGGATAGAGATCGACACAACGGAAGGCCTATGCAGACTGCCCCAGGGGAAGGTAGAGGAATGCATTGCTCACATAGACACAGTGCTCGGCTGCCACAGGGTATCCTTGAGAGATATACAGTCTTTGATTGGAAGGTTGAATTTTGCAGGGAGGGTGATCCCGGCGGGGCGGGTGTTTGCAAGGCGGTTAACAGCAGCGGCAGGGCGGGCCTCCAAAGGTTGGCATAGGATTCGCTTGGGCGCAGGTATAAGGGACGATCTGCTCATGTGGAAGAACTTCCTGGCAGAATTCAATGGGGTGCGCTTATGGAGGGCCCCCTGGGTAACATGCAACGAGCTCCAGCTTTTCACCGATGCAAGCGGCAGGCACGGTTTTGGGGTAATTCTGGGCACACAGTGGTGTAGAGCGGACTGGCCGAGCGTTTGGGCAAGGAAGGGATGGTGCAGGAACATCAACGTACTGGAATTGTTCCCAATTTTAGTGGCTTTGCATCTCTGGCCTAGCATTTTAGCAAATAAGCGTCTGACGGTATGGTCGGACAACATGGCGGTAGTGGTGGGTATAAATACACAGGTGGCCCATTGTCCAGCCACCCTGAGCCTGCTGCGCCACATGGTGAGAATTGGGCTCAGAATTAACACAGAGTTGCGGGCGCGCCACATTCCAGGTGTCCTTAACATTGCTGCGGATGCACTTTCTCGTTCGCAGATGGGTCGATTCCGGAAGGCACATCCAGGGGCAAACAAGGACATGGTACCGTTCAACGGCGAGTGGTGGAGCCTCGTGACCTGGAAAGGGGTATGAGGGCACTAGCGGACAGGGCACTTTCGGAAGGGTCAAGGGAGAGGTACAGCAGGGATTTTAAGACTTTTCTAAAAGTCACGGGGGACTGGAACAATGATCTCGGGGAAGTCAGGGTACAACAATTCTTACTATGGGCCAGGGAAAACCGCAAGTCCAAATCTTGGGTCGCAGGGCACTTAAGTGCCATCGCCTTCCACAGCCAGCTAGCAGGCGGCAGTGACCCTACCAAGGGCTTCTTAGTAAGGGCAGCCTTGAGGGGTTGGGGACAGGGGGGAACCCCCGAGCAAGGACGATAGACGTCCTATCCATTTTGAACTGTTAAAACAGATGCTCACTCGAGTCAATTTCGTATGTTTCTCCCCATATGAGTGCGTTCTTTTCAAAGCATGCTTCACTTTGGCCTTCTTTGGAGCCTTACGCCCCAGTGAATTGATTGCCCGCTCCAAGCATGATCGGGAATTCAGGGCGCTACGTAGGGGTGACATAAGCATATCAGAGGGAGCACTGAGGGTGACGATAAGGAGTTCTAAAACTGACCAGCGGGGCACCGGAAGGAGCCTGGTGCTGGGGTGTTTGGGGGTGGCGGATTACTGCCCGGTCATGACCATGGGGGCGTTCTTGGGGGCCAGGAATGGGGGCCAGGGATACTTGTTCATACACGAGGACGGCTCCCCCCTCACGCAATTTCAATTTAGGAAGGTAATGGCGTTGGCTCTCGCTGGCATCAGGGGTATCAGCGGGCTTTTCACGCCTCACTCTTTTCGAATAGGGGCAGCGACAACAGCATTTCAGGAGGGACTGGGGGAAGAGAGCATAAAGAGGATTGGGAGGTGGCAATCCGACAAGTACAAACTTTACATAAGGCCAGAAGGTTTATAGGGGGGTCGCATCGTGGGGGGTAGGGGGTAGGGGGAGGAAGCCTTGGGAGCCAGGGGCGACATGGGGACGCGACATTTACCAACCCGGAACATTATCTCTCCACAGATCGCAGGTCGGTGTGGGTTATCGGCCACTCATTCGTGGCCCGAGCAGCAAGGGGCGCGGAGAAGGAATATCAAGACACGCATATGGGTTTCGCGCGGACCCAAGTACACTGGGCATACAAAGGGGGGATGAGATGGGATGATGTGTGGGGGGTGTTGGACGGTTGCAGACGACGTCATGGACGCCCGGACATAATAGTGATACACTTGGGGGGTAATGACCTAGTGGACAGGGGGCGAAGGGGGTTGCTGGCGGGGATGAGGGCCGGCCTCACCCAAATTGGAAACAGTTTCCGGGGCACGACATTGGCATGGTCGGAGATCATACCCAGGCAGATTTGGAGGGGGGCATATTCCCAGGGGGGCATCGAGGAATCCAGGCGGAAATTGAATATGAAACTAGGAAAATTCCTGATCAGCAGGGGCTTTGGTTGGGTCAAGCACGCCTTGATCAGTTTGAAAACTCCGGGTTGTTTTGCCAATGACAAAGTCCACTTATCAGAAGTGGGGGTAAGGGTGATGGTGTACAACTTCAAAGATGCCCTGGAAGGAATGGGCTGCTTATGAGTGCAGGCGGGGGCCATTCGGGGGGGGGGGGGCAAAACGATAGCGGCCTTTAAAGGGTCCGAAACGCTCCCTCACTAACCATGCTTGGGGGGGGGCCCCCGTTAAGGGAACGGAACGGTCAAGGGAAGACCTCAGTCGGCATCATCACGCCACCGGTTCTTGCCGGAGGGCCAGCGCGTCTGTTACGGTTGGAATGAATGGTGTGGTGAAGGAGCGGGTGGCTAGGACAACTGGGGACTAGGGTACTAAGGCGACCAGGTGCATGAGGGGAACTCACTGCGGCCGGTGGCCCGCTGTGAGTCGTGGCGGTGACACCGGTCGCAGCGACCGGTCTCTCGCAGACAAGCCCAGCGGATGTTACCTGGTGTTCCCGTTAGAAAGTACTGGCGGATACCACAAGGGGAACTGCACAGCCATCAGTTTATTAAGAACGGCGCCCAGGAGTATTAGACTCAGGGGAGGCCCACATTAATGGGGAGGGTTAGGGGGGTTTGGAAGACCTTTCCAACTCCAAAAGTGGGTGGGGGAAATGGGAAGTGCATCTTTGGAAATTGAAAATGGCAAAGCAACATTGAAGTCAGCAAGGGGGGGTGAATTGAAAAGTTGGCACTGTAAACGGGGCTCCGGCAAGTACGTTGGTAACTGAGGGGAAGGGGGGCCCATGGGAGATTGTGGGACGATAGGTGGGGCTCAAGTGAAGGGGCCCCTTTGGGATTGGCAGCTTAAGGAGATCAAAAGAAACCAGGGGGGGGCCTGGGAGTGCGGGGGCTAGGGGCCTGGGGTGACGCAGGGGAAGTGGAGGGGGATGAGAAGGACGTTGGGGCTCTGGGGGATAGGTATGCGCGTGATGGATGGGGCTCTCTAGATCAGGAGGGCGCAATGGGGGCCGGGGGGGATGGGACAACGAAGGCGGCGGGGAGAGTCAGGGCTGATCGGGGTCTTGGCTGAAAGGGGGAGAGGGGCTCCCTGGCAGGATGGGCTGGAGGAAGCCCGTTTGGGGTGAGAAAGAACTAGGCTAATAAGCCAACCCGGGAAAACGGGGAAGAGGGAACCCAGGGAAAAGGGAGCAAGAAGGGGAAAGGAGACCGGAACACATCCTTTAGAAGGAACCTAAGCGGTAATGAACAATGAAGAAAGTAAAGCAAGGAACAAAGAATTGCACTTAAATAGCGTTGGGGAAAGAAATTGAAAAGAAAAAATTGCAAAAGAAAGAAATGGCCAAGGGGTAGAGAGGGACTGCTGAGGAAGGGTCTGGGCGCCCGCGTCGGGTCCCCCAAGGACCCGAGGGGGCGGGGGGGGAAAGTTGCTTGCACTCAGAGTAGAAAATCCTGAGCGTGAACGGAACACCTGTAAGCTAACTCCTGACTTTATGTGTAATAAAGTTTGCTGCGGCAATTTTTTCTCCCACTCATCCTACTGGTCTCTGCCTATCCTTTGGGGGGACGGGGGGTGGGTTACTTTGGGAGGAGGGTAGTTGGGAATGAGTGAGAGTCGGAAAGTGGAATGAGGGAATGTGGAATGAGAGCTGGGGGGTGGAGGGGGGGGGGGTTATTGGGAGCAGCGTGGGGGGGGCCACCGTGCCACCCCACTGAGGGTGTCGGCGCTAAGGGTTGGGTCGGAGTCAGTTGATCTGCTCCTTTGTTTCCCTTTGTTTTCTTGGCTTCCCCTTGGATGCCTGCAGTGCCTGGCATTTAATCACTGTGACGCAGTGTTTGTAATGCTGGGGTTTTGTGTACTGACATTCTCTGTAGTATTGCTCTGCGGCGTATAACTGACTTTTGTTTAGCAAAGATGTGCCGCTATTGTTGTATTGCCGGTTCGCGGCCGGCGCGCGGGGGCTGGTATTACGCGGGTAGGCCGCGCGGCCTGTGGCGCAGCTCCAGCGGGAGCTCGCAATGACTCACACCCACGCTGGATACTCGTTCGCCCGGAACTGCTCCCCGAACGCGGGGGCGGGGCTTTTATTAAGGACGCCCTGCGTCACCGCGTAGCGGGACGCAGGGCGGAACATAACATTCCTCCTTTATTATAAAACAAAACAAAACACACAACTCAAACAGCCGACCAACGGCCAAATCGAGCATAAGCGCTCAGTCTTCAACACTCAGCCACCTTGCCATTGGGTTTCATGGCACTAGTGCACCAGTTACCACACATAGTCACTTAGCTTGGCTGGCGGTCTCGTCGTGGTTCTCAGTCGGTATCGTCCTTCTCGGGGGTCCTTCCCCCTTGCTTCAGACTCGGTTCCATCGTCGCTGTTCGGGTCCTCGAGGCCAGGTTCATCCATCGGTTCCCAGCTTCCATCCCGCACTCCATCCTCCTCGGGGATGGCCTCCGGCTCTTCTTCGCTGGGTGGATTGTCCATGCCTTCCCGATGGCATTCCTTATCAGTCCATAGTGTACGGGGTATGGCTTTGAACCATGACGCATTTCTCGTCACTTGGCGGTTACCTCGTGTCACAGTGACCATGGTTCCATGCCGGTTGCTGACGGTCCATGGAAGTTCCTCGTACCTTGTGTCAAGTTTTGACTTGGAAGGGTTGCGTAGCATGATAACCTGGTCACCCACTTGATGATGGGACGGCCTCGCTCTCCGCTTGCCACTCATGTGTTCGTTGGCATCCCTCCTCCTTCTCTCGGTGCGTTCTTCGTTCACCGTGTCCGGGGTTCTGCTTGGGTGATGCGGGATCGAGGATCTGATGACGGTGCCGAACATGAGGTCCGCAGGCGGTATGCCGGTGGTGCTGTGAGGCGTGACCCGGTAATTTCGGAGGAATCGGAAGAGATCAACCTTCCAGGGGCTGGCGTTGGCCTTAGACACTCGGAGTACCTTATTGATAGTCCGCATGAATCGTTCCACGTCCCCATTTGCCTGGGGGTGTCTTGGGGTGATGTGGTGATATTTCACATTGAGGTCCTGTAGGTACCTTTTGAAATCCTCTCCCGTAAACGGCGGGCCATTGTCGCTTTTGATCGAGATGGGTAGTCCATGGGTTGCGAACATTTTCTCTAGGGCCGGAATGACCACTTCAGCTGCTGTGGACTCTACTATCTCAACCTCCGGGTATCGGGAGTGGTCATCGACGGCCACCAGCAAATGGAGGCCTTCCCGGAGCTTGCAAAAGTCAATGCTGATGGCCTCCCAGCGAGAGCGGCCCCGTTCTGCCGATATGATGGGTTCCGGGTCTGGCGGCCCCCCTGTTATCTGACAGGCTAAGCACGTTGTGATGAGTGTCTCGACTCGCTCCTCGATCTGGGGAAACCATACTCGGTGCCGAATGCGGGCTTTCGTCCTTACCAGTCCTTGATGTCCCTCATGTGCTAGGGCCACTATCCTGTCCTGTAGTTTGAGAGGGATTACGATGCGGTTTCCTCGAAGTAACAGTCCACCCTCCGTGACTGACAAGTCTTGCCGGACTGTGAATATGCCTGACAAAAACCCTTTTGCTTCCGCTGTTCTGTTGTGTGTATGTCTCATGAAGGTCTTCCAGTCACCGGACAGGATGGCATCTTTCACCAAGTCGCAACACGGGTCTTGGTGTGTTTCCGCCTCGATTTCCTCGATGCTCACCGCTTTGGGCCTCATTGCTCGCACCACTTGGCATATGTGTTCCTCTGTTTCTGCCGCTACTTGGATCTCTTGTTGAGTGGCCTCTCGCGGATGCCTGGATAGAAAATCCGCTGGGTTCCCGCTGCCTGGTTGGTAGACGAGGTTGAAGTCATATTGCTGGAGGTGCAATAACCACTTGGTTATTCGTGCCGGAGGGTGTGCTGAGGTTCCCATGAAAATTGGTAGGAGGGGCTTGTGGTCCGTGATCGTCGTGAAGTGACGTCCATATAGGTAGAGGTGAAAATGCCGGCACCCCCACAGCACGGCGATGGCCTCCTTTTCGATGTGCGAGTACCTTTGTTCGGTCTCGGTGAGGGCTCTCGATGCATACGCGATCGGTCTTTTCTCCCCTTCCCTCGTGACTTGCATTAGGATGGCTCCGAGCCCCACGGGGCTGGCATCCACGAATAGTTCTGTGGGCAGTTCAGTATTGTAGTAGGCCATCTTGGTGTCCGCTGAGAGGGAGTCCTTGATGTTTTCGAACGAGTCCTGGCATGTTGGCCCCCATTCCCACTTGACGTTGGCCTTCGTGAGTTCCCGCAGTGGCTCAGATAGTGTGGCCAGGTTTCGGATGAACCTCCCGCAGTAGGTGGCCATGCCTAGAAAGCTGCGCACTTCCGTGGGTGTCATCGGAGGGCTGGCCGCCTGGATGTCTGCGACCTTCTGCGGGTCCGGGGAGATGCCTGTGCTGCCAAACTTGTATCCGAAAAACGTGATCTCCGCTTTGAGGAACTCACACTTTTCCCGATGTATTGTGAGCCCAACCTCTTGTAGTCGGCCCAGTAGGGCGTGAAGCCTCTTGATGTGTGTCTCTTTGTCGGGGGCGTGAATCAGAATATCATCGCTCACGTTGAGGACACCAGGGATGCCCCGGATGACCTCCTGGATGGTCTGCTGGAACACCTCCGCAGCTGATGATATTCCAAAACTTAGGCGTTTGTACCTCCGCAGCCCCAGATGCGTAGAGAATGTTGTTATGTATCGAGAGTCTCTGTGGAGCTTGAGTTGATGATACCCCGCCTTTAGGTCAATCTTTGAAAATATCTTCGACCCTGTGAGGTCAGCCACAATCTCGTCGATTGTTGGGGTTATGTGGCGTTCCCTTTTAATGGCAGTGTTGGGGAGACGCATGTCTATGCAGATCCGCACCTTTCCAGGCTGCTTGGGCTTCCGTGTGACTACCATTGGGGAGACCCACGGTGTGGGCCCTGTGACCTCCTCAATGATGCCCGCTTCCTCCAGTGCCTTGAGTTCCTGCTCCACTTGTTCCCTCATGTGGAACGGCGTTCTGCGGTGCCGGACGGCTTTCGGCTGCACAGTCTCATCAATATGCAGTTTGATGGTCTTGCCTCTTAGACAGCCTATGCCTTCTTGCAAGTCAGGGTATTGGTTAAGCATCTGCTCGATCTCCATTTCTTCGTTGACATGGCAGACGAATTGAATCACTCCCAAGTCCTCCGCTGCGTCCCCACTCAGGAGGCTCTCAACACCTGCCTTCACAACATAGACTTTGGACCATAGTCTGTTCTCCCCGTGTTCCAGCGTGGTGCGGAACCTGCCAATTACCGGCAGGGGCTTTCGACAGCCGTATGCAAAGAGCAGAGTGTCGGTGCTTTTCAGCTCTGGTGGAGGACTTAGAGTCAGGAAAATGCTCTCAGGCATTACGTTCACCGAAGCGCCTGTGTCGATGGTCATCTGAACGCACTGATTTTGGATGGTGACCATGCATTTGCGCCTTCGGGTGGCTTTTCCTCGAGGTCCACGGTCCTGGCATAGTGCAGACACTAGGTATACCTTCCTTCCTTTCCTGTCTGTGTCCTTGGAGGGGGCCTGCAGCATTGCCGAGACATCGTCCCCTTCATCCTCCGTGGAAGAGCTGGCCACTGCGACCCTTCTGGCACTGGCTTGCTTCTTTTTCTTGGTCGCGATCTTCTCCGGCTGGTTTTGCTGAGGCTGTATGGGGGTGTCCGTTGATCGGCATACTTTCGCGTAATGGTCCTTCCGGCCACATGCCCCACACGTGGTGCCTTGAGCAGGACAGTTGCGACGGCCATGTCGTGGGCCACCGCACCAACCACACTCAGTGGGTCCCGGAATACGCGGTTGCCACCTGTTTTGTCCGTATCCGCCACTGTTGTCGTCTCTCGAGGATTGTTTGGTGGCGATGCGGGCCACCATAGCCGTGTTGAGAGCAGGTTGCAGCCTGTGTAGCGTGGCCTCCATGTTGGCCGCTCTAGTGTGTGCCAGTTCCCTCTGACGTCCTAGTTCAAGGATACGCTGTAGGGGGATGCCCTTCTCGCTGAGTATCAGGCGCCTCAGTTTTTCCGAATAAATCCCGTTGATGATCTGCCTCCTGATTTCCCTCTCCACATTTGTGAATTCACAGGACATGGCTAGCTTCCTCAGGCGGGTGTGGTACGCATCAAGGGTTTCCTCCGCTGTCTGTAATGTGGTGCAGAAGAGAAACGTCTCATAGTCTGGGTTTAATTGAGGGAGAAAGTGATCGGTGAGGGCGTCTTTCGCGCTTCGGTACCCATCTAGGCCATCATCAACGTTCAGCGAATTGAAGATGCGCAGTACCTCATCACCCACACTGAGTAGCAGGTGTGCCTTCAGTTTCCTGGGCGCAGTGATCTCTTTGCACTCCATCGCCATCTCGAACTTCTGGATCCATAGCTGCCATCTGGGTCCGCATGACGACGGGTCCGTGAATGGGTCAAACGGTTGGACCAGTGTCGACGAAGTGCCTTGGGTTCGAGGTGGAGGCGGCGTCATGGACAGGTTTGCCGCAATTCTGGACGGCGTGGAGGGCCCAGGCGTGGATATGCCGGCCGCCATGCTGGCGTGTACCTGATCCGTGTTGTCGTGGGTGCCTCCGACGGCCACCAATGCTGTGCTGCGACGTCTGCCTGCCTTGGAGGCGCCGCCGTGTCCAGGCGCCGTGTTGCAACTCCTGGCCTGGCACTCCCCACACTCTGTGGTGCTGCTCTCCTGTGGTGGATGGGAAGAGCTGTGGTCTTGGAGGCAGAGCTCATGAGTGTATGAGAGAAGAGAGAAAAAAAAAAAAAATTTTTTTTTTTTTTTTTTTTTTGGGGTGGGGGGTCACGTGTGTGATGGCACCCCCACCGGGTGTCCAAAAATTAAGCCGCGATGGCTGTGTGTCGTTGTGGTGCCTTCAGAGCACCGAGCTTATTGTGGAGCTCGTCTCTCCTCGTCGCCATTGTTGTATTGCCGGTTCGCGGCCGGCGCGCGGGGGCTGGTATTACGCGGGTAGGCCGCGCGGCCTGTGGCGCAGCTCCAGCGGGAGCTCGCAATGACTCACACCCACGCTGGATACTCGTTCGCCCGGAACTGCTCCCCGAACGCGGGGGCGGGGCTTTTATTAAGGACGCCCTGCGTCACCGCGTAGCGGGACGCAGGGCGGAACATAACAGCTATGCGTGCGTAAAAATTCTTTCTTGCTGCAATGATGGGCGTGTTGGACTCGTTTCTTATCTTTTGCGAAAATCAGCATACTGCTGTCTGTTTATATTTTCTAAACCTTTTGTTCCTCTGCATACTTGCTTTTACCCCCCAGAGCCTCTTATGTGACGCTTGCTTGATTGGTGTGTCGATATCTTAACAAAAACTTTCCTTTGCCCGGTAAACTTGCTTTTCCCTTGAGTTCCCTTTATGAGAATATGCACTAATTCTGTAACGTTACATTTCCACGCGCGGTATGGCTTCGCGCCGTTGTTCTGTGCCGGCTTGTTTCCAAAATAAAAGCGTTCAGCTGATTCAATTAGCACGGGGCTCAATGTAGACCCATTGCTAGGAAACCACGGTGCAAGTGCTGACTTACTTGGAAACATAGTCGCGAAGCACGCCGCCTGCGCCGGGTTCCTTTGTTGTTGCTCCGGAATGCTCCTAGTCCGCTCGCTGTCTCGTCTCTCGCAGTGCCCCGCGCTCTACTTGCAGACCTCGGGTGGCGCCGCTGCCTGGACCTTGGATCTTCCTTCCTCCACACGACCGCCTGATGTTTATTTTAACGCCGAAAATGCTCTCGCCATGACGCACTGGATTCGAACAGGGCGATGTTTGTGGATGAGAGGAGAGGAACAGAAAAGACGCTGAGTGCACAGCAAACTTTTGCTGACTAGAGAAAAGAGACTCTGAGTGCACAGAGAACTAACTCTTTGGTTTGGGTCTCCGCGCAGGGACCACAAACTGGTTTGTTTTCTGCTGCAGTAGCTCCTTATATAGGACCCAGTGACTGTCCTGTGGGTCATTCTGTCTGGTGGGGGCTCTGGTACCAGCCCCCTGGCCGGCTGATGCCGACAACGAATTGCCCCTTATGGTGCCTAAGACTTGCTCTTCCGCCTACTTCATGTCTTTGGGGGCCCTGGTGCCTTGCATCCCTGTGGGAGGAGGGCAAGGTGGGCAAGGTGTTTATTAACACCTTGCCCTTCCCTCTGTGTTTCCCAGTTCGGCGACTGCGCGTCGCTTTGTAGTTTGGTGGGGGAGAGGGGGAGCACTGGCCCATTTGTTGGGCTGCTGCTCTCCCTCTCCCCTGCTTGGCTGCCATGGGTCACAGGTTACCAGGCCTCGCCTGGTGCATGCGGCGTTGCCCATAACCATTGCCCAGCATTTGGCCCTGTGGAAGGGATTACTTTGTGGATGCCAGGAAAGAAATAACAATTGTGGCATAGCCATCAATTTCCATTTGTTATATGTGTGTCCTATGTAATGAGTTTGGAAATATGACTAAGATGCATTTAAAATAGGTAATTAATTGTGGCTTTAATAGACCACATGTGTAGGTAAATTATCCTAGCATGTTGAGAGAACACTAGTGGGAAGCAGTATAGAAAGAACCAGATAATACTATGTTATGTAGCTGTGACAGGGAAATGGAGAAGGCTTTAGAAGACAGATTGTATTGTATTGTTTATTTATTTATAGAGCGCGCCTGGCCGTTGAGAAACTGGGCGCTTGCAGAAAATAAATCTTAGGTTACAGGTACATGAGTACATTACATTTCTTAAGTTACAGAATCATATATTACAAGCTCATATATCAAGCATCTCTTACTTACAGGAGAGATATGTTACATATATCAAAATCTTTTTGTGTTGCAATATCGGATGACTTACAAAAGATAAGTAACAGTTACAAGTGTTTACAATAAATATACAGAGTATTTGGTACAGTTGGGGCCTTTAGCGGTCGTTGGTTTTAAGCCAGAGTTTAGCGTGAGTTTTGAGCACATGGATAACAGATGAATAATATGGCTTTCACCACCCCGCTGTGGGGGAAGGGGAGCGGCCATTGGCATTGCCGGTAACAGCCTGCCAGCTGGAGCCATGGCCAAGGCCTCCCCCCAGAGCAGGGGTGGAAGCCATTTGAACCCCAGGGTTTATCTGGGGTGCAACTGTTTTTTTTCCTCTGGAGATTGGCAGCGTAAGCAAGGCCAATCTCCAGAGTTGGGCTGCGCATCTCCTGAGGAAGAACAAAACGAAAAACAAACAAGATGCCTGCTGCCATAGGGAAAACTTACCATTTCTATGGCGGCGGCCGGAGCGGCTGGAGCACCGGACCGGAGCATAAAGCTCTGGTCCTGCAGGTAACTAGGGAGGGAGTGAGAGTGTGGGGAAGAGGTTCGGTTTGGTGGGGTGCAGGGTGTGGCGAAGCAACAGGGAGAGATGCCTCCGTTTCCTACATACATTTTTTTTAAAATGGCGCCACCCGGGGAAGGGCCGAGGGTGGCTGCAACAGTGGGCGGAGAAGTTGTATTCTCGCCTGCTGTTCCAGCCATCTGATTGGCTCTGCACCCTTCGCCAGGTGCGAATTTGAGGGGAATCTTGACACAAGTTGTTCAGAGAAATATCTAAGAAGAAAAGGAAGATCAAGAATCCGTTTGGATGCAACACATCTGGAATGTATAACATGTGATAAGGGAGCACCTTCACATCTAAGCTCTGAAACAGCACCACCCCTCTTTTGGACTTCACATTACAGGTCGAGCACAATAACAGTGTGTTGTAAAGATAGCGGCCTATTAGGCAGAATCCTATGCAGTTCCCTTAGGGAGCACTACAGAAGATTAGGACTACAGGTATATGCAATAAATCCCCTTTGGTATCCGTCTGTACCACACAGATTTAGTTGATAGCTGTGGCTGAGAAGTCAGACTTATCTCAAGAGGGAGATGAGCAGTATTCAGGGGTAACACAATAGGACTACAATACTATGGAACAAGGAAACACTGACCAAAGATTTGTATCAAAAATAATATGTATATTTATTTTACACACTCTTAAGTTCAACACACAAATCACTATTATCAAAGCATGTTAAAACAGTCAAGAAAAGTATACACAACTCCCTATTTAAATTGTAAACAGTTTGAGCAAGAGTGAAAACTGAGCAAAACGGCACAGTGTAAACCAAGCAGAAATGGCACTCTAACAATTTCTCAAAAGGGAGGGGAAGGACAAGTTATATAGCTTTAGACTCTGTAACCCACCAGCAACACTTCCCAAGTAGATTGTGAACAAGTTAGGCAAGGCAGTACTTCAGCATAAGCAATACTTAGGTGAAAACCGAGCAAAATGGCACTTCACAATATTAAAAAGGGGAAAGAAAAAGGTGGTTATAAGAGTTAGGTGCACCAACACATTTCTAGGTGAGAAGCAATCTAGAGAAGGCAGTTGTAACAGATTTAGCCAGAGTCAATAGGCCTGTGCCAAAGTCAGTGGTACAAGGCAATGTGCCCAGGATCAAACAGTTCTAGTAGCTGCAGTCAAGTCTTTGTTTAACGATTTGAAAAGGCGGTTGCAGAAGGTAAAAGACAATGTTGGACGATAGGTTCGGCCAACCCAGTAGGTAAGTAAAGGATTTAAAACACCTTTAGCTATACCCAACGAAACGGGAGGCCTGGCAGAACAATGTACCTTTAAAGTGGAAGAGGCTCCTGCAGTGGCAGTAGTTCCTGGCAGTTCCTGCACTTCGGGAGATCCAGCAGAGGAAGAGAGGCTCTCGTCGTGGAGGAAGGTTAGAGTTACTGCACTGCCCAGAATTGAAGCCAGCCACGGTGCTGCCAAAACGAATAAAAGGCACGCTCCTTTAAATCGCGGTCATGGTGGACGGGTGCCTGGGCACTGGCGATTCGACCAAGGCAGGTCCTGGAAGGCAATTGGTGAACTGGTTGGCCCCACCAGCTCAAGGGAAGAAGACTCTTGCAGGCGAAGATCTTCTCAAGTCGTTGGAGAAAAGTAGTGAGAATCTGCATGAGGGCTTCACCGGTGGTTCAGTCGTTGCAGATGTCTTCAGCTTCTCTCCTCTTTGGATTTCTAGTTCCAGTGGCGACGTCTTGTCCTCTAGTCCTCAGGACCCTGCTTTTATGCAACAAGACCCCCATTCATACAGCCTAGCTGTCACTCACACAGTGGGGTGGCTCTCCTGGCGGGAGAACCCCCTCAGCCTATCAGGGCAGAGTGTGACTTGGGTTGCGTAGGCAACCCTGTCCAGGGTCCCTATTCACCCTCCCACACATCCTGTCTACCCCAGACTCAGACTCAGTGGCACCGAGAGGAGGGCTTCTGTGCAGAAGCCTGCCAAAAGGATGAACAAAGGATCCCCGACCTGGGTTAGGATTTCAGAGAAAGACACGAGAAAGAAATATTATTAAAGTTCTGGCAAAAAAACCACACTTGATTAAAAAACCTCATATTAAAATAACCCGGCGGTATGTTAGAGGCTGTCAGTAAAAGTGGTAGCCTTGAACAATGGGAAAATCCCATAAGGAAATATTTGCGGTCGAATATTTACAGGTAGTAACCGCTGCCACCAGCCACAAACTTTGGAGAGAGGGACTCGACGGTACCCTCTCGGAAATGAACACTAGGGAAAACCTATTAACCCTTTTTAGTACTTCCATAGTAAGATAGTTTGTACTGGTTTTGTTCATAAGATTTGACTAGTAAAGTCAATGGGGACTTTACATGCCCTGGGAGACAGTAGTCAGTCCCAGGATATGGAGTCTGTTTGGGGGTCGCTACGACACCCCTGTGGTACTGCACAGAGGGTGCTGTGTACACACGTTAAAAAGGTGATTCCTATGAGGGTGAGAAAACCCTATAGACCATAAGCACACAAGATAGGCTAAAACACACACTAGCAATCTGTCTAAGAGTGGGAAAAAAGGGTCTCACTCTTAGCAGGAGAAAAAAATAAACCCTTCACATCCAGCAAAGCTGCTGGGGGACTCTATAGGTAAGGAAAATTAGCCTTTGAAGAGAAATCTCCCTAACACGGCCAGATCACCACCCAGCAGATTCTGAGTAGCAAAGGCTCACCGTTTTAGGCTCTGCCTCGATTTATACCATAGAGTTACCACGTTTGAACCAGAATGGGCAATGCAGTGGAGCAGTGAATCGTTTCAAGACGCCCATGTTGAATGGTTCGCCTTTTGTTTTTCCTAGTAGCGACCGACTAATTTCCAAAAACAAAACTCGCCGGCCTAAATGAATTACATTGACATAAGAATTACTGGCAGAAAATAGTCCCGACTCCCCCAAAATGATGCATCGCTCAGGTTTCCTCTATTTATCAAACGGCAAAAGGCAGTCCAAAGTAGATTTGGCTTCGATGGAGTGCTTTTAAAGCAGCGTAAAATGAAGGCCCAGCACCTGCTATGCATTGTGTGCTTGTTACTTTAAGGAAATGCATTGTGTCGCAGACGCAGTGGAGCAATTATGAGTCCCATTCAGCACAGTGGTGCCTTACAAGCTCGTTACACAGCCGTTTATCTGCAGAGTCTAATGGGCAAACAGCTGCAAAACCGGCTCATAATGCACGGCTGAATGGGACCCTACGTGGGCAAGGCTTCTTTCTCCTTCCTTTTTTTGAATACCATAGTCAGGGGACACAAAAAAACATACAGTTTAACTAGTCGTTATTTAAGTCAAGCTGCTCCAAGTCTTTTGGAATTTCTGTACCATTTTCTTGTCGATGTTCTAACAAGTTTAATTTGTTATAGAATAATAGTATTTACTAGCCCGAACGTGTAGAAATTGTTGTTTGTTCATCTGAATTCGCCGTCCAGGCCACTTATTAGTGCCGCAGAGACGCGACTGCGTAGTGGGCAGGTTCCCGCTCCCCGTGAGTGACGGCAGGCAATATTTATTAATTCGGCGTTGAGAGAATGTGCTCACTGCACACCACATTACCCTGCTGGATGGGCAGGTCTCATTATGAGGAGAGGCTGCGCACAGAGATGCGAAATGTCAAGATTCATCACCTGTTGTGCTTGGAGTATTTGTACGGCACTCGGCGTTTAATGAGATGTGATGGAAGCGTCTTTATAAACGGAAGAGATGGTTATTGAGGCATCCTGTTTAAAACATCTCACAGCTCCTTAATTGACAACTCCAGGTGCATCTCGGGCAATGTGACGTCTCTTCAGACTCCCTACATAGGTTCTGTTAAATGTTTAGTTTGGCAGAAGCCATTTCGGAGCTCTGGCCTTCCTTCCATGCTTAGGTTCGAGGCCGTATACAGCAACACCGATAAGGACGGCCTTCTCGCATTGCAATCGATGAACAATTAATGATACACTAAATGCACGGTGAAGGCAGACTTTAATCGAGACATTTTTAAAGCTTTGCAGGCCCACACACTGGTGTAACCTCTGTACAGTTTCGGGTGAAGGCATTACTGTTTTGAGGATGTTTGCCTGAACTTTGACCACTTGGATTGTTGCTTCGGTGAGAACAGTGGTGCTGGAGCGAGGTCTAGGAATTAGGCTGTGGATTGGTTAGTTGTTGAGCCTAGCCAGCTGTCTGTCACCTTCTTCATTAGGCGATCGTCTGTGTACCCCCAATCCTGTGGGGGAGTGTAAAAGATTGCAGACCTGGATTGCAAAATCGCAACCACCCGTCCATTGAGGCAAATTTAGGGTGGAGGCTTGACGTCTTCTGCCAGCTGACCCCAGCGCTGAGCTCCCAGTGTGTTTATTGCTTTTTTTTATGTTTAAAGAAAAAGCCAAGACTTTTTCCAGGAAATGCACAGTGGACGATGCATGGAGCTCAGAACCCCATGGAGTTAGGGCCAGACATGTGAAGGATCCCCCATCTGATGAGAAGCAACTGCAATAGCTGCGTGTCTCCCGGGAAAGTGTGTGGCATGGAAGGAATAAGCCAACAATGCTATATTGAACAGGCATACAGAAAGCAAGTTAGCATTCTTTTATTCAGAGGATGTTTGCATGGTCAACTCACTTCGGTATAATTTGACCTACCACATTTACAGCCAAGGACCCCAAAGGCGTGCGGGGAAAGGACCACAGATGAACTGTCATCTCGCTGTACTTGGAAATGGAACTGTACTGTTTACAGTGCTGAGATTATAAATGCTCGTTTGAGCAACGTGGATTTACGTCTTGTAGGCTCGAAGAAGGTCCCCATGGCTCCGAATTTTAAAACCATTTCATTCTAGTTATTCATGAGTAGAACCTTAGATAAATGTCTATCTTGAAAATACTGATAATATTTCTGCAATAAACTCAAGTCTACCATGGAGCAACATGGCATCACATGGAAGCAAAGGACAATATTCCCATTGAAAAACTACTATTACAAAAGAAAGAACATTTAAACAAAACACAATATTGTCTCTGTTGTGTGATAATTCTACTAAAGCGTAGCATATTTGCTAGCTGACCCCATCTTAGGAGGTCACCTTGGACCAGACTTTTTGTTTTAGCAAAAAACACCTTTCATGCTCATACTTGTAGTCTTTTATTTATGTTGCAATGGGAGATGAAACATGATTTAATAGAACGTGGATGGTTCTCTTCTGGGAAAAAAAGTGACTCCCTCAGTCTCAGCAGCCCTGTGGCACAGTGCACTTAGTGAGGCCATGGATTGATATGAGTGGGACCCTATGGGCCAGGCTGGCCACCCACTACGTGATGCCGAGCACACTGGTTGTATACAAAGGATCCTCAGAGCCTCGCTCGTATTGCAGACTTCTCTGTCAGGGCCATTCACATTCCTCTTAACACTTGGAGATAGGCTTTCTTTACTGATTGTGGGCAATGCCGCAGGGCCGCCCAAGGCGAGCCAGGGTAACTGCTGCTACCATCCGGAAGGCCAGGGAGAGGGCTAGGCCCCAACCCCCCAAGCCTACTCTTCTCCCCCACAGACTTAGAGACATGCAGTCTCTGTCACACAATGCCCTGGAAGGATGAGGTGTGAGCAATCACCTCACCCTTCCACAAAGCAACAAGGTGCTAAGCACCTAGGAGAAACCAAGGCAGGGTGCATGTTCAAAGACCTGCCCCCCTTCAGGGGGCCAGACAGTCAGCTACACCGGCCTGGGGGCTGGACTAAAGCCCCCACCACTAGGCACATCAAAGACCTAGGGCTCCCCTGGGTCTTATAAATAAGAGCAGCAAGCTCTAAGACAACACAATCTGTTTGTGGACCCTGAACGGGGACCCCAACAAACAGGAGGTTCGCTGGTCACTCAGCGTCCTCCACTCTTTGAAGGCGGCACGGCCAAAGGGGGTAACCTCAGGACCCGGTGCCCAAAAGTATGATATTATTATGATATGTGATTATTGTTATTTCCATAACCATATCTGCACAATAAAAGCCTATGGCCTTTTATTGCCAACATTTGACAAACTGTGTGCTCTAACTTATTCACTGGCGAGGGTAAGGGTTCCGTCAATGTAAGTTGCATGCATATGGGTTTAGCAGTTATGATTGGTTGGGTTGCCTGCGGTTCTCTGGCAGAGATTATGGTCATGGCACCTGACCTGGTGAAGAGAAAAGGGACGTGAGCATGGATAAGGATCTGCACAGCGACTGCAAGCATACCTATTCTTGTCAGCAGATGGAGAGCTCGCGAGCGCACATGGATAGCAATCCAGGGACATGCAAGGCACACACGCAAATGGTAGCACCATGCCAGAATCAGGTGGCTGCCATGAATGGGCTGCCTGACTCTAAAGTGGCAGACACGCTTAAAAAAATATCATAAATGGAGGCCAGGAAATAGTGTGGAGTTGTATGGTGAGAGCGGGGAGGAGAGTGAAGGGAAAGGAAGGCATCAAAGAGGGGAAAGATCAGGAGAGTGGAGGACAAATGACAGAAAAGGGAAAGGAAAGCGGTTGGATGAGGGAAAGCCCAGTAGAGTAGAAGGAGGAGGACTGAAAAGGGAAATGAAGGTGTTGTAGGAAGGAAAGACCAGGAGCACAAGAAGGAAAAGGAAGGGGGAGGAGTGTAATTGAGAAAGAAAGAAAGATGGAGAAGGGAGTCATCATGGGAGGAAGATGATGAAAGTGGGCAGCGAAATCTAGTGCAATTTACCAAATTGGCCACGTTTAGAGGGCTAACGTTTGAGAAGGGGCTGGAGAGCCATGAAGCCTAACCAGTGGGGCCAGAACTGGGAAACAGCCAGTGTACAAGGGCAGAGCAAGTTAAAAGCCGCAGACCTGGGCCAAGACACTAATAAACCAAAACATAATAGACAGTAACAATGAGAATAATAATAGGTTATCCAGGAGCCTTGATCCATATGCTGGTGGAACCAACTAACCAGGGAACACAGAACTAGAGCCAGAGAACCAACAAGGCAAGATAACCAGATACAAACCAGAGATGAGACTGCAAAGAACCTAAGAAGGAATGACCTCACTGTGAGTGGAAGTGGGCACAGACTCGGGGGCAAGAATCGGTACAGAATCAGAACCTGAGATGGCCCTGGAAGAGACCCGAGACACAGGGGAGACACTTTCCAAAGACCTCCTGAGAGGATTTGTGGATAAACAAACCCTTGCAGCTCACTGATGACCAGAGACCAAAGACTGTCAAGACTTGTGATACACAAGTAGCTGATGGTGGTCTTGTGAGACACCCAACTAAGATCCCATTGCCGTAAGTATCATATTTGGATATGGGCGGCTCATGTATTGCCATTGTCCTTGACAAGAGGACTTATAATGGCTGTCTCCTGAGAATTGACCCAGAACGGACTGAGAAGAAATAGATTTGTATCAGAAGGCCAGGAGTCCACAGTTCAGGAGTGCCACCGGTTTCTAGTGACAACCTCGAGTGGTTCCTGGAAACAACCAACCATCCCCACCAAAGAACACATGCACAATCATAGTCCTCAACCATGTCCTCCCAGTGCTAGGCCCTCTCATCACTAGAATGCCAACTCACCATTTGAGTATCCCTCAATCATGAAACTTGTCTTAAATACGCACATGTGGGCCCTGACTCCTTGTTGAACTATAAACATGCATCAGGCTTACCACCCATTGCAAGGACCATGGCAATGGTGATCGCTTTAGAACTCTCCTTTCACCTGAAGTAAAAGGATCCAGTCAATGATTTCCAGTCTGTCTTCCCATTGCAGAAAGCAACAAAGGTGATCATGTTCAGCACAGTAGCATATAGCTAAAGATCAAGGTGAGCCATGTGCCCCTGGTACTATTAGACGAGCACACTCGGTTTGTTACCCTATATCATATTGTGCTGACCGACTGCTTTGCACAATTCGTTGGAGTGTCTGGAGCTGCTTTAAACTGGTTCTCATCCTTGCTGCTTGAATCCCAACAAAGACAGCACTTAAACCCCAACGATACGAGACACTGTTCTACTCAAATGGTCTTTGGCTTTTAGAAAAAATGACATCACACCGACCTGCTGTCTCTATATCGGCTCCCCTAAAAGAAAGCTGCCCATTTAGAAACCTTAATATTGGAACACAACGGGCCTCATTACAACTTTTCCAGTCCGGAATGCGGTGATTCCGTGGCAGCGGTAATAAAGTCTCCGCGTCCGCAAGGTTGCGGAAAGACCGGCCGATTACGTGCTGTCAGTCGCGCGCACCACACGGACGCGGAAATGGTGTAACCGTTGCCACGGAAACACCCACTGAAATGTACATAGCGGCGCCAAAAGTAGCGTAAAAACCGTGTCCGTCGCCACGGAAGCGGAAATACCATGATCGCCAAAACCGGAAACAGAGAGGCGGCTATCATATAAAGCACAATCCATTGCCATCCAGGGTGGGCGTGGCTATGAGGGCCATGTAGGAGGACGCGATCTGGAGGAGCTCCCGAGATCCTGCATTGATCCTGGCGAAATAGTGCATAACAACGTGCCTATGACTGCTGAAAACACACGTCGGTGTGTGAACGGTCTGACTGCGCATGGTGAACTTTTGGAAGGCGTGGGAGAAACAGTGGTGGAGTTTTGTGCGTAAAAGATAAGGAGCGCCGGAGACGGAAGATGAAACAAAATGGCCGATCAACGACCGGAACAAAGGAAGGAGCAGGCCGCACGGTGGTCGGGCGATAGGAGCGGACTGTGTGCGCATTTGTAACTTGCGCGGAACGCAGGTCCCCTGGGTCATGTCTAATAGAATAGTGAGACCGAAGGCGAAGCAGCCCACGTTGGACGACTTCGCCAAGACGTCCCCTGGTCCGGAAAGTTCCAAGAGCAAGGATAAGTCGCCTGCAGGCGGCATGCCTGTGACGGGTACTAACCAAGAGGTCCTGGCTGCGATTGCGGACTTGAAGGCGGCCTGGGAGGCTAAGCTTGAACTGGCCGTAACTGAGCTGAAAACGGCATTGGACCTTAAGGTCGGTGAGGTGCAGGAGGAGGTGAATTTACTCCGGCAGGCCGTCAGGTCCCTGGCGGAGCGCACTGAGACCCTCGAGAAAGAGGTGAGCCCGAACACCGCGGATTGTGCCTCCCATAAGGCCGAATTGCATGCTCTGGTGCAGAGAGTGGGCAACTTGGAGAACATGGCGGAGGAGGCGGAAGGACGCGCCCGACGGAATAACATTCGCATCGTGGGCCTGCCAGAAGGATCGGAGGGCCACGATCCCACGGAGTTCATCGAATCTATGCTGTTGCAGGAGATACCAGGAGGAGCCTTATCTCAAGGATTCGCGGTGGAACGTGCGCATAAAGCTCTAACAAGGAGGCCTCCGCCGGGAAACCCACCTAGGCCAGTTATTGCCAAAATCCTTAATTACCGGGACCGGGAGAGGATACTAGAACACTTCCGCAAGGGAGGAATGAGTACACGAGGAGCGGCAAACATAACGGCCTACCCCAACTATACCCTGACTGTGCAGCGTAGCCGTATGAACTTTGGGACGGTAAAGCGGGGATTGAGAGAGGCGGGCCATAAATACATGTTGCTGTACCTGGCGAAATTGAAAGTTTTTCACAAACACAAGACTTTGTTTTTTGAGACTCCGGAGGACGCCATGGGATGGCTTGACATGCAGGGATGTCCCCAGGAGCCTGACGTTCGGACGGGAAGAGGAGATGGAGGAGATAAGTAGTGCACGAGGAGGGCGCTACAAGATGGCGCGGAATAGGTCTCTGGGACTTTATTATAGTCATTTGAACGGCCTTAGGCAGAGAAGGTCAGACTGTTGCACAATATATTATGAGCACTGTGACTATTGTATTTAGGGGAGCCTTGCAGAGCGGATCTCTTTACCCCACTTAGTAACCTTAGTTAAGTGGCCATTAGGGCGACATCACCCTACTGAGCTCTGGGCATTGGTTGGTGCTTGCAGGGCTAGATGTGGGGGTGCCTGAGTTCCATGGATGGAGCTGGGCAGCAGTTGGGGAGTGTGGTGTTGGGGAAGGGATGGGTAGAGGGTGGGGAGGGAAGTGGGGAGTTTGGGGTGTACATAGTTATGGGGAGTTCGAGTTTATACATGAGGCTACAAGAAAAAGGCAGAGGGCTGTATCTGTATCGCGTGGGCAGGTGGGATTTGCTGCACGGAAGTGGGGAGGATACTTATGAGCTATGGGGGATCTTAAGATCGTAATGTGGAATGTCAGGGGACTCAATAGTTACTTAATGAGGGACAAGGTCATGATGTATTTGAAAAGACAGAAGATTGATATTGCACTGTTGCAGGAGACGCATCTGACTCGGGAAAAGTTGGAACTGGTGGGAAAGAAGTGGAGAGGTATTGTAGTGGGTTCTCCGTATTCTGCCTATGCTAGGGTAGTGTTGGTCTGGGTGGCACTGCACGTTCCGCTCCAACTTACACAAGAGGTGGTGGATACAGAGGGGAGGATGGTCATATTGAAGGTACTGGTGGAGAATAAAGAGGTGTGCATTGTAAATACATATTCCCCCAATCAAAACACTGCGGCATATTTTAGGACTCTATGTACCAACCTGGGTACGTGTGTGGGTGGGGCGGTTATTTGGGGAGGGGATTTTAATTGTGTGCTGAACCCCAGGGTAGACAGATCTGATGGTAAGATTGATAGGCCCACCCCAGCGGCCAGGGCATTGCAGACACTGCTCGACGACTTCGGGCTGGCAGATGTTTGGAGACTGAAACATCCTAATGAGGAACAGTATTCGCATTACTCAGCCCCGCAACAACTGCATACGAGACTTGATTATTTTTTTGCCACGCCAGATGTGGTGGTAGAAACCACCCAAATAGAATACAAAGCGAGGGTCCTGTCGGGCCACTCGCCTCTGGTCCTGGGATGGCAGTACTGCTGACCCAGAGCGCGGATACCGACGTGGCGCCTCTGGGCTGAGGCGCTCAAGGATTCGGTCTTCAGAGAGGATATCAGGGACGAGATCATACATTATTTCGAAGAGAGCGCTGGCAGTGTGGATTCGGCGGGCATGCTCTGGGAAGCCTTTAAGGTGGTATTGCGGGGTGCTGCCATTGCTAAATCGAAGGGCCTGCAGGGTGGGGTCCTAACGGAGTTAGGAGAAGCTGAGGATGAACTGGAACGGGAACTCAATAGGGGAGGGGTGGATGCGGAGCCAGTACTTAAACTACAGCAGCGGTGTGTGGAACTTTGGGAAAGGCTCTACAACCTTAACTATAAGAAGTATGTTGAGAGGCAGCATGCAGGTGGGGATAAAACGGGCCGTCTCTTGGCGTGGCTATACAAGAGTGAAACCCCTAGGCCCCCGATTGGGACGATAACCAGAGAGGATGGAGAGGTGGCGAACACCCAAGAAGGAGTCAATGAGGCCTTCTTAGATTATTACAGAGCACTATATGAGGACAAAGGGGGGGGCAGCCGAGAGGAGATGAGGAAACTTTAAGAGATATGAGACTACCTAAGATTAGTACCGAAGAAAGAGAGGAGCTGGATGCACCGATTACTTTGGAGGAATTGGAGGAGGTAGTGAGGCAGCTGCCCACCAGTAAGACCCCGGGTGCGGACGGACTTCCTAGCGAATTTTATAAAGCATAGAGAGAGGAGGTACTCCCCTCCATGCTAGAAATGCTTAATGAATCGTTTGAGGTGGGCCAGTTGCTGGAATCGCTTAGAGAAGTGATAATAATACCGCTCCCTAAGACCAACAAACCAGGGCATAGCTGCGGCTACTACAGGCCCTTGTCAATGCTGAAACAGGACGGCAAGATATTGACAGTGGTCCTGGCTAATAGATTGCGGAGAGTTATTAGTAAATTGATACATCCGGACCAAACAGGTTATGTCCCCAACAGGAATATAACCCACAACCATAGGCGAATCCACCGGGTGATTGAATGAGGGAGCAAGAGCGAGGGTGAAATGGCGGTTGTGTCCTTAGATGCACTCAAAGCTTTCGACTCAGTCAGGTGGTCGTGGTTGCTGGAGGCCCTGAGGGAATACGGGATGGGGCCGGGCTATGTTAGGTGGGCGAAGTTGCTGTACAATGAGCCTCTAGCTAGGGTACGTACAGGAGCGGTGATATCCGAGAGGTGGCAACTTAGCAGAGGCACCAGACAAGGGTGCCCCTGGTCCCCGTTGTTATATATTCTGGCCCTGGAGCCCCTGGCAGTGTACCTTCCGCAACAATATGACATGGTAGGCATTGAGGTAGGGGGAGAGAAACACCTAATATCCCTGTATGCTGACGATTTGCTATTATATTTGAAATATCCGGAGGAAAATCTTCAATATATTCTGGAGGTAATGGAAAGGTATGCAGAACTGTCTGGCATAGCGGTGAACCCCCAAAAATCGAGCATGTTCCCATTGGGTAGCTACAGAGGAACCCTTCCGGAGCGGTTGCCAGTGTTTTGCCGATACTATGGGCGGTTGGTTCTTTCCGCTATCTCGGAATAGATGTGTATCCCACGGTAGAGGAGGAACATTTGCATAACACCGAGGTGGCTGTGGGAAAAATCCATATAAGCATGAAGTTTTGGGAGAAGTTGCCGTTGGCGATGATGGGACGGGGGGCGATGCTCAAAATGGTGGTCCTGCCTAGGCTCTTACATTTTTTCAGCAATATTCCGTATATGATACCTAAGAAGGTTTTTGACAAGCTGAATAGTATGTGCAGAGACTTCCTATGGCATGGCACCCGAAATAGAGTGGCGCTATGGAAGTTGCAGAATTTCCATGAAAGGGGGGGTTATTAAGCTGCCTAATTTTGAGGCCTATTATGTAGCTGGTCAGTTGCAATATGTGGTCAAATGGCTCTCTGATGAGGTAACTCCCGAATTTAGGCTGTTTGGACAGGACTGCACTCCGTTCTACCTGAAGGAAATGATTTGGTTGCCTAGGTCAGAAATGGGGCGCCCGGGAATGATGTTGCTGGGGTGGAAGATGTGGCGTAGAGTATGTCGAATGATGGAGGACCCGTACCCGTGTTCCCCGCAGGTGCCGCTGGATGCTTTGGCAGGGGAAGACAAACAACTAGGGATGATAATCAGGACCTACTGGGAGTCGGTCGGGCTGGTTACATTGGGGGATGTCTGGCAGGAGGGGGCCATTAGGGATTATGAAGGACTAAGGGAAGAGGCGGGCTTGCATAGAGGCCAGTATGTCACATACCTAAGGCTGGTGCAGAATATTCGTAAAATCTGGCCTGAGACTGTATTGGAGGAGGAACCAGACGCCACTATGGGGACAATATACGACATATCAGAAGTGGGGCATGAGATCTCTAGATTGTATGAGATGGTGATGACCCGGGTTGGGAAGGAATTGACGCATTTGAGGTTGGATTGGGAAACAGAGGTGGGAGCACAGATGGAAGATGGGATGTGGGAGCGTGCTATGGGATACCAAAAGAAGGTGTCAAGAAATGCTAGATTACAACAAATACAGTTGTATATAACGCATAGAGCTTACAAGACCCCGATGAGAATATCGAAGTTTGTAAATGCGGGACGACAAGCGTGCCCAAAATGCGATAAGGAAAATGCTGATATGATACACATGTTTTGGTCTTGCCCAGTGATTGAGAGTTTATGGGGAGAAGTGGCGCAAAAACTAGCGGACAAAGGGGTCACGCTCATTATAGATACGGCTTGGGCCTGCCTGTTGGGAGGGTTTCCCAGACCACGGAAACTTAAACATGTTGGGAAATTGAAGGACTTGGCATATGTGCTCGCAAAACGAAGGATTGCCATGGGATGGAAGCAGTGCCATAAGCCACGGGTGGAGGTATGGTGGCGGGAATTGCAGAAATGGGAGGAGGCTGAAACGGTGGTATGGCAGGAGGCATGTAGCATGTGTGGGGAGGAAGAAGTGAGTACCCTGCTGGCATGGAGAGTATTAATAGCAGGACTGTTTGGAACAGTAACGGATTCTGCAGTCTCAGAAGGAGGTGATACCCTGCCACACGCAGCAGATACGGAATGAGAAGGACAAACAAGCTCTTGAGGGGGGAGGGATTGGGGGAGCAGTGGTCTTGACTAATTGATGTTCATGTGATTGCTGCAAAAAGCGCTGCCAGTTTGGTTTGTATTGTTTGTTTGTTTTAAAAAATAATAAAAACCGTTTAAAAAAAAAAAAAACCATTGCCATCCAGAGTCAACACAAGCAGATTCCACACAGTGAGAAGCCAAAAAGGACCATCAGCATGTCTGCCAGGATTCCAGCTCAGAGGAAACGCAAACAGCACTTTAGTGAGGCAGAGCTAACTGTTTTGGTGGAACATATAGTGCAGCATGCTGAGATGCTGTTTAGTGCTGATCAAAGCAGAGCAGGAAGGAATTGCTCGGCTGTGGGCGTGACTGCGAGGTGCGTCAAGGACTGCCACAAGAGGTGGGACCACCTCACGCTGAGGGTGCGGAACCTGATCTCTACACACCGCCAACGCAGTAGTGGGAAAGGTGGAGGGCCCCCTTCCCCACTGAGGCTGCAAACATGGGAGGAGCACTGCAGCAGTGTCCTCCACCTTGAGGGCATCCATCGGATCGGGAATGCTGAGGCAGGAGTGAGCCCACCTGCAGATGCTGGTAAGTGCCCAAATATGAATGTCATATGAGTACATGTTGATGCCAGGAGTGGCCCAAAGGACCCATTAACAACCCCCCCCCAGCGAGTGCATGAGTGGGCCAAAGGACCATTAACAACCCCCCCCAAGCCAGTACATGAGTGGGCCAAAGGACCCATTAACAACCTCCCCCAGCCAGTGCATGAGTGGGCCAAAGGACCCATTAACAACCCCCCCAGCCAGTGCATGAGTGGGCCAAATGACCCATTAACAACCCCCGCCAGCCAGAGCATGAGTGGCCCAAAGGACACAATCAAGATCCAGATGACGATCCACATCACTACAATACATGTCAGTCGACAAGCACATGCATGTAAATGCTACTGTTAACTGATCAACCTGTCTGATGCTTGTGATGCACCCATCAGGCATCACCACACAACTAATTGCATGCCCTCTGTGTCCCCGCAGCCATATTAAGTGACCGTGACGCAGCACAACAGCCCAGGCAATCGGCTCCTGCACGTGTGCAAGCCAGCGCCCCATGCCCAGGAGGATGCTGCCAGCAGTTCTGCATCTCTGCCCCCAGTAGCATCTGGTACACATGTGCCGGCCACCACACCAACATCTCCACGATGCCTGCTGCAACACAGGTGCCACGGGCACCCATTATGCCTATACATCCCACCACAGAACGGATCTGCACTGCAGAGGAGGCAGCATGTAGTGACAACAGTGGCCCGGCACTGCAGTCTGATACAGGGCCACAGGGGAGGTGCCCACCCTGGATGACTTGGCATCGTTCCATGAGCTAGAGTCCAGCCCCACATCACTCCACAGTCCGATGAGGTCACCTACCCCCTCAATGGCTGAGCTCAATTCCCACATGCAGTGTATGGAGGAGCAGCAGGCTACCCTCACCCAGCTGGTGGAAAGGCAGCTTGAGGAATCCAGGCTGCAGAGGGAGTGGCACAGCACATCTGTACGTGGCCTCTCAAGGTCCATTGGACGCTTCGCCAGCACAATAATGACCCTGGCATGCCATGTGCGGAAGGGCAATGACAACACTTTGAGGATTGTTGAGTCCATGTTGATTGGCAACAGGCACGTCTTGCACATTTGCCACAAATCCCAGCTTCAGTGCCATCCACTACTACCACCCCATCCAGCCCCACCTCTGCCAGTCCACGGAGGCACTCGAGTCGGCTAACAGGGCCCTCGGGCAAGGATGCACAAGCGCCAAAGCGCACATGGAAATGATGGCATGTGTGTCAGGCACTGCAGGACACATGGAGACTAGAAGGGTGTGAGGGGGTGGGTACGTTTGGGAGGTGGGGGAGGTCCATTAGGGGATTTGTGTATTGGGGTCTGGTTGGGGGTGGGTAGGTTTGGGTGGTGGGGGAGGTCCATTAGGGGGGTTTGTGTATTGCGGCCTGGCTGGGGGTGGGTACGTTTGGGTGGTGGGGGAGGTCCATTAGGGGTTTTGTGTTTTGGGCCCTGGTTGGGGGTGGGTATGTTTGGGTGGTGCATGGGCACGGGGGTACAGCTTCCCTAACCATTGCACCTCCATCCCTGTTGTAATGTCAATAATATATCATCATTTGAAAAAACACATTCATGAGTGGACATCCATCATTTCATTTGCAGTACAACAATTTATTTACTGGCATCACCATATCCATGCATTGCTGTGAATGTGCAGTCTCTCAAAAGTAAATGCGAATCAGTGCATCCCGTGCTTGTTGGCCATCTAGTGGACCCCCAGGAGGAGGGTGAGCCATCCTATCCCCATCCCCATCCCTGTCTCCATCCCCATCCTCATCCTAGGATCCACTGCTTAATCTGTATTGACCAATCAAATAAGCTGTAATGATACCTATGTCTGTGTTTGTATGCAATGTGCCATTTACTGCTATCACATCTGTACCTCTGTAACTAAGCTCATGCAAGTAACAGCGCCTCAATGCCCTTCGGCTGCTTGCGCGCTATATAAATATAAATAAATAAATAAATCCTCTGCGTCTGGGGGCATTGGAATGTTCCTGCGCAGGCACAGATTCTGCAGCATTGCACAAACGAGCGTAATTTTACCCGTCTTCACTGGGCTGTACAGCAGTGATCTGCCAGATCTGCTTAAACAGCGGAACCGGGCCTTCAGTAGTCCAAATGTCCTCTCAATCATGCCACATGTGCGGACGTGTGCCCTGTTGTACGCCTTTTCATGCCTGTTCCTTGGCCTCCATACAGGCGTCATCAGCCATGGCGTGAGTGCATATCCAGCATCACCTACATGGGATGTAGATGTGGGGGGTGATGCATGTGCAGTCGCAGCAGCCCACTCACATTGCTCATTGCCCTGGACACACACACAAACCACTTCCACAGGGCCGGTGCATTTGCAGCTGGACTCACCCAATAGCCATGTGCTTTGTCCAGCATAGCGTTCCATGTACCGTGGCAATGTGGAATTCCGCAGTACCATTGAGTCATGTGTTGAGCCCGGGAAACGTGCGCAGCAATGTGTTATCAGTTGTGTGCATTACATACCATCTGTACATTCAGTGAGTGGTACTGTTTCCTATTGCGGAACACCATCTCGATTGCACATGGTCCTGTCAAGTCGATGTGGGTGCAGTCGACTGCACCTATGCAATTTGGCATGCCTGCAATGGCATGGAAGGCCAACTTGGTGGCAATGACCTGGGGAAGGGTACGGGGTAGGGCAATCTGTTCAGACACATGGCACAACAGGGCAACCAGTACCTGTACCAGGATTTTAGAGAAACGGGGTTGGGATAGGCCGTGCAGCTCACCAACTGTGTGTTGATAGGTACTGGTGCCAAGAAAATGCAGTACAGACACAAGCTTCAGGAGGGGGGGATGGCAGTGGGGGTGTCTATGTGGCTGCTGATGTCCTCTATCATGGTGGTCATGTACAGGATTGTTCGACGGTCCAGCCAGTATAATGTGTGGATCTGTCCTGGGGTAAGGTTCCAGGGTGAGGCCCTGATGTGTGGTATTGCAGGCTGCTGCGGGGTGGTGCCGGCTGGACAATAGGGTTTGCCATGGGTACAGGGTTAGCTGGTTGCCGCCTGCGCCTCCTACGCCGCCTCCTCTGCACCATTACTGCCATCATGTGCAGTGCTGCCTGTTGGTTGAGTAGGCCCAGTACCAATGCTACTAGAGCTGCTGCCTGCATGGTTCTGTTTTGAGTTGGCCTGGGTGTGGCCCTTTTGTAGGCTCCCAGTGGCCTGCTGGGTCCAGCTGGGCTGATTTGGTGCACCTGTGCCCTGATTCAGGTCACCAGGCACTGTTTAACATCATGTTCGCGGTGGCGGCGGTACCGCCACCGTGGTCACGGTTTTAGCGCCATTTATGTGGCAGTGTTTCCATGTCCGTGCTACTTGTGATGCTCACAGTGTTTAGTATGACCGGTAACGGAGGTTGTTCTGTGGAAGGTGAAGTTTACGGGTGCTTACACTCCGCGGTGGCGGTTTATGGTGGTGCTATTTCCGGGTCCGCAGGTCATAATTTGGCGGTCGCAGAAACGGTGCCGGTATGGTTATACCGGCAGCGTTAAGTCCGGACCGGTGTACTTGTAATGAGGCCCAATCCCTTGCATTGTACGTTGCATATCAGCCCCACCAACACTCAAGGAGTGTGAGAGTTTCTACATGCTATGCACCCAACGTTAGGTGAACAAGGTGTAGCACAGATCTATCTGCATTAAGGGAATGTAGGTCTGAAACCCTCTCCTTCCTCACCTGACAGCAGAAACGGACTTATTAAAACTCTGGAGGGCTCTCGAGGTATACAGTTCGCTAGGTTTCACTAATCACTGCAAGCTAATCTGGCTACACCCTATCACATTTTTACATTTGCCCAGCTTACTGGGCTGGTACCCGACGAACAGGTCTCCTTCTCGGCTACCTGCTACAGCATGCACCAAGAGATCTTCACGTTAAAGACTTTGTCGGTGATACCCTAATAATAGCAAAGTTTGCGCTCAAAGAATGTACTCACTGCTCCATTGAAGCACCTATACATCTCCACAATGAGCCACTCCCACTAACCCCACACATTCCCTGTTCCCTTCCGTCCCATTCCACTCTGAGGCCATATGAAGTACTTAACAGCAGCCCTAACTAAATAAGTGTGGATAGCTAAAAGGTGAATACTGTCGGATGCGACATGGGGAAAGTTGGCAGCTACTGCAAGACTTATATATGATCGGACAACCAATAGGGATTTCCTGGTCCCTATTATTTGTCTTCCTTTTAGGTCAGATCTTACTGCTGCTGCCTCTACTTGGTTTCCTCCAGTAGAGTAAGCACTGGAATCTAAGGTGTTAATTTATTTGTGGTGGATTTTACAGCACCAGACTTGTCACCTTGAGACTATTTGGAAGTGTGAGAATGCTGCAGCAGATTAATATTAGCCGGTCGGGGAGGCTAAGCACCCAGTGCCAAGTTTAGATATACAGTAGGATACACAGTAGGATATTGGAATGGGAAGGAAAAATTGAAAAAAGTAGACGATCAAAGCCACTGAATCAGGCTGCATTCTCTGTGGGTAGAGTCCGACCTCATAAGCTTCTCTGATTCACCACTTTAGGAACAAGTAAAGGTGCATTTGTGATGTACCCAACCACCCAGAAAGATTCGGAGGTGCCACCGAACTACCAGTTTGAAAACACATAGGCAAATCATTGTTTTATGCATCGCATGGAAGGCAGGGTGAAAGCCAACGCCTGATTTCACAATTTATGTATTCGAAGCCTTTGGAAACCCCGTAGTGCAAACCTGACCCGAGGGTGCACTTTACAGTTAACATTAATCAAAAATATCAATTTGTTCCTAGTCAAAGGGAGGGTTAAGAGAAACATAAAAAATGCAACAGGATATTTTTTGTGCGAGACTCGGACGGGTTTATTCACATGTTTGGAACATGTCGTTGGCAATTATTGTTTTCCTGTTCTAGCTAAATTCTTTCGGAAAACAGTGAACAATTAAGCAAAAATCAATGGTCCAATTTCTGCTGATATGGCACTTATGTTTCCAAGATGATTATAGACGTTTGGTTACTGCCCTCTGTGAGGTCGAGCAATAGGTGCTTGAAAATAGGGTTTTTGCCAAAATTCAAGTGGATTTATCGAAATAACCCACACTAGTTTATCCTGCTGTCTTTCCTTCTGCAAAAGCGCAAACTACTCCGCCACTCTCTTCCTCCTGAGATGTTTAATGCTTCGCTGTTCTTTCACTGTTGCCGAATGCACTAGAGAGGGTTAAGCTCTAAATGCAAAATGCCACATATGCATTTGTGTTTTTTCGAAATGCCAATAGGCAGCAAGGTTTCGCATCCGAATTGCGAATTGTTGTCAAACACGATACAAGGGACACTCTGAAAATACACGCCGACAGCCTTCCAGTGAAGATATGGTGCAAAGCAGGCAGTGCGGATGACAGAAGGGGAAGAACTCGAGGGGGGGCATGAACCAAGCTTGTATTGTATGTCAATAGCATGAGATGGTAGCTAGTAGTATGCATGATGGCCAACCACGGTGTACACATCCGCATCTGCCTGGGTTTTCGACTCCTCAAAGGTAGTAGTGTTCCAACCAGATCATTAAATAACAATATCTGCATTTCATGGCCCTCTTCTTGTTACTGTTAATTAGGCGTCACACAATGTAATATGTTACCTAAAAATCATTCTGCACCACTCGTCCAATCTAGTGGTTCAGTGTAATTTTCAATGTCCATTGACTATTAAAAATGTAACTAATTACTTCTCAAGATAAAACCTCCTTCAAAGTGATCTAGAAAATGGCAGTCCCTTTCAGGTCCCATAGAGTATCTAGGAATTGTGCCTTTTTGTGTCTGTTAAGATGGTATTCCCCTTTACTCTGCCTAGAAAACCTCTCCTTCACTTACTGAGTCTACCTTCACTTCGCCAGACGTTTACTTTGTTAGACATTTTCTTCTCCATGCATTCACTTCATCTTCACAAGCAATGCATGTGGTTAAGGTTAGGTTAGCTAAGGGTTGGGGTTCGGGTCAAGGGGGTGCAGGAGGGTATAATATGGAGTGAAAAAGAGGTAGGCGGGTAGAAGGGGGGGTCTTCTTTCCCTGTAATGATGAAGTGAATGCTAGGGGAAGTGAAAGACCGGAGACGTAAAGGTATGAAGAAGTAAATGTGACCCAGTGAATGGATGGCAAAGTGAATGCAGGGTAAATAAAGACATACTTCTCTAGAGATATTGGTTTGCACTTAAAAAGCATGCATCTCACTTTAAGTCATGCTTTTTACCCTACCTGGGCACTTGCTGTCTGCAGAGGAGACAATCCCTTTAGCTTCTCACTTTATTGATGTATGGCCACATATTTCCACTTTTATTATAGCTAGTAGCTATCCTAATAAAACAGGAATAGTGTGCTCTAAAATATTATTGCTTTAAAAGATGGGCAATATTATAAAACATACTTTAAACATAATTCTAATGAAAGTTCCTCTGTAAATGCTTTGAGCAAACGAGGCTCAAAGCGTTTACATGGGAGCATCCATTTTGCCATTTCAGGCAGCCTCCTCAGCTCTGCCCTGGCGGCACTAAACAAGCAGAAAAAGCCCCCTGCTGGGAGTTCTTGCTTACTGCAGCCAGAGCAGAGCTGAGGAGGCTGCCTTCACTTTCATTTTACGTTTTCGGTGCTCCCCAAGCCCAGGGAAGCACAGAAAACGTAAAATGAAGGCAAAAAGCAAAGGCGCAGCAATTACAACTACAACGTTGTTGTATTTGTGATTGCTGTGGTTGGAAAATCACGGAAATCATAAATACAAGAAAGTTGTATTTCTGACTCCGACGGCTTTCAGCGTGGAGTCTCTTGGGCTCCCCAGGACACTCCAATGGAAAGCCGCCGCAGTCAGAATAACAACGTTGTTGTATTTGTAAATACCGCAGCATTTACAAATACAACAACGTTGTATTTCTCACTGCGGCGGCTTTCGCTTGGAGTCTCCTGGGCTCCCTCAGGGTTGGGGGAGCCCAGGAGACTCCACGTGAAAGCCACCGTAGTGAGAAACACTGCAGCATTTCAAAACACACCCACGTTGTATAATGTCATGAAGGCACAATCTGGCAAAGCTGTGCCTCAGGGTGTGAGGGGCTACTTCAGATGCACGTGTAAGGATAACAACAATAATGGCATGAAGCCACAATCTGGAAAAGTTGTGCCTCAGTGTGCGAGGGGCTACTTCAGATGCACAGGTAAGGATAACAACAAAAGTAGCATGAAAGCACAATCTGGCAAAGCTGCGCCTCAAGGCACGGAGGATTCTGTCAATGTACAGGAAGGCGAGCAGAAGATCAGGTAATCACAGCACAGTAAGGCAGGTAATGTTTGCAGCGCAAGGCTGCAGCGTCACAATCAGGTTTGTTTCGTAACAGGAGTGGTGGCAGGTAATGAATACAACGTGAGGATGCCAAATTACAATCAAAATAGGGTTCAATGCAAATTCAAAGGCAAGTGAAACAAGCAACGCAAGGCTGCAGAGGCATAAGCAAGAGAGATTTGAGTGCAATAGACTGGTACGTTGCAGGCAAAATCAAAAGTGGTGCTGAGTTTTATGTGCGCAGTGTCGAAGCAAAACTCAGGTACTGTTTTGCAGGATGGTCAGCGCAAACGTAATATGAGGAATAGCAAAGTGGAAAGTTTAGTCCAGGTCTGGGGAAGCCACACCAAGAGAAGTGGGGCTACTTCGGACAAGGAGATGGGTAAAGAGGTCACAGAAGATAGAGCATGCCTATAGTTTTACCTTTGGAAGGTAGCCCATGAAAACAAGAAGTGAATCAGGCGTGAATGTAGTGGTCGCAGGCCAATCTCTATCAGGTTCAGGGGTGAGGCCTGTGTCGGGGGCATCTCTGGTTTTACTTATTTATGTGGCGATCTGAGTTCCGTGTCCAGGCCTCCAGGCCACAACAGGCACAGACAGGAGTTGGCCTTATTACTGGGCCTTCCTGCATCGGGCCTGCCGGCAGGCCCTGCCGGCTCTGGATTACAGGTGGCAGTAGGCTATCTTCCAACCAATTACAGGGTGGCTGAGCTGGGACAAGCGACAGGTCTCTGGTGGAAGCTGCATCAATGTGGGAGGTGGCGGTCATCTTTTCAATTGTTGCAGACTCCTTTAACTTACTGGCAAGTTCAATGACTGTGGCTTTGTTCTCTGCAGTAACAGAGTCATTCTTGGTGATTTCTATTTCCGTTGTGTAGATGCAGCTGGCTTCAGTCATATTTGGCTGAATTTTCAGAGTTTTCTTAGATCATTTGTCGACTTTACTGCATGCATGAGGACTCTTGTGGCGGGTGGGATGGTTTCTCCTGATTACTGCTGGGTGGTTTTAGAGTAGACAGGGATGTGGTACTGACAGGAGTTGGCCCTATTGACCCTGGATAGTACAACAGAGGGGCCTAAAAGGGTTGGAGGCCTGGGGATAGTTTATGTTCCCCTTCCCTTTTCGAACATCGAATAGCATGCAGGGGACGGGGACCCCTGTCAAAGGCAAGAAGCACTGTACACACCGCAGAATCGTCTAGGGCTGAACCATCAAGACAAACCACAATTCTCTTCCGTTGTCAGTCTGTTACACATTATGATTGGTTAACACCAGGTACTGCCAAGAGTCCCATCTTTGCAGCTCATGCCTTAACCCTGCCTTCCTCAAGACACGAAGAATACCCTTATCGTTATTTTCTTCATACTTCACTTTGAGTATATAAGCCACAGAGAAGACAGTAAACAATTTTTGTGATGCAGTTCCCTGGCCAGTCCCAAAGGAGGGTGGTGCTGGGGAGTCCAGAGGAACTCCAGGAACAACTTTATCGTCCCAGTGAGACATATCAAGAATTGTACAAAACCTACAGACTGTGAAAACCTCCCCAATATATATACAAGACCGAGGGGTCTAAGGAGTTAGAAGCACAAAATATGTAGACCACTTAGATGGGGAGGAAAACAGGCAGTGCAAGTCATCGTTAGACCCAGTTTGACATCAGAAATACACATAACTAGGAGGCAGTCCAAGCCCTACGAAGAGAGGAGCCTTATGCTCAATAGTACATGCATGCGCTTGTGCCAATGGACAAAATAGGGTCTCTTCAAGGGTCTCTGACAGTTCAGGAAGGTGGATGAAGTGATGAAGAACAAGTCCCCACTACTCAAGCAAGACCTCCACTTGCGGGCAGAGGCAGGGTGAAAGTGCGGGATGGATTCGCTATTTCGCAACAGCGGTAGAAAAGAAATGGGTTCCTGCGCTAGGGGCCACCGGTTGGGGTATGGACTATTCACCAGTCCCCGACGCAGGCAGATCCAAACTTCGCCAGTTCAGTTCACATTGATGGCAGGTTCGGATGCGACAAGCCGGACGTCTCAACACCGTGTAGATTCCGCGGTAACAGGATTCAGGGTCGAGGGGGTCACAATTGCAGCAAACGTGCACAGGTTGTTACCACAGCAGGGCAACACGGCAACCGCGTTTACTCTGGTCCGGGCGCACTTGTCTCACTTCAGACCTGGGAATGCCAAGTGTACGAAATTCAGTGCGAGGGTGCCGGGGACACAGAGCTAGCAGTAGGCCAAGTTTCGAGGCCTTCCCCGAAACGGCGGCAGTGACAGAGCAAACATCCTGTGTAAGCTGGTCACCCCACTGGTTGGCCCAGGGACACTTCCGAAAAGGCTTACTTGCAGGGTTTGATGAAGGTGCCGAGAATAGTTGGTCCCACTATTCCATTGGGTCGAAGCACCTTCGCAGACCTTCTATGACGATCAGATGCAGAGGGGTCTCGCAGGACGACAGCGGGCTCAGGGTGCCAAACCTTCCAGCGGGTCACCAGCTGTTTCTCGACTCAGCTTCTTGTTGCAGGATACTTGGCTCCTTATCCCTTGTTCGGTGTGAACTCAGGAGATGGACATGGTAGTGGTGTTTTCAGCCTCCTCTTATCCAAATTTCCCTTCGCGCCAGAATGGAGAGGACCCAATGGGAGATCTGCTCACAAACACTCACTCCATACGTGGACCAATCACGGACCACGGTGGTCCCAGGCATTCATGACACTCCAGACTCTCTGGCACCCACGATGTGTATTGGGAACAGACATCCCAGCCCACATCCTGCAGGCACACACACAAGGCATGCAGAAGCCCGCAAAAGCGCTGGGTTTCGTGGGAAAGTGCATGACCAAATAAGGACTGACCCGGGTCGGCTCGACCTGGGGAAGGTGAAGGGGCAAGATGGCCAAAGGACAGGACAAAGAACCTCGTGGCGTGGCCATTTTGAGAGCCAGGCCACCTATTCGTGCCAAACGCGGTAAACGCGGATAACATGGCAAAAAAGGGTTCAAAACATAAGAAAAATGATAGCTGCCACCAGTCCTGTCTGTGACACACCTGCACAGTTCATGATAAGTCCAGCAAGAGTTTCTAGGGCCTTTGGAATGACTAGAGAACCAAGAGTGCTGTAAAGTAAGTTACATTGCACTCTTGTTACATGTTGCACAAAAGCTGCAACATGAGGAAAGGACTAAGGGAAACGAAGTCTCCCAGTACTGACTGTCTTAAGGGCATGTCAGTTTCCCCATAAGAATTGAGCGAAAGCCCAGAGGAGTGCGGTGGAGGGCTGCGCTTCTCTGGCAAAGTTTAGATCAGGGTGTAAAACAGCAGCAAAAAGTTTGGGGGTTGCCACATGGAGGTAAAATTACATTCAAATATGAAATCTTTCCTAACATCCGGGTCCGGGTTCGTTGAATGAGGAATTACCGGGTCATTCCAACCTTGGAGGACCCGGTAATTCTTCATTAAAAAAACCCATCCCCATTCCCATTCCCATTTGAGTCCCCATAGGGCTCAATGGGAATGGGAATTGTGCTAATAACGGGCCTGTTAATAACCAGCCTGTTATTAGCTCCCTGGTCCCCTTGCGGTACTCGTAAAGGACGTCTGGTCTGACCAGACGTTCTGAGCGGGTCCCGCAAGGGAACCTCGTAATAGGGTGGAATGGGTTTACCGGCACCAGCACCATTGCTGGTACTGGTAAACCCATTCCGCCCACCTCGTAATGAGGCCCATTGTCTACTTGGGTACCAAATGATTGTGACAAAATATTACTTGGCTACCACTGGTGTACAGCAGAGTGTTCCCCCAGGACATGCAGAACAAAAAAATAATTTCTGGCAATATATGACATACTTACACTGATAAATGCACACTCTTCTTTTGCCCATGTCTCTTCTGTGGCACCATATTCTGGTTCATGTATCTTTCCACTTGTATCTTCAGGAATGAAAATGTTGAACTTATTTTTATTTGGCTGGGCCGACTCTAGGTTGATGAATTCTGAAAAGTAGACCTTTTTAAATGCTTCCCACCTTAACAAATGTAGACAATTGCTGATCGTTGTAAGCGGCTTACTTAGGAAAAGAGGCTCCTATATGCAGCCCCATTGATAACAAGGAAATAATTACCCAGAGTGGTTCTGCCAGTGCCCTGTAAGACTGCCAGCGCACGTCTGAAGAGGCCTTCTTAAAATGGCTGAACCACAGGTTGCAATTACAGAATGCCTTATTATTGGGGCACTATGATTTGCTGTTCTGCAATTATTGAGAGCAGTACAGAATTACTGTGGGGCTAATGTGTGCGTACAGTTTACTCCAGCATTGCAATCCAGAAAAGCTGTTTTGGTGAAAGTGTATCTCTACTTCTGGAATGTTTTGTTTAAACAACAAAAATGGAAAAATGTTGTGCCAGCTGCATTTATTTCATAATTTCCCATTAAACAATAAAGATTTTTCTTTTAGAGGCCAATTTTTTGTTAGGATATTTTATTTTTTAAGAACAATATTCTCTTTACACACGTTACTACAAAATAATTTTAACTTCATATTCTGCTTCATCATGTAGATCAAGTCTTTATACTAGGTTGTGTGGGGTACTTTATAAAGCTTAGCTACAGTAAAATAGCTCCATACTACCATACCTCAGTTTCTCCCATCTCCAGATGCAGGATATTGCATAAAGCACTACACAAGAACACAAATTAATATTGTCAACGTATCTTGAGGGAGCAACAGAAGCTTCTTTCCACAGATGCAAAGGTTAAGAGTTCCAGAGAATGGCTGGCACCGAAGCGTTGCTCAGAAACGTTTGCAGCAGAAAGAAAGGCGATTGCAGTTTATCTCAGGGCATTTACAATTGGTAGAATAGGATGCAGTATCAGATATTGGATGGTTGTAGGCTATGGATCACTTTCTGGAATAGTCCAAGGTTCTTCATTTTAATACAGGACGGGACAAGGCGGGCAAATTAAAATTGTACAATGTTTGTGGAGTGTACTCATGGGGTTTCAGTTTAAAAATTAGTTTTATGTTTTATGTTCTGGAGTTTTGCTATAAGGGAGTATGAAGGGCCAAACAGAGTTTGTATATTTGTATCTCGAGAAAAAGAAGGGTTGTAAGAGGTGTGACAGTTTCCCCAGCCTATCTATGAGTTCCTCTAGTGGAGTGGCCAATTGGATTGGGTACCACCCCGAGCTGGTGGATTATTGGTGCAAGGGTGGAATGGGGAGGATCCCCTGGTCTCTGACACTTAGTTCTCATTGCAGGTCAGAGGATAGTCACACGAGGCTATCTAGGAACAAGACCTTTAAATGGGATAGGCCAGTGCCCTGGCAGTCTCCAAAAACGGCTGCAAGCTGGGACAGTGCCCCACATTTTCCAAATATGCTCCTTAGCTGGGGTACTGCCCATGGCTCCGTCTCTCCCCCCCCCCACTGACAAGTGCTGGACACAATTTCCACTGTATATATTTCAGGAGACTCGTGCTAAACCGAGCAGTACGTTTACAAGCTGTGTAAGGAGGCATTTAGGGAAATTAGAATTTGTCTTCTCAAGCAGGACAGCCAAAGCCTCACACCCGAAAACTGAAGCTATCCAATTAGGTATGCAAGATTTGGGGTTTGCAGGGATTTTATTGTTAGGGTGAATTTTGGGACAAATGAAATCATCACCCACCCAGTATGCATTAGTGCTTAAATCCCTATCAGAGAAATATTTCTAAAATATACAAATCTGTAGTCATCCCTATGGTCCCAAAATTGCCTTTGAGTTTATGCAAAGCATCCAGGAACCCACACTTGTCTCCTCTTACTCTCAGGGGATTTATTTATAGAATTATAGTGATTTACACACTGATTGAATTGTTTATTTTCTGAGATAGTGCTTTATTTACATTGATGTATTTCCAAATCAAGCTAGAGAGAGATGTATTTCCAAACAGAACAACCTGTGAACATGTTGAATGGCCCAAAATCCAAGTATGCAGGGTATTATGATGTAAAGTTTGAGGCAGGCGTCGCCCTTCAGTCCACAGCCAACCCACTTCCGCCCCCCATAATATTGCATCCCACTTAAAGCACTGTTAGTGACCATGTCTCTCAAGGGATACTGTTTCTACACTTGAGGGCTTGAAACAGGATAGGGGTCGGGGGGTGTTCCCCCTGTCACAACACAAGCCTTGTGTGCTGTATTCAAAGAGCAGTTTAAGTTTGAACACTGTGTGTTTAAGGGAGGGAAGTTCTAAAACCAAAGGAAAATATGAAGCGGGCCCTCACTGAGAGATCCCACACATTTTCGTGAGGAATTCACCCTCCAAATTCAAGCAGATATCGGAGGCAAGCTACTTTTCTCTTCACCAATGGCACAGTAAGTCTGCTTAAATAGATGCTGTATTTGTGTTCCTGGAGCAAAAAACTAAGGAACTCATGCACAGAAACTGCGCCAAATTCCAAAGTGCTCTTACTTCACTCACTATCATTTGAGCGTGAGCATTGGCTCTCTGGCATTAGCAGGTGGAAATAAGGCATAGATCGATTTAATCACAGATTATTACTGCAAATACGATTATATTGCAGTTTTTTGTTTGGAGAAGGAGAGGGAATAAGAGAGAAGAAGGGAGAACGAGAGAGAAGAAGAGAGGAGGGAGAAGGCAGGAGAAGGAGGGAGAAGAAGAAAAAGGGTGTGGGACAGAGTACTAGGAGGAGGTTGCATTTGAACATCAGATCAAGGTTGAAGTGGAGAGTCAGAAGCAAGTGCAGGAGGATAGCAAGGTTAAAGCTATCAAGATCAGGAAGGAATGAGATGGAATGTTTGACCAAAGGCACAGGATAGGGACTAGAGCCCAATTTGAAGGGGTCAAGCCCTCAGTAGGAGGCAGAATGAGCATGTGGCGTGGTGTTGAGGTGCTGGACCAGAGCAGGAGTATTGAGATGATGAAGAGGGAAAAGGTGAGGGCCCTAAGAGAGGGTGGTAATGTGGGTCCTCTTTAAATTCTCTGTGGAAACTGAGGACGGCAAACGCTGTTGACTCTGTCCTAAAATTGAGGAGAGGCACTACTGTTATCTATAGCTCATGCTCGAAGGAAGCCGCGGCTGCAGGACATGAGATCATGTCATTTTGTGGAGGAGGATGACCCTGGCCGTTTGAAGGTCACTTCCTCAATTAATGGGGAATTATCAACGGAATTGACAGATAACTTTGAAGAGTCGAGGTGTCCCCCCCCCCCAAAGGAATGCGTTTATGGAAATCTGTGTCCAAAGGTCTAACGCTCTAATGCCACCCTTGACCGTCTTTGACGTGTCTACAGTTAATAGTGTCGAAATAGCCTCTGATCACTCAACAATGGAAAGTTGGGAGACCGCTACTGTGGGGCCTTGCTTAGAGTGTTCACCAGAAACGATGGAGAGAAGAGACAAACAAACTCACCTATTAGATAAGATTAGCCCCATGGGATGGCTGCAAATCAAGAAAAGGATAATTGGGGAACTTAATGTAAACATTTCACAGACGTTTGCCCTTGGGTAGATCTTATAGACAAGCTAGCAATACATTTGCAGCCGGACAAAGTAGGTACATCCTGCCAATTGGACCAGTTCAGTGATAAGAAAAATCAGAGCTCTCAAAGTGTAATAGATTAGAGCCCCCAAACAACCCAATGTAATTTGGGTTACCTGGCCCTCACAGGCATAAACCAACCCTTTGTGGATGGGAAGGGCATACATCAGGGATATTAGGGACAACTCTTGTCAGACCACTCCTGAACTAAGGAATTTGATTCAACTCCCAGATGATAAAATTGTAAAATAGCAGAAAGTGTTATCCAACCCACAAGCTCTGTCCTTAAATATGTCATCATAATTGGACAACGATTAGGAGTACCTACACCTACGCGGGATGGAACAGGAGAGTTGGCTCAAGTCTCTGTACACTATGCCCAACTAAATGTTACTAACCCTAAATGCAGCCTCCCTAATTGTTTGCGCATTGGCAAAACCTTCATACCCCAATCGGCAAAGATTGTATGAGGAAGAATGTGATGGACCATAGAAATGTTGTTATCACTAACATGGAGACACCAGTAGGGCACGTACCTATGGACGCCTTGAGGAATAAGGTGTTGGCGTGGTTACGTCAGACGACTGGGTCTGGTGCAGTAAGAGTGTCAGATCTCAGAATTATTCGAAGGATTAAGATTGATCTGTGGTGTACTCAGAATGGCAGGGATTGTATATTGGTGTGGTGTGACAAAAGCAATATGCCGTCCTTTTTGTCCATTTGCAATGACCTATCCGGAGTTTCATCTAAACTGAAGTTAGTAGTTGACTTCGCTGCCCCACAGTATTGTTGACTCTACTGATCATGGACTTCTTTTTTGTTTTTTTCCCATTGATTTTCTGTATTGTGTTTTATCTTGTTTTCTGTTGCGTCCAACGGGCGTGTAGCACATTAACATTTTTAAATAAAAATAAAGTAAATGAATAAACATCTACAGGAACTACAAGGTGAACCGGAGCTTGGTATGCGCCACGTCTGGAATGAGTGCCAGCTCTGACTTAATTGGCTTTGTTTGCTTCAATGCTGGAGCAAATCAGATTCACTGGCAACCTCAAAAACTGGAGAGTGTGGCTATTTGCTTCCTAAAGGAAAGTGAGGGCATGCTACACAGTGATATACTTGCGGATCAGCTGGAATGCTCTCAACTACCAGGGCTTAGAGACCAGCGGATGTTAGAAACAGACTATAACATGTCAACCTGACAACTTAATAACTGGGGTGGAAAGTAAGTCAGAGACCTCGACTAGAGGTGTGGTGGCAAGACCTATTAAAGTGGGCAGCAGCGGAAACGGCGGCATGGTATGATGCGGCCTACAAAGGGGAAGGTGAAGAAGTGGGAGCGCTGAAGGGCCTGGAGACAGCTAATAGCTACGCTAACTGAACCTGCGCACGACAGCTTAGGTGAACATGACACCTCTGAGAGCAATAATGAAGAGGTGCCTCAGGAGGGATAAGGCTAAAGCACAGCACATAAACTCAAGTTAAGGTGGGGAGGAAGAGGAAGACAGTGACAACATAAGTGAATGTATATAGTGTTTGAAAAGGTAATATTCACTGCCGGGAGTCACTGCCGGGAGTGCTGTGATGTTGTGTTTATTAAGAGAAAATGTAATAAAAAAATGTAATGTAATAAAAAAAATGTATAAAACAATTTTAAAAAATCCTAAATAAAATAAAACAGACTATAACTAATGCAAGCAATATGAGACTCTTAAAATAACAATAATGGTACACTCCTTCGCCATTAGCAGCAGAAAAGGCACAGGCTGGCCCAAGATAACAATAAAAGGGGTGTCAACGCTACTGTTCGATTGATCATCTAATATGAGACAGGAAAAGAAGTTTAAGAAGAGAAGTACAGAGCACGATAAGAGCACAGGGCAACTAAATGCAGACTGTTAAGAAATGTAAAGAGATAAATAATAACGATTGTAAATGGCTGAGACGACACAGAAATGAACAAAAACTTGAAAATTGGAGAGCGTTCCTAAGGTCTCTAAAATATAATGATTCAATCGCTTTTTGGAAGATTGGGATTCAGCAGTCACATACCAATCATTTGTCAGTAGAAGCCTCAGAATAGTCATGGGTAGACTTCATTAAGATTACATTACATAAAGCCGCTGGGCAGCCTCCAGAGGGACCCTGGTCAGCTGATAAATGGATATTTTAACTGTAATACTGGTCTAATAGCTTAGCTCATATGTAACAGTAAGGGGTCAAGGGCACCAGGGCTGGATGGCATCTGTATTGCTCTCTTAAAATTGAATCCTGGGAGATGGAGTGAAGTTCTCTATCGTCTATTCGCACCAAGAGAAGGGCGCTCAGCCAATCAGGTGGCTGGAACAGTGGGTGAGAATACACAATCCCTGTCCGCTGTTCCAGCCACCCGAGGTACTTCCCCAGGTGGCACTTTGTTTTTCTAACGTGGGGGTGGGGTGGCACCATGGAGTCTCTCCCTGTTGCCTTCCCATGTTAGAAAAACCCAATTCCCCTTCCCCCCACCCAGACTTACCTGCGGGTCTGGAGCCTTGCACTTCGGTCCCTGATGCTCTTCTTGTCTGTCTGCCGTCATCAAAATAGAAAAGGCACAAGGTTCTTTTCAATGACAACGGCCATTTTGGAACATGTTTTCCATGGCCGTCGTCCTCCGAAAAAGGACCCTTTTCCATTTCAATGGCGGCTGACATTTTTTTTCATTTGTTTTTCTCCGATGTGAGATCGGTTTGCGCAGAGCTGATCTCCCGTCAGATAAAAAAAAACTTTACGCACCCTGGTGAATCCCAGAGTGCAAATAACTTTCACACCCCAGCTAGGGGGCATACATGGGCTTTAACAGTCTGCAGCCCGAGCTGCAGCCCATGCTTCACTCGGGCCTACCAATGCGTGGGCTGGCGGGCCATTAAAGCCCATGTACACCCACCAACCGGGGAGTGAAAGCTATATTCAAGGCTTTTTGCAAAACAGGAAGCATTCTGAAATCCTGGATGGAAAAGTATTGCGGTCCCGGTCTATAAACGTAGACTGTATTCTGAGCCCAAACGCCACTGGATCCTGACAATGCTGGATTCACTTGCAGAAATGTTTGCTAGGCTGCTCCTGGCTGAGCTCAAAGTATGGATGGAAACAAACCAAATCTTGTCTTTTAATCAATTAGGAATTTAGAAAGCACTGCTCCGCTGTGGACAATTTGATGCTCCTCACTACTAAAGTGGAGCACTCCTGGAGCATGCATAATTTGGAATTTTACACTGTGTTTGTGGACTGTAGTGCCGCATTCGACACTGTAAATAGAGCCACAATATGGAGGAAGCTGGCTACATGGGATATTTCATGAGTACTGCTAAATATCATCACCACTTTGTATACTGAGACAACTGTAGGAGTGAGAATTAACAGCAAGGGCAATCTTACTTCATCCATCAATCTCTCAACAGGATTGAAGCAAGGATGTGTGTTAGCACCCCTCCTCTTTAATTTATAAATGGCTGATCTCTTGTTAACACTTGCAAAGAAAACTGTTTCCTCCTAAGCTAGGAACACCCCATTTTCCTTGTTAGGCTACTCAGATGGTCTAATGCTGCTGAATCTCAAACTCAAAGGACTGCAAGATTTATTGAACCTTCTTATGTTATTTACAAATGGCCATGACGTAAGCATCAATCTAAGCAAAACAAAGATAATTACATTTCAGAACTATAAAAGCAAACTCAAGAATAAATATCCTTGGTCACTACAGGGGAAGAGCATCAAAGAAGTGAGAGATGTGAGAAACAGGAGGGTATATTCACACCAACTCCCCTTGGATTCTCTTCTCAGGTGACCAGGGAAAGGCCATCGCTTTTGGATCCTGACCCTGGGGGTGGAGATGCGAGGGAGGATCACCTGGGTGAGGGTCCTTGGAGATTGGGGAGCAGATTTCCACAGGTGAGACATGGTATTCCCCTTCTTTTCCTTCTGAGAACCAACTTTACCCTCCCCCTGCCTTTATAGGCTGTTGCAAATCATCTCCCTTAATTCACACTATTATAATACTGGGATGAGAAAGAGGTGACTAAGAGTAGTGCAAACTAACATGTCATCTCACCACTCTAGTACTAAGATGAGGAAGAGGCCTGCAGACTGTTGTACGGGTCAGGCATGTCCAGAGTGCTCCAGTAATACTTGTCAGGTAATTGGGACCATGGACTCACACCTGCAACCTGTCAAATGGTTGCAGGTGCATAAAAGATGGAGCAGACTAGTTTGGGAGAGAGACCAGCAGGAGAGAAGCCGGGCTGAGCGTTGTGGGTCTGAGGGGAGAATGCTCTGCAGAAGGAGGTGGCTGAGTTGGGTCCTGCAGGAGAGCCAGGACGCCGGCAAGAAGTTGTGGAGCTGAGGCCAGGGTGGGCTACGAGAGGGCCACAGAGGTGGGATCCTCACTGGTTAGACACAGAAGAAATCGGAAAGCAGCAACATACTGGCAGTTTACAGCAACACACAGAGAGAAGGCGAAGTGCAAGCAGGAGTCGCAATCTGAAGAAACAGTGTCAGCGGAGCAGAAACAGAGAACGCAGCCGCCCGGAGGGGAGACCAGGGACAGGTGAGGGAAAAGGAGAGCGCACTCGAACAGGGGCTCTCCTGGGGGCTGTTAGAAAGCCAAAGTAAACGCTGAATAAATGAAAGAGTATATGCACAATGCAATAAGCCCAAAGCAGCGGGTTCTGAGGAATAATATGGACAAGATTATCTGTGAGCAGCAGAATAAACAATCCAAATCATTGAATACCAAACTAAATTAAAGCTTTTGGCACAGCTATAAACAGATGATACATTTGTGTGAAGTACACATACAGTATATTGAAAGCAAAGAACGAATCATATGAAATGCAGTAAAAAAATATTGCTGAAAAGTATGAAAGCAAATCTGGTGAAGGAACAAGAGCACCATGAAGTGAACTGTGTGGGAAACACAGTGTGGCAAAGTCAAGTGACTGGCAAAGATGAGAACACATGTGGCAAAGCCAAGAGGCTGGCGAGGAAAATCCAAGTGAGTGTGAACCAGCACACAGGCACAGATACAGAAGAACCTTTGTGGTCTAGAAAGCCTACGGTTCCTGGTTGCGTGACAGTGTGATTTTACAACTGCGCCTAGACCGGGGATACCCTATTTGTGAAAGCCAAAGAACTATACAGAGAGCCAAGACAAGTGGATAAAAGAGATTTCTGAAGTAAAGCAGAAGAAAGCAATCTGTATGAACTGTCAAGAAAGCAGAGAATTATAAAAGTTGTTTTTGAATATTGAGAGATTGAGACTTTGTGCAAGTTGGCAAGCTGAAGTCTTGGGGAAGGGAACACTGAGACCTTATGAACTTTGTTGCTGTCTTGAGGAAGGGAGCCTCGAGGCCTTTTTTGGAACTGTGTTGTCTTCTTGAGGAAGGAAACCCAGAGACTTTCCAGAACTGTCTTGAACTTGGAGAAAGGGAGCTTGAAAGTAAGCCAGGAGCTGGAAGAAGCTCCAAACTTTATTTGGAATACTATTTATTTTGTTGCTGACATTCCACTACATTGTTTAGTTTTAGTTGTGAGGGCTAGTATATGTTTTGGACACACAGACTTTTAAGTTGAACTTCCTCACTCAGACTTTCCTTAGTTTCTTTAGGTAGGGAAATCCCACCTTAGCATTGAGTAAGTTAGACATTCAAGCATCCTGACATTTAAGTTAATACAACACTTTTGTTCGAACTTTGAATCTATTGTCTGTGTCTTGCTTCATGATGACTTCACAGAGAATATAAATACTTGGGGATAATCTGTGACTCACAACTAAATTGGAAAGCACATATTGAGGAGACGGAACGAGCCTTAAAACAATAATTGGCCACATTTGAACAAGTGTCTCCGGATATACTACTGCAGCATTGAGAACTGTATACAACTTTAAGCTATTTCCCATGATCATGTATGGAATCCTGGTTTGGGGGGAGGTGGAAGAAAAGCAAGGACTTAAAGCGATTAGAGCACTACTTCATCTACCAACCTGTGAATTAGACATCAACACTGCTAACATTGCACTAATGTCACAATAGACCGTGTATGAAACTGACCACATACCATAAAGGCATCTGAAGTTCTGCCTTAACAGTAGCTACAACTAACTTACTTGCTTTAAACAAAAATACTGTCTGTTCTCATATGTTGAAGTCAGGAGCCAGGTTGCAAGCAACACCAGGCATTAGCTTCATGGATCCTTTATTAGCCAAATATAAAAGGTTGCTGAGAAACCACTTAAAAGCTCTTGATAGGGAGCAGAATTGGATTAACCCCGCCACCAAAGGTGGCAGCACTGAAAACATAAATGCACAGCTGACCGCACTTTCTCCAGGGCTATATCTCCAAGAATTTCCCAATTCTTTCATTGGCATGGACTAGGTAAGGCTGCAATTTAATTTCGTAGAAGCATGGGATAGAATTGGATTCCGAATGGGAATCACAAAATAACTGCATGCTTGCCGCCACTGAGAGCTAACGAAATTGAAACCGTGAGACATTTGATGTGTGCTTGATCGGAATTCTCAGCAGGCAGACAGCGTGCTCTTCCTTCGTCCAGTATGTACTATACCACACATGTGGAAGAACTTTGGCAGCACATATCGGAAGGGAATGATATCCCATTCATCTATCACCTGACTGTATTCTGGAGAGATGTACAAAAGTTTGAGTGCGCCTCATAGGAGAGTCAGTAATTGAGAACACAAATAGAGAAATGGTATTTGTACTATGAAGGATATTTAAATTTCTTTATTCCAAAAGGATCTTGGTGGATAATTTTGTTCTGGATTTAAAACCATGAATGCCGTGGGGAAGGGTTGCTAATGTATTATATTTTATGAAAAGCTTATATATAGGCTGCATTATAATACATTTAAAAATAAATTGCCATCCTTCTCTTATGGACCACAGGAACTATTTACTAGGACTGTATTAAGTAAGATACCATCTAAGACCTCTGACTATGTCTTTGCAGTAATTTCCTCCACTTTCATATGTAGTCGATGTTTTCTACATATTCTGATACTTTAATTCTCTGTATTGAGACAGCAAGTGTAATTATTCCCAAACTATCTACAGCCATTGTGTGGAAATGCCCCATTGAGAGCAAGAGACAGGGCAGACTCATCGGTCTGTTATTACTTCCTGTGTTCAGCTGCTTGCTCCGCAAAGGAGAGAAAAGAAGGATGAGCAGACATGGTGGGGGTGGGGGGACAATGAACTGTGGTGTGATGAAGACCAATGTGAAGGAACATTCAATTGTCGCAAGCTGAGGGCAAGATACGGGGAAAAAACATTGTGGTGGCAAGCTGAGCTGAGCTGCTTTTTTGGAGTCTTCTGAGGTTTGGAGTATTGTTACTGCGCTGATGTCTTCTGGTAAAGTTACATTTATAAGGGGAGGGAATAGTTATGATTCTGGCGAGGAATTAGTGGAAGTCTGCTACAGGGAATTCATGAAGTAAGGCAGTGGGGAAGAGTACTGAGCCGACAGACACTGACAACTAATACATAGTTCCTGTTTCCGAAGGAGAAGAGGTGGTGAGAAAGTTCTGGAGTCCTAAGAGTGAGAGTAACCTAGTAATCGAACTGTGGCATGCTGAAAGGGAGATATGCAGTGAGCTAACATTGAATCACAGAGTGTTTTGAGACTCGGTAAGAGAACCCCTCAGTGAGAGTATGTCATAAGGCTGAGTAGGAACAACACCTGGTGAGTGAAAACCAAACTACAGAGAGTAAGTAAGACCCAGTGAGAGCGCAATGGAAGAGAGAGAGACTGTTTCACTTACTAGTCCCCGGGGATCTCTCTCTCAGGTAACCAGGGCTCGGCCATCACCTTTGGATCCAGACCCTGGGGGGTGGACCAGTGCGGGAGGATAACCTGGTTGAGGGATCTTTGAGGAGTGGTGGTGAGACAACCGATGGTTAGATGCGTTATCCCCCCCCCTTTCCCGTGCCCATACCCATACTCTTTTATAGGATTCTCCAAAGTATCAACCCCCACCGCCTTGCTACACAAACACTGGGCCGAGGAAGAGGAGGACTGAGAGTAAAGAAGCTAACACTTGCATATCCCATTGGACATGTTCTGTTAATAAGGTCATGCAATGTCAGGCACTTGACCATAATCACATAAATCTGATACTCATTAGCTCCCCCCACATGGATGAAAGGTGGCACATGGAGACACACTCTGAGCAAGTGAGATACGAGAAGGAGCAGACCTTACGGGGAGAAGGCGAACCCACTGGAGCAGGACGACCGATCGAGGGACAAGAGCGAAGGGTTGGGAAACTGGAAGATCCCTGCAGGAGGTTGTTGCCTCTGGGAAACCATGAAGGATATGCAGAGGAAGTCAAATCCCAGGTAAAAAGAAGCCTGTGTTGTGTTCCAAGTACGCCAGCGACCCTCTCGGGTGAACAGGAGAGTTGGGGAGGCAAGGCCAAGCCTGTGGTATCGACCTTGACACATGAAACCAAGCCGCAGAGAAAAGAGAGGAATGCACACAACCAGTGAGTTAATGAAAGACATGAAAGGCCGGTTTGTGTCAAGGAAAGATTGAAGTCGCAACTGTGTATCTCCCAATTGAGGGTTGCACGCGTGCTGATGAGATGCGAAGGAGAACTAGCCTGTAGTGAACTTTAAAATCACGATAACTGTGAAGCCAGTGATAGAGTGTAGCGGAGTGGTCCGGCAAAAAGAAATAGCCCACACGAAAGTCTCTGCAAAATGTTTGATGTTTTGCTATTAAGCAACAAAGTGAACGAACGCTGAAATCCGCAATGGTCAAGGTTAACCCTGACGAAAGGGGAAGTTAAAAGATGGTTGCTATAAGAGAAAGATTTCTTTAAACTTTTCTGATTGTTTTATGCAACTACCAAGACCAAGAGACACTGGGGCAAATACGATAAGGGCGAGCTGAAGTGAAAGTCGAAGTGGTCCTGCGAAGATCTATGGAAAAAAGCCTTGCACACTCGAATGTCCTTGACATCAGTGAAAGGTCTGAGCTCGACTGAGGGGGACCTGGAATATGAAATAAAGCTTGGGGAAGGAAACCCCTAACAAAGGTGAATAAAGCTTGGGGAAGGGAACCCCTGAAAGTGCTGCGATTGCGAGTTCCGAGACCGGCTGAGGGAGATTACGTTGAATCAAGTACTTTTGTTGAGAGGGTCGAGCCTGACCGAGGGAGACCTATGTGAACTTTTGTTGAATTGTGAAAGAACTTTTTGTGAACTAAAAGTAAGTGACTTTAATGTGTGAAGGCCAAGCGGGCCTTGACCCACGTTTTGAACTGCCTTTTTTTGATAACCTGAGCCTGAGTGTGTCATCCTGTCTACGGGGGCCGCCTTACTCCGTTCTGTCCAGCATGGGGAGCAGAGCTGACTCAGCCATCTTGATCCTTTGTTATAACACTGACATTCCTTTGCGCACACATTCCCCTTTACACACTTTTTGTATAAGAGATAGGGCAGGTGTGAGTTGTTTTTTAGTATAGGCCATTTTGATTTGACATAGACTCACTAGGACTGTGCTTTCTTTATTATTTGATGGTAGAGACTACTTCCATCATAGCTATAGAGCAAAGTGAGAGTTTTTCTAAACCCCAAGAATTTAATAAAGGTTTTGAAACGTGTAGCTCTTGTGTCAGTGTCATACTTGTGATACCATGCCTCCAATACACAAGGCACTGCCTTAGTGGTATTAACTGGCGTTTGAAGGTAGCAGGTGCAAGATGGTTCTATTACCTGGGCATTTAATATCAATGCCTGGCAAATGGCTAATACTTGCAGACAAGCTAAAACTGTTTGCCAATGCTGTTTTTTAACAGGACATCAGTGAAGGACTTGGCTGCAGGCATACCTGGTTAAGAAATTTCCATTACACCAGTAGCGCACTTACAATTCCAATTAGGTCATTAACTCTCAGAAGGCTGCTTTGAGAAAACATTGGCAGGCACCTTGAGAGCAAAGTTTAATGGTAAGGCTTCATTAAAATGAGAGCAAGTAGTTCCAATGAGGTGGTGTTTTGGGTGTGGGAGGGGTAGGAACTGGGTGGGAATGCCCATAGTGATTAGCATGGCCATGAACAGTCAATGGGTGGGCAAATAACCAAACACCTGCAAGCTTTGTGTCCCTCCTCATATGACATTTCTCCCTATCGGTACTCTAACGCAATAGTTTTGGATTATGGGTGGTGCTAAAGCACCACCTAATAGCACAAACTAAATTGTGCCATAGGTGCAAAGAACCGGAGCAAAGATGTATACATTTGGGGCTGTAGTCAAGAGAATCCCCAAAGCCACACACGAGGTACAGAGTGTGAGGAAAGAGCAGGAGTGCTGAGATTGACTAAATAGGTGTACATTGGGTGTTTTAGTTCAGACTACCCTCAACAGGAATTTAAGACACTGAGAGAAAGAAAGGCACCAGGAGTGCTAAAATAGAGACAATAGAAGTGAATGCTGGGAGATGAAGCTGACAGTCTCCCACTTAGCACCAAGGTGCTGGGAAATATAGAGAATAAGGCAGAGATCAAGTGTTTATAGGGCACAGAGTGCGATGCTTCAGGTTCTCAAGATAACCAAAATGAACAAAGTGGTGCTGACAAAGAGAACGCAAATAAGAGAAATGTACATTGGAAGTTTTTGTTCTAGCAGATCATAAGGCATGTGTCACCTGGAAGCATTAAAAAACAGTGAACTGTTACATGGAGTAAAACTAGAGTCACTTCCAAATGTGACACCCACAGTGTTAAGGGATCAAGATCGGTGCCCCTTAAGGAAGACGGACACGTTAGGGACATCTAGGAATGGCCAATAAAATTGAACTGTGAAACAAAATAACATCTTGTTACAGGGAAAGCTGAGACAACAGGTAAATTAAACAGAAGGTAAACAGCAATATCATTAATTTGTTTTCTAAAATAAAGAGTATTGGATCATCCTGCAATATAAAGGGAAAGAAAGCGCTGTCATCAGACCTGGGTCAGCAACAGGCCGCAGATAATTTGCATTTAAATTTAAGAGCATACACATGTCAGAAAGATTATACTGAGGGTCTAGCCACTACATAGAGCAAGGATATGGGGGATTTGGAAAGTAAGAACATAGCACTGAGGTGCATCAAGGGACTGGTAGGCATCAACGTTGCAGGGGGAACAGGGCTGTAGTACACTGTAGTACACATTGTATATGAGGGTTGGCTTCAGATTTTGTAAAATGTTACATATCGTCTTCTTGCCACTTTAGAGTAGTATGCAGTCCCGTAGTGTGGCTGCTGTGGATAACCAACATCCACTGGATGGAAAGTTTGGTCCCGTATATGCTATGTCTCCTCAGCCACGGCCCTTGTAGCTGTGGGCTGTTCAAAAAAAGCAGTCTAGGTAATTTGATTCTACCCTTAGGTGTAGGTTCATATAGTTCTAGACAGTCTGCCTCCCCCCCTCTATGAAACAAGGTGAAACTCCTTGGAGGCAGCAGATAACTCTTTAAGCTTCTTTATTAAGCATCTTCAGGAATCAAATGGCATCAGGTACAAGATCATTAGGATCAGGAGCTATTTGATTTGATTTGAGTATTTGTAACGCGCACCGGATGAATTAAATCGTAATTGAGCACAGATGTATCAATTGCCATTAGTCTGTGACTTGGTCCACTTGGTCATGTGAGATTACTTAGCACCAGCTGAGGTACACAAAAAAATTCTAACAAAACAGATGGGTCTTCACGGCCCTCCGGAAAGCCGAGAGGGTTTTAATCTCACAGATTTTTCTGGGCAGTTTGTTCCATGCTCTTGGACCGTACACTCCAAATCTACGGTCCCCTTTATTCACACACCTAGTACCTGGTATGTAAAGCAGATTTTGGTCTGCAGAGCGCAGCTGTCGGGTGGGAACATACTACCCGTCATGACAGGGAGAAGAGCCCACTGGCTCCCACCACCCAGGCTACATAGTTCCAACTGCCTAGGGTGGAACATTGATTCAAGTACAAACATTCCACACTACCAACATCCTCTCATGACCTCATGTCATCACTCAGACAGGGAAAGGACAAGATACAACGACACCGAGCAATGACTGTTCGGTCGGTGGAGTGTTGCATTCAGCACATTGTGTGTGAATGTGGAGTTGTGTGTGGGCTAGTTTGGGTGGGGATGCGCACGCCCAGCAGTTCGTTTGGGTTGTGGAGTTTCATGCACATTGCTGTGAGATGTGTGCCAGGATGTTGTATATTATTCTTGGTACAGTTATGACTGGTGGAGGCATACTCTGCGCACCAAGCTATTATTATTGGCTCAGTGAGAATGGGCTCAGACATATATCAATGACGTATGGTCATGTTTTATGGTTAGATGATGTGCTTTTGAGCCTCGTCAGTGATGCCATTTATGTTTTTAGTTGGGTGGTTCGAGTGTACATCTTATGTTGTTCAAGATGGCAACTACTCTTCATCGTAGCCAGTGGGCTCTTCTCCCTGTCCATGTCACTTTTATGGATTAAAAGTGATGCAGTTTAAGTGATTTAACCGTTTGGTTACTGTTATTGTTATTGTTGCTGACATGTCATGTTAAGGCACTGTTTAACATATTTAGCTTTGTAGGTTTCGTATTGTGTTAGTGGTAAAGGCATTGCATGGACTTTAGTTTCTAGCATACGGCAAAATGTAAGAAAATCTCAGGAGTGTTTGTTTGTGTGTGGTATAGGATAGCAGGTTACAGAATTTCAGCTTTATGCTGCTCCAAAGCAATTGGACTTTTAGGAGGTTTTGCAGTTGCATCGTCGAAAATGATTCGACACACTTCCAACATTCTCTCATTTTCAAAATACATTTTTAAAGTTCGTTGATTGGTGAATTTTGCTGATACAATACACATTTGTCAAGTATACTTCTATCTTCGTATGTTTCAACCAATTTATTAAAACCGAACAATACAGATACCCAGTACTTATCAATTAAGGTTATATGATGCTAGTCTCTGCCCAGTGTCGTAGCTTGTCTTGTTGGGCCAGGTGAACAGTTCACTTTTAACATTCCAGCAGGAGGGGGCGGGCTCTATATATACATCTACTGAATAAGTAGAATGACAATGGTGAGTCAGATAATGTCTGAGGAGTGATTACACAGTGGTCTGTCATCCGAGGGGGTAAGAGACAGAGTTATCAAGTGCTTTCCAAGCCTCAAAGTTAAGTGCAACATTCCCCTTATGCGTGTCTAATGTCCCGCCCCATGCAGTGGTCTCAGCGTCGCTCCAACGCATGAATTCCCTGTACCATACATCAAACTGTGGGCACTGGCGTGATTTCCCAGTTATTGCTATACCTCTCTTGGCCAGTATGCATGCTAAATCAATGAATTTGTTGGCATGTTTATGCTTACTCAGTCTGGTGTATATACCCAGTAGACATTTAAGTGGGTTCCATTGAAATCTTTTAATCCCAGCACCCTCGCAGGTCTGTTTAATTTGGGACCAAAATGCTGTATCATCACACACTCCCAAAACATAGGCATTAAATGGCTGTCATCGTAGCCACACCTGGAGCAATTAGACATGGGCGTAGGAGACGCATACAATCTGTGGGGGGAGCAGGTGACACTTTGGAGACTTTGCTTTTTATTTCTATTGTGTAGGACTGAAGGCATCCCCTCGCTTGGCACAGTGTCTATTGGGTGTGGCACCAGTCCATGCAGAGTGGACACTGTGGGTGTGTTTAAGTGTCAGCAGCATGCCCCCACAGGCATTGTCAAGTGGGCACTCTGGGTGTGTTCTCTGTCCTTGACGACTGTTTATTTAGAGTAAAACTACAGCCAGTGTGTACAATTCATTGCTGACTGGTTCACAGATACAGGTGGAAATTATCTGTGCATTAAATGCAAACACAGGTGTCACGCTCCATTAGTCAGAGTGAACACCAAATCGAACAAATGCATTACCCTGCAGCGCGACAGAAGTCCTTTTGCAAATATAGGGTGGCGTGTGAAAGGAGAAAGGAATAGGGAAGATGGTAAGGAGAGGAAACAAAAAGGGGGAGAAGAATGGTGAGAGAGTGGTGTGGCTCCCAGAAGATGATGTTGGTGACTCTGAGAGGGAGGGATCAGAAGTGATGCTCTGCACGAAATGTGAATCACTGAAGAGTGGAAGTAGGGCAAGAGAATGCGAAATCAAGAGAACAAAGTATGATGAGGATTGAGGAATGCTTTTTGATGTAACATTTGCAACGTTATAGAAAATGAAACAAATAATATGCAAACCGTATACAGGAAGGCGCCAAAACTATGGGGAGAGGGCAGTGGTCGAAGTGAACGGGAGCAGTGCTCCTGTACTTTTTTAAATTACCTTTTACAGCTCCTATACTTTTATTTTAAAAAGAAACCGTTCAGGAACGGTTTCGTTTTAAAATAAAAGTGTAGGAAGAAGTTGAAACTTGCACTTTCAGTGCCCTGCACTGAACGTTCCCTTAAACAGCAGGTGCAAGTGTTTGGGGGGTGTATTGTGTGTGGGAGGGGACGTGGTCTTCGGGTTTGTGGGGAGTGGGTGCAGGCCAGCAGGGAACATTGTTCCGCTACTTCTTTTCATACACTTTGACCACTGGGAAAGGGCAGCGAGAGAAGGAAAACAAGAGGTTCAAAGTGAGATATAAGGAGGGAAGAGACACAGCCCTATCTCCTACTGCACCTCCAGCCAGATGTCCCCCAGCGCTGCCTCCAAGTGTCTCCGGTGCCCAGGCCGCTGATGACTGAAGCACGTGGCGCAGTCCACACAGAACACAAAGGAAAAAGCTCTCCAAGCCCACACCAGGCTCCAGAGGGGCTGGCTGCCACCGTCAGGCAGCCTATGGCTCCTGTCACAAGTTTAAGACTCATACCTACTCTCACTGGTAGAGTTTCTTCAGATGACCACCAGAGCTGAACTTGCCTCGCGCCCCCTTCTGTGATGCTGCACACCTTTTCCAGCCTTCAGCTTGAAAGTCTGTACCTGCACTCAATGCTGCCAGTGTTGCCTGTTACATTTCTGGGCTGTTTGCCACAGTGTGAGACTGAGACTTTATGATTGACGTGGGCCCGTCTCAAAATCACAATGTTCACAGTATTTGGTTGAAATGGCTGTAGCTGACACCACAAAGAATGTTCTAGTAACCATGTCTCTGTAAATCTCTGCTTTTGTGAAGTTTTGAAGTCTGAGTCATTAGTACTTCAAATGGCAATTTGCTTCAGTCCGTACCTATGCCTTAGTAAACTGAATCACAAAGTAAACCTATTTTTAAAAGATTTAAAACATGGACTGGTTCATGTCTGTTTCTTTGACGAGCATAAACCATGTTCACATTTTTGTGTAAATTAGACGTTTTTCACATTATGCATATCTCCAAGATACATGTATGTGGCAAACAAGGCTCTCAGGCAAGTGACTTTATCACAGTGCCTTCCAGGGTGTAACTATGTCTTGAAGGGTGCGCAACCTATAGGGCAGCTTGCACAGATCCCAAGTTGCCCAATGTAAAGTGTAAAATTATAAACATGTCACTGCTTTTATGTTAACATCGTATTGCATTGTAACACTTGTGGATAGGCATTGTAGCACGTTGTAACACGTTGTAACACACGCCTTGAAACAATTGTGTATAGGCACCTTATAAATGCCATATCATATCATATCATATTAACATCTGAGGTGGCCCTGATTCTGTGGCCTGCCGGGTCGAGAGCGGTTGCTTTAATAAAGCAATGAGGCAAGGATTTGAAACCGTCGGTTAGCCACAAATCTTTGATGTCATAATTTAACCCAATGAGTTAGGCTGGGGTAATACGCGTTTGGAGTTCTATTCCTTTTGCAAGAGATCATGGCCACAGGAACCAATGCCTACACCTTTCTCTGAGTAGATTTCCCTACCTGACAGACAAGAAGCTGCTTACTTGGCTGCGTAGACGGAGAGCTTTACGAACCGGCCTGGGATGCGCACAAAAAGAACTGCTAACCGAGTTGCCAGTCAATTTATCTTGGCTGGCAGGCCCGGTTTGCCTATGAGCCAATGCAGCATTGCACTGAAGGCCAGCTCCACAGGACACAAAAATATATGCATCTTTACAAGCCAATACACAGAAAGAAGTAGTGAATACTGACATGTGGGCTACTTATTTGCTGTGGTGAGCAGAAAAAAAGGGAAGTAGGTCTCATTGCACGTACTTTTGTGTGCCTGTACCCTGTGTGATTTGTTTGTTTTGGGGGCCATGCGTCTGCTTCTTTAGGAGCTGAGTAAGTACTCTAAATGCTACACATACAAGATGTTCTTTAAAGTGTACTGTTTCCTTCTTATCGGACAAGTGGATAAGTTAATAGTTAATATTAGCAGGAGTGGTAACCTATTTTATTTCCACATTTTCTCATAGGAAAAGGGTTTGGCTTTCTGAAAATGTGTAATATGCGTCCACTTTGAACATTATTTCCAGGGCCTCTTTTGGTTCCCAGCCCACCCCTGAATATTAGTAAGCGTCCAGTCTTGTCAAAGAATAATAACAAAAAAAACTCCTTGTTGTTTGGAAACATGTTTAACACTTGGACATTTTTGCAGAACTGGAAGAAAGCACCCCTTTTCTAGTAAAGTGCATTGTTTTTGTAATATTGAAGGTCAACATGATGATATACTGATATCGAATTCTCAAGTGCTAAGGGTGTGTATGTTCGCCTTGAATTCCTGTAAGGAATCATTGCAGGCTTTGCCCACTCCCGCAGTCTTAAAGACCTGTTGGCAGGTTTACAATCAAAAACCAAAACTTAATGGAGACATTTAAGGACCGCTTAGAAAACTGATTTTGCTTCTGAGACCCTGAAAACGGCCCCACATTCATGAGAGTCTCAGGGTCATTGTACATCTCGGGGGATTGCGGAGTACCTGATGCAACTTGGCATCACAGACGGCAAGATCTGGAGGCTGCATGCAACTGGAATGTGCAGCAGACAGAGGCAGAGACACAGTGCACTGTGCACAACACAGACATTTTCTGGGGGGAGGGGAGGTAAATGCCATTATATCCTCCCACTTACAATTGTGGGGGGGATTTTTCCCCCCTGACCTCCTCTCCCCATGTCCTACGCCCATGCAATTAGAGGGTGCATTTGTTTGGAATTTGGCCCCTCTGGAGGGGGTCATGTACGTATGATAAAGCATGTTCACCTGTCTGAGCCTAAATTTGGCATTGCGCGATACATTTTTAACAAAGCCCAACTCCAGTGTCCACTGCCTATCAGTAGGTTCTAGACTCAAGTCAACCTCCCAGTGCGTCTTCAGTTTAGTGAGCTTGATGCTAGTGCCATCCAGGAGACACTTATACAACCTGGACACCATTCTCCAACCATCTTCTAGTTTGTACATTAATGCCAGGAAGGAGTTTGACTGTGGCTCAGTAGGCCACTCATACCAATTGCGCTTGGCAATCCTTCCTGCTCTCATGTACCTCAGGAACTGCCCTCCTGGAAGTCCCTCCAATTGCATAAGGTCAGTCCGTTCTCTAAATGTTCTGTTAACCTACATGTCACCCCAAGTGGTTATGCCGACCTGTTCCCAGCACCGGGCAGCTTTTAGTTCATCTAAATTGCTACATGTACCTGCCAGAATTGGAATGTTGGGAGAGTAGGGGTGTCAAAGTCGAAGGTTCTTAAGTGTTCTAGACCAGATATGTCTACCCATCCATAGTGCTAGTGGTTGAATTTCATTTCAGTTTTCCGGAGACCATAAGGCCTCTCTGAGCAGGGCAGGGTTCGTCAGCGTGTTTAGCAGCTCGTGTTCAGATGTGAATTCGTCAGATAACCATTTCGTAATGAAACTTAACTGGGCAGCCAAATAGTAATATTCCAGTTGAACCCTTCCCTCTTCATAGGGGAGAGACAAGGTGGTGATCGCCAGTCTGTGCCATTTGGGCCCCCACAGAACACCTCAAAGTATATTTTCCAGTTCTCGGGAGAAGGAAGCTTCTATGTAGAAGAGGACGTTAGTGAAGCTGTATAAGAACCTGGGGAGAATAATAATTTTACCAAAATGCCATTCATTTCTTAACACCTTCCGCTACCCTTTGTGTGTTGAGTGCGAGTGTTTCCTCTGGAAAATGTGTAATTCTTATGCCCAGATATCTAAAGGAGCATAGTACCCATTTCAGGCCCCAGTCTGGTAGGGCAACCGCATCTACTCCATGCAGCCCTGCCAGAGGGAAAAGGCATGACTTTTGCTTATTGAAGGAGATTCCTGATAATCTGGCAAAGTCGTTTAACACCTCTAATATTATAGGGAGGTTATGCTGGTGTTGACAATAAGTATAATAGAATGTCGTTCGCATATAGGGAGACCAGATGTGTAGAGCCCCGGATGTTGACTCCCGCAGAAATGTACTCCTGTCTCAGGTATACAGCCATTGGTTCCAGTGTTAATATATAAAGCATCAGCGATAGTACGCACCCTTGTCGCACCCCCCTCTGTATGGCCCATTGACTCAATATTTGCCGGCCAGATCATATTCTAGCTGTGGGAGAGGTGTACAATAATTTGACCCAGCATATAAAGTTCACACCAAACCCAAAGCCCTGTAATGCTACAACTATCCACTCCCAACACACTGAGTCAAATGCTTTGACAGCATCCAACGATGCCACCACGTAGTATTGTTCGGTGCAGGTGTTGGTCTGGTGAATGATGTGCGCACATTTAAGGGTATTTGCAGCCTGGTACAAATCCACTCTGATCAGAGCGTATCAGTGTTGCAATGCACCGACAAAGTTGTGTGGCTAGCATGGTAGTAAGGAGCTTTACGTCGTAGTTTATCATAGCCAAAGGGCGATATGAGTTGCATATTTCAGCAGGCTTTCCGGGTTTGAGAATGGGGTCCACTAATGTTTCTCAGATGGTGCTTGGGAGTAAACCAGTGACAAAGGCTTCTTCAAAGACTTTTAAGAGCGTTGGAGCCAGGATAAATTGGTAAGTTTTATAAAACTCCTTTGGGAGGCAATCACTTTCTGGCATCTTGCCTGAAGCAAGAGAAGTTATCGCTTCGCCCAACTGCTCCAGTGTGAAAGCCTGATCTAAGTGATCTCGCTGGCTAATGGTGAGCTTCGGAAGCTGGACTGTTGTAAATACCTCAGAACTTCCTTCAGGAGGTATTTGCATGTCATGGCTGTACAGTTTTGTATAATAGTTAGCAAATATCTCATTGATTGCTGCCTCTGCTCTCCAGGGGGCCCCAAAGTCATCGTATATTAATGTAATCAGTAATTTAGGGTATTCCCGTTTGCAAAGCCAGGCTAATAATTTCCCAGACTTGTCTCCTTCTGTGTGTGTTCGGGCCGTCCGAGTAGCGTGGTCAAACGTTGACAATCTCTCCCATGAATTTCGGCATTTAGATCTAACCTCCCTAAATTCTCACTCAGAAGACAACCCACCAGGATTCAGCCTCTCCAATTCATTCACTTCGGATTTGAGGATCTCCAATTCCCCTCTCAACTTTTTTTGGATGCCCCCAGATCCAGTTATGATCTTGCCCATGGTTACAACTTTCAAGGTTTCCCAAATGGTTCCCCAACTGCTCCCACTACCAATGTTCTGTTTCAGAAATGAGCTCAGCATGACATGAAAATGTTTTCTAAAGGCAGAATCCCATAATGCATCTCTGTGCATGCGCCATGCTCGGAGAGGTGTTCAGGGTGTGCCATGATCCCATGAGACTATCGATGGGAGTGATCAGATATTGTGTGACCCATATATTCAGCGCCAACAAATTCAAATAGCTGACCAGATCCAGCAAAGACGTAGTCTATCGTGGTATACAATTTAGGTGGTGATGAATAAAAGGAGTACTCTCTGACCCCAGGGTGAAATTCCCTCGAGACATCTACTCAATCTAAGTCGGCAATTACTGTGTTCAATGCTGCCGTTGCTGGGGACTGGCCACTCCTGGGAGGTGTGGATCTATCCAGTACCATATCTCTTGCACAGTTGAAGTCCCCATCCCATATAAAGAAAGGTGTCCTGTTGTAAGGCGATGTGTGTGCATAACGTCTGTATGTATGCTGGCATTGTATGGTTGAGGAAATAAGAGTTCACAATGGATAGTTCTTTACTGCCAAGGTAGCCTTGCAGAGTTATGTATAGCCCCCACATCTTTATCCAAGTTCAATAGCCGAAATGGAAGAGAGTCAGCCATATAAGCACTCCTCTAGAAAACCTAGGTAATGAGGCCCCGTACACAGCACCACCCCAACAGTTCATCACTACTTCTTGTTCCTCAGCAGTCAAGTGGGTTTCCTGGAGGAGGGCTATAGATCTCTTTTTGCGCTGAAGATACATTTTAACGCTGTTTCTGCGGATGCAAGTACCAAGACCCCTCACATTCCATGTCAAAAGTTGAATTTGCGTCATGACCTGTTAGTGTCGTCATCGTATGGCCATAATATCTAATGACCCAGGCATACCCCACATACAGGAGAAAACACGTGGTCCTTGCACTTCTGTACTCGGCACAAGTCATGCTGATAAATTTATGATGCGGTGGAAGGCTACTTCTGGCCCAAGTTTCTGAACATGTTATAGAGAACAAAGCAAGCATCATTGCGCAATTTGGTTATATTAATCAAAACATAAACAACAAACGTAACATACATAACAAAACCTTCAAACATTGTCCAACAAAGCCAGTTCATTCGGGCATCCCGGTATCAGCCAGGCACAGAGCGGCCATTGTAAAGAGAGAGGGTGGCGGAACCAGCAACCGGCCAGTAACCAGTGTCAACTAAGAGCAGGTGAAAGACCAGCAGTGGGCAACAGAGTTCCAATCCCACTGAACAAATGAAAATCGGACATATTTTGTGGTTTCAAATCTTGGCTACAGCGGGGATCGTCAGGGGGAACCAAAGAGTGTGCCAGGATTCCATGTCGAGTCAGTCCAGATCCTTGTGAGCGAGATGTGAGTTTGGTAATGGCCGTCTCATTAAGGAGCGAGGCGGGTGGTGATTCCGAAGTAATAGTTGTGAAGGAGGATTATTCCATGCAGGCGGTTCATCAGGCATCTGGGTCCCAATTGTTGGCGAGGTTGTTGTGCTCCATCCACATATTTGCAGCTTCCAAACCATCGACAAATTATGGTTTGCCGTTATAAAGGATCTTCAGTCTCAACGGGTATATGAGCATGTATTTAAGCCCTAATTGTCTGAGCCTTGCCTTTACAGGTACAAACGAGTTTTGAGATCTCTGAGCAGGGCTATAGCCTGGGTAAATTACAATTCTGAAGCCATCACGTGAAATCTCGCCCCCTTCCCTGTAGTGATGCAGGATTACCTCCCTGTCTCGGTAGTTAAGGATCTTGGCTATTAGAGGCTTAGGGTGGGACCCTAGGGGCGTTTGTTTCTGAAGAGATTGGTGGGCCTTCTCGACAGCGAAGCCTTGTGACAGTTTACCGGGGCCAATCTCCTGTAAGAGTATGTTTTCCACGTAGGAGGTCGGGTCTGGGCCCTCAGCGCCCTCCGGTAGGCCCAGTATGCGTATGTTGCTCCTGCGTGTAATTTATTAAGGATTCCACTGTAGTCACCCTCTCCGCCAGCTGCCTCACATCTTTTCGGAGGAACTGTACATCCACTTTGACCTCATCGATTCTTGTCTCCAGAGAGGTTTGCAGGGAGGCCATTGCTGCTAGGACCAAGTTATCTTGTGAGTCGCTAGTAGGTCCCTGCAGTGATAGTTGGTCCGTGTGCATCGATTGAGGGGTAGTGGTAGTCTTTCTGTGGCCTGCAAACAAGTCCATTATGGTGGGCTTCCCCTTGTTCTTCGTGGGTGATATGTTCAGGTGTCTGGTATAGGACAGTTGAATAGTTGTGTAAATTTGCCACCGGGTGAGTAGCTGTGCGTGGGGGCTAATCAGACGGGGCCCCCTGAGCTTGTAGCAAAGGTGCTGATGGCGTAGCTTCCGCCTCAGAGGGGGTTCCACAAGTGGAGGGGAGCAGGCGAAGAAAAGTGAACCACAGAGTGGCTATCCTATGGAAGGAGCGGTTGAGTATTGCCAGCTTGGTAAATGATGTTCCTCTGTGAGTGCCCCCTGGTGGAAGATTTGAATGGGGCCAGGAGGTTCTACCGCGGCATCTGTTGTTTCCGGCCACAGGTTGAGGAATGCACCAGGGTCAGGTAATGGACCGCACCAGTACAGACAGGTGCTGGGTTGGTTATGGGCAAAGGTAAGAGTCAGGGCGACCTGCAGAGACCCCATTGGTCAGCGACAGTGTTAGTTGTTAGCTCCTGTTAGCGTGCCGCCTCAGCACAGGCTGCCGGGTGTTTTGTTCTGGGCAGGGAACAGTGTTTTTTGTAGTAGACAGAACGGATCCCTAAATGGGAGCACCTAAAGGAGCACTGTGGACGGCGGGCTCTGCCAGGCGCCTCCAATTACCTTAGCCGAGGTGGGGAGTGCATCTCAGCCCTTACCCACAGTAGTGTATGCAAGTCTCCCCAGTGCTCCCTCTCACCATCCTCCTCGGTGTCTTCAGTGCATAGGTATATTCACCATTGGCCGGCCCAGGCAGCAATCCGGTCATTGGGGATGCGCCGCAGTTGCAATCAGGGTCTGCTGCATTGGTCGTTTCGCTTCCCTGCAGCTGCCATCTTGGAATGCGAGGGGGCTCCATTTGCAACGCGGCTCACTCAGTTCCCCGGCACCGATTTGCATCAGATAAAGGCTGGTGGGTGAGGCGCTGCCTTAATACACCCAGTGGTGTATTTTGGTGTGGAAGTGAGCCACAACAGAAAACCGCTACAAGGATCTGTAGGATTGCAGTGGGAGCTTCACAGAGTCACTTCTCACTACATGGGCTCAAGCCATGCCTCTCACCAACATTATCTCATGACCTCATGTCATCACTCAAACAGGGAAAGGACAAGATACAAAATGTGTTGTTTGAAGGATCCTTGGTGGACTAAACATGAGGCCGATCGTCCTAGTCTGATGTGGAAGTACATTTTTGCAAACACCGCTGGCATTTGTTCCGGTAACCTTTATGTCGCCATCATATTATCTTCTATTTGAGCCTAAAATATATAGGGAATTATTCCCTTCTTGTTAAATGAAACTCTTATTACTCTTCTGTTGAAAAACCCTCCCTGGAGCGGTTGGTTTTGGATAAAAATTGCCACATCGCAGGTCTGCAGTGGCCCGTTTAGATTGTGGAGAAATTGATACAACTCAACGCCAGAACCATGTTGAAAAATCAAACATGCTTGAGAGCTTTCAGCATGGCTTTCGTCCCAGTCATGAGGCTGTGGTGACACCCTTTCACATGCCAACAAGGAGTCTTCCTCCTTGCCAATTTTGTCACAGCATTTGATACTACTGATCATGAGATAAACCTAGGTCGACTGGGTTCCCTGGATGGGGCCTGCCATTGCCTGGTTCCACTCGTTTCAATCTGAGACATCTCAGTCCTTCAAACTGGGTCCCTTCCTGTCTGGCTCTTCTGAGGTAAACTGTGGGTTTCTTGAGGGGTCAACCCTCCCCCCCCCTTGCTCAATATTTATATCGAACCACTGATAGCTCTTTGTGATATATGTGGCCTTCATTATAATTACTATTTGTATTTGTATTTGTTTATTTATAACGCACAAACCATCAGGCCTGGGGGCATCAGGGCGCAATTTGTACAGGGTTGCCAGAAAAGAACATACATACAGGTGAATAGATTACATTCAGAGGTTTAACAATACTAGCATAATAACAATCTTACTAATTACATATATTACAATATATATATTATTATACATGTATATTACATGGTTACAGTGCCCCTAGGATCCGCAGAGGATGTATCCCAGGGTGAGCTAAAATAGTTGGCATAGGTAGCAGGCCGGAAATGGTGTCGGGGGACAAGCGGGCTGAGTAAGTAGGACAGATGTCGAACATGTCTATTGCTGGTCAAAGAGCCAAGATTTGGTTTTAGTCTTGAAGGTGTTGAAGGAGCCTACGGCTCTGATAGTAGCGGGGAGGGTGTTCCATAGTTTAGAGGCTATGCCGATGATACCCAGCTATACCTAAGTTCCTGGGTCCCAGCGAGGACCTCTTTAGCCTAGCCAGCTGTCTAGACAGGATCAATAACTAGGAGCTGTTTAATGGTTTACAATTAAACCCTGCTAATACAGAACGCATCCTATTTGGACCCAGACATCTGGTTAAGAATTCTGCCCAGTCTCCCATTTTCTCTTTGGGGTACCTTTTAACTCTTGAGAAAGAGTTCTTTGGCAGTCTGACCATTACGTAGCCGACAGTATTTTATTTTTGATGAGCTGTGGACATACATAATATGCAATGAATAGAGCAGAAGCACAGCCATTTCTGGTAAGTGATTTCATTGGCTGGCACACATATTGGCGCCTATAAGGCTGTGCAAGAATGATGCAAGCCTCTGTCCCAGGAACAGGTACACTTAGTGATGCACCCTACAGCGTTCCGTGAAAACATACTTGGCTGCCAGAGAACCAGAATAAAAGTAATGGGGACACTAGGTATATGGTCAGGTCTTATTACTTATGATGGAAAAATCAGCTAGAGGTGGTGTATCATACCACAGGATTAGGCCGAACAGAATTGTCCATGTCTTGAATGGTGCTATAAAGCCATGCCCTCCAAGGTCAGAGGATGCTCTAGTAGAAGTTCATTGTTAATGTACTTAGTGACTCTTTTTGTATATGGCTCATTGTGTAAAAGGCTATAAACACCAGAGGTTTCTGTACTGAGGGTCCACAACTTTGGGACAGAGATTCTATGCTTTCACAAAATGGCCTGTTGCGCCTGACTGCCAAATCTAACTGCAAGACCACAGGTGATAGCGTGATTGCCTGTTTTCACGTCATGCACCACCTCTATGGAAGTCCCTTATAACCCATCTCCCTGGATGCACTTCATTTTTTTTTTTGTTTGCAAGGCTCTAAAGACGCATCTGTTCTTCTGATTACACCTTTTTACTCCTCGCGCTGTCTGCGTTCTAATTAAACCATTTGATTTGTTAACACTTGCTAGATGCAGTTGACCCTGCTTTGTTTGTTTGGTACGGATCCATAAACATAATAAAAGCCAGTCAATTGCTTTCAAAGCTGTTTTTACATGGTCCCATTTCAACAGTTTGGAACACATTTTGACCACTTGATTCTGTCTTTCTAACCTCTTAGTGAGTTTTTGAAAAGCACTGGGTAGATTCTACTACTGTAATCCATTCACGCCATCACCTTATGCTTAATTACTCATGGTTTCATATCATGATGTTGCCAAATAGTGCATGACCCACTCCTGAATTTAACTGTGAAGATCACAGGATGATCATGTAGGAATTTCAGAGAATCATGATCTCCTCACCAGATACCCACCGTCTACCCATTGCCTGCGTTCTGTAGTACTTCTCGGACTGTCCTGTGTGGTTATTTCACACGTTTTCCTTTCCAAAAATAAAATACCAACTGTCTTTTAACAAAACAAATGGCAAACATGAATTTAGAAATGAAAAAAATATAAAGCATTGTACTTCTTAGCAAGTGATACAATGCTGACATAAAAGGTACATACAGAGCAAGAACCATCCTATTAAGTTCCAACATTTGATAACAAATCAAATCCTATAAAATGTCCAGGAGTTCCCATACTGTTTCTGCATTGAGGGTTTCTTCCACTTATAAAGCAGCACCCTTTTCAAAACGTTTCTAAAGTATTCTTTTGTATATGGGCTTTCAAATTGGTGTGATGATGCATTGGTGTATGAAGCAAATGGTGTAATGATGATTGTAATTTGTCTCTTTTATCTTTCTGGTGGGCATGCATCTAAACTTGTTTTACGCAACCTTTCATGCTGTTTTTGGCACATATAGTGGCAATTTAGTGCCACGTGCGGCCAAAGCAATGCTACAGAGAAGATAGAGAAAATGAACGGTTTCGAAAAACAGAATATTGGTTGGCATGGCAACTGGCAATGGTATTGGCATGCATTAGCTGCATCATACATTGTTTTTTTGTGTGTACTCAGCACAGCCTCCTTTCTTCTAGTGATTCTTCTACAAACAGGTCCTTCATCTTATTCTTTCTCCATCATAGTTCTTTGTTACAGTGCTACTCCTTCATCAGCTTTTTTTCGTGACAGCCCTCCTCCATCATAGTCCTCCATCGTCTAATCCTTCTTCATCCTAATTCTTCTTCTCGTATGACATAGTCCTTCTCCTTTGTCATGGTCCTTATTCTTTGTCAAAGTTGTTCTCTTTCACTGCAGTCCATCATAGTATAATTCTTTCATCATAGTCCTTCTTGGTCAAAGGCTGTCTACCTCTTCACTTTCCTTCATAGTATTTCTCTTTCCACACAGTCCTTCTCCATCATCACAGCAGTTCATCATCAATACAGTGCTTCATCAAAAAGGTCCTTTTCCATTGTCCGTCCTTTTTCATCATCGCAGTCCTTTTCCATTGTTGCAGTCCTTCTCCTTTCTCATTGCTTCATCACAGTGCTTCCACTTCATGATAGTCCTTTGTCATAGCCATTCCCTTTTGTCACAGTCCTTTCCCTTTGAACCAGTCCTCCTGATATGTCACAATTCTACTCCTTTGTCATAGTCCATATTCGTTGTCAGTCTTTCTCCCTAGCTACATTTCTTCTCTTTTGTCAAATTTCGTCTCCTTTGTCATAACCCTTTCTCAGTCCCTCTCCTTTGACACAGCCCTTTACTCACTCACAGTCCTTCACATTCATCGTAGTCCAACTTTGTCCTAATCCTTAATCAACCTAATCCTTTTCCTCTGTCATAGTCCTTCTCCTCTGTCAGTCTTTCTCCTCGGTCACAGCCCATCTGCTCTATCATCCTTTCCCTTTGTAAAAGTCCTTAGTCATAGTCATTCCCCATACTACAACTCCTTCATCGCAGCCCTTCCCTAAACCACAGTCCTCATTGTTCAAGGTCCTTCTATTTCATAACTGTCATTCATCATAGTAATTTTCCTTTGTCATAGTTCTTCTCCTTCATCAATCTTTCTGCTATGTCACAGTAATTTGTCTTAGCCATTCTCCTTTGTCACAGTTCTTTGTTGGCCGTTTTAGTTACAGCCCTTCTCCTTCTTCACAGTCCTTCTCCTTCTACACAGTCCTTCTGATTTATCAAAGTGCTTCTCCTTTGTCGTAGTACTCCTTTGTCTCTGTCCTTCTCCTTTGTCGTATTCCTTCTATATTGTCAGTCATTTTCCATTGCTGCAGTCCTTCACCATTATCACAGTCCTTCTCTGTCACATGCCTTTGCTTTTGTCACACGCATTTGGTTTTGTCACATTCCTTTGTTTTTGTCACAGTCCATTTCCTATGTTGCAGTCCTTCTCCTTTGTCACAGTCCTTCTCCTTCGTCAGTCTTTCGAATTTTTTCACAGCCCTTTTTTCACAGTCCTTTTTTCTACAGACCTTCTCCTTTGTCACAGTCCATCATTAATCATTCTCCTTTGTCACATCCATTCTCCTTTGTCATAGTGCTCTATTGTCATAGTCCTTCTTCCTCAAGCGAGTCAGTCCTCACAGTCCTTGATTTTATTGTATTTAATATGAGGCATTTATCAAGTGCACCAAGCAGAACCTATCCTTTTTAGTTGCCGTTGGCACAATAAACTTCGACCAGTAGCAGATCAATCTAGAAAACCAACATAATTTAGAAGAAATTACAGGTTTTTGGCTTTATTAAAAAGGGGCACAATGCTGTAAAGAACACAGACGAAGAGGCAGTGAGTTCTAGAGACAGTGCCTAACAATAGAGAATCTCTGATCGCCTCTTGATTTGCATTTAGAAGATGGGATAACCAACAAGTCGTTATTATCAGAACAAAGTGGTCTAGTTGGTTCATAACACTGCATGTTATCAGTAAGATAGAGAGGGGCTAAACCGGGCAGGCATTTAAAAACTATGTAAACGACTTTAAGGGTTTGCTTTGCCTTACATAGAACCAATGGAAAAAGCAGTGATAGGTTGGAATTCTAGAGGATTTTGTATGTTTAAAAATGAGGTGGACTGCCGCATTTTGCACCATCTGTTAATGGTGTAATTGTTTGTCCGGTAGACCGGACAATTGTGCGTTGGCATAGTTCAGCTGGGAGTTGATGGGAATAAAGAGAAAGACCCCAAAATATGAGGACTTCACAACAGCACTAATTTATAGCTTGAATCCCAGATCAGATTGCGCTATTACGCCAAGATTTGTACATCTGTCAGTATATGATATAGAGAAACTGCACATTAGTAGCAGACTAGGGGTCCACTGTGGGTCTATAAGCAAATGTCTTGGATCCAAGAGCATTAACTGATCCTTAGCTGGATTTAATTGGATTGCATTCCAAAGTATATATTTGTTTACTTGACTCAAACAGTCAGATCCTCCACACTCTTACTCCAATGGGTTGCTCAACAATAGGTCTGAGTGTCATTGGCATATTAGTGATAGCTGAGATGTCCTTTTGTCTCACTCCTTGTGCCACACTCCTCCTTTTTCACACTCCTTGTGATTTTGTCACACTCCTTTTGTTGCACTCTTTGGCATTTTGTTGCGGTCCTTCTCCTTCTCCCTCATCACAGTCCTCTGTCAGTCCTTTGCCTTCATTCTAAACCTTCACCATAGACCCTCTTCTTTTCTCACAGTCCTTCATGACAATTCTTGTCCTTCATCGCAATACCTTGTCAGTCACTGTCCTTCTCCAACAGAAATTCATACCTATAAATATAAAACACAGTGAACAACTGGGAACTCCAAAAGTCTTAGCTTTTACAATGCTTTTTCTAATAAATTGCAATCTGGAGCTTCTAACATGAAAATGCAACAAAAATTCTATAGTCAAATGTCCAGCTCTACATTCCTTAACTATAGCTTGTCGTCCTTTACCTACCATTCAATATGATTTGAATTGCAAATCAGTAATGACGATATTTTCTGAAATTCCAGCATTGGATGATATTAGCTCTTAAGATATTGAACAGGTCAAATTTGTCCATGAAAAAAAAGAACCTCCGTAATATTGTGGATCAACTCGCGGGTGGTTCTAAATACTATCCGGCTGGCCAAAAAACAATTATATGAATTGGGTTTCCCTATATCTGTAGACCCAATGCAAACATCTACTACCAGAGAAGTCACTAAGCACCATGACTAAATCTTCAAACTTACTGACTAATGCACAGACGGCAACTAACGTAGTGTGCGCTTGCAGTCATAATTACAGTCAGCATTAACTAGAATTATTAACGGCCAAACAACCACTCTCTCTAGTTAGCTGGAACTCAAGGGGATTCAAGCAACTCCTGAACAATAAGGCGTCGAAACTAGAGATATTTGATATAGTAATGTTGCAGGAAACGTGGCTTACTTCCATCCCCACTTGGGATAATCATAATATACACCTAGCACTAGCTAACGATGCAGAACGTGGTAGACCAATGTCAGGGCTAATAATCGCTGTCAAGCAGAGTTCCTCGCTTAGATCTGAAAACTGAATTTTTCCCAATTCATACATTCAAATGATAGATTCATCTAAGTAATGTATCATACGCTTTGATAAATCTTTACTGGAATCCAGATGGAATTTCCGATGATTGCCTTATAAATGACTTATGTCATTTGTTGGACCTTGTTTCACTTGACCCAAACATCCACCACACAATATTGGCCGGAGACTTAAGTCTTCATTGTTTGGAACATAACCAATCCCATTATCAAGGTCGGTTAGCACGATGGTTCCATCTAGTTAAATCACAGAATCTACACACATTGAATGGCGCATATACAGCTGACGTTCCACCTAAACCAACATGGCATAGAGAGAAAAGTACAGCTATTATTGACTATATTTATGTTGATTCTATGCTTATGTCACGAGTTACTAACTTTTACATCTTATTTACAGACATGAGTGATCATAACATGCTCATATTGCAGTGGCGAATTGAAAAATCATTTTTTGGGCTCCAGTAAAGATCAATCGCAGAGTCTCATGACAATTAACATCAGACGTAATAGATTAAGTTGGTCAGAAACATCATTGAGGAAATGTAATTAACACTATCCATCTGAAATACACAAAGTTAATAGTAGGTGGGGAAAGCAAGAGATTGTATATCACAAACTAATGCAGCTATTTCAAACAGATTCCACTCGACATTTGCAGAAACAAACACCAAAACGACATGCTTTTAGTCATTAAGCTCAGGTTTGCATGGCAAAATGTGAGGCTATAAAACTTCCATCAGAACAAAGAGGTGCAATCTTGACACATATCAAGACCAAATACAAAAATTGGTTAAGGAGCCGGTAATCAACCATTTATCAAAATGATGGGGCCTATATGCTGGAAAACTACTTATTAAAAATATATCGCAAATATGGTTGATAATAAATCAAACAATAGCAGGTCATCAAGTAGCTATACAATCCAATGTTGTTAAAGAACAGGAATGGATCGAATACTACTCCAAGATATATTCTTTACCAGAAAGTGCTGGACTTTTTAACACTAATGACATCAACAAATTTTATCTTGTGTTTGATAAAGATGATATACTGTACTATATTAGCAAAGCAAGTAGATCGAGATCCCCAGGTCCCGATGGGTTATCCAACTTTGTACTTAAACAACATCCTGAGATCTGGGCTGATATTTTACTGAACATGTTTAATAATATAAATTGTACTCAAACCATTCCTCAATCCTAGAAACAATCCATTACCTTACCAGCCTATAAAAAGGGGGATCATTGTAAGCCATCAAGTTACAGACCCATCACACTTATGGACGCTCCCGGGAAAATATTTAGTCGCATCATTCTGAGAGAGTTAAGCAATTGGTCTCTAAAGATGAACAAGAGGGACCCATTCCAATCAGGATTTTATCAGGCCTAGGCACGGTGCCAAATATTATCACATTGAACATATTAAAATCACAAAGTGCCATCTGGAAACAGCCACTTTATATGGCCTTTATTGATTTCTGGTTGGCCTTTATTGATTTCTGGTTGGCCTTTGATTCCATTGATCAACACCTATTATATGTGAAACTATCTCGCTATGGATGGCCTACATCCTTAATTTCATTAGTGAAACATCTCCATACAAACACTTCTATGCAAGTACGACTGACAATGGAAGGCCTCCTCTGTGCTTGATTTAACACCAAGCGAGGCTTAAAGCAGGGTTGTATATTGGCCTCTATTCTGTTCAATCTATTTATTCTGGACATGGGAGAATCTTTCATGGCTACTTTTTCTGATGCACCGAAACTAGGCGCTCAGCGTATAGCCTGGTTGTTATACGCTGACGATCTTGTTCTCTTATCACAAACACCCATAGGATTACAGAATGTATTAAATAGCTTAGCTGTGTATGTTCAAGTAAACAACTTAATTGTTAACTTAGAGAAAACACAGGTCCTAGTTTGTCAACAGAAAACCAAAACTCGATCCATCAAATATAGATGGTGTGAAAAGAGGAAAATAATATGAGGCCGGGGAACCCAAAGGAAACACACCAAACACCGCTTACAAAGGAACATACACAGTACTTTATTTTAAGGTCAAGCAATGACAAAGTCAAATGACAGGTGAGATGGCTATCGGCCCTCAGTGCAACACAACAAACTTCAACGGGGTTCGATGTATTCAGTGAGAGCCTGTACATTGGGACATTCAGGCTTTTATACATTTCTCCAGCCTGTTGTCCAACCCCTTTGCGGGTTGACCATTCCATCAATGTATAACAGGTCTAGGGTCTCTGCCAGGTCAACTCTAATGTATTCATTAGTATGCGCATAGATCAGTTTCCGTTGATACAGGTAATCCATTTACATGCAGGTCAACAGAAGGACAAGGTCTCAGTTCACGACCCTAACAAGTGGCCTGCAGGCAAGTTATACATTAGCTGTACGGAGGTCATGCCGACCAGGTTCTGTTCGGAATGGCATTGTCCACCATTTTGATGTTCAGGGTGACTTTTACACAGCAAGAGAACCTAAAATGGCGGTTTGATTCAAGATGGCGACTTACATCAATTTTTAAGGTCAAGACCTTGCCGTAGAGAGTTATTCGCGTACAGTTTTATGCGACTTGGCGTAGGTCAATATACATTCAATTGTTTACACTAGGAGGCATAAGTTAATATCCAGTTTGACAAACCCTCCTTTTGGCCTATGCCAAGTGCTAAGACTACTTCTGATCTCCTTGCAAGTAACTCCATACGTCATCGTCCATACACCCTGAATCGCTGTCAGAGATATCTATGGCCATCAGGTCATTCACTAAGATCTCTTTTAACACATACTCCTTGGAAGTTTTATCCGGGGCATATACTTTGTGTCCAATCGTACCTATTGCCTGAGCACAACATCCCCCTAGCATCGAACATATACTAGGCAGACATTGGATACAACAACAAAGGAAAAGCAGAACTCCCAAAATGATCAACAAAACTGAAAGTACCTTCCAACCCCAAGATCGCAAGAAATCCCAAAACCAAGCACTAAGATTCCAGTTCCCCCTCGGGAACATGCACTTCTGAGCTAAGGACGTGCAGATTCTGAATTGCTTTGAAAATGGTTGGGGAGGAGTCTGGTACAAAAACACAGCAAGCGGACCAAACTCATTTACATACTCCACCACGTTCAGCCAGAATGACCTCTAATGCCATCCGGTTCTGGAGTGCTACAAATCTTATCGCTTTCTGCTCTAATGTCATGTTATAGAGTGTATCTGTGGTCCGTTGATGGTTCTCTCCCGTACTCTCGCTAGTCTCCTGATGTCTTCGGAATTTGCTATCTGCCCCCAAAATGGGACAACTGATTTTGATATATCTCCCATCACTTGTGCAGGGGTATCACCATTCTCGTCCCGTCGTGGACGAGCCTTTGAAACTTCCAAAGTACTTGCTATGAATACCCCAGGTAACGGAATCCCTAAATAACAGGTTCCCTGCCAATCCCTGGGTAACCATGGAAATGCTACATTACCGCAAACGAAATAGACAGGTTCGCCCACATACAAAGGTCTGTCTTCCCCAGTCAAATTTGCAACGTTGGCATAGCCTTTAAAATCTCCCATTGACCGGGTACCATTCCTCTGTATGCAGAAAGAAACTGAATCGGGTCTATGGTTAACAGAGTAAGAAGGAGGCACGGCATCCTTATTGCCTATCAGAGCCATTTTAAAGGAAACTAAAGATTGGAAAGGACGAGATAGTCTATCAGAAGGCCTAATTGAAGCAACGTTGAGTTTGCTCATATTTGCGAAAAGCGAGCATCCCAGGAGAGTCAGAACACATCTCTCAAAATCATTCAAATTAGTTCCATCGAAGTTCCCCGAGATGCTATCATTCCATCGGCCAAAGAACAGTGCTCTAAGAGAGGCATAACAAGCAGTGGTCAAAGGTAAGGGATGAATATACCAACCTAGCCCCTTAGCCCCATGTTGCGGTAAATGTGAACAGACCCAACAATTGGTTTTGTTAAAAATGGCATGTGTTGAATTCATAATTAGCATCGTAATGTTATTGTGATACTTCTGTCTATGCTGAGAGTCCCTAGGTGACAGAGTATGCAGGTGTACAAAAGGAGTAAAAACAGTAGGTGCAATTTCAGTTGGCAAAAGAGGCTCTAGAGGATAAATCTCCTTGACGTACCAGAATCCTAAAGCAGTTACTATAAAAACCCCAATTATTAACATCAAAACACAGCAATACGTTTTCGGGGCACAGGTACATTGTTCATTGTCCAAGTTGGTCACCCCCTTATTTACAAGTCCAATACGGGTAGTAGCGGTGGCAGGCATCGTGGTCTTCTGATGGAAACCCCAATGTTCGTTGCTGGTGAACCCCCGGTCGCGCGGCTTCTTAGTCCTTCCCCCAACCCTAGCCGTCAGAACCCCCTTTTCTCAAATTTGGGCAAAAAGGCAAGCCCTTGACGAATCTGTCCTTCTTTCGAATGCACAGTCGAACCGTGCTGTAGGTCTATTTTCTCCGTCAAAGATTATATCTGGTGGTTCCCGGTACTGTTTGATCCGGAAATAAGGTAACGTCACTCCCTGAGGGAAGCAACGTATCAGAGGCAACGGAAGTTGCAGAATTCGAAGCAGTGGTTTCCGGAAATGACTTTTCCAAAGAGTGTTGAGACAAAATGGACGGTTCCCAAAGCCCCACGGGCTCAGAGAGAATCTCTGATTCACTCAGTGCTATTTGCTGCTTCAGGATCATCGATTGCAGCGTTAGCGAGGGGTTCTGTTTCTTCTGTAACGTGCGGCGTCAGGTGAGGAAGTTTCTTGACATGTGTCGCATGTATCCAGTTCTTCTTTCCAGCCACCCGCACTGCCGTTTGGGTGACCAACAAGACCTGAAATGGTCCCCGCCAGCGAGGCGCGAGGCAAGAGGACCGTTCGTATGCTCTCACCAGGACCCAGCTTCCAGGCCGAATGTTGTGTCCTGGGCCTTCATAACGTACAGGTAAAGCTGATCGTACCTGATGATAAATGAAATACAGATTTTTAGTCAACTGGTTAGAGTAGTCTGAAAGCAATACATTCTCAACATTTCTCAGTGCTTTAGGTTTCGGAAGACCCCAAATATTGGCCGGTCTCCCCATCACCACCTCAAATGGAGAGAGCCCAGTCTTAGTTTGAGGGGTAGTGCGCATGGCTAATAACCCGATCGGTAATGCGTCCGGCCATTTTAGTTTGGTACCGGCACACGTCTTAGTGAGTTTGTTCTTTAGGATACCGTTATATCTCTCCACCAACCCGGCACTTTGAGGATGTCTAGCCGAATGAAATTGCTTATCAATATGTAGTGCCGTACATATCTGTAAAATTACAGCAGCAACAAAATTGTCCGACCAGATGACTCTTGGCAACGCAAACCGCGGGAAGTACTCCTTTGTCATAATTTTTGCAGTGGTCAAGGCTGTAGCATCTTTGACAGGGAAAGCCTCAACCCATTTACTGAAGGCACAAATGACCACAAGGACATATTTTAAACTATTGCACCGCTCCATCTCAATAAAATCAAAATGTATCACTTCAAACGGGACAGAAGGAGGCCCAAAGCTACCCCTTGGAGTTACCATCCCCTTCCCCACATTGTGCTGTAGGCAAATCATGCAATTTTGGACATAACGCTGAGCAATTTTCGAAATCTTATCATTTACCCAGACTTTCTCTAACATTTTCGTAATCTGTTGAGCACACACATGTGTGGGACCGTGTGCCATAGTAACCATCATCACTATGTAGGCATTAGGAAGTAACCATTTCCCCTCAACTGTGTCCACCCAACACAACCGTCATCATCTAATTTCCCCAAGCCTTCAGCCCATTTCTTAGATTCTTCCATTGTGGCATCAGCTTGGATATCCCGCACAGACCCAATATCCTCGTCCATTACATAGACATCCCTAGTTTGTCTTAGAGCATACATTTCTGTGGAAAGATCTGTGGCAGTTTGTCTGGCTATCTGATCAGCGAAAGCATTCCCTTTTCCTACATCGTCTGTGATCTTGCGATGCGCTGCGCATTTCATGATCGCTAACTGACTAGGGAGCGCGAGCGCCGAGAGCAATTGTGCTATCAGGGGGCCATGTTGAATCTTGGTCCCATGTGAAGTTAGAAACCCTCTCTCTGACCAAAGTCTCCCAAAGTTGTGAGCCACCCCAAAAGCATACTGACTGTCAGTATATATATTCACTGTTAGCCCTTCGGAAAGCTCACAAGCTCGGGTTAATGCTATAATCTCTGCGGCCTGCGCAGAGTTATGTGTAATTTGCTTGGTCTCTACAACCGTGCTCAATGTAGTGACTGCATAAGCAGCTGTGGATGTACCATCCGGAAGTTTGAAACAGGAGCCATCACAAAATAGCTCCCCTTGCGCATTATCCAAAGGAGTGTCCTTAAGATCAATTCTGCCCTTTGTTTCTTGTTCAGTAGTATACAGGCAGTCATGTGACTCATCATCACCGCAAACAGTATTTTGCGGGAAAGGTAGGAGTTCAGCCGGATTAAGAACAGAACACCTCCTAATTTGTATGTGGGGAGCAAATAAAATTAACTCCTATCTCGTCAATCGTGCGGAAGTGAGGTGTTGCGTTTGGGTTTTGTTCAATAGAACATCTACAGAGTGAGGCACCATCAGGGTTAGATCATGGCCTAGGACCATTCCCTCACTCTGTTTTACAGACGCGGCAGCAGCAGCAGCGACAGCTCGCAATCATCTTGGCAAAGAGCATGCGACAGGATCAAGGGCGGAAGAGTAGTAGCCGCACGGCCTATTCTTCCCTCCATGTTCCTGCGTTAGTACAGCCAAAGCACATCCATCACATTCATGCACAAACAACACAAAGGCCTTGTTGTAATTTGGTGTACCCGAAACCGGTGCAGAGCATAATGCAGTCTTGAGAAGCTCAAATGATTGTTGATGTTCCGATTTCCATGGCAATGGCGAAGAAATGCCCTTCTTTGTCAAAGCCAACATCGGTTTTATCACTAGTGAAAAGTTTGGGATCCATAACCTACAGTAAGAAGCCATACCTATTAAGGCTCTGACTTCCTTCTGTGTACTTGGGACAGACATGCCAGAAATGTGTTTTATTCTTTCAGGTGTCAATCTTCTTCCCTCCTTTGACAGGAGGTAGCCTAAATAGGCGACCTCCTGGCAACAATATTGAAACTTTTTAAGCGAAGCTTTGTGACCATGCTTTGCTAGATGGATGAGCAACAATACAGTGCCCTCTTTACAAGAGCTCTCAGAATCTGCTGCTAAAAGCAAGTCGTCAGCGTACTGAAGCAGCGTACAAGTAGGGGGTAATTCAAGAGTATCAAGCTGTTCTTTCAAGGCCCTACTGTAAATGCTAGGACTCTCGGTGTAACCTTGAGGTGCACGAGTAAATGTGAACGAGCGTCCCCCTAAGGTGAACGCGAACAAATATCTACTGTCCTTGTGTATAGGAATACTGAAGAAAGCATTCTTCAGGTCCACAACACTAAAGTAAGTAGCCGTAGCTGGAATCATAGTTAATATCGTCGTCACATCAGGCACAATTGGAAATTGTGGAGCGACAACTCTATTGATGGCACGCAAATCAATTATAAAACGAAACGGAATAGCATTATCGCTTTTTTTGTACACGGGTAGGATCGGACTATTGCACAAACTTCCTGTAATCTCCTCAATCACCCCACGATGCACAAAATCGGAAACAATCCTCTTCAAAGCTCGCTCATCTTCAACCGAGATCTTATACTGCGGAATACGTGGCAGCTTAATACCATGTTTCAAGACTATTCTAACAGGCTCAATCTGTGAACACTGACATCATTGTCGTCAGCCGCCCACAAACACTCCGGGACATTACTGAATTCTGGTGGCAAAGGTCTAGTCAAGAATTGTGAAACAGAAAACTGCTGTGGTGAAATCGTCAAACGCACTCCATCAGGTGAACAATAAATTACCGCATTTAATTCCTTCAACAGATTCAACCCCAACAAATTCTCTCCACAATTCGAAGTCAAAAGAAAGGGACAATGGTCCGTAAAGGGACCCAAAGAAATAGGTAACGGCGAAGAAACTGGACAAATGACTGGTGTGCCAGAAAACCCTACGGAGACATTGGTTTGCCCTGACAGTGGAATGTTTGGAACCCGAGAATGATCAATGGAGCACCTCTGTGCTCCAGTGTCTATCAAGAACTGATGTTTCCTATTTCCCACTACCATTTCAACGTAGGGACCTTTCTGACTAACGGGAATAGGTGTAGGTTCCAAACCCTGCTTCGGCAATCCTAACGAAACAGAATATCATCAGAAGGAAGCTCCTCAGAGAGGTAAGCAGCAGAAGGGTGATCGAATATGTTTCTAGTATCCACACTCAAAGTTTGATTGTCCTGTGAAAAAGGTTGCTGAGGATCCTGTGGAAACGGACCTCTACCAGGGCCCCCCACCCCGGGGCGACCTCTGGGTCGCCTACCCATACTCCCAAATGTGTTGTTCGACCTCTGGCGAAGGACGGGGCATTGTGCACGCCAATGACCCTCCTGGCGACAATAGGCACACTGGTTAATGTTCACAGGAACCAAGGGCACATTCCCTTGTGGAACATACTGACCTCTAATCTGCGAACTACCCCCTCTGGGGCCTCTAACAATTTGTTGTAACAATACTTTAGTCTTTAAGTCTCCTTTTCTCTTTTCTACTCTATCTTTTTCATTATTGACACGGTTCTCGTAGTACTGAGCCATGTGCAGTACTTCTGATTGGGATTTTGCCTGCCAAGCGCTCTCGGAAGACATAATCTGTGACTGGATGCCAGGCAGCAGTCCACGCACAAATTTGTCCACAAATAACCTTTTCCCAGATTCTGTGCCTAAATCCTGTCCACTGAAGCCCGAGAATACTTGTTCAAACCGATTAAAGAACTCGGTGGCACCCTCAGATTTTCCTTGGACACAGGCCGTAAACTTGTCCCAAATAATTATTTTTTCGGGAATTATAGTTTTTAATTTCGCAATGATTCTGTCAGGCAAAGTGAGTATCACCTGAGGCGGTCTCTCACCAGCTGGCCTTTCCCAGTCAAGCCTAGTTATATTAGCCCACGTATCTCCCAACCCAGGTGCATCATCTGTTGTTCTAACCTGCTTCCACAAATCTACGGGCAGGAGTACAGGGAATAAAAAGTCAATATCGCCTAGGGTGAACACTGAGGACTGCAAGACGGACTCTATCTCTTTATAGAATCCTGTCAGATTTTTCCTAATGTCGGGAATAGATTGCCTAATAGTGTTCACTTCCTGTCGCGAAAATGGGACGTGAACAAACTGTGCTACATAATGTGCAGGAATGTCCACAGCAGCTATACCTGCTGCAGCATTAGCGGCAATCTCAACTTTTGGGACAAATGTCAGAGGTACCTCTCTCATAGGCAACTGAGATATAGGCAACTCCGAACGCTTACTAAGCAACAGAGCTAAGATGAGCGCTAAAGCAGTCGAAGAAGTGTCAAGTGAAAAAGCTCTCTTATAAATACATAGTAACTCTGTGGGACAACTAACCTTCTTCCTCACACATTCATCCTGCAGGTACTCTACCATTACCTGAATCACCTTCCTCTGCATTTCTAGCGTATATTGACTATGTGTCATATACCTCAACCGGAGTTATCGATAAATCAGAAATCCATCTAATCGCATCTCTTGTACAAATTTGTGCTTCCTCAGATGCCCATTTACGACACGGAAGAAATTGTTTCTGTACATACATACTCTCTTCTTCATTATCCTCATTCCGTAACTTCTAGAAATCTCTCCTATACTCAAACAACCTCTCGACATGCTCATGTACTTTCTTCACAGTATCTCTGGATAGTGCTAAAGTATTCAGATCCCTCAGCCCTTGTGGGAGATCCACATTATTTAATTTACCCCACATTACGCATAAATGAATCCCTAAACCTTCAATAAAAACATTTTTCTCAGGAAAATTATCCATATTAGACAGTGTGGCAAAAACATTAGCTCGATCATCTCTCTCCATACAATGCTTAGCCCATGCAAACAAATCCCGCTTTTTATCTGTAGGGACGGTATTACGAGTAACAACCTTCGACCCCGCACCCCGATCAACTATAGTCGGTACAGAACCACTCGGGAGTGGAGGTGCAGGCAGATTCAATGAAGGTGTTATTACTGGTGCAATGGGAAGAGGTAGCAGAGCAGGCGGAGGAACAACAGCCGGAATAATAGGAGCAACAGGTTGAGCAGGGAGAACAGGAATAACAGCAGGAAGAGGCAAAGCAACAGGAAGAGGATCATACGGAGGTGGTGCAGAGGCATCAGGCCTTCGCTCATTTAACAATTTGTTTAGAAACTTGTCAGAAACATGAAGGTCTTTAGAAGGTTAGATTTTCTGAATACCGAGTGAGAAAGCCCTATCCATATTCTTAACTGACTCAGACTGTTTGTCCTGATCATATAACAACGCCTTTTCAGCGTTCATTTTATGACGGCGCGCATCTTTTTCCCTAGTCTTAAGCTGCTGCAACGCTTCTTTTTTCCAATTCTGTAGAACATCAAATGCCGCAGGTCTGGCCTTTTTCTTTAACAAGACCGACTCTAAGTATTCAATACGAGGGATCTCAAAACTACCATTGATTGGCCACTGAAGTTTGGAGGCATGTCTAGTTTGTCTGTGCCAAATATCATTAAATACTACACTTCCAATGCCATGTTTACAATACATAGTAAACGCTGGCGACCCCTCCTGTGGTGCCGGGTGGCTAAATTCCAAAGATTGTCGATCGCTGCGGAATAATGCCCTAAAGCAGCTAGACAATTTCCCAGACATGTCTCAAAAACTTTGTGTTACCTGGTCAATAATTGTGTCTGCAGATTAAATGCGCCAAATTCAAATTGTCAGGGTTAAATTAAGAGTCGGGTCACGACTCAACTGACCAAACCTAAGGAGGAGCGTACGGTTTATCAAAGAACTTACCTAACGAATTTTACCTTGTGTTTGGTGATTTCGGCAAATCTGCCTGCCTCAAAAGTGGACCCTCGTCAAGATGCCGTCTCAGACCGCACGGCTATCGTCCAAGGATCGGATCGTGCAGCGCTGTAGAGGTGTTGCGTCTCGTTCAGTCGGGCCCGTAGTATCACACCGTCCGATCCCGGTCCGATAGCATGCGTCAACCTTCAATGTTCCGGCATCAATCTTGAGGGTCCCTATTAGGGCGCCAACTGTGAAAATAGGAAAATAATATGAGGCCGGGGAACCCAAAGGAGACGCACCAAACACTGGTTACAAAGGAACATACAAAGTACTTTATTTTAAGGTCAAGCAATGACAAAGTCAAATGACAGGTCAGATAGCTATCGGCCCTCAGTGCAACACAAAGAACTTCAACGGGGTTTGATGTATTCAGTGAGAGCCTGTACATTGGGACATTCAGGCTTTTATACATTTCTCAAGCCTGTTGTCCAACCCCTTCGCGGGTTAACCATTCCATGAATGTATAACAGGTCTTGGGTCTCTGCCAGGTCAACTCTAATTTATTCATTAGTATGCGCATAGATCAGTTTCCGTTGATACAGGTAATCCATTTACATGCAGGTCAACAGAAGGACAAGGTCTCAGTTCACGGCCCTAACAAGTGGCCTGCAGGCAAGTTATACATAGCTGTACGGAGGTCATGCCGACCGGGTTCTGTTCGGAATGGCATCGTCCACCGTTTTGATGTTCAGGGTGACTTTTACACAGCAAGAGAACCTAAAATGGCTGTTTGATTCAAGATGGCGACTTGCATCAATTTTTAAGGTCAAGACCTTGCCGTAGAGAGTTATTCGCGTACAGTTTTATGCGACTTGGCGTAGGCCAATATACATACAATCGTTTACACTAGGAGGCATAATTTAATATCCAGTTTGACAATGGAATTTGCAAAACATTGAATTATCAATAGTAATAGAATATGAATATCTAGGTATGATCATAGATAATTCTATGTCTGATGCTATATATATACAAAACCTGGACTGTAGGATGGCAACATTGATCTCACAAGCTAAGATTTTGTTATATAAATACAGCAAATTCTCGTATAGTCATATTATGGTGTTTTATCAGCAAAACGTCATCCCAATATTGCTAGACGGGATTGAGACAACACTTCATAATGCATAACAAAATTGGGATGTGCTTGAAACACGATTTTGGAAGTGTGTGATGAAAATGCCAAATTGCACCCCACTACCCATGTTGCGACATGAATTAGGATTGTTGTCTTTATCACTTCATGTATTGTGGAAAATGTGTAGTCTACTCAGAAAATGCCTATTGGGACTCAAAGTGAATAACATCTTAAGCGTGGTAGCACATCATTTGATAACATCTAAACAATTATTCCTGCAGAAATGGCGTGACTGTGCTTTAAATGCCTTGGCAGATGCAAACATCTCCCTAAATCTTTCATTGGTGAACCCCAATCGAGCGAAAGCAAAGTTGTACCAATATGACTGGTTATGTAATCGTGAAAAATGTACCACTTATAAAGACTTTGACACACTTCTATTTGGTTTTAAGAAAATGCGACAAATGTCAGACTATTTGGTAAACTGCCCTTCACCACAAATTAGACATCAGTACCTACGTTTTAGACTAAATTTGTGGCATACAAAGGATATATTGGCTAATAGAGGCTTGATACCAAAAGAGTTGAACTTTTGTTGCTTTTGTACTAACATCTCTCAGAAAGAAACCTTACAGCATATGGTTGTTAGTTGTCCAGCATTAATCTCACAGCAACAACTGTATTTATACTATGCTGTTTAGTTTGTATAGACCTGTAGACACTGATAAAATATGGCAAAACATCGTTTCCAGCACAAGACTCGCTGTCAGAATAGCAGTAGTACATTATCTTGAATAGCTGATACTGTAAGTTAACGTTAACGCAAGGAAAATAGATTAGAGAGGATATTAATGTATAAATGACGAAATAAGCAGATTTAATGAATATGGTTGTTTTTACATTAATGAAGGAAACCCTGTATAACTGATTTTCAGAGAAATGTCAAAGCATGAACACCTTTGCTTCTAATTGGATTTGTAAAAATGTAAATCTGAAATAGTCTAGAAAATATTTTATGTATGATGAAGGTATTTACGTTTTAGGAACATTTTAAGGTACTGATGTAATGCATTTATGTTATAATTTATTTAAGCACTTAATCAAGTAACAATGTAAATTTGTTTTCTAGATGTCATTTTGTTAAATGTTTGTGTATTTGAAAGGTTGATTTTATCAGTCAACCAAATACAAAAACAAAAAATGTTTTTTTTTGTTTGGCTGCCATAATCCAGGCAGCAGGGTGAAGAGGAGAGACCCTGCACAGCCCCCTCCTCCACCCCCCAGAACCCCCCACCCCACACTTACACCAACCTCAACCCCACTCCTTGGAAACTCTGTCCAATTCCTGACCATGGGCCAAAGGGGTCTTTAGCTTCCACCCCAAGTTCCCCGCTTGTTTTTTTTGCATTTGCCATTTTCCCAACAAAGTGTGAACCATGTATTTTCAAAATCGATTTCTGATATTGTTCTGTTTTCGTTTTACTTCGGGATATGTTTTTCAAAATAATTATTTCAGACGCGTCAACCTTCAGTTTATGAGCAAACAGCTCTCTCCTTCTGCCCTTCCTTCATTGAAATGCCAGGGAAGGTGGGCTAGCCCCTAAACAATAATTCAACCTGTGCTGCTGTACTGGGCATGCCGTCTCATCTCCCATCACAATGGCCATTGCCACTGCCAGCCCCACGTGTGTGTTATGGAGGATGGGAGAGAGAGAAAGGTAAGCTATATAGTGTTTTTTGTTGGGTGCAATGTCAGGACACCATGTAAAGGCCTTTTGTTGGGGGAGGGTTTAGGGAAGGAGGATGCAGGGCAGGAATTTGGGTTCTGGGAGCAACGTGGGGAAGTGGGACGCTAGATAGGGTTTGGGCTTTGCCGGCGTGGGAAGCCAGGATCAAGGAGTGGGGACTTCACTAGTGGCTCTGTGGTGAAAGCTTGCACTGCCTACAAATGTTTCTTTTCACATATTTGCCCAGCTCTTGTTTTACTGACTTGGCCCATAGTTGGTTCTTGTAATCAAGGCAACCTCTATGGCAGGGCTGTTGCTCAGCTCGATCAATTAATCCTCTACCACCTCCCTCTGGAGTTGCACAGAGAAGTAGCTGCCAGTATACTGCAAAGCAATTGTAGGCATTTGCACTTATTTTGTTACGGCCTTTGGCATGGTCTTGAGAGCTTCAGGAGTTTGCTTTTCCTCGTGGTTGGTTTCCTTTCCCAGGGACTCCTTACTCTTAGTCTCCTGAGCTGGGGCAGGTCTAATAGGACGACCAAGCCGCACAGGAGGAGGTTGAGCCTTGGAGCACAGTTGTACGGTTCTTCCAGCGAGACCAGTTGAGTGAGTCTGCAGGTGAAGAGAGAAATTGGGAGTGTCTCAATCACCTCTTGTGGTCAACAATGAACTTTGAACTGTGTCCGCAAATCCTGACTTTCAAACATTTTCGGAATCTTTAAAATAAAAATTTAGGATTTAGCACTACTGAAGTCATTTTAAGTACAGTTCCTTCTGTCATTCCTAAACTGTTATCAGATTTCAATTGAAATCAGAAAATAGTTGCCCCTATATTTCAACATAATCTACAAAGTTATCCATCTGAGGCAGCTCTTCACGTTCTGAATGTAGCGCGACTCCAAGGTTTCACAGAAACAGATATTTGTGTATGTCTTTTCATTTACTTACTCATGGTGGAATTTTGCCGTGTAACAAGGCAGCTGAGGCTACTATAGCAAGGTACATTGTGTTCTATTATTTCTGACGCATAAAGCGTTCCGGTTCCAGAGGAAGTCGGGTGCATTTCACTACATACAAGACAGCATTGTTAGCTTTCATGAGGCCCGTGTCCATTGTAGAACTCTGCATGGCAACAACATGGTCTAATTCCCATGCATCTAGCAATCACTAATTGCCAGATTTTGATTCCTGATAGAGTGCTTCTTTTGCTCTTGAAATTGTTCTTATTATAACAGCTCACAGCTTCTTGGCATAAACTAATCTTCATCTTCTCAGTATTTGCATGCTCTGTGATCTTTCAACAACTTGGGAAGAATGGATAGTGAGAACATGAGAGTACTATCATGGAACATTCACAATGGTTTGAGTAATTTTAGTCCAAAGCTCTCTGCCGTTCACAACTCAGACCTTGCCGTACCTTCACACAGATGCCACTGTCATTCCATTTGTGCATGGAGGCGGAACATAGAACTGGCAGTGAAGCTCATGATATATAGCATGACAGGAACATGGTGCACAAAGCAATGCTTACGGTTGCGGTCCTGAAGTCCTTTCGAAGCCGTAGTGTTCTCAGTGACTAAGAGTAGTTTTTCTGCCTGTCCTGGTGTTGGAGCAGGTTTTCTAACAAGTTGTGAAGGAAGGAGAGCTACGACTCAGAGTACTTAAATCACCAGGAAAGTAAGATTTAATTTGGACTTCTTTCTTAAAATACTTCTTGTTGAGGAATCAGTCCGGAGGGTATAAGATTAACAGCATTCATCATTGTACAGCTCTCCATTGCTCCCCAGCTAGGTTTGTGTTGTATCAAACCACATACATAAATACATACATTGCATGCCTGGATTTTGGCACGGAGAGCTATGTTGGAGTGTGTTGGGAAGGAGGGACGATCGTCCCGGACCCCCGACCAGAACCCCCAGCACTTTCGTATGAAACAAAGGCCCGGGAAGGTGCTTTAGGGGCTAAGAGAAGCCACAATGCGGGAGGGGTGTGCGCAGTTTGCTCTAGTAACGCATGGGGAGTCAAACGCCATCTTAAATAGTAGCAGCCATATTGGAATCAAGGCCTAGTTTTGCGCTGAAGCCAGGTGGCAAACCCAAGTCACATACATAGAACAAGAGTTTAAGCAGGATGGAATAGGTTGTAGCTTGGGCACCGGTGAGGAAGGCCAGAGCTCCAAAGATTCATAGACCCTTCATTGTCTCATGTTGTCAACATTTCATATCCCAGAAGGAATGCACCCTGCAAGGCCACAGGGTGGTTGACAGCTCACTGAGAAAAGCGACCCCATGAGGAGGAGGGCACGAGCCTCCGACCCTTCCTGTCCCAGCTCTAAATAATAGCACCAGAATGCTCGAGTCCCAAGACCCCAGCATTCCAAGGTACCAGTTAGTCCCAGACCTCCAACCATAAAACTATTAGACCCCCAATCGATCAGCAAAGATCTGAAAACAGGGATCCGCTGCCTTCTCCCTAGGTCGCGTGATTTGTGCTGCGAGGTTCCAGGAGGGATAAAACAACATAGCTAAAATGAGCATGGAGAACTTTCGTCAGGCGCCAATTTATCTGGAATCGAGTTATAATTTTTAGAAGCAATGGCCTCAAGGTATCCTCCTAGCCCATGTCTGCAGTACCAGGTGCACATCAGGTTAGAGATAGAGACTGTATTGTTTTTCTTCACATGATTGCCAATCAGTGGTAGCTCCACACCTGATGACACGAAAGGAGGAGCACACGTGGAAGAAGATGGACAGAGGGGCTCGGACCAATGGCCTTGCATCTCTTACGGAGCTGGTAGCCTATGGGTAGTGTAGGTGCCTTTCCCCGCTTACTACGTGTGAGAGAAAATAAAATAACCACCCCAGTCGGGGAAGGAGGCACTGAGACCCGGCTGCAAGAGTTCAAAGGATGGTTTATTTCTCCAGCTAGGAAATAACCCAAAAAACCCCTACCAAACATTTACATCATAGTTGTATATATATCAATTAAAGTAACTCTAACAAAAAGTGGTAAATGGACCCAATTGGCCAAGCGGTGTGGTGCTGTAGGTGTGGGTGGCATCTCTTCCTTCTGGTTGGCTGAGTGGCTGACGAGATGACGGACGTCAAATATCTTGTGCTCCACGCAGGTCAGGGTCCGGTCACTGTGGTCACTACCTAAACTAATATGTTGCATTCGAAAATCACTAAATAACAAATTATCTAAAACATTTTATGCTACTTTTCATATTTCTATACAAGTTACACATAATAATTATTGTCAGTACAATTGGGTCATTCGTGGCTTTAATTAGAGGCCTTGACCTTTATTGTGCAGGTAAAAAGAATCAAGCTGTGTTTCACATATCTCCTAAACTTCAAACCTATTAGTATGAGAAAAAACATATATTGTAGTAAAATGCTTAAGGTTAGTAGTGGGTGTGTTGGGTGGGTTTCGCAGCACAGGCGAGGGTCTGGCATGAAATACCTTACAGGGAGCGCAGGGTCAAGATGGCAATAAATTGTTCTAAATGGGGGTGGGTGGCTTGCACGTTTATGGGGGCGAACGAGCAGAAAGTGCTTAGCTCATCCTGGTTCACATGCTGGTTCTCATGCTAGCAGTGATCTCAGAGGAAGAAAACTGTATCATATTGGTTGTTGCAACTTTCTCCGGCTTCTGCGTGAGAATGGGAGCGCAGAGCTTTCCTTCACAGGGGGAGTGCAAGGGTAGGGGCCAGCCAGCTGCCTGCGCGCCTTGTGTGTCTCTGTCCTTGGCTGCTGCGGTGGAAGGGGAGCTGAGCATTGCTGTACTATCGCAGTGAGGCCTGTTTACCCAAGATGGAGTCGAAAGGGGGCACAAAAGATGGATGCCCCGTGTCCTGCTCAGTAGTCCCATCTATGTAGCAGTCACCCGTGGTTAACTTTACATAAGGGCAAGGGGCAATCCCACTACCGGAGGCACGTGGTCCAAGCCTTGTACTGAGGAGTGTACGGCGCGAGGGGACCTGGGGACCCCTCACTCCCATATATTCCCCCCTTTCGTTACATCTAAAGTAACAAACTACTTATCTCGTTCTTTCCGTTCTCCCTTCGGTAGCGCTCAGCTTCAGCCACAGCCTCATCCCAAGCGGGTGTACCCTTTATTGGCATCCATGCTTTGCACACACTTCTTAAGCTGTTACCTCTTCTTGCGTATTCTTCTGGGGTGACCATTAAGTATATCCCACCATCCCCATCTAAATCTATCCAAACCTCGTTATACCACAGCAAGTTCTTTGGTTCTTTAATGGTAGTGTGATGTAGACTATCGACCACGTCCCCATATTGCCTATTGATGGCAGTCATTCTATACTGCGGTGTGGTGTATTCTCCAGTTTGTACTTGGGCATCTATCATGGTAGCCACCGTTGTCTGTCGGGCCACTTTTACCATCATCATCATCGCTGAATTAGGCATATTATTTTCACAGCATCTTAGTCCCAGTTGGCACACACAGAATATTAGGAGAAGAAAGACAATAATGGGAATGAGTATCTTCGCTGCTATGTTCACCCACGATGGTATCCAGCTGAACAGATTGTCGAACCACATGTTGTTGTCTGCTCCACCTTCTGCTCTCATTCTTTCTCCTAAATTATGCACTGCTGTTATCACGTGTGACAGTGTCCCGTTATCAGCATCTGAAGTTGGTACGAACGTGCAACACGCCCCCCCAATTTTTTTGCAAACACCGCCGTCCATCGCCGTGATAAGATCTAAGACATATCTGTTTTGCATCGTCATCAGGTGCAGTGCACGGAGCTCTATTTTTATGATGTTGAATACTTCTTCAGTGTCGTTAGCCAGCTGGATGAGCTCCCAGCGTGTTATCTGCAGCCATTTCGCGTTTGTCCTTGCTTGAACGCCTGGTGCTAGAAATGATGCAAAAAATGTCTCTGCAGATGAGAAAAGCTTGTACTACTGTGGGATTTCAGCAAGGAGTTCTGACGATTTGGACGAAATATAATTGAATCTTTTGCTGCGTGACAACTTGGTTCTCAATGTTTCTTCTGACAATAGTTCGTATGCTGGGGGCTCCGTGATTGTCTCATCGGGCGCTGTTGATGGTTCAGCCGATTGCCCTGCTGCCGATATGTCAGCCGATTGGCCTGCTGTCGAACTGTCAGCCGAAGGCCTTGCTGTAAACTGAACGTGGCTCTCTGGTATCACCATTAGTGCTGAGTGAAGTGTGGCTAGGGCACAAGTGCCCCTCCAGGATGCTGGGAGATGCAGGTAAGCTCGTTTGCCACAGATCCAGTATATGTCCATTAATGCAGCAGTGCCTTTTTTTCATATCTGGTATTATTAAAGTCTTATTGCACTGCTGTGCGGTTCCCATATTCACCTTCCCTTCTCCATGGAAGCAAAGTTTGTGCGGTATTTCCCTTTGAATCTTTATGGGTCTCTCCAGGGGTGTGACCCATGTCAGCTTGGTGATATGCTGTGACCAGATGGGGATGCACGTTTCTTTTGCCCACTCATATGTTTCGTCTGGCAGCCCTCGAAGCCCCTCAGCTTTGCATTTAATCGTTTCATCATGCCACTTGTTGTCTGCATACCTTGTTCCTTTTATGATGAAAAATGGCTCTTGGAAGCAAATTACTCTTTGTCGTCTGCTGGTGCATGTTTGTTCGTTTTCCAATTTTTCCATGGCGACTCTGTGTGCCTGAAATGTCTTTTTTATTCTACACAGCATCAGATGAATCAAACATTGGGCCTCAAACAAGGGTACTTTCTGTGGAACTAACATTTTTGGGGTTCCAGTTGCATGAGGAATAAGTGAGCACACGTAGCAACTTTCATTAACTTTGCTTTGCTGCGGCGCTCATGTCTGAATACCATTTATTTGATTGGTCAGGGTGTCGGGGGTCCTCTATTTAATCTAACCCCAGATTGTGAGAAATATCATATCTGTTTTTTCCTGCCCCCCCTTTTTCTCCTCCTTCTTTTGTTTTTTAATTGGGTACCAACTCGTTGATATTTCAGCGGTGACGTGTGTATTCAGTAGTGGTTTCTGGTGCCGTGTGTGTGTGTATGCTTGTATTTCTGGAGTTAGTCAACCAATAGTAATCGTCATTTACATTCCATCCAAGCTCTATTTCCTTAGCCATAGTATTACTCAACAATGGAATAGCAGTTTTGTTCACGTGTAATTGTACATAGGGTGGTGTTGCATTTATGCTATTTGATTCAACATTATAAGTGTCCTTCAAAATGGTTGTTACTCTAGTCCATATTAGTTTAGACGCTGGTTTTGTCATATTAGCCCCGCTCCCCCCTTTGTTCATTTGCCACAAATAAAACAAAATTATACCAAATAAAATAAAACATCATTATTGCAAATAATATGGCAGCATATTTTATAACGCATTCTACATTACTTAATCTACTGGCCCTAGTGGCATCCCTATTTCTATCTAACATTTCAGCCTGCTCAGCCGTTTCATCGCATTGGCTCATGTTGAACCTATGTGGGCGAGACAAATTCGTTAAGTCATCATGAAAAGAAACATATTTGCATTTGTTCATTCTTTTTCATCTTTTTGCTCAATTAGGCATTTAACAATTTCTTTCCATTTGTCATGTAAACAATGAAGAAAAATAGAAAAAATAACACGATTCATATGAGATTTAAAAAGAAAAAAAGAAAAAAGAGAGAGAGAGAAAGACAGAATATATATATAAAAAAAAAACATTTTGCTTTTTCACTATTCTTTCCCTGTCTTAGTTGCAGTTTTCATCGTGTCAGACACTGTATGCCCTTCTCACGTCTGATAGGTGCACCCAGTATTTCAGTTCCTTCACTTTAACTGCGGTTGGGGGGCTGTACACCACTGCGTATGGACCATGAAATCTTGGTGAATTCCACCTTCTTACAAAACCTCTAACATAAATGTGTTCCCCTGGCATTAATGGCCCCTCCGGGCTATCTGCTGCCGGCATGGAGGTGTCTGTTGCTACATCTTCAGTAAATGGTGGAGAAATTTGTTTTGCTATGCTGCGCACTGCGCGCGTTAGTTGTGCTAGGTATTCTTTAAACTCTTCCCCCAGCACTGTGGCAGCCCTGTGTGCATCAGACGCCCTCCTAACAGGAGAGAGCGGCGTGTGCATTCTTCTCCCCGTCACGATTTCGTGCAGGCTTAAATGGTGATCCTTGCATGGTTGATTTCTGAGTTGAAACAGTGCTAGGGGCAGACAATATACCCAATTATTTGTCAACGTGCTGCATAATTTCGATAAATTGCTTTTGAGCAGCCCGTTGATCCTCTCCACAACTCCATTGGCCATTGGATGATAAATCGAACATAGTTTATGTTTCACCCCCAGAAGGGAGGTTACTTCTTTGAAGAGATCATTCACAAAGTGCGTGCCATTGTCTGAACGGATCACGCACATATTCCCCATCGCGAGAATACTTCTCGCACAAGGAACTTGGCAGCACATTTTGCATCAGGATGGGGACAGGGGCCCGCTTCCACCCACCGTGAAAAAGGGCATACCACCACAATCAAGTATCTCGCTCCATTACATCTTTCTCCCATATCGCCATAGTCGATATGTAGTTCTCTGAATGGACCTGTAGGGCGTGGCAAAGTGCCACGCAGAGTTCGTAATGTCATTCCTGAATTGTAAGTTAGGCATGTAATACATTCAATCACAAATGTAGACGAGTATTTGTGCAGATTGGGAACAAACCAATTCTCCTGAATGTCTGAGACGATGTGCTGTTTTACATCGTGAGCTGGGAAATGCAGTTGTTGGAGCGCTACTTCTAATAATTCTACAGGCATCACTACCTTGTCTGTTGTTTCCTGTCTCCAAATGAGATCTGTGGCTGAATGTTTACATCCTCGTTTGCCCCACAACTCCTGTTCTTCCGATGGGGCCCTTCTCTGGAGTTCTATCAATTGTGCTATGGGCGTGTTACTGTATGCTTCTGCTGGTGGTTCTGCTGTGGCTGTTTTTACAACGTACTCTGATGTTGGTGTCTTATTAAATTACGAGGCCTCCTTCGCTGCTGTGTCGGCTGCCGCGTTCCCCAATTAGACAGCGTCTGTGTTATTGGTATGGACTTGGCATTTAACCACTTCCACTACCGATGGCTCTGCTAAACCTTCTATTAGTTCAATTAATAACGTGGCATGTTGTACGGTGGACCCGTCTGCTCTTCTGAACCCTCTCCTTCGCCAACGTGATAGCCCTGAGTGAACTGTGGTGGTGGCGGCATAAGCTGAGTCTGAATATATTGTTACGGCACAATCTTTGGCTGTGTGTAACGTGCTGATTAGTGCAGTCAGTTCAGCTGCTTGTGCAGAGTAATGTGAGGGGAGGCGATTTTGAACAATCACTTCGTATGTGTATTCTTCCATGCGCACTACTGCCATCCCCACATGTTTCTCTCCTGTCTCTGAGTTTATGGATGCTGACCCGTCTATGAAATAGATTTCTCCTTCTGTAAGGGCATTTTCTCTTGCTTTGGGAATGTCATCGCCCTCTCCCTGATACGTGCTACAATCGTGTTCCTGTAAATCCTAAGTTGTGCATGGCTCTGTAAGGAATGTGGCTGGGTTCACTGTCTTGCATCTGACCACATGTACATTTGGACTGGATATTATTATTTCATAAGCAAATGCTCTCTGTGTTGAGAGTAGATTTTGATCTTTCCAAGATAGCAAATAATGAATGTTCTGCATATAGCATAACATCCCATTACGATCGTGGCACTTTTCTCAATGGGGAAGGCCGCTGCAGCGAGGGCCTGTTCGCAAGCGAAATGTCCCTGCATTACTGGGTCTGTTATTCCACTGTAGTACGGTATCTAATATTCCACTGTAGTACGGTAATGGTTTGTGGCCTAGCGATGTCTTTTGTGTCAATACTGCTGTCATCAATGTTCCATTGCTATGTAAAACAGGAAAAATTCGCTTTCATAATCTGGATTTGCAAGGACTGGGGCGTCTGCAATAAGGTCTTTTAATCGAGAGAATTGGGCAATTGTCTCAGGTGTCCATTTTATTAGGGCCCTGTTCTTCTGTGCTTCCTTCAGTGCTTGTAGCATTGGCCGTGTGTATGCTGCATAATCGAGAATCCATGCTCGGCAATAGTTACATATGCCAAGAAAATTCTGCATGTCCTTCACTGTTTTTGGTATGATAATGGCCCTCATTACGACCCTGGCGGAAAGGGAAAAACGATGGCGGAAATGCAATACCGCCATCGAATAGCGCTCGGTGCGACTATGACCCGTCACCGCAAAGTACGAAGCCATTAGCGACACCGTAGTGAACGCCAACGCTAACTGCACTAAGCACGCGCGCGCGCGCCATGCCAAACCGCAAACACCACCATGGTGCAACGGTACGCCAATTCCGACCCTAGCGGACATGTACCTAACGCCATCAGGCATGGCGGAATGGACCATTCCGCCATGGCGAGAAGTCCGGCATCGCGAATCAACCGTAAACGGCCCCACTGAGTGCCTGTACACCGCTCCCTGCCCACAAAGTACAACTCCCTGTAGGTGCAATGAAGTCACAATGCAACCATTGAAATGTACAAAGCACCCATGCATGCCAACGAACAAAAGAAACACAACAGGGGCCAATGGGAGCTGCAGGGCACAGATGGCACGAATACAGAAGCCATCCCAATGGACATGACCACAGTCCCCCCCCCCGAAACGCACGCAAACACAGGCACCTGTGACCAGCAACATTCCGAAAATAACAACATTCCACCAGTCCACCTGGCTGACCGCCATCTGTCACACAAAACCCAATCCCCCGCCCCTGAGCATGACAACATCCAAACTGTCATATAGGCAGCCCCCATCCCTGACCTCACGGGCTCAGTAGGCAAACGCGCCCAGCACAGTACCACGCAACTAAACCCCGAAGCAGGAACCCAATGCAGATCTCCTCACAATACATCGCCCCACATATAGGCACATGCCACATCACTTGCAAAGAAAAACGCTACACGGCCCAAATCAGAATAGAAATTTAATGCACAACAAAATCACCAAGCCCATACAGCCATCAGGCCATGAACTCCAAAACACATTTCACCATTGTGGGCTGCATCCGCAAGAAAAGACCAGCCACTACTTGTGTGACGCCCTGTCCCATCATGGTACACAGAGCCACAATCACGTACGAAAAGGCAAAAAGGAAGCGCACACAACCGCAGGGCCGTCCCAATGGGGAGGCACTAGTCCAGCTGAAAGGCCGAAATGTTGCTCCGAGCCACCAGTACTGCGTAAGGGCATGTGGGCCACTGGCGATCGTCCCATAAGATCGTAATGCTGCTCCACCGATTAACACGAAGCAGCAGGTGTCGGGAGTAAAATCCATCTGCAGGAGTGGCATACAGATGGCAGTGGCAAAAGGGGAGGAGATACCTGTCAACCAAAAGAAAAGAACAAGAACAGAATGGCCATCAGAACTACATTCGAACAACTCACTTCAATGAGCACACGAAATCCACAGCCATATGCATGCCAGCCCACTCCAAAGGATCATCAACACCCCAAAGCCACTTGCGACTCATAACCATCTATACCTAGGTGTAAACACCATCACGAACGAGTGTACCTGTGCATGCGTCTGCCAAAACAGAATCCATCAGATGGGAATGTTAACGTGCATGGACACAAGTGTCTGAGGGCGCGTCGAGACAGGGAGGGCTCAACAAGGCCAGATAGACGATGGTCCCACTATGGCAGCCCTGCATCACATAGCGTAGGGGAGGCGGATAGATCCCAAGAAGCCCTGTACATGGCAAACTCTGCACCAAATCACCTGCCCATGCATCCATTCATCATTCCCTCATCCCGGGATCAAAACGCCTGAATTATTACTCACATGACATTAGAAACATCCATTGAGTCTGTGCGTAATGCAGCCTGCTACATCCACAGTGCCCCAGCCCGTAAATCCAGTGTTGTGAAGTAACATGTATTTGGGAATGGCCGGCCTCATCGCCCACGTAGCTATTGCGCATCCCAAACTATTCATATCAATCATTGCTCCCTCGCCATGGGCCCTGTCTCAAGGACATAGAACAATAGAACGTTACATTTGCAGTCAGACCTGTGGGCATCTCCTCGCCGCTAGCTGGAAACCGAAAGCGCCGCCCTTCGAATTCCTCATTTGCAACATCACGTCGAAAAGGCATCTGTGGCCGTTTGAAATCACTAATTATTCCATCGAGTGCGGCTGTGTGTGAAAATGGCAACTGCCTTCACCCACAAATGGGACGCCCCGCCCGTCGTTGCAACTCGGTACAGTGATGCATGAGGGCCCACCGTTACTCGAGTACTACGTTCCACTGACCCTTCACAAGTCCGTTCGCGACTGCACAGATAGTATGGGAAACAATGGGACCACAGCAGAATGAACATATCAACCAATCTTACACGCCCATCGGGTACAAATACATGATTGCAATAGCAAGATACCATTACCCGAATTGCAGCGTAGTGCGCGGGACGTGCTCGGCCAAAGGGGAGAGCCGTTTGCACAGGTGGAATCAATCACCACAGGTGGAGGCCATACAGCCTGAAAACACATAAATTGCACAGCCAGTCTCCTCCCACAACCACAGCGAAATGCTACCGGCAGGACTCGCGATCTTGGCCCTGGGGGACCTGATAGCACTGCAAGTGCTCCGACTCCAAGAAGAAGACGAACAACAACTACAACCAGCCGCACGGAGGAGACGCAGGAGGAGGAGGAGGCCAAGGCAGGGCCAGCAAGGCCCAGCAGCACAGCCACTACCACCACGCAGGCAGCCCGCAATCCCACGCCTCCGAGCACATCCGTTCAACCTCACTGATGAGCAGATCCACACCCTCTACCGTCTGGACCGGGACACCATAGCCGCCATTGTGGACATGACACAGGCTGACCTAGTCAGCATGATAGATAGCCCAACCGCAATCCCACCCCTACTGAAGGTGGTGTCTGTACTCCACTTCCTGGCCACAGGCACCTACCAGCACACAGTCGGACAGTTGCATGGCATATCACAGCCACTGTTTTCACGGACACTATTCCAAGTGCTCGATGCCCTCCTGCAGCACGCAGACGACTACATCTCCCTACCACGCTCGGAGCAGGAAATTACGAACACAAAAGTGGGATTCCATGCACTTGCCGGCATACCGGGTTGCATTGGTGCCATCGACTGCACCCATGTTGAATTGGTCGTCCCACATGCCATGGAGGCCCAGTACCGCAACCGAAAACAATTTCATTCCCTGAATGTACAAATGGTGTGTGACTCCAACAGGATCATTACGCATTGTTGTGCCCGATTCCCTGGATCAACCCATGATTCCATGGTCTTGAGGAACTCTACCATACCACGCTACATGGAGCGACACGCAGGGTACAGATCCTGGCTACTCGGTGAGTCTCATCTCATGCATGATGATGTGGGGTATGTGATTTGGCAATGTACTGGCAGGAAGGGGGGGGGGGTGTGCGTACGTATCAATGGCATTCCACATCCTACGTTTATCGTCCACATACAGGTGATGCTGGATATCCACTGAAGAGATGGCTCCTCACACCAGTCCGGAACCCACGGGACCTGCATGAGGAGGACTACAACCATGCCCACTCACGTACCCGTGTAGTCATAGAACAGGCATTCGGCCTACTGAAGACTCGTTTCCGCTGCCTCAGCAGGTCTGGCGGGGCACTCCTGTACCGCCATGAGAAGGTTGCAAAGATGGTCATGGCATGTGTCATGCTCCACAACATGTGCGTACGTAGAAATGTGCCCATGCCCCCTGACGCTGAACTGCAAGCACCGGATGATGGTCATGATGAGGGTGGGGATGTGGCAGCACCTCAAGGAGTCTGCGAGGCACCGGAGGGCCGTGACATCCGTCAGCATCTCATTGATGTATGCTTCTAGCACTCACGCCTGGGGGCTGATACATGGACACGGGACTCGTGGCACTGCGTGTGTCTGGGACATGCACAATATGGACTGTACGCCTATGATGGCCTAGTACACAAAGATCAATGTCCACACATCTCATTGGGTGATCGTGCACTTTTTATGGCATATGTGATATCATGTTGAACACCCTATCGACCCGCCACCCAAGTGAGCCCAACACACCCCCTCCACCCTCCTACCTCCCACCCGAACACCAGTGTCCAAAGATGCTCATTGTCAGTGGCCTGTCGCTATTGCAAGCCCCCTCTGCGGGTATCAGGGGCACCCCTGCCTGTGGAGCGCAGGTTCCTCCCTGATCTACGTTGGGGGCTGCCCTGGACGGAACTTGCAACGGATGATGTGTCTGCCTGCTCACGTCCATGCATGTCCCTAAGGGTTTGCGAGAGCTCAGTGAGCACACGGCGCACTGCGGCAAGTTCGGCACATACGTCTTTGGACGTCGCATGCTGTTCCCCCCTCAGGCTCTCGGTGCTTCTCTCCATTTGGACTCTCAGGCTCTCGGTGCTACTCTCAATTTGTGCCCTTAGCGTCTCTGTACATCTCTCCATTTCTGCCCTAAGTGTCTCTGTTGATGTTTCTATGTCTGCCTTGGTGCCCCCACATTCATCGGCATGGTCCTTGAGGAGTGTGGCCATTTGCTGCTGTTGGACGATTAACTTGTCGAGGGACTGTTGCCTCTGCTGGGCCATGCCCATTTGCGGGGGTGTCACAGAGGGGCTGTTGTCCTCATGTTGCCTTGCCACAGGGCTTGGGGGGGATGGCCAGTCGTCGTCTTGTGGCTGCCCCTGCGTGGTATCCTCATGTTGTACGGGATGGGACAGACAGGGGGATTGGGACAGGTCATGGATGGATCTGACCTCGACATCCCCGTCTTCTGTGTCCGAGCATGCTGCCATCAATGGGGTGTCACCTATGGTGCTGCTGCCACCAGAGGCAGTGCCTTCTGTGGCATCCATTGGGGGGACCTGTGGTGGTGGTGTTGTGGCCATGCTGGCTGCTGGGGTGCCTGTTGATGTTCCCTCCTCTGTGCTACCACCTGATTTGTGCTGCTGCCGTGTCTTGATGCGTGCAGCTGAGGTGGAGGGTCTCTGGCCGTTGGTCTTGGCCCTCTTTGCAGGTGTGCTGGTAGGGGTGTCCTGTGGCTCGTCGTTTGGATCGGACCCTGTGGTGGAGTAAAGGAGGGCGAGGGTTATTGATGGGTCTGTGGGAATTGGAATGGCATTGTATCACATGCTTTGGGGTGGTACCTGAGGGTGATTTGGGTCGGGTCCTTGGAGGTGCTTTGATTTGTGTGTGGAGTGAGGGTGCAGTTGTTTGGCAGCCTGCAGTTTGGGTGTGCCTGCTGCACGTGTAGTGCGTGTATTAGGGGTTTTTAATTATTTATGTATTTATTGTGGGTTTTAACGTGCGCTATCAGGCCGATGTGTGTGGACCTTATCCTGGACATGTGTTTCTGTTGCACTATGTGGACGCATGGTGCTTCACATGGATGGACTGTGTGGCTTGTTATATCTGGCCCACCTACCTGAATCTTCGGATGTCTGCACTCCTTTCTCCATCCCTCCGACTCCCTCAATGCTCTCCATTCCGATGGTGGAGGCACAGATTTCTTCCCAGGGGGTCAACTTGATGGGTGATTCAGGACCTCCCCCGGTGGCTGTGGCAATGTTGCGGTTGGCAGAGAGTATGCTGCGGACGCGTATCCGCAGGTCGTCCCATCGCTTGCGGCATTGCTGTGGGGTGCGGGGTGCGGTCCCCACCGCACTTACCCGCTGTGCCACCAGAGCCCATATGGCCTTCTTGTTTGCAAGTGCCGTCCTGGTCATTTGCGTGGAGAAGACCACGGCAGCATTCTCCTGGAGGGTCTCTGTTAGCACGGTGAGTTCCTCACGGGAGAAGTGGACCTGCCGCTTGCGGTCGCACGCTTTCTTCGCTGCTTTTCCCATTTTTCTTGGTTTCGCTAGGGTGGTTGACGGGGTGGGGTGTGTCTCAGGGTAGTGTTTTTAGTGGTTGTGTGGTTTTAGTTTATTTATAGGTGTACGCCGGGATGTTTCCCGTTCCGGGCCCGTGTTTTAACTTCCGTTTCCGTATATTTCCGGCCACCGTACTTTGCGGTAGGCGCACACTGCGGTGACCGCTAGGAGGGGTGGCGGTATTGCACCTGGGGCCCCGTACGGCGGCGGTGTGGGCCGTTTTGGGGTCTTTTCCGCCATCGCGGACTTAGCACTTCCGCCATGCCGTGGTGCTCGTGCCCGATGGGTCGGAATGGGCCGCACTTTGCTCCTTCGTGCAATGGCGGAAACGCTATTTACGCTGTGGCGCTCCGGTCAGTCGATTTCCGCAAGGGTCGTAATGAGGGCCAATGTGTCGAATGCCAGCAGCTCTGTCTGGTAGTATTCTTTTTCCATCTTTAGATATTTGCTGACCGAGATATACAACGTCTGCAAGGCAGTATTGTAACTTTCCTTTGTCCACCTTGTATCCCTTGGCAGCCAATACGTTAAGCAGTGTTATCGAGTCTTCTCTACACTCTTCTTCTGTGTTGCTGCAGACAAGTAAATCTACGTACTGTATAATGGTGCTCCCTACATCCATGTTGCCGATGTCTTCTCGTAGTACTCAGTTAAAAATGCTTGGGCTCTCGCAATACCCCTGTGGGAGTCTGCGGTGTTCATATCTGCTGTTTCCTAATGTAAAAGCTGTGAGGTACTGCGATTCTGGTGCAAGTGGCACAGAGAAAAAGGCATTTTTCAAATCAAGGACAGTGAAGCAAGTTGCCTCTTTTGGTATACTGCACAATATTGATGCCGGGTTAGGCACTAATGGGAACTCTTTTTGGATGACGTCATTGAGTGGGCGGAGGTCCTGGACCATTCTCCACGCACCATCCTTTTGTTTTCTTAATCCGAAAAATCACTGTGTTGCATGGGGAAGTTGATGGCACTAAGATACCTTGACTTAGGAGTGCATCCACTGTTTCTCTAATACCTTCCTCTGCTGCTTTGGATATTGGGTATTGTTTCACACTGGGTGGGAGGGCACCTGGTTTCAGTTTTATCTTTATGGGAGTCACCTCATGCAACAATCCCACATCGTGTGGCCCTGTAGTCCACATTTCAGGTGCTGCTCTGGCCATGTCTTCCTCAAATATTGTCAGTGGGGCCTTTATGTTAGCCATGAGTGGGTTGTGTATTTCTCTGTATTGGATCATAATGTCACATGGTATGCTTATTTCCATTATTATTTCTCCATCTCCCTCGTAATCTGTAAACAATTCTTCATCAGTTATATCTTTTAGCATTATGTTTGGCCCTATACATAGCACACTTCTCCATTCACGTCCCTGCGCGTCCAGGCCTATGACCACAATGCGTTTGTTGGAAACTTGAACTGCCTCAATGTCTATAGATATAATTGTGCCTGGCACTACATCTGTTGGTGTGATTGGGCGGAATTTGAAGTCTGATGGCATTCTCCACTCTTTTTGTGTTATTTCAGGCACTACTCTGGCTAATACCTGTATTCCATAGACGAACATGTCCATGTCAATGCGGACACCTCTTATTGCAACTTCCTTTGTAATCGTGCTTATTATCAGGAGTGCTCGTACGGGGCATACCCCTGGTGTCGAGCACACTATCCCTCTTTCAGTAAAGGCTATGGTCATGTTTAACTTACTGAGCAAGTCTCGTCCCATCAAATTGATTGGTGCGTCTTCGTAATACAATAAGGGTGGGTGCACTGTTTTCCCCCCTACTGTTACATCAAGATCTTTTGTGTAAGGAACTTTTAAAATAGCCCCAGAGAACCCCTGCGTCTCCAAATTTCTTCCCGAGAGCTGAAACCGCCCTTCTGTGAGACATGATTTTTCTGCTCCAGAGTCTACCATAAAGATAAACTGCTTGTTTCCTATCTCTGCCGCCACTAGTGGTTCCTCATTTGCACTTTGTGTGGTGGATAGGACTGGACACGCAAGTACTCCCTGTGGGCTGTCCTAGTCTTGGTATCTTTGCTGACCTGGCACTGAAAAAAACGTTGTCACCTACGACCGTTACGCCACGGAATGGTGCAGGGGCACCGTTTGCGGCTGCTGCAAAAGGGTTATTATTTATGTTCCCTACTGAGTTTTGTCTTGCCATGGGCTGTAGTGCGTTTTGCTGTTGTGGCTGCTGCTGTTGCTGCTGTGGTGTTGGCTGTCTTTGTTGCATTTGGGGGTCATAGCAGTACGGGGTCATAGCAGTACTGATCTTGTTGTCCCCCTCTCCCCATTGGAGCTCCACAAGGGCTACCTGGGTGTGGGCAGCCCCATCCCTGTTCATTGTTCATGGGCTGCTGCCGTTGCTGCTGAAAATACCCTGATGGTCGCATTCTACAATCTCGTGAATAATGTCCCCATCTTCCACAATTCCAACATGACCCCTGTTGTCCTCCTCTTAGTCCTTGCCCACCATACCCTCTGTTTCCCATTCCTCCATATCCTCCCCTCTGCCCACGGTACCCACCTCTTCCTTGGGCCGGCCTGTTCTGCCACTGTGATCCTTGGCATGGCTGTTCCTCTCCTTCCACTGTCCTTGGTCCTCTCCAACCCACTGCGCTGCTATCCCAATGGGTCTTCCTCCCGCCTTTTCCTCTCCTTCATTCCTCTGTCTGCGGTTACGCTGGCAGTAAGGGCGGCAACCTTCACTAATTCCGTCTGCACTTATTTTGCTTCGTCGGCCAGCCTCTTTTGCGTGACCTCCTTTCCTTTCACTTTGATCCTCCTCCAATGGTGTACGATTATGCTCTGAATTTCAGGCCACCCTTTGGCTTCGATCCCAGCTATTTTGTCCAAGGCCTTCTGCACCTCTTTCGGCAACCCCTTTTTAATGACAAAATAAAATAAAGCTGTTGATTGATTCCATGCCGTACCAGTTTCGCTTCTCCATAAGTGTTGCACTCGCAAAATGAATTGCGCAGGGTCCTCATTCTCCTCCATCATACACTGCATCACTGCATGTAAATCTGGAACGTTTGGAAATGCACGTCGCAATGCATCCCACACTTGTGCTCGAACATTGTTGAATGGTGATCCATCGTGGCGATCACAGCTCATTGTTACTCCCGGGAACCCTGCCCTTTCCCAGATTGTGTCTGCTTGGTCCCGGATTGCTGATACTAATAAGCTTTTCACATCACCTATAGCTAACGGCACGCCTGCCGTGTTCTTCTCAAATACATGTATCCACTTACTTGCTTCTCCGTCAGAGGGGGGAGGAGTTTTAACAGGTTGTTTTTGTCCATTTGGGCCCACAAAATATAATTTGGCCTACCTGCTCCTTTATGTATCAATGGCATTTGTAGTTTCTGTTTCTTTCCTGTTTTTCTCGTTATCCCTTTTTTTGTTTTACTTACCAGTATGTTTCCTGTCCTCCCTGTTCATTGTCTTAATCTACCTTGCCATAATGGTGGTGATAGTGTGTCTGGGTAACGGTAGTTTGGCAGTGGGGAACCTTCTGCGGCAGCTGCTTCTTCGTATTCATCTAAATCATCCCATACTTCTTCTGTCTCTGACTCTAGCTCGTTATTATCCTCCCAGTTTTCCTTGGGTTTGCTTCCATGTCTTTCACCCAGATCTCCACTTTGTTGACTCTCCGGTGTGTTTGGGCGTATAATTCTTACTGACTTGTTATTCAATTGGAACAGGAACTGTCCTGACTGCCACTCTTGTTCTTGTCTTTGCTGTGATGACGTCCCTTGCGATGCTATAGATTGCCCTGATACCGAGGCTGCTGGGCTTGCATTGCTTACTGCCCCTATCGGGGGTGTGAGATCTGCCAGTGACAGCGGGGGTACCTCCCTTCCCCCTGGCAACATTTGCCCTTTGTCACATAGAGCTCTTAACCGCGTTATTTCCATTTGTGCGTGTGCTAGCTGGCAATTTAAATCACCTGTTAAACGTGCTATGTCCACAGGAGGCGCACTTGTGGGGCCGTATAGGCCTCCTTTGTCATATGGTGGAGGCTCGGGGGCTGTTGCCCCGCCCTGAGCAGTGGGGGTGGGTGGTATATACAGGGGCTCACTAAACCCTACTGCTGGCCTGGTCATTAAGGGATAGATTTTTGTTACTTCGTTCTCAGTTGTAGTTGTTGAGCACTCCCCTTTTGGTGTCCCGCTTACTTCTTCAGGTATTTTCTGTTTTTCTATCATTCGGCTGGTACCTACCTCTGCCGTGGGGGTAACTTTCTCAAACATTCGCCATAAATCTAATACTTCTCTCCGGTTCTGTAACTGTTTCCCTTTCTATCGTGCTAGCAAATGTGTTGATACTAGGTCCAACACTCTTATGTCGAATGACCCTCCTTCTGGCCAAATTGGTATAACCCCATCTCCTTTTATCTCAGTGATCCATTGATCGTGATACTTCTGTATCCTGTCACTATATAGTGGAAGGTGCTGGCAAATATGTGCCAGTGGCGTTACTCCCCCCATGGCAATGCTTCTTTTCCTTTCTTGTGTGTTCTGGTACCCTTGAGTCCCTTCCCACCTCTCACTTGATATGTCAGTTACAATATGTGAAAAATGCGTTCTTTATCAAAGCTTGCAATTATGGTATGTCACATTAGCTGTTCTTTCTGAGAGATGTTACCTGGTCACCTCTCACAATGTATTTCTTTGCCTATTATTCATTAATCAAAAAAGTTACTTCTACTGAAATACTTTAGCGTGTTCAACAAAACATGTACACAAAGCAGACCGACAAACATATAATCATGCAACATACACATGCACTGCCTGCGCGTGTTTGTTCTTTCCCTATTCCCGTTACTGTCCCTGATTTACGGGCTAGGATACCACTTCTCTTCTTCTCACTTCTTACAACACCTAATGGCCATATAAAGGATAGATCAGAAAAGCCTCACCATCACTCACACATACCCTATTCTTAACTACCTTCCCTTTGTTTGCTAATTCCCTTCTTCCCGTATTTTCCCCTTACCTTACTTTGGGGTCTTTGCAACCGGGACTCCACGTGTTCAGTCAGGTACTCCGAGGGTCGCCGCTCACGGCCGGACCTCGCTCAGGTCCGTCCCCCAACCAAGCCGTGGCCTGCCTTGGCGAGCAGCCTTTTCGATCGGGTATTCGTCAACCAGGAACCCTTGACCCTTTCTTCTTGGTGTGCACAGTCTGGTCAACCGCAGAGGCAATGGTTTTGCTGGGGGTGCCCTGGATCTCGCTGCCGGGCGGTGCAGGTCTCGAGGCACCTCTCTAAATCACGTCGCGGGGGTCACCAAAAATGTAGGTGCCTTTCCCCGGCTTACTACGTGTGAGAGAAAATAAAATAACCACCCCTGTCGGGGAAGGAGGCACTGAGACCCGGCTGCAAGAGTTCAAAGGATGGTTTATTTCTCCAGCTAGGAAATAACCCAAAAAACCCCTACCAAACATTTACATCATACTCGTATATATATCAATTAAAGTAACTCTAACAAAAAGTGCTAAATGGACCTGATTGGCCAGGCGGTGTGGTGCTGTAGGTGTGGGTGGCATCTCTTCCTTCTGGTTGGCTGAGTGGCTGACGTCAAATATCTTGTGCTCCACGCAGGTCAGGGTCTGGTCACTGTGGTCACTACCTAAACTAATATGTTGCATTCGAAAATCACTAAATAACAAATTATCTAAAACATTTCATGCTACTTTTCATATTTCTATGCAAGTTACACATAATAATTATTGTCAGTACAATTAAGTCATTCGTGGCTTTAATTAGAGGCTTTGAATTTTTATTGTGCATGTAAAAAGAATCAAGCTGTGTTTCACATATCTCCTAAACTTCAAACCTATTAGTATGAGAAAAAACATATATTGTAGTAAAATGCTTAAGGTTAGTAGTGGGTGTGTTGGGTGGGTTTCGCAGCACAGGCGAGGGTCTGGCACTTGAAAGAAATACCTTACAGGGAGCGCAGGGTCAAGATGGCAATAAATTGTTCTAAATGGGGGTGGGTGGCTTGCACGTTTATGAGGGCGAACGAGCAGAAAGTGCTTAGCTCATCCTGGTTCACATGCTGGTTCTCATGCTAGCAGTGATCTCAGAGGAAGAAAACTATCATATTGGTTGTTGCAACTTTCTCCGGCTTCTGCGTGAGAATGAGAGCGCAGAGCTTTCCTTCGCAGGGGGAGTGCAAGGGTGGGGGCCAGCCAGCTGCCTGCGCGCCTTGTGTGTGTGTCTCTGTCCTTGGCTGCTGCGGTGGAAGGGGAGCTGAGCATTGCTGTACTATCGCAGTGAGGCCTGTTTACCCAAGATGGAGTCGAAAGGGGGCACAAAAGATGGATGCCCCGTGTCCTGCTCAGTAGTCCCATCTATGTAGCAGTCAACCGTGGTTAACTTTACATAAGGGCAAGGGGCAATCCCACTACCGGAGGCACATGGTCCAAGCCTTGTACTGAGGAGTGTACGGCGTGAGGGGGCCTGGGGACCCCTCACTCCCATACAGTAGCCTATGTATAGGGTCTCATCCAACCAGCCACGCAGGTCTGCACATTATGTAATTTACGTCACTGATGTCATGATCCCGTTACGGGCCCAGGGGTGGCGAGCTAACAGGGGGGGGGAGCCCCCCTCCCATACAATAGGAAAAAGGTGGACTGGGATGGTGGCTGGCTGGCACGAGCGTGTGGGTCGGCGTAACCTAATTACAGCCCGCAGGAAAGAGCTGAGGGCAAGGGCACCGCCCATCACAAGCCAAGAAGCACTGAGCGAGTATGGCCCGTGCGGCAATTTACCTGGCACATGTACAAAGCCAACGCCCTTATGCATCTAGCTCCGGCAGGGTGTGGCACAGGACTATAAAGCCACGCCCCGGAACCGCACCCTGTGCTTAGCGTTTCTTCTGCTCCTGACAAGAGGAGTGTTTTCGCTTACCGCTCATGCGCTCAAGCTTCAGCATCCTTTGGTCCTTTAGCATCCTTCATTCCTTCAGCATCCTTTGGTCCTTCGGCATCCTTTGGTCCTTCGGCATCCTTTGGTCCTTCGGCATCCTTTGGTCCTTCGGCATCCTTTGGTCCTTCGCCATCCTTTGGTCCTTTGGCATCCTTTGGTCCTTTGGCATCCTTTGGTCCTTCGGCATCCTTTGGTCCTTCGCCATCCTTTGGTCCTTCGCCATCCTTTGGTCCTTCGCCATCCTTTGGTCCTTCGCCATCCTTTGGTCCTTCGCCATCCTTTGGTCCTTCGCCATCCTTTGGTCCTTCGCCATCCTTTGGTCCTTCGCCATCCTTCGGTCCTTCGCCATCCTTCGGTCCTTTGGCATCCTTCAGCAACCTTCAGTATCCTGGTCTTCAGTCTTTGTTTGTGGCCTTCAGCATCCTGGTCAACGCCGCTCTGTGGCGGACTCCATCCTCCTTGTATTCTGCACGGATTTGCTCCCGCCCTGGGTCTTCCAGGCTCCCCAGCTCCTGCCCTGTACGAAAGCAAGCAACTGGCTTAGCATCTGCCTTCCGCTCTCCTCTAATCAGAACCAACCCCTCATCTAAGAACTCGAGAACTTACCTGAATCCAGGAATGAGTGATCCACCCTCAGGGCTCCGCTACCAGTCCAGCACTGAAGCTCCAACTCCTGGGGGCGGGAGAAAGAACATAAGACAATTAGCAGAGACATCGCACCTGGGAGAGAGACTCTCATCCGCTTCAGCTCCCTCTTTGGGACCCGTCTACGGAGCCATGCTTGTAGACACAGAATCACAAGTGAGCCGCATCCATGCGCTCCAGCCAGCCTCACTTTTTAAATGGATTAGGGGAAGGACAAAGGAGAAGGGGGAACATTGCAGTTATTTTTCCACGATAAACTTACCCTGTGTTTGGTTTGCCCCTTAGGTTTCCACAACACCCCCCAGAACACCAGTGACACTAGTCCCGAACACACCCAGGCCCCTCCCAACATCATGGCCCCCTGGAGGTTTTCCCTCCAGGTGACAGGTGAGAGAAGGAGTGGCTGGGATTTACGACTGGGTGTAGGGGACCAATAGGGGGGCCACTCTGTTGTACAGTACGGACCAGGCACTCCTGCAGGGCACCAGAGGTAAGCGTGACACTGATGATGCTGTTTGCCTTTATAGAGTGTTGCTCATGCTAATTTGCAAAGAACATTCTGTGGCAGCAGAGTTCTTTGCTGGCATACTTCTATTTTTGTGGAAATCATACTTTGTTTTTCTTGCAAGAGGTGTGCTGGGCTTTTTTCCATATATAGGGTTGTATTTATTCTGGTGTGAGCATTGAGGGGTCTCTCTAAAAGTGGCTCACTATAACATTAAAGTGTCCTTTATGGACTGACATGAATAGCTATGGCGATGTTTAATCACAATTTTCTCCCTCTCTCTCTTTGGTTGCTTTTTAATACAAAATAGTGTGGCATAACAATGTATGTAAAAGAAAAGTGTTCAAGAAATAATATGTCAGGATAATTGAGCAGTTGGCTTCCCTTCTCCACGTTTTCAGCATGGGGCAAGGTGGTATGTGCGGGCTTCGCATCTCACTCTGGCTTCTTGGCAACGAGGTAACAGTTCAACACATAGGCATCAGCGCCTTTCCACCTAACTTTCTCTCCCAATGACAGTGTCTTATTGCAGAGGGCCTGATGTAACAAACAAAACCTAAAAGTACCTTTCCTTTGTCAAGGCTTTCACTTAACAGTTCAACACTAGTCTCCCTTTTTCGGGCTCAGACCATGGGTCCCCCTCGTCTGGGCTCAGACCCCTTTTCTAAAATGTTCACAATTTGGTCTCCCTCATTCGGGCTCGAACCATAGGTCCCCCTTGATGGGGCTCAGATCCTTTATTCTACAATGTACGCAACTTGGTCTCCCTCGTTCAGGCTCAGACCTTGGATCCCCCTTGTCCGTGCTCAGATCCCTTTTGTTACCAGAATCGAAGACTTTCGAATGTGCAATGGGTTTTGCTTAAACTGTCGCAGGACCACTTCGATTAACTTCACACAATTTACACTTCACATCGATCTTCTACTTTCATTTCTCTTGTCAGGATACCGTACAGAGACCTTCGACTGAGCATATTCCAAGTGCCAGACCACTCTGTCAACGGTATCATATCCTTCCTTTTAATGTTCAAATATTCACCAGCAATTTAGCTTCTCACGTCTTTCATCATACGCTTTTAACAATGTTCGTTCCAGCGCTCTTTTTACAATGTTGCTGCTTTCAACCTTGACTTCAATCCAGACCGGTCTAGCATCTGTCTCACCAACTCATTGGCTGTGTTGTTCTGTGTCGTTTCTTTGTTCTTGGAGCCAAGGAGGATACCACAGTGTCTGCTGCTCCTCCCCACCTTTGTCAGCAATGCGGGAGGACCCTTGGTATCTCTGACGCACATTGTAAGATTCTTGAGCCTGGTTTCCTGGTCCAATGCTTTCTACCTTGAAGGTTTCTTTAAAGTAACGGCTTCCTGCCAACAAGGTCAAGTGTGTTGCCCCTCTCACGAACCACTTGTGCCTCGCCGTCTTTCTCCCCTTGTTCAGCTGCCAACTTGAAAATGCTGTACCTTTGTGTGCTTTGCCTTGCTCAGAGTGTGCTCTCGTGCTCTGCCTTTTATTCGTGTGGGGAAGTGTAATGTAAGTCCAGTGTGAGCGATTGTCGATAATTGCCTGACCTTGCCTGACCATAGTATTGGGACATGTCGGGTTCATGGCTCGGGTTTGAGTCTGTTTTCTCCCAGAGCGGGCTGTCCATGTAAAAGTGTTTTTGCAGGAAAAGGGGACAGGGAGGGTTTGAGTTTCTAAATAACCCATCCGCTAGGATGGGGTAAATGTGTTACATGGAAGAGAGGGATACCGTGTCCCATCATCCGGTGTCCCACTCCAGTCCCCGAGGCCCCCTCACCCAGGTGATCCTCCCACACTGGTCCAACCCCAGGGTTTGGATCCAAAGGTGATGGCCGTGCCCTGGCCACCTGAGAGAGAGATCCGCTGGGACTAGCAGGTGAGACTCCTTCTGGTTTCTCACACACACTTCCCCTATGTGATGTAGCCACAACTGTTTTACAGGGAAACTGGAAAAGGAAATCAACGTTCCCTTGGTCTTTGCCCTTTCGGTGTTCCACAGTGAAACAGTAGGGTTGCAGGTCTAAGAACCATCGCATGACTCGAGGGTTAGAGTCCTTTCATTGGCTTATCCATACCAAAATTGAATGGTCTGTGACAAAGGTGAATTTCCTCCCCAAAAGGTAGTATGTTAGATGGGTGATTGCCCATTAGATGGCAAGGGCCTCTAATTCCAATACGAAGTAGTTCTTTTCATGAGTGAAGAGTTTCTGACTAGTGTATAGGGTAGGATGTTTTAATCCATCACAAATCTGTGACAAGACTGCGCCTAACCCTGTGAGAGAGGCATCCATTTGTAACACAAACTCCTTTGAGAAATCTACCACCTTTAGGATTGGGTTCTGGCACAAGGTTTGTTTTAAGTGGTTGTAGCATATGTCACCCTCATCAGTCCAATGAAGCTTCTGAATTTCAGCGACTTTAATTTGTTGGTTAATTGAGCTGTTTTAGCTGATTAGGAATGAACCTACGGTAATAACCAATCAATCCTAGGAATGCCCTGAGGTCTCTCTTAGTCTTAGGCGTGCGAGTATCTAGGACGGTTTTTACTTTTTCCATTGCGGCTGGACACTGCCATTCCCTTCAAAGAAGCAGAGGTATCTCACAGCTGATTGGGCCAGCTTACATTTGGATGGATTGTCAGTTACGCCGGTGTCATGGCCATCCATCGCCCCCATACTTGGGGCTTCATGGAAAGATCCAAGAACCCTCATGGAGCCCAGTGGGTGCTGTCCTGGCACCTCTGGGAGGCCAGGCTCATGAGAAAAGTCCAACCATGTGGAGCATCAAGCCGGTCCTGATGCCAGAACCAACCTGCATGTGCATTATGCACAAGAAATAGGCGTGGCAGGGTCTGCCCTGCACCTTCCATCGGGTGTGGCAGGGCGTGTCTGATGGGCGGGGCTAAAACAGCCTAAGGCTATTCAAACCCCGCCCATACACGGATCCGTGCTTCACGTTACATTGCTTTTGCAACAAGACGCTCACCGCGATCCTGATTCTGGCTACTGAAGAAGCAATACTTAGCATTGGTCCTGCCATCTAGCTGCAACCACTACGCTGCGCATTAAAGGAAGAAGGGAGAAAGGTAGCGCATGAAGACCTGTGCAGTGCTCTGTTCACTCACACCGTCTACAGACACTTACCAGTGGAGTTGACACCTCACCGCAACCGCAACGCTGCAAAGGAGAGAGAGAAGGTTAGCACAGAGAAAACATGTGTAGCGCCTAAAATCTCTCGCGCTCTTGCTTAAGTTCTGCTTACCGGTTCTTCGTATCTTTGGCACATCGCGACGGCTTCTGCATACCGTACAAAGATCTAAAGGCCTCGTTAACACCTGGGGAGGAGAAAGAAAGACAAGTTAATACAAGAACTATCAACAACGAATCACATAGAGAAAGCAAGAAGACAAAAGGACAAAAACAGTTCACAGAAAAAAAGGGGAAAAGACAATAATCGGCAGGACTACACCACAGCTGACCTGGGTCAGTCCTCAAGGATCAGTGAAGCAACTGGTCCAAGGAAGAAAGGCGCCCCTGCAAGGATAGCAGGACCGAGAGTCCATCATTGCAATATACCAGGTGAGCCATCAGGGTCCGAACTAGAAGGGATACGAGAGGGTTCCATAAGATTCCCCCACTACTCGTCACCCTTTCATATTTCGCAGTAGCAGTCCGCGGGGAGATTATCCAGAGCTATCCGGACCTGGGTTGGGAGTTAGTAGAAGATTTTCCACCGTACAGAAGGAAGGTCGACCGTGTCCAACGCCCCCGTGGAGACAAGGTGAGCGTAACAGCCGGCTTCTCTGAGAGTTCTCATGATGGTATACAGATGGAAGAGATGGTCTTCCCAAGTTTTGCTGTAATTGACTATGTGGTCAATATAATCCCCACAGAAATCCAAACAGGGCTGTAATATCCTACTCATAAGCCGTTGGAAAGTGGCTGAGGCTGCATGCAGGCCAAAAGGGAGTACTTTAAACTGGAATTATCCTAGGATCATTGAGAAAGCTGTCTTCTCTTTATTGGGTACATGTACATGTACAGGGACCTGCCAATATCCCTTGCTCAAATCTAGGGTCGATAAAAAGTCGGCACTCCTAGTGTATCAATTAATTCATCGATATGCGGCATAGGATAGGCATCGAAGGCAGAGATGGTGTTAACCTACCTGAAGTCTATACAAAACCGCCAGGAATGATCCAGTTTGGTTTACGAATACAATAGGAGAGGATCATGGGCTGGAAGAAGGCTCGATAATGTTTGCCCTCTGCATCTTATTAACTTACTCTACCGCTATTTGTTTTCGAGCTTCTGGGAGTCTGTAGGGTTTTAAATGGAACACTTTTCGCTTTGGAGTTCGGATATAATGGTGAGTACAATGTACTCTTCCTGGTTTTTCATAGAATACATTGGGGCAGGTCATGACCAAGTCTTCTTGCTTGTGTCTCGATAGCTCTTGGGGAATAAGTTCTGAGTTGTCTATCTCTAATATCGAAGTGGAGGCAGAGGAAGGATATTATTTCCACTGCTTTAAGAGATTTTTCAGGTTGGGCTGTTTTATAGGTACAGTTTCCTGTTTGCTCTAGTACCTTATATGGCACATGCCATTTTGAGACATGTTTATTTTCATAGGTAGATAAGAGGACTAATACTTTTTGTTCTACTGAAAAATTCTTGAATTTACTTTCTTCTCACTTTTGTTGGGCCTGTGCTTTTTTCATGTGAGTGTAGACTAGATTTCAAACAAGGTTCATATGCTCTCGTAATTGTGAAGCTGTTTCTGAAAGGGGAATAGGTGCTTCTTCCCTTTTATTTATTTTATTAATTTATTGGTCATTTGTTAGGCACTTATACAGTTAGCAAAAACTGTTTCAAAGCGCCCACATGGCAACAGGATGGGGACAGGGGAAGGTAGACTATGAATTACAACAAGGATAAATAATTAATAGTGCAAACAAGTAATGAGAATAAAATGGAGGGGAGACAAATCTACTATGCCTTGTGAGTGTTCAGAACGCAAGTGCAGAAGGGAGGGGTATAGGGATAGTGTCACGACCCGTGACCCAAAACCCCACTGGCATGGTCACATGCCAGGTAGGGTTAAGATTCAAGCTTCACTTGGGGCCCCAAGCGCCTTGCACTATCCTCATGGACTCTCCTGGAGTCAGTCCTGGTGCCTTTGGCTCTAGGCTCATGTTCAGATTGGAACACTGTCTTGAAGGGACTACTTTTTCATTTGGAGGCCTGTAGCCAACGTGGAGGCACCCACACAGCCTAGTTCCTAGAACCAGTCTGTGTGGTGCAGTGTTTTGGGCGTGGTAGCCCGGACTACTTTACCTGGACTACTTTACTGGAGGGCTATATAAACCACACCCAAGTTACAGAGCGTGCTTTGTGTTATTCTGCAGCCAGCAGCATGACGCTTATCATGTCCAGAGACCAGAATCTGGCGATCCCTGAACAGCGGACCTGCAGAGGAGACAAAAGAACATGGTTAGCGGTCTCTGCTTACCTGCTACTTTCCATCCGTCGATAATCCATCTTCCTGCTGCTCGCGGTCTTCCATCCAGCTGGCAGCATCCTCGGGACATACGCACGCACCAGAACGAAGCACCTGGAGGGAGAGAGAAAGAAGGACAACGTTACAACAGGTTACTCACGGCATTTACGACAGTAATCACGAGAACCTCGCCTGGCTGGGCATTTCTTGGCCGGCTCCGCTCCGGAAATCTTTACACGCCCAGAAAGACCTTTGCAACCTGAAAAGGAATAAAGAATACAGGTTAGCAAAAGAAGACATTACTGCGCCGCACTTCCCGCTTAACCTACCATCCATCATATGCTCCTGCGTCCATCATCCTGGCAGGAGCCGATCCAAGCTGCGCATCCACTGAACCTCCGTGCACCTAAGGGGGGAAAAAATAAGGCAAAGATATTAATCGCAAGAAAGGAAAGCAAGGACCTCTTAAGACTGCTATACAGACTTGCCTCCTTAAAGACACTTGAATGAGTTAGCACCAGTGAAGTTAACTCGGTCGCTCAAACCCGCACGAAATGACGCGCCCCTGCACAGAAGGCAGGACGGAGAGCACGCCAGACATCACAACAAGGTGAGGAGTGGACCATCAGATCGAATCCAGGGTGCAGGGGGGAGTAAACAAAATCTGTTCCTAAATCCAGTCCCTCTGTGTTTTCAGGCCCGACCTCCATAGAAGGCAGCATCCGGAATCGAGAAGGGTCCACGGTGAATCCGGCAACCAGGGTATAAGGGCGTCCCTGTGGATACCATGTGAGCATAACAGATAGTTGCTGTGCTACTCATCGAGAAGTGCTCAGGGAGAAGTACTAAAACGAGAGAACTTAAGTGCAACCTCCCGAGGGGAGGGTGAGCCTTTGTAAGTGCAGTAGACAGACAGCGGCAGGGATGAGAGATGTGGGGGGTCAGGGCCCTGAGGATACATAAGGGCCTTGCACATCGGTCACATTACTGTATGATTAGCAGGGAAGAGCAGAGGAGAAGGAAGAGGTAAAGAGAAAAGTCTTGAGGTTTTTTCTGAACTGAAGGAGGTCATGCTCAAGATGCAGAGGGAGGCAGAGGCTATTCCAGAGGAGGGAGCCCGCTGTACAAAGTGATAGACCACCAGCTCTCTGTTTAGCTAACCGCTTCACATGCAGGGAGTTGGTGCCAGAGGAACGCAGGAGTCTAGAAGGTGAGTATTTGGTCAGGAAGTGTGGAGGATAGAGCGGCCCCCCAGCCCCAGATAGCCCTGTGGATGATACAGAGGGATCATGTCAGGTCTCCCGGACCATGTCTAAGACATCTCTTGGTTCTGTACCATAAAGTAGTTCAAAAGGAGATAAACTGGTGGATGCTTGAGGGGTTTTCCTCACTGCAATTAGGGCCAAGGGGATGATACTATCCCATTCCTTTCAATCATGACCTACTCATTTTTTCAAAATCATCTTAAGGGTTTTATTGAATCTCTCGACCAACCTGTCTGTTTGGAGGTGGTAAACTGAGGTTCTCAAACTGGAGAAATGCTGTAATTCCTTGACTTCACTCATCAGTTTGCTCATAAAATTGGATCCCTGATCCGTTTGAATTTTCTTGGGGAAACCAACCCTAGAAAAGAATGGTAAAAGGTGTTTTAAGATCTGTTTGGTTGGTATTGTTCTGCATAGGGAACGCCTCTGGGTATCGGGTAGTGCAATCAATGATTACAAGGACATATTTATTACCCAGTGTAGAGGTTTCCAACTGCCCAATGATGTACATCCCAATTCGGGAGAAAGGGACTTCGATGATTGGTAAGGGGTTCGGCGGGGCAGGTTAGGGAATATGTGTACTGGTTTTCTGATATAATTCACATTTCTGGATGATGTTCTTTATGTCTGCATGGATACCAGGCCAGTAGAAATTCCCACTGATGTGAGCCTGAGTCTTGGATTGCCCTAAATGTCCTCCTGTAAAATGAGAATGTGCAATCCCTAACACAATTTTAGAATGGGTTTTAGGGATTATGAACTTTACGTAGGCCTTCTCTGGAGGTTTCCTTTCTATATAGTAATCCCTCTTTCCGGACAAAAAAGGTGCTTCCCCTTTCTTGTCATTCTCCCTCATGAATCACCTGTACAAAAGCCTCTGCTAGATCATTTAGCTGGGCGAAGGCTAAATCGGCAAGGATGGTAGGTTCTTCTTCCCTCTTTGCCTCAATGGTGGATGGTTCATCAGCCTCTCCAAGGCCTAAGCTACCTTCTGTTTCTTCTGGTTGATTTTGTTCAGTGAAATGGGGAAATAGAGCTTCATTAAGAATTCCCCGTGCAATTTTGTCCCCACAACATATTTCAAAAGGAGTTTTGCCATAATTCTGTAGGAGAACCTTTACATCTCACCATAAATTGGGATCTATTACACCTGCTAGGACATCCAGGCAAAACCTCTAGGAAAGTCCAGATTTTGGGGCCATTCTTATATAACAACACTTAGGGGGTATTAGGACTAAGTGTCATGATGCCTACCCTGGGCATCCGGATCGAGTCCATCAGCCCCGGGAGCAGGCATCCAGATACTCATTAAAACCCCAACAGCCCCGGCTGGGGTCTGTTTGGATTCAGTCCTGGCGCCTTAGGCGCCAGGCTCATCATAGAAATCAGTCCTGGCGCCATAGGCGCCAGGCTCATAGACTTTACTTACCTTATGCAGACCATGCTGCAAATGAGTCCAAGCCAACGTGAGGCCTGGATGGGACTATTTTATTACAGGGACTATTTTTTACTCGGGTGTGGTTCTGGGGAATGTCTTACCTGGGACTACTTTGCAGGCTATTTAAACCACGCCCGAACAGCAGCTCAGGCTTTGTGTTATTCTGCATCCAGCAGCGTAACGCTCACCGTGTCTGCAAGTCAGCATCCAGTCTTCTGCCATGCCCGCGTCGAATCCAGAGCTCCTAGACAAAAGGAAAAGAAAGGAGAAGAGGTTAGATCACAGACATTATTTGATTCCTTACCCAGCATATCTCCGAACCTGGAAAGGACATTATTTCAGCACGCGTCGCTTTGCCAGCACCAGCGCCGCATTATACTCACCAGTCCACCGCATCTTTCAACTCGGTGCTGCCTCCATCATTTTCTTCGTCGAAACCCAGCACTTGGGGGGGGGGGGGAAACAAAAGGAATAACAAGGTGAGCCGAGAAAACCGACAAAGACAATCTCTTTGCCACCATAGGCTTACCTGCTTTACCACCGGAGGTATTATCCTTTAATTCGCCGCATCTTTCTATGCCGCACCTATAAAGGGAGAGAAAACAGCAAGTTAAACTCATGCAAATTTTACCGTACAGTGTTTGGTAATACAGACTCTTACCTGAACACCATCAGCTGCCTCCAGGCAATATTCTTTTGGACCCAGCTGCAACCAAATGAGGGAATGGAACAAGAGTGAACATCGGACATATTGAACTCTTTGAACTTTATAGACACTGGAGTCAATATTCCTCCGGAATTCCTCCAGTACCCTCAAACCAGTGAAGTAACTGGTATCTACGCGCCCCTGCATGCCATGCAGGATGGAGAGCTCATCATTTAAAAACATAAGGTGGGGTTACCAAGAGGGGATATCAGAGGTGATTAGTGGTGAGAACGAGAACAGTTGGGGGGGGCCATCACTAAAGTCCACGGGTGGCTAAATCCCTTTCTCCACTTGCAGGAGAATACTTCTACGAGTCCAGCAGACAAGATTAGGTGGGCCTGTCCAGACTGTCATCTCTTCACTACGCATCACGTTGGTGGAGACCGCAGCTGTCCGGGTCCAATCGACGCCCCTGTGGGAACCAGGTGAGCGTAACAGAACACGAAGCCTATCTACAAATTCCCACCCGGGCGTAATGGAGACCTCAGAAACTGACCAACTAGCCCAATTGTTAGGAGAACTTAGGGCAGAAGTGCACTCCGCGCGCCAAGAAACTAATGCCCTCAGGAGAGAACTGATTGTGTCAAAGGAGCGCACTGATGATCTTGCCAGACAACTGCTGCAAAACCAAGCCGGGCAAACACCACTACCTGGATTTGGGGGGAATTCAACCCCCGTTTCATCGAGCAGCCCTGTGCAAGTGGTTCTACCAGGGAGCATTCCTTTAGCTGCACCCGAATGCTTTGCTGGGGACCCGAAAAGGTTCGCCGTATTCATGAACCAATGCCGCTTGCACTTTTTATGCAGACCAGGAACTTTTCCAAACGACCAAGTCAAAGTAGCCTTTGTACTGTCATACCTTAGTGGCAGTGCAGCGGATTTGTCAATTCCATTAGTTAACCAGGATGACCCTCTTCTTCGGGATTTTCAGGGTCTTCAATTGAACATGGAAAGACTATTCGCCAGACATTCACAGAGACAAGCCCTGGATAACGAACTTCTATCCCTACGACAAGGAAACCAGGACCTGCTAACTTATATAGCAACCTTCAATAGATTGGTGGTGGAAACCGGATGGCCAGAGGTAAAGTGAATTACATTATTTCATCGTGGACTTCGGGGTGAACTCAAAGATGTTTTGGCCCAAGTTGTGAACCCACCTCAGGATTGCGCAGAATATATAGTCTTAGTGGTCCAGCTAGACCACGACTTCAGAATAGTTCGAGAATCGGGTATTGGTTAAACCCAATGTTACTCCCAAAGGAACAGATGCATCAGAACCAATGCATATCGTGGGGGTTAAGGGACCCTTAACTCAAAAAGAAAGAGAAAGGAGACGACAGATGCAGTTGTGTCTGTACTGTGGGGCTTCAGGACATTTTCTACGGGATTGCCCTATAAAACCATCCAAGAAAGTAGTCGGAGTTGCGGATAGAAATCAAACAGAGCCTGATTCGGGAAACGACCACGCCCGACAAGCGTAGAGGTCCGCTTGCCGAGCTTAAAGAAGGACACTCATACCTCGCACCTAATCATACCAATGGTCCTTATTGATCCAAGGCAGCCATCACGTATGCACGCAGTTAGGGCCTACATTGATAGCAGGGCCGTAGGAAACTATGTGGACCACAAATTGGCTTTTAGGATGAATCTACCTCTCTGCAAAAAGACCACTTCGGACGTTATCACCACAGTCGATGGAACTGAAATTGCCTCTGGGCCTGTAACTCATTCCACCACAGAGATGACACTGTTGGGTCAAGATGGGCATCGAGAGACTATTGTGTTTGATTTAATCAAAGCCCTGCAGTTCCAAATAATACTGGGGATACCTTGGTTGGAAACACATAATCCTTGTATTGATTGGCGAGAGAAGAGAGTAACCTTCCCGGAGAGTGCACACACCTGTTACCCGGAAAAAACCTTGAACAAAAGCCTGGCCACAGTCGCTAATCCAGTCATGCAATTACCTCAGGAATATCAAGAATTCCAGGATGTTTTCCAAAAAGAACAGGCAAACACCTTACCACCTCATAGATCATACGATTGTTAAATCGACCTCATACCCGGTACACAACCTCCATACAGTAGGATCTACGCCCTTACGGAACCCGAAAACCGTCACCTACGACAATACTTGGACCAATACCTTGCTAATGGCTTCATTCGTCCATCTAAGTCCCCCGCATCTTCAGCTTTATTCTTCGTGCCCAAAAAGGAAGGTGACCTCAGAACGTGGATAGACTACCGCGCATTAAACCAGATCACGGTGAAGAACCGATATACATTGCCTCTGATCCCCGAACTACTAGACCAAGTAAAGGATGCTTGCATCTACACTAAATTAGATCTCCGAGGGGCATATCATCTGGTACGTGCAAAGAAGGGCGACGAATGGAAGACCGCTTTTCGCACCAAGTACGGATTATTCGAATATCAGGTGATGCCCTTCGGGTTGTGCAATGCACCAGCAGCCTTCCAGTATTTTATGAACGATGTCCTTCGTGAACTCATTGACGTCTATGTTGTCGTATACATAGACGATATTCTAGTGTACTCCTCCTCAGAATCAGACCATGTTAAGCACGTTCGTGCAGTCCTTGAGAAACTACGCCAGCACAAGTTATACGCAAAATTGGAAAAATGTGTTTTTCATGCTACAGAAGTTGAATTCCTTGGATTTATCCTGATTCCAAAAGGAGTCCGAATGGACTCTCGAAAGGTGGACGCAATTCTCAAGTGGCCATCACCCAGTTCAGTTAAAGGGGTTCAAAGCATGCTTGGATTTGCTAATTTCTACCGCAGATTTATTCCTGACTTCTCATATGTTGTACACCCTATCACAGCACTTTTGCGAAAAAACAAATGCATCTTGTGGACCGAAGAGGCTGAAAAAGCCTTCCAAGAACTGAAATTGAAATTCACGTCGGCACCTGTCTTAAAGCATCCACGCCCCGAGCTCCCATACATAGGTGAAACCGATGCATCCAGTTTAGCCATGGGGGCTGTCCTGTCCCAGAAGGATCCGGAAACCGGTCAACTTCATCCAGTAGCATTTTGGTCTAGAAAATTCTCGGCCCCCGAATTAAACTATGCTGTTACCGATAAAGAGTTGTTAGCCATCAAATCTGCCTTCAAGGCTTGGCGGCATTATCTTCTTGCTGCCAGGCATACCATTACTGTAATCACCGATCACAGGAACTTGCAGTATTTAAAAACAGCAAAGGCCCAATCATCGCGTCAACTTCGATGGGCCTTATTCCTTGCCGAATTTGATTTCGTGATCACTTATCGACCAGGTTGTAAGAATGGTAAGGCAGACGCTTTATCCCGAATTGGGATGGGAGAAGCATACTCGAACCCGGAAACGGTGCCTATAATTCCTGAACAAAGAATTCTTGGGATGACTACTCTACAGACCTTAGAAGATATTCATTTAAAGATCCAACAACTTTTCGATTCAGCAGCCCTGCAGGACTGGGTTAAAAAGGGCCCAGATTATTCAGTTGTCAATGACCTACCTTACTATCAAGGGCGTCTATTTCTACCACACAAGGAACTACAAGAACAAGTCATCTCCAATTACCATGAAGCTCTGATGGAAGGGCACCCAGGTATTGCAAAAACGGAAGCTAAATTTAAAAGACAATTCTGGTGGCCCACCTGGCGAAAAGATGTAAAGTCCTTTGTACTGTCTTGTGGCATCTGCACCCAGAACAAAAGTCAAAAGAAGAAACCAGCTGGTCTTTTACAACCTTTAGATATTCCACCCACACCATGGCACACTTTGTCTTTAGACTTTATTACAGATCTACCGCCATGTAATGGATTCAACACCATTCTAGTTATTGTGGATCTTTTTTCCAAGATGGCCGGCTTTATTCCTTTAAAAGGATTACCTTCTGCTTCAATCTTGGCCAAGGAATTTCTCGAAAATATTGTTTGAATACATGGATTTCCTTCCGTATTGATCTCTGACCGAGGTAGTCAGTTCAATTCGCAATTTTGGCAGAAGTGTTGTCAATTGGCACAAATCGACGTAAGGTTATCAACCAGTCACCATCCCCAAACCGATGGTCAGACGGAGAGAACCAACCAGACTCTTGAACAATACCTACGTTGTATGCTCCACCAAACCGAAAGTAATTGGAAGGACATTTTATGGATTTCTGAATACGCATACAATAACTCTGTACATTCAGGAACCGGACAAAGCCCCTTTTATCCCATATATGGACATCATCCTCGAACCTCAGAACTCGATTCGCCCCAGCATTTAGAAATGCCGGCAGTAACTCATCTGCATTCTACTATTACACAAGCTTTTAAAGTGGCAACAAAACATTTGAAACAAGCAAAAGAGAAATACAAGAAAAATGCTGATCAACATAGAAGTGAGACCCCACCATATCGAATCGGAGACCAAGTTTGGCTGGCTACAAGACATATACCTCTGAAAGGAACTCTGACTTTTAATCCTAGATATTTGGGACCTTACACCATTAAAGCCATTATCAACCCGGTGGCCGTCAAATTAGAATTACCCTCTAATATGCGGTTCATCCTGTCTTTCATGTTTCACTTCTAAAACCAGTTCAACCCGGGACAATATTAACCAAACCACCTAACCCCATCCTAATAGATGGTGAACCTGAATTTGAGGTAAAAAACATCCTGGACTCTAAAATAGTTAAATCAAGACTTTTTTATTTAATCGACTGGAAGGGTTACGGACCACAAGAAAGGTCATGGGAACCTAGTGACCACGTTCATGCTCCTCGATTGGTGAAAAAATTCCATCGGGACTTCCCAGACAAGGGGAAGAACAACTTTAGGAGGGGCCTTTTGGGGGGGGGGGAGGAGTGCTGTCATGATGCCTACCCCCGGGCATCCGGATCGAGTCCATCAGCCCCGGGAGCAGGCATCCAGATACTCATTGAAACCCCAACAACCCCGGCTGGGGGCTGTTTGGATTCAGTGCTGGCGCCTTAGGCGCCAGGCTCATCATAGAAATCAGTCCTGTTGCCATAGGCGCCAGGCTCCTAGACTTTACTTACCTTATGCAGACCATGCTGTAAATGAGTCCAAGCCAACGTGAGGCCTGGATGGGACTATTTTATTACAGGGACTATTTTTTACTCGGGTGTGGTTCTGGGGAACTTCTTACCTGGGACTACTTTGCAGGCTACTTAAACCACGCCCGAACAGCAGCTCATGCTTCGTGTTATTCTGCATCCAGCAGCGTAACGCTCACCGTGTCTGCAAGTCAGCATCCAGTCTTCTGCCACGCCCGCCTCAAATCCGGAGCTCCTAGACAAAAGGAAAAGAAAGGAGAAGAGGTTAGATCACGGACATTATTTGATTCCTTACCTGATTCCGGACCCAGCACATCTCCGAGCCTGGAAAGGACATTATTTCACCACGCGTCGCTTCGCCAGCACCAGCGCCGCGTTATACTCACCAGTCCACCGCATCTTTCAACTCGCCGCTGCATCCATCATTTTCTTCGTCGAAACCCAGCACCTGGGGGGAAAACAAAAGGAATAACAAGGTGAGCCACGAAAACCGACAAAGACAATCTCTTTGCCACCATAGGCTTACCTGCTTTACCACCGGAGGTATTATTCTTTAATTCGCCGCATCTTTCTATGCCGCACCTATAAAGGGAGAGAAAACAGCAAGTTAAACTCATGCAACTTTTACCGGACAGTCTTTGGTAATACAGACTCTTACCTGAACGCCATCGGCTGCCTCCAGGCAATATTCTTTTGGACCCAGCTGCAACCTAATGAGGGAATGGAACAAGAGTGAACATCGGACATATTGAACTCTTTGAACTTTATAGACACTGGAGTCAATATTCCTCCGGATCTCCTCCAGTACCTTCAAACCAGTGAAGTAACTGGTATCTACGTGCCCCTTCATGCCATGCAGGATGGAGAGCTCATCATTTAAAAACATAAGGTGGGGTTGCCAAGATGGGATATTGGAGGTGATTAGTGGGGAGAACGAGAACAGTTGGGGGGGCCATCACTAAAGTCCACGGGTGGCTAAATACCTTTATCCACTTGCAGGTGAATACTTCTACGAGTCCAGAAGACAAGATTAGGCGGGCCAGTCCAGACTGTCATCTCTTCACTACGTATCACGTTGGTGGAGACCGCAGCTGTCCGGGTCCGATCGACCCCCCTGTGGGAACCAGGTGAGCGTAACACTAAGTCCGTGGGCACCATACTCTTTTTTTCACTTGATAGTAGTAGATTTCGCTACTGCAAATGTCAAAGCTTATGGATTATTTTGTGGCAGTGGAGGGATCTGAGCCTCTGTGATAAGTTTCTGGAGTTTTAGGATCCTCCAATGTGTCTCAATTCAGTCACATCCCACCCCTCAGACCACATGTAAGGAATCAAACAGTGAAGACAGTCACAAGTGATCACAGTTCAAGGGTGTTAATTAAACTTCAATGTGTTGGTAGAACGCCTATCTAAATCTAAATCTAAAGATGGGAGCAAGCTACGACCATCAAATAATAATAGTCAAGTCCTAGGAGAGTCGGTCAAAATAAAAGGGCCTATACTAATAAACCTATTGCCAATCCTTACTTCTAAATACAAAATAGTGTGGGATAACAATGTATGTAAAAGAAATGTGTTCAAGAAATTATATGTCGGGATAGTTGAGCAGTTGGCTTCCCTTTCAGGGACGTCATTTGGGGATCACCATGGGTCGCAACTGCGACCCTTGGGGGCCACAGTTGCAACCCCTGGGACTCCCTTGCAACCCCAAATTGAATTTACTTTTTATTTTTTTTATTAATACTTTTTTTTGCCCCAAAAAAACTGGTGCTCAGTAGGGGTTGTTGCTGATCGTGATACGTGGCACATTCCACGTTCAGCTCCAAACCCTTCTCCCTCGGCTTCCTTGCAGCTCACATACAGGAACCAGGAAGCTCTTGCAGCTTTCTGGTTCCTGTTTGTATGCAGCACAGAGCAGTTTTCTGGTTCCTGTTTGTGAGCAGCATGGAGGAGCCAAGGGGGCCTGGAAGGACGGATCGAAGGTGCAAGAAAAAGGTAAGATGGCTTTTTTTTGTAATATGTGTGTTTTACATGTGTGAAGTGCATGCCAGATGTATGTATGTCAATGGTGGGGGAATGAGAAGTGATGTGTGTTAATGAATGTTCTGGGTAGGTGGGTTGGGTGTGTGCGGTGCCTATGTAGAAAATGCAATGGCTGGAGGTAAGAAAAGGTGTATGATTGAGTGACTGGTGGATGAATGAGTATGAATGTGATGGCATGTTTTTGAATATTCTGGGTGAGTGGATGTGTGCCTGTGTAGAGAATGCAATGAGTACATATAAGAGAAGGTGTGAGTGAGTGACTGGTGGGTGAATGAGCATACATGTGGTAGTGTGTGTTTGAATGTTCTGGGTGGGGTTTGGTGTGTGCCTGTGTGGTGAATCCAGTGTGAGCGAGTGCGAGAGGAGACGTAAGGGTGAGTGACCGGTGGGTGAAAGGGGATGCATGTGTGTAAGGCCCTGGGAGACTGGGGATCACTGGAGCATTTTTGCCACATCCTCTATTGACCTTTACTGGTATTTTTGGGCAAAGGCAAGTTCATGACTGCCATTCCCTGGCTAGCCTAGCATTTTGGTGCAGTCAGTCTAGCCATTGCTTACTGTGGCATGACATTTATTACATGCATCTTTATAAAAGCAAGCATGATAAGTACTTTTACCTCGCTAGACTGATGTTTTGGCGTAGCGGCCTGTATATTCTTCACTGTAGCATGACCTTTTATTAACTGAGCATATATGATGAATCAAGCAAGATAAGTGTTTTTATGGGTCCAGACTGGCTTACATGGGAACTAGTTTGGACAGGTTTTCCTATTCTTACATGTCACTGTTAATGGCTAAACCAACGGGAGTATGTACTTACATAGGAGTACTGTCATATATTGGCAGAGCCAGTTTTGTGCCCAGTGCCAGTAATGATACTATAGAAAAATGTCTTAAAGCGAATGTAAGTATGGTTTTATATGGGAACACTAGCATATGTTTGTGGAGCCAGCATGGAAATGTATGGGCACAGCCAGCATACACATTTTTTTTTTATACTAGCATATATTGCAGGGGCCGGACCAATAATGCATTGGGAAATGCCCTGTGCACTTTTGGTGACTTGCATCTATTGTACTTTTTTTCATGATTTACCCTACACCCTAAAAAAGGATTGTTGGTCTTTTACCCACATTCTTGGATTTTTACCCACATTTTCCCGGAAAGTGTGCTTTATAATGCACCATTTTAACCCATTATTCAAAACATTTACTCTGGGGAGGGAGAAGGATCCCCCTGTGCCCCCAACCCATTTTCGTTAGTTTGGGCTCCCTCACTATGCTCAGTTCCAATCACATACTTATGGCAAATATTTACACCCTCCAAGAAAACAACTTGCCAGCTACCACTGGTGCCTGGTATATTTGTGGACCAGGCACCGTCCCGTTCTCTCTATGTTAAGTTAAACATTTAAGCTTTGATTGAAAAGCATATTTACTTCTATCACTTGCAGTAGTGCATCCTCTGCAGTGGCATAATCATCATGGACTTTCCGCACACGTTGTGGTCTAGCCCGTGGTTTGGCGTGCCCTGTGCTTTAAAGAGCTTGAGGGTGATGAGGGGGTGGGGGGGGGTCAAAAGCATGGCTCGCAGGGGAGCTGACAAATGTTGTGCTACGCCACTGGGCACCACTTGGTCTGACAAAGTGGTAGTGTGCAGTGCGCGCCTTGAAGTCTGCCGTTGAGTCCCCGGGTGCAAAGCAATTCCTGGGTGTTTTCAATTTTAACTAACTCTGTGGTGCTATGCATTTATGTGTGCAGCATTGATATTACATTAAATTGTGTTTTTTTATAGTCCTCTGGCACCCAGTATTATGCTTAGGTAATAAAAACTATGGGGGGGGTCTTGGGTATAGTGAAAAAAACATGCCCAGGTATTATACTCCAGCAAAGATAACATTAACAGGTGCACTCCCCTCTGTGCATGCAGACCAGTCTAACAGAAGAAACCTATTGTACTGGTAGCTGAATCATATATACATTTATAATCAGGCAATTTTGTTTATTTATTTATTTGTTTGTATAGCGCTGCAGCCCGCAGACATCAGGGCGCATTCCATATAGACATAGGCATAGACAGTGGTAACGGGACAACATGTATACCTAAGTTTTGAAGATCTAGTTGTTTAGATGATGGGTTTATTTGAAGAGTAGGGTCTTCAATTTATTTTTAAAGGAGTTGAGGTTTGGTTCAGTTCTGAGAGTTTCAGGCAGCGTATTCCATTTAGTTATAGCTTTAGCCGTGAAGGCTCGGCCTAAGCCCCTGGCTTTTTTGGTTTGTATGGCTTGTAGTGTGCCTTTGTTTGCTGATCTTAAATTTCGATTTGGTTCATACCACTTGAAGGGTTTGTTCAGGTATTTTGGAGCCAGTCCGTAAAGACAGCGATGAACCATAGTTGGGGACTTGTATGTAGTGTGTTCCTTTTTGGCTAGCCAGTGTAGTTTTTTTCTTTCGGCAGTAATGTGCTCCCTCCGGGTTTTTCCAGAGATAGTCCTAACAGCGTTGTTCATGATCACTTGACATTGTTTTAGGCATTTATTGCTGGCACCCAGCAACAGTGCATTTCCGTAGTCCAATCAAGGGAGAATAATAGCCCTAGCAATGATAGCCCTAGCAATTGTGGTGCTGCTTTGTTTTGTTTAGTAGGGGTCTCATTTTTTTCAATAGTTTCTGATAGTACTGGCCTTTTTTTTTAGGTAGGCAACTTGGGCTTCCGCTCCCAGTGATGCCTGTAAGTAGATAACTAGGGTTTTAACTAGGGTTGTTGATGATACTTAATACTGGTCAAAGATTTAATTTTCAGGCCTTGCTCGTGCAGCATTTTTCTCCTGGTTAAATATCAGTGCACGCCTACCCAGGTCAGTGCTTTTTTGGCTTGTTTAACACAGCAATGCCACAGATAACACTTACTTTTGTGTCCAATGATCTATAGATGTTTCATACACTAGCTGTAGCCTGTGTTACAGATTTCGGTTACCCTGTTATCAATACTGCATTATGTATGTTTTACATATAGACCCCACGTCGAATCTGGAAAATGGCATTCCCCAAATGGGTAATCGTGGACAAATCATGCCTCCTTTTGTGCCTTGGTGCTTATATCTTGCTGAAATTGGAGCACCTGGAAACACGGGTGCTAGATGCATCTAAATATATCTGAAGGTAGTTTGCCATCACGTCCTTTGATGTCACTTGGGGCGGGGTCAAATGACATCACTTCCTGTGATGTCATCAGGGGGCCAAGGGCCATGTGATGTCACTTCCGCTACCCCTGGCATTTTTGTGAAATGGCGTCCCTGTTCCCTTCCCCATGTTTTCAGCATGGCTCAAGGCGGCATGTGCGGGCTTCGCACACACTCTGGCTTCTTGGCCACGAGGTAACAGTTCAACACATGGGCATCAGTCTCTCTCCCAATGACAGTGTCATGTTGCAGAGGGCCTGATGTAAAAAACAAAACACAAAAGTTTTTTTCCTTTGTCAGGGCTTTCACTTAACAGTTCAAGACAGGTCTCCCTCTTCGGGCTCAGACCCCTTTTCTACAATGTTCACAATTTGGTCTCACTCATTTGTGCTCGATCCATGGATTCCCCTCACCCAGGCTCAGATCCTATTTTCTGCAATGTTCGCATCTTGGTCTCCCTCGTTTGGGCTTGGACCTTGGATCCCCCTCGTCTGGGCTCAGATCCCTTTTGATACCAGAATAGAAGACTTTAGAATGTGCGATGGGTTTTGCTTAAACCGTCACAGGACCACTTCGATTTATTTCACACAATTTACACTTCACATCAATCTTCTACTTTCGTTTCTCTTGTCAGGATACCATACAGAGACCTTCACTTAGCACATTCACAGTGCCCGACCACTCTGTCAACAGTATCGTATCCTTCCTTTTAATGTTCAAATATTCACCAGCAATTTACCTTCACTCGCGTCTTTCATCACATGCATTTAACAATGTTCATTCCAGTACTCTCCTTACAGTGTTGCCACTTACAACCTTGACTTCAACACAGACCAGTCTGGCATTGGTCTCCCCAACTCACCAGCTGTGGTGTTCTCTATCGTTTCTTTATTCTTGGAGCCAAGGATGATACCACAGCATCTGCTGCTCCTCTCCGCCTTGGTCAGTAAAACGGGAGGCCCCTCGGTATCTCTGACACACAATGCAGGATTCTTCAGCCTGGTTTCCTGGTCTTAGGCTTTCTGCCTTGAAGGTTTCTTTAAAGTAACGGCTTCCTGCCAACAACGGTGTTGCCCCTCTCACAACCCTCTCGTGCTCCGCCTTTTATCTGTGTAGGGAAGTGTTGTGTAGGTCAGGTGTGAATGATTGTCAATAATTGCCTGACCTTGCCTGACCATAGTATTGGAACATGTCAGGTTCACATCTCCGGTGTAAGTTTCTTTTCTTCCAGAGCAGGCTGTCCGTGTTAAAGTGTTTGTGCAGGAAAAGGGGGGAGGGGTTGAGTTTCTAAATATCCCATCGGACAGGATGGGATAAAGGTGTTACAAGGAAGAGAGGGCTAACGCATCTTACCATCCGGTGTCCCACTCCCACTCCCCGAGGTCCCCTCGCAGAGGCGATCCTCCACACACCGGTCCACCCCCATGGTCTGGATCCAAAGGCGATGGCTGTGCCCTGGCCACTGGAGAGAGTGAGAGATCTGCAGGGACTAGCGGGTGAGACACCTTCTGGTTTCTCACAGTGTAAGGTTGTACCAGCTTGATTTACTCCCCTGCTAAGCATATAATTCTTCCTTGTTTGTTTCTTTCACAGTTAGGATCCTCGGCCCTCTTATTCCCGGATTCTCATATCTGTGTGGGTCCAAGATGCGTAACTACTTGTTTCACTCTTCTGCCAAGCACACAATTCCTCTTTCTCTTTCTTGGTTATTTTTGGGGTCCCAGACCTTCTTATACGTGGATTTTCTTTGGGTACGGGTCCCAGACTCACAATCTCTTCTCAGGGTCCCAACCCCTCTCACTCCGGTTTTAGTGTTCACCCCCTGGCTTCCCCGACCTCTAGAACCTCTAAGGTAACCTGCGTACCTGTATGTGTCTTCCATGTAGGTATCAGATATTTCCTAAGCAGCTGAGTCTCTTCTCGAGTATTCGGTCGCATTCGGGTAGCCAGCATAGTCTGCTGAGGCTATGTAGACATCTGTCTCTTCTCAGCTGCGCGACCTCTCTCTTTGGTACTTTGCTGGGGCCTAGAATGCCCAGAGGTTCAACTTGGTAGCAGCAGTTTGAGTAGTCCTTCCATCCAGGACCACATTGAAGTTCTCCTTCTTCTCTGTTCATGGCTTCCCTTTAGGCTCTCGTCTGTTTGCCTGGTGCACAGCTCCCACAGTTCCACCCTGGAGGACAGCTCTCTCTCTCAGCGTCTCAGATGAGTTGACTTTAAGCTCCTGTGCTGGCTTGTTGTATTGCTTTGGGCCAATTAAATACTGTGACACTCTGGTTCTCTAGAGTGATTCTCACACTCCCGGTCATTATCTTCTTCACAGTACTTGTATCAGAACTATATGTGATATATTTTATATTCTCTGGTGTTTTAGACCTGTCAAGTATATTAGATTGACTGACTTGACAATGGAACATATTGTCTCTATCTAGAGAGAGCGAAGGAGGATTTGGTATTGGAGCAGGGGTTCAGTGTATTGAAGCAGAGGTATTCCGCGTTCTCCGAGAATGATCGTCCCCAATCCCATAAGGGGTTTCCATCCCCATGTGATCCGCCCTCAGTGCTCCACCCACAGGAGGGACTACTGTACTGTGGACGCACCACCCCAGCCTTATGAGAAAGGTCTCTCACTAGGTGTGGAAGGACGACATCCTCAGATTCGTCACAGAGGATAGAGAACTAATTGATACGGTGGACCTCACAGCTTGGGCATGTCAGAGGAAAAACAGGTCCGCAGGCATAGGAATATTCTTTTATTCAAAATTCTTCCTGCATAAAGTAGAGGGCATACCGGTCACATATGATGATAACTTCTGAAGGGTGTTTGTTGTGGTTGGTTTGGTGAGGTTGAAGGGCGTCTTCCTGGGAGACTCCTTCATGATGCTTCACAGGCCTATGAAATTGGGGGCCTCATTGGGCTTGTGTGTCCTTTGGTATGCAAGCCTCAAAGCATCTCTTAATCGCATGGTTGGAGGCTTTCTAAAGCTGCCGCCTGAAAGTCCCATCATAAACCAAGTAATAAATGCTGTAGATGAGACACATATCCTATCGACATTATATAAACTGACGATTATCACCCAGGCAGTCCTTAGTGGTTAAGAGAAGGTAGGAAGCAGTGCTAGATAAAGAGCTGGAAGAGATTGAATAGAATAGTGCTGTAAAACATATTCACATTGTTTCAGTGAGGTATGGGACAAGCTAATCCAATTCAAATACCTTCATCAATGCTACCGTGCCCCAGTTCAAATTCCTAAATATGACCTGCAGATGAGTGGTGAATGTTTGAGATGTCATGCACAATGGACTAATCTACCGCATGTAGCCTTGGAGTGCCACCGCGTTCGGGCGTTTTTTGGAGCGGGTATGGCAAAGGATTATGGAGATAACTGTTTGCGACCTTCAGAGATTGCCTATAATGTGCTTATTTATGTAAACTTGCAGGTTCCCGCTTGCCAGTGCACAATTATCCTCTCTTATACCAGGGCCAGCTCTTTATTTCTGATGTTTCATATGTGAAAGATTAAGTGTTCTCCATGGTTCACGGTGAATATGGGAAATCGGCTCAAATTCATTGAAATAAGAGGAACAGGGCAGATTCAAAAAAGCAACAGAGCAACATAAAACATTGGTACAGAATTGACATGGGTTGGAGCCTCTGTTTTTTAACAGTAGGTTGCATAGTCCAAAGTATAGTTCTTGGTACCCGTGCAGACTTTCAATGGTGAACCTTTCTCGATAAATGATCTCTTGGCCGTACAGAGTGGCAGAGTTTAGTCGGCTCCTTGGACAAGGCAGCTTTCACATGGTTGTAGATGGAATTGACTGGAAGGTTTAACAATCTTATATATTCAAGCAGATTTTCATCAATTAAATGTAAATTGGTATCAACAGACTTTACAGGAAGGGACGAAGGGAGCCTCATAGGGTACCAATACAGGACCTCACGTGGGCTGAGACCCGTTTTCCTACTTGTGTTGCTTAGAATACTAAGCAATACGAGGAGCCGGGCATCTGGCCACTTCAACCCCAACTCCGGACAAATTTTAGCAAGCTTGTTTTGAATCGCCCCATTTTATCTTTCCACCACCCACTTTGACTGGGTGTGGCAGGGACAGTGATGATTAGGCTGTACATTGAGAACTGTCAGAAGCTTCTTCATTACATTATTTACAAAATGGATGCCTTGATCACTATTAATGCTCACTGGTATCACGAAGCTCTGTTGAAAATCTCTAACCAGAATCTTAACTACTCAATGGCGTCTGCTTTCCTATAGGAATAAGCCTCTAAAAATCCAGAGAAAATAGCCAGTATCAAAAGGAAATATTGCCAATTACTGCAGCACAGAAGTTGGAGGAAATTGATGTGAATGTTCACAAAAGGACCCTAAGCAGGTGGGTGTGCTCCCTGGGTGGTAATGACTGCCTTCCAATGTTATTCTGAAGACATACAACACATTGTTTACAATACTCCTATGCCATTATAGAGAATTCCAGGGCACACCAATATTTATTCAGGGTCATTATCATTACCCCCTTTCCCACAAGATCCTGCCTGTAATATAGTTTAATAAGATGTGAAAGTAATCTCTTTGGGGCAATCAACCAACCCTGGTCATCTTTCCATAGTAAATCTTCATGCATTTGCACCCCTTTTCGTAACCAAATATCTGTTTTGCTTGAGGGGGCATTCTCCCGTATCTGGGCCGGTTCCTGTACGAAGATGGTTCAGGACTGAGCTTTATTGGAAGAATATATTCATCTACTCATTTGATTAAAGCTGCCAGCTTCACTGAGGAGTATGCAAAATCATTGCCACAGCCAATTTCATTGTACAGGGGTTGATGAGCAGCACACTTAACAATGACTATTTTATCAGGGAGCATAATCTTGCCTAGGAGTGCCTTCATATAGTGATTCTTTTTAATAGGGGGCCCTGTAGAAGTCAAGCTCCTCTTTGTCAACACAGTTGACCAAGGTTGTGGGCTACCCCAAAGGCATAACTGCAGTCAGTGTAAAAGACTGAGCTGCTAGTTCACATGCCCGAGTGAGAGTCACCAGCTCTGAAACCTATGTGGAGGTGACCTGTGGCAGCCTCCTGCTCTCCACCACATCTCCAGGTGCACAAAGTGCATGCCCCAACACAGATTTCCCATTTGGATCCCGGTAACATAACCCATCCACAAAAAAAGTCAGATCATCCTTAGGTAGATGGGTATTAGTTAAATCAGTCAGATGGGGTAACACGAAATTAGCAATGGCCACGTAGTCCTGGGGCTCTGTATCATGTGGTTCACCATTCTGGACAGTTGGAAGCAGAAATGCTAGATTCAACACTGGGCATCTAGTTGGGGTAATGTTGGAAGAATTTGACAGCAGTATCTCACAATTACTAGCTCGGGATACAGACATATGCTGTGTTTTTGTTTTCAACAATAATGAAACCACTGACTGTGGGACCGCATCCACTAGCGGGAAACCCAGAATAATATGTTGATACTCCTAGTTGTGAGAAACCTGAAGCTGTCTCACTTACTAGTCCCCGGGGATCTGTCATCCAGGTGGCCAGGACATAGCCATCGGTATTGGATCCAGTTCCTGGGAGAGGACTAGAGAAGGAGGATCATCTGGATGAGCAATCATCGGGGTGGGGGGGGGAAATGGGACACCGTCGGGTGAGACGCAGTATCCTCTTCCTTATAATACCTTTTCCATATCCTACACCGTAGTATATTCAGAAAATCCCCCCCCCCCCTTTTCCAACACAAATCCTTTGTTACAGCATGACAGACAACGGACTAAAACCAGGGCTGTTTACCTGACATGTCCCAACGCAAGGGTCAGTTAATTACTGACAACTACACAAACCTGACCACCCTTTCCCTTCCCCATAGGGATCAAAGGCAGAGCAAACGAGCACACTCTGAGCAAGGCCAAACGCACGTGGGAACAGCGATTCCAGGACAGCCGTTCAAATGGAGGAGAAAGGCAGCGGGACCTGAAAGGACTTCAAGGAGGGAGTTGCCCTGGTCCTTTTCAACTCGGATCCGCAGATCCTCCGATGAAAGATACGGAAAACCGGGAATCACAGCTGGCCAGAGGTGTGACGCTTGTCAATGGTACATGGCAACCTCCCACACTGATAGCCAGGGCAGGGAGACGTGGTGGCCATCGAGGTACTGTCCTTGACACCAGCGGAACAAGAACAGAGCGAGTTCAACACAGCCGGTGAGTCGGAAGCACCTGACAGTAGACAGGCTTGTGTTAGGCTGAAGGTTGCAGGGGCAGCCGTAAGAAGATAAAGTAGACAAAGGTTGTTTGTGAACAAATAAACAGGGTACCAGAGTCAGAGTGGTCCAGCGCCACGCGAGGACTCAGTCGAAGGTCTCTGGCTGGTACCCTTCTCTTAAACAAAGAGACTGTGTTAAATATGGGAAATAAAGGAAACTGCAAGTCCCAAGAGGCCACAGGAAAGGCCGATATAAGGTATTAAGGTGGTCATACAAGGGTCACATTAAAACCTTTGTACAAATCGAAAGTCATTGAAACATTGTTTTATTATAAAATTGGCTTTTGCACCTGACTGAGGGGAACACCGTACAAACTGTCGGAAGTCTCTATGTGAAATCCACAAAACTGTTAATGGAGGTCTGAGCCTGGATGAGTGGGACCTAATGTGAATATTGGGCGATTGTTTAAAAATCCATTAAGATTTATGAAAACCTAGGAGAAGACAGAAACCAAACAAAGTAAACTGTATTACTGGGGCAAATGTGAACCCGACTGAGGGATGCCTACGAAAGCCTAGTGGTAAAAGTGTTCTCTGTGTTGAAGCCTGACTGGGGGCTAAGAGAAAGCCTGACTGGGGGCTAAGCGAAAGCCTGACTGGGGGCCAAGAGAAAGCCTGACTGCGGGGCTGGATAACTAAGGGAACTGAATCCCGCATTGAGAGAAGGATTGCTTTCTTTTGAACTATGCTAAAATGGCAGTGTGAAGCCGAAGGAGGGATGCCAGGAGAAAGCGAAGGGAATTGAATCCCATACTGTGGAAAAGCCAAGTGAACTGCATTGGGAGGACAGACGTGAACCCGACTGAGGGATGTCCACAGGGATGTCCACAGTGAGCAATTGGTCGGAGCCCGACTGAGGGAGGCTAACATTAAAAGAAGGTTCGAAGCCTGGCTGAGGGGATCCAAGGGTGACAGAGATTCACCCACATAAAGATTACCAGTAGGAACTTTGTTTTGTTGTTTTGACGTATCAGTACCTCTGAAGCAAGAATCTTTGTGTGCAAAGAGACTTGGACACAGAAGGGCCTGATACTGGAAAAGGGAACTGTAACCTCGTGCTGGAGAAGACCATGAGTGTGCTTTGCTCAGAGGTCTCACCTTGTCCCGTGCTAGAAAACGTGGGGAAGGGGCACCCCGGCTATAACATCCTGACTTATTATTTTTTTGGACACTTCTTTCTTTTCTTGTGAACATTATCCCACACTGTTTTTGTAAACTTAGCGGTAAGGATCGCAATAGTTTTTTTTTCTTAGCATAGCCCCTTTTAGTTGACAAGACACCACAAGAACTGCCTTATTATTATTTGAAGTTTGCAGCTTGCTCCCATCTTAGATTTAGGTTTAGGTTAGGCTTTTTCTACCCATTTATACAGTTTAATAAACACCCTTGAACTGTGATCACTTGTGTCTTTACTGTTGCCACCATGAGTTCCTTACATAAAGCTGCATCATTCTCGCAGCAACCCGTTCTAGCTCTGTGCTGTAATAACCGATTGTTTTATGATGAAAGCCATGTTTCTTGGTCAGAACAGCTACGGCAAACCCATTCTTTTCGCGGCACTATAAGTTGAAATGTTTCCTATAATTGATCAGATGTATAGCTGAAGGCTCAAGTAAACATCTCTTTATTTTTAACAAATGGCTCAACAGCCTCTGGTTTCCATTGTGATGGCTCAACAGTGGTGGCGTTGGCGTAATGTTTTAAATGTTTAACAGTCTTGGCATAAAATAAGACCATTGTAGAAAGTACCCCACCATGCCTACACACACTCTCATCTGGGTAACAGTATTCTGCTTAGGGATTTAATGCACTGCCTCTTTCTGGGAAGATGCTATGACTCGGTGTCCCATTGCAATGTTGTGTCCTTCTCAATGATGTACCCTCCGTCTACATGATTGTAGCTTCTACTTGAATGCCTTATGACCCTTCTCTACAATGCTATCAATAGTACTTTGATATCTTGTTTAGACACTTCATAGGATGTTGAGGCTATCAGTAAATCATCAATGTACTGAATTAACACAGACCGTCCAGGAAATGTAATGTCATCTAAGTCCTTCTCCGGCTGTTGCAAAAAGAGGGTAGAGGACTTGGGGACAGCCTAGTGCAAGTGCACTGAATTCCCCTATGTAAAAATGCAAACAGGTACTTGCTGTCTTCATGTATAGTGACTGAGAATAAAGCTAAGCAGAGGTCCACTGCAGTAAAATGTGTAGAACTTGGAGGAATACAAGACAAAATGGTAGCAGAGTTTGTTAACAGCGGGAAGGGACCACCACTGCATTAACTCCTTTCAGGTCTTGAACAAAACAGTATGTACTCTTTCCTGGCTTCTTAACAGGAAATATTGAATTTTGCAGGAGCTAGTGTTGGGGACAACCTTGTTTCAAGAGTGAGTCAATGATGGGGGTGATTCCTCGTTTATCCTTTGGTTTTGTATGGAGCTCATGGTGGCAACATTAAAGGCAGACAGAAGTGATCACAGTTCAATCCATTCACTCTGACCACGGAGAGGGCAGAAGCCTCCTCCCTCCTACACTCGAGCTGCTGGAGCAGCTGTGTCTCACGCTTGGTGCACGTAGAGGAAACTTCGTCCACCACGAGCATTTTGCAATGAGGTGAGCACAAAGCATTGTGCCAGAGGTTCATTTGTTTCATGCACCCCCTATTTGAATGCGCTTCACACTGCTTCGGAGCACGATCCTCACAGCTGATCTGGCCTGATCCCAAGATGGCCGCCCAGCCTACAGCCAGCCTCCCGATCCTCGTTGCAGGCCGCGTCACCTAGCAACCACTGTCCACATCTACGTGGACCGGATTCGCCCGGCAGGCGGAAGCTGGCTCAACCCCATTTGGCAAAGGCCCATGGATAAGGCCCTGTTTTGCGCATGGGAGCATGGCGTGACCCACTCCTGTTGTCGCAGCTATGAAAGGTAAGACTCTAATATCCTAACGTTACAGCTTACCATTGCACCTAAACACCTTTATCTGCACACTCGTTGGATTCACTCCGGAAAGGGACATAGCTTTACAATTAATTAAATACCTAATCGGCCGCCTTATCCTCTAATGATACAATTGACACTGCTATCGGCTCCCTGTGCCTAGCGACGGTTGCGATATGATTGATCATTCACATATCCTGTCCAGATTATTTGAGTCAACTTGCGCCCTTAATTCAATCAGGACCGATTGCGTCAGTAACTGTGTCACTAACCGTCTAAAATCCATATACTAATCAGGACTTTCTCTGGCTAATACATTCTGCACTGAATGTCTCTAAACTGCCTCACAATGCCATATGCCCTCTGACTACTCTTACCTGATAACATGCCCTTCGATTGTCCTCATTGCGAGTATTTACCTGCTGTCTGTATCACAGTGTCTATATGCCTCTAACTGTGTTTATATGCCTCTAACTGCCTAATAATGTGTATATGATTATTGTTTTTCTTTATTATTAATATAGGCCTTGCCTGCCTCACCAGATTAAATGCCCAGATTACTGATTGCCTCACTAGGAGTACATAAATCTGACTGCCTCATTGTCAATTCATGCATTGCCTGCCACACCTTAGTATATGCCTAGTTTACTGATTTCCCCATCCATGCAAAGGCTGGACTAGCCTACTACTCCAACTGTTCCTGTCTATGCTACTGAACGAGTCTACCATGGCATTTTGCTACAGATTGTACTATTGATCCTTCTCTTCTATGCATATGTTGGACTAGCCCATCGTACTGTTGATTCCCCACACCTACACCAAAGTTGGACTAGCCTATCACAATATTTTGCCCTAGCCTTTACCCAAGCCTATCTTTACTAGCCCATTTTGCCAAATATCAGCAGTCCTCTAAGCCACTAATACTATCTCTATCCCTATATGCTCATCACAGCTCACAACGTCGGCGCCCTTAGAACACGACTTCTAGTCAACTTCCTAGTGTGTTTCACCTGGCTATCACTACTAGACGTACGAGCCCCCCTAACTCTGACTAAAATGCCGACAGAAGGCTCACATTCCACTGGACATCCCAGCTTCTCCACACTGAGCCCATTCCTAAGCAATCCTTGTACCTTAGGCTCTAGGAACTCGACCCCGGTCCAGATTAAGTAAACTCTTAGAACCCCTTACCAGATCCTTGCCCAAGGCTAATAAGAAAACTAACCTCACTACCAGCCAGAAGGACAATAATATCAACCCTAACATTACTAAGCCTTGCCTTCAGGCCACTTCTGAGCACCATACTGTGCACAATCCAAAGAAAGCAGAACTCACCACTACCCTGACCCTGACCACAGTTTCTACTCCTGCCCACCCGCTCAAAGGAGCGTTAATAAACGCTAGGTCCCTGGTTGCTCATGCCACAGATATCTCAGACCTGCTACTGACAGACAACCTTGATCTTCTTGCCATCACCGAGTCATGGCTGCATGAAACGGCAGGACCCATGCTCTCGCTAGCAATCCCTGACGGCTACACAATACTTAGACAGGACAGAGATAAGGCACGAGGCAGAGGCATTGCCATTATCTCCAAATCCAGCCTCTCGCTGAGACTCGCTCCCTCCTATATCACTCAATCTTGTGAAGTCCTCAAAGTTAAACTCCCCTTAGTTAATTCCCAGTCGCTTACTATTCACCTTACCTACAGACCCCCGGGCCAAATCTGGATGTTTGAGGAGGATATCTACACTCTACTCTCCAACAATCTCAAAACTACTTCACAATTATTACTTTTAGGTGACTTCAACTTGGGCTTCAATGATCCTTTAGACAAAAATGCCACAGCCACCGCCAACATCCTGACTGAACTTGGCCTATCCCAAAAAGTTAGCGAACCCACCCACAACAAAGGGAGAACCCTTGATTGGGTAGCAGATTATAACTGCGCCACCGGCATCACCTTCATCTCCCCACAACCCTGGACAGACCATTTCCTCCTGTCCTTAGTACTTTCAACCACTAGACCACTCCACCTAATGACCCCACCTTGCCCAACAAGGATCAAAAAGAACATCACAGTGGACAAAGTGATCCGTGCCATCCTCCCTACCCTTAACTCGCTGGCCGACGACCTAGAACCAGGAATGCTTGTTAATGAGTACAATAAAATTATGCTAACCTCGCTTGACGTTATTGCCCCAATCAAACTCAGACCCAGCAAGCCCAAAACGCACCTGAACAAGTGGTTCACCCCGCAGTTTAAGGATCTATGACAATTAAAGAGGAGCTGTGAAACCTCCTGGAGATTACTCCCATTAGTAGCCAACAAAACTAAATGAACTGAAATCTCATCCCATTAAAAAAGAAATCTGTCTGGCCAAACGTAACTCCTATAATAAGCGTATCTCTAATGCTAACTCCAGTATGAAGGAATTATTTACCATCCTAAAGGAACTACAGTCTCCTATCCCCACTCCTGCCATCTGCACTAAAGACAAAACATGGTGCTCAGACATACAACAGGCTCTCGTGAATAAAGTAACCACCCTCCAAAATAAAATAGCCTTAATAAAAGCCTCCCTAAATTCTCCATCTCAACCTATTAACAATACTCCCGACCTTCCTATTAAGGAAACACTATCGGACTCCCTGGCCCAATTCATCTTCACTAAAACATCCATTCCTGAGGTAGAAAAAGTCATTCTCTCACTTAAGCCTTCTAATTGCCAGGGCCACCTCTGCCCAGCCCAGCTCATAAAGGATGCTGCAAGAGATCTCGCCCCTTTTATTTCCAAACTTGTCAATGCCTCCTTCGCATGCGGCATTGTCCCCTCCAACATCAAACAATCTTGGGTGCTCCCACTGCTAAAAAAGCAAACCCTTGATCCACTCATACCCACCAACTACCGTCCCATTACGACAGTACCCTTTCTGTTAAAAATACTTGATAAGATTGCCTATCTTTAAATCCAAAAATATTTGGAACTCCAAAAACTCCTAGAAGCACGACAATCAGGTTTCCGCCCCCAACACGGAACAGAGACCACGCTTATCGGCCTGAAGACTCAAGTCGATGAGTTAAGAGACAAGGGGAAACAGCTGCATTCAACCTCGTGGAGCACAAGGTCCTATGCAGCCATCTAGACTCAGCTGCCCATTTTTCCAAAGAGGCGATAGTCTGGATCAAGAATCTGGATCAAGTCTTTCCTTAGTGACAGGACCTTGAGGGTCTTCTCCCCTCCAGCAGCGGCAGACCCTACCCCTACCATGTGTGCGGTGCCACAGGGATCTTGTGTTTCCCCTACATTATACAATATATTCACTAAGCCCCTTTTCGACAATCTGGACCATCTTGGTATCACCTACACCAACTATGCAGGTGATACTCAGATTCTCCTCCCACTTTCCGGGGATTACGTTAAGGATTTGGCCTTGGTGAATAGAGTGTATCTCATCATCCAGGCATGGATGGTGACCCATGCTCTATGCCTGAATGATGATAAAACAGAGCTCATCGTCCTGGGTACCCACACCACCCTCAAAAAACTAGGCCAGGACTACTCATCCTTCATAATTGATGGCAACCTCATTAAGGTAGCCAAAGGGGTAAAGACTCTTTGTTTCTACCTGGCTTCTTCTCTCTCCTTTGCCAAACAAGTGAACGCAATGGCCTCTGCCACTGCCTACACTTGTAAGCTTATTAGAACCGGCAAAACCTTTCTCTCTGATGACAATTGCATTATCCTGGCCATACTCTCTAGGCTAGACTATTGTAATGCCCTCTACATTGGTGCTAACAAATCGATTATCCAGAGGATACAAATCCTCCAAATCAATGCCCTAAGAGCAGCACTCAGTGTGGCCAGAACATCACATATATCTGTGATTAGGCGCCAAAATAACTGGCTCTCAACCTATAACAAAATCCAGCTAAAAACTGCATCCCTCACCCATAAAGCAATGAACAATGCTGCCCACAGCTATCTTACGGATAGATTCCACAGGAGAACATCCACCAGACCCCTGAGGCTATCCAACACCAACTGCCTCACCATCCCCAGATTTAAGCTTTCAAAGGTGGTTGGCTGCAGCTTCCCCGTCAAAGCTGCCCAACTATGGAACTCCCTGCCTCACCTGACTAGAGAAGTCCAACCGTATCTGATTTTTAGACTTAGTTATATCAACTGGCTCAAATCCAACAATCTTTAGGTCAACCTATGTGTGATTTTGACCTTTGCACTGCATCTGTACCTGTATCTTACATCTTACTTTGTACTTTACCTGTATATTTTCATCAACGTATTTATACATAATCTGTAACTATTAACATAAGCCTTGCATTGCCTGTAACTGCTGCGCCCTGATTCCCCCGGGTCTGGTGCGCATTGTAAATGATTAAACAAATAAACAAACAAACAAGGGTGTTTATTAAACTGTATTGCTAATCTAAACCTAAATCTAAGATGGGAGCAAGCGTTGACCATCAAATAAAGAAATAAGGCGGGCCTAGTGGCGTTGTGACAAATAAAAAGGGCCTATACTAAGAAAACCTATTGCCAATCCTTACAACTAATACAAAAACAGTGTGGGATAGTATTCAGGAGAAAGAAAAGTGTTCACAAAATCATATGTCAGGATGCGGTAGCCTGGGTCTTCCTTCTCCACATTTTGAGCATGGGGTAAGATGGGATCTTGGAGCACAGTACACTCACAAGCTTCCCCAGCACGAGACAACAGTTCCACTTTCAGCTATCAGGGCTGTCGATGGCCAAATCTCTTTTCTCTTGAAGGTCTCTTGCCTTCGATGGCCTGATGTATCCACGATAACAAAATAAAAGTTCCTTTACCAAATGATAGTTTGTTTCCTTGCGTAACTTAGGGTGATACTTGCCACCCACCTATGTATCCCCTCTGCTGGCTGTCACGTCTCCCGCACCAAGTGCACCCCTTACAGGTGCTCTTTCCCCGCCCTCAGCCTCCGTCCCTCCCACTACCCCACACACGCACCCTGGCTCACGTACTTCCTTGCGCCCCCTCGCCCATCATGGTAGATTGCAGCATGGCAGACCTGGCGTCTATCGCCCCTCCCGTTCTTGGCAGCTGAACTGGAGGATTCCGTTTCATCATAGCGCCTTGCGCTGCCCACAGAGACCCGCGCGTCACGGATCACGTGATTTTCCATCATGCAGCAACGCTTCCGTGTCACGCATCACGTGACTTCTGCCATTGGTTAAAGGCGTCCGGAAACGAGGAGCGTTGCTTCACAGCTGTTTTCCTCCTGGATTACGTGACGCTTAGTTCTACGGTTTTGAATTACGGATTGTTTCCTCGACAACGCTTTGCTCCACAGACTGTTTTGCCTGCTCCCTCATTCTGTTTTGGGCTTCGACCTCCTGTTACCTGACTACGCTTTGCTCCACGGATTTCTCTGCCTGCACCCTTATTACTGTTTCGGATTTTAGACCTCCTGTTGCCTGACCACGGTATTGTCCCCGGATACTCTACGGATCACGTCTCTTTATCTTGGAACTTGGCCTCAGGCCCCCACGCTAGGTGTTTGCCTGTCTATACCCCTGACCTCATCCAGCTACTGCCTCGGGGTCCAGTTCTTCCTCACGTCTCTGGGCGACCTTTCAAGTACACATAGGTAAACAGTGTCAAGTTACCTGTGTTCTTGTGTTTATGCCTCCTGCTCTGTAGATAACCTCACAATCCATTGCCTTACAGCGTTCAAGGGGTTCTTCTGGCTGTTCCTGAATCCAGGCCCAACGGACTACCACACCTGTGGCCTCAAAGACCGCACAGGCAGTATTCCTGGTGTTGTCTGTGTGGTACTTGGGGACGGAGGTATTCATACTCTGCACGACCATCAAGTCCATAACAGACTGTGAAGCCTTTTGGCCGTTCAGAGTATGAATCCCTCTGCCGGGGACCCAGTGACTGCTTTAATGCAGGCCGTGGCGGCCCTTAGGACCGACATGGCTGCAGCCACAACCGCCATTCACCACCGCCTAGACGCCTTGCAGAGCACACATTATCCTCTACCTGCAGACACCGAGTTCGGGGACCCTGCCCCTCCAGTCCAGCCTGTCCCTGCTCCAGCCCCCGCCCCCACTCCTGTGTTGCTCCCGACCTCCTTCCCTCTTGCTGCCCCAGAACGCTACCAGGATGACCCACGTAAATACTGCACCTTCATAAACCAATGTAAGCTCCACTTCTTGTGCAGACCCCAGGCCTTCCCCGACTCTGTCACAAAGGCCGCCTTTCTTTTGTCTCATCTATCCGGAGTAGCGGCTACCTGGGCAAACCCGTTGCTAGAGAACGACCACCCTGCTTTATACGACTTTGAGCTTCTCGTAACAGAGATGGCTAAAGTGTTCGACACCCGCTATAAGGCCCAGTCAAGGGACCTGGAACTACTGGATCTCTCACAGGGTAGGCAAACACTGATTGAGTACATCACCCGGTACAATCAGCTCGCCGCTGAGACTTCCTGGCCAGAGGAAAAGAAGGCGATCGTGTTCTACCGAGGCCTATGCAACGCCATGAAGGACGTCCTTTCGGTGGTCCCTGCCCTTCCCTCTGTGTTCACGGATCTTGTAGACCTTGCACTACAGGTGGACGCCCGGAGGTCCGAACGGAAGGCAGAAACAACGTTCACCGGCCAGTCAACCCCGGCCCCTTCTCCCACCGGTTCCGAACCAATGCAATTAGGCGGGATTCGAAGCCCGATAACACAGTCCGAACGGGAACGTCGGAGAACCGACAACGCCTGTTTTTATTGCGGGCTAAATGGACATTACGTAAGGGAATGCCCCTGACGACCAAGGAACAAGGCGTCAGGTTTTCAGAAGGCTCGCCCATGATACAGGGGGCACCGGCGAGCCCGTCCACGACCCCCACTGAACCCGCCTTTGGTCCTATCAGACTGGTTGTGGTTCACTGCCTTTTGAAACCTACCAGGGAGATCGTCCATGCTGTTCAGATCGTGATCGACTCCTGGGCCACGGGTTGTTTCATAGACATCGCATTAGCCCATCGTCTCAATCTGCCCCTGATTCAAAAAGAACACCCGGAACCAGTGCAAGCAGTTGATGGCACGTCCCTGGCCTCTGGTCCGATCAAACACCAGACCGCACCTCTGGAAGTGGTGATACAAAGCACCCATAAGGAGAACCTGTCATTTGACCTCATCACCACGCCACAGTTCGGTGTCATTTTGGGTATCCCCTGGTTAAGGCACCACAACCCTTTGATTAATTGGGGGACGGGACAAGTAATGTTTGAGTCAGAGGAATGCCAGCACTTCTGCCTAAAAGAGCCAGAGTCACTCTCCTCTCCCGCCATGATCCTCGGCGCTATGGCTTCCTCCCATATCAGGGACATAGTACCCGACACCACGTCATCACATACCTTGAGAGCTGTTATGGCAGGCATTCCCGTGGACTACCACGACTATCATATGGTTTTTGACAAAGTCACAGCGGAGGGTCTACCTCCACACAGACCCTACGACTGTCCTATCGACCTTCTCCCGGATGCTCCCATACCAAGTGGTAGGATCTACTCGTTATCGCAGTCTGAGGAACGGGCCTTAAAGGAATACATCCAGCAAGCCTTGCGTTTGGGTCATATCCACCCTTCCTGTTCTCCAGCTGCCAGTCCTATATTTTTCGTGCCAAAAAAGGAAGGCGATCTGCGCCCATGCGTAGACTATAGACGGTTAAATGCTATCACCGTAAAGAACAGGTACCCCATTCCGCTCATCTCCATGCTACTGGACAGGTTGACGAAGGCGTCCCTCTTTACCAAGTTCGACCTGAGAGGGGCATACAACCTAATCCACATGCGGAGTGGAGACGAATGGAAAACGGCATTCTGCTCCCGACAGTGATTATTTGAGTATACCGTGATGCCCTTTGGGCTCTGTAATGCCCCTGCAACGTTCCAACGTTTCATCAACGACGTATTCTCTGACATCCTGGATACGTACGTGGTGGTCTATTTGGACGACATATTGATCTATTCGTCCTCCTTGAATGAACATGTCGCTCATGTCAGAGAGGTCCTCTCACGACTCAAGAAGAACGCCTTATTTGCCAAGCCCGAGAAATGCTTGTTTCATACGAGGGAGGTAGAGTTCCTAGGTTTTCACATCACCCCTGGAGGGTTATCCATGAATTAGTCAAAGGTCCGTGCTGTCACAGAGTGGCCAGTCCCTGTCAACCTCAAACAACTCCAGTCTTTTCTCGGCTTTGCTAACTTTTACCGGCGATTCATCGCCGGCTTCTCTTCCATTGTATCTCCACTGACCGCGCTGACCAGCCCTCTTGTCCCCTTCGCCTGGTCCTCTGTACACCAGGAGGCCTTCGAGGCGCTTAAGTCCAGGTTTGTTTCTGCCCCTGTGTTAAAGCACCCTGACCCGGACCTCCCGTTTGTACTAGAGGCAGACGCTTCCTTGTTCGCTCTGGGTGCCATACTGTCCCAGCCATGTCCAGCCACGGGTAGTTTGCATCCGGTAGCATACCACTCACGGAAGTTCTCCGTAGCCGAGTCCCACTACACAGTGACTGAGAAAGAGCTGCTGGCCATCAAGGATGCCCTCCAATCATGGCGACATCACCTCATGGGGGCGAAACACCAAACGGTAGTATACACGGACCACAAGAACCTACAGGACCTGGCCTCTCTTAAGTGCGTGAATAGTGGACAAGTGCGTTGGCACTTGTTCTTTGCTGCCTTTGATTTCGTGGTTAAGCACAGGCCAGGTCTCGTTCACGGCAAGGCGGATGCTCTTTCCTGCTCTCCCGGGGGGGAACCACTGTCTTTGTTCCCAGACACGTTGTTGGGAAGGGCCATGTTATTTGTTTATGTACACCATCCCCGCCCATGCTTACCGCCATTAGGCAATGGGTCTCCCAACACCCACATGCGCTCACTGAATGGGACATTGTACTTCAGGAGGGGTTGTCGTTTGTCCAAGGCTAGCTGTTCCTTCCCACGTGCGATGTGCGCAACCAGGCGCTTGTCTGGTCTCATGATGCTGCCATAAACGGTCATCCAGGGCAGCAACGTACCCTGGATCTGCTACACTGGTGGTGCTGGTGGCCGTCCATGAGAAGGGATATAGAGAACTACGTAAACACCTGTTCGATATGTGCCCAATGCAAGTCACGTAGAGGACGTCCCCTGGGCTTTCTCCAGCCGCTGCCCATTCCCCCCAGACCATGGCATACTATCTCCATGGATCTTGTCACGGACCTACCACGCAGACAGGGTTATGACACCATCTGGTTTATCGTGGACTCCTACACTAAGATGGCCCGCTTCATTCCCTGTACCGGCATGCCCTCAGCCCCGACATTGGCCCGCTTATTCTTCAAGACAGTCTTTTGTCTCTTTGGTCTTCCACAGGTCATCGTATCGGATCGCGGGTCGCAGTTTACTTCCTGTTTCTGGCGTGCCCTTACCAAGCTCCTGGGTATTGATGCTCGCTTCTCCTCAGCCTATCACCCAGAAAGCGATGGGCAGACCGAGAGAGTGAATCAGGCCATGGAACAGTATCTGCGTTGTTTGACCCTCCAGTACCAAGACTCCTGGTCCAATCTGCTCCACCTCGCTGAATTTGCATATAACAACTCACGACACTCAGCTACTGGTTTCTCCCCTTTCTATTCTATGTATAGACAACATCGACGCACCCTCCCGCTCCCTGATTTCTCCTCTGCCACTCCTGCTGCCAACGCCTGTGTTCGCGATCTGGTCAGGGTGTCCATGCTCAAACCCTTATCCATCTCCGTGAGGCCCAGACGGTTATGAAGATGAAGGCAGACAGGAGGCGGTCAGTGGCCCCTGAGTACCGCGTGGGTGACCGGGTGTGGCTGTCGACCCGGCACTTGCGTATCCCTGGTTGTCACAAGTTGCTGCCTCGTTTCGTTGGTCCCTACAAAATCGCAAAGGTCCTGAACCCCGTGGCTTTCCGCCTTACTGTTCCTCCTGCTTGGCGGATCCATCCGGTGTTCCATACCTCTCTCCTCAAGCCCTGCCTTGCTCCTACCCGTGTCAGTGCTCTGCCCGCACCTGCCTCAGTGTCCTCCCCGGATGTCTTCGAGGTCAGTGCTATCATGGGTTCCCGCTTTCACAGGGGTCGCCTTCAGTATCTCGTGGACTGGGTGGGTTACGGTCCTGAGGACCGCTCTTGGGTTTCCTCCCGTGATGTCCATGCCCCAGTTCTTGTTACTCGTTTTCATAGGGACCGCCCTGCCTGCCCACGGGGTTGTGGCCCATTGAGGGGGGACTCTGTCACGTCTCCTGCACCAAGTGCACCCCCTACAGGTGCTCTTTCCCCGCCCTTGGCCTCTGTCCCTCCCACTACCCCACACACGCACCCTGGCTCACGTACTTCCTTGCGCCGCCTCGCCCATCATGGTAGATTGCAGCATGGCAGACCTGGCGTCTATCGCCCCTCCCGTTCTTGGCAGCTGAACTGGAGGATTCCGTTTCATCATAGTGCCTTGCGCTACCCACAGAGACCCGCGCATCACGGATCACGTGATTTTCCATCACGCAGCAACGCTTCCGTGTCACGCATCACGTGACTTCTGCCATTGGTTAAAGGCGTCCGGAAACAAGGAGTGTTGCTTCACAGCTGTTTTCCTCCTGGGTTACGTGACGATTAGTTCTACGGTTTTGAATTACAGATTGTTTCCTCGACCACGCTTTGCTCCACAGACTGTTTTGCCTGCTCCCTCATTCTGTTTTGGACTTCGACCTCCTGTTGCCTGACTACGCTTTGCTCCATGGATTGCTCTGCCTCACCCTTCTACTGTTCGAACTTTGGACCTCCTGTTACCTGACTACGCTTTGCTCCACGGATTGCTCTGCCTGCACCCTTATTACTGTTTCGGATTTTAGACCTCCTGTTGCCTGACCACGGTATCGTCCCCGGATACTCTACGGATCACGTCTCTTTATCTTGGAACTTGGCCTCAGGCCCCACGCTAGGTGTTTGCCTGTCTATACCCCTGATCTCATCCAGCTACTGCCCCGGGGTACAGTTCTTCCTCACGTCTGTGGGCGACCTTTCAAGTACACAGGGGTAAGCAGTGTCAAGTTACCTGTGTTCTTGTGTTTATGCCTCCTGCTCTGTACATAACCTCACAATCCATTGCCTTACAGCTTTCAAGGGGTTCTTCTGGCTGTTCCTGAATCCAGGCCCAACGGACTACAACACTTGTGGCCTCAAAGACCGCACAGGCAGTATTTCTGGTGTTGTCTGTGTGGTACTTGGGGACGGAGGTATTCATACTCTGCACGACCATCAAGTCCATAACACTGGCTCAGATCCACAAACCATCCTTAGCACTATCTGGGCCTCTGGTATTTAGCTCACTGGTTTCCGAGGGCCTGATATGTTCAACTCTTTAAACACCAAAAATTCCTTTTTTGTTGTATTTTATGGTGAGACTTCTTCACTCTTACACCCCCCTTCTTCCGGGCATCGATCCTTCTCGAACATTCACCACAAAGTTCTCTTTGACTTATGCTAGGGGTGATGATTCTTCACCCCCGGTTCTCCCTCTTCCGGACGCTTACCCTTCTTTGCTTTCAGCCTCCATCCGCCGTGTTCACTATGGCTCGTCCAGCATTCACAAATCTTATTGTCTTTATAAACAGTTCACCATGGACATCCCTCTGCCGGGTTCACATTTGTCAGCACACTGTTTCTTGTGACTTTAGACTTTTCCCCTCTTTATCGACATCCCTCCTTACCAGCCTTTCCACTTTTCACTTCCCTTTGCTTTCAATAATTGCGGGTTTCACTTCCCTTGCTTTCTCTTGATGCAGGATTCACTTGCCTTGCTTTCTCAACAGTTTGTCGGGCAAAGACTTTCGATTGTACCGGGATTTTGCTTGACCTCCTGTATGACCATTTTGACCTGCCTTGGCGGCTTTCCCACAGCCTTCTGGTATCTGTAGTCGTAATCAACATGGGATCGACCAGGGTTTCTCGAGTCAGCACCCATGCAGTGCTGGTTCCATCTGGAGCTGGTCTTCCCTTAACACTGTTACAGTTCTTTGAACTCTTCCCCATATGCCAATTTGCGACTTCCATTCAACACAGCCCAGTTCTTATTGGTTCTCCCTTCGACTCATCGGCTGTGGTGAACCGATTGGCTTTCCTTGGATCTGGAGTCAAGGCTGGTACAACGGTAGCAGGAGTTTCCCTTTATCTGCCCTTATTCTGGCTTATCGGCGTAGTCACGCTCAATGTACCATTGACATCTGGAACAGCCTCCATGCCTCTCTGAAACTCGAGTAGAACCATCTTCAGTTCCAGAAGCACCTCAAGGCCTTCCTCTTTGCTTCTGCCTTCTCTCTTTCGCTCCCCTGCTGATCTCCTGTCTGATACTGCACTGGTTACCTGGCTACCCTCTGAACCACGAGCCCAGATCCTTGCCCTCCCAGCTGCACACCTGCACTGCCTCCTGGCAACCCTGCACTTAGGACTGTTGCTGTTAGCAATGCCCCACTTCGTTAGAATTGTGAATGTTAGCCTGCGCCAGACACAGACGGGAGTGTGAATGTTAGCAATGCCTCAAATACTTGGAATTCAGAAAACTAGCCTGCGTCGCATCTATATAGGATTGTGATGGTTAGCAATGCCACACTTCGTTAGAATTGTGAACATTGGCCAAACACAGACAACAATGTGAGTGTTAGCAATGCCACACTTGTTCGGAACTGCGGTCACCTGGATAGGATTGTGATTGTTAGCAATGCTACACTGGGGAAGAGTTATGGACATTGTCCTGCATCGCATCTAGATGGGATTGTGATTGTTGGCAATGCTGCACTTGGTTAGATTTGCAGACAGTAGCCTGTGTCGCTTATAGATAGGATTGTGAATGTTAGCAATGCCACACTCCGTTAGAATTGTGAACATTAGCTGACGCCAGACCCATACTAGATTGTGAATGTTAGCAATACCGCACTATGAAGCTACGGAGCTATGAACATTAGCCTGAATCTCATCTGGATAGAAATGCGAATATAAATGTTATCATTCCCCACACGTGTATCACTGTGTAGCCTGCTTTACTGTTCCTCATGCTGTTGCTATGTATCCGTATTCCCCTCCCCCGGTCACTGTAAGCACAGCCCTCTGTCTCTGTGTCCGTGTACATGTGTCGCTCTGTTCCCTGCCATCCTGTTCACGTGCCTGGTCTCGAGCGCCTTAAAGATAACCATCCTATCACATCGCTGCGCTTACTCTCTACTATACACCATCATTCAACTAGAACACAGCTATACCCCTGATTAATTCGGCCTAGCTGTCCACATACGAATACGACCACATGAATACCTCATCATCCTAATAAAACGCAGCTAGCTGAGCACATTCTGGCCTAGTTGCTCACATATGCGTCCTTCAGGCCTAACGCAGCCAGAGCCCAGTCTGGGTGTCCACCCACCAGACTGCACACATCCAACTGATCTCTTTGGCACCACACCTAACAATAGAATACAGCTACCATCCGGCAATTACATCAGCTGCACACATCTCGTGCAACCACGTACCCTACGACACTAACTCTCTCTACTGACCAGAACTACGGTTCCCGAGGGCATTCAACCAACCAGCGCTTTAAGGTCATACCAATGATATATAGAGCGCTATGTAAATGCCAAGTAACATAACATCTGCCGCAAGATACTTGGGCTATTGTCCACAGCCTTACAATTCCCTTTTTACGAAACGTTTCATGGGTCTGAGTCACTCTTTGTCAGCTTCTCGATATTTGCCACCTTTCTCCTCCTTTTGAACTGCCGGGTCTGGATAGCTGTCTCATTGTGCTGTCTGCCTCACTCGTACTGTGCTCTCTTACTCCACCTTTTATCCCTGTGGGGAAAGTAAATGGTTGTCAGGTGTGTGTGATTCTGGTTAATTGCCTGACTCTGCCTGACCCTTGTGTCAGGACATGTCAGGTAAACAGCTCTGAGTCTGTTGTCTTTCATGGGGCAAAAAGGTGTTTGGGTCGGAAAGGGGGGTGTTAGAGTGTTAGATTGTTCTATGGGGTAGGATGGGGAAACAGTGCTATATGGGATTACAACCCTCATATTAGAGGGGTTTTGAAATGAGTAGGAGGGTTTGTGAGGCAAACGGGAATAGCTAGGATCGTGGAATGAACAGGGGGGGTCGTGGGAGCGGTAGTGTTTTATTTGAGCAGGTTGGGAGTGTGGAAAATAATGTTCAGAGGGATGAGAAAAAGAATGGTTGGGAGTAGTCAGGTAGAAGGGAAAACAGGGTTTCTCTGAGATGTGGTTTTCTGGTCTACTGGGGTTCATGCTCCTAGGGTATTTACTCGATATGGAGGGGACTTCGGGTTTAGACAGGAGAGATCTAATGGGAGGAAGGGAGGCAGATGTAATACAGCCTATAAAGGGTTCAGGGAGCTCGCCCTCCTCTCCTTCCTCTCTGGAACCATACCGCGTCTCCCTTGGGTTATTCCCCTGAGTACAACCCTGGGCTTCCCCATCTCAGTGAGTCTTTCTCGCTCTTTCACCCCTTGAGTTGGGATCTGAGCAGATCAGCCCCTCGTTAGCCACCTGAATACAGGTTTCTTGAGGTTCGCTATGTGAGATACCCTCGGGTAACTCACAGTTTCAGCCGGTACTAAGGAATAGGGGTCAGATCTTCAAAAGGGTAATCTTTACAGGTTCATCATTGTGTATATAACCATCCTCATTCACGTGCACTGGCCATAAGGATGCTGATATAGAATTAATTAATTCCTCCAAATCCTATGCCCACTCCTGGTGATTCTTCCTCTGGGGCTACCTGAAGGGTGGCTAGAACATCCTCGGCATTGCTGTGGGAATGCTCAGGAACACCCCATCTGCGGTGCAGTATAAGGTGCACCAGTGCTTACACAATAACTCTCTACCTAACAGGTTAACAGGGGCTGAAGGACTGATGAGAAAGGCATGTGAATCGAGTTGCTCTGTGACGATGCATTACTGCAACATTTGAGATTCCTACTGCTCTCACTGTATCTAAGGGCATTTGGGTAAACTATCTAGGCGTACTCAGCCTATGAGCACCAGTGTTCAATAAGCAAGGCATGGATTTTCACTCTAGTTCACATTGCACATAAAGATTTCTCCTGGTCTTTGGCACCAGAGCCTTCACCAGGACTTCGCCCATAAATTTGGTCAGATCAGGTTCTGATCACTCTGAGGGATCAAAGGAAGACGGTGTACTAGGGTTTTGGTAGGTGTGGGGGGATACCTTCATGTTCATGTTCATGTTGGGCAAGGGGCCAACCCCTGGGAAGAAGCCTACAAATCCCTCACTGAACCCCTATGTAAAGTCTCCTCCCAGGTGGCCAGGGGAAGGCAGATGCTTCCCCAATCCCAACCCTGGGGGTGGTGTACTGCAGGAGGATCACCTGGGAGGAGACCAGGCCCAGGGTAGTGAGGAGATTCCGTGGAATGAGACACAGTATTTTTCCTCTGACAGGAAGATTCTTCCCAATGCACCTAAAGAGGTTTTGGCCTATTGCCATTTTAATATAAGGTTGTGAACTCTAAGGTTATAACATCAAAGCACACTATACCAAAAGAAAGATCCTTTATGGTATCCCAAACTAAATACCCTTCTCAATCCCAAGGGTGAAATGCAAAGTATTATGGAAATGTTTTTTTGCCTTGGCCATCTTCCTCTGGAAAAGCTAAATTGCACAACCCCTCTGTTAAAAACCTTAAGGGAATTAAATCTACCCTTACAAGTAATTCAGAAGTAGAAAAACATAACTTTGTTGGAAAGAACTATGTGTCCCAGAATCCTAGATGTACTGAGATGGGAAAGAGGACTGAAGAGGCATGTAGATGTAGTAGTCAGGCAGTTAAGCGCAGTAGCCATTGTAGTAGTCACACAATTAAGGCTACCAGCCTGCACCTGAAGCCTGTTGCCAAACCTGTGAGGCATAAAAGGCACCAGCAGGAAAGCAGGAATAGAAGGAGCTGGAATGGGAGTTGGAAGGCTGGCCGTAATAGTAGTTCAGGAGAAGCACGAGGCTGGCAAGCCACAAGGAGTGGGAGCACAGAAGCGACGCAGGAACGTGGAGAGCCGAATTGCTGTGATTGCAGAGCCATGACCATGCAGGAGACCAAGGCCAGAAGCAAAAGGCAAGCTGAGGGTCTCTGGAGGAAGGGTCTCTGGAGGAAAAGGAACTCCCATTTGAAGTGGCCGGACTGGAGACCACCGTGTTGGAGAAGGGCCTGGGTCTGAAGTGAGCCAGAAGTAGTAGCAGGGGTCGGGGAAGTAGGGGAAGCAGACCCGCAATTGCAGTGTCCCTTAAGCTAGTGAGTGAAGCGCAGCATTCAGATACACTTTGCGAGAATTGGCGGTAACTGTAGCCAGCTCCTAAATAACTTGCGTTCTGTTTAAAGCAAGTAAAAGCTGATCGACATACTTGAAGTTTGGTTTACAATGGAATTGTAGCACTCAGGCTTATTCTAAAAGTCTTAACACTCACATGAGAAGCAAAAGGCAAATAAATCCATTGTTGAGCTCTTTTATGACTGGCAGAGTGGTCGTGTGTCCTTAATTGACAAGAAGGAACGCTTTCTAGACCATTTCCAAAAACCTAACATTGACATTAGACCAGTTACGAGTAACCCAGAGTGAAAACTACATTTATGGAAGGTCGCATGTTCCCAATGTGTTTCCCAAAGGAAGTCAAAGTTGTAAACTTTAACATTACACAGGAATTCAAATTCTATTCACAACTTTAAACTTGCAAATCTACTTTAAAAAGTGGTTGCGTGTGCCCAATTGTGTTTTCACTCAAAAGACTGAATCATATACTGTATCCAAAATTGACATTCTTTCTAATTTCAAGAAGTAAAGAGTCTAAAATACTGAAGAGAACAAGAAGCAGTACCCACGCCAGGAGGCAACCCGTTTTCATAGTGAAACCAGTCTTAGTAAGAGCTAAAGAGCTATCCACGTACATTGTGAAGCTGTCAACAGTCAAGTGGCCTAAGATACAAGTGTGGCATTGTTACCTGGAGCTGAGTGGCACTATGGCTTCTGGGTAATTAGTTGGGCAGAAAAGGTATGAGTAAAGCTGGGGAAGGGGAGTTAAATGCTTATGAAGAACAAGCAGAAGTACATTTCAACATGTGGTGCTAGAGACTACTGAAGATAGAGAGAAGTAAGTTGTGTGGGCAGAAGCAGGTTGTTCTGGTGGCAGTCAGATCGACGGAAGAGGCAAAGAGGCTTCCCCTTTTTAGAAGGTCATTAAAAGAAAGAGTGCCTTGCCTACCTGAAGAGGTCTAAGTGTCTTGTCAGATTGTGCCTAATAACTCAAAGGTATGAAGCAGTGGTAGTAGTACTTGAAATGTGGTGGTATGCTAAGTTGTCAGCAGATGTCACATTGAAGTGGTTTGAAGTAGCAAAGTACTGTGGGACAATGGTGACTGTTCTCATAGTAATAATAGTAGAGGAGTGGTTGTTGAAAGGGAAGCAACAGTAAAAAGTGAAGCATCTTGACAAATGTACCAAATGTACTGAAGAAGTCCTAACCAAATGTCAAGTGTAATTGAAGAGGTTCTAAAGAATTGTGTATTATTGTCATTGAGGACATATTACACCTTCTGTGACAAATTACCTTTAAGAAGAGACAAAATATCATCAGAACCAGGATTACCATTGGTGCTATTTTCTTTTCTGGAAATAGGAAGAGGATCTTTTCATCCGGGAACAAAGAAGTATTACCAGTGGATTTGTTTTGATGAACTTTTGCTTTGATTTGGAGTTGACAATAATTGGTTCAAGATTTTTCTTCTCCTTTGAACGTTTTTAAGTAGACTTTAAAGTCTGGGGAAGGGATCTTGCCCAGGACAGGTGAAAGCCATTCAGATATTGTTTAATATTGTTTATTGCATTGTGTTGCTATATGATTTCTTTTGTATGTTTTGTTGTTTAGATTGAGTTCCAGCTTACCCATGCTAGAGAGTGTTCCCTTAGCCTGTAGACTAGGTAGGATATCCCTCGGTAGAGTAGGGCAAGCAATGCTTTGTTTGAAAATATTTACTTTCATAAAATGTCATATTTTGAGAAAACTACAAGCCGTTGTCCACCTCGCATTACTGACCCCTCACATCCCCCTATGGGAGTACTCTACACAGAAACATGTTGATGGCTTTTTTGGAAAAAGGGTCACTGTGATCTGTAATGGCACTTGTTCTTCCAATGACCAAGCTGTTTGCAGTAATTATTTTGTGTTTGTATTTGTATTTTATTTATATTTATATAGTGCTTTATTTTCAAAATGCTGCACAAAAGAACATCAACAGTACATAAAATCAGTATAAACAATAATGTTCACAATAGCCAGTAGGAATCAGGCAGGAGACTGAAGTAGATAAGTTTGTAGAGAAAAGCGAAATAGTAAGATGTAATAGATCAAAGAGAAAAATGAAGGAGATTCCAGTGGAGAGGAGCCAACAACTGGAAGGATCGAAAACAAGATTGTGCACAAGGGGCACATGGAACAGTAAGTAAAAAGAGTCCAGCAGAACGGAGAGAACGAGATGGGGAGTAAAATGAAAGAAGAGAAGCAAGATAATCGGGCGCAAGACCGTGTAAAGATTTGAATACTAAACAAAGGAAGTTGAATTTCAACTGAGAATGAAAAGAAAGCCAGCCAAGAGTGTTAAGTGAAGTAGAAATGGAATCACAATAAGATAATAAGCAAAGCGAACGGATAGAGGAGTGATGAATTGATTTAAGAGGTCTAGTTGAGAAAGAGGAAGGCCAAAAAGCAGAACAGAATAGTAGAAAAGTCGAGAAAAGATTAGAGAAGAGACCAAAAGCTTTGCAGCATGAAATGTAAGAAAGGGCCGAATTCTACAGCTAGTTACACGCGAACAGGTCTGTCTGTGGTCCAGTGAACCCAGATGCCCCAATTTACCCTGCAAATCTTGTTGTCCCATATACCCTTTCTGCCCAGCTTGCCCTGGATGTGGTGTTCCTCTTCTCCTGTTCCACCCTCTACCTCCAAAACCCCATCTAAAGCCCCCTCTGTTGGGAAGCCTGTCACTGTAGGCTCTGCAATTGTCAACGCAATAGCTTACTCTCAATGCTTTGCATTTGCTGTTCCTGACACACCACACAATGATTTACAACCGTCACTACTTCTGATAAGGGCTTATTCTTTTACCCAATGCACACTGTTTTCAATTGTGCCTGAATCTTAGGTAGTAGATCAGACACAAAGGAATTTGTTTTGGCTTCCTGTGCAGTCATGTCTGGTTAGTGAGTACAGAGTGACAATTACCTTCAGTCGGACTAAATATTCTGCAGGTGATTCACCTTTGTTCTTCTTGCAGTTACCTGACTTTGCCCAATCTGTTTCTTTAGGGCAGATTGCTGGAATCACAGAAATCCATCCATCTTTAGCTTGCCCCAGGGTGTTTCCAGTACCGGGTTCCACCGCCTGCAAGGAAGAATGCTGAGTTAGCCACTGCGCAACCTCAGGCATCATTACGACCCTCGTAAACTGGTTCATGTCAGCACAAGCAGGAATGTGGCACTGTATAACAGTGGGCATCTCCTCAATGAACTGTTGCAGTTCCAACCTAACATTGGGGAACCCTTTGGCCGTCAATACCACAGTGATGGAACAGGCAAAAAGAAGCACTACAATGAAATAGCCAACCTATAACTGCCACCCCATATTCGCATAAGCCCCCAAGCCAATCCTCCCGTTCACCCATCATGATAAAACCGTCGGCTCCCCTGAGAGGCTCCTGCAAATGCCCCACTTACAGGCGTTATCCTCCCCATTACCTGTTGGAGTTTTTAACCAGGACTATTTGTGCACAGGGGACATTTCAGAGGAGGTTGTTCACAAGTATGGAGATTCATCTTTGTTGCGCGAAAGAACCAAGTCATGGCACCAACTGTTGGAGTAATCACTCACATTCTCATTTTCTGTAATGATAGAAACAAAAGGTGATTTATTAGTTTGCTTGCCTGTGAAACTGACAGAACCTTGTCTATTAACCCATTCCCTCCTAATTGATCCGAACCGCTGTCCAGACTGGTCCGCTTTGAAGAGCATCAACCACACAGGCATCGAACCATCAAGAACAACCAGGCTAGGCCTTCTGGCACGTTTATCCCGACTATCACCTTAAACAAAGTCTTCCCTATCTATGTTAATGAATGACATTTGGAAATATACTTCAGGTACATTTGCAGTTACTTTATGTACTTTCAGTCTCACCCCCTCAGGCTAGGGGCATAGGATCTCTACCCCTGTGATGGTATACAGCTTCTACGAATGGCTAATTTTCTGATCCGGCGTTGTGATCCACTGGCCTTAGTCCAACGGCCTTGTCCCAGCTACTTCAGACAGTAAAGTGCCTCATAGTCAGCAGTTTTGGTGCACATGCACAGTTCAGTTCATAACAAACAACCATTGTCAACAGTCAACCAAGGGAGAGGGTGACTTAGGAAAATTTTGCGAAAAGAAAGAGAAAATAATAAAACACTGAAAACGGGAATATGGTCCACTATCATAGGAGAGGAAAGTGAAGCAATCCTTGCAGAGGGCATTCCTGAAAAGCCCAGGTTCTTCTCTCCCCTCCTCTTGTTCTCATCATGCTTAGATTATGTATTTATATACTAGTTATGAGAGGTGTGGACTGCATGCTACGACAATACCCCCGATGGTAACAATGACCAGTAAAAACATATATTTAGCATTTAATATTCGTTTATTTATTCGTTACATTATTTGACGCCTACTAGTGGCATTAACACTTTGATTTTTGTTAAAGGGAGCCATCATTGACAACATCAAGATGCTGCATGCTTCTTACGTTGAGCAATTTCCCTACTGAAATAAAATCCTTTAAACTTGTTTAGAATGCTGGCAAATTATAAAATGTTTGCTGGTCTAGGCTAATATGCTGAAAAGAGAAACATGTCTTCAGGATTTCTATACTTCAGGAGATTGTATTGCCATCCCAATGGCCTGCAAAGTAGAACATATAAAACGTGTTCTTGTACAGTGTGAAAGCATTAGGTAAATGTGCTTTTTGCATTGTGTGTTCCCTAATTGTACTGTGATTTAAATAAATCACAATCTTGTTTTGTGTGTTAATCCTATTTATGCTTTTGAGTTGTGTTTGCACCCATCTGATGCCCTTGATTACAGACATGCCTCATGTAAGGAATATGCTCATGAAATTGCACGGCTAGTTGAATAAAATAAGTTGCATACATGCCTTATGTTGTGGGAGATAAACTGTCCAATAACTGAATAAGATTTCTGCTGATTAATGCACTTGCTGCACGCTTCTCTAGGAAGCCAATTGTTAACATATCCTAATGTCTTTTCTCTGCAGTGATGAGTCGGCAAGCAAGCCCAATGTCATACTCGGAATTATCTCAAGAATCCCAAGAGGGCGAGAGTGAAGAGTCAGACATTAAGGTAATAGTGTTTTATATTCCTGTCTTTCTACATATAGATCGATATGAGTTACTGAATAGCATACAATAGAGTTATTTGGAGCCCTTTGCTTACTTCCTTCCATTCTTGCTAAAAGAACATCCAAGAGAGAAACTTAAATGTGATGAAGGTGCCACTAATATCCCGGCTAAGGACATACCAAACCTGGATAGTTTCCATAAGAAAAAAATCCATTCGAACGAAGAAATGCAAAAAGAGTTTAGTAACAGTTTCCTTAAAGTCCAGTGGACATCTTGCTTTGCCACAAAACTTTCACAAGAGGAAAATGGGTATCTGTGTGGGGTGATGCTTGACAAGAAAAACTAAGAATTATACAAACTGAGACCACTGGGGGGTGCAGAGCAGAATGGCCACCTGAGCACAGAGCCCCGCGTCCACCCACAGTTACAAGAGGTTATCTACCCAAGGCGAGCTCTGAAAATACACTGGGAGCGGTTCAAAGAGACTGGGAGACCGGTACCTTCGCAGGGAGTAGTAGTGGAGGGATGACAGCGAAGCCTAGCCCTACCAGCGCGGACCAATTTGGTCTGTGTGCTTGTGGGCCGATCTGCAGCGGAGGGCAGAGTTTGGCTCCATACAGATCGGAACCTGAGAAGTGAGTTTTCCCACAAAGCAGAGGCACAGTGTTCCGTTGACGCAATGAGGTGACCTATGAAATCTACCGTCAGCCTGCAAGATAAGAAAGCAGTGAAGTGGCAGCAGCGTGAGCCAGGCTGCCTGAGCTTGGCAAGAAAAGGAGGCACCACTGGAGAGGGCTGGTGACGGCGGCCTCCAGTGGGCCCTGGTCCTTGCAGACCGCATCTGCTGCTGCGACACATGGTGAGAGGCCGCGGAGGAGCCCAAAGGGTATTGTGCTGCTGTGGTGAAGGCTCCCAGCCTAACACACCAGGACCTGCGGGGAGTGGCACTGGCACCTGATGTTTGCAGTTGGAAGCTCCAGGGATAAAGGTTCCCCACCCTGATACTCCAGAAGTGGAGAGGGCTAGGTCCCACCATGACGCTTAGACACTGTAATGTACCACACACTTGGAGAAAACGAGCCCCCCCTCCCCCAGGCTAGTGCGACAGTTGGTGGAGTGCACACCCTGGGGGCATTGAGTGTGGAAGGGGGCCCTGCTGGAAGGGAGGCAACACAGTGGACTGCCACTCCAATGCTGTAATCTACAAGCCCATTTGGATGATCACGTAGCCCAGAGCAGGAACCCAATAATAGCATTTGAGGCAGAGCACCACCCAGAGGAAAACTAGGGAGAAGAGGACTCTAAATACAAGGGGGTTCCACAGGGACAGGGGGCCTAGTGACAGTATCAGCACTGGGAGTGCCGGGTATTCTTGACCAGGGAGGAGGCAGGAAATCCTGAGACATGTAACCCACGGGGATGAGGGATGGAGAAGGCCAATGACGGTACATAGGGCCTAGAGGCCCTGGGAGGCATACAGCAAGATATCCATGCAGTATTAATGGAGTTGAAGGTGTTTTGAGCAGAGTGCCCGGTGTCGATGGGTGCTCTCATGGACCATATCACACAAGTGGTAGATAGAGTGGAAGCACTGGAGCATGGTCAACCCTCAGCAGACATTGCAGAGGTCAGAGTAGAGGCAAGCCACACGGAGTTGGAACTCAAGGAAAGGGAAGCCAGGAGCAAGATGGACGATATTGAAAATAGGGAGAGGGGAATGAACCTGAGAATATGGGGGCTCCCTAGCAAGGACACGGAAACACCTCAGGATTTTGAGCATCTATTGAGAAGTGTGTTGCACAAACCTGTGGGCCAGACGCATGAGAGAGGAATATGGTTTGGCAGGGTTCAAAGAGGTGCTGGGTTGGAGAAGGACCTCCCTCTGTGGTGACAAAGTGCTACTACTACAGTAAAAAAGAAGAAATATTACAGAAGGCTCAGGAAGTGGGCACTGTGGTGTGGGAGGTTGCCTCTGTTAAAATCTTCCATGATCTCTCCTCATACACTCTCGATCAAAGAAGGAAATGTAGACCGCTGACAAAATGACTTCAGGAGAAAGGGGTGCACTACGGTTGGAGGTTCCCTTTTTAGTGCTGTACTGAGTACAACGAGGAGCACTACGCATTACACCAGGGCGAAGAGGCTGACAAGCTTCTCCATGTGCTGCACAAAGAAGGGACCCTGCTGGAAAGCGACTCTACGCCAGCTGCGAGAGCATTTAAAAGTGTGTTTGCTTAACCAAAGGGCCCGCAGGAGGGAAAAGTCTAGAAGATCCAAAAAGTCCCAGGTCTCACAATCTTCACCCCTAAAATGATAGGTGCAGCCCACACCTGGGGGGATTTTTCAAATCTTAATGGAATGAAGTGTGAGGAATTGCTGTGCTGAGGAACGAGAAGCCAAGATGCTGACACACCGACAAAGATCCCGAGTGTCTTGCCGAGGTGACTTCGCAGGATTGGGAGCCCTTGTGAGGGAAGGCGTACAGCAGGCGCTGTCAGGGAGCAGAGGCAGAGCCAAGCACGAAGGACGGTGTGTGCTAATAAGAGCACTCGGATAACTGGCAAGCTGGTTTTCCCATTTGAGGAAAAGCTGCCGATCTGAGCTGCAAAGACCACTAAGTGTTGGGAGACAGTAGGAACGCCGGAGAGCTCCAGGGAACCTTGGAAATGATAACGGTCTACAGAAGAAGTGAAATATTACACTTTCTGAAAGTTGAACTGAATGAAAGGAGCTGTTTAAGCAAGCCCACACAATTGAACACTGCATTTTCTAAATACCGAACTGCATAAAAAGTGCCATTCAAGCCTGCACAACTTAAAGTTACATTTACTGCAAACTGAACTGAATGAAAAGCACTACACTGATGAATACAACACAACAATACATTTACTGAATATTGAATGTCCGGAAAGTCGTGGTTTGAATGAAAACAAGTAAATGTTGCAATGAAAAGTAAGTCGTCACTTGATCGGACTATGAAGTGCTAAAAGACTGCATGAACATTCTGGGACAATCAAATATATTAAGTAACCCAATTCCAGAAAAGCACTTTAAGAATAATGTGAAAGACCTAATGAAGAGTTGTCTTGAATATTAGTGAGCAACGTCTTTGGGGAAAAATATGGTTGTGTGACCTGTGATGGGTGGACCCATGGGGTCTAACAACTGCGCCTAAACAAGGAAGTTTCCTAACACAGACATTGCCAACATCAAGAGTCAAATCACAGACAAGGTATGTGATTGCTGGTTGTGTGACCCGTGATGGGTGCACCGTATGGTCTGACAACTGTGCCTAGACCAGAAACCACTATATTGGAAAAGCAGCAAAGAAGTGTGTGCCCTTGGTGAAGCTAACCAACGGACTGGTCAAACAGACCCTGGATTCTCTTGTGAACTTGTGAACAGAGGAAACAAGTAACTGCTCAGCATACATCTTGGGGAATCAAACCCTGAGAACCAAAGAACTGGAGAGTGTTTCTTGGGGGAAGGGAGTCCCAAGATCACAGTGTTGTATACACTTTATTACATTTGAACTTGGGGAAGGGAAATCCAAGACCCTCTTTTTATGTGAACTGTGATGCCTGTGAACCTACAGAAGGTAACTTCAGAACTTGATCAAACCTCCTTGAAACAAAGTTACATTGGAAATCTATTCAACTTGAGACAGAAAACTCTAGATTAACTCAAATTGCCGGTATTTGCACATTTACTTTTGAACACTTATATTTGGTTGAGAACATTTCCCCACTAGATGTTGTGATAGTTGTGAGAACAAGCATAGGTTTTGACACAGACAGATTTTGGTCTGGACTTGTGGACACAGACTTTCTTGAGATTTCTTTAGGCAGGGAAAATCCCACCATAGCATAGGGTTAGTTAGCAGTTACACCATCCTGATTATCAATAATGCTTTGTTTAGAAATATATATGTTGTCTGCGTCACCACTCCTGATACCATGCTTATCTCGCACCCCATATACAGGGAATGTGTGGAGGACGTAGGCTTTCGTATACTCCCAGATGGGTTCAGATACCTAATGATAGAGATACCTAGGGATCTTAATAATTTATTTTTAGTGAACTCGCCCCTTCCCCCTTTGGGATATGTTGCAGGCAGATATGGAGCAGTGACTAGGCTGAATCTCTCTTGGATTGATTTGTGTTAAGATGGGGATCCTCTCCAAATTTCTATTCCTATTCCAGATACTTCTGATTAATGTTCCACCTTCCTTTTTGGAATTGGTGAGGAGGCGGCTCTTGAAATAGTTGTGGGTCAGAGTGAGACCTAGGATGGCGTACAGGACCCTCACACTGTCACGGAAGGAAGGTGGGGGTGAGATTCACGGATTTGGATGCAAATTACTGGGTGGCCATCTTCGTATAATGATAGACCATCGGGACCCGTGCTCTGGGAAACAATGCGTGAAAATGGATAACACAATATTGGCACAAGTCACACTGGGGGAGTGGCTTTGGGTTCCCCAGAGGGGTGAAGCATCCTATGTATACAGGGATTTTGGGCAGCATGGAAAGAAAATGGAGCCACGCATTGGCTCTTAACATGGCCCTAGTCCCCCCCCAAGCTGCATCTGGGCTCCTCCCTTTAGAAACACAATAGCTAAACCCCTGCAGTTCCAATCTTGATATGAGGCCGACCTCAGTAGAGCTGGGTAGTTGTGGGAGGATGGGACATTTATGTCCATCAGCAGACTAGAGGAATGCCTTCACATTGGCAAGCTTTCTCCCTTCCGATACTTGCAACTTAAGGGAGCCCACACTGAACCAAGGTGGGGGGACAATTTACAGAGGGGCCGAACCACCTTTGAGCAGATTATCCTGCAGAACACAGGATCTCAAGGCCGAATAGCATATATTTATAAGACTGTTGTAGGCAGAACCTATGGACCGCTTGACAGCCAGGGAGAAATGGGCAACAGACTTACAGAGGGATATAATTGATGACTTATGGTCTAGAATGTGTAGGAAGGGTCTCTCACTCCATGGTATCCCTATAGTACAGGATGCAGGCAATAAAACGTATACATTGTTGACAGTGCCCCCAGCCACTCTAGCCAAAATTTACCCCGGGGTGGATTCCCGATGCTGGAGGTGCAGACATCTGAGTGCGGACTACTTCCACATGTGGTGGGGGTGTGCTCATATGCAGACATGCTGGTCTCTCGTGGATCAAGGGGATTGATCGGGTATCTAGGCGGTTCTCAACATGGTGTATGCTGTTTGGGGTGCATGAAGAGAATGAGATGGAAGAAGCAGGGGGGCACATGGTACGTACCCTACTAGTCTCAGCCAGGTGCTCCATTGCGCACAGTTGGAAACAAAATAGAACCTCCGCAGACAAGGAATGGCTCCAGAATGCTGGAGCGATTTATGATATGGAATATTTAACATATATCTTAGATGAGTCAAAGCCGAGTATCGAGGAGAGTTGGCTCCCCCTTCTTGCGAAATATAGCAAATAGCCCACTTTATGGGCAGAGCCAGACTATATGTTGGACTAAGACTGTATTTTGATAGATATTGTGACCACAGAATGAAGCATGGGGGCGGGGGGTCATGTGGTTCTTAAGTGTAACATGTTACTGGTCGTAACATGTTTCAACGTTTATTTGCTTTAGTTAACAGTGCCAAGATTTATGAAAACAACATGCGGTTTATTTCTGACCCTATAGATCGATTCAGTGACTGAGGAAGAGGCTGAAGTTTCCGAAAATGTCCTTGCAGAGCACACAACTCTAAGTTCTACATCACTTGTAACAGAGGTAAATTTGATTGACGTGATCATTCTAAAATTATTTTTCAAAATTCATAAAGTCAAGTTTTGCCACTAGACTTTACATTTTACTTTTTGAGAATATTTTAATAATGAGTATGAGATTTTTCTTTCACTATGTTCAGAAATCAACTAGTCAACAGTTTTTCAGGATGTGTCTACTGGTATTGCACATGGATAGACACACGTGGCATGCCTGGTTGCAAGTCAGCATAGACCATTCTCCTAATTCTTTTGTCCCCCTTTTTCTTCCCTCTGTTAACACACAGTACATGATCCCTCTTCGACCATTCCAACTGATGTTCCCTGTGGAGTGTTGCTGACTGCATCCGTCATCACACCCCAGTCCTTCACCACGACCAAGTTCTTCAGCAGTGTCGCACCCAAAGAGTTCCTTTTCGCTCTCCCATTAGCTTCCCCCGCCTCTATAACACACTTTCAATGAACCTCCTTGCCCCCAGCACTGATTTCTCCCCCAGATTCCGGCAGCATGGGTTTGCCTTCTATTTCCCCTTCATCAAGATCCTTTTCCCACAGCCCACTATCAATATTCTAGTAAAGAGGAGGGTGAGGTGGAGATGCGCTAGACATTACAACAATAAGGCACACTAGTAATATTGTTGATGCTTTAATTGTGGCAGGAAACAGCCGACGCGTGTTTAGACACACAGGTCGTTCTCAAGGCATAAGCAAAACAATTGTGTTGATAAGTCGTAGATGAGTGCTCTCACATGGAGAATCAAGCGGTGTAAATATCACGCTGACAGGACACGTTGAAAAAAGTCATGCCGTAATGGCCGTAGCAAGTATATATCTCGTTTTATCGAGCGGTCAGAAATCAGTGATTTAATCGAGCGGTCAGAAATCACAGTGCCACACAACAATCTCTGTGTGAACTAACCTAACATGGCTCCTTAGTATAGAAATTCTAGTAATGCTGGCAACCCTGGTCCACTTTGCTCACCTTGTGTATAGGCGCTATATAAATAAACTATCATATCATATCACCTGACATTACTAGTGAGAAGGAGTACCTCTTAAACCGACTCCGAGATACTCTGGGCATCACGGATCTGACACTGGCCTGGTTGACCTCCTTCCTGTTCAATCGGCCCTCCAAGGTCCAACAGGGCCCTTTTCTCTCCTCTACCTCACTCTCTAGGTGCAGCATCCCTCAGGGCTCTATCCTCTTGCCGTGGCTATTCAACATTTACCTTGCCCCTCTTGCTCACTTGATCTCTACCTTCTCTCCTCATTTCCAGTGCTATGCTGATGACACTCTGCTCTCCTCCTCTACCTCCTCTCCTTCTTCTCTCATTCCCCATATAAATAAACACTCATATCATATTATTTCCTGACTGCAATTCAGGCATGGTGTGCTGCTAACGATCTCTGTCTCAACTCCAGTAAAACCGAGATCCTTCTCATCGGTACTCCCCCTCCATCCCCCCCCCCTACTCTCTGACCACCCTCCTTGGGCCCCCTCCCCACTCCCTCCTGTGAGGCAAAAAACGTGGTTGTCATCTTCAACACCTCTTTCACCTTCTCACCTCATATCGCCGACCTTGCCAAGAAGGTTTGCTTTCATCTCTACCTCCTCAGAGGCATTCTCCCTTTCCTCACTTTCCCTCAGAAACTCAATGCTCCAGAGCTCTGGTAATCTCCAGGCGGGACTACTGTAACATCCTCTTTCTCAATCTGCCTCTTTCCTCCCTCCACCCTCTCCAACTAATCCAGAATAGGACTGCTAGACTTGCCTTTGGCCTCAAGCACAGGGACCGTATCTCGTGCCGTAAAATCTCTCCATTGGCTCCCGGTGGCTACAAGGACCAAATTCAAGACCGTCTGCATCATCCACAAGGCATTCTGAGGCCTGGGACTGCACTATATTCAACCTTCTCTCCGTAAATACCTCCCTACTAGAGCCTTTTCGGTCCTCTTGCTCAAACTCTCTGCAGGTCCGACCTTTCTCCAAGCAGAGAGTGCGGGTAGATCTTTCTTCGGTAGGAGCCTCCCTCTGGAATGGCCTCTCTGCCCCTTTCAGACTTCAGCCAGATCTCCTCAAGTTCCAGAAGCTTTTCAAGGCATTCCTCTTCTCCTCCTTCCATCTCCTCCCCCCTGCTGATTCTTCTGTGCTGCACTGCGACAGGCCTCCTGGAACCCTATGAGTCATACAGGGGTCAGGCCTCCAACGAACAGTCTGCCTCAGCAGCCCCCCTTCTTGCTAGCACTTGCCCCTGGGCACCCTTGCTGACCAGACTACGGATTCCAGTCCGTCCCCCCACACCTCCTGCTCGCACTAGCTCTCCCTCTCCCTCATCCCATCCTCACCTCACCGCTCGACCTTGAGCCTGGCTCTCCCCCAACTTGCACTTACCCTCATCTCTTTCCCCACCACACTTGCCCTCCTGGCCCCACCTAGCACTTAACCCACCACTGCTCTGCCCCCCCTTTTCCTTCCCTCTCGCCCTTACCCCCTGCACTTCCTGCTTGCTGCATCTGCACAATCCAAAGGTCACACGACCTAGCAGGACCGTTATTATTATTATCTTCCTCTGTTCCCCCTCCCCCCTTGTCTTGTGGCACCTGGAAACACTTTCTGCTGTATAGGCGCCATACAAATGTCCAATAAATAAATACAAAATGAGACAGCTCATTGTGAAGCTTGCAAATCATATCCTGCAGTGATTTCTTTTATTATCACATCATTTTGCGTTCTTGTGCAGGGCTTATAGTTTTGTAACATTCTAAATGCAGGACTGCAAGTAATTTAATGAAATATGAAGTGAGCCTAAAAGCAAGACTGGTTGATTATTTGTAAGATCACATGGACAACTTGAGATTGCTTTAAACTGCCATATGTGTTCTTCTTCTGTTAAGAAATAAAGACACGGGCGAGAAGAGCATGTGTGCTAAAGTCACCTCCTTTTTAGGCAATGTTTTCCACAGGCTTGCAGCTTACTACGGGAGTGGGCAGAGCCTAAATGATTCCTTATGGGAATTGAAGACGAACATGGACACCCTTAGCACTTAAGGTGTTAAGGAGGCCAGATCGGAAACGCACTGGAACTTGAATGCCTATTTGCCGCTACAAACTTAATTTCCAAACATTAACTCTTAAAAGAAGCTGCAACTGATCAGGGTCTCTCTCACACTTCATTCATCATTGATAGCACCTTTTGCCACAACCTTATTACAAAAGAACTGCCTAAAATAGAGTCTGTGTGAAAAGACAGAGCACCATCAATATTATGGTGGGCTTAAGAAATCTAAGGAAAACCCCTTTCACCTTATGAAGTGAGTCGAATAGCCAGTTTCAGATAACCAGTCACATATGTCACAGCACCACCTAGTAGCCATCCTTGGAAGCTCACTGCATCATAATATTGGTGAGTCCAATCACAAGGATGTCAACTACACAACAGTGATGATCCTGAATGCTGGTTAAACAGGTTTGTGGTTGTTGCATCTATGTGAGCTTTTGACTTATAAAATAATACTTCTTTATAAAACAATGGCTTCAATCTCGTATGGAACAAAATTCTTTTAATAGCTGTATGCCCACAGTGTTTTTTGCTGTATGTGTCTGTCAAACGTCCAGTGATGGCTACTTGTAGCGCTGTGTTTACCTTGTTTACTGAAATGACCTATTCTATTCTCAGAATATACAGTTAAAGTTTTTTTTGTCTTGCTTTTTCAATCAGTCATATTGATAGTGCTTGAAGTGTTTAGGCAGTAAGGATGTTCAGCACATCAAAATGTCGAACAACAAACGTGAAATGCAAATGTGGTTGTTGCATCTTTTTTTATTGTGATAGTTTTATCAAAACTTTTGACAACAGTAACATTATAAAGAAACAAAAGTGCTCATCATAACATAAACTAATGTAAAAAGGAAATAAAACAGATCAATTATAAATAGGACAACAATATCAAATATATTTAATTCCAAGAGGTAACTTATCACATGGTGGTTCATTCATGTTTAAAATACATCAAATTCATTCAGAATTTCATCTATTAAAATGACAAGTTAACAACTGAGACCAAAAGGACTTAATACCAAGCAGTCTTACATCATCTACATATTCTGTGAATGTGTGATATCTCAAATTTGCCGTTGCTTTGCATTCTATCAACAGATGTTTGAGAGTCTCGTCACTGGTCGAAGTTTTAGAAAGACAGCAACCTCTACTAAGGCCACGATAGGGACACCTACTCTTTCAAGAGTTCTAAAATGTTAAATGTAAATCGAAGCAAAATAAGTCTAGCTTTCCAATTCAGAAATTTGGTGCTAAGTATTGAATCTATGAAATGTAGCACTATATTCTTTAAAATAAGAGTATCTTAAAATGTCCTTCCCTTGTTGGATCCAATCATACCTCTTCACTTTCAGTTTAATTTAACCTTGTAAGGATTTTCAAACAGTCTGTCAATCACTACAAATGTCAAGAGCCTGTTCACGCGCCTTAATGAATACCTCAAAAGGTTTCGGGGAATTTCCCAGCATTAAGATCTTCATAAATGGAAAGTTGGGGAGGATTCAGAATTTTGTGGAAAATCATGAGATTTGTATACAGAATAATAGATTGTCATGATGGAAGGCCTAGCTCCTATCTAATGAGTGCCATAGAGACAGAGGAAGGGAGAGTTAGAGTCTTCTTCCAAATAAGAACTTCCAGGCGATTTAACAGCACCTAATCCTTTAAGTGTGATACTTCATGGGCATATGTCAACGCAGGGCTAACTTTGGTACCAAAGTAAATTTACATAATTTTTTAAAATCATATTCTTCTGGGTACTTTAGCAATTCTATGTTGTAGACGAATAAAAATATCCTTAGTGCATGATTTGTCATACAGTGCAATACCCAAATGTATTAACTGATTTACACTTTGTATACAGTACCCATAGATCATTACAGCCCAATAGGGGTTCTGTCGAAAAACATAAGATCATCAGCATAGGTTAAGAAGGGTATATGCAGGGTGCGCTGTTGAGCTGCTGGATCATGAAGATGTGAGCCCTAGTAGCTCCCCCAGCGCTGCCGACATTCTTGGGTATAAATCCTCATTAACGTTCATATCCTGCTGCTATATTGAGCTACATGAGTAGCTGAACGTCTCGGCTTCATTTCCCTGCAACACCAGAGGAAATCGGTGTCAGTTAGCTCAGTGCCGACGAGTTTTTGAAAAAGGTTCCAGGGCCCCCCACCATCTTGCTGCAGTAGCCAACAGCACGGGAGCAGAACCTGCTGGGACATCTGAGGTGCTGGTCTGATAAAGTCCCCCGCTGCTGGAGGAGCCGGGGTCACAGCGGGGGATTGCAGCAGGGAATATATAGCATGCCTAAAGCCTGTGAAACACACTGCAGCAGGCGTGCCATTGCAACAATGGAAGTTAACTTGGGACCAGGCCACCAGCAGTGTGAGGGGAGGCAGAGTTGGGCCTCAGTGAACGATCTGGCGACCGCTGTGCTGGTTATAGCGGATGTTCTGGAGAACAAACACACAACATACTTGAGCCTGGCTGCTGGCGGTGAGACTGATCACCTGTGGCTGGTTTGAAGTGTGCCACCCGGTGCCTTGGTGAGTGGGGGAGTGGGAGCCACCGGGTTGCAGAACTGGGCTGAACCGGGCCGCCGGCAGTGAACATTTCACTGCAGGGGCAAGTGAGCAGTGTGTGAGGCCATGGTGATATACGAAGCACAATGCAGTTGTGGGTAAGACTGACCTCTCGAGTGTGTGACCCCCGATCCCCCCACATTCTGGGGTTGGCACCTGGGAGGTCAAGAAGAGGCTTGTGAGGTGAACGCTGCCTGCTGCTGGCATTGTTTGAGGGACAGGTGAACCGATGATTGGATCGAAGGAGGTGCAGAAAGGTTCCTAGTGCCTCCTGCGATCACTGCAACAAAAAGACCAGAGAAGGAGGAGGATACACCTGGATCTGGCCGTGGGTGGTGAAAAGGATTGGCAGTGGGTGAGCTGTGCGCAGCCCAGAGCCTGTGCGGCTTGGTGAAGCGGGAAATCCGTTGCTGCATAATCGGAACCGGACCGGACTGCAGGGGGTGACGGAAAGGATCATTCCTTAGTGCGACTGTCACTGGGACATGGGGGGGCCCCTGGGATATATGGTGCACTAATATTTAGGGGCGAGGGCAGCCTCTCAAGGTGTGCTGCCCCCTGCACTGTGAGAACAGCACGCAGGGGTACCACCAAATCATCCTCTCTAACAGAAACTTGCACAACGGAAATGGACTGCTGGAGCACAGTCGGGGGACCCACTGACTGAGTGGGGGGGAATCCCTCTGGGCCTACTGCATACTTGTGACTGGGGGTAGATGCCCTGTCAGGGTGAGAGCCTTTGAATTTCAAAACTGTTTGGCGTGGGGTGTCATTCAGATAAGGAGTGTGGCGCCAAGTGCTAAAGGTGTCAGTGTTGCCTCAACTACCACATGATCTTGCTAACGAGGGACCCTTGTAGATCGGCAGCAGCATTTGGCAAGACATTGGGAATCTGTGGGGGGACAACCAGCAGTTGCCAGGGACTGCTCAAACATGAACGGCACCTGCAGGGATGGCAAAAGATAAACCCAGAAAAGGGAAGGATGCAGAACAAGATGGACCGTTATACAGCGAGTGCCCCTCTGCCCCCTGACACGCCACAGGATACGGCCGTGTCCTGCTTGGGTGCTTCCGGAGAAGATCGGAGAATATCACTCACAGACATTATGAGCACCATAGGAGATTCCAGGTCCTCGGTATAGGCTAAAATTGATGGTCTGGCCTTGGAGGTGTCCTTCCTTTGGCAAGATCTTCGCAACTTGACTTCACGGGTGGGTGAGGCAAAGCAACGTATATAAGATAATGAGGATGCTCTCAAGTAGATGGAAAGGCAGCTGGTATTGGTCTCTTAGAAGCTCAGTGTCCTGGAAAACTGGGCTGAGGACAGCGATGGAAGATCCTGACGCTATAACCTGCAGATACTGGGCCTTCCAGAGAAAGAGGAAGGGCCTAGTATTTACCTATTTCTAGAGCACTGGCTGACAGACGTAATGGCACCCAAAAAACTCTCCTCAATAGAACTAGCTCATCGTGTCCCCACGGGTCACCCAGTGCCTGGAGCACCTCTGCGCACTGTGGTAGCCCGTTTGTTAAATTACAGGGATCATGATACTCTCCTGCAGATGGCAAGGGTAACAGGCCTGATCATGTATGACTGGAATCGGATTGGTTTCTTCCCGGACTATACAAAGGAGGTACAGCGGGGCCAGACAGTCTTTTGACTCTCTTAAGAGGAAGCTGGTGTTGCTCAGCATTAAGTGTGCACTGTTCTTTCCGGATTTTCCTAAAGTCTATTACAAAAGTATGTTCATCTGTTCCACACCCCTAAGGAAGCCTGGGACTAGATGGAGATGCACATCCTGTCAGGGCCAGTCTCAGGATCATCAAGAGGCCGGTCTAATCAGGGCCGTGATCATGAAACATCCCCAGCCTGTCCTGGCTGGGCCTGCTGATGGTGGGCAAGATCATGAAGACACTGGCTGACTGCGCGGAGGGGGGAATGGTTGGTCCCTTCTATTCTGAGTGAAAGAAGCAGGTGTATAATCATTGTTGTGTCCAATTTTACATGTGAAGATCCTGTAGATGGGGTTCCGTGTGGGTGTTCAAAGGGGGGCTCAGACGGCTCTCTTAGGTGACCCCAAATATGTTTGATTGGGTTGTTTCAGGTTTTGGTTCCCAAAGGTTCTACACGACTCTAGTTGGGGGGGTCGGGGGGTGGGAAGTACGAGTGGGGGTCTTGTCGTTTATGCTAAGGGAATTTGGGGAAGAGTTGGGTGGTGGATTTGTTCGACGATTGGAGCATTGTTGGTGATAAGAATGTGGGAGGTTTACCAGTTGTTTCTCCTGACCAGGGTGGAGAGGGGATGCCTTCTGCTAAAGTGATGTGCTTGTCTCAATTGTATGGCGGGGGAGGATAGACCTAGGACAATTTTCTTTTTAACCTGGGATGTGAATGGGCTGGGATCAAGTATCAAGAGACAACTGGTGTTACAATTTCTTAACGTGCAGTCACCTGATGTTGTCCTTCTCACGTAATGCATTTGGCAGGATCGGAATGCTGCTTCTTTAAGCGTACAAATTACTGCACAGCGATACACGCTGGCTTCTCCCTGGGGGAGAGGTGCACCTTGATATTAATCCATAAGAGAATTCCCTTCCTGCTCCTGGAGGTGTCGCAGGATTTGAGGGGGCGTTTTGTGCTGGTGACTGGTGAACTGTGGGGAGTGGTTTGGGGAGTGGTGTGTTTGTACGCCCCTCCACCCTTGGCGCTGTAATTATTGGATGAAATCCAGGCAGCGCTCTGGCGTAATCAAGTGGATAGGTGGGTTCTGGGAGGGGATTTTAATGATGTCATGCACCCAGCACAAGACTGTATGCACACTAGAACTAGACCGACTGGTTCTCCCACAAAGTTCAACTCATTTGCCTTTGCAATGGGATTGGTGGACGCCTGGAGAGCAGTGCACCCTTTAAAAAAAGGTTTCTCCTTTTTATCGGGAGTACATGGCTCATTATCTAGGTTGGACTACTTTTCTGTACAGACGGGGGATATGCACAGGTCATGGAGCTGGGTACAGGTAAAGGAAGGGAGAGGCCTCCATGGCATATGAATAGCTATTATAAGGGGTTTCCCAAATTTTTGGAAGGGGTGGCCTCTAAGACTAAGATTATAAGGCGGCTGTACTGGGTGAGATGGTCTACCTAATTACGGCTCAGAGAAATGTTCATAAACAGGTGGTGAGAGAGGCAGAGGAACACAGGAGTGGGCAGGGGAGGAAGCATACCTGGAGCAAGGTACTCCGAGCAGGAGGGATGAGCTTCATAGAGTGCAGGAATGACTTAGGAATACTGCCCTGGGCAATGGCAAGCAAGCGCATTGGCTCAAAAGAAGCCAAATCTACGAATCAGGGGATCGGGCGGGGCAAAATGCTGGCCTGGTTGGAAAAGAGGGAGGAAGGGCACAGGATTGTAAGAGAGGTGATAGGTCCGGGTGGGTTGCGAATTGTTGAAGATGCGGGCATTGTGGAAGCATTTGCTGCATATTTTGAGGAGCTCTACTGCTCCTGACAGACTGGGGAGCAGACGGTGTGCTTCCCGTTCTTCACGAGTGTTACTTTGCCGCAGCTGACCCCTGCTTAGGGAGATGACTTGTAGGCAGATATTACGGGGGATGAGGTGGCGGCAGCTGTATTGCATCTTCAGTAAGTGAAGTCCCCAGGGCCCATTGGGTTTCCGGTCGAGGTATGGAAAAAGCTGGGCGAACTGACGCTTCCTCACATGCATCATTTATTTAACCACTTGAGGACCATGGGATTGCTTCCCCCAGGCCCTAGAAAGGCCTGCATAGTGGTAATTCCCAAGGCGGGTAGACCCCCAGAGTCCTGTGTCTCATAAAGGCCTATCTCCCTTATTAATGGAGAGGTTAAGATCCTGGCATGGGTGCTGGCGGAACACCTCACTAGTGTAATTACTTCCCTGGTCCATCTGGATCAGTGCAGATTTTTGCCTGACAAATCCACCAGGATGAATATTCGTAGGTTATTTATGGCCTTATCTCAGGCGCATTCGCTGGAAGAGCTGGAAGCTCTTTTCTTTTTGGACCTGAAAAAGGCCTTTGACTCAGTGGAGTGGAGGTTCTTTTGGGAGGTGATGTCCTGCATGGGGTTTGGTGATGGTTTCCTGGGTTGGGTGCGTTCATTGTGTGCATGTCCAGGAGCAGAGGTCTGGGTCAACGGGGTGACCTCTCGGGCTTTCCCCCTGGAGCAGGGGATGCGGGAGGTCTGCCCTCTCTCCCCCTTTTAGTCACACTGACTATTGAGCTGCTGGCTGTTCATTTAAAAACGGACCGGACTTGGGCTACCTTCTGCTGGCGACATGAGGGTGAGGGCAAAGTCTTGCAATACGGAGGTGACTTGTTGGTCTATCTCAGTAGACCGCAGGAAGCCTGCACCTGGGTCACACAGACCCTGCAAGAGTTTAAAGGGGCAAGTGGGCTGATGGTGAACTGGGATAAGTCCATCTTCTTCATCCTCCAGGGGACTGAGGGCAATCTACCCGAAGACTGTCCATATCAGGTCTCTACATAGGGCTTCAAATGCTTGGGAGTATGGGTGGGTCCTGACCTAAATGACTATATACGGTACAACCTACACCCTGTTAAGAGTACATTCCTGTGCGATGTCACTCTCTGAGGGTCCCTGCCGTTGACACTATTGGGAAAGCTGCCTTATTCAAGATGTTGACCCTGCCAAGGTATATGTACACCCTCCAGAACGCCCCCCTACTAATTCCCAAAAGTGAATTTGACAGAGCGGATGCCGCTCTTCGGACCCTTCCTTGGAACTGGGAGGGGGGAGGCGGTCAGCCCTGCATTGCTTTGGCCACACTGCAGCGCTCAGTTTGGGAAGGGGATATTGGACTCCCTAACCTGCGCAGCTATTACTGGGCCGGTCAATTGGTGGTCGTAAATGATTGGCTGCATGGAGATGGATCGCTACCAGATGCTGTAATGGAGCAGGTGTGGATGATGGGTCTCCCTCCTCTCCAGATTCTATATAGTGGCCAAAAGATGCACAACTCTTCCTGCCTGTGATGCAACATACTAAGCAGGTATGGAGGGGCTTCCATCGGCATATGGAGTGGGGGGGCAGGACCACCCTCACCCAACCTCTGTGAGACAACGCCTCTGTCCCAGAAGTGGACAAGATTGGTAGATTCCTGGTATGGGAAAGAAGTGAGGTGAGAAGTGTGGGGGATGTGGTGAGAGAGGGGGCACTGGTCCCATTTCCAGAGCTGTATAACAAATTTGGCTTCCCAGAGACTGGAAAATACCATTATGTACAGTTGTCACATGCCTTATCAGCCCAGTTCCAGTCAGTTCAGGAGTTGCCTGCCATCTACCCGATATAGGCTAACCTTCTCCTGGGGCGCCTAGATTCAAAGGTTATCTCTACCTTTCATCAGGTCCTCACTGCCTTCGCCATGAAAAATTTAGATACCCTCAAGTCGTGGTGGGAAAGGGATCTGGGCCCACTGGAATCAAAGGATTGGACTGAGGCCTTACTGTTCCTGAGGGAAATTGGTATCTCGGCTCATATAAGGTTGATGCAATTGAAGATATTGCACAGGATTTGCTACTTACACACTGATTTGTTTAAGTGGGGTCGGGCAAAGCGCACTGAATGTCGCAGATGTTGGGGGTGAGACCGAGGGGGGCTGAGTGCACCTTCTCTCATACTCTTTGAGGGTACCCACAGGGGCGCTCTTTCTAGCAGAAATGCTTGGATAAGATCCACTCTGTTTCTGGACTGGTAATACCAGCAGGCCCACAACTATTGCTCTTGGAGGTGTAGGGAAAACAGACTTCACCAGATTTGAGAAACTGCATCTATGGCCGTCAGACCGATGAAACAAACTGTTGCAGCACATTGGGGGGCAGTGGACCGGCCAAGATTGGCAAAATGGATCACTCAAATGGACCGTTGCATGGACCTGGAGAAGAGGATATATAATGCAAGGGGCTGCCCTAGGAAATGGGAGATGATTTGGGGAAGTGGAATGGGGTGGCTAGGGAGGGTGGGACTGACCTCCTTAAAGGGGAACCTTCACATTGTTTCCGGAAGGTTTAATATCTCCCTTGCCATATTGTGTGTTTGATCATGGCAATGTTATCCAATCGTGTTGTATTATTGTATTATTAATTTTCTTTCTCAGGTGTTGGACTGTTTTTATTTTTGTTCTCTGAGTAAGACAATAAAGTGAGTTACCAAAAAAAAAGGGAACGTTATATGCATATGACCTAGTTTAGGGGGAAATGCCTGCACCTCTGCCAGTTCTTCTTTTAAATCCAACAAATAAAGCTTGAAGGGACAAGGTACCAAAACACACCCATGTCCTATGCCATTGTGAGTTGGTATTACTTCCCACAGCATTTAGACGAACCTTAATAGACAGACATACAACTGTGGATTAACCTCAGAAGTTCACCGGGAATACCCCAGTTGTTGCATCGTTTTAATGGGCTTGTTGCTACATAAAACAATGGCAGTAATCCCATATAAAGCAGAAATTGAAGCATTTCTTGTAATGGCTGCAAAGCCGTGTAGCTATTGCTTGTGGCTTTGAACTGGAGTTCAACTTCCAGGGATGGAACAGAAAGTAGGTGGCAACTGCCACTGTGAAACACGTGGCGTGTTAATTGAAATTGACATCTTGTGAGGCTCAGCGCAGGGATAACGTAACATACTGGTTTTCAAATGTTTAGGAGGTCTTCAGCCCCATAAGCCACTGGTCTGCACTGCCCTTGGGATCTGGGACAATGTCAAAACTGGCATGAACTGTACAGAAATGATTTTTAGTTGAGTTATTGAAGTACAGGATGCTTAGAAATGGCCAGTCATAGTGTTTACATCTGGAACGTTGGGAGTTGTGAAAGCAATTGCAGATAGTTTCCGATTACAAAACTGTCTCACTCTGGTAGCAGTACCAAGAAAGTAATACACGAAACACGCATATGTGGGGGACCAATGCTGGCTTCATTTAACTAGTTTAACTGTTTAGAGGGATCGCCTGCGTAAAACATGTTTCCAACTACTGTCTTTTGTTTTCTACCAATATTTACACTTGGTTGCATAACTAGCCTAAACCTTTGAGGGAAGGGGCTAACCCCCACAAATGTTGGGAGAGGGGCTACATGCAGAGACTCTGGGAGGAGGGGCAAACGTGCTTGTGTGATGGAGTTCTCTGCCAAGGCATGCTTGTGGGAGCTAGTGCCAAATTAGCGGCAACGTGTGCAATTTAAAGCACATCAGGCCACTGACATTGCCTCTAAACGTGATTGGATTGAGGGACAATACGCACATGTCTATTGGTACTTGCCAGCACAGTGATGCAGTGGTTTGGGTGTGGTTGGTGTGTGCTTGGCTTTCATGTGCTGCTGCTTCATTGTGCATGTCCAGCAGCAGTATCCTCCCATTCAAGCCAGAGTGTTCTTTTCATCTTAAACTAGCAGAGCTCTTGAATAGAAACACAGCTTTAAAAAGTAATTATTTTCTGAGTCACTTTCTTTCTGTGGGCATTCTTGACCAAATGTGCTGTGTAGGACATCTCACTTTATACAGTCTAGTGAGATTCTTCCAGTGAAGCTTCAATGTTAATAGCAGCCAGAACTCTTCCCTTCACATCTTCAATTTAAAGATACTTAGTTGTCTCCTGTCCTCTTACACCTTTCCAAGCACTCCCCTTACATACAAATGCTAACACTTCATCATGATTTCAATTGCATGCAAGTGTACGCATATGAAAAGCGTAGTTGCTAACAGTGAATGCTTTAGAGAAGTAGTTGTGTACGCATATGAAAAGCGTAGTTGCTAACAGTGAATGCTTTAGAGAAGTAGTTTTGTACGCATATGAAAAGCGTAGTTGCTAACAGTGAATGCTTTAGAGAAGTAGTTGTGTACGCATATGCAAAGCGTAGTTGCTAACAGTGAATGCTTTAGAGAAGTAGTTGTGTAAGCATATGCAAAGCTTAGTTGCTAACAGTGAAATGATTTAGATTAGTAATTGTGTACCATATGAAAAGCTTAGATGCTAACAGTGAAATGCTTTAGGAAAGTAGTTGTGTAAGCATATGAAAGGCTTAGATGCTAACAGTGAAATGCTTTAGGAAAGTAGTTGTGTAAGCATATGAAAGGCTTAAATGCTAACGGTGAAATACGTTAGAAAAGTAATGTCTGGCCTTTGTTAGCAGCGCAGCCCCAGGTACCATTTACATCCGCCTTCTGCTCTGCCTGCGAAGGGCTGTGTAGGTGAGCGAGGCCAAGTCAACATAACCCAGAATTTAGGGTGGGGGCTAAAGCCCGGCCTTCCCAATGGTCGTTCCGCGACTGATTCCACTATATATTCAAACACGGACATATAGTATGAAGGCTCGAAAGTGTATGCGAGACCACTAGCAAAGGGTCGATTGTTTACAGTTGTTTGTAATATGCATTTTATCACCCAGCTAGCCCACATTTACCAAAGCTGATACCAGCCATTTGAAAACTGTAACATAATTCTTTCCACTAACCAGTCCCCCTGTCCTCTGCCATTACTCAAAGTGTTTTCTCAAAACAGAAGGCTTCCAAGGTAATGATGGCCCTCGGACGCCTGCGTATGTGCGTGTTGTCGCCAGAAATGTGTGGCTTTTGGTAAGTCCCTTGTCTCTTCTTTCAGCAGGAGGAATCGTCGAGCCGGGCATCGAGTGTAGCCGCTGATGTCACCCAAGGTGTGGACGCGCAGCCCCCGGGGACACATGCCAGCGACACGGAGACGAAAGACGTATTCCGCCCTATCTACAAAGGCGATCTGAGCGCATTCTGTATTCAGCTGTTCTGCATTGACCAAGAGCACGAAACGAGGCGAGTTTCCAAGTGCAGTGCTTCTGCTTCTTTTCACGCTCATCCTATTAAACACTAACACAATATGTTCTTTGCAGTTTTAAAAGCTTCAATTAAGGAACCTAATTGGATAGTAAGAGATATGGTACAGTTAATAGGCTGACATGCGTAAGATGCAAGGTGCTCTGAAAAGGTGATGGGGACCAGCAGGCCTTTGAAACACCAGCTATCAGTAACTTGCAACCAGCCACTGTTCTAGCGACTGCAAAGTTACCCGTTTCTTGTGGTTAAGTGCAGGCCCTGATTTAATTGAGTAAACCTTTAAGGTTCAGAAAATAACATAATTGATGAAACATGAAATAGGTTGTAGTCCAGTGTACCATCATTTAAAAACTTTGGCTTGGCTTGTGCTCGCTGGGGACTTGTTGGATATACTCTCAGCAACACATTATTCACCTGACTGTGGTTTCAAGGTCACAGGGTCACCATCCCTCCTTTTGTTGCTCTCCTCACTATACTCTCAGCAAGCCACCACACCTGAAGGCCACATAGTAGTAACTGTACCTCGCAGTGTAGCCACCCTCTCTCTGTGAACAAGTTCTAAAAGCAAAGTATAGATTTGCAGAGTACAGCACAGTTCACCAGAGGATGCACTGGGAAACGCAAAGAGGTGCTGAGGTGGTCCTAAAACCAAACCTCCACCCAGAACTCGTCAAAGATCTGCAGCTGCGTGGAAAAGCTGTGGTTAACTTGCAGGAGAACAGGGCAGAATAACTGTAATTATTCATAGGATGGTATAATTCATCTAGGTGTCCCAAAAACAGAATTACCAAGGGAGGAAATAAGTCCTTTGGGTACCCTAGGGCCCGTATTAGCGACGCTTGCGCATGTGCAGTGCAATTCTGGCACTCATGCAGGTTTGTACTGTGCATATTGCACCATCCTGTCACCAAGTTTCTGTTACATGGGTCCAGATATCATGAAGGTGGTAGATTCTGTGAAACCGTCTTCCACCAAACGCCAGGTCAAATTGCTTATGTTGCAAAGACGATATGTTATCTGCATCCTTTCCTATTAACAGTTACAGTTTTACCTGTAGAAGTTTGGAATGGCCTTACTTGACTTTTCAGTTTCCCTCTCTCCATGTGTTTAGTCCTGATGAAAGGATCAGTTGCATCAGAAGTAGTTTTGGGATTTGTGGACTGTGAGGCCCAGGGATCTATCACGTGACTGGGAGATGCATGGATGGTTGTGGTGCAGTGGTGCAAAGGTGCAACATTGCACAGGGCTGTGGGGTTATACTGTGGGATGTCTGGGTCCTGGGTGCTCCTAAAGGGTTGTATTTTGGGAGGGTTGTTCCTTTTCATGCTAGTAGATAGGTTGCCTATCATACATGTTTCTCTGTGGAAAATGTTCCTTCCGCAGGCCATGTCTCACATCACCGTGCAAACAATGTCTGTAATGGGGTCCAGCATCAATCCTGTGTGGATGTGGTGGCGGGGCGGGGTCGGGGAGGGGGGGGGGGGTTTATCAAGTTGGCCACCAAGAAATCCAGATGACTAATTGCTTTGCCTTCAAAACTGACGGTTAATGGCTGGATGCTTCTGAATGATTCATAACCTCTGTCATTGCTCTGGGAAACCCTGCAGACCACTTTTTTTTCAGCTTGTTGTGCCATGACAGAAGGGGAAAGATCGCATGCAAATCTGGTTTGGTCCCACCCGAAAAGAGGCAGTCCAGTCCAAACTGCAGGTCTTATCCCTTCTGTACGAGACCATAAGCAACCCACCATGTTTTTTAATCTCTTTGAGCATCATCAATTTAGTGCAGTTTCAGTCTCTAGGCAACATAGGCTCAGGTCCCACATCTGGGCATACCCGTCCCACTAAGGGTGAAATTTACAAAATGTAAGGTTGATGTCTGGACGGTTTTGACTCAATCACAATGTCTGGACTTGCTCTGGGCAAGCCTCGAGGCCATCATTTTTTAGTCTGGCAGACCAATACAGAGCATAATCTTCCAGCCATCAACCTCAGTTTTCCATTTGCAAATCTGAGTTGGCTGGGTTTACCCAGATGTGGGTCCCAAACCTGCTGTGCCTAGAGATCCAAGCTGCACATCACTGATGATGCTCAATCAGGCTGACACACGCCTGAGGTTGCTCGTGGTCTCATGCAAAAGGGATGTGACCCAGCAGTTCAGGATTGACTGCCACTTTTTGGGAGGGACCAGGCTTGATTTACATATGGTATTTCCCTTTCTGTAATGACATGGCAGGCTGAAAAACAATGGTCTGCAGGGTTGCCAAGATCAGTTGCCAGTGGTTAGTTTATTGGTCACTTTATAGCCACCAACCTTCATTTGTTATCGTTATCGTTTTTTTTTATGCTCGTCGGAAGCGGCCACTCAGCTCTGTTTACGTGAGCCTCCGAACATGGTGCAGCTTGACGAGGTCAGCGGACGCAACATAGGTTGTAGGTCCTTTACTCTAACTGCTTGTGGGAGGCGAGCTACGAGTCGTGGACAACAGCAGCCGGGGCTGTGCGAGGACTACGCGAGCAGCGAGACAGCGAGACACGGAGTGAGACACGGACATCAGCACCTTGCACCCTGCACATTGAGCTGTGTGTGGGCCACGAGCCGTGAGAGGCCCGTGTGAGGGCTGTTAACCACGGCAAAGAGCACCTGCGCCACATCAGGGGCCAGCCCCAGGGACCCCCCACAGAATTGGTAAGGTGTGCGACCTGCTGTACCAGATTATCGGTACTTGGTGCGCGGGTCACCTTGGTCCTGCCTTGGTCCTGCCTTGGTCCTGCTTTGGTCCTGCAGGGGGGCGGAGAGGTACTTTATTTATTTATTTACATTCATATAGCGCGCAAGCAGCCCAGGGGCATTGAGGCGCTGTTACTTGCAATAAACTTAGTTACATGGTACAGGCATGGTAGCGGTTGTTGACACATTGTGAATGAAGCAGGAAAACATAATGTTGTTACAGATATTGCTTTTGGTCATATAATACTGTATACATGAAAGTATTCATGCTGGTGTGTCTGGCCTTATGAGAAGAGGGTGGTATTCAACGTTTTGCGGAAGGTGGTGAGGCAGGCCTCGCCACGGATAGTGGGTGGTAGGGCATTCAAGTGAGAGGGCGTGAGATAAGGGAAGCTGGATCCGCCCGCTTTTGCTTTTTTTACTCGTGGCACCGAGAGCATGTTGGTATACGGTGATCTGGTTGGCCTGGTGGAGGAGACGGTATGCAGAAGCAGTGAGGTGGATGCACTTGTGGGTCAGTGTAAGGGCTTTGAATAAGATCCTTTCTTTTATTGGGAGCCAGTGGGCTAGTTTTCTGGCCTCAGAGATGTGTTCTCTTTTTGCAATGCCTTGGGCTGCCCGGAGCGCATTGTTCTGTATTACTTGTAATCTCTCTAAGTTTTTATTGGAGGTTCCTAGAAAGAGTACATTACAGTAGTCTAGCCTAGAGCCGGTGATGGCTCTGGCTATGTTGGTGCAATTCTATTTGGATAGAAAGGGTCTGACTGCATTGATAAGTTTGGCATGATATGCAGCTGCAGAGGCTATTGCGTTGATTTGTCTGTCCATGGATAGGCTGGAATCCAGGTAAACTCCCAGAGTTTTGACAGAGTCGGAAACTGGAATTTTAATGGAGTCAATGGTGAAGTGGCTGAATTGGGCATCTAGATTTTTTAGGGTGTCGGGAGAACCTACCAGGAGGAGTTCCGTTTTGTCGGAGTTGAAGCATAGGCCGTTGTCTGCCATCCAGGCTTGGATGGTGTTGTAGAGGTTGTTGAGGGTCAGGGAGTCAGTGGTGTAGTTACCTGTGAGAGTGAGGAGGCTCTGTGTGTCGTCAGCGTAATTGGTGTAGGAGATGCCCATGGCGTCGAGGATGAGGAAGAGGGGGCGTGTAAAGATGTTGTATAGCGTGGGGGAGAGGCAGGAGCCTTGGGGCACCCCGCAGAGTATAATGGTAGGTGAAGCGGCGGCTAGGTCCGAGAATACTTGCAGGGTTCTGTCTTGTAAGAAGGAGGTGATCCACGCTGTGGCTTCTGGGGAGAATTTGGCGGTGGTGGAGAGATGGTGGCATAGGACGCCATGATCAACGAGGTCGAATGCCGCTGAGAGGTCGAGGAGTAGGAGAAGTGCTGGTTTACCCAAGTCTCTTGCATCGTCCATCTGGTTTTTCAGGTCAAGTAGGGCTGTTTCGGTTCCATGTCTGGGGCGGAAGCCAGATTGGCGGAGTCCAAGGAGTTTGTTCTCTTCAATGAAGTGTTGGACCTGCAGGTAGGCTGCTTTGTCCAGTATTTTAAGGAGGAAGGGGACAGTGGTGATGGGTCTGTAGTTGTTGGGGGAGGTGGGATTGAGCGATGGCTTTTTTAGAAGAGGGCGGACCCACGCTTCCTTGAGGGAGGCAGAGACTTTCCCTGTGGTAAAGGAGGCATTTACAAAGGCTGTTAGGACGTCCCCGTGCCGTGGTGGGTCACCTGTTTTGGCCCAAGAGATATGCTGTAAGTTTCTATAACTTGAGGAATCAGCCTATTGGGCAACTCGCCAGCATTTTGAGGGCACAGTACTAATAGTACTTAGACACAGACGAAAATCCCCCCACCCCCTCCGGCCCCTCTCCCACTTTTTCCTCCCTCTTGCTTCCTCCCATCACCCCTCCCTAGTTCCCCCCGCTGCCCGCCCTCCCGATACCTAGTGATAAGAGGTGGGTGTGGGTGCAGAACCTATATTTTGAGGGAGTGTAAGTGAATATCTAAAAGTGACACCTAGGGCGGCTTATTCTATCTCTGCCTTGTCTTAATGGTGATCACTGGGACTCCACCAAGTGAACAACTGGAACGGTAACGGGTTGTGGTAAAGTGAACGCTGTTGACAGAACCCAGCTAACTGAGATCGACAGCCTGCAGGTGTCTAAGCGCCTGGGAAACCAGATCTGCCCACTGCAGGGGGAATATCTAGTGGGCTACCCAATGCAATCTGGAAAGGACCAGAATCACACCGCATACAACCCAAGAAAAAGCAAGGCGAGGGTAACTACCCGGGGCTCTGTTAACAAGGAGGCTGAAATGGTAAAGTCAAAATCTAAAATAAAAGTAAATAAAACTTCTTCTCTTAATAAAGGTGCAATTACCACATTCCTCCCTCCAAACCCACCTCCTGAAATAAATTCCACTACGATTGAGGAAGATACACCTGTTCAACGCGAAAAAGCCCTATTGAGTGTGTCAAATTTTGATGACATCGATAATAATTCATTATTAGATCTATGTCTAAACATCCAAAGAAGTATGACACCACAACCAGAAGCAAGGCTGAGCAACAACAGTGGAACACAGGCAGACAGACCGATGACCACACCTCCAGGGATATCTATTGTGGGAGGAGGTCTGGATAGATCTCACCAAACCTAGCAATGGTCTCAATGGAGGACGATCCCGACGTCGAAATAGAGTGCTTAGATAAATCATATGCAGGGGCAGCTGAAATAGCTGCGATCCAGTCATCAGTTGCTTCGCTACAATTTGCGCTCAAGATTTTGCTTAAAATGACGGGACGAATCCTTGCCAATACAGACGCTTGAATTATGGGAGAAAAGGAGAGATCAACACCTGCTGAAGATGTAGAAGCAAATCTTTCTGAAGCCATCCATATTGCAAATTAATCCGAAGAGCAACAACATTTGGAGATTGATCAGGAGGTGGGAAGTCCTGATCCATTTTTCTCCAAAAAACAAAAGAGATTAGCAAGAAGGGCTGGCAAGGGCAAAAGAGTCAGCGCCACGCTACCAACCATGTCAGAGCAGAATCCAATGGGAATCCCCACCAAGAAGAGTAGGAAAAGACTAGCAAGAGCTAAGAAAAGGAAGGCAGCCAGCGACGGTTACCTCACCAGTTGGCTATTGCCTGAACAAGCCGCCGAACACGAGTTGGAAGAAGAGACAGTGATCGTGGAGACGGAAGAGGCGTGTAATTGTGACGCCACTGAGATGGATATGGCATTAAGTCAACCTATAGTGCTAGAAGATCCAGGAACTAAAGCAGCCGCAACCATGGACAACATAAGGGAAACGAAAGGAAGCCGTATATGTCTGATTAAGAATCTATATCAGAGTAAGGACAACAAATGGCTATCACGCTCTGAACTTTTGACTAGACTTTACTCCGTTCTACAACTGCGGGTCCTCAAATCAGACGACTTTCAATTTGTGGAACCCCTGAAAGGCCCTAACCCTAAAGTTTCCGTATTACTCTGCAAGTTCTTAGCTACTGCAGAATTGCTAAGAAGTTATAAAGAGGAATTAAAAACAGTGGATGTGGAAGTGGATGCCAATCTAAATGAAATAGATTCGAGTTGCCCGGAGGAAGACGCAGCTACTCCTCTGGTAATTGCAGATTGTTCAACTATACCAAAGGATAAGAAGATAGAAGCATCTGATGTACAACAAGTGTTGAAATCGCTGGTAGATGCTCTCCCTGAGATTCTATCTAAACAATGAGATCTATCCATTCTATCTTGGAACTGCCGGGGTTTTGCGCACCTCCTCTCATCGGAGGGCTCCACGAAATTGCTTGACAAATGCAGCTGCTTCTGTCTACAAGAGATATGGGCCCTAGACCCACTAATTTTAGATGGCTATAAGTTGTATCATTCGGCTGCCAAAAGAGGTGAAAAAGGCAGGCCATATGGTGGCTTGATTATAGGTGTGACTAACACTCTAGGTTCGAGGCAGATTGCCTGCAACCTTGAAAGCAATTTGATTGCAGTCGAAGTGATCCTCGAGGGTAAGGACCCTGTGGGCTCATTTTTGTTGGTGCGCCTATATAATCCACCTGGGATGATATTAAGTGAACAATTGCAAGACGCGCTCCAGGATTTGTTGGCGAATTGGCTGTCTGTAACTACTGACGCAGGGATAATGGTTGTTGGAGTCTTTAACTGCCATATGACAGGGCGGGAGTGTAAAATGCTGAACCCTAAACTGAAAGATATGGGAACTATGGTCCACAATAAAAAAGCGCTTGAGGGTGGAGCATGGGAATACCTGTTTGAGTCCTGGGATATGGCAATGCTTAATGGCAGAACTACCAGTGACCATCCTGGGCAACATACATGGTCAAATGGTAGCTCTTATAGTACGCTGGACTTATGTATTTGTATGTCCTAGGCTCCAAGAACAGGTAGAAGACATGAGGGTTATTTCCAATGAATGGAGTGACCATGCGGTTTTGAAAACTGTGATGGTTATTCCCAGAGGACAGTTATTATCCAGCAATTTAGGTATGGTGAAAACCAATATAGCGGGTACCAGGATTTCCTAGTCGGATAAAAATATATCACTCGCAGTTGAAGCTCTGGGGGCAGTAGAATTCAACAAGTTGTCTAATTTTAATGCAATGTCTATTGACTCCATAGAGGATTGGATCTATACTTTCGTAGGTAAACATGCAGCGGCTCCTATGGGGTTGATGTTGGGCCCCGAGGGGAAAAAAACGCCATTCGACAAAATGATCAGAGACATGAAACGCAATCTCAGAGCAGAGCTACGAAAGGCCAAAAAAACCATAGCCCATGGAGAAGTATATTTTCTACAAATCAGAGAGATTAAAAATAGGTACAGGGCGGCCATTAAGGCAACAAAAAAAAGGGCGGACAAGGTACTCTCCTGGCAAAGATTGGTCAAGGCCATATGTGAAGGTAAGACCCGTAACATCTGGTCCCTCTTGGGTGAGGCTCGAGGTATTCAGAGGGGGGCACTAGCTAACTCCATTGAAGCTAGAGTGTGGGTAAAATTCCTGAAAAATAGAAACACAGAGGATGAGGAATTAACAATACTGGGCAGTCCCCCAGTAGATGCCCCGTTTTCCACATCACATGAACTCATTCTGAAGAAAATTAAAGCGATAAAAGCCTCACGAGCACCGGGCCCTAACGGATTGGCCAATGCTGTTATGAAATCGTACCCTGAGTTCTGGGCAAGCCTGTTAGGCATATTATTTGAGAAAGTTTTAAAATCTGGTAAAATACCCCACTCATGGCAAACGGCAATATTAATCCCCGTGTTCAAAAGGGGAAACCGACTCGATCCAAGCAACTATAGGTTGCTTTCAATGCTAGACGCCACAGGGAAGATATTTGCCTCACTTTTGTTGAATGAGCTACAATCGTGGGCTGAGGGTTCTGGTCTACTGTCTAAATTCCAAAGTGGGTTCAGACAGGGATATTCTACCGCCCATAATATTATGGTAATGGACATTTTACGAACTAGAGCACTAAGAGGAGGGGCTGCCCCATTATATGCCCTTTACATAGGATTCACAGAGGCTTTTGATTCTATACCTAGAAGCCGTCTGTGAAGAAAATTGCAACTAATGGGATGTCTGGAAGGTTTAATATACTGTCTAAGACTCTTACACCAAAATACCTCAGTCAAACTGAAGCTGGAAGGTCATACAACGGATAAAGTTGCCCAAAATAGGGGAGTAAAACAAGGTTGCGTCACAGCACCTCTAATGTACAACCTGTATGTTTGATATTCCAGAAACAATAACTGCTGCTAGCAACTGCCCCTTAAAATTGGTAAAGCCATCGGTCCAGTATTAGCGTACGCAGACGATTTGGTGATATTTGACTATACCATCAGTGGGATGCGTAGATCGGCGGCTGCGCTGTGGGAGTATGCGGAGGTAAATGGCCTTAGTATTAACTTAAGAAAAACAAAGGTCATGAGATACACAAAAAAGAAGGTATCCTGTGGCAACTCACAGCAGGCTTGGTGAATAGTTCCTACGTTCCCCAGTATCGATATTTGGGCATTGACTTTGAAGTATTTGGTGACTATGTGGCCTGTAAACAATTGCGTAGTATTAGAGCGGCACAACTGACTGCCCTGTTCTATAGGTTTACAGTTAAACAGGGTGGCTTTACTCTGTGGGGTACTCGCCAACTTTATGTACAAGTATTTTCCCCGGCCATAATTTATGGACTGGAAGCCCTCCTTGAGTCTGATTTAAAGTGGTTACAGGTGATAGAAGGTAGATTTTGGCGTTGCATCCTTGGCCTGCCTCCCTGTGTCCCTATGGCCATTATTAGATTGGAACATGGCTTGACTTCTTTAAAGGCATTAGTACTGAAGAAGCAGGCCTTGTTATATCTAAAAATGACCCGTGACACTAGTAATGGATTGTTAACAGCTGTATTTCAGGAAATGGATAAGGTGCACCCGGTCTGCTCAACTATTGATCAGATGACTGATCTGTTTCACGAAATAGGTTGGCTATCTAGGGACGGTTCCAATTCAGAAGAAGTAAATAGAGCTCTGAGCAAACGTATAGATCTCTGGGACTGGTTAGAGAATTTTGAACATCTTAGGAGCCTGAGAAGTTATCAATTTGTGCAATATAGACTGTATGTATTTAAGAAACCCCAGAGATATCTGAACATCTGCCCTTCAGCCAGACTTGGACGGTTTATTTTATTGCTCAGATTGGAGCAACTACCCACTATGATGACCACGGGGAGAAAAGACAAGATTGTTGCTGAGCTGCGTATATGCCGTCTATGTAAAACTCAAGATCAGCTGGAGACTGCAAAGCACCTTTTGACTGAATGCTCTGAAATGGCCAACACTTTTACTCCCCTCCTTGATAGCTTTGTTCATGAAAGTATGTATACTAAGGACGATCTTTTCTGGCACCATTGTATGAATTCCAACAGTATGCGCCTGTTGACAGCACTATATACCATCTGGCTGAGAGTTGAAGTTAGATTGGGTATAACTCTTTAGGCTGTTACCCCAATTTTTGTATAGACAATTATCAGCTGAAAGGATGTACTATATGTGGATAGATTTTAAATGCCTGTTTTTCATTCCTTTCGACCATGAATGTTTCTGTATCTGTATTTAGACTTGTTTTTGTACTGTGTATTAATTGTTCCTTTGTTATTTTAAGTCTTGTGTAAAGTTTAATTTTTTTTAAACTATAACACAAAAAATATTAATTACAAGTTATCGTTATGTCTGCCTTTGTACTAGCATGGCAAGCCCACGCATCAGGTGCTGCCTGGCAGCCCAATGAGTTAGATATGGTGGCCTGGGACACACAGAGCATTATGGTGGTCTAGGGGATCCGAAACATCTTCACAGCTTTGAGCATGGAGCCCTGGATGATGCATCAGACACTGAACTTTGGCATGCTGATCCTGCGTTAAATAATTACGTACTCTTGGTAGTGGTTTACGTGAGTATCTTTCCCATCGTGTAATCGTTTGGCTTAAAGGAGGATATGCAGATATTGGTCTGAGTGGAAATAAGATGATTAGTTAGATAATGTAAGATATCTGTTGCTGGTTTAGTGCAACTGTTCCAATCTATCTGATGGTATGTGTGCAGGTGTTTCTTTCCTGTTTCAATATGGTGCGTGCGTCCTCTTCTGTCACATGGGTAGAGTAAACTATTTGTTTAGCTGGTGAGAGGGAAGATGTGCATTGCATCACTTTCCTTGCCATTGGTTGCTGCCAGAGTTCTAGACTGCTTTATCCTGGTCTTTACTTGTTTTGAGCTTTCCATCCATGTTCAATTTGCGATCCTGTTTTCTACTGCCTTGGCCATTTCCCTTCCGTGGATATTTATTACAGCAGGCAGTGTCAGTCCCTTTCACTAATTGAAAAAAGAGGAGTAAGTGACACATGTGTGCGACCATACCGTGACACTTGGTGTGATTGGTGGTCATTTGAACTTCAGTGTCCCAGTTGTGCGAATATGCCTGAAAACCTTGGTGGATATGGATTCCTTTGGTCGCTTTTTTCGCAGACCCTTATTCACACATTGTGTACAGGGAATCAGATATCCAAATGTAATTTGATTTCTTTCTTATGACCAGCAATTCTTGTTTGGTCTTTCATCCCCCCTTACCAAAATACTAGAAAGAGAGAAATGAGGTTCTAACAATGATTCATTCATTTAATAAAAAAAACAGAAGAGAGGCTATGTTATTGAGCAACTCTGACTGAATCTCCTTTGGAGACCAGAGCTGCATGCAGCAGTGATACCAAATAATCCTACAGATGTGGTGCATGATGCTGTATCAATGCCGAGGGATGCCCGTCTATTGAGGCCTCTAGACTAGAAATTCTCAGAGGTGCCCTGGTGAGGCAATAACATAACCTAACCCTCAACACACAAGATATGAGGCTCAACACTTTGTCGATTCACATAGGAAGGGTTGAACGAATGCCGAGAGAGTGTATCAGTGGAACTAACCTCAAGAAGGGCATCCTGTCAAATCGAGTCGGATTGAAAAGATAACTAAACAAGTGTGATGGTCTGACGTAAGAGGACCCAGTGCCGTAGTCCAAGTCCAATGCTGTGGTCTGCAAAATAACGAAATCCTCCTGCTGTTCATCTTCATGTCTGTCAGAATCACATGGTGTTCATAGCGCCACAGCACACTTTCTTGGCTTGTCCTCGAGTTGCTTCTTGGCCCAGATATTATGACCATCCACATACAGGTCCCCTTCCCTGGCAACTGGCATGTAGAAACTGCACATTCATACTTGCAGGTACTCGTGATTCCCCCTTTCCTCGGGGCATCCCCAAAATAATTATCAGCAAGAATTGCACCCTTGCTTGGGTCTTTTCACACCAAGGTTATTCTCACCCTCCAGCCAAGGGTCACTTTCTTGTGATTGAACCTGCAACAGGCTCTTGATGATTTCCTTCTCATAATGGTTCTCTGGCTCCAGCCAGGCTCTGGGCTAAGCTTTGTGATGAAGGGACAGCTTTCATCCTAGGGCTGAAGACAGATTTAGGACTGGCATGTGTCCCCGAGGCCTGAGCCTTAATCATAGTGGGGGAGTTCTCGGTCCCCGCATAGTTAGCAGTCACGGCCATGGAAAATGCCTTACCTGTCTGGGTGCGGTTTTGTCCTTCAGATATCTGCAAAAGTGACAAGTCTATCCCCAGCTGCCATTCAAAGTTGTTAGGTCAGGCCCACTTGAGCTCAGTAAGGGGACGAGGGCCTAGCGGATCCGTAATGAGGATGAGTGGTGACTCGCTAGGGTTTTGGGCCCCAAGGAGGATTGGGTGGTTTTCTCGAGTAAGCTGCCTTGTTCCAATATGGTGGACTCAGATAATGATGTTCTGGGTCCCCAGGGCCAAGGGTAAATGGCAACTACAGTTCCAGCTGGAAGAAAAGGTGGACCAGAGAGGAGACAATGGGCAGTAGAAACTGAGTGCCTGCTTGGAAGGTGAGTCTAATTCTGCACAAATTGAGAGTAGAAGGGAAGGAACAAATATAAGGGGAATGTGACCGGAAGCAAAGGTGCTTGTTCTGTAAAATGCAGGAATGGAGAGGAGAGGAAGGAGCTGAAGGGAGCAGACCATAAAGAAAGTAGTACACAGTGGAAGGGAGGCAGAATAAAAGAGAGTGAAAGAGAAATGGAGTAACGAAAAGGGCACTTAAGAAGTGGCATGGGAAGAGAAAGAGCAATTGGTAGGGGGAGGATGGAGGCTTCAGACTGTGAGAAGGAGACAGGAGGAGATAGAGCTTAGGAAGAAGGGACAGTCAGCAGGAAGTAGGAATGACGAAGAAAGTGTGGCACATGCATAGAGGAAAGCACAGGAAGTGGTGGAGAGAAAACAGTGCGGACCAGATCAAAAAGAACAATGAGGAAATAAGAGGGAGAAAGAGCTGTAAGGAATGATGTAAAGTTGAAGCACAGTACAGTAAGTAGAAGAGAGGGGAATGTGAGGCGGAAATTGTGAGAAAGTGGCAAAAGTGACAAGGAAGTGAAGACCCGAAAGTGCAATGGAAAAAATCCCAGGAGAGAATAGAAAAGAGGAGGAGGAAGAACCAATGAGGAGAGCATGTGGCAATACTGTGTGAAGGGAGAGCCGGGACTCCAACATGAAAAGAACAAAGAACGATGGAAATAAAAGAAGTTTTTTCAGGCAATGGAGAGGCTGAGGGAAAGCAAGAAGGAAATATAGGAGGACAAGTGAAGGAAAGGAGACGAGGGAGTGTGTGAACAGAAATTTAGGAAAGATCATGGCAGAACCATGAGAAGAAGAGATGATAAAGGAAAGAGGCTACACTGGAAAAGAGGGGGATGGAAGGGAGTGATATTAGGTGAAAACCACCAATGGGAAGACATCAGAAAAGAAAGCCAAGAGGAGGGTAGAGAAAAAGGTTCATAGCCAAACTTGAATATAAGTAAAGGGGAAACCAGATGATCACCCATGAGGAATCCGAAGACTGTGGAAATAAGAAGAAAGAAAGAAGAACCTTCATGCGAGGGAAACATTGGAGAAACAATTGGAAGGAGGAACAAAGCCCAGCGAACTATAAGTATTTAGTTCCAGAGGTTACCACAGTAATCAACCAAAGCAAGAAAAGATCACAGTGAAAGGCATGCCAGAGAACAAGGAGGGGCTGAGCTAGCAGAACGATCCAGGCAAGTGGAAAATACTGAACCAGTGTGTTCCAAAGGAATTAGGAGAGTGAAAGGACAGAAATTGTCACCCAAAAGGAAACTGAGGAGAGCAATGATTAACATGGACAAAGCTTTTACCTAATGGAAGGCTGAGAGAAGCCCAGGCAAAAGATAAAATGAAGAGAAAGGAGCAAAGCTTTGGCCAAGGAAAGGCCACAGAAAGGAAACACTGAGCTTGTGCCAAGGAAAAGTGAAATAGTTGGAAGGCTGAGGCCCGGCCCAGAGAAAAGAGACAAGCTGGAAGAGTGGCCTGGGTGCTGACACAGGGAGAAGAAACATTTGGAATGTGACCTAGCCCCTACTCCCCTGATAGAGGGAGAGAGAGACGGTGAACAAGGAGAAGTTGCAGCTGGGGGTAAATGGGGCCAGACTCGTGATTGGGTGGACCCTTAAATGCGGCGGTAATGGCGTTACCGCTGCATTTAAGGGCTGATGAGGCCCAGTGTCTTGGACACTCAGGAAAACCATATACATCAATAAACCTGACAAAAGAAATGAAGCACATATGTAAACATCAATGGTTGCAATGTCTTACACTTGCAAACAATTACTTACTCATTCAGCTCTCTCTGGCTCATAATGGGATATTTTATAGAACCTCCTGCAGGCTTTTGGCAACATGTGTTCCTTCTCTCTAATCCTTGACAGGGACTCTGTAAACTGCTCCTCTTGCTTTCACTCGATCTTCCTGGTCCACGACCTCTATGAATCTCCTTCCTAATACCCACACTAAATGACTGTTTCTGATAGTCTCCTCATGACTGGTATAGGTTGGACCATTTGCCTATTAGCCCCAAAGTGCAGCATTAGTTTCGTTTCCCTGACTCCCCTTCAGACGATGTGTTTTCCCGGCACTCATTATTCTCATTCTCAGGTGGTGTGACCTCCCCATATTACCATTTGCTTGAATGAGAATTGGACTACTGACTGAGGGCACACAAGCTGCCACCACCATTTTGAGGTCAGGAGTAACTGTCATGGTGATTCTTTAGCTCCATGCATGTTTGATGATTTGCATCCATAAACTGGGACTTTCATATGTAGTTTGCTTGTCCCTTGGCTCGCCAACCATCCAGGGCTTGTCGCCAAAAGTTTGTGTAGGCAAGCATGTTCTTAAGCCGCTCACCCGCTCTGCTGCGAAAATGGAGAGGTAGCAGGTGACCAGCCCCTCACCCACTTTTCAGTAAGCATCCTAGTTTCTCGTCTCTTTATCCTTGTGGCACAAGGCCCCCTCTACACAAAAGTGCAACAACTGTATTTGCTTTTGGGCCATGGTCTTTGGTCTCCCTTAAGGTATCCCTGTACATAAGGTTGGAGCAGGGAGTGCTGCTGTAGGTGATCTACTTAGTGCCTGTGAAAAAGTCTCCTCCCTGTCCCTTGGGGTGATGGTTGGGGGGCCGAATGGGCTGAGTATGTTTGTTACAAATCCTACTTTGTACCCTCTGGCGTAGCCCCTGTTCTTTTTGCTGGCATTTTGGGGTTTTAGATTATTGTTTTCATCTCAGCCAAGCTTAATCCAAAGCCTGACTGAGTGTGGCTCTGTTTTGTGTGCTCTTCCTTAAAAATCCTTAGGACTCCTAAGTCTGTGGTACCCGAAAGATACTACATATTGTCCTAGAGAGGTTCCCTTTCTCTCTGTTAGACATGTGCCTATGCTCGTGGTAGATTTCTGCTGCATGTAAAGTTGCTCCACTTGGAAGAAACCAAGGTCTTTTATGATCCCCTCCTCCTGTTCACAAAATTGTGGTAGTCTTTGTTTTGCTCAAAGACTTGAGGTCTCGCATAATCCATTGTGCCTCTTTGGCCACTGGATGCCTGTGTCCCAGACATGGGAGCTGCAGTTAGCCTAAAACCATTTCTGTCTGCAATAGTGTAAATTCCATTCCTTTGTGTATGCCATTCCTTCCTAAGTGCCTGGGTGTGATTGGAGTGACCCTTTTTCTGAATGATGCCTGGTGTTATTGGGTGTTGTTTCCGCATTGCCTCCCAAGAGGGATAACAGGCAGCCCCCCCCCCTTACTGTGAGAAACATGAAGGAATCTCCCTTACTAGTCCCTGGGGATCTGTCTTCTAGGTGGCCAGGACACGGCCATCGCTATTGGATTTAGATCCTGGGGTGGACCACTGCGTGAGGATCACCTGGATGGGGGGGGGGTCCTCGAGGAGTGGAAGTGGGACACTGATGGGTGAGACGCGATATCCCCCTTCTTTTAACACCTTTTCCCCAGCCTACCACGTAGGATACTCAAGCACTCTACCCCCCTCCACCTTTTCCGACACAAACACTTTCTTATACCACAAAAGACAACAGGCTAACACTAGAGCCGTTTACCTGACAGATCCCAACACAAGGGTCATGAAGAGTCAGGCTATTGACCAGATTCACTCGCACCTGACAGCCCTTTCCCTTCCCCAGAGGGATGAAAGGTGGAGCGCGAAAGCACACTATGAGCAAGGTAGACCGCATGACAAGACCGTTAACCAAGCACGGCAGTTGAAGAGGAGGAGAAAGGCAGTGAGAATCGAAAGGGTGACAAGGAGAGAAGCGACCTTGCCCTTTCCGACCCAAACCCGTAAAGGCTCCGTGGAAGGAATTGTAAGACCAGCCAGTGTGTGTTGCAGCAGATGTCAACGGTACATGGAGCACACCTACGCTGATAAGCAGTACAGAGAGAGATGTTTGCTACCGTGGCGTCCTTGACGATAGAAGAAAAGCCAAGCGGTTCATCACAGCCGGTGAGTCGAGGGGAGAACCGATAAGAAACCGAACTGTGTTGAATGAAAGTCGCAAAAGGGAAAATTAAAGGATGTTCAAAGAATTGTTAACATTAAGGGAAAACCAGCTGCAGAGGGATCCGGCACCACGTGGGTGCTCATTTGAGAGACTCTGGTTGATCCCACGTTTGTTGAAACTATCGATACCAGAAGGCCCTAGGAGAATCGCAATGAAAAGGTCAAAGTGGTCATGAAAGGGTCTAGCAAAACCCCCTGTACAGTCAAAAGTCTTTGACCTGCACGTGATTGGAAAGCTAAGGGAGATGAATCCTATATAGGGAGAAAAGAGAAAACTGTATGATTTGCAAGAATTGGCAAGCGTGAACCCGACGGAGGGATGCCGATAGAACAGGGTGAAGTCTGAAAAGCCATTGAACAGTGTGTTGACAAGCGTGAATCCAACAGAGTCATGTCCATCAAGACTTGTGAATGCCACAGGTGAAACTGTTTTGAGGAAAAGCCAAAGTGAACCCGACAGAGGGAGGCTAACATTCAAGAAGGGTCTGAGCCCGGAAGAGGGGGATCCAAGGGTGAAAAGCCAGCACCCAAAGATTAGGGAATGTAAAAGGAGAAAGCGTGTGAATGAGAGCCGTAGTGAGCCCGACGGAGGGAGGCTGCTATTCCAGAGAGGTCTGAGCCTGGAAGAAGGGGATCTAGGTGTAAAGAGCCATCACCCACCGACACAAGAATGCAACAGATATAATCTTGTGAATACAAGCCAGAGTGAACATGACGAAAGGATGCTGATATTTGAGAGGGGTCTGAAGAAAGAGGAAGAGGGGGACCCAAGGGTGAAGAATCCTCACCTAAGTGCAATCAGAAAGGAGCTTTTTATGTTTATAATTTTGAACATACCAGGCCGTCGGAAGCAAGCGATATAACCACCGAAGGTCCTGTTATCGCTAGGAACTGTTTGTAGATCTGAGCCCGGAATCCAGGGTTGAAAAGTCATAACCCAACTTACATACGGAAAGGAACATTTTCTTTCTTATTTTGAACTCATCAGGTCCTCGGAGGAAAGAGACTTTTTGTAGAAAAGAGACTTAACCTCCGAAGGTCCTGATAGCGGAACTGTCATTTCGTGCTGGAAAAGCTTGCGCGTGGGCTAAGCACAAGAATCCCGCCTTGTCCCCATGCTCAAAACATGGGGAAGGGAGACCCCGGCTACCACATCCTGAATTATCATTTGTGAACGTGTCTGTCTTTCTTTCTTTCTTTCCTTCTTTCTTTCTTTCTTTCTTTCTTTCTTTCTTTCTTTCTTTCTTTCTTTCTTTCTTTCTTTCTTTCTTTCTTTCTTTCTTTCTTTCTTTCTTTCTTTCTTTCTTTCTTTCTTTCTTTCTTTCTCTGTCCCACACTCCTTTTGTATTAGTTGTAAGGATTGGCAATAGGTTTCAGGCCCTTTTATGTGACAAGACGCCACTAGGACTGTCTTATTATTATTTGATGGTCGTAGCTTGCTCCCATCTTGGATTTAGATTTAGATTTGCGTTTTTCTAACCTACCTATACAGTTTAATAAACACCCTTGAACTGTGATCACTTGTGCCTTTAGTGTTGTAATTACCCAGCCACCTTGTGTACTGCTGGAACTTTAAACCTACACACCCGGAAGACCTGTTGCTCAAGGAACAAAGCTCTGCACCAGCATCCTTTCATGCTCCACTGAATCAGACAGCAAACAGAAGACAAAAGGAAACCACTGCAGTGCTTTCTCCCTGATCCAGTGAGAGCAAGTGGATCACAATTATTGCATGAAGGCCCCATCTCCCTGAAGCTGTTTACTGTGCCTTCATTGCCGGATGCAGAAGTGGGATTTCCTTTGCTGCCATGGCCCCAATGATATTATGTGCCATTTGGACCTCTGAGGATCCAGGCATGAGACACAGAGGAAACATAATTTTGGTAATAAACTTTTAGTAAATTAATGAGGGTTGGAAAATGCTTCACTATCCCTATTCTAGGAGGGATTTCCCTACCTCAAACGAAAAACTTAGGCGTTTGTCCAGTGTCAAGATGTCCAAACAAAAGATCTGTCCTTTGTCCATAATCCTATTCTGGCACTCACACCCTAAATAAACTCTAAAGGTGTAAAGGGGATTACTACTTACCTTCTCCAAGTGCTCAAATGTTCAAGTTCAACACAAAAGTTCCAAATCAACAACAAGGCTTTTTTCATGAGAATTGCACTTCTTTCCCAAGGATTATCTTTCTTCTCGGGTATTATCTTTCTTGCCTGAGCTCCTTAAATCAACTTTCCCCAGTTCAGCAAAAGATTATTCAACTTCCAAGGGGGTTACTCTCTCCCCTCGGTATTCTCACTTCTTGCGGGGTATTGGCTCCCTTCCCCAAGCTTTCTCTTCCTTTACAGTTTTTTAGGAATATGTGCTTTCCTAAGGACTTCCCTCTTCGCTTTATAGTTTCCCAACAGTTCATTTATTCAAGGACCTTTCCTTGAAGATCTTTACAATAGTCTTAATATTTGTCTCCACCTGCTCATACTTCTGCCAGGCTGTGTTGCACAATTGTTTCACCTTCAACCGGTGTACCTTCCTACCATGACTTTTATCTCACAAACACCTTGTTGCACAAATACTTAACTTCACCTGGTATACTCTGCTGCCAGTGCTTTGTTACATAAATACTTTGTGGTAGAGATCACCTGGTAGACTCTATTGCCAGGACTTTATTACACAAACACTTTGTTGCTCAAATATTTAACTTCACCTGGTATCCCTTGTGCCAGGACTTTGTTATATGAACAGGCCATTACTCAAACGCTTAGCTTCACCTGGTTTGTTTGCCTTCCAGGACTTTATATTATGGATCACTCTTCTATCATAACCCTCATTTAGTATATTTGCTTGGTAGGTCTTTGTCATATGAATTACTCTTTCCTTCCCGGTTGGAGTTTAATAACCCACTGGCAACTTGCATTATAAACACTCTTGCAGCGTTCTCGAGAAGCATTTCCCTTTATTTAACCATCCGTTAACTCACTTGCTTGTTCTATGTTCACTGGTTATTTCTGTTGCTGATGTCCCGCAACCTTTATTCGCCGTCAACCCGGTAACCCTACTTTCTTCCCTTGGCTAACTGCTTGTCTCTAGTGCCTCTTCATTCCTCTCCCCCTTGCTGTACTGCCTTCGCTTGTGCTTCATCCACCACTGCAGTCCCATGGTGTCAGTTTTCCTGATGCGCAATTCCCACAGTTTTTGCTCTCTAAGCTGTGGACCGCCTTCACCCTGGCTTCTCCGTTCCTTAGCCAGGTCTACCTTTTTCAACTTCTGCCATGGCATCTCTGCCTTCAATGCGGTGCTCAGCAAGCTTATGGTTCCCGAGGTGATTCCTGGTCTGGTTACTAATTTCCCAACAACTAGACCGGAGTGTTCGCTGCCTGGTCCTTCTGTTTATCATTACTCTGTCACTCTTCCTTGTGTCAGTTGTTCTGCAATTGGTTTCTGAATGTCTTGGGGGAAGTGGATACTGACCTTTGCAGGGAGTGATCTTCACTACCTCTTCCTTGTCCCATCTATTCATATATTCTCCCTAATGGGAGTTTGGGGTTTAGACACACTAGCCTTACACATAGGTAGAGAATGAGTTTGACAATATGCCATTAATGCATGAGGGACTGGTGAAACATCCCCGTAGGGGAAAGAAGGGCACATGTTTTCCCCCAACGATGTCATCAAGTCTCCCTGGGAGTCACCTACCCCAGGTGGTCCTCCCTCATACAGCTGCCCCCAAGGTCAGGAACAGGTAGTGGCTGCCGTCCCCTGGCCAGATAGGGGGAGGCTATCCCAGGGAAAGGAGTGATGACATTCTCAGATTCATCACATACCTGAGTTTCTTCATCTCAAGACATCAGGCAAGCACCCTGCTTCAATCTTTCCCCCTTCTGGGAAGCTCCAGGGTCCTGCCCTGCCCTGCCCTTTGCCCTTCAACCTCACTGCCAAACTCACTTCCATGTCCGTCTTTCGGGGAGGGCCCCTTTCCTGTGTGTCTGTGTGTGTAAATCTTCCATAATTGTCCTTTTCGGGCTCTCCTCAAGGTAACACCATCTTCAGAAGCTAAATCCTGATCTGAAGCCTGCAGCTTATTTGCCTTTCTGCTCCTCTGGCTTGGACCCCAACCTCGAAGATTAAAAATAACAATCGCCCTTCCTTGGGGTCCCTCCATCACTGGTGTTTCACCTGAACCTGCTTTGGTCACCAAAACGTGCAAAGTGACAGCCTCTGGAAATTGAAAAACCAGCAGCTATAGAACTGATTGTTAATTTCCATCTTCGAGGTTGAGGGTATTTGTGAAAAGTGTGTGTTTGTTTGTTTATTTATTTATATAGCGCTCCAAACCCAGAGGTATCACGTTGCATAAAAATACTTATTTCATTACAATGTTTCAAGATACAAGAATATGTAAATTACTGGACAAGAATACATAAAGAATTACATCGTTCAGAGAATATACAAAATTACAGGACAAGAATGCATAGAATATTACACAGTTGAAAGTCAAAGGATTTACATAATGTTTACAAGAGTATACATGATCAGCAGGATAAGGTCTAGCGGAGAAATGTGGCCATCAAGATAAATTAAGGATTCATGGCTAAAAGCCAGCTTATTGTTTTTTTTCTAAAGCTGAAGAATGAGGGTTCAGTTCTTCACGCTGTAGGCATAGAGTTCCATAGCTGTGCTGCCCTGACTGGAAAGCTACTTCCCCCTGCTTTTTTAAGGTTATATCTGGGGACCTTAAGGCAATTTGAATACACTGTCCTGGTCGATCGTGCAGATATATTTTTAGTACATTTATCCTCCAGATATTTTGGTGCTGCGTTAGATAGGTATTTGTGGGTGAGGGTTAATGCTTTAAGTTGTAGTCTGTCTTTAACTGCCAGCCACTTGGTATTGCGTCTGATCATAGAGATATGTTGCGTTCTTGTGATGCTTAAAGTAGTTCTAAGAGCGTTGTTCTGAAGAATTTGTAATTTGTTAATGTTTTGTTTGCTGGAACCAAGCTAAAGGGCATTACAGTAGTCTAGTTTTGACAAAGCTAAGGCTCTAGCTAGTGTAATACAGCTGGCCTTGGAAAGGAACAGTTTCCAGGTGTGGATAAGCTTACAAGTGTATGCTGTTGCTGAGGCAGTGGCATTGTCTTGCCTTTGTAGGTTAAGAGTTGAGTCTAAGTGGAAGCCCAACATTTTTACATCTTTGGCAACTTTAATGTCTATATCATCGATGTTAAAGGATTGGAACTGTTTACTTAATTTGTTAAGATTGACTGGAGCTCTGATAAGTAGGAGCTCAGTCTTTTCATCGTTCAGACATAGGCCGTGCAAGGCCATCCATGTCCGGATGAAGAGATAGATTTTATTCAACAAGGCAGAGTCAGCCTCGTAGTTGCCAGACATAGGAATGAGGATGTGGGTGTCATCTGCATAATTTGTGTCGGTGACACCCAAATTGTCTAGGTCATCAAATATAGGCTTTGTGAAGATGTTGTACATCATAGGAGATACACATGACCCTTTGCAGAACTCCACAAGTTATTGGTGTTGGCTCTGCTGCTGCAGAAGGAGAGAGGACTGTTATGGATCGATTGTCTAGAAAAGATTGGATCCAGGCTGTCGCCTCCGGACAGAAATGGACAGTTGTAGAAAGATGCTTGCATAGCACTTTATGTTCAACTAAATCAAAAGCGGCCGAAATGTCTAGTAAAAGGAGGAGAGACAATTTTCCTTTATCCTTTAGGTCATCTATTTTGATTTTTAGATCCACCAGGGCCATTTCCGTGCCATGTTTAGGCCTAAAATCAGATTGGCGGAGCCCCAGAAGATTGAGTCTCTAAGTAGGTCTAAATTTGGATGTATGCAGCTTTATCAATAATCTTTATCAGAAATGGGACTATAGTTATTGGTCTGTAATAGTTTGAGGTGTTTGGGTCCAAGAGTAGGTTTATTTAATAATAGGAGGACCCACGTGTCTTTAAGGTTATTAGGAACTGAGCAGGAGTTAAATGAGGCATTAATTAAAGTTGTGATGAACAGGGCTAGGTCCATAGCCACCTCTTTAATAATGGGGGCCGGGCAAGTGTCTCCCTGGCATCTGGATGTTTTAAGGAAGGTTATAATATTCTCCACCTCCAGGATAGAGACTGGGGAAAATTTGAATCGGTTGGAAGGTTTGGAGAGGTCTAGCAAAGTTTCTTGCGGAGGACGGGAGTTAAGGATGTTGATTTTTTGGCTTCAATTTTTATCTTGAAGGGATATTTTATTGGACAGAGCAGTTTGAATGTTTGTGCACCAGGTCTTATCCTTGATGCACATATCAGTGGGTGTGGTTGGGCACTCAATTTCTCTTAAGATAACAATGAGCTCTCTTGTGCTTGAGCTCGCTTTGTAGATCCGGTCATTGTAAATATCACATGTAGTTTGGAGAATCTACAATTTGTATTGTGCTGAAGTTTTAGTGAGATTCTCCTGGTTTAAGACTGTACGGTTATTTTTCCAGAGGGATTCGGATAATCTTTTTTCAGCTCGTAAGGCTTTAAGATTGGGGGAAAACCAAGAATTGAGGTGGGCTCTAGGTTAAACTTTGCACATTTGTAAAGGTGCAATAGTATCCATGGCTTGATTAACTGTGCAAGGAAGAGTGTGTACTGTACCTGTCAACCACCCCACTCCACCTCCTGAAAGTTAGGCCTGGACTACTCTGCCACATTATTGGGGCTCATTAGGAGTTCCCCAGTCTGGAAATGTGGCGGTAAAAATGACAGTAATTCCAGCACCGGCAATATTTCCAGACAGGGGAAACACAAGTTTGCTGGTGGGGGCATTGAACTACCGGCATGGCTGACCTGCTGGGAGTTCAGGCCCCTACTGGCAAATAAATGCTGTAATCACTAGTGCCGGTACTACCAATGCTGATAATTCCGGCAATCCCATTCCATTGAGTCCTATGGAACTCCACTGAACTTACTGGCATCTCTGCCACCCATAATATCCTGGTAATACCGGGATATCAGGCGGCAGACATGGTAAGGCAGTTTTACCAGTATTTGGATACCAGCCAAACTGTAATGAGGCCCTATGACTTGAAGATCCTGATGAGCTTTAGGGAATCCAATGTACCTAAGTCTGAAAGACAGGCCAAAGGACCCTGCTGACAGGGCTTTAGGAAAATATCACCACCTACAGTGTGATGTCTCCAGAGATGATCCCCTGGACAACCCTACCAAGCCCAAATCGGGAGGCAGGAGCTTGCCACATGATGTCAAAGAATGGTTCTGTCCATTTAAAGGACATTGAAAAAGTAAGCTGTCGGGTGCACCCTTAAACCAAGTATCGGATTCCCTCAATTCATGTTAGACCTGCATTTCCAGAGATGCTCAACCCACATGTCACAGGGGAGTGGGGAGATCGGTCTAACATATGGGCAACCGACTGGGGCGACAGACTAAGAAGCCGTGTGTTCCCATCAGAGCAAAGGCTCAGGAAGGTGTTCACATAAATGGGAGAGACAGAGGAGGCTGTGTAGCCACACCTTGCACATACCCGAGAAAAAAACAAGATTTCGGACACAAGTCTTTATGGCTCACTCCGTGGAAGCACTCAGCGAGGACTTGACTGGGAGCTGATGCAGCAATTCCCATGAAGCACCCAGGATACAGCGTACACAATGAGGCTCACCTGAGTCCATTTGAACTGAGGAGGTCCCGGGGGTGGGACTAGATCACTGTTTAAGGAGGGAAGGTTGGCAGAAGAAGGTGAAGGAAAGAGCAAGATAGCAGGAGACAAATGGCTATAGAGAGGATGGAGAAGAGGGAGGAAAAACATTGACTGGAGGGAAGACTAGTGTGAAAGTAGAAGAGGAAGATCATTTGGAAAGAAGGGGAGCATGAAAGGAGAAGCAAGGAAGAGAAGATGAATGCCAACTGTAAAAAGGGGAGGATGAAAGAAGGGGAAGATCAGTTAGACAAAGTACAAGGATGAGAGGAGAGGAAGGGAGAAGTGGAGGCAGAGATGGAGTAAGGTGGTCAAAAGTAGTGAGCTAGAACGAGGAAAGGAGGAACCTGAGGAGGTTGTTGAGGGTGGGGTTAATCAGGGCCAACAAATAAAAAGCAGACATAGTGTGGCAAGGCATGCCCAGAAGGTGAGCATTTGAGGGGTGGAGAAACAAAAATGTCATAGAGCGTTGAGTTGTAGTTGATGCAGGAAGAGAGCAAGGTGAGGAGAAAGGCACAAGAACAGACTGGCATAGGTACACCATTGAAGAGACTGAGGGGGTTGATGTGTATGGCATCACTTTGTCACCCCACTCGCAATTCGGGAGCCCATGTAACAATCAATATCCTTTCAATATGCAAAACGTCTGATGTAAACATGGCAGCCAAAATGAAACTAAGAAAATGGTCATCATAAAAAGCACTCCAATGCAACAAAATAAAGGGGAGCACAACTCGCACTCAGAACCAAACTGCATTCAGTACCAAATGAAAGCAAACATGTACCACACAACATTTGAAACCTGCAGAACAAAACCCCGAATCAAAATTGAATCAAATGAAAAACAAATACTGTGACAAAACGCAACCATTACCTTTGGAATCAAATAAAACGGTTCCATGTGTTAAAATTGCGGCAAAATGGCAGTTTACACAAAAAATCGCAGCAAAAAGGCTGTGGTGTTGCTGCCGGAATCCATGTAAAGGATGCGCAGGACACCTCCGCAACCCCAAAACCCATTCTACCATTTAAGGGCAGCGGGGGACACCTCCGCAACCCCCACTCCCTTCAAATGGTATAATGGGGTACACCTTTACCGGATCAAACCACGGTTCTTTGTAAAGGCAACATTTTTGCAGCGATTTTATTCCTACATACCAATAAAACATGTGCCGACAAATCAAACCAGAAGTGCATAACTGTGACATGACAGCGCCACAAAGATTCCAAATTGCTCACAGGTAGCTGAAAATATGTACAGGAGACCACCAACATCGCATTGAATTCCCTTTCGGTTTTAGACACTTCCAGAACAAGACAAAAAAGCCATTCAATGACATCCACGCATTTCCAAAACGTGAGAACACTACTATGATTGAAGTTTAATCGTACAACATGCCTTTAACACGGCACACAATTTAAAAACCCTCTCTCTTTATGTTGCACCCACAAACATAAAAGATCGTTCACTGTGATGTACCTGAATCTGTCGAAGTTACTGGACTACGTTATAAAATGTGCATTCCATACAAACACTTGTGTATAGGCGTTACAAATGCCATATATCATATCAAAAATCTACCCACCTACGTAATATATTCACAAGACACCTAGGTTAGGACTGAATGCATGTTGTCAGAGTAACACTGTTCAATCAGATATACACCTATTATTCCGCCCACACTGAACCATATATGTTATTAAACGTTAACCTAACCTTGTTTTTCTTCCTCAGACAAAATCTTAAATGTTGTTCCCCTTCTCATACAAATCATTTTATTACACATTTTCATTACAAATCGTTACACAAGTCTAATTGTGGGATGTGTATGTGTCACATTATACTTGAAAATGGAATTGCTTCATAGACTTAAAAAACATAGTATAAGCATTCATAGCTACAGTTCTAAATATATTAGTATATATAGTTCTGTATCACCAATGAAAGATTTTAAATCTGCTTTGTGGAGAGCTAGAGGCCTAAACAGAATGCACTAAAGATTGGTGTCAGGAATTATCATTTGCATGTATATGTCCCCAAAACAAAGGCAAAGGAATAGAAAAAGCAAAAGAATTGGGCAACCAAAGCAAAGTCTCTCACACTGGTTGTTATGCTGCGTCACCTCCCAGTGGGGTTGCAGGTGTCCCAGGAGTTTGGTTTGTGAGTTCATTTTAGGTTTCACTAATTTGGAATGTATGAGGGTTGCTTGGCAGCGGGTACGTTTACAGTCAATGAGCATGAAATGGCGACCCGTTGTTTGGGTGGTAGGAGGGGAAGAAAGGTGCTCATGTAATGTTTTATTAGTTGCAAAGTGACGGCTTATTTCCCACCAGAGAGTCACTCTACAATTTTATGATCATACCCCCTCAAAGGCCAAACCGGTTATGCAATGTATCATCATGACCATGTTGCATGACATAATTCACATATCACACTGCTATCTATGTTACTGTTCACTCGTCTATTTCACTTTGCGGTATTGGCATGTTGAAAGAATGGAGCCCATCATGGCAGCATATGGCTCTGCATCCCTAAGCATACATCAACCAATTTAGCTCTAGCTCCTTTCAGTGCAGCTTCATTTGGCACTTCTCATAATAAACTAGTATCGCGTGTACTGCTAATTTGACTGATATACTCTCAACATTGACTTCAAGAAAGGTGGAGCCTTCAATTTGCCTTATATTGTGAAGGATCCCTAGACACATTTCACTCCCATGAACTGTGTCCGATTCACTTCTCACTGGAAGTTTTCAAACCCCCAACATTCAGTGTTACCCAATCATTTAGCCACTCACACAGTACGCCCCCCAACCCCACAAAGCATCTGCATCAAATACTGAGCTGGAAACTGTGTCGATAGGTTTCCCGTTTCATGTTGTAATTGCACCGTTGTCCCTGAATGGTATGCCAGACTGTTTTGTACTGGAAGCCAATTTGTATCTAGCAGGTCACTTAAAGATGGCACTCAATACCAAGAGTCCACCCCCATGTGCAGTGGTTAAGTGCTTTGCAAATTACCAGAACTCAGTAACACTTGCTGCACCCCCCTGACCACCTTGTACAGCTAGTGCCTAATCTTGGAGTAAAACAGACAGAGATCTTCACCCTGCAGCCTTACTCTCCCAGCCATGACCCCGCCCCTCCGTTGTAATAGCTTGACTCTATGGTGCAGCACCCAAGCAGCAGAGGGTCTAGATCTGGGCTCTAGAACTTAAGCCTGGCTGGCCTGGGTTAGTGGTGCGTCATGGCCTGTACCCTGCGGAGGGTGACATCCTTCAAACCCTCATATCCTTGTCCTTCTGGAATCTGCATCTGCCTAGAGAAAGGCGGGGGTGTGCACCTGGAAAGGTCCCTTTCTTTTCACTCTATGTAACCTAGATGTCCGCTGGCTCTACAGGAAATATATCCATTCGGGATAGAGTCAATGAACAATTTGGGACAGCGTGGAGGGAGAACCACATGCCTGCATGCCCGGGACCTCTGCCCTGCTCCCTTTCTCACTGTGCTCCTTAAATTCTAACTCATTGTCATCAGACTGTTTCTGTTCACTGTCACCCCGTTTTCTCTTCCAACCTTTCCTCTTATCTTACCCTTCTCTGTACTATTCCCCCTCATACTACACATTTTCCTCACGGTGCCTTTGAAGTAGCCTGAATGTGGGATTAAGCGCTCTCCAAGAAATCTACATTCATTGACAAACATCTTTTGAACCATCGCCCCTTTGTTGTTTCCTTAGATGGGAAGAACTAAACACATATTTTTCTTAAATTCAAAATCCGATTCCATTGACACAACTTTTAAAAACATAATGTTTTGCTTATGCTACAGACATTTGAAATACAATGATATAATAAAAGTGGTATTGGCATATTGACTGTGTCAGTGTTGGGATCTTTCCAATTCCTTGCTACCGCTTGTCTATCCTTATCTTCCTATCATGAAAATATATAGTAACTTCTGGTTCACCACCCACTTTTTGACCTTTTGAGCCTTGTAAAGCTCTCTGAGACCATCTGCATAGGGCAGCACTGAACTTAAATTAAAATAAATACAATATGAACTTCTTTAGTATGTCTCCCAAATAGAAGCACAGGTCCTGCTGCTAATAGCTACAGATCCATCCACATTTTGGTTCCCAAAAAGAACCGGAGTTTGTGGGTACAAGAAAAAAGAAAGGCAAACCCAGACTTATGCACAGAGCAAATTATGAACTTTCGGGTGTGACAGTTGTATTTTAGGCATGATTCTACCATATACTGTAGCGGTGGTCTTCAATCCTCTGAAATGTTACCTTTCTCTTTATTAAGACAGGGGTCTGCAACCTTTGGCTCTTCATATGATTCCCCACCTCTGACAAAGCAGGCTAGGACTGATGAGAGTTGTAGTCCAAAACATCTGTAGAGTCAACTGTTGCAGACCCCTTTACTAAGATATGGTCACATCTGGAATGTAAGTGCCTTGTGTTCAAGACTACTGCTCTGAGCAGCGATTTGGGGTGGGGGCAGGGGAAGGGGTTGTGACTGCACTTACTTGGTTTGCCATTTCCATTGTATCTAGGATTTCTGGTTTTCAGTGTCTGTTTTGTAAATTTGGGTGGTGTTTTTCAGTGTTTTCACAAAATGTAAAAATCTGTGTAGAAGTGTTTCTCCAGCATTGGATCTTTCATAGATTCAGATGTTTGAATATTCCCACGTCGTCAGACTGGGAATCCTTGGTGATAAAAATAATTATTAAAATGTTTTAATATACATTAATGATTCCATAGAGAATGCATGCAAACAACCCATTGTGGCCTATGAGCCATTATATTGTGTAGTCCCTCCACCTCACTTTGGTACTTTATGGCCCCAACCAATGAGTTGACAGTGTTTAAGCTCCGCCCGAGTCAGCCATCTTCAGATTTTTCACCGCAGTCTAACAGACAGAGGGAATGATCCAGCTCTCTGAGCTTTCGAATATTTGTCTTCTTCTTTGTGTAGTTTATATTCTTTAAATATATTCTACTGCTTTCCCCTACTTAGGGGCTATCTATTCTGAAGTTTTGGGCTCCAAAAATCTTTTTTCTTGCCCCAAATCCGTCGAGTGAAATTCTCCTCAGCATGGCTGAACTTCAGGCTGCCAAAAAGCCTTACCTGTTCAGGGACTGCACGAGGTGCAGGAAAAAACTGGTCTACATGAAGGATCCACATGACCACTGCATTTACTGCCTATATCCACATGGCATCAATAAACGTGACATTTGCAGGTCTTTCTCCACCAAAACCCTGCAAGACAGACACAGGAGACTTCTGTTACACCTAGAAGCCAAAGGTCTGTCCTCTGATGAGCAGTCTGCCAAAACAGTTCCTGTACTGTCTACTAAACTATCTGAGAGACAAACTTCTAAGAGAAGGGCCTCTTCAGTGGAAAGGAGTTCCTCTCCCACTCTAAAGAGTAAGAGAAAGCTGGAAACTACTTCTTCCATGCCTCCCTTGGGTTCTGGAGGCCACAAGATATGGCATCATGAAGAAAAAACCACCTCCAAAGGTAAGGAGGTGTTTTCAAAAAAACAGGGGGGGGGCAGTTGTCCACAGAGAAGCCGTCTACGAGCAGCAGTAAGGATAGGGACCCGCCGACGACCAGGCCATCAACGAAACCCCCATCGACGATGACGACACTCCAAGCCTCATCGTCCACGACTAAATCCTCGTCGTCGAGGGCAACTTCTACAAAACAGTCGTTGACGAAGGAAGCGCATCACTCGTCAACGAAGCTCTCGTCCACGAACCTCTCGTCAACGGATAAGGATCACCATCGACGAAGCCGTCGTCCACGAAGTCACCGTCGACGAAGCCGCTGTCCACGAAGTCACCATTGAGGAAACCTCTGCCATCAAAGCCGTCGTCCACGAAGCCACCCTCGACGACACCACAAACTCCTTCGTCTATGGAAGAAATAAGGCCCAAAACGCCCCTCCCGGATGTCGCGGATAAACCATCCAATGCGAGCAGCCTCCCCAAGCCTATGGGAGCAATGCCTCACGTTTCAGAGGCTCCTGAACCACTTGGAGCACAATTATCTCCTTTAAAAGAGATGACAGAACTCCATGATATCATTCTTCAAGAGGAGTTCTCAGACACAGAATTTCTTGGTGAGCAACCTTTTCTCACCCCCAAGGAGAACAGTCTTCCCTGGCAGCCGTCTGCTGAGGTCGTTGCAGATCCTTATGACCCTGTGCTCATGGAATCGATGTGAAGGATCATCGAGGAATTCAATAGACGTCAAGAGGAAAAGAATAGGTCATCTGTGCTGAAAGAGTCGAGAACCCACCAGAGGGACATCTCACCTCGACATACCCCTTCCAGGAGTAGACCACAGAAAAGTGCAAGATCACCTGTTCGAGATCCAGCTATGGTACCATCGTCTGTGTCAGTCTCTGATTGGAAAGAGCACCCATTCAGGGATTTCTCAGAACCTGAAGAAGGGGAGATCGCACAAGAGCCTGATGCTCTGAGCGTATAGGATAATTATATCGTTGAGAAGCCCAGAAAGAAAGACTCTCCAGGTGATTCTTTGCCACCGGACGATTTAGTATCGTTTCATACTATTATCGGGAAAGCTGCGGACTTGTTGCATCGGAAGAGAAGAAATCAGTGCTTTACGAGCGCAGGGACAAGCGCAGAAGAATGGTTACCACCATCCCTCTTCTCGACAGCATATGGGAGCCTGGGTCAAAGATACTGGCCACGCCACTATCCACACCTGCTTTGGTTTCAAGACCCGAAAAGAAATGGCGCCAGACTCGGCACCGCTTTGTTTAAGAGGTCATACTAAGCCAGACTCTGTTATCACTGTAGCGGCCAGAAAAAAGTTAGCCAACCCTTCATCACCTCAGTCAGCACCGCCAAACAAGGAAGGTTCTAAATTGGCAGCCATGGGTCGAAAAGTGTCTTCCTCAGCATCCCTCACTATTAGAGCGGGCAACACACTGGCCATGACTGCTAGGTTTGACCGCAAGCTTTGGCTTTGCATGTCCAAGCTAACCAAGCATCTACCTGTGGAGCTCCAGGAAGAAGGCAAGTCGATCATTGCAGACAGAGAAGCTACTTCAGATCATATGATCGATTCTGCAGTCGATGTGGTTGAGTCAGGGTTCAGGCAGATGGCTCACGGCACTGTAGTAAGGAGACAGGCCTGGATGAAAGCCACATATTTCAGACCTCAGGTGCAAGCACAAATACTGAGCATGCCCATTGATGAGCAAGAGTTATTTGTTAAGAAGGTCGATGACCACCTAAAGGGAATAAAAACGGACATGGACACAGCTGTCCATGTCATCAGTTGCTTAAAGGATAAATATAGAGACCATAGGTCTTGTTACCCTTTTTCGAAGCTCCTCATCAAAAGACAGAGGATATAATCAATCTTCCTATGGTCAAAAGACGCAAGGAAACACATTTTACGGCAACAGATACCAATCCTCCATCAAGTACTCCCAAAGAGGAAGACGCGGCTCTACCCAAGGTAAAGCCCAGAACAAACAAAATTGACAGGTCGATTCTTCCCCCTCCATGTCACACTCCTATGGGGGGAAGAGTAAGCCAATGTTTCCAACTTTGGCAGTCGATAACATCGGACAAGTGGGTGTTGCAGTTGGTCCGCGAGGGTCACACCATAGAATTCTTAAACCAACCTCCATCCCTTGGTCCCAGACCTCGCAAAGTGAATATGCTAAAGCAAGTCATGTCCGAAGTTCGAAAATCACTGCACATAGCAGCAATAGAACCAGTTACTTACCCTCAGAAGGGAAAAGGTTTCTACTCCCGTTTCTTTCTAATCGAGAAGAAAAACGGCCAAAGGAGACCCATATTAGATTTGAGAGCACTCAACAAATACATCAAATGCATCAAATTCAAGATGATTTCCCTGCAGGGCGTCCTACCGTGGGTAAACAGAAACAACTTCCTAGCCACTTTACACTTGGAGGACGCATACTTCCACATTCCAATTCATCCTGCCCACAGACAATTCCTCAGGTTTGCGGTAGGAGACCTGCATTTCCAATTCCGGGTGCTACCATTCGGCCTAAAGTCAGCACCGAGTTTTTACCAAATGCCTGGCGCCAGTTGCAGCAAAACCCAGAAGGATGGGAACAGAAGTCTTTCCATATTTGGACGACTGGTTGATAAGGGCGAACTCCTCCAGTCAGGCTCGATTGGCAGTTTCAAAAACTATAAAACTCCTAAAAGGGTAAGGTTTTTCGATAAACAACATAAAATCCTGCCCAGTACCCAACATGACAGTCCTCTTCCTGGGGGGCGAGTTCAACACCAGCATTCCTAGGGTAAGACCATCGGCGGACGGAGTAACAGCTATACTCCGCTCCACCTCATGGTTCCTAGAAAAAGGGACAACCACAGTACGCTTTTTCAAATCCCTCCTGGGCATGATGGCCTCAAGTAGATTTCTCATAACAAATTGCAGACTTTGCATGAGACCAGTCCAGGAGGCCCTGGACCACCAATGGAAACAAGCTACAGGTTCATGGGAGGATGTAGTCCAGATACCGACGACAGTACACAAAGCACTTCGGTCGTGGAACACTCCGCGGAACCTGCTACAAGGAATGCCATTCCAAACACCAACATCTACTTTTCTCTTAAGGACAGATGGGGAGCTCACCTAGCGGACCTCCAAGCAAAAGGCACTTGGTCAGATCAGGAGTCACACCTCCACATCAATGTCCTAGAGCTCAGGGCGATACAGTGGGCTCTGAAAGCCTTCCTTTCCAGTAGTAGCTGGACAGATACTGACTGCCCAGACAGAAAATACAACCTCCATGCACTACACAAACAAGCAAGGGGGCACGAAATGAGAGGTCTTGTCACAAGAAGCTCAACTGCTATCGGCATGGGCCTTACACCACAGAGTCCAAATCAGGGCGGAACATCTCCCGGGAGTGGACAATGTCCTAGCGGACAAACTGAGCAGGGAGTACACGTCATCCCACGAATGGGAGCTAGACGAGAAGGAAGTCCAGCAAATTTTCTCCATATGGGGACATCCACAGATAGACCTTTTTGCCACCAGAACCAAAAGAAAATGCCAAGAATTCACCTCAAGGTACCCGGAACAGCAATCAGCAGGAGATGCTTTCTCGGTGGACTGGACAGGGAAATTCCTGTATGCCTTTCCCCCCATTCCGCTCATAATGAGAATCCTACGCAGAATGAAGGAGCAGAATTGCTCCATGATCCTAATGGCACCGGACTGGGCGTGACAGATTTGGTACACGACTCTACAGCATCTATCCCGATGGTCTCCAATTCGCCTCAAAGCGCATCATTACTCATTGACGCAACAGAACCACAAAGTCCTTCACCATGACCCAGCGAGCCTCTCCCTCAAGGCTTGTTTCCTGAGCAGTGTAGACTTATGAATCTGAATCTCCTAGACTGCTGGGACATAATCAGGGCTTCTAGAGCCCCCTCGACGAGAATCACCTATGTCCGTAAATGGACTCATTTCTCTAAGTGGTGTGAGAAGTCTACAATTAACCCACTTACAGCTTCAGTAGAACAGATACTACCTTACTTACTACATTTGGCTAAGGCAGGGCTCTCACTGTCCTCCATCAAGGTTCACTTATCGGCCATATCAGCATACACGATGACTCCAGAAACACAGTCATTACCCTCTCTTCCGGCTGTCAAGGTCTTCCTGAAGGGGTTGATGCGTACTTACCCTCCTATGTCCTCACCAATCCCTACCTGTAGTCTAAACACTGTGTTAACGGCTCTCATGGAACCCCTTTCGAGCCCATTCACAGATGTGACATGAAATTCCTATCTTGAAAAAAACAGCCTTTTTGATAGCCATTACTTCAGCCAGGAGGATCAGTGAATTGCAAGCTTTGTCTTCAGAACCTCCTATTACCTTGTTTCAGAAGGACCGAGTCATTTTGAGAACACATCCTAAATTCCTTCCCAAGGTCTTATCGGAAATGACACTCGGAGCGCATTGTCTTGCTATCCTTTTTCCAGAATCCTACCTCTGAAGCAGAAAGAGCATTGCATTCTCTTGATGTGGCTAGAGTTTTGAAATGTTACTTACAGAGAACTAAGGAGTTCCGCTCCTCAAACAGACTGTTCATTGCCTTTTCTGGTTGCACAAAAGGACAACATATCTCCAAACAAAGTTTGGCACGATATGTCTCTTTATGTATCACCCACTGTCATCAAGTGAAGGGCGACCCCCTCACCAGGCCGCCTTCGGCACACTCCAACAGAGGAAAAACGGCATCAGTAGCGTTCCGCGCAGGGGTAGCTTTGAAAGACATATACAGAGCCGCTACCTGGAGCACCCTACACACGTTCGCTAAACATTACTGCCTGGCAGAAGATACCAACAAAGAATATGCAGTTGGACAGACAGTGCTCTGCCACCTATTTGCATAAGGTAGGACCAGCCTCCTTTCCTGCCTTTCTCTGAGTATGTAACCGTTGGGTTGCTGTATGGCAAAGGTTTGTCAGAAATATTTTTTTGCATTTATGCTTATATATGTATATATGATGGTGGCATGTTTTAACTGCTTGGTATTCTATTCAAGCATCTGAATCTATGAAAGATCCAATGCTGGAGAGGTCTTAGTTACTTACCTGTAACTGTATTTCGAATGGATTGTGTCCTCCCACGTATTCCTCATCTTGTGATAAATCATTATCTCCAGCTTCGCTGCTTCGGAAAAAAAAATTCTCGGCACAGGGCGCTGTGCTCGAGGTCGTGGCGTTGATTGTCCCTCGACGTACTCTGTACTCTGTTGACGTCACTGATGGTATGAATAGCTCGAGTCGCGCCCGTTGCTTCAGTTCCGTTTTTCTGATCGCTTCGCTATCGAAAACGGCACGCTTCTATTTTCTGTGAAGAAAATGTCGTCATCTTCGACACCTTCGACACCCAGAACTGGGTTTAAAAAGTGTGCAGATTGTGGATCTAAGATGTCGATCACCGATCCCCACCGGATTTGTCTCTGGTGTCTCGGTCCCAGTCACCGAACCAACGACTGCAGGTCCTGCCAATCTATGACCGAAAAAGCTCTTCGTGAGAGGAGAGGTAAACTGTCCGTGGGCAGGGAGGCCTCAAAAAAGGTTTCATCAAAAAGACACAAGAAAGCGACTGATTCTAAGGAATCGGATCACCATAGACACTCAAAGAGATCTCGATCTAGGAGTAGATCGAGACACTCTTTGTCGTCATCGAAAAAAATGAAGAGGAGACATAGATCTCCCTCATCATCTTCTTCTTAAGAGTCGACCGAAGAAATTTGTTGTCCGACTAAATCGGATTCTCCCAGTAAGTGGTAAGAATTCTGCAAAAAGATGATGGAGGTTTTCGAGAAAGCGGCCCGACCCCCTCGAAAAAGCCATACCCCTAAAGTCACTCTATTGGACGACAAAGGGTAGTCCAAGGCTACCATGGCCAAGACCGGTAGCGTTGAGGAATCCAAAAAACCTCTAGTCGACGTAAAACCGTCGAAGACTCTTCGAGAGTCGAGTACCTCTCCAGTGCCATGCAAGAAACACAAGTCGTCGAAGACTTCGACAACTTCGTCGACGCCCTCGACGTCGATAATTTCGACGCCAAAGCCAAATGCGTCATCGACGCCATCATCGAAGTCATCTTCGAAAACTTCGAAGACTTCAAAGACACCCTCGAAAACTTCGAGGGATTTGCCATTTCCTTCGAAGCAGATGGAATCGGAAGAAAGGAGATTCACTCCTTTGCCCAGGTCAGACTTTTTCAAATCTATGTCAGCAATCTATGAAGAGTCTGCTTCAGAAGAAGACGAGGTTACTCCTTTGGGAGTTACTTATGGTACAAGACAAGTTCATGAGGAACTTATTGACCAGGAATCTAGAATGAGAGACCTGAGTGATTCTCTACATTCTGCCAGTGGAGTTGACACATCCCCAGAATTAGAGTTCGCCAAACCTGATCCTGCAGAGCATGCAGATGCTGGGTAAAGAGGTCTTATGACCAGGGTAGTTGAATATATGGGTTGGGGTAATACTTCATCCATTTTTTAACAAGATGACACAACGGATATAATCGTCAAGGGACCTCAGAAAGATCCTGTTCTCCCTTTTCACAGGGCCCTTCAAAGGACTGTGGAGAAAAACTGGGAGAAACCAGAAACTATTGCTGCTGCAGATAGCACTTTTCCAAGAAAATATAGACCAGCTGGAACGGATCCTGAATATTTGAATAAACATCCGACTCCAGAGAGTTTAGTCATTCAGGCAGCATCTACTTCAAAACAAACTGCTTATCCAACTATCCCTTCAGATAGAGAGAATAAAAAAATGGATGCCTGGGCACGTAAAGTTTTCACGTCAGGCAGTATGGCACTTAAGTCGGCAAATGTCACCTGTACCCTAGCCAGCTTTACCCATACCCTGTGGGGCTGTATTTCGCCGGCGGCTGATCATATTCCGGAAGGCGAGGAAAGGGAAGGCTTCCTGAATGTAGTCAAAGATGGGAAGGAGGCAATGGGGGAATGTCTCCAGTCTGGACTGGATACTGCTGATAGTATCAGCAGATCCATGGCTGCAAGCGTTGTGCTACGCAGATTTGCGTGGTTGAGGAAGTCGGGATTTGCACCAGACGTGCAAGCTAGACTCCTCAACATGCCCTTTGATGGCTCGAGGCTCTTTGGCAGAAAGGCTGATGAAAGCCTAGAAAAACTTCAGATCTCGAAAGCGGCAGCTAAATCACTTAGCGCCTCTTTGTGCCAGCCTCTAAAACCCTTTTCCGGCTCATCTTCCTGGAGGGGTCGTTCTTTTTGATACTACTCCTCTTTTGGTAGAGGAAGAGGACAGGCTTCTCAGAGGGGCAAAAGAAACTTCCCTCGTGGAGCTCGAGGAAGAGGTGCAAAATCAGCCTCAGGAGCGGCATCTGTACCCTCAGCCACTCCTGCAGCGGCCTCCGAATCCCTCTGAGACCTTGTTACACAAAACACCAGTGGGAGGCAGGATCTCTCAACATCTGAAGGAATGGCGGGGCATTACCTCAGATGCTTGGGCACTGGAAACAGTAGCCCAAGGTTACTGTCTCCCCTTTCTAAAAAGGCCTCAGAATCATCCACCAGGAGCCAACTCCGCCAAAATTCCGGATCCGCTCCTGTTGCAGGAAATGTTAACCCTGCTAGAGAAAGGTGCCATAGAACTGGTACCTGTAGCAGAGAGGAACAGGGGTTGGTACTCTCCATATTTTCTCATCCCAAAAAAGGACGGAGGACTGAGACCCATCTTGGGCTTGAGAAAATTGAACAAGTTCCTCAGGAAGGACAAGTTCAAGATGGTGACTCTTTCTCAGATCCTTCAGGCTCTCCAACTCCAAGATTGGTTGGTATCATTGGACCTTCAGGATGCTTACTTTCATGTGCCAATCCATCCAAAGCACAGAAAGTACCTGAGGTTTGCGATTGGCAATTCTCATTATCAGTTTCGAGTACTGCCATTCAGGTTGACCTCCGCCCCGAGGGTTTTCACCAAACTGTTGGCAGTTGTGGCAGCAAGTCTCAGGAGAGGAGGTATTCACATATATCCCTACCTGGACGACTGGTTGATCAGAGCAAGTTCTCCAGAACAAGCTGAGGAACATCTTTCGATCACCTGCCACTTCCTCCACAAACTGGGCTTCTCCCTCAATTTCAAGAAGTCCCACATGGTACCATCCCAGAAACTCCAGTTTATCGGAGCAGTCTTGGACACTTCATCGGGAAAAGCCTCGCCTCCCGAAGTGAGAGCTCTCCACATCCAGCATATGGTAACGAAGTTTCAGAATGCCCAATGTCTACCAGCCTTCGATTTTCTCAGGTTGCTCGCCCTCATGGCATCCTGCATTTTCCTAGTAGCAGAGGCCACGTTGAGAATGAGAGCCCTTCAATGGGCACACAGAACTCAGTGGTCCCAGTTCTCAGGGAATATGTCTGATCTTTTGCAAGTCCCGAGCGCAGTTGCTCAGGATCTTCTATGGTGGGCTTGCAACAACAACATTCTCAAGGGAGAGTCTTTTTGGCAACCATGGCCGGAGATAACGGTAGTGACGGACGCCTCACTCACGGGGTTGGGAGCACCACCAACGATCTGACAATTAGCGGTTGTTGGTCTCCATCGGAGTCCAAACTACATATCAACCTATTGGAGCTGAGGGCAATCAGACTAGCTCTGAAGGCCTTTCTGCCCTCTCTACAGGGAAAGAATGTCCTGATAATGACGGACAATACAGTGGCCATGTACTATCTCAACAAGAGAGGAGGTGTAGGGTCACTGCCACTGTGCAGAGAAGCAATGCAGCTCTGGTTCTTGGCAATACGAGAAGGAATCTCTCTGTCGGCAATTCACCTAGCCGGAGAGAAGAACACGGCGGCAGACGCTCTGAGCAGGCAGAGCACAGTCTCTCGTGAGTGGGCGCTGGCTCAGGAAGTCCTTCTGGAGATCTTCGCCCTTTGGGGAACCCCTCAAGTGCATCTGTTTGCCACTGCGATCAACCGGAAGTGTGATCAGTACTGCTCAAGGGAATTTCCTCAAAGAGGAACTCTGGGAGATGCATTCGTAGTGGAGTGGAAGTTTCCACTGCTGTACGCGTTTCCCCCAGTCCCTGTGATTCCTCAAGTAATCAGGAGGTTGAGAAAGTTCAGGAAAACCATGATCCTAATTGCCCCGGATTGGGCCAGGAGAACGTGGTACCCGGACTTTCTAGACATGTCCATCTGCCCTCCAATACGTCTTCCGCAAAGAGAGGATCTTCTCTCGCAAGAGGAAGGTCGGGTTCTCCATCTAGAGATCAAGACACTCAACCTTCACGCATGGTTTCTGAGAGGTTGAGATGCAAGGATTGGGATCTTCCGGATGACGTAATGGAAATCTTGCTTTCGGCCAGAAGACCAGCAACAAAGTCTTTGTACCGATGTCGCTGGAACAGGTTTAGTAACTGGCGCAAAGACAAGGATGTGGACCCTTTTCAGTGTGGCACCCCAATGGTACTCTCTTTTCTACTACATCTAGCTAATCTGGGGCTCCAGATAGGAACAATCAAAGGATACCTTGCTGGGCTGTCCATTTTCAAGCGCTCCTCGGAAGATGTTACATATTTCAAAATACCGTTAATAATTCAATTCTTAAAGGGGCTTACTAATGTATACCCTCCAGTACCTTTTCATGTACCAACTTGGGACTTAAATTTAGTATTAAAATTCTTGACTTGCATACCTTTTGAGCCTCTGCACTCATGTCCATTGAGGCTTTTAACTCTAAAAACTGTCCTCCTTGTGGCCCTATCATCAGCCCGCAGGGTTAGCAAACTTCAGGCTCTCTCATGCAAACCACCATATACTATTTTTTATAAAGATAAGGTAGTCCTTAAAGTTAAACCTTCGTTCTTGCCAAAAGTAGTCTCGGGCTTCCATTTGTCACAAAAAATAGTACTCCCAACTTTTTATCCTCCTCCTCATCTGGGCAAAGAAGAGGAGAGACTGCACAGACTAGATCCCAAGAGGGCTCTTAGTTTTTACATCTCAAGGATGGCTAAATTGAGACAAGATGACCAACTGTTTGTGGGTTATACTGGTCATAAATTAGGCTTATCTGTAACAAAACAGACCATTTCCCGCTGGAAAATTAGCCATAGTTGAATGCTACAGATTAGCGGGAAAAGAACCACCAGATGGGATTCGTGCCCATTCTACAAGGGGAATGGCTACTTCTGCGGCTCTAAAGAGGGGAGTCCCGGCAGCAGATATTTGTGCAGCTGCAACCTGGAAAACAATGCATACTTTTGTTAAACATTATTGTTTGGACACTGCCTCCTCTAACAAGGGTTTATTTGCAAAAGCAGTTCTGCATTCTGTCCACGAAAACTGAAATTAGTACTCCCACCTCCAAAAATTGATACTGCTATGGGAGCCTATCACAAGATGAGGAATACGTGGGAGGACACAATCCATTCGAAGAACAAGTTACTTACCAACTGTAACGTTCTTTCGACTGGATGTTCCTCCCACGTATTCCTCATCGACCCTCCCATCCTACCCACAGTACAGCTTACGTTTTCTTAAACTTTCCTCGCACGAAGAATGTATCGGTCATGGGACACGCCTGGGTGTTCCTCCTATATATATATATATATATATATATATATATATATATATATATATATATATATATATATATATATATATATATATATATATATTTAATCGAAAAAACAGAACTGAAGCAACAGGCGCGGCTTGAGCTATTTATACCATCGGTGACGTCGACAGAGTACGGAGTACGTCGAGGGACAATCGACGCCACAACCTCGAGCACAGCGCCCTCTGGCGAGAACATTTTTTTCCGAAGCAGCAAAGCTGGAGATAACGATTTATCACAAGATGAGGAATACGTGGGAGGAACATCCAGTCGAAAGAACGTTACAGTTGGTAAGTAACTTGTTCTTCTCCAGCATTAGTATCTTTCATAGATTCACGTGCGCCCACCCGCCTCCCCTGAGAGGCTGCTCCTACGCTCAGCACCCATCATACTGTAGTTCCTGCGGTTAAAAATCTGAAGATGGCTGACTGGGGCGGAGCTTAAACCCTGCCACCTCATTAGTTTGGGCCATAAAGGACCAAAGTGAGGTGAAGGGACTACACAATACAATAGCTCATAGGCCACAATGGGTTGTTTGCATGCATTCTCTATGGAATAATAAATGTATATTAAAACATTTTAATAATTATTTTTTATCACAGAGAATTCCCAGTCTGACGACGGGGAATATTCAAGCATGTGAATCTATAAAAGATACCAATGCTGGAGAAATACAGTTACAGGTAAGTAACTAAGACTTACACATTACTCTTACGTCCCGTCCCCTTTCCTCCATACTGTATGGGAGTCCCTTCCAAGGGACGGGAGACGGAACCTTTTTCACCAGAAAAAACCTTCTTCCCCTTTAAATTTAGAGGCGTGCAGGGGCGCGGCCCAGGGAGCATGTGCTGCCCTGACTCCGCCCTCTGGTGCCACACCTCAGTCCCCTTTTCCACGTCGACGGGAACGGGCCGAATTCACCAGCACTCCTGAGTTTGGCTTTGGCCATGTAATTCCACGTGCGGATACTTCTTCTCTTTTTGTGTCTTTCCTATCATTCAGGTACTCGGTCCTCAGGCGTCACGCTCCTCCCTGGCTCATGTCGACTTCTACAGGATTCAGCAGGTGTCCATCCTGCAACAGGCTCTTCCCAACTTCAGACCCCCACGACCTCTGCCTACATTGTCTTGGCCCAAACCACGGTTGGCAGTCATGTTCGGCGTGTGACTCGCTGTCCTCGAAGGCGCTGAAGTACAAACTAGCCAGGTGGAGGGAGCTCTTCCAGAAGTCACTTCCAGAGGATCTCAAGAACTTCGTGAAGCATCGTCCCAGGTCCAAGGAAGGGCCGATATTTTCCAGCGCACCCCGCAAGGGAGACTCCTTCCCAGGGACTCTTGCACACGGGAGGGACCGGCCAGGTCCTTCCACCGGCACGTGCACCGAGGCTGCTACAGCTACCGGCCTTAGGGTCAAGGGTTCTTGGATCCTCCCGGACGCAGTGTCGAGGGACCGGAAGGTTCTTGTTCCAGGTCTACACCCGAGGGACTATGCCCTTTTACCAGCGCAAGGGGCTACGCCCTGACACAGACAATACATCCGAGGGGCTATGCCCTAATAGCAGCAATACATCCGAGGGGGAGCCTAAACGCAGCTCTACTGACCCCCGGGTCGAGGGTGTCACACCTACCGGGCCGGGACCCAACAAGCAGGGTAGGGCTTGTGATCCACACGCAAGTGTCTTGGACGTGGCCGGAACCAGCGAGCTGGGCAACAAGTCGCAGGCACGTGGCAGGCAGCTCGACAAAATGGCCACTGCACCAGACGGGAGCACCCGTCTGACGCCATTCCACAAATTCGGTGAAGAACGAGTGTCAAGGTGGGACTGGTCGCAACCAGGTTCGTGGCCTACACTCTACCCTTCATATGCGCAGGGCAACTTTCCCATGCGTCCATACGGACTGGATACGCAGCAGCTCCAGCAGTCCCCCGCTATCCCGTCGGTACCCCCGCCACCTCTTCGGCCAGTGAGGAAGTGCTCTTTGATAAATTCCTCGTCCTCATGAGGTCTCCCCAGATGGGATTATCATCAAGGATGCAGTCAGGGAAGTCCTCCCCACCTTGCTAGCGGCACCACAGACTCCTCCATCGGGCTCCCTGACCCCGGTGCAGCTGCCTCCTCCGGCTCCACAGTCAACTCTGCAACCTCCGCTGCCTCCTCAGCCTCCAGCTGCAGTCTCTGTACCCCAGCCTCTGGCGCCATCTACCCCTCATCCTCCACAAGATCCTCCAGATCCGCAGGACACAGACGAGGAGGAGGATCAGGACAGGCCATCCTCAGCCAGGGCCTTCCATGAACCTCTTGCTGGCCGGGAGAATGGCGGACGACCGAAAGGCGGAGCATACAGCTCCGCAATCGGTGCAGTCTGTACACATGGGGGGAAAGCCACCGCAGGATGCGCTGATGGGGAGCGCCTGAGAGGGCTCCCTGACAGCGGGGGCGCCTTGCCGACGCTCCGTGGCAGAACCGCCGACACGGCCTGCGCTGACAGGGTGCGCCGGGGAGGAGTCCCTGACGGCGGGGGTGCCTTGCCGGCGTTCCGCTTCGGAGCCGCCAGTGTTATCACAGTGCCGAGCCCCCTCACAGAGGCCCGGGTCGCTGGTGCTGCGGCCGCACGGACCAGGGACACAGCTTGTCCCAACAGCCTCTGACGTCGAGCGGCGGCAGGGCTTGGGAAACCAAGAACCACGCTCGTGCCGACCGCTCGGTGTCAGAGGAAAACAACACAGAGGAGAAAGCAATTGGGGGCAAGACAGGACCAGAACCCCCTCCTTACCTGGCGAGGTTACAGACGCGAGGCCTCAGGCGAGGCAAACCTCTGCTGGAGCACCATCTTGGGGGGGCGGGGCCTGTGAGGAAAACGTGCATCAGGAAAGTCCCAGGAGCTGTAGCAACCTGGGAGGGGTTGAGGGCAGAGAAGGGGAGCAGGAACCTGGCAACCAAGGGAAGGGAGAGGAAGGGAGAGGGCAGCTCTACATATAGAGGAGGAGTGCCTAGAAACCCTACCAATCAGAAAGGGGGGGGGAGTGTCCCTGATTGGCCCTTTTTCCCTCCTAGTGCCGGGTTTAAAGGGGACTGGCCTAACAGCAGTATTGTGGCTTTTTGCAGGGAGAAGGAGAGGTGAGTGAGAGCAACTGGTGGGCCTGTCCAGGTCAGAGAGTATAGGAGACACTTCAAAAGGAGAGGAAATCCGGGTGCCTTTCTCACAGTTAACCAGTGTATAATAAAGGTCTTTCAAACTCCACCTCGGCTATTGTCCTGATTCTCACAGCCTCCCTCAGCCCGAGGTCGGACAGCTGGCAGAGGGGGTTCTGGCTGAAGTCCTCACAAGACACCCCTCTGCCAACACAGGTATTCCACTGACTGCAAACCGATGTAGTCTGCCTGGCCAAGAAGGGTTGGCTCGAGCCCCACTCGGTCCAGCCGGTCAACTAACGCCTGGACGCCAAGTACACACAGATGGAGGGGGACACACTCTTGCTCTCGAGCGACACTCCTCGGTGATCGCAGCATCACTTTACTCCAAGCCTCAGTCGTCCTCAGCCTCCTCCTCAGCGGCGCTGCTAGGCAAGGAGGAGAAGATCTTGGAGGCTTATGGCAAGAAGATCTACTCCAACACCTCCTTGCACCTGCATCAGGCCAATTCAGACGCCATGCTGGCTGCCGCCAACCAACAGTTATGGTGGGAAAATGCAGACTTCCTCCCGGAACTCCCCTCCCAATGCCAATTAAGCTTTAAGGCGGGGCTAGCGGAGACCAAGCTCGTGGCGCACGATCTCATAGAATCCACTGTGGTGCATATCAATGCCTTGGGCCGAGCCATCCACATTGCCACGGACATGAGGGCGCAGCCTGTCTCCGGGCGATGAAATTCAACCCGGACGTCCAGGAGTGCATTCTAGATCTACCGTTTGAGAGGTGGACCTCTTCCACTCCTCTAGGAATGAAGAGCTGGACATGAAGAAGAACAGCTCACAAACTGCAAAATCTTTGTCCATTCTTACAAAGACCACACCCAAATCTTACACCCAATCTCAGCAGCGCTCAGAGTAGGGTCGTACATAAGTAGAGTTCTGTGGCTTCCAGGAACGCAGTTCCAGGCAGCCGGACCACTCGCCATCTCAGAGCTTGTGCAAATAACAAAAAAGGGGGCAGGGGAGAGTAAGGGCTTTTTTCAGTCCCCCTCCTCATCCTCAGCCTCCGAGGGAAGGAAGGCTTGACACACCCCTTCGGGTCGACGTCACTCCGGTGGAGGGCAGGCTTGCTCTCCATGCAAATTTCTGGTACCAGAATTTCGCAGACCCCTGGATCCTCTCGTAGTATCCACGGGGTACCGCCTACCCATCCCAGCCTCTCCTCCCACCTCCCCTCCACTCCCACAGGTTGAGACAGCAACTCTTTTGACAGAGATGTGGTCGCTCGTAAAGAGCCAGGCAGTGGAGGAAGTTCCAGCCTCCTAGCATGACGTTGGCTTCTACTCCAGGATTTTCGCCATTCAGAAGAAGAACCAGGCGGGCCTGAGAGTTGTGCTGGACCTTTCCACCCTCAACCTCTCCTTACCCCTGCAAAATTTCAAGATGGTTACGCCAGCTTTTATAGCGGAGACATTGGACAAGGGAGACTGGATGTGCTCCCTAGAGCTGAAGGACACGTACCTATACGTCCCGATTTGGCAGCCCCATCATTCTTTCCTACAGTTCAGGGTCATGGGCTACCATTTCCAATACAAGTTCCTCCTGTTTGGCCTCAACCCGGCCCCCAGGGTCTTTACCAGACTCATGAACGCAGTAGCGGCCTCCTCTGAGAGCAGGGCCTCCACCATACCTCGACGACTGGCTCATCAGGGCTACATCTCTGGAGGCGTCCACCGCTCCTCCCATGCCCTTATGAACTCACTGCACAACCTGGGCTTCTCGCTCAACCTCAAGAAGTCACAGCTGCTCCCTACGCAGACTCTGGTGTTCCTGGGACTCATCTGGGATACGTGCTCCGAGAAGGTCTTCCCATCGGAAGACAAGGTCTCGGCCATCAATAGGGCCACCGTCCACTTCCTCAGCAGAGGGGTGACCTCAGCTTGGTGGTATCAACATCTCCTGGGTCTACTAGCGGCGGTGCTGATAGCCGTCCCGCACACGAGACTAAGGATGAAAAGGATTCAGCTGCACTTCGTGGCCTCATGGAGTCCGGAGCGGGGCTCTCAATCCGAAATGATCAACGTTCCTACAACCCTCCACCCAGACTTAACTTGGTGGTCCAGGGACTGCAACCTACGGACGGGCAAGCCCTTCCGTCCGCCTTCTCCGCAGGCCACCATCACCACAGAATCCTCGCTTGAGGGCTTGGGAGCCAGCTGGACGATCTCTCGGTCCACGGTACCTGGACTCGACTGGAGCAGGAACACCACATCAATTGGTTGGAGCTGAATGTCGTCTGGCTAGCGCTCAGAGCAGTCCTGCCACTTCTCAAGGACAAGGTTGTCCTCATCCAGACAGACAACTCAACCAGCATGTACTACGTCAACAAGCAGGGAGGCACCAGATCCCTACCTCTGTGCAGAAAATGAAATTTACCTCTCGGCAGTCCACCTCCCGGGGGAATCCAACCTGGAGGCGGACAGGCTCAGCAGGCTGGGAGCAAACAATTACTAGTGGCAGCTAAACAACCTTGTTATTCAGGAGATCTTCAACAGGTGTGGTCCCCCCCAAGTGGATCTCTTTGCCACCTGGCACAACAAGAAGTGCCCCCAGTTCGCATCCTGGCAGGGTCAGGGCCCCGGCTCTCTGGGCAACGCATTTCACCTCCAGTGGACCGGTATGAAGGCCTACGCCTTTCCGCCTACTCCCCTGATCCACAGGATACTTTGCAAGATCAAGGAGTCGCACCGGCTCTGCACATTCTGATTACTCCATGGTGGCTGGCCAGACCATGGTATTCGGAGCTCCTCAGCCTCTCGGAGGTGCCCCAGATACACCTACCAACGGGCCAGCACATCTTCTGCGGCAGCAGGGGGCAGGATCATCCACCCTGCACCAGGGAAACAAGCCCCCACAGCGTGGTACCTGAGCACAGGCCAATCTGGAGATAATACAGGGCGCCAGGAGCAAAGCCACCAGGGCCCAGTACAAGAGCAAATGGACCAGGTTCTGCCTCTGGGCAGACTCCAAGGGAATTGACACTTTGGCCTGCAATCTGGACAACGTCCTCTTCTTTTTGTTGCACCTCGCTTATTCGGGCGTACAGGTCGACACTTGCCGTACATACCTCGCAGCCATTGGGGTTTACAGGAACTCGGAGGAAGGCATTTTTTCCTCCTCCAACCCTATCGTCAAGTAAGACCTGACTGGTCTCGCAAGGCTCTACCCGCCCGTCAAGAGACTGCACCCAGTGTGGGACCTGAATTTAATCTTGGGAGACCTAGCGCACAAACCATTCGAGCCAATGGCGTCCGTGGACATTAGGCTGGTCACCATCAAGACGGCCTTACTTGTCGGTCTTACATCGGCTCGCAGAGTTGGCGAGATTCAGGCGCTGGTCACCTCTGAACCATATACCACCTTTCACAGGGACAAGATAGTCATGCGGACGCACCCGGCATTTCTGCGCAAGGTTCCATCCGCATTTCACTTGAACGAAGAAATAGTCTTTCCCGATCCCAAGGACGAAGCAAGAGAGTGCTGCACTGCCTGGATGTCAGGCGTGCCCTGAAATTCTATTTGGACAGGACCAAGGGCTTCCGCAAGTCGGGCGCCCTGTTCATCACCTTCGGCGGCACGAGGCCAGGCTATCAGGCCTCGAAGGCTTCCGTATCCCGCTGGATGGTCTCTGCCATCAAGGAAGCGTACGAGGGCCAGCGCAAGCCGCTCCCGGCCAACATGCATGCCCACGCAGTCAGGGCCAAGACAACGGCCATCACTTTCCAGCTCCATGTCCCTTGGCAAGTCATAAGCAGGGCGGCCACTTGGGCCTCTCCCTCAGCTTTTTGCAAGCATTACTGTTTGGATGCCGGCTCTAGATCTGATGCGGCTTTAGGACAGGCGGTTCTCAGGAACCTATTTGCTTAGGGAGGGTCTCCTCTCCACCCTGGAGCTACAATCAGTTGTAATCGCCCATACCGTATGGAGGAAAGGAGACGGGACGTAAGAGTAATTATAAGTTACTCACCGTAGTGACTAACATACTCTTAGTCCATAGTCCCCTTTCCTCCATACGTCCCACCAACCTCCCCCTAATAATACTGGTGTCATTAGGCAATGTTAAATCTATTGTCGACGCATCAATGGGGACTGAGGTGTGGCACCGGAGGGCGGAGTCAGGGCAGCGTATGCTCCCTGGGCCGCGCCTCTGCGCACCTCTAAATTTAAAGGGGAAGAAGGTTTTTTCTGGTGAAATAGGTTCCGTCTCCCGTCCCTTAAAAGGGACACCCATATGGTATGAAGGAAAGGGGACTATGGACTAAGAGTACGTTAGTCACTACAGTGAGTAACTTATAATTTCTTGTGGAAAACGAGTTTGCAACAGTGTTTTTCCAGTGTATATGAAAAACATGTGAAAAACATGTGTTTATTAACATACATACGTTTTTTAGCAGAAATATGGGCTATACAATATTTTAAATGGATAGGCTATTGAGGCAACAGTCTCTCAAAAGGGGTAGCCAACATGCTTCTGCTGAGAAAGCCGACATCAGATGTCAGTGAGCCACTGTCCCTGTATTTGTCACCGGGTGCTATTTTGAGGAATAGTGGCAAAATTCGAGACATGTTTCTCAAAACTGGCTACAAATGATCAAAGTAGCACCTGCCCACGGACAAATACCTTTTACAAAAAAACAATGTAACATACATTCTTGGGTGTCTTTGCATGTCCTATTCAAACCCTACATTCGAGTGAGGGGGAAAAAGAGAGCCTGGGAGCACAAATAGAAACACTGGAAAATCCATGTTAAACCATTTTTTGTAAATACAGATATTTGTCAGTGGTCACGGGCTATTTTGAGGAGTTTTGGCCAATTTTGAGACATTATTCGGCAGCCACAAAAAATGCTGAAATTTGTCTACAAATCCTCAAAATAGCCCCGACTACTGACAACTATTTATATTTTATTTATTTTTTAACAAAGAAAATGATGTAACAGAATGTGCAGTGTGTTTTTTAATAATATCAGGATTAGGCGAGAAAGCTATGGCAAAAAGCATACAGGCGTATCAGGGGTAGGAGGGGAGAGTATTGTATGCCAAGCCCCCTCTCCAACCACCTCTTCACCCCCCAAAGTTCCTCCCATACTTGCTCGCAATAAGGCACCACTGGGATGGGTGACAAAAGAGTGGTTTTTTTTGGCACTCTTTCTCCCAGTGCCATTTTTCCAGGGTTTTGTCAGATTCAACTGAAAACCGGGAAGACTAATTATATCTCAGTGTAGTGTGATATTCACGTAATAACCTTTTAGGGATGGCGTAACTAATAACATTGCCTCCTATATGTGAAATACACGTTTTCGTTCTCTTGATGCTGTAAAGGTTGTTCTGTGACACTGCGTTGACACTGCTTTTTCTATATTTGCAGATCTCAGGACTTCCTGCATTTTGTTTTCAACCTGTTTCCAGTAAGTGCAGTCTTATTATAAGTTAAACAGTCTCTTTACACAGCAAAGGTGTGATCTGTGAATTGGGCCTTGGTGTTCCCTTTTTGGTTTTGACCAATCTTTGTGGCGCTTGCGCCAGATAAATGCCAAAATCATTGTTACAGAAGACAGAGGGAAGGGGAATCTGAACTGAAAATATCTGATTTGCATAGCAACCGGCAATGCCATAGCATGAAATCATGAAATTACTAAAGTTTCTTTTTCCAAACTCCTCTGGCATACTGCCCAGTGAGGAGTTTCCAAACAATATTTTGCTCCAAGGAGTTTTGTGAGAAGCAAGTTGAGTGCCAGGCTTCCCATTTCCCAGCTGCGCAGTGATTTGCATAGTTGCCATATTGGGCTATTTCCTCACATAATTTGGCTACCTAAACGGCCATTTGTGTGGCGAAGTACGTGCGCCTGCAGGTTTTTGGTTTTCAGACTATTTTCAGCTCCTTTTGACAATTCTGTTTTTTCTAGTCCTTTTGAGGCTGTTTTGTTCATGTTTTCTGCTGTAAAGCCTTGATTTCTCTGTCCCCGCCCACCCCACACCCACCCCACACCCACTCTCTCTCCCCTGACCCAACCAGTCCACTACCACTCTCTCTCGGTCACCACCCAGCCAACCCCCATTACTGGCATGTGCAAGTTGGTTTTTTTGGAGGGCTATTTTAGGCTACTTTCGATGGTAGATCTGCTTTTCTAGTCCTCTTGAGGCTGCTTTTATCATAATGTATAATTGGTTATTTATAGCACGCTTAATACCCAGTGGTTTCTAAGCGCGGACCCGGGGATCAAACCTGTGTTTCTCCGCTTAGTCTTGCTTCCAAGGTGAGTGCGTTGCCCCTGAGCTATCCTCCCGAGACCAGAAGGTCATGTTTTCTGCCGTTAAGCCGAGATTTTTCTACACCCCCCCCACTCACCCACCCCCATTCTCTCTACCCCCCTGCCCTTTCTTGCTCATATTTCCTCTATCATCACCAGTGGCACCCTCTCTCAATGGATTCCTCCCTTGCTCTATTCCCCTTCTTCAATTGCACACCTGCATTCCTTTTCGCATACTCCTTTGAAACGTTGCACTCTCCTCCTTGCACCCTGCTGCCTATAAATGCAATATGCAAACAGCAGTAAATGCCATAACTATAGGCTTTGCCAATGCAAGTTTAAGTAGCATGTGCATATATACCCCAAATGAGAGAACACCTTTGCTTGGACTGTCATGATTGTTTCATTTGAAATCGTCGACAGGCCATTTCCGCTTGTTAACTTCTGTTCTCACATTCCAGGTAGAAGGGATATTTTTCATACATGTTGAAACCCACCATAACTTTGATGGTGTTTGGTGCGTTTGTAATGTCATGCCATTGAACAGTAATCCTGCCATTCATTATGTGATGGGGTTGTTATATATGATAGCATTGATATCCATCATATGGCCAAGGTATGTCCATTATGGCAGAGCCTTGCATATGCCCATCTCATGTCTACACAAAAGCCAAAACCGTCGGCTTTATTGCACCATCTAGCCGGGAAACAGGGGACCTGATTCTGCTTCTTTAGTTCAGTGAATCCCCCTCACCTTCCATCGCTGGGCATGCCACAAGGAACAGAGTATCTGGGCCTCCCTTAAAGTCCCTACCCGAAAAAGTCAACATGGAGGAAACGTTATAACATAGACGCGATCACCTGGCGGTAGGAATTGGGAGCTGGGGAGAATGACTCAAGGTGCCCTTACGCAGGAGTTCTAGCTTATCGGAAGAAAATGTGAACCTGAAATGCGCTCTGTTTTTGTTTTTATAATACATAGTTCTTCCTGAGATCTGGACACCATTTTCTTTGAACCCGGCGGTGATACAATTTTTGTTTGGATTGGAGTTTTTCTTGGACATTAGTTTTATTTGTTGCAACCGAACAACTTATTGTAATTTTATATTTTTGTCACGGTTCCATGTGTAGTGAGTAATTTGTAAGGCGCTATCTCCATTATATCTGTACCTGGAAAATTTGTTTTTTAATGCGACTGAGCCAAGTAGTGATAACAAGGACACATTTGCCGGCTGCGCTTGGGGAGCAGACTTGCTCAACTAATCCCTACTACTACTGTTACTTCTACAGGAAGGGCTGACAAAAGGGTGTTCTAAACAACCAGAAGCATCTTCTTAATAAAATAAAGTGTATTTTATTTTGTATAGCAAAGTGTATTTTATTTTGTATAGCGCTGGGGCATGTGCTGAAGCACCTTTTATTACCTGGTCCAAAGTCTACATTTTCATTGCTGTAGAACACCACCACCACACACTCTTAAGAAAAAACAATCCAATGGGCCAAACTATCACACTTGAAATAGTAAAGAATCTGTTACTCCATTTGTGACATTTTTTGTACATTGACATCAACCTCCACCACTTGTTGCATACATGTGGTCAACCGTCTACTTTCAACAAACAGCCATATGACTTGTTCTTTCGTGTGGGTCACACTTAGGGAGGTGGGGGGGGGGGGGTTCTACAATCGTGTTTTAACTCATTGTATCTCACCAGAGGAGAACTATTCTTTTGTGTATTACTCTGAACCCACCTAAAAGGGCATTCCAGCACTGAAATACTAGGCAATTCCCCTCTGATTAAGAGCACCATCTGCCACCCCAGACACGTGTCTCTGCATTGTGGGGCATTATCAGTGAGATGTGGCTGTAATGCTGTGTCTCTCAGGGCACAGAGAACAAGGGGTCTGCAACTTGATTACCCTTATTGATTTAGGGCGGACCCCAACCAATTCAAAATTCACAGAATTGTGAGAGAGCCCTTCTACTGGGAACGCACATGGCCAAGTAACATTTTCCATGGGATGGTTCCCATTTCGGATGCTCAACCACTACGTTTTAGCCCGCTGTGCCTTACCAGAGGAGATTTATCCAATTACATGTCAGTCAGGCCCCACCCGCAAGGGCAGTACAGCACTGAAATGCTAGGCACTTCTTCTCTGAAAAAGAGTGCCACCACCAGGCCAATAGGCACATCTTTCTTGGCCCATTTTTTGTTGTTGCTGTGATACAACAGGTTACTGTACTTTTATATTTATTTCACAGTTCCATGTGTAATAATGTGTAAGGTACTGTCGCCATTACTCATGTCAGCATTTTATTCTCTAGCACTCATCGCTATGTGCGCCTGGAAAATTGGCGTGAGTGACAGGAAGGGCACATTTCCAGACTGCTCTTGGGACAGGCTTTCTCAATTTTTGCAGAAGGTTTGGTGACAGCTTGTCATAAATGGATAAACTAGAGGTGGATTGTTTGAGAGGGTGCAAGAAACGGAATGAGTGAGACACAGATTGTGTATGGTGCTCCGTCCTGGGCTGAAGCACCTTATTTTACTAGGTCCCAAGTTAAATGAATTCACATTTTGATTGCTAGTAATAAGCCACGATCACACCCTTGAGAAAAGAGAGTCCATTGGTCCACACTTTAACGCTTGAAGAATCTTCCATACCACTTTCAGCATTAGTTGTTTGTTCTTCAAAGTGGATCTTATCAGAAGCACCACTTTGATGAAGTACACAAAATTTACAAAATGGAATGAAAGAAGGAATTTTTGTTTAATTTTTGCGTAGGTGATCCGTCTTCAAAACAGACAACACAAATTAAACTATCGGAGGGCACTGTTGAGCAGATGAGGAAAATGGCTGCTTAGCCTGAGAGCTGCGTTCCTGCCCACTAGAATCTGCCAACTATAGGCACTAATCCGCACTCCTGCCACAATTCTTGGTCGGTCACTCTTCTCCCTGTGTGGCCGAAGTTTGAAAGGAGTTTGCTGCCTGGAACCGGCATAGCCAACAACTGGGCCTGCAGCGTCGCACGGCCTCCTTGCTGCGGCCGCTCGCTCCGGGTGGTGCGGCCTCCTCTGATCATTGTGCGCCGCCTGCTGCGGGCTCCCTGTGACGCCTCCTTGCCGGAACATTTCGCTCCCCTGTTGGAGCCCTGCAGAGCGTGACTCTTCACCGTCCACCGCCCTGCCTGGGACATGAGGCAGGGGCGATCTGGAGCTGTTGGCGGGGCGGTGACCTGGTATGGATGGTGTTCTGATCGGCTGCTGCCGCTGCGGGCTGGACCGTGCCCTCCTGGCCCCCTGTGCGCTCCTGGGCTGGGAGGGGCTCGGCTGCCTGGCGGCCCCGTGGTCAGCCGATCGCGGCTCCTGCCTCTGTCCGGCCGCGACCCCTGCGCCTCATTGGCCCCGGATCCAGGCCGGGCTCTGGCGAGCAGGGCGCGGCCCCCTGGGGGCGCTTTTACAAATCGGTGAACATACGGGCTCAGCTGCCCTGGAGGCTGTAAGGTGGGTGTAGTGGGATAATCCTCGCCCCTCCATCCAACTGGGGGCCCTTGAATTGCCCAGCTGCCCACACGTCATCGAGCGTGCTGTGACACGTCCGCTGGGGGAGCGACTCCACGGAGGCTTCCCTGCTCCCTCCCTGAATCTCTCAGCCCAGGACACACTGTGCCCCCACGCTACAGCTGCTGGAACCTGCGTTTCACCATCTCTTTGGCCACCCTTTGTGTGTTGGAAGTGCAGCATCCGGCGAGGCCTTGCCCCATGAGGCTCCACATATCCATGTGCTGTGCTTCACCTGATAAAGAACTGTGACATTGAGGGGGCCGCCGCCGGGCGTGTTCCCCGCTCTAGTAACGTGCACGCCTGAACACGAGTCCGCCTCCACAGCGGAGGTGCGGCCCCATTCCTGTCTACCCAACGGCTCACTATCCTGTGCACCCAAGCATACCTCGAAGAGACACTGATTGCATGAAGCTCGCTAGACCCAACGCTCTGCGCTCCCCTGGCTCCTCTTTTCCTGCGGCGGCCCTGCCATCACCGCCTCGCTGCAAACGGTCCTCCTCCACCTGGCCTGGTCATTATTAATTCCACTATCCGCCCCTCGGAGACTCAATCTCTGACCTCCATCAGCCCCAGCTAATCAGACGCTGTTTCTGCCACGGCAATGCTCAGCAAGGCGCGGACTGCCACCAAAGTAGGCGCCATGGACAGACAGTTTTGCCAGGGCAGCGCCTAGTGCGGACCAGGCGTCCTCTTCTGCGACACTTGAGGATGGTGGGGTCCCGCTGATCCACCCGCAACCAGACCTAGCTGTGATGATGGAATCTATGGCTAAAAAGTTTGCAGCCTTCCATGAAAAGCTGGACGACATCAATGGGAATGTAGCCTCCCTGAAAGCCAAATCGGCCAGCATGGTGCCAGGATCACTGAGGCGGAGCAAAGAATAGGTACTAATGAGGACGGCGTCCATGCCCTACAAAATACAGTCACAGAACTCGTTCGGGACATGAAACAGGTCAAAGCTAAGTGCGATGACCTCGAATCGAGGTCCCGAAGAAATAACATTCGCATGGTAGGGGTTCCTGAAGCTGCACTAAAGGGTTGCATGGAGCCGGCAGTCGAACAACTCATCAAAGACCTCCTCGACAAACCCGAGCTCTCACCATTCTTCACAGTAGAGAGAGCTCATCGCTCCCTGGCGCCGCTGCCTAAGCCAGGAGACTTTCCCAGACCTATAATCGGGAAACTACTGAGTTATAAGGACAGGGACCACATACTCCACTTGGCCAGAGAGAAAGGGGAACTAAGGCTCGACTCAAACATCATCAGGATTTTCCCTGATTTTTCGGTGGGAGTGCAGATGGAGAGACGCCAATTCGGGGGAGTGAAGAAGATGTTAAGGGACAGGAAAATTGAATACGCGATGCTCTTCCCTGCGCGCCTAAAATTCACCCATCGCAACAAATTCTACTTTTTCACGGTCCCTGATGAGGAGGTTAAGTTCATCGAGGCGCAGACCCCACTGGTGGATACCCCATGGGAACCGATCGACGACTAATGCCAGACTCATAGACTCCTATTGTGTGTCCCCAATAGATGCAGTGAATTGGCCATTGACTCCCCCGCGTGGCCAAGGGTCCCCCCTCATTGTCCCACTGCGAGCCCTCCGTGGCCCAACACTAACATATTGAGAACACAGCTCCCTGGAGGGTGCGCGACCCTAGCTCTCCTGGTAACAATACCACGTATAGGGCTCGAACATTGAAAGCCAAGCTTCGCTGTCATTTACTGGCCTACGGCAGTTCTAGCTACGACTTCGCTACCCTAGAATATGTGTATTCTCGCTTTGTAACATAAGTTTCATCAGCCGATCAAAAGATTTATGTTGTATCATCAGAATTTGCATTGTTACATGTGAGCAGAATGGCAGTGGCAGCCTCCACTGCAGCTGCAATACCCTCTGAGGCGAAATGTTTGTGTTCAAGCCCCAGTTGGGCGATTTATCAGGCATTGGCGAGTTGGGGATGGCACGTAGTTGTTTGCTCTAAGGGTGGGTATCTACACGCTGCTAGTTTGGGCAGGGCGGTGAGGGTGGGGGGAGAAGAAGTTGGGGAATGTTATATACAAAATGGCGAGAAGGTTGGAACCGGTTCTAAAGGAAGGCACTCTTGTGTCATTGCAGCACATATGGCGTTAGTCAGAGACAGATCCTATGCTAGGGATGTTCCATAAGTCATCTACATGGCTGTCAAAATGATGACATGGAATGTTCGGGGATTGACGAATTTTACAAAGTCCCGTAGTATCACGGCTTATGCACAAAGACACGGGGTCAAGGTCCTCCTGTTGCAGGAGACACACGCTCTGAAACACTTATCATGAAACATAGCACTGGCCTGGGGCCTCAACAGATATTATACCCAAGAGTGGAGTTTGTTGCGGGACTCCCTCTCTCCTGCGCACCCTTTATTCGGTTGTTATTTGAATTAGACCTGCAGCCAGAGTCATAGTTTGTCAAGGAACCAACTCCGAGGTTCCTACTGTCTAGAAGAATTGTGGGGAGTGACAAACTTTTGGACTCGAAAGGCGCTGGTTGGATTTGATAGTCCAGTGTTTGTTCGTAGGCAGTTTGCACAAGAATAAATAAATGGTCCAGGTTGTTGGTGTGTCAAACACGAGATTTTTAGGTTTATTCCTTGTTGTAATCAGCACCAATGAAAGACATCATTGGATGTAAATGTAATATTCATAGCATGATGATATGTTACACAGCCGACGCGCGTTTCAACCTAAGTCTTTTTCAAGGCCAAATGGGTTTGATGGTTGGGTTTCCAGATGGAATGGACTGGTCCTCCCAAGTGTGGGTGCCAGAAGGCTGATTAGCCGTACTTGGCCGGGTTCGGCAATGCTGGTGTGTGGAGACTCACACACCAGCATTGCCGAACCCGGCCAAGTACGGCTAATCAGCCTTCTGGCACCCACACTTGGGAGGACCAGTCCATTCCATCTGGAAACCCAACCATCAAACCCATTTGGCCTTGAAAAAGACTTAGGTTGAAACGCGCGTCGGCTGTGTAACATATCATCATGCTATGAATATTACATTTACATCCAATGATGTCTTTCATTGGTGCTGATTACAACAAGGAATAAACCTAAAAATCTCGTGTTTGACACACCAACAACCTGGACCATTTATTTATTCTTGTGCAAACTGCCTACGAACAAACACTGGACTATCAAATCCAACCAGCGCCTTTCGAGTCCAAAAGTTTGTCACTCCCCACAATTCTTTAAGATATTATACCCAATACTCCACTCAAGCTAGGGGAGTTCTTACTCTCATCCACAAGTCGGTAAACTTCATACTCCACACATCCCACATCGATACAGAAGGTAGATGTGTGATTCTACAATGCACTTTGGCTAACAAAGAATGCTTGCTGGTCAACTCATATGCGCCCAACACTGATTCCCCTGAGTTTATCGACGAGGTGACCCTATCCTTATGAGATATCTAGACGTTCCCATCATAAGGGAGGGACATGAATCTGATACTCGCTAATGTCCTAGATGGAACGACGACTACTCGCCGGGCCACTTCTCGAGCGGCCAAACGACTCCTTACACACATGGACTCCCTGGATCTACATGATGTATGGAGAACGTTCCATCCCCATGAAAGGGACTACACTTTCTATTCAACGGTACATGACAGCTCCTCAAGAATAGACTTGTTCCTCTTGTCTGGTGACCGGGTGGGCAGGGTTTTAGATATCAGGATCCTCGCACGCACACTATCTGACCACTCCCCCGTGCTCCTGCAGATACAACTCGGTAACACAACGTCGCCTCGGCCCGCCTGGCGCTATAAATCTGACGCACTATCTGACATTGTCTTTAAAGCTGAGATCCTAGCGGACATAACCACATTTTTTGAAAATAACAATGCGTCCGACACACCTGAAGGTACCAGATGGAAGGCATTCAAAGTTTACATGAGAGCGATGTGTATCTCTAGGGAAGCTGGGGTCCTTAAAACTATAAGACAAGCCATAAACAGCTCGGAAACCAGGCTTAAAACCCTGGAACAGGAGTACCTCTCCACACCTACCCCAGTAACCCTAGCAAAGATCAGAACAGAACTGGAACAATTTGACTTGCATGCCTTAAGTGAGGTGCAATATTATGCTCGCCCAGTAGCTGCCCGTAAATATGGGGAGGGAGACAGACCGGGTAGAACCCTGGCCAAGCTGGTCCGAGCAGAGGGCAGCAAGACCTGAATCGATAGCATTATTGACGAAAAAGGGTTAAGGCTCTGGTCGGACCAATCCATCCTAGGCACATTCGCCAGCTTTTATGCTACTCTATATGGCCCCCAGCCTGAACACACAGCCCATGACTTGGATGACCTGCTGGAAAGCATCCCTATGACCCTTCTCTCCCAGGACACCAGGGAACGCCTTGACACTCCATTCACCTTAGATGAGATAGTCCAGGTAATTTCAGACCTTCCCAAGAACAAGGCTCCGGGCCCAGATGGGCTCACTTCTGAGTTTTATCAGGAAAACGTGGCCGTACTAGCACCTGCTTTACACAGGGTCTGCGCAGAATCACTCCGATTGAACACCCTCCCTCCCTCCTTAAGAGAAACCTTAATAACAGTCCTCCCCAAACCGGGAAAACCCCCACACGAGTGCGGGTCCTACAGGCCCCTTTCCCTCATTAACACAAACATGAAAATCTTTGGCAAGATAATCGCTAACAGGTTTCTCCCATTCATGCCCCATCTGGTCCATGCTGACCAAAGTGGATTTGTTCCCGGCCGCTCTACGGCACTTAACATCCACCGCCTATTTAACGTGCTGTCCAGAATTGATCCGAACGCTGATGCAGTGGCGGTAACACTAGACGCCCAAAAAGCTTTTGATATGGTCTCATGGCAATACCTATGGGCCGTGCTAGAGAAAATGGGAGTTGGGCCAAATATGATTTCCTATATAAAACTACTATACACGGGACCACTGGCCAGGGTGCTTGTAAACTCTGTTCCCTCCTCTCCTTTCGCGCTACATAGAGGTACTTGCCAGGGATGCCCTTTCTCCCCCATCCTTTTTGCACTTGCCATTGAACCCATGGCTGATCACGTAAGAGGGCATCACATAAATAAAGGCAATCATTTACAGGACACACCGGAAATCATCTCACTGTACGCGGATGACGTACTCTTGTATGTCAGAAACCCCTCCACATACCTAGACCCGATCATCCGTGACATCACCAAAAGAGGCACGTACTCCGGTTTCACCATCAACTATTCTAAATCAGAAATCTTCCCTCTTACTAAAGCAACTCAACAACCGACATGCGAGTACCCCCTACGCTGGTGCCCGTGTGGTATCAGGTACCTCGGGTGCAGGTGTCGCTAACCAAAGTTTCCCTACTGGCGGACAACTACAAGGCTATGGCACATCTCATCGTGTCCAAGATGTTTAAATGGCGCAATCTACCGCTATCCCTTGCGGGCAGACTCTCCCTAATAAAAATGATAGTGGTCCCCAAGCTCTTCTACATCTTTGCCAACGTACCAGTCTGGCCCGGGAAGCAATACTTCAAGAAGCTCCACTCGGAGTGCGCCCAATTTCTCTGGCATTCTGGTTCGGTCCGCAAGAAGTGGCAACATATGAATTTACCCTATGAAAAAGGGGGGCTCACAGCCCCAGACCTCTTTCTGTACTGGAACGCGGCACAGGCCGAACATGCCACCCACTGGTACACACACCCGAATCCGCCCCCACATGTAAAACTGGAGAAACTGGCAGGGGGTGGGACAAATATTATGACTTTATTACTGCACCACACATTCCAAACAGATGCCCCGTCAGACCCGGTGGCCACCACGATCAGGGCTTGGAATAGCATCCTGCACTCCGAGCAAGAACAATACCCATATTATAAGTGGCTTCCCATATGGCAATTTCCCGGATTCCCCCCCACCCCCCCCCACACACGATCAACACCTCTTGCGACACTGGGAAAATCTGGGCTATCAAGCCCTAACTGACCCGTTCCCTGATGGTCCTTTGTCACCCCCCAAACATGGCGGCCAGAACACTCCAACTCTCTGCTCGAGGTGCTACAATACTACAGGCTTAGAGCAGCGGTATGAGGTGTGTGGCCCTCGTTCCCAGACGAACCCCCAGACTCACCTGAACTCCAATATATTGCAAACTCTGCAGGCGGCAGGGGCATAATGTCCACTCTGTACAAAATGCAGCTGGGGAAAATGGAGGATACATCCCTCAAACCACGGGAAGCATGGGCTAGGGAGCTGGAAACGGAAATCACTGATGAAATGGGGAGCAAAATGTGTGCACACACGCACAAAGTCTACCTTAGCGCCAGATTCCGCTGCATACAGTTCAAATTCCTCAACAGGCTCTATTACACACCGTACAGAGTAGCGAAATTCACACGCACCCCGACTCACATATGCCCGAAATGCAAATCGAGCGAGGCAGATCACATACACATGTTCTGGTCCTGTGCTGCGCTAAATACGTTTTGGGTGGCCGTGACGGAGGCGCTCTCAGAAATAATTGGTTCCCCGGTAGACCTGGACCCACTAAACCTGCTGTTTGGTATCTGGGCTGGGGAAAATGTAAGGAAAATGTCAAAATTCTTAAATGTAAGTGTCATTGTTGCCAAAAGATGCATATTGCAATGCTGGAAGCGCCATAACTCCCCCACCCTCACGATGTGGCTGAAAGCCCTCACCTGGGTACAAATGTGTGAAGAAGAATACATCGGATCCCTACATGTCATCATGCCCCAAAAACGTGTGGTCAGAGTTCTGCAGCTACCTGAACAATAGAGACGATGTGGAGTGGAGGTCTACCCCCCCACCAGCCCAGCCCAACACACCATGAGAAGTGTACCTCTCCTTCTTTTTTCTTTTCGCGCCTCTCCAGGCCGTCAACCCTCCCCAGCCTGAGATGTCTGAAATAATCGTGATGTACTGCCTTTGATTGATGATGCGCTGCTTGCTTGTCTCTGTGCAATCTGTGCTGTACCTGTCTTAACTTTCTGCCAATAAACAAAAGTTTAAAAAAATAATAATAATTAAACTATCTTACTTGAATTGGAAATCCCTCCTCCCTCATTCTCTACATCTGAGAGATCAACGAATCTCATTCTAAGTTGAACATCATCTGCCGACTGAGCCAAGTCTGGGGACTGTTTGTTTTACTCTGGAATCATATCATTTTTGACATCTATGTATTCATGAATTGTGAGCAGACAAATTGGTCCTTGTATTGCACATAATTGATCCAGCTGCACAGAAGACACGTACTGAAGATCTATAAGCCACAGGGCAAGTGAAGTACTTTGAGATACATTGTTCCCTGATCACATGCCATTAAAGCAATGTTTCTTGGTACAGAGACAACTTTACGTCATGTTGTTATGGTATGTTATTTGGATTTATACTGTGCAGCACAGCCATTTGCATGGTCTCTTGGCACTCTGGCAGATATGAGAGGGGGTGGGTTATGTTAGTGGGGAGAGAGGGAAAATGCAAGATACACTTGCTGTTGTCTAGTGCATCTGGGCCTCAGGCACCGCCCACCATGCTCAACCTCATTTTTGGTCCCTGGTGGTGCGAGGTCACTGGGAACGCGCGTGATGGTCCGACTCCACCCACCACACTTTCACTTGCTCTAAGCCTCTCAATGCTCAGGCCTGCAAGAGCGGTGTAGACTTCAGTTTCCAGTTGGAAAGGGGGCTCCTGCCCCCCTCCCACCTCCAGGGCTGACGGCCATCTCTCCTTTCCTCGGGCTCCCTGGGGGCGCGCATGAATGCTGTCACCCATGGGTCCTGGATGTGGTGCTCACCTTGGGGACCACATTTCCCAGCGGCCCCTGCTCCTGGTCCTGTGTTGAAGCCATATTGAGTGGTGCCTTTTAACCAAAGGCTCACATGAGGTGTTGGGTGCCCATCCTTGAGTAGAAACCTATTTATAGGTGTCCATTGCAGTTATCTCTTGCTCTATAACAGAAAAGCTCCTGCTGCTGGGTTTGTGACCCCTGCAATCTGTCCTTGGAAGTGCGTTCAGATTTACCCTTTGACTTGTTTTGACCTGGCTCGTTTGGTTGTTGTTGGACCTGGATTCTGTTGTGGACTTCCTTTGGGCTTCTCCTTGGATTTGTTCCTTCGACACCTTTCTATTGGGGAAGCTCTTTCTTGGATTCACTACCTCGGCTGCATGCCGCCGGGATTTGCAGACAAGAGAACTTGGACTCCGAAGCCTAATCCCACTTTGTCTCTCTCATTCAACTTCTATCCTCCTGACTCTTAAATTGATTCATTGCTTCTGTGATCAGCAAGGATCTGGAAATTGACAGATGAGAGGAGGGACAGTCTGGAGACTTCACTCATTACCATAGGCAGAGTGCTAAGGGTTATAAAAAACATGAACCTTTGATTCAACATAATGGCTATCTGAGAGATGGAAACCTCAGCTGTACACATCACCATCTTACTAAGATCACTGGCTGGCTGGGTGCATTCTCAAACCCCACTTTAACTCTCTCAGGTTCCGCTCTCAATGGGCCCTGCAGTGGCCGGACTCCCTGGTTGTTTCTCACAGAGGTTAACCTAGTGTCTCTAAAAGGATTCAAACACCTCTCCCAATTTGCACACAGCTGCAGGCCAATGAATAATGATGCCCTGTGCCAGCCCTCTCACCTGGTGTTGAGGTGGCTCCATAACGTTTCAGAATGATGCTGAAACCCGGATAGGGGATTCTCTATTAGGAGCTCAATGGGTTGAGTAGATAGCAAGATAAAGTATAGTGTGGATTCGACAAGTACTGCTGGATGCCCCTTGATCTTAATCCAGATGTCTATGATGTGGTGATGACCCCAAACTTGCAGAAGCGGTTAATAATTGGGATTCTTTCGGAAGATGTAGGTAGGTTGCAACAGAAGATGTAAGTGATTCCATCACTTTTTGCACAAACAGATTTTGAGTCCCAGGACTGCTGGACTGTGAAGTCACAACCCTTTCTTGCAGTCCTGGCTCTGTAGGGGTGGTGAAGCTCACACTGCTCTGTGAATAATTTTAAGTAAACGGAAGTGCTCCAAAAGCATATGGACTGCTTTAAGCTGAGACCGCAAATTCATGTTCGACAATGCACTTTTAAATGTTTTTTGCCATGTCGGCTTCTGAATGTGGTACATTTATATTCTCGGAGGTCAAAATATCCTTTGTGAACCAAACATTTTTGTCTATGCGCACAATCTTGCTCTCTGTCAGAGCCGCAATGTCTGCACTGTAGTTTCTGTGAAGTTTGTCACTCTCTGCGGCAGATAGTTATCAAGGATAGAAAGGAGATGCAACACGTGATTGAAGGTTGCCTGCGGGACTGCTAATGTGGCTTATTCTAGTGCCAAAAAAATTGCAAAAATCACTGAATTAGTCCCTATTGCTGAGGAAAGGAACATGTGTTTGAGCTCTGCTCACTTTGGACCTGCATCTCAAAATGATTGATGGTTGCGTGTTTTTCAAAGAGATAATGCAGCATTTCCAGGCTCGAGTTCCCTCTTGCCACAACTTTCTGTATGAGCCGATGCTGTGGCAGTACGTTCTCCTTCTGTAATTTGAGCAAGACTTGCACAAGAGTTTAAAGGCATTAATGGAGTGACTGAAATGCCCCCAAACCCTTAGGCGCGTGATCAGCACCATTTGTAAATGCTGGTTGCTTTTTCAGTAAGTTCTGGATTATGAGGTTCAGGCAATGTGCAAAACGGCATACTTGTAGGTATCTGCCATCAGTCGGTCCATGCACAATATTTGTACTATTATCAAAAGCCACTAAACTAACCCTCAAACCCCATAGTTGAAACCATTCCTTAGGGCCTCTGAAGATATTCCTGTGTAAAGCGAGAACCTCAGGCAGATTGCTACTACTGCTCGATGGAAGACGATCGCCATCCGGAGGGAGAACCATTCCACCAACTACTGCACTGCAGCACTGCCATGGTGAAAGCATCTTGATGAAAATCCTGCAGTAATTTCAGAAAGGGCTATTTGACTGGCAAGCACTGAAGAATTTAGCAAGCATTGCTTTCTCAGAGGGAGCACTGTGGCTCACAGTGCTGTGATGCACATGTAATATGCAGCTTGACCACCGCTCCACATGTCTGTTGTCTGATGGTCTCTATGCTAGTACTGCCTTGTTAGTTTTGCAACAGTGTTGCATGTTTCAGAGCTCATTATGTTGCTCATTATTTTTATTTTCTTGCGGTTTTATTACATGTCATTTTACAACTGTAAGAAACCTGAGAGTATTCTTACTTCCGCTCCTCCGGGATCCTCTGCACAGGGGGCCAGGGAAAGGCCGTCGCTTATGGATCCTGACCTTGGGGGCAGGCAAGAGAGGAAAGATCACCTGGGTGGAGGGTCCTTGGGAATTGGGGGTGAGATACCCTCAGGCAAGATGTGGTATTCCCCATCCAAGAAGAAACCCTTATTCTGGGGGCCATTATGGGGTATTTTTATTCACGTACCAGAGGCCGAGAAAGGAATATGAGATATTCGCAGTCCAAAGGTATTAGGAAAAGAGCAAAACAGGTTTTAGATTACTTGGGTAGAGGGTCTGTGAGGACTGGGAGTGGGATGCCTTTGGGAGAGACATGGTATCCCCCTTTTTCTACGACTGATCAACCCAACCCTCCCCCTGCCTTTTTGGGGTATTTTGACTCAACTCCCCTATGTATGACTGTTAGAAGTACTTTGGATGAAGAAGAGGTAACTAGGAGCAATAAGGACTAGGTGTTTCTACCACTCTGGTACTGGGATGAGGAAGAAGCCTGCTGAGAGTAGTAGAGGAAAGGCATGTCCCCTTAATTATGGTCAAGCAGGGCTAATTGTACAACAGCACCTGCAGCCGGTTAGGGGGCTGCAGTTGTATAAAAGGGCCAATATAGTTGCAGACGGGTGCAGAGCAGGAGTGGGTGAACCAAGAGATTCTGTGGCATTGATGGAGCAGCAAAAGAGAGGCCAAAGAAAGCAGCAGGAACCTGTGATTGAAGTACAATGTTTCAAGGGAGTACAGCCCGGGTGCTGGGGCTTCGTGGGACCAAGCAAACATTAAAAGGGGAACCTTGTCTGGAGGCGGCCCCTTTTCGTGGCATTCGTAGTGCTCGTTCTTGTGCAATCAGAAGGCGACCCAGGAGTGCCTGAAGGGCAGAAGGAGTCCTTAAACTGAGGACCAAAGGCGGAGAAGTCTGTACTGCAGAAATGCTGCAAGACACAACCAGTGAGTTTCTATGCAAAAGGAAACCCGGTGTGCAAGTTTTTGAAGTTCTGCAGAGGATTACTGTGTATCGGAGTGGTCGCGTGCAGAAGTCACGTTGTCGAAGGTCCCCGAATTAAATCCTCGTTCATTTTTGAACTAATAAATATACCTTGTATTGGAGTGGTTACGTGCATGAGAGGCACGTTATTGAAAGTCTGAGTGCTGTGTACATTACAAAGGTAACTTTCACAAGCTTATAACAAGGAAACTAAACGAATGACACTGTCTTTAATTGTAACAAAACTCTTTGAGTGCTGGGCACATTATTCAAAGCATTATACAATGAAATATAACACCAGTGTGAACTGAATGAAGATCCTGAACACCTTTGAAATTCAAGCATAAATGAAAAACCGTACCAAATACTTTCTTATGAATGTAACTTCCAGGCAAACTTTACAAGTACAAGTTCTATAATACCTTGTGAATTCAGCTTTCAAATGAAATTTACAAGCCCAATTTCTATGTGAATTTACAAGTGAACTTTAAACAGATGTTTAACAACCGCAAGATAATTTAATACAAGTGAACCAATAATACTTTGGGCTCCAGAGTGAATGGACCTTTGGAGATGAGCTCTAATAAATGTTTGAACTACAGCTTTCTGCCAAATGATATTGTTATACCAAGACAAACCGCGTCCAGATGGTGCAAGTATTGCACAGATCTTTAAGAAAGCTGGAAAATATATTTACATATGGAAAGCAAATCTTGGGGAAGGGAACCCTAAGATGTAGAGTGCTTTTGTGGTTGCAACTGTGCTTTGGAACTTGGCGAAGGGAACCTAGGGTATTGGTTAACCTTATATATGAATTTAAGGCATTCCTGAGACATTTATGCGAACTGCTTTGTACTTTGGGAAAGGGGAGATGAAAGAAAGCTCTGAGCAGGACAGAGCTCCGAACTTTGTGTTGATCACTGTATTGTTGGTTGCTGACATCCCTACACATTGTATAGGTTAGTTGTGACGGCAAATATAGGTTTTGGACACAGACAGATTCCTATGTTGTACCTTTAGACTTTGACTTTCCTTAGTTTTGGTTTGGTAGGGAAATCCCACCATAGGATAGGGCAAGATGGGAGTTTTTCCATCTTGACTTTTAAGTTAATACACTTTTATTGTTCGTTAAGAATCTGTTGTCTGTGTCTTACTCCAAGATGCCTTCACACAACACACTTGTTTCTAAGGGCACAGATGAAAGGGCGGGTGAGGAGGAAGTGCACTGGGACAGAGGAAGTGGGTGGGAGAGTGCAGTAACCATCACAGTACACTGCAAAGCTACCCGGTTCTTCCTGTTTGTTAGTAGGCAAATTCATAATTAATGAGACTGAACATTTACAGGCACATGGAAAGATGGCCTTCTGGGAAAAATCTGATGAAAGACAACCACTGTGGCAATAAGACCCGAGGCGGCGGGCCAATACCACCCCAGGTAATGGCCCCGGGGCCATAGTTACACGAAGCCCCGGGGGCATTACTGTGGGCGGTATTGGCCCGCTGCTCAGGGTCTTATAGCCATTAGTACCCCAGCCCGTTAGACCGGGGTACTAATGGCATTTTTTTCTGTTTAAAAATGCTGCTACATTTTGAAACAGAAAAAAACAAAAAAATAAAAGGTGAAAAAAATGGCCACCGGCAAAGGGAAAATGTAGTCCGTTTTCCCTTTCCATGGTGGCTATCGGGAGCGGACGCGCTGGGAACAGAAGTGTTTGCAGTGCGTCTGCTCCCAAGAAAACAAGAAAAAAGAAGGTAAGTGGGGTTGGGAGGGCGGGGAGGGGATAGTTTGCGGGGAGGGGGGTGGAGGAAAAAAAACGTAATTGAGTCCCCGGCGGGGGACGAAGGCAGCCTCCAGCCATGGGGAGGCTCAGAGCGGTGATTGCCCCGTTTCGAGCCTCCTCATTGGCTAAGGGGCTGCCTCGCTGGGAACAGAGTACCCGGCACGCGTGGGACGCACCAACGTATACAGGAATACTGTGTGGTATGGCTCGGAAAAGAGCCAATCAACACGTAGTATTCCCGGTGTACAGCACATGCCGGGTACTAATGGGCAGCAATGGGCTTCTCCAAAGGCATTAATGAAGATTGAGGAAGCTCATTCTTGCAACTACTACAAGTACTCATGGTTAGAGTTCTGTGAAGACATTTATTTAACAGGAAAGGCTTCATAAATCATAGTTTGATTCTGTTCTTACGGCCTTTGGCAGATCCTTCCAGTTTAAGTTTCAAATACTTTTGGAATGCCCTGTCTCATGAAAATGGAGGTGGTTTCTGTGCATCTGAGGGGCCTGAAACCTGATTGTCATGAAGCAAGTCAAGTGATTTGCTGTATTCCATCATTTGGATAATGATAATCTTCTTCAGGATTTTGCTGTTAACAGAATATTAGTGATGGGTGGTTGCTGTCTGTGTTAGCATCTAAAGACGTTTTTGAGTAGGGGATGATCAGGCAATTATGCCTGTCATGATACAGGTATAACATGTTTTGGCCATAGTTGATGGCCGAAAGACAATACACTTGTTGACTATTGCTGTGCATGAAAATCCTTGGTCACCAAAGTTGTAACTAGTTTAATTATGTCCTTTGCGGAAATATGGTAAAATAAAAGGACGGATGATTGATCTGCTATATCATTGGTATTGTTGACTTTGGGCATTGGTTGACTATGGATTGTGGCATGATGGATGGAATGTGTATGTAGTGGATTTTGTTAGTAAAAGATCTGAGCCAATTTGTTAATGAGGTCTTGCGATGGGAGAAAGGTCAGTGTTATCTGTGCGCTTAGTCCTTTGCAGGTTTTAAACACTTGGGAAGATCTGTTCTGTGCCATTGATGCACGTTTCTGGAAAATAATTTCTTCTTCCTCTCCATCATTACATGATACACCCTAGGCTATGTATGAGTTTATCCTCATATGGCTGGGGACTCTCACGTGCATGTTCCAAATTCTTAGAGTTTCTATTTTGGGAGTTGAGCTTATCAGCAAACCATGTATTGTTCTTTATAGGGTTAGTGTGGATGTTTTGGGATTTGATCAAGATAGTTACAGTTAACGATCTGGTGGAAATTAGACCGGTTACTGTTTTTCTTGGGTCTGATGCTGAAGGTGGTAGTGCCAGTTGCCCAGGATGAGATGATGGTCTTAGTATGTGTGTCTGATACTATGAATGATGGCATGTTAATGGACATTATCATATCCAGAGAATAACTTTCCTTTTGTGTGGATGCTATGACACACAATTGAAGCTTAGGTTTTTCTATTGTAAGACATTCACTGACGAGCATGTTTGTCTGTTGTGCAATCAAGCAAGAGATTGTCATCTCTGAAGTCTTGAGTTGTGTTAGTGGTGGCCAATGTGTTGGCTATTATATCAGACCATAGGATGTTTGAATTGTAACTAAGGGGTGCTGTTCCGCTATGCTTGTAATGGCTCTATTTTGATCATTAATACTTTTGTAAAGAAACACTTCCAATCATGACTTCAGGGTGGTGTGTGTAGTGAGTTTTCTACTACTCCTCCCCCACTACTTCTCTGCTGCTGCTCCTACTCTACTACTAGTCCTCATCCCACACCACTACGTGTCACTCCTCTACTGCTTCTCCCACACTACTATCCTCCACCTCCCACACTACTACTCCTAGCACACAGATACTGTGCCCTGGTGCCACTACTACTCTGACTCTCATGCTCCTCCTACTCCTCTTTTACTACTATTGCTCTTCACAAACCACAGCTACTACTCTCCTCCCACTCTCTACCCTCCAAACTAATCAAACGCCCTCTTTCCACTCTGTACTACTCATTTCACTTTCCCTCCTTACACTAACCTCGGTTCACTTGCCACACAAACTCGCACTGCAGACCCCTTGTACTCACTGAGCCAACCCCTCACCTTCTTCAATGGATGGATCCACACTCCATTGCGTCCTCCTTCCTCTTGATGGTCTCTACTAACAACTCCACTGACCTCACCCACATAACCCACACTTCCCGCTTATGTCCCCCACCCTTCTTCCTGATTGGCCAGCTTCCCATGCCAATTCTGATCTATCTTTTCCCTTTGGGAGGTGTGTGTATGGTGGAAAGTCAATAACGGGGGGCTAGGCTTGCCCACTTTCTCCATGTCAGCTCGCCACACCGGGTCACTGCTATCCTGGGAAGTTTCCTGTCTCCACTCGTATTGGGGTTTTGGGACTGAGCATCTTCTTGGTGAATAATGCTCCCCCTCGGGTTAGAAACCCACTTTTTAAGTCCCTGGTTGTCTAGAGTGGGCACTGTCACTTGTGGTGGGTTGCAGACTGCACAAACAAGTACCCTGCCACCGTATAGCCAAACCAGGGTCTCACTTGCCTTTCGCTGCCCTCTTATTCGGGCAAAGTGGTACTGGCACCGCCGCCTTCTGATCCTCGATGTGCCTTCATCCTATCTCTTATTCTGTCGGCGGGTGCTACTGGAGGGCTGCTATCCTTCCTGTGCAGGTAGCGTTGGTTCTCTGCCTGCTTGTCCTTCGTGTGTTTCTCTCTGCCTACAAAAAAGAAAACACTGCTCTAAACATCGGAGTACTGTCCACTTTCCACTACTTACAAATCAAAGGGGTACTGACACAAGCAGCATGGATTGAAAAATTGAGTCGAGAGCTCACCCCCTTCGAGACAATGCTAGACTCCAAGACTGATAGGAAGGGCCTAATTTCCCTCATGTATAAACTCATTCTCGAAGGGGGTAGTGGGTCCACGCAGAAACTCAGAAGGCGATGGGAGAACGATATGGGGACAGAAATAGAGGATGACGAGTGGGACAAAATGTGTATTATGGCTACACGTACCTCCATATCATGTCAATATAAGCCCCACTCCATTAAGCCTTTGCACCGCTGGCAATATGACCCGTATAAATTATCCAAGATGTACCAATCCTCCTCCCCTACCTGTTGCCGCGACTGTGGGCAGGTAGCTGACTACTGGCACATGTGGTGGGGATGCCCCAAGATTAAGATTTTCTGGGACGAGGTCCTGGGGTGGATCAGACACATGGACAGGATACATAGAACCGCCGACCCACATCTGGTCCTGTTTAGCCTCGAGAGAATAGACGATGAATGGATGAGGGTCCGTGGCATAACCCCCCATCTGTTATTGGCAGCGCGAGCTCTAATTTCGACTAACTGGAAATCGTCCACAACCCCGACTAAGAAGGAGTGGGTTAATGTGGTACTGAATATATGTACCATGGAGAAAATTACTGCATCCCTACATGGTAGGGCGACACAATGTGAGCTCCTATGGTCGGAATTCTTAAATGCACACACATCTAACAAACACACGCCACTGAACGATGAAGTGTCCCCACCTTGATGGAGACGTACTTGACTCCCTGTTTCCCGTGTATGGTCTCCCTCCACCTGGCTCAGGCCTTCTTCCGCTTCATTGCCAGGGACGCCACTCACGGGATCAAATTATGTCCCCCCCCATGGCGACCCCTTGAATGCATCTTACTACATAAATCTCAGCCCCTGAAGATACGCGCTTTACCATGACACCTCAACCCCTACGCGACACGACTCTCATTCCCGGGAGGGGTGGGGGGAGGGGGGTAATGTTTATATATGTGAGGAATGAGAAAGGTTCTGCTTAATGTCTGGGCATTATTATTAGTAAGCACCATTTACTGATGTTAATACGAGATGTGAAAAAGCGTGTTGCTAATATGTTTTTCTTGTGCTTACATATGTAACCTTTTTCTGTTCTGCTTTAATGCGAGAATTGTTAAAGTTGAAAACCCAATAAAAACAAATTTAAAAAAAATAAATAAATAAAACACTGACGAGTATTTGAGTTCGGTGGCGTGGCTGGCAAAAAGGGTCTACAAAAAACATTTCTAAATCTGTCCCATCTACTTTCCGGCTTCTGCAACTCATCCAAAACAGGACTGCGAGACTGGTCCTTTGCCTCAAGCCCAGGGATCGTATCTCTTGAAGGCAAGCGTCCCCAAACAGCACGATCCTCCCCGCAATGAGAGACAATGAAAGACTCTCCCAAAATGGGAATAAGGCCAAGACAGAGTGCGGGTGAGCGTAAATGGGAGTTTATCAATCAGAATAGGGCATGCAAAGAACTCTGCAAACTCCGAGAGCGCTCTGTCTGACAATAGCAAAGACAGGCGTATTTATTTACAAAAAACGTCATAAGAACCTACACACTATAGGGGGCACAAATTCATGGGGATTGGGTGACGACGACTAACTATAGGTGCTGCTGTGATGTGGTTGGCTTTGGCTGGAAGACGTCATTGGGCAGCCTCGTGGGTTGGGCTGGGCCTGGCCGGGTGGCGGAGTTCATCCAGGCGGTGTTGTGGGGCCATCGTGGCCAGTGGCAGAGATGAATGTCTCTTCCTGACTTATTAGCCCTATGCCATGCACACCGCAGTCATTCGAGCATTTTTAGCATTATCTTCTTCAGTAAATCTTACAATAGGTTATACAACAGGTTAATGCAACACAGGAGGAATGCACCTTGTGAGGGGACTGGAGGTAATACGTCAGGGCATGGTTACCAGTGTCCTGTTGACCGGGGCCATAGGTCGAGGGGCTAAGCTTCAGGGCCTGGCACGGGCGGTACATGTCTTTCTGCCTTGTTAGAAGTTGTTATGGATGTTCCGCTGTGTGTTGTCAAAGTGTTGGGTGTCTTTATTGCACAGGGCCATAAGTCTGAGGTGGTCCGGTGGGTTGTGAGGTTTACGAGGGGGCGCGTATGTTCAGGCAGAGGTTTACTGCTGTGCTGTAAATAATGCAGGTGGCGGGTGGTGGCCTTGGGTGCTACAGAGGGGGTTACAAATCTTTGAAGCGGCTCCTGTCTGGTTGGGGGAGGTAAAGCAGCGCGGCGCGGTCTCTGCTCTCATGCCTTTGGCAGCCTTCATAGGGAGGGAGGGGGAATGGCCTTGCAAGTATTTCACAAAGGTATCTCCCTCGTGTGTTGCTGAGATAGGTAAAAACATCAAACATTTGAACATTCTATAATACTTATTCAAATCCTTTTAAAACATGCATTTCAACTTTGCTGGATGTGTCTCGATTATACCCAGTCTGAACACCGTACTCGTACACTATGTTTTAACAACTACAGTATTTAATTATATGCATATATATATTTGCAGTAAGTGAGGTAGTAGTCGGGTTGGTGGAATACATAGGAAATGACTCGCCACTGTACGTGACGGTGGTGGCACATAAGAAGCTTAGACATACACACATAACTAGTGCATTTCTTGCGCATCCTTCACATGAGTTCCACAGTCTGGTTACATTCGTTTTCTCGTGTATTCTAGCAGCATTAGTTCAGTTATGGCGCGAGCCCATGGGGTGTAAGTTTCTCAGTAATACACGTAACAAATAGATTCTTGGTGCGTTCCTTTATTATTAGCATCCAACTGCAATGGTATATGCTCATCATTGCTCATATCATGGGGGCATGATCTCTTTTAATTATATATCTTACAGGCTTTTATAATATAAGGGATTTTATGAGAGGAAAGCATCCTTTGCAAGTAGTTTAAACATTAATATACGAGGATTGTCAGGCCTGTGACGACCATTTTACTGTTCATTTTATTTTGCCTAGGCCTGCTGGCCGGGTCATGCTGGGAGCGATGATACGATACACTGCGGAAGGTGACTGTTACAATGTTAGTGCATTACACTGGCTCATGTCCTTCTGGTTCGTGGGAACGGGCTCGCAGCGGATCTACCAGGGTGCTGCGGCAACAAGGATGACTGAAACCCTCCAAGGGTGGGGGCCGCGCTACAGCGCGCTGAGCTCACACCATCTTTACCAGACAAAAATGGTGTCTAGGCCTAGCTAAATCTTAATACGTGTGGGCAATTAATACGTGCGGGCAATGTCTCCAGTGGGTGAGCCCTCCACCACCTGGGCCCGGGTGGCATGAGGAGACGTCCAAGAGAGCCATAGTCCTCACCTGGGGAGAAAGTGCAGGCGAGGGGGGTCGTTGTGGACCAGTCCTCCCCTACATTTCCCCCCTTTCGTTACTAAAGTAACGAATTCTTTAAATCTTCTATCCTCCTACATTCTGCCTCGTCCATCACTGCCTCATCCCATGCCGGAGTTCCTTTGATGGGCATCCATGCCCTGCACACTGCTCTTAAGCTCTCACCTCTCCGGGCATATTCATCTGGAGTACACGTTAGATATATGCACCCACCATCTGCTTCTAAATCTACCCAAACCTCCTCATACCATTCTAGTATACGGGGCTCTTTGATGGTGGTGTGCCACAACTTATCTACAATATCTTTATCGTGGTATATGGGCACCAGTTGGTACCTGGGCGAATTATCTATCCCTGTTTGTACTTGTGCTTCTTGCATTGTTTTTATTGTCCCGTGTGAGTTGCCCATTGTCACCATCATCATTGCAACATTTGGTACTGCGTTAGCACAGACTCGAAGACCCACCTGGCACAGGCAAAAAAGTAGAAGGAGGAACACAACAGCTGGTATTAAAAATTTCACAGTTGTTCCAAGCCATGAGGGAACCCAGGAGAAGATGTTGTCGAACCAGGCACTCGCTTCTGCTCCACCTTCCATTTTCATTTTTTCTCCTAAGTTGTGGACTGCTTCGATCACATGGGACAGGGAGCCATTCTCTGCGTCCTCGGAAGGTACGAAAGTGCAGCAGGCACTTCCTATTTTTCGGCAAACACCACCGTCCATCGCTGTCAACAGGTCCAGGACATACCTGTTTTGCATGGTCATTAGTCGTAAAGCTCTTAGTTCGACTCTGATGATATTGAATCCTTCTTCAGTGTCGTTCGCCAGCTGAATCAGTTCCCAGCGTGTTATCTGGAGCCATTTTGCATTTGCCCTTGCTTGGACACTTGAGACTAGTGAGGCAAAGAATGTTTCTGCTGAGCTGAATAATCGATATTTGTCTGGGATCTGGGCCAATAGTTCTGATGATGCCTTTGATATGTAATTTGATGCTCGTCTTTTACGGGTCAGCACTTCTCCCTTGCTTCCAGAAGACAGGACATATATTTGTGACTCTGCAGTGGGTTGAGCCACATTCTGCATGCGTTCCTGTGTCCTTTTGCTCCCATCGATGTGGCTTTCTGGTATCACCATTAGTGCCGAGTGCAGAGTGGCCATTGAGCAGCTGCCACTCCATGACTGGGGGAGGTGTAGGTATGCCTGTTTGCCGCACACCCAGTACGTGTCCATGAGGGCCGCAGTCCCTTTCTTTAGGTCTGGGATGGTGAGGGTCTTGTTGCAGCTCTTGTTTATTCCCATGGGGGTTCTTCCTTCCCCTTTAAAGCACAGTTTATAGTCCATTTCGCTCTGTAGTTTGAACGGCTTTTCAATGGCAGTTACCCAAGTTAGCTTTGAAATGTGTTCTCTCCATACTGGTGTACATGTTTCCTCTATCCACTGTAATTTATCCGGCGCCACACCTCTTAGTGCTTCCGCTTTGCACATCACTTCTTCATCCTTCCGCTTGTTGTCAGAAAAAAGTGTCCCTCCTATCACAAAAAATGGTTCTTTCAAACATACTACTCCTGTCGTTTTTGGGTAACAGGTTTTCTCGTTCTGTAGCATTTGAAAAGTCACTTCGTGTGCCTGGAAGGTGTTCTTAATCCTGCACAGCGTGAGATGAAGAAGACATTGGGCATCCACAATAGGCAACTCTTTGGGTAACAATACTTTGGGTGTACCTGATGCATGGGGGATGAGGGAACAGACATAACAGCTTTCGTTTGTTGTCTGTTTAGCTGTGGCACTCATGTCTGCATACCACTTATTTGTTTGATGGGGGTGTCGTGGGTCTTCCATCTTATCTAGACCTAGCCCATAATACTCATCATACTTCTTCCTCCCTGTTTCTCTCTTTCGTCTGGTGTTCTTGTTACTCATGTACTTCCCAACCCCCTGAGCAGTGGGCAAACTAGACCCCCCTTTCTCATTCCCGCCCCCCTTGGCCCATTCATCATATAGTATTTCGTGCATTTCTAGTAGTTTTTCGTTTTCTTTCCTGACGCTATCTGGCAGATTGTTTTTTGGAATGTGGGCAGGCTTGCTGGTGGGGGTGTCATACAACCATGATATGGCAGACGGGTTTCGATCGTTGAGACTATGGGCATTGTAACTGGATACCCCTGGTGGAGACACTGTGTTGCTCTGCATTTCACCATGTGGCTTTTCTCTTTGTGCGGTCACAACACTTGATGGTGTGGTATGATACCCCCAGACAAGTTTAGTTCCGTCCCATATCAAAAAATCACCTTCCCTTGTATTGACATCTGCAGTTGTATTGGGCCCGGTGGTACTGTTAATTGGTCTAGTAGTGTTATTACTCCCTCCCCCCTCGTACATCTCGATAGAGATGAACGCTATAAACCAATATGTAACCAAGCCAAACATTATCATAAAAAACAATGTGATGCATACTGATAATCCACACTCATACGAATATCTACATCTTTTATATACTAATTCTCTCATTCTACTAATTCTATCCGTTGCAGGCTGCCCGTTAGATGCCATGGAAGCTCCTGTTTGAGATATAAAAGTGCATTAAGTGCATGCATGTAAACGTTTTGCTGGCACCATCTGTGCCAATACATTTGACGGGGAATGGAAGCGGGTGGGGGTGCGGGGGAGGGGTATTCACAGACAAGGGTATATAAAAGATATAATATTATTATTTCATTAATTATACATCACTCACCTAGATAAAAAAAAGAAATCCCACACACACACACCCTTTTTTTTTTTTTTTTTTTTTTGTACTATCGTTGTCAGGCATTATTTCATTCAATTCCAGTGCTGACATTATTCCATTCAGGTTCAGTGCTGACACACACACTCACGCAAGTCGATATTTAGACATCTTACTCATTTGCATTGGTTGCTGTTGTCTGTGCCTCCTCGTCTATCTCCTCGTGTACACTGCTGTATGCTTTTCGTACGTCGGTTAAGTGCACCCAGTATCTCAAACCCTTCACCTTTACTGCCGTGGGCGTGCAAAATATTACTTCGTATGGGCCATGAAATCGTGGAGCATTCCACCGACGCACGAAACTTCTGACATAAATTGAGTCGCCTGGCATTAACTGTAGCTGCTGCTCTGGCTCCGTGACAGATCCTGTTACATTTCCCTCTTCTCTAGTGAAGGGTGGGGAGAGTTGCTTCGATATTGCGCGCGCTGCCCTTGTTAATTTTCTTAGGTAGTCTGTGAACTCATCTCCCAATATTGCGGCGCTTCTGTGAGCATCTGAGTGTTCACGCAGTGGAGAGTGTGCTGTGTTCATTCGTCTCCCAGTCACGATCTCGTGTGGGGACAAGTGGTGGTCTTTACTTGGTTGATTTCTCAACTCAAATAGAGCCAGGGGTAGACAGTAAATCCAATTTTTCTTTAATGAGAAGCATAGTTTTGATAATCTGCCCTTTAACAGGCCGTTCATCTTTTCCACTACGCCATTACTTTGTGGATGATAAATCGAACATAATTTATGTTTTATACCCAATAACGTGGTAACTTCCTTGAAAAGTTCATTCACAAAGTGAGAGCCGTTGTCTGAGCGTATCACGTCACAAATTCCCCAGCGCGGGAACACTTCCCTTACTAGGAACTTGGCGGCGCTTTTGGCATCAGGTCGCGCACATGGTCCCGCTTCCACCCACCTTGAAAATGGGCACACCACCACGATCATGTACCGCGAGCCATTACACCTTTCCCCCATGTCTGCATAATCTATATGCAGTTCTCTGAATGGGCCAATGGGTTTGGGAATTGTTCCCCGGAGTGTGCGTAATGTCATTCCTGAGTTGTATATTTGGCATGTTGTACATTCCATTGTCAATCGAGACACATGTTCCTGGAGACAGGGCACAAACCATTCTTCCTGTATCTCTGCTGCGATGTGCTGCTTGGTGTTGTGTGCGGGGAAGTGTAACTGTTGAAATGCAACCTCTAGTAACTGTAGTGGCATTACCACTTTCCCTGAGTTATTTTGCCGCCATAGTAGATCAGTCCCTGATTGGCTGCATCCCCGTTTCGTCCATGTTAGTTTTTCTTCTGCATTAGCTCCTTCCTGTAATTCTAGTATTTGTGATAAGGACATCATGTTATACCCTTCTGACAGTTCTTTGGTTGTTGTGTTCTTGATCATGAACTCACCGGTGTCGTATTTCTGAAAATAGGAAGCCTCCTTGGCGGCAGCGTCTGCTGCCGCGTTCCCTAAAGACACAACGTCTGAGTTGGAGGTATGGGCCTGGCACTTCACTATTGCTACGGCAGTAGGGTTTTGTAGGGCCTCAATTAATTCTTTTAACAATTCTGCATGCTGCACTGGTGTTCCATCTGCCCTTCTGAAACCCCTACGGCCCCATCTTGCTAGACCTCCATGTACGGTCGTTGTCATGTAAGCTGAGTCCGTGTATATTGTAACTGCACAGCCCTTTGCTGCGTGTAGTGCTTCTATGAGCGCAACCAGTTCTGCTGCCTGTGCAGAGTAATGCGACGGGAGGCGGTATTGTACTAATGTTTCGAACTCACCTTCCTCTAATCTCACTACCGCCATGCCAACGTGTTTTTCTCCCGTGTCCATATCAATTGATGCGGACCCATCCACAAAGTACACTTCCCCCTCGCTGAGAGCGTTTTCACACACCACTGTGCCCTCCCCTCCTTCTCCTGTGTGGGTTGCGCAATCGTGATTTTGCATGTCTTCTACTGTGCACGCTTCTGTAATGAATGTGGCGGGGTTCACTGTTTTACATCTCACTATGTGGATGTTGGCGCTGGACAATATAATCTCGTATGCTGTTGCCCGCTGTGTGGTCAGTGTGCTTTTTGATCTTTCAAGTATTGCAAATAATGAGTGCTCCACAAACAATGTCACAGGGCATCCCATTACTATTGTGGCACTTTTTTCAATCGCAAATGCGGCTGCTGCGAGCGATTGTTCGCACGCGAAATGACCCTGCATTACGGCATCTAAAGTACCACTATAGTAAGCTAGGGGCTTGTGTCCTAAGGATGTCTTTTGTGTCAGCACCGCTGTCATAAGTGTTCCTTTGCAATGGGAAAATAGGTAAAATTCGTGTCCATAATCAGGGTTTGCTAGTACTGGAGCGCTTGAAATTAGCTCTTTCAGTGATTTGAACGATATGCTCATTTCTTCTGACCATTTTATATTTACATTCTCCTGTTGTGCTTCTTTGAGTGCTTGTAGGAGGGGCCTGGTGTATGCTGCATAGTCTAGTATCCATGCTCGGCAATAATTGCACATCCCCAAAAATTTCTGCATATCTTTCACTGTTGTGGGTTCTCCTACCGATCTTATTGCCTCTACCCTGTCGGGAATTATTCTTTTTCCATCTTTCGATATGAGCTGTCCCAGGTATAGGACCTCAGGCAGACAATACTGTAGCTTCTCCTTGTCTACCTTGTATCCTTTGTTGGCCAGTAAAGTCAGGAGCGTTGTTGAATCTTTTCTACACGTTTCTTTGTCTTGTGCACACACCAATAAATCGTCCACGTACTGAATAATCGTACTCTCTACTGATAGGTTCCCCAAGTCTTCATGCAATATGCGGTTGAATATGCTCGGGCTTTCACAGTATCCCTGTGGCAGTCTGCAGTGTTCATATCTTTTTCCCCCCAGTGTGAACGCTGTAAGGTATCTACTCTCTTCAGCCAGAGGTATTGAGAAGAATGCGTTTTTCAAGTCCACTACTGTAAAATGTGATGCTGGTTTTGGGATACTGCATAGTATGGATGCAGGGTTCGGGACTAGAGGGAACTCTTTTTGTATTACATCATTGAGGGGGCGTAAATCCTGTATCATCCGCCAAGATCCCCCCTTTGCTTTTTTGATTGGATAAATACATGCGTTACATGGGGAGTTTGAAGGCACTATTATTCCTTGTACTAGTAGTGCATTTATGGTCTCTTTTATCCCTTCTTCAGCTTCACGGGACAATGGATACTGTTTAACTCTTGGTAAGATAGCTCCTTGTTTTAGTTTTATTCTCACAGGTTGTACTCCATGCAACAGCCCTACATCATGTGGGCCTGTTGTCCATAAATTGTTTGGTACTAGCCTCATGTCGTCATCAAAAAATGACGGTGGTGTTCCTACCACTGCCATCAATTGGACGGGGATCTCTCTGGCTTGGATCAAAATGTCACAGGGCATCGCTATTTCCATTACTATCTCACCATCTACTTCTGTGTCTGAAAAGAGATCCTCATCTGTTACCTCGCGTAAGGCAAGGTTGGCGTTTGTACACAGTACGGTGCGCCACTCACATCCTTCTTTGTCCAATCCAATCACAGCGATCCGCTTCGTTGATACCTGCACAGCGTGCAAATCCAACGACACCACTGATCCTGGTGTTGCATTCGGACACACTATGGGGCGGAAGAGGAATTCTGCTGGAATCCTCCAATCCATGTTTTTTAGCTCTGGGACTATAAGGGCCAAAGTCTTTAGCCCTGCAATAAACATCTCTTCCTTTTGTGGCAGCCCTCGTATTTCCTGTGTGGTTGTGTAGGCTTGCACTACCAACATTGCACGCAAGGGGCATATCCCGGGTGTAGAACACACTATCCCTCCTTCGGTAAATGATATGGTCATGTTAAGTTTACTCATAAGATCCCTCCCCAGCAAATTTATCGGGGACTGTTCATAATACAGTAAGGGTGCTTTTACGGTCTTGCCCCCTATGGTTACATCCAAAGCTTCTGTGTAAGGAACTTCAATTACAGCCCCAGAGAACCCCTGCGTCTCTAACTTCCTGTTAGATAACGGGAATCGGCCCTCTCTGACACATGATTTCTCCGCTCCCGAATCAACCATGAATATAAATTGCCTGTCTCCTATCTGCGCCCCCACCAATGGTTCCTCTGCTGCACTGTGGGTGGTAGATAGAACTGGACACGCAAGTGTTCTCTGTGGGCTGTCCTATGCGAGGTGTCTCATGGCCCCCCCTTCATTAAATACGTTACCTGAGACCACTGACATGCCGTTATAAGGTGCTGGTGCGGGGGCCCCGTTAGCTGCTGTCGCGAAAGGGTTGCCTGGTGTATATTGCATGCTGTCGTTGTTAGGCATGTTTTGTGGGTGGTTCTGTGTTCTATATTGGGGTCCCTGTTGCTGGCTCGTGTTACCCTGGCTTGGATCTCTCAGTTGCTGTTGTCCCATCGGAAGGCCATATGGGCTTCCCGGGTGGGGATGGCCATACTGTTCCATCTCCTGGAACCCGTTGTTTTGTCTATTTCTGCACTCCCTGGAGTAGTGTCCCCATCGCCCACAGTTCCAGCAACTCCCCTGAGGACCCCTGGGACCCTGCCATCCACTTCCTCCCATTCCCCCGTACCCCTGCGGTCCACCTCCTCTTCGGCTCCTGTACCCACCTCGTCCCCCTCGAGGGGTCCACTCTTGCCACTGCGGACCTCCACCCTGCTCCTGCTCGTTCCACTGCCGCTGTCCGGTTCCCGCCCAATTAGTTGCCATCCTTCCTTGTATTGCTATCAGCCCCTCCTCCTCATCTTCTCCCTCCCTGCTGTGTGGGAGCGCCGCTACTGCTGCTGCAACCTTCACTAACTTTGTCTGCACCAACTTCGCCTCGTCGGCCAATCTTTTCTGCGCCACCTCCTTCTCCCTTTCCTTGATTCGTTTACAATGGTGTACTATTATGCTCTGAATTTCCGGCCATCCCTTTGCTTCTATACCTGCTATTTTGTCAAGCGCCTTCTGCACCTCCTTTGGGAGCCCCCTTTTTATAATGAAGTAAAATAAAGATGTCGATTGATACCAGGGCGTGCCCGTTTCCGCTCTCCACATCTCTTGGACCCGAAAAATGTAATCCATAGCCTCCTCCCCGTCATTCATGGCACACTGCATCACGGACTGTAAGTCAGGCGTGTCTGGAAATGTTTCGCGTAAGGCGTCCCACACCCTAGCACGCACTGTGTTAAAGGAGGCCCCATCATGGCGGTCGTAGTCTAATGTTACTCCCGGGAAACCGGCTTTAACCCATACTCTTTCAGCCTGGTCGCCCACCGCTGATACGAGCAGACTTTTCACATCTCCTGCAGCCAGGGGTACCCCAGCTGTATGTTTTTCGAAGGCGTATATCCACTTACTAGCCCCTCCTGATAACGGGGGCAATAGCTTTAATAAATTAGCTTTATCCATCTGTGCCCATGGGATATAGTTAGGCCTTCCTCCTCCCCTATGTATCAACGGGAGCTGTAGCTTTCCTTTCGTTGTTGCATCCGGACCCGTTTTGGCTGCTGATGTTCCCATTGATGCCATTTTCCCCACTCTGTTCCTTAGTCGTCCCGACCAGTCATCATCTAGGGTTCTCATAGAACATGCACCTTCCTCCCCCTCGCTTCCCCCTCCTATTGCCATACTCAATCTGTCGCTTTCGTCTAACTCTTCTCTAATATCACATAGTAATTCCTCTCTAAGTCCCCCAAGCCTTTCTTCGTTACCACCATCTTCCTCTCGGGTCCCTACTTCTATTATTCGCGTTGGTTCTTCCTCAATCCTAAACAGGATCTCGCCCTTCTTCCACCCCTCTTCGGGCCGTCTGCTTTCATCCGATGCTCTAGACGTACGTCCAGCTCTAGTTGTATCCAGTGCTGTCCGTTCGCATATGTTTTTTATCCTCGAGAGCTCATCTTTTGCTATCGACAGTCTTGATTCTAGATCATCTGTGAGTTTCTCTATGTCCACCCTTTGTGTACCCGCCTGGCCTCGCTCCCTTGTACTTTCATATGGTAGGGGTTCAGTGGGCCGGTGGGGTGTGGTAGTTGTCGGGGGAGGTACATACATTGGATCACTGTATCCTTCTGCGGGTACAGGTTTCTTTAATATCGGGTATAAACTTATTACCTCTACTGGTGGTGTTACACCTGGCAATTCTTTGATATCTTTCTGTAACACCAGTGGATTGTCTGTAGTAGATGGGAGATCAGGATTTGGTGCTGGCGCTTTAGGCGGTGGTACCTCTTCGAATAACCGCCAAAGATCTAATATTTCCCTCCTATTCTGCAGCTGTTTCCCTCGGTACTTCAAGAAAATGCATCTCATCACCATATCTAGAACGCTTTTGTCAAATGACCCTCCCTCTGGCCATATCTGGGGTAGCCCCTCTCCTTTCAACTCGGTTACCCATTGGTCGTGGTATTTCTTAATCCGCTCCGCGTGCCCTGGAAGGCTTTTACAAATATGTGATAATGGTGTTTCAGGCCCCATCTCTGTGTGCCCTCCTAGTGCTTATGTGTCTCCGTATGTCTACAACTCCAATGTTACTGTAGTATCGATATTGTTTTTTCGTATTCTACTTCACATCCAGTGTTATGCTCGGTTGGGCTCTCCCTCCCTTGATTGCCCAATACAAAAACTGTCAGTACACAATTTCTACTTTGTTCTCTTCGGGGGACACATACAAGAGCAATCCATCATTTATTTTGACACTATCAACCCGGAAATCAAAAGATACCCACTCACGTCACTGTCTCAGCGTTGCTTCAAAAGAGTTTTTATCCGGTCACACTTACCATGACCATTTGACAATTATACATTTATAGCCGTTTTACACATTCGCAACATCAAAGTCGTCCCTTGACACATACGAGGTGCACACACCTCTTGGTAACACTCAGTACACCATTCACGCTGCCCTCCCTTTCCTCCCTAGCCGGCTGTCCCTCTCTATCTTACTTAGCGCATATGCATATATTTATAGGTTTTAACCTTCTCTCCCCCCTCTAGTAGGACCCTTGTTCTCTTACTTTTCTCCCAAGTTTGTGCTAATTCCGTTTTTATTCTCCCCCTACCCCTAAAGAAAAAAGAAAAAGAAGTAGTAGCGATCACTAATATGTTCTCAGTGCCCCCTTTTGCTGAGCACTTTTATCTTGTATTTCACTTCGTCATATATTCCCAGCACTAGTCAATATAGCACTATGCGGCGCCGCCTTCCACCCCCTTTCGGAGCTAGGTTCCCGTCACTTCTATCTCTTTATTCACCTCGTAATCCTAATGGCCATATGCAAAGAAAAAGAAAGGAAAATTTTAGAGTAATCTTTAGTATATCTTCGTACCCCCTTCTCGTTCCCTTTCCTACCCTTCTCTCCCCGCTCCCTTTACAATCGCTCACACTCAGTACTCACGTGCCCGTCTTGAACCGATAGTCTCCGAAACTGGGTCCGTCCAGGCAGTGTCGCCGTTAACTCAACAGTCAGCCCCGGCTCCGGCGAGCGGTACTCAAAGGGGATTTTTTTCCAATCGGGATCCCGTACCCTTTCTCTATTGAGTGCACACTTCTTAGTGTACCGGTCGCCGTTGGCGGGCAGCCTCCCGGAGCCGGCTCACCGTGCGTATCCCTTTCCGACCGGAGATTCTCGTGCCAAAAGGGGACGGTTATAATGGGTTTAGGAAGAAATAAAATCACGCTATCGGGGTCACCACTGAAGGCAAGCGTCCCCAAACAGCACGATCCTCCCCGCAATGAGAGACAATGAAAGACTCTCCCAAAATGGGAATAAGGCCAAGACAGAGTGCGGGTGAGCGTAAATGGGAGTTTATCAATCAGAATAGGGCATGCAAAGAACTCTGCAAACTCCGAGAGCGCTCTGTCTGACAATAGCAAAGACAGGCGTATTTATTTACAAAAAACGTCATAAGAACCTACACACTATAGGGGGCACAAATTCATGGGGATTGGGTGGCGACGACTAACTATAGGTGCTGCTGTGATGTGGTTGGCTTTGGCTGGAAGACGTCATTGGGCAGCCTCGTGGGTTGGGCTGGGCCTGGCCGGGTGGCGGAGTTCATCCAGGCGGTGTTGTGGGGCCATCGTGGCCAGTGGCAGAGATGAATGTCTCTTCCTGACTTATTAGCCCTATGCCATGCACACCGCAGTCATTCGAGCATTTTTAGCATTATCTTCTTCAGTAAATCTTACAATAGGTTATACAACAGGTTAATGCAACACAGGAGGAATTCACCTTGTGAGGGGACTGGAGGTAATACGTCAGGGCATGGTTACCAGTGTCCTGTTGACCGGGGCCATAGGTCGAGGGGCTAAGCTTCAGGGCCTGGCACGGGCGGTACATGTCTTTCTGCCTTGTTAGAAGTTGTTATGGATGTTCCGCTGTGTGTTGTCAAAGTGTTGGGTGTCTTTATTGCACAGGGCCATAAGTCTGAGGTGGTCCGGTGGGTTGTGAGGTTTACGAGGGGGCGCGTATGTTCAGGCAGAGGTTTACTGCTGTGCTGTAAATAATGCAGGTGGCGGGTGGTGGCCTTGGGTGCTACAGAGGGGGTTACAAATCTTTGAAGCGGCTCCAGTCTGGTTGGGGGAGGTAAAGCAGCGCGGCGCGGTCTCTGCTCTCATGCCTTTGGCAGCCTTCATAGGGAGGGAGGGGGAATGGCCTTGCAAGTATTTCACAAAGGTATCTCCCTCGTGTGTTGCTGAGATAGGTAAAAACATCAAACATTTGAACATTCTATAATACTTATTCAAATCCTTTTAAAACATGCATTTCAACTTTGCTGGATGTGTCTCGATTATACCCAGTCTGAACACCGTACTCGTACACTATGTTTTAACAACTACAGTATTTAATTATATGCATATATATATTTGCAGTAAGTGAGGTAGTAGTCGGGTTGGTGGAATACATAGGAAATGACTCGCCACTGTACGTGACGGTGGTGGCACATAAGAAGCTTAGACATACACACATAACTAGTGCATTTCTTGCGCATCCTTCACATGAGTTCCACAGTCTGGTTACATTCGTTTTCTCGTGTATTCTAGCAGCATTAGTTCAGTTATGGCGCGAGCCCATGGGGTGTAAGTTTCTCAGTAATACACGTAACAAATAGATTCTTGGTGCGTTCCTTTATTATTAGCATCCAACTGCAATGGTATATGCTCATCATTGCTTATATCATGGGGGCATGATCTCTTTTAATTATATATCTTACAGGCTTTTATAATATAAGGGATTTTATGAGAGGAAAGCATCCTTTGCAAGTAGTTTAAACATTAATATACGAGGATTGTCAGGCCTGTGACGACCATTTTACTGTTCATTTTATTTTGCCTAGGCCTGCTGGCCGGGTCATGCTGGGAGCGATGATACGATACACTGCGGAAGGTGACTGTTACAATGTTAGTGCATTACACTGGCTCATGTCCTTCTGGTTCGTGGGAACGGGCTCGCAGCGGATCTACCAGGGTGCTGCGGCAACAAGGATGACTGAAACCCTCCAAGGGTGGGGGCCGCGCTACAGCGCGCTGAGCTCACACCATCTTTACCAGACAAAAATGGTGTCTAGGCCTAGCTAAATCTTAATACGTGTGGGCAATTAATACGTGCGGGCAATGTCTCCAGTGGGTGAGCCCTCCACCACCTGGGCCCGGGTGGCATGAGGAGACGTCCAAGAGAGCCATAGTCCTCACCTGGGGAGAAAGTGCAGGCGAGGGGGGTCGTTGTGGACCAGTCCTCCCCTACAGGACTATCTCTGCACTGGCTCCCAGTGGCGACGAGGATTAACTTCAAAACCCTCTGCATTGTCCACACGGCATTCTGGGACCTGAGGCCTCAATACCTTCAGCTCTCTCTTCCTAAATATCTTCCTTCTCAAGCTCTTCGCTCACCCGCCTCCGACGTCCTCAGTGTCAGTTGCTTCTCCAGTCAACGAGTTGGTGGTAGATCTTTCTTCGTTTGGGGCCTCCCTCTGGAACAGCCTCCCTGCCTCTCTGAAACATTAGGAGCACCATCTCCAGTTCGGAAAGCACCTCAAGACCTTCCTCTTTGCTTCTGCTTTCTCTCCTCTCCCCTGCTGATATCCTGGTTGAAACTGAAACTGCACTGGTTACATGGCTGTACTTTGGTCTCGGGCCCAGGTCCCTTCGCTGCCAGTTGCACACCTGCACTGCCCCCCTGGCATCCCTTGCAGTCGGTGGCTGTTTCTGTATCTCTACAGCCCCCTACCAGCACTTAACACCTGATGTCTGGACTTAACGTTGCACTTGCCACCAGCTGGCCGCACTTTTTATTTATTGTTTTATTTATTTGACTGTTTATCCTGTGTATTGCACTGTCCCTTCCCTCTTTCCCGCTGCACTTTTCCCCCTCCCCTACACTTGCCCGATCTCAATGTCACCTTGCCTAGTAAGATCGTAGGCTCTGTCTTTCCTCTGTGCCCCCTCCCGTGCCTCGTCGCGCCTTGAAACACTTGTGTATAGGTGCGTTATAAATGCCATATCATATCATACTGGCACAAGCGTTTAAAGTAGGGGAATGGGTTTCTGTCTGTTGGGGCCTGCCCAAGATTACTTTGTGGTAGTCCTCTACTGCCCTCTTTTCACAAGGCTAGGGTGCTGTCCTTGTCGCAGCATGCTCTAACAGACCACCTGACTTGTGCAGCCATTCTGAGAGAAGCTATTAAACCCAAGGACCCATATAAAGTGGAAATATTGGTACTACTTGTAATTTCAATTGAAATGCATTGAACTGGAAGCATATGGGTTATGGTCACGGCAGAAGGAAACCAAATGGTGTTTTTCCAATAAGAGTATTTTAAATAAGCAAAGTATTCTTTAATTAGAAATACCTATGTACAAGGCAGAATGGACTGAAAGGAGGGATGGACAGACTCATTACTATGCTAACATCAGAATGAAAGATGACATTTTGGCAACTGACAATTTTAAGTCTCAAGAAAGCGAAGCATGTGGATGCCAAGACCTATGGCTGCAACATAAAATAAAGAAAAAGAAACGTTTTGCATAGTGACAGAGTCCCCAGATACATTGATTGGTGCTAGTGTTTACTGTTATGGAGCTGCAGGCCCACTCCTTTCCCAGCTAAGACGAAAACTGTGCATGTCTCTGTATTTAAAAAGATAGCAAATGTTGTATGGGTGTATTAGAGAGCAGAGAGGCAAAAGATGATAAAATACAATTGTAGCAGCCCTTACAATTTTTGGAGCATTTTGTTCTTCAACAAAAGACTATCCAAGAAATAGCACTGTTTTCAAAGCTGTAAGGAATGGAGTAAAACACATGGTCTGTTTTTAGAAGCAGAACTGAGGAGGAATGCTCTTGTACCACTTCAATCTTTTCACATTTTATTTCATTTTCATCTCTCTTTAGCTTAGCACCGAGAGCCATCTCTGCAGCCCCTGCTTGTCTACTGCTGTAAAGTCTCTAGTGTTACACTCTCTCTAGCAAATGTGGTCTTTGTTTGCCAGAAAGAAGATGCAATCCTGACATCTGTTGGGTGGTGACTTGTTTGAGACACTCGTCATTCCCTTTCTAGTCAGGCTGATAGCAGGTTGATTAATGTATTCTCCAAGGAGGCTTATTCATTAGGCTCTGAGCCCAGCACCTGTTAGTCACTGTGAAAGGGGTTGTGCAGGGCTTCATTACACGCAGCAGAAGCTTAATAGAACAGAGGGCCCCACTATTTTGAGTCCTGCAACAAAACCTGGATAAAGACAGTGGACTTTGGAGTGGCAGAGTTGACCAACAGAGGGGTTGGGGGGAGACAATCTGTAAAACCTGGTGGGAAAAAAGGTGAGGACTGTGAAAACAGGCACCTAGCATCAGAGGATTGCGAAGAAGGTTGCTGCCAAAAAAAGGTGAAATCTGGAGACCGGGGGAATGTGAAGTGAGATGGAAAAACATGTAACCCAAGGAAGATGAAATCTGGAGACTTGAAGAAGGCCAAGTAAGGAGGAAAACGTGGAAGCCAGACGAAGGTGAAGTGAGGAGGAACTTTCAGAGACCAGAGGAAAGTGAAATCCCGAGATTCAAGGTAGGTGTAGTGAGAGGAAAACACAGTGAACAGTGAGAAGTGTATAGGCCAAAAAAGAGGGCAAAGAAGGGAGTTAATCGCAAGAGGAGAACGGGTTACAGAAAAGGGTGAATGGGCATCTTATCTCCAGGAAGAAGATATTAAGGTAAGGTAAGGGACTATGAACAGGTGGGGGTCTGTGGCCCCAGAGAAATCCACAGAAATAAAGACACTAGCCCTGGCTCAGGAGGTGGCAGAGAAAGAAAAGGCCAAATCCCTGACCCAGTGAAAGGGCTGAGAACAGGAAGTGAGAAGTCTGGTTCCAGCACAGGGCCTCAAAAAAGAAGTCTGAAGTCCTGGCCGAAGAGAAGACCGGTCGAGCAGAAGCCAAGGAAATACCTGAGAAGAGTAAGGCCCTGTTAGAGGGACAGGTCAATAGAGACCGCTGACAGCATGACAAAGGAGAAGGCAGAAAGAGAAAGGGTTGGGTTCTCCCCGAAAAGGAGGGAAAACTAAGCCGAAAGAGTCACCTGGAGACTAATCCAGGGTGCAAGTATCGCCTCGACACTAATCCAGCTGGGAAGAGTTGCCTGCAGACTAATCCAGGGGTAATAATCATCTGATGATTTATCTGGGAGAAGGGGGAGTCATCTAGGACTAATTCAGGAGGAAGTGTCCCCTGGGGACTAATCCTGGGAGAAGTCACTTGGGGACTAAATGAGGGTGAAGACGAGAACCACTGCACAATGTGAGAAAGAATTAAAAACCCCAGTCATCAAGAGGAAACCAATAAAACACATCAGTGTCTGCGTCGTATATGGCAACTTCTCTAGCATTGGATCTTTAATAGATTCAGATGCTTGAATATTCCCTGTCGTCAGACTGGGAATCCTCGGTGATACAAATTAATTATTAAAATGTTTTAATATACATCCCTTCTCCCCTAGAGAATGCATGTAGATACTCCATTGTGGCTTATGAGCCACTCCATTGTGTAGTCCCTCCACCTCACTTTGGTCCTTTATGGCTCCAACCAATGAGGTGGCAGGGCTTAAGCTCTGCCCCAGGCAGCCATCTTCATATTTTTCTTTTCACCGCAATGTATCAGACAAAAGGAATCCTCCAGCTCTCTGAGCTTTCAAAATTCTTTTCACCTTTGGTGTGTAGTATATATTTTCTAAAATATTGTACTGTTTTACCCTCCTTAGGGGCTTGCTATTCTGAGTCGTTGGACTCTGAGAAACGATTTTGTTGGTACTTTTTCGTTGAGTAAAAGTTCTCCTCAGCATGGCTGAGCTTCAGCCTGCCAAGAAGCCTTCCTTGTTCAGGGACTGCATGAGGTGCAGAAAGAAACTGGTCTACTTGAAGGATCCACATGACCACTGTATTTACTGCCTATATCCACATGATATCAACAAATGTGACATTTGCAGGACTTTCTCCACCAAAACCCTGCAGGACAGACACAGGAAACTTCTGTTACACCTAGAAGCCAAAGGTCTGTCCTCTGATGAGGAGTCTGCCAAAACAGCTCCTGTATCGTCTACCAAGCCATCTGAGAGACAAACTGTTATATCAAAGTCCCTGTGTTTGACACTGCCACAGAGTCGCTTTTCTCGCTTTTCGACATCTCCATTATGGCAGCGTTGGAGGTTGCCATGGAGACGCGGATGCTCTGCCTCCCGATTCCATAGAGGTCATGTGAACCATAGGTCACGTGTGCGTCAAGATAGTCTTCTCCCCCACGCAAAAGGAGAGCTTTAAATAGGCTTGTATACTTTACAAACGCTGCCTCTAATTAGTGTTATTTTGCCACATTTCCTGAATATTTGGATTTCAACTTAACTTCTGACCTCGGATTTCATCCCTCGACTATTCTCTGCCATGCTCCTTGGATTTGATGAGACACTCGGTTCAGCATCAGTTCCTTCTGCATGCCGACCCCCTTCGCCTTTCTGGCGATTTCTTTACTACTGTCTTCAGCTGCGGTCCTTCTGCGAACGCAGCACTGCCCGGCAGCCGTGCTTAACTAGCCAAAAGCACTCCAACGGTCCCCACAGAGGGTGTAACTCTACCCTCGAGTCAGTGCTAATCTCCTGTGATCTTCACTGCGGAAGCTGCCATATAAGTACTTCTGTGCCCGTGGTGAGTTCAGTCAGCCTTGAACTTGTAGCATTGTTTCTACTTCCTGTCTTTTTTGGTTAGAACTTTGCTCAATCAATTTTGCCTGCTAAGTGGTTTTTCTCCTTGGATTTCCATTTTCTGGATTGTTTTATAAACTGGGACACTTCAAACAACATCTCCACAGCTACTAACAGTGCATTTATAAACGCTATCCCGACTCAATGCACCATCCTGAAACTAGATGCGTCCCTTGTGCTGTTCGGGGTATTCTCCTGTACTAACTCCTTGTTTGTTATTTTTTCCTGTCGTTGTTCATTCCATTTTCAAACCACTCTCCTGAGGGTAAGCCTTCTACTATTTTTGTGTGCTTTTTGGGGTTTAAATTGACATAACTTGGGACTGACCTATCTGTTTTCTTCCTTCCCAGTAAATCGTCCCGGCTACACTCTTTTTGATACCCTTAGAGTTACTCCAAGCTTAATTCAGGTATTCCTCCTTCTCACTAAAACGCTGCATATTGGTTTTCTAATCCTCACCTTATAACTGTGTTTATTTACTTCCGCAGCGTGGTATAGCGGTGTGGGTATCCCCGCTCTTTTGGGTAACCAATTCCTTTGATTGTATTTCTTTAACAACAAAGGGGTGTGTTGCATTAAAGAGCTCCTCAAGTTGAGGAGGTCTGGTTCTGGAGAGTTCCGGTAACGGAACATACCAGCTTGGACTGAAAACTTACCGGAGCAGCTCCCTCTCCTCTAGTGCCTTACGGTTGAGCAATGCCCTGACCTGTTCAACTAGTGGTGAATAACACAAACTTCTAAAAGAAGGGCCTCTTCAGTGGAAAGGAGTTCCTCTCCCTCTCATAAAGCTAAAAGAAAGTTGGAAGCCACTTTTTCTATGCCTCCCTTGGACCCAGGACACCACAAAACACGTAATCCTGAAAAAAACCACCGTCGACGTTTCCAAAAAATGTGGTGTCTTCTGAAGAAATAGAACCCACAACACCATTCGCGGACATCGCGGATAAATCATCCAATGTGAGCGGTCTTCACAAGTCTTTGAGACCAGCTTCTCCAATTCCAGTTACACCTGAGCCAGTTGGAGCACAACTGTCCCCTTTAAAAGAGATGACAGAACTTCCTGACGTCATTCTTCAGGAGGAGTTCTCAGACACGGAAATGCCTGGTGAACACCTTTCCTCATTCCTAAGGAAAACGGTCCTCCTTGGCAACCGGATTTAGAGGTCATGCCTGATCCTTATGACCCGGTGCTCATGGCATCGATGCAAAGAATCATCAAGGAGTTTAACAGGCACCAAAAGCGGCAGAATAGGTCTTCTGTACCAAAGGAAGCTCCCCTGAGGGATGCTTCACCTTGGCATAGCACACCCAGACACTCCCCTTCCAGGAGTCGACCGCAGAAAAGAGCAAGATCACCTGAGCCTCCACGTAGATCCAGGAGCAGAACACTCAGTGCTTCACCAACAAGAGTCCCCTCTACAGCATCACCTCATAGCTCTCGATCACCAGTTCGAGACCCAAATACGGTACCTTCATCTGTGTCAGTATCTGATTGGTAAGAGGCCCCTTTCAGGGATTTTTTTTTCCGAATCCAGAGCAAGGAGAGATTACGCAGGAACCGGATGCTCCCAGTGAATGGGATGATTATATTGTTCAGAAACCCAAGAAGAAGGACTCACCAGGTGATGCGTCACCTCCAGACGATTTGGTATAGTTTCATACTATAATTGGTAAAGCTGCGGACAGGTTTCTTCGGAAGAAAAGAAGTCGGTGCTCTATAAGCACAGGGACAAACGCAGAAGAACGCTTAGCACCATTCCGCTTCTCGACACCATATGGGAGTCTGGGTCGAAGATACTGGCCACACCCTTATCCACACCTGCTTTAGTCTCAAGGCTTGAAAAGAAGTAAAAAGCTCCTGACTCGGCTCCACTTTGTTTAAGAGGTCATACAAAGCCAGATTCAGTCATCACAGTAGCGGCTAGAAAGAAATTAGCCAACCCATCATCACCACTGTCAGCACCACCAGATAAGGAAGGTTGTAAACTGGAAGCCATGGGTAGAAAGGTGTCTTCCTCAGCATCTCTCACTATCAGAGCATGCAACGCATTAGCCATGATAGCCAGGTTTGACCGCAAGCTTTGGCTTCCCATGTTCAAGATGACCAAACATCTACAAGCAGATTTACAGGAGGAAGCCAGGTCCATCATTGTGGACGGAGAAGCCACTTCAGACCACATGATCAACGTGGCTGTCGATGTGTCTGAATCAGGTTTCAGACAAATGGCCCACGGCACAGTGTTAAGGAGACAGGCATGGATGAAAGCCACAAATTTCAGGCCTGAGGTGCAGGTGCAATTTTTGGACATGCCCTTCGATGGGCAAGACTTATTTGGCAAGAAGATAGATGACCACCTTAAAGAAATTAAAACTGACACAGATACAGCTCAAGCCATCGGTTCCTTGAAGGATAAATATAAAGACTGCTGGTCCTTTCGGCCATTTTGAGGTGCAGCATCAAAAGACAGAGGATACACACGTTCCTCCTATGGTCAGAAGTCACAAGGCAACACATTTCAAGGCAACAGATCTCAATCGCCAACAGGTATTCCCAGAGAGGAAGGCGCAGCTCTTCCCAAGGAAAGTCCCAGACAAACAGAACCGTCCATTCGATTCTTCCCCCTCTATCCCAAAAACCTGTGGGGGGGAGGGCAAGCCACATTTTTCAACGCTAGAATTCAATAACATCGGACAAGTGGGTATTACAGGTGGTTCGCAGCGGACACACCATAGAATTCCTAGACCATCGTCCATCCCTTTCCCCAACCCCTCACAAAGTTCACATGCTGCAGAACGTCATGGCAGAAGTTCAAAAGTTACTGCACAAAGCAGCTATAGAGCCAGTCCCATATTCCCAGAAAGGAAAAGGTTTCTACGCCTGCTTCTTTCTAATCAAAAAGAAAAAAGATCAGTGGAGGCCCATATTGGACTTAAGGGCACTCAACAAATACATCAAACACATCAAATTCAGAATGATATCCCTGCAAGGTGTCTTACCGTAGCTGAACATAAATGACTTCCTAGCCACTCTGGACTTAGAAGACGCATACTTCCACATTCCAATTCTTCCTGCCCACAGACAGTTCCTCAGGTTCGCTATAGGAGACCGACATTTCCAATTTTGGGTACTCCCTTTCGGGCTAAAATCAGCACTGAGGGTATTCACCAAGTGTCTGGCTCCCGTAGCAGCAAACCTCAGAAGGTTTGGAACGGAGGTCTTTCCATATTTGGACGACTGGTTGATAAGGGCAAGCTCCTTCAGTGAAGCTCAATTGGCAGTGTCAAAAACAATAAAACTCCTAAAAGAGTTAGGTTTTTCGATAAACGTCAAATCCTGCCCAGTTCCCAGCAAGGTTATTTTTCTGGGAGCAAAGTTCAACACCACCATTCCTCGACATCATTGTTCTTAGAAAAAAAAGCGACCACGGTACGATCTTTCAAATCCCTCCTGGGCATGATGTCCTCATGTATATTTCTCATACCAAACTGCACACTTCGCATGAGACTGATCCAGGAGGCGCTGGACCACCAATGAAAACAAGCCATGGGTTCATGGGAAGATGTAGTCCAGATACTGACGGCAACGCACAAGGCACTTCGATGGTGGAACACTCCACGGAACCTGCTCCAAGGGATGCCATTCCAGGCACCAACACCCACTCTTCTCTTAAGGACAGACGCGTCCCTTTCGGGATGGGGGGTACACTTGGCAGACCTTCAGACAAAAGGGGCTTGGTCATACCAAAGATCACAGCTCCACATCAATGTCCTAGAGCTCAGGGCGATACGATGGGCTCTAAAAGCCTTCCTTCCAGTAGTGGCGGGTCAAGTCTTACCCATCCAGACAGACAATACAACCTCCATGCACTACACAAACAAGCCAGGAGGCACAAAGTCCGATCTTATCTCAGGAAGCTCAACTACTATGGTCATAGGCCTTTCACCACAAAGTCCAGATCAAGGCGGAACATCTTCCAGGAGTGGACAATGTCTTAGCGGAAAAAACTGAGCAGGGAGGGCGCTTCATCCCACGAATGGGAGCTAGACGAACAGGAAGTTCAACTGATTTTCTCTGTATGGGGCCGGCCACAGATCAACCTTTTTGCCACCAGGATCAACGAGAAATGTCAAGCATTCGCCTCAAGATACCCGGAACATCAATCAGCAGGAAATGCATTCTCAGTGGACTGGACAGGGAAGTTCCTTTATGACTTTCCCCCCATTCCACTCATAGCCAGAGTTCTGTGCAGAATGAAGGAGCAGGATTGCTCCATGATCCTCTTAGCGCCGGACTGGGCGCGACAGATCTGGTACCCGACTCTGCAATACCTATCCCTGTGGCCTCCAATTCGCCTCCAGGCTCATCAATACCTCTTGACTCAACAGAACCACAAAGTCCTCCACCACGACCCAATGGGCCTCTCCCTCAAGGCCTGGTTCCCGAGCAGCACAAACTCATGAACTTGAACCTTTCGGCGGACTGCTGGGACATAATCGGGGCCTCTAGAGCCCCCTCAACAAGGATCACCTACGTGCGAAAATGGACCCATTTTTCCAAGTGGTGTGAAACATCGGCAATTAACCCACTTGCAGTTTCGGTAGAACAGATACTACCTTACTTATTACATTTGGCTAAGGCAGGTCTCTCCCTATCCTCCATCAAAGTTCACCTGTCGGCCATATCAGCATACACGACGACTCCAGAAACGCAGTCATTACTCTCTCTTCCGGCCATCAAGATCTTCCTGAAAGGGTTGATGCGTACTTATCCTCCTACGCCCTCATCACTTCCTTTCTGGAGCCTGAATACTGTGCTAACGGCTCTCATGGAACCCCCTTTCGAACCCATTCACAAATGTGAAATAAAATTCTTATCTTGGAAAACAGCTTTCCTGATAGCCATGACTTCGGCCAGGAGGATCAGTGAATTACAAGCCTTGTCTTCAGAACCTACTTTTCTCCAGCATTGGATCTTTCATGGATTCACATGCTTAGAATATTCCCCGTCGTCAGGCTGGGAATCCCCGGTACATTATATAGACCCTTTCCCGTAGGAAAACTTTTTCGACGCTTATGCGTCCTATCCACCTCGTTTTGTATCATGCGTGCCTGCGCCGTCAGGGCATCATGATATAAATACAGGCCCAGCCCCCGCGCTCCCTCAGATTTCAACCGTCTTTCAAAGTAGTGGGATCCTCGTGTTTTACTACTAGTGAAAACTAGGTTGTTTTTGTCTGTTTCGCTTCGGCGAAGTTCAAATTCTGGAGAATTATGTCTGGAAAAGCGTTATGTCGCCCGTGTGCAACCTGTGGCCTCAAAAAGGTTTATGAAAGTGATGGCCACATGGACTGTATCTACTGTCTCCACCCGCACCACTCGGCGGATACATGTGAAATTTGTCAGGGTTTCTCCCAAAAAACCCTTAAGGACCGAAAAAGAAGGCTGGTCGACTGGCTTAATGACGGAGCAGGGGCTACCCGGCTTCGGAAGTTGGCTCCACGGCCTCCAGGAGTAAGTCGGAACCTCCATCAAAGAAGGTGCGGCCAGCTGAAATGCGCTCTGAGGACAAACATAAGAGGAAGCAGGATGGATCCTCCTCATCACATAAAAAGTCCTCCTCCTCCTCATCATCTAAGACGGAGAGGCTAGCGCTGTCGAAATCCTCCTCAGGGGACCGTCCCAGGTCTTCCATGAGTCGGGAAGCCTCAGCCGGGAAGTCGGCATCCAAATCGACGACGAAGTCTAAGGGCTCGACGACGACGACGACTTGCTCGTCGACCTCGGTGTCATTGACGATGCCTATTACCGTTCAAGCGGCAGCGGTGGGCATTCCCCCGTCGACGGAGACTCAGTCCATGGCTTGGCTGCCCGAGGTCTATGACCCGATCCCCCCGGAGGTCTTACTGCAGCCAGACACGGCCGGCTCGGCGGAAGGAGAAGGTGATCTGGTTCTGCAGCCATCGGATTTAGGCTTACGGCCTTCCACGTCGACTACGACGGCGACGAGTGCAAACGGGGGTGTGGTACCGCTATCGTCCACGTTATTGAACCCCCAGACAGTTTTGTCTCTGGATGTGCTTAATACTCTTCAGAAGCTCCTGCAGCGGCTGGATACGCAGTTCCCTCAGCCCGGGACGTCATCGTCACTTTTGTCTGTACCTTCAGTCGACGAGCAAACTTGTACGGCTCGATCGACGACGAAACACCCATCGGCTCCCCAGGCAGTAAAAGATCGTCCTCGAGCACAGGAGGAGGGTGAGTTGTCGGAGTCCGATTCTGTACTGGGTGACTCAGGGTCAGACATCTCCCTGTCACCTTCGAGGGACCCAACATGGAATTCTGATGTAGAGGTAGAGTCTACGAGGAGCCAGTCACAGCCGTCTCCCCCGGATGATGTGGGAGCCTTCCATGCAATGATGGGGAAAGCTTGTTCCGAATTCGGCTTGATTCCGGAGGAGCAGAAGAAAGACTGTTTCCTTTTTGACCATATGGGTCAAAGGAGAAAATCGGTTTTTGCCATCCCGATCCTAGACCACGTGTGGCAAGAAGGTCTCAAAACGATGCGCCATCCGTTCTCGGAGCCCGCCATAAAGGGACGGATCGAGAAAAAGTTTAAAGCTCCGGAGTCCACTCCAAAATGTCTAACATCACAGCCTCTGTCTGACTCGGTGGTGTCGGCGGCAGCGGCTAGGAAGGCCAGGGTCCAGAAAAAATGTTCAACGCCACCTGAAAGCGAGGCTAGGAGACAGGACGCCTTTGGAAAGAAGGTGCTCTCGGTCGGAGCGTCGACGGTAAGAGCAGCCAATTCCTTAGCGATCGTGTCACGATATGATAGGGAAATGTGGCACAAATTAGCCCCTATCCTAGAACACCTGCCGGATGAACACCGGAAAGCAGCTATGTTACTGGTGCGGGATGGCGAAGAGGCCTCGAACCACGCTATCAATATCGCAGTTGACCTAGCAGAATCTGGGTTCAAACAAATCAACCATGGAGTAGTGCTTCGTCGGCAAGCGTGGCTCAAATGTACTACTTTCCGTCCTGAAGTACAGTACAAAGTCCTTGACATGCCATGCGAAGGGGAACACCTGTTTGGCGAAAAGGTTGATGAAGCGCTGAAAGGGATGAAAGAAGACACGGATACTGCTAGGTCCCTCGGCGCCCTTCAAACGGGTAGAAATTTTCGTTCTTTTCGCCCCTTCAGGGGTGCTTCTGGAAACTCCCGCTTTGGAGCCTCGAGGGACCGTGGATTCAACAGGCCCTCTTACTCTTCACAAGGTTTCAGAAGAGCGTCCCAGTCGGCACGTAGAAGCAGGGATTATCAAGCCTCCAGACGGCGAGGCTCAGGTCTGTCGTCAACGAAGACCAAGCAAACCAGCAACCAATGACGGCCTTCGGAACGTCCTGGGGGGTCGAGTCTCTCATCACTTCGACCGATGGAAATGCATCACCACAGATCGATGGGTCCTTGACACGATTCGCATGGGTCATGCGCTGCAATTCAAAGACAAGCCTCCGCGTCTTCCTCCTTTATTCTCGACACAGCCCCACCTCCGAGTCCCACAACAAGAGGCGGCGCTTATGTTGCAAAAAGGGGCGGTAGAGAGAGTTCCTGTAGCACAGGAAGGACAAGGAGTTTATTCCAGGTTCTTTGTTGTAAAAAAGCCAAACGGAAAATGGAGGCCCATTCACGACCTGAGGGTACTCAACAAGTGGCTAAAGAGCCTAAAATTCAAAATGCTAAAGCTCCAAGAGGTTATCAGGTCGGTGCAACCCATGGATTATCTATCATCACTAGACCTTCAAGATGCTTAATTTCACATTCCAATACGCCCACGACACAGGAGATATTTAAGATTCGTCGTCGGGAGAAAGCATTTTCAGTTCAAGGTCCTCCCTTTCGGGCTCAAGTCCTCCCCCAGGACGTTCACCAAATGCTTGGCCCCTATAGCGGCCCATTTAAGGAAGGACGGTCATCATGTCTATCCATATCTAGACGACTGGCTGGTCAGAGATTCATCCAAGGAATAAACACGAGACAGTCTACGAGCCACAATGTCCATCTTACAGGAACTGGGCTTCGCAATAAACTTCAACAAGCCCTCCGTAGAGCCTTCGAGGACCTTGGTCTTCCTAGGAGCGGAGTTTCATACACACACAAGCCTGGTGAGACCATCCAGAGAAAGAATTCAGAAACTTCAAAACAAGGCGTTGGAATGGAGAGGCGGTACCAAGGTCTCGGTGCGCAAGTACATGTCCCTGCTAGGGACCATGTCGTCCTGCATTCCGCTAATAAACAACTGCCGTCTGTTTATGAGGCCTTGCCAGGAATTTCTAGCGGACCGTTGGGCGCAGAGCCGAGGTCGCTGGTCCGACAGACTGGTCGTCGACGAACAACTAGTTCAAGCACTCGGCTGGTGGAGAGTGTCTACTCATCTAACGAAAGAGATGCCTCTACTGGAACCAGAGTTTCAAAAGACGGTGGTGACGGATGCATCGCTGAGCGGATGGGGAGCTCATCTGGGTACGTTACAGGTACAAGGCCGGTGGTCCGTGCAGGAGTCCTCCCTGCATATCATCCTGCTAGAACTGAGAGCAGTGCGATGGGCTCTAAAATCTTTTCTTCCGCAACGGAGGGACTCGGTGGTGCGTGTCATGACGGACAACACCACTACGATGTTCTACTTGAGAAAACAAGGAGGGACACGTTCCAGATCCCTATCGACGGAGGCACAGAAGATCTGGCATTGGGCCCTACAACACAACATGAAAATCTTAGCGTTCCACCTACCAGGCGTGAGAAACGTGGAAGCAGATGCCCTCAGCAGAGTAATGAAGGAAGTTCACGAGTGGGTACTGAACGACCAGCAACTACAACAAGTATTCAAGAAATGGGGACACCCGTCCATAGACCTGTTTGCAACGAAGAACAACAAAAAATGCCATCAGTACGCAAGCAGATGGCTTCAGAAGGACTCTCTGGGGGATGCGTTCTCCTTCCCAAGGACGAACAAATTCATGTACGCATTCCCTCCATTTCCCCTGGTCCGGAGGACATTGCAATGGATCCTCAGGTACCCATGTCGTGTAATTCTGGTGGCCCCATACTGGCCCAGACAGGTGTGGTTTTCAGACCTGCTACACTTAGCGGGGGCGGAACCGATGAGATTCAAGAAGACCCCCGACCTTCTGTCTCGACAGGACGGTGTTGTTTGGCATCACGACCCGGACAGCCTCCAGTTGACGGCCTGGCTCCTGACTTCGCTGAATTTGGTCGGCTAACGATTCCAGAGGACTGTCGGCGTATCCTACAAGCGGCAAGAGCACCTTCCACAAACGCCTCATAAGCGTACAAATGGAAAAGTTTCTGTCAATGGTGTGAGGATCAACCAGGCTTGGCCCCGCAATCGATTAAGCCAGAACAGCTCCTTCCATACTTGCTGCTCTTAGCTCAAAAGGGCCTGTCGGTATCTTCAATAAAAGTACACCTAGCAGCCATTTCCAGGTTTACTCGTCGACGGCACTCGGCACCTCTGTTCAGCGACCGCCTGATTAAACACTTCCTTAAAGGCCTCTTTCGGAGTTTCCCTCCAGAGAAGAAATTTCCGCCGGAGTGGAGCCTCAATCTGGTCTTAACATCTCTTATGAAGCCTCCTTTTGAGCCAATGTCATCATCGTCTCTAAAGTTTTTGTCGTGGAAATTGGCCTTCCTAGTGGCCATCACTTCAGCACGACGTATTTCAGAAGTTCAGGCTCTAATGGTAGACCCACCATACTTACGATTTTCCAAGAACAAGGTAGTCCTAGCCACTAACCCGCAGTTTATACCAAAAGCTCCTTCGGTGTTCCATAAACACTCCTCTATTGTGTTGCTTACGTTTTTTCCGGAGCCATGCTCGGGAGCGGAGCGCATGCTACACACATTGGATGTAAAAAGGGCTCTCAAGTTTTATCTCCATCGTACGCAACCGTTCAGAGAAACGAGACAACTGTTCGTGGCCTATGGTTTGGGTGCTAAAGGAAAAGCCATTTCAAAGCAAGGACTGTCAAGATGGGTGTCATCTACCATTTCGTACTGCCATTCGAGGGCAGGGAAGCCTCTTCTACGACGGCCAAGAGCTCACTCAACTAGAGCAGCGGCATCGTCGACGGCACTGTGGGCCGGAGTCCCTCTGGGGGACATTTGCATGGCGGCTACACACACCTTTACCCGCCATTACTGCCTGTCGCAGCAACATGCCGAAGATACCCGGATGGGACAGGCGGTGCTTCGACACCTATTCCAGTAAGGTAAGCCCCGGCTGAGGGGTTGCATCCTATGGAATTTATGACTGTATGTGGTTCGTTTTCCTGTGTTAACTATTACTGATGTATACATGATCAAAAGGAACGGGCCTTGCGAACAAAGTATATGGGTTTGCATGCACGCCTCCTCTTTGGGGGTGGTACTGCTGTGTAATCTATTCTAAGCATGTGAATCCATGAAAGATCCAATGCTGGAGAAGGGAATAGTTTCTTACCTGTAACTCCATTTCTCCAGCATTGGTATCTTTCATGGATTCACATGCGCCCACCTGCCTCCCCTGAACATGCAAACCGGTTCCCCCACTACTTTGGGGGCCGAAATCTGAGGGAGCGCGGGGGCGGGGCCTGTATTTATATCATGACGCCCTGACGGCGCGGGGACGCATGATACAAAACGAGGTGGATAGGACGCATAAGCGTCGAAAAAGTTTTCCTACGGGAAAGGGTCTATATAATGTACCGGGGATTCCCAGCCTGACGACGGGGAATATTCTAAGCATGTGAATCCATGAAAGATACCAATGCTGGAGAAATGGAGTTACAGGTAAGAAACTATTCCCTTACTTTGTTTCAGAAAGACAGCGTCATTTTGAGGACAAACCCAAAATTTCAGCCCAAGTTCTTATCAGAAATGACACTCACAGCGTGCATTGTTCTACCATCTTTCTTTCGGAACCATACCTCGGAGGCAGAAAGAGCTTTACATTCCCTAGAGGTGACTAGGGTTTTGAAATGTATCATGCAGAGAACTAAAGAGTTCCAGTTATCTAACAGACTGTTCATTGCCTTTGCGGGCCGCACGAAAGGACAACATATCTCCAAACAAAGTCTGGCAAGATAGGTCTCATTATGCATGACTCATTGTCATCAATTGAAGCGTGGCCTCCTCTCCAAACTGCCTTCAGCACACTCCACCAGAGGAAGAGCGGCATCAGTAGCGTTTCACGCAGGGGTTCCCTTGAAGGCCTTCTGCAGAGCCGCTACCTGGAGCACTCTGCACACGTTCGCTAAACACTACTGCCTAGCAGAAGATGCCAACAAAGAATCTGCAGTTGGACTGGCAGTGCTTTGCCACCTCTTTCGAAATAAGGTAGAACCAGCCTATTTTCCCGCCTTTCCCTGAGTATGTAACCTTTGTGTTGCTGCATGGTAAAGGTTTGTCAGAAATATTGTTTTTCTCTGCATCTATGCTTATATATATATATATATTTATATATATATATATATTATGGTGGCATGCTTTAACTGCTTGGTATTCTATTCAAGCATCTGAATCTATGAAAGATCCAATGCTGTCTTAGTTACTTACATGTAACTGTATTTCTCCAGCATTGGTATCTTTCATCGAGTCACATGCACCCATCCGCCTCCCCTGAGAGGCTGCTCCTATGCTCAGCACCCATCAAACTGTAGTTCCTACGGTTCAAAATCTGAAGATGGCTGCCTGGGGCGGAGCTTAAGCCCTGCCACCTCATTGGTTGGGGCCATAAAGGACCAAAGTGAAGTAGAGGGACTACACAATGGAGTGGCTCATAAGCCACAATGGAGTATCTACATGCATTCTCTACGGGAGAAGGGATGTATATTAAACATTTTTAATAATTAATTTTTATCACAGAGGATTCCCAGTCTGACGACGGGGAATATTCAAGCATCTGAATCTTTGAAAGATACCAATGCTGGAGAAATACAGTTTCAGGCAAGTAACTAAGTCTTATTACATTAAACAAGAAAACTCCTGGACAATAGCAGGTTTCTCTGGGATTACTCTGAAAATATGTCCCAAATGTTGAGGCTTTCTTCATAACCATTGACTGAAATTGATTAGGGAATTGGAGAAAAATAGGTGCTACTAGTATTCTTCTCAGAAAAACAAAAGAGGTGATGGCTGTAAGATTTAGAATTAATCTTCACGCCTGGCATCGCTCTGGGCATCCCTGCAGATCATTGTTCTTCGCCTGCTAAGCCATTACAGAGAGGGAAAAGACAATATGCAAATCAAACGGGGTCCTACAGAAAAAGGGGCTGTCCATCCCGAACTGCTACGCTACATCCCTTCTGCAGGAGACCCGAAGCAACCCCAGACATGTTTCAACCTCATAAGGCATCATTGGTGAGGTGCAGCTCCGGTGTCTAGGCTCAGCAGTCATTGAACCCACATCTGACTCTCCCCCACCTCCATCCCTGTGACTGCTTCAACCAAGCATTAGCACTCTTAGTTGCTGAGGAGCACAGTGTTTGCTCATTTGGAGCAAGTGTACTAGCATTGTTCACAGGGCTACGCATCAGCTGGTTCTGTTCCTTTGTAATTGTCTTCTTTGATTGGGTGCTCCTGTAGTGTGCATCAATTCATTCACATGGGCGCCACATTGGATTGTGCCCACTAGCGCCATTTTGAAAAGAGTACATGTATGTCAAATCAGCAAACCCAAAGAATTTGAAGGATTATTGCTGCAGCCTGGAAGGAGATGTAAAGTATGCCATTAGAGACTACATGCAGGATTTCAAAATGAATTGTAATCATTGATACTAGTAGGTTTTTTTTGCTTTTTTTGTGTGTGTACAGGGTCGGACTGGGCCATAACATTTTCTCGGGTACCAATGAAAATGTGGCCCACAGTTGCAAATGGCAATTCGTTCCTTACGTGACACTGTTTGAATAGTACCAAAGGGGGAGTTTTTTGATAAAATGTGATGCAAATTATGCATTTTAAAGAATACGTATTCAGAAACTCTGGTCAAAACATTTAGCCGCATAGTGAAGTAACTCACCAAACTGGCCCACATTGGCCAAAAAAGTGGCCCACTTTGATCCAAAACACTGGCCCACACCAGCCTTTTGCGTTTTTTTGGTTCGGCCATGGGCCTATTGACCTATAGGCCAGTCCGAGTCGGTGTGTGTAGTACATTGTTTGGTGACAGGGCTGTTATTATGGCATGCAGAACCCTATTTCACCCCAGTATATTCTGTCAACCCGTTAGCATCCACCAGTATCTTGCGAAAAGTGGTGTGATATATATTTAAATTCTATGTATTGGCATGTGGGTATGAACTTTTTTCCCAGGTCAGGAAATATGGCACATTTATGACCTGCCAAAGGACAAGGGAGGTGAGGACTTACTAAAATTTTCCAGATCTGCCACTCATTGCAGTGGTTGGTTGTGGAGTGGACGAATCTTTTTCACAAGGTTCTCAACCAATTGGAGGAACATTTTGGTCAAAAAGGCAAATATGGCTTTGAGGCGCTGCAAATTATTTTCTAGGGTGCCCATATGTGAAGCAGTAGAACATGTTCATGAAGATTTGCGCGCTTTGCCTGCTAAGAACATGAATACATAGAGTACCCCTATTCGGATTGGCAACGTCTATGAAAAATCAGACCTGTTAAGATTAGGTAAAAATAACCACCTTGCGATGCACTTTGCCCAGCGGAAGACGAGTGGAACTGACCGCAAAGTGTGTTGCATGTTTCAACACCCAGGAGGTGCAAGGAGCTAACAGTAGAGAAGTTAGCTACTGTCTATGAAAGAGCTTTTAACTAGCCAAGTTCGCACATCTGGAGCTGGAATCTGAGTAAACGTATACATTATATTTGATTGCCGAGGTAATTTAGCTTCTGCTGAAATAATGTCGAATGCTTAGAGGCGTGTCCTTCAAGTGCAATAGTAGAGGGCACTGTGCCAAGACGTGTAGGGCTGATAACGAGCACAGTGAGCGCATTGTGCTGAGTCATAAGAACATAATGATTACTCCCAAGTGCTCCTTCGCGTCGATGATGCAGGCGGCGGCGGCCATGTCATACTAAAATAACTACGTACATGCATTTTTGTTGGTATTAAAATGTCCATTGTCTCTTTAGAAGTAAACTGCTGCTACGCCACATGTTAATGCAGAGTGTCTTGTCTGGAAGAGTACAGATACACGCACTGCTTTTGCACATTTCAAAGACCTAAAGTGCGCCCGCCCGCTACAGGCAGATTTTTGAATGAAGGCGAACAATGTGCAATTGCAGGTTTGGGAGGAATTTCACGAGGTGGGAGGTCGTGAAATAGATTAACTTCTCACATCTCTGGTTAGCGGCTATTTTCTCAGGGACACTCATGTTTCTGTGCAGTAGATTTGAACACTCTTGTATTTCTGTTATGACACGTTTCGTTTACTAAAGAAAAGTTGAATATTATGTTAAATAATGGAAATATGAAGGGTGGGGGAAGCAATTAAAGGGTGTTTTCCGGCTATGGGGAAAGAGTGTGTGACAGCTCCTGACACTCTTCTTCCTAAGGGCTACAATATCCTCTTTAAGCCCAGGCCCATCCAGTCTGGAGGTGGATTGGTCCTGATCTTCCCTGAATGGGTCTCTGCTACTATCATACCCACTCAATCCTATTCTTCCTTCGAATGCCTGCAGGTTTGGTGTCTCTCCTACCCTCTCGCTTACTCTCGCCACTATGTACAGGCTACCTGGCCTGTTCTCCATCTTCCTTTCTGAATGGGCCAACCTCGCCTCTTCTCTCCTGATCTCTACATCCAAGCTTCTCCTCCTCAGAGACTTCAACATTCTTCTTGACTCTTCTGATGCGACCACTGTACACTTCCGTAACCTCTGTGACTCTTTCCCTTACCATTCTTCCTTCTGGTCCGACCCACTCATATGGACACAACTAGTATGCGCTCATCTCAGCAGACTTCCCTATCCCTAACCCTCTCATTACACCTCTCCCCTGGTCTGACCATGCTCTCTTCTCCTCTCACCTGGCGCTCCTGGGCTTCCTGGCTTAGCCTCTGCCTGCACTGCCAGTCTACTTCTCCGTTATTCGACCGATGAAGCGAGCACCAGTCGCTGCTTTTGCCACCACTTTCATCCCTCCTCCCACACCTTCTATCGACTCTCCCACCAACACAGCCCTTACTTACATTCACCTTTCCATCACCCTTAACACCCTTGCCCCTGCCATGAGGTTCCGCATGAAGCCTGCCTCCAAGCGCAACAGCTGCTATGATTCCGACCTAGCCTCTCTTAAACGTAATTGCAGAGTTGCTGATCAGTCTGCTTCAAAGTCTTAGTCCCGTTGTGGTAGGCCCAACGGATGGTCCTAGTCATCAGCGGCAGGAGCAGACGGTTCCCAACATAATAGATACGGTCACTTTATGTTGCTGAAAGTGGGTTGGTAGCTCACCCGACCGCACCCGCACCTATCAATGCGCGACTTCATGATCCAGCCTGCACGTGTTCTGTCCTTCATCCGCAGTGTTCCACTTTGCTGTCAGGCTCACTGTGCACTGGCACTGGTGGCAAGGCGTACCCAGCATGCAGCCTCGCACTCCCAGGCCCTGTATTGTCTAGTACGCACAGGTCTAATTGCAGTGTCCACCTTGTATGGACCGCGCAACGAGCAGTCTCCTTCCCCCACTCAGGGTTCTCCCGATTGTTAACAAGACCGTAGCTTTGCGCCAGTCCCCAGGAGGCAGTCAAGGTTCCCCCGTTTTACCTCCCTCATCAGCCGACTGCTCGTCGTATCCTTCTGGATGTCTCCACTCCTATCTTGGCGGGGAACAAAACAGGCAGGCCTGCGCTTCCTCGGTTTCTCGTTTGCCTACCAGAGCCCCGTTGACCCAATGGGCCGTGGGTCTTGCCATTCAGTCTCCGGTTGTTCAAGCCTGTGCCCCTCTCAACCGCAACAGCTGCTTCCACCACACATTCTCACAGAAGGGTGTACAAGGTAGGGGTATGTCAGTTCTCCGGATGCCGCCGACCTCTCCAATGTTCTGGGCCAGGTTTTCCACTCACGGCGTGCTACGCTCGGGACGCGCATAGCCCCACCTCGGCGGTTCTGTCGGGCTGTTTATAGTGGTGATGTGGGTCTCCCCATGGGGGGCACATGTCGAGGATCTCGTCGCGCCCTGGACATGTACTCCAGACTGCTTGTCCTCTGACCGTCCACCTCGGTCTTACTCCATGCCGGGGTCGTCCTCAGGGTGTCTCTGCACCCTATTGTTCCGATGTCGGCCCCCTCTCACAGGCATCGGGCGTTGCTGTCTCCCAGGTTGTTCTCCGCTGCACCTTTGGAGCTTGAGGGAGTGACCATGGGCCGTCTACTGTTCCCAACCGAGGGGCCTTACAGTCTTACCCAGTCATCGTTTGCGGACCGCCACTTATACTGGCCAGAGCATCGAACACCTCCCGCTCCAAGCACATTGTTTTCTTGCCTCCGCTTTGCTCCAGAGTCTTTTGCCTCGTCTCGTGGTGGTGCCAGTCATTCACTGTGTTATGGAGGGAAGCCTTCGGATGTGTGCTGAAGGTGGCTCCTCCTCTCGTTCTTGATGTCTTCAGCTTGGCTCTGGGCCTGCGGACAGTTATGAAATAGGGGTTCCACAGCTCCGTTTTTCTTGGGGAATGCTCTCAGCTGATACAGTAGTTTCTCCGCTCTGGATGCTGCTTTTAAAATACGAGTTCCGACGAGGAAAACTACCGGATAATGCTCTAGATCTGATGCAGGTGTGCTGGAGCTCACGGGCCTGCGGCCATCTTGGTCGGGCTCTCTAGTGTCCACCCTTCATGCTATACTTTAATTGGTGTGAAGCACCATTGTATTGTGAGTAGAGGGTACATTTGTAGTGTGTTGCATTTTGTATTAGGCAAATAGTTAATTTTGACTCTGTACCATGACCTTGGCATTCACAACATTTGTAGACTTCACAATTTTGTAGGCAGTAACTTTAACTATTTTTTTTAAACCCTCCCCTCCTGATGTGTCCATGCATATACCTGAGCACAGTGTAGTTTCATTAATGTTTTCATGTAGAACATGTTTTCCCCTAGACCCACAAAAACATGCTTTTGGATTGCGTATCTTGAACATTTTAAACATTTAAATATTACAACTCAAAAACAAATATTTCATATAACAGTTCATCGATTCATAATTTCCCATTATTCATAAGACATTAATATAAATAAAAAAATAGAGAATCTAAATAACGATCACCATATATCAATGAGCAAAAGAAGAAATAATACAAAAATAATTCACAAAACAAGATTTAAGATGCAAGTGCTGCACTTAAAATAATTAAATTGAGTTAAAAATGCACTTGGTTTGTAAGCTTTTTCATTGTTCCTTAATAGGGAATATGCCAACAGCACCCAGAAATTTCAACAAAGCGATGGTGGTGCTCACCTCCTATCCCCCCATGACTCTATGGTAAAACTCCTCTATTTGCAACCATTCTGTCCACGAAAATGCTTCAACCTCAAATCATTTATTGCTTCACAACCAATAACCAAATAGTGTCAAGTTTGGTTTGAATTTAGGGTTTTACAGAGTTCACATACCACGTTTCCTAGAACAGTTCCAGATCTAATTGCCCGTATTTCCCCAGTCAAAAGCAGATTTAACCGGAGACACATAAATTGCTGTTGCCAGTACGGATGGGTCAAACGCAGCAAATACCTTGGTAATTCATTTACTGGGTCATCAATCCAAGAAAGACTAGTGTAGAGGTTGTACATCCTATCCTCTCTTAAGAGCAATTTCAAATGGATTGTGTCCTCCCACGTTTTATTCATCTTTTGATATCTTCAATATCCAGCTTCAGCTGCTTCGGAAAACATTTTCGGCAGAGGACACTCTGCGTCGATACGGTCGACTCCATGTTCCTCGAGGGCCTCGATGATGTCATCGAAGGTATTTATAGCATGCTTAGTGCCCATTGGCTTCAGTTGTGTTTTAGTTTTGTGTTCAGTTGAGTAAGCTTTTGCTTTATGAACTTCGGCGCGCTTCAGATATTTCTTCACAAATTATCAAAAATGTCTTTATCTTCGGCTCCGACAACCCTGAAGACCGGGTTTAGGAAGTGGCAAGACGGTGATGCCAAGATGTCGCTGATGGACCTGCATCGAGTATGCTTGTGGTGTCTCGGTGTGGAGCACAAGACCTCAGCCTGTCAAAAGTGTCAGTCGATGACCGGAAACGCTCTGAAGGAGCGTAAAGGGAAATTGGTGGTAGGTAAACTCCCCAAACAATCCACTTCGACTACCCCACCGGAAAAACTTTCTTCCGACGCGAGAGATGATTCTCCTTGATGGAAGAAGACTAAAAGGTCCATGTCACAGAGTGGCTCCCACCACTCCTCTTGGTCATTGAGGATGTCAAAGAAAAGGCATACACAGAGAGAACTATATCTTGCCCCACTAAGGCCTCTACTCCGGCTGAATGGGAATAATTCAGGCTGGAAATGCTCAAAATATTCGAGAACCAGAAATCCTCGAAGCAAGTAGGCCATGCTCGTACTGCGCCTTTAATCCGGTAAGGAAAGGGCTCGAGCCAAATCCTGTGCACCCTTGAGCCCGGGACGAAGGCCAGATTCCCATCGAGTGCAGTCAAGGCCTTGTCACAATGAGAAGTCATTGAGGAATCCTTCAAGCCATTGAAGTCCGTCTCGGACAAAGACAAAGGACAAGTCAATGTCGTTGATGCCATCAAAGCCACTGGTGCCATCGACGTCTAAAACATCTTCATCAAAGACATCAACGACTTCATGGGCATCTGGCTCAAAAACCTTCGAAGCCATCAACGTCTTTACCTGAAATTCAGAAAATCTTTACTTCTTTACCAAGGAAGGATTTCTTTAAGTCTCCCAATTCTATATATATGGACAATCAGCTGTCTGATGATAATGATGCACCCTTTGGTTTTCAGTATGGCACACCAAATGTCCCTCATAGTTTTATATCAGAAGAATTCTGTTAAGGGACCTCCATGAATATTGACAGATGGCCAGTGGAGTGAACATTTCACCAGAATTGGATTTTGGAAAGTCTGAATCAGATCAACGAAGGGGGCGACGAGGTCGTCAAAATTGTTATTACCAGCAATACATGCAGATGCCAATATATGGTCCCCAGGGTCCATACCCGACCTTTCCTCCACCCAATCTTCCTTTTCCGCCCACCGATGCCGGTCCACCCCCCATAGACAGCATATTCCAAACCAGGAGGAGATCGTACCAGCGTTAACAGATCTGTCAGCAGTCTACAACATTTCCAAGCGGACCCTTACTCCAGATGAAACTGCGGTCCTCGAGAAAGGCTTTTCCTTTATTCCGATGCGAAATCCGAGCCAAATGGATCTAGAAATGGAACTCCGGGGCTTTTTCAGAAAAATACGGTTACGCGACTGTTTTGAAACCAACAGTAGTAATGTAGACAACAACGTGAATACACCATTTAAACCCAAGTCCACATTTACGCCAACATCTCATATGGTGTCCAATGAATCTGTTACTTTTGAACGCGCCGTTCTTTGGGATTTCCATTCCATTTTCTCCTCACCGGTTGACTCTAAACATAATGGTTTAGATACAACTATTGTTATCAAGCAGGCTGACAAAGGCGGGGGTGTGGTAGTCTGTGATGCTTCTTTTTATGACACCGAAGTATTGAGACAACTTGACAATCCTGATTTTTACCTCAAACTAAGAGGGGACCCCACAGAAGGAATATGGAAGGAAATTCTAGCACTTGTTACACGGGGCAAAGATGCTGAAATTTTGAGTTCCAAAGGATTCCAATTCCTTACAACTAAAGTACGAGGGCCCCTCTATTCTATATTCTTCCAAAAATTCACAAGACTATGCTTAATCCCCCAGGCAGACCTATCGTGTCCCTCTGTGGGTCTATTTTGGAACCTCTGGGTAAATATATTGGTTATTTCCTCAAACCTTTGGCTGCCGAAACCCCCATGTTTTTGTCAGACACTACCGATGCCATTGTCCACCTGGAAGGCCTACCTTTTGATCCTGTCAACAATTTGTTTATGACTTTAGACGTCGAATCGCTATATTCTAATATTCCAGAGTCTGAGTCGTTGCCTATTATGAAATTCTTTCTAGTCCTTCGCAGTGATCCGTAGCTGGTTCCTAGTGAATTCATTGTTGATTTGCTAGAAATTGCCCTAACCAAAAACTATTTCAGGTTTAAAGATAGATTTTACTTACAAGTCAAGGGAACCGCAATGGGCGCAGCTTTTGCTCCCAATTATGCGACCCTCTTTATGTGGGCCTTTGAAAAGGTCTCCATTTTTGACGATTCCAATCCTTATCAGCAATCCATTATTTTTTACAAGAGATACATAGACGATATCATCATTATTTGGGACAAAACCAAGGGAAACCATGATCAATTTTTGACATGGATTAATTCCCAAAATGACCATCTACGGTTCACTATGGCCACCAGTAATACGTCTATCTCCTTTCTGGATCTCCAATTAAAAACAAAGGATGGAATAATTACAACAGACTTGTATCGAAAAACAACTGACCGCAATACGATCCTACATTTTGTGAGTTTTCATCCCCAATCCCTAAGGGAAAGTATCCCCTATGGACAATTCCTAAGGGCTAGACGGAATTGTACCGACAAAAAGGATTTTGTGGCACAATCCAACACTATAGAGGATAGACTTTCCAAGAGAGGTTACCCTCGGCATCTATTGAGTCAGTCACGCAAAAGGGCGCGTTACCAACACCGCGAGGTACTATTGGCCAAAAACACTCATGCAAATTCGAATCACTCACGCATGGTTTGCGCTATAGCACGTATCATGCTGAGATCAAGAAGGCCATAGGCGGATATTGGCATCTGCTTCAAATGAATATAGCAGATCTTGAGCGTCCAATGTATGACTTTAAAAAGGGAAAGAACCTCAAGAGTTGGTTATCTCAGGCCAACAGGTTGCATGTTACTAAGGCACCATTAACCATTACTCAAATGTGGGACATGGAGAAGGTCACCGGCCATTACCCGTGTGGGCAGTGTTGCCAGTGTGAATTCACCACTGCCACCAATACCGTCACCATTAACCACAAGTCCTGGACACTGAGGGACCACACCACATGCAATTCTAAGAATGTGGTGTATGTGATAACGTGCCCATGTATGAAGTCCTATATAGGTAAGACATCGAGACCTATTAAATTGAGGATTTCAGAGCACAGGTCCCGCATTAGAATGCATAACTTGTCTTCTCCCTTAGTGGGTCATTTTATTGAGTACCAATACAGTTGCAAGGACTTACAATGGTGGTGCCTAGAACGTGTCTCAGGGCCTGACCTATATGCTACGGCCAATAGACTTGCCTCACTTGAACACTGGTGGATATATAATACTCAGTCATATATCTGGATTAAATGCTCAGGAGGAATGGCAATCACTGTTTAATAGGACTCCCAGATACTAGTGTTGACAGGGGAACTTGTCTCGGTTGGGAGATTATGAACAGCGATCACGTATACTCATTCAGAAGGTAATTCTATTCGTCTAGATGTAATGAGCCTTTTATGAAGCGAGATAGGTTTTCCTTGTATCATTATGTCTATTGTCAACTTGCTTTGTTTGGTTGCCATCACGATTAGTCTTGAGTCTTTCTGGGAACGTCCTATTAGTTGACAGCCTGCACCCCTGGGTCGTTACCTCATTCTGTTTTGTATCGGTTTTGAAAATGGGAATTCATCCCATTACTCAAATGGTACACTTTTCACTGGCTTTTGCTGTTGCCACGGAATGTTGTTTTTCATAAGCACACGACGTTTAGTGCCGTGAGCAGTCTAGTTGCATTTTTTCTTACTGAACGCTTGACTCGACATGCCCTACGCGCTTGACGTGCTTTTAAATGCTAGAATGGGCATCACACGGCAGCTTGTCATTTCCGGGCCTGTTTCCGCTTGTGTACGTTGGACTTTTTTCAAGGTAAGGCTGAGGACATTTTAGATGTACACTTTGAGTTAGCCTCTGCTTCAAGCACGGTTAATTCATTTTACTACCTTCCTCCGTTCCGCGTTGCGGTCTTGACTTGTCGGCGTTAATGAGGTCACTTATGCCATTCATTCTTTCCACCGCAGTGTGTACTGAAAGCTGCCGCGTCCCTCGACGACTGTTTACACGCCGCTTTCAGGTCAGGGTTCTCAGCGGAGCAGATTTTCGTTCCGCTTCAATTTCTCGTTTGTTCTGGGGATCTGTGTTAGCAATTAACATTCTGTGTGTGCACGTTCAAGTTCTTTTTGGAACGGTTTATCCGGTAGGCACTTCGACCGTATGCTATGGGCAACTGGAGGCGGCCATTTGCTTTTAATGCATTATTGTCAACTTTACAATTAATTAGTGCATTTTAACTACAGCACCTTGTGAACATTTGCTTCACAGCCCTCCAATGGACTTATCCCTACACAGCTGGAATATTGAGGCCTAACTAAGTTGGCCTCCACTGTAACAGCAGAAACAGCTACATTGGTGGCACTTCCTCGGATGCTGCTCAAACCACACTATTTCTTCTGATCCATAGAAAATCGTTCATTTTGGAACCGACTTGACTCTACATTGGTGAGTTTAATATTCGGATTAATATGCATTTTTTAAATATGGCATTCTAATTGGGAGGGGCCTCTTTTCCCACTGTGCCTTTAGGACAAAAATGGTTCTACACAAAATCCCTTCCCTTTCTCTTTTTTCCTTTTTTTTTTTTTTTTTTTTTTTTTTGCTTCTTTGAATACATTTTTCTTATATATCCATTTTTATATGTAGCTGAACTTACCATTTTGGATACTTCTTCTTCCTTGTATATAAACCATTGGAGATAGTCTCATGTGTGATTTTACACCCTTGCTTTTAGGTCTAATTTACAGAGATCTAGTCTTTGGCACGGCCCGATTAATAGTTCCTGGACTTATCGACAGGATCCCGGGACTAGCCTAACTGGTTGAGACTATGGTAAATACATTTTCTCCCATATTATTGTTTAGACCTCATGACGCATTTGAGCTACGGGGAACACGGGTAAGGCCCTTTGGGTTTCATTCACAGATCATCCACTTTTATATGCTTACTTCCTATATTGTTGATGCAACTGTTCTGATTTTCTGACTTTTTTCTTTTTCCTTTTGTGTTTATATTTTAGGTGTATTTTATATATTGCTAAGTGTTTAGTCTTGTTTCTTAGATATATTGTGTAAATAACGACACAGATGAACTTCAAAGAATTATGACGCCTATGGGAATGCCACGTCCTGATGAAGATGGATATCATCTGCTTTCTAGTTAGATATGTTTTCTCCATCGAAACTACCACCTTTAATTGTGGCAGGTCTATTTTACTGTATGTTACATTGTTCTTGTCCTGACACAAGAGTAGTCGACGCACAGCATCCCTTGGCTAATTTTAGCGTTTTTTTCAATGATGATGTGTTCATGATATTGTGCAGTGGTGTAACTAATTATTGCGGTTGGCTGCACGATCTATTAGTGACCAGATTGCCCTCTGCTGATTTACTGTTTGGCCCTTTTGCCTTTAAATCTGAACAGGCAATCGTGGTTTCCCTTATTGAGTGATTTTCCTCGCTCATGCGGGAAACCCCCTTTTTGGGATCAACTTTGTAGCATCTAGGTCTACTGTGATTTATTTCGCTGACTTTTTCACTTACAGCCAACAGTGAAATTAGTATTTAGTCACTTTACACGATGCACTTTAATATTGATATATTAATGTTGTTATCTTGCACATTTTGTATAGAATTTCAGATGATTTAATACTTATTTTAACAAGTACAAATTCTAATAAATACAGTATTTTTAATGACCGTTTTGTTCTTAGTGGATTGATCTGCGGTGTCACCCTTGGGGGTCCTTCCCCGTTTTGGTGGTCTGATTGCGACCTTTTGAGTGTGTATAATTAGTTCCGCTGGCCTGACCTTCGTTTATATTGAATCAGATGAGCATGCAGATGACTCTTACAGGCAATTAATGGCCAATATAGTGGATTATCCGGGATGGAGCAGACCTGCCCTCTCATTCGAACCGGATGACCTCACAGATATCCTGGACAAAGGTCCTCTAAGGGATCCTATCCTACCCTTTCATGTCATTTGTCAGAAGAGAGTAAGTGCTAATTGGAAAGCACCAGAATCAAGTCCGGCAGTAAATTAGAACATAATAAAAAAAATACTGACAATCAAGTAGTGACCCCAGCTACTTGTCAAAACACCCTACCCCAGAAATTCTGATGGTGCAGGCAGCAACCGCTACCTCAAAGCAGGCTGCTTATCCGACCACCCACCGGATCGGGATAATAAACATGTAGACACCTGGTCTAGGAAAGTCTTTTTTTCTGCTCGGTCCATGGCTCTCCAATCAGCCAACTCCACATGTGCCCTGGCAAAATTTACTTACATTCTTTGGGACTGTATATCCATGGCAGCTGAACACATTGCCGAAGGGGAGGAAAGAGCTGGTTTCTTGGCCATTGTAAAAGATGGCAAAGAGACCCTTTGCAAGTCTCTTCAGTCGGGTTTAAATTCTGCTGCCGTCATCAGCAGAGCCATGGTGGCAAGCACCGTGATATGCAGGTTTGTGTGGTTACGGAAGTCTGGATTTGCACCGGACAAGCAGTCTAGACACCTTAATATGCCTTTTGACGAGTCTCATCTTTTTGGCTGCAAGGCTGACGAAAGTTTTGAGAAGCAGCAGACCTCGAAGGTGACAGCAAAGTCTTTAGGTGCCGCTATTATGCAGCCTCAGCCCTTTAACTCTAGTGGAAAGTCTTTCAGGGGTAGATCTTTTAACTTCTACCCCTCAGTAGGAAGAGTGAGAGGAATGTCTGGTCAAAGAGGCCAAAGAAGATTCCTTCATGGTGGGTGAGGGAGAGGTGCAAAGCCCACCCAAGCAGCAGCATTTTTACCTACAGCCACTGCTTCAGCCGCCTCAAAACCTCTCTGAGGTCTTGCCTCACTATACCCCAGTGGGAGGCAGACTGTCTCAGCATCTGAAAGAATGCTGGGGTATTACTTCAGATGCTTGGGCATTACAAAGCATAGCCCAAGGTTACTGCCTCCCCTTCATTCAGAGACTTCAGGATCAGCCGCCGGGGAGCCATTCTTTAAAGGTTCCAGATCTTTCCTTGTGCAGGAAATGTTTACCCTGCTAGAGAAAGGTGCTATAGAGCCAGTGCCTGTAACGGAGAGGAACAAAGGATGATTTTCTCCATATTTCCTAATACCCAAGAAAGACCAAGGATTGAGACCCATCTTGGAACTGAGATACCTGAGCAAGTTCCTCAGGAAGGACAAGCTCAAGATGGTCACACTTTCTCAGATCCTTCAGGTCCTCCAACTCCTGGATTGGATGGTATCATTGGACCTTCAGGATGCTTATTTTCATGTGCCAATCCATCTCAAGCACAGAAAGTACCTGAGGGTCGTGTTGGCGGTTCTCATTATCGGGTTTGAGTTCTGCCATTTGGGCTGACCTCCGCCCGTGGCTTTTCAACCAACGGATGGCGGTGATGGCAGCGAGTCTCAGGAGAGTTCTGGATAAATCCTTGAGAAAGTCTTCGCCACGCGAGGTGAGGGCTCAAGACATTCTGCAGATGGTCACCAAATTTCAGAGTGCCCAGCGTCTCCCAGCCTTCGACTTATTGAGGTTGCTCAGCCTCATGGCATCCTGCATTTTTCTGGTGCCAGAGGTTCGTCTGAGAATGAGATCTCTTCAATGGGATCTCCGGACACAATGGTCTCAATTCTCTGGCAACAAGTCAGACCTACTTCAGATTCCAATCAGGGTTGCACATGATCTCCTGTAGTGGGCCTGCAAGGACAATATTCTGAAGGGAGAACCTTTTCAGCAACAATGGCCGGAGATAACAGAGTCAGATGCCTCACTCACGGGGTGTGAGCCCACACCAATGATCTGACATTCAGCAGTCGTTGGTCTCCATCGGAGTCCAAACTACACATCAATCTTTTGGAGCTGAGAGCAATCACACTTGCGCTGAAGGCTTTTATGCCCTCTGTATGGGAAAAGAATGTGGCCATGTACTACCTGTAAGGAATGCATGGTATCAACAGTAAAACAGACAGAAGTGGCGGCCACAGTTCAACAGTGTTTATTGGACTTTAAAAAGGGTTGAAAAACGCCTATCTAATCCTAAATCTAAAGATGGGAGGAAGCTACGACCATCAAATAATAACGCAGTCCTAGTGGTGTCGTGTCAGAATAAAAGGGCCTATACTAATAAACCTATTGTCAATCTTTGCCTCTAAATATAAATAGTGGGGGAAACAATGTTATGAAAAAGAAAGGTGGTTTCACAAAATATGTCAGAATATTCAGGCCGTTGGCTTCCCTTCCCTGTGTTTTCAGCACAGGATAAGGCGGTTCACTCGAGCTTAGCATAATATCTGGCTTTTCCAGCATGAGAATACAGTTCAATCATTAGCATTAGGGCAATCTATGCCCAAGTATTTTTTTACCAAAACAAAGTCTCTTCATTTAGAAGGCCTGATGCGAGAAATAATCAATACATTATTTTCCTCTTTCAGGTTTTCATAAGCACTCAATTTCTCGGGTGATTCACTATTCACCCCGGATCCCCCTCAGCCGGGCTCAGATCCCTTTTTTAACACAATTAGTCTCCCTCATCCGGATTTGGACCAATTTCAGCTTCACATGCAAGTTCTTAACAAAAACTTGCTGTAACAAAAACTCTTAGCTGATCTCCCTATGCCGGGCTTGGGCCAGCCTCAGTGCTCTTTCTATCCTTACTATCGAAGACTTTCAGATGTGTCCTGGGTTTTTCTTGATCCACGGCAAGACCACTTCGATTTCACAATTACTTTTCTTGTTATATTTGCCACCTCTCGATTGGATACCTGGAAGAGACTTTCAAATGAGCACAGACCACTCTGTCTACGGTATCGTATCTTGGCTTCAAAGTTCAATCACTCATCTGCTGTTCAATTATGTTCACGTCGCTTACCACATGCACTTCATACACTGTTCTCTTCAGTTTTCACTATACAATGTTGCTGCTTGAAATGTTTGCTTCAACACAGACCGGTCTGGTGTCACTCTCCCCAACTCACGAGCTGTGCTGACTTCACTGGCGCTGCTTTGCTGTAGGACAATACCACGGCGGGAAACGATTATCCCCGCCTTGACTATCGACGTGGGAGAGCGCCGGGTACCTCCGACACACAATGTAGGTTTCTTCAGCTTTGATTCCAGGTCTTACATTTCTTATTCTCAAAGGTACATGAAAGTCAGTCTTTCGCTGAAAAGATCAAGGGTTCTTCCCTCCTAGCAACCTTCTTCGGTGTTGCCATCTTTCGCCTTGTATTAAAGTGCCATATTACAACTGCTGATTCATTGTGTGCTTTGCTTTGCTCAGAGTGTGCTTTCGTGCTCCGCCTTTTATCCGTGTTGGTAAGTGTGATGAAAGTCAGTGTGTGTAATGATCAGTAATTACCTGACCATGCCTGACCATTGTATTGGAACATGTCAGGTATATGGCTTGGGTGTTAGTTTATTTTCTCTCACAGTGAGTTGTCCGTGAAAAGGTGTTTGTGTTGGAAAAGCGGCGGGGGGTCTAAGCTCCTAAGTATCCTACCTGGTAGGATGGGGTAAAGGTGTTACAGCAAACGGGATACAGCATCTCGCCATCCAGTGTCCCACTTCCACTCCCCAAGGACCCCTCACCCAGGTGATCCTCCCACACTGGTCCACCACCAGGAACTGTATCCAAAAGCGATGCCCGGGTCCTGGCCACCTGGATGACAGATCCCCAGGGTCTACCGGGTGAGACACCTTCAGGTTTCTCACATACCTCAACAAGAGAGTAGGTGTAGGGTCACTACCACTGTGTGGAGAAGCAATGCAGCTCTGGTTCTGGGCAATTCAAGAAGGAATCTCCCTATCAGCAATTCACTTAGCCGGAGAGAACACAGCAGCGGACACTCTGATCAGGCAGAGCACAGTCTCCCACGAGTGGGAACTTGCTCAGGAAGTCCTTCAAGAGATCTTCACCCTTTGGGGAACCCCTCAAGTGGATCTGTTTGCAATCAGTGTCAACTGGAAGTGCAAACTTTTTGGCTCCAGGGAATCTCCTCTAAGAGGAGCTCTAGGAGACGTGTTCATAGTGGACTGGGAGTTTCCACTCCTGTGTATTTTTCCTCCAGTCCCCGTCAGTCCTCGCATGATCAGGAGGTTGAGAAAGTTTGGGAAATCTATGATCCTAATTGCCACGGATTGGGCTAGGAGGATCTGGTACCCGGACAATCTGGCCTCCAATATGTGTTCCACAAAGAGAGGACCTTATCTCGCGAAAGGAGGGTTGGGATCTCCATCCAGAGGTAAATGCACTCAGCCTTCATGCATGGTTTCTGAGAGGCTGAGGTATACGGATTGGGACATCCCGAATGACGTAATGGAGATATTGGTTTTGGCCAGAAGGCCAGAAACTGAGGCTTTGTACCACTGCCGTTGGAACAAATTCTGCAGCCGGTGCAGGGACAAGAATGTGGACCCTTTGCTATGCAAAACACCAGAGGTGTTATCCGTTCTGCTCTACTTGGCCAATCTGGGGCTCCAGGTTGAGGCCATTAACTGTTATTTGGCGGCGCTTTCCATCTTCAAGCGCTCGTCTGAGGAAATTCATATTTTAAGATACCTTTGGTGATACAATTTCTGAAGGGACTCACTGATGTGTTCCCTCCATCTCGTTTTCAGGTTCCCGTTTGGGACCATAATTTTGTTTTAAAGTTTTGTATGTGTGCACCATTTGAACCGTTCCATTCTTGTCCCTTAAGACTACTAACAGTCAAAGCCATCTTGTTGGTAGCGCTAACATCAGCCCGTAGAGTGAGTTGCAGGCACCATCTTCTAAACCACCCTTTACAGTATTTTATAAGGACAAGGTCGTTCTTAGGGTCAAACCTTAATTCCTACCTAAGGTCACACCAGATTTCCATTTGGGACAAAAGATAGTGTTACCTACTTTCTACCCTCCACCTCGTCCTGGCAAGGAAGAGGAGGGACTACACAGACTTGACCCACGAAGGGCTCTGAGTTTCTACATTTCAAGGACGTCAAAATTGCGGCTGGAAGACCAACTGTTCACACGATACACTGGTCATGAGTTGGGACAGGCTGTAACCAAACAGCCCTTATCCAGATGGATTATTTGAGCCATTTCCGAATGCTGTAGGTAGGTCTGGAAAGATCCCCCAGAAGGCTTGAGCGCCCATTCCAATAGGGGCATGGCTACTTCTTCTGCTCTGCAAAGAGGTGTTCCTATAAAATAAAATTGTCAGGCAGCCACTTGGACTACAATTCATATTTTTACTAAGCATTACCTCCTTGAGTCCAACTTGAGTCAGGATGGAAGCTTTGGGAAAGCAGTCCTTCATTTCGTTCATGACAATCCCTGATTGCAAAATTCTTACTCCATCCTCCAAAACAAACACTGCTTTGGGAGTCTATCAAAAGATGAGGAATACGTGGGAGGACACATTCCATTTGAAAAACAAGTTACTTACCCGTGGTAACGTTCTTTTGACTGGATGTTCCTCCCACGTATTCCTCATTGCCCCTCCCAGCCTACCCTGCAGTAGACTCTCCTTGTTGTTGCAGCTTATGCTCCTTCAGAGTCTAGTATGGTAGAATCTGCTTTAATGAGGGTAGTTCTACTTAAGAATGACACAAAAAAACAGAACTGAAGCCAACGGGTGCTGCACATGCTAAATATACCTTTGATAACATCATCCTTGAGATGGAGGACCATGAGGGACATCCAGTCGACTGCATCGACGCACAGCGCCTATGCTTAAAAAAACTTTTCCGAAGCAGCTGAAGCTAGATAGTGGAGATATCAAAAGATGAGGAATACGTGGAAGGAACATCCAGTCGAAAGAACGTTACTAGGGTTAAGTAATTTGTTCTTCTTTACAAGAAGTGGCGTAGTTTTGAGTAGTTTAGTGCTGATTCGGATCCTACACAAGATGTTACGTGCATACATACAAAATCGCCCAAACTGACTCTGCACGTTCATTGTTGTCACATCACCACTGAAAAAAGTAAATGGCAAGCCCTTTGTAGGTTTGAGCAATGTCCCATTGATAGAACCCTCCATTGATTCCAAGCCTTCAGTGAAATCATACCCAATTAAAACCGTAATGCGGCCATTGGGACACAAAGAGGCATCCCCAGGGCTTTTTTTTCCATATTAACCCTTCAATTGTGGTGCAATTTAGTTCCCGTGTCAGAAATGATAATCTCTTGGCCTTATAGAAGTGATGGCACAATTTTTTGTTTATAATAATTGACAAGGGGTATAATAGTACATCGGCAATGCCTTGCATGTAACCATTTTAACTGGGAAACACTCATTTGGGCCTTTGTTTTAAGATTAGTCAACAACACCAGACTTCTTTGGGTTCCCACTAAAGAACATCCATAAATGTTCAATTCTAGATGATGGTGTTACTACTAAACCGTCAACGTTCCACTTGAATTTGTAGGGCGTGTTTGAGTTGAAAGTTAACCTTAGTATGACTGTTTTATTAGTATCAATGACCAGTTCATTTTCCTCAGGGTATGACACCATGGCATTTATTAGCCGTTGTAGTCCAACCTGTGTATAGTCTACTAAGATGATGTTGTCTGCATAGGCCATAACGGATAGCCTTAGGTCTCCAAGTTTAATTGGGACAAAGGCTACATTTTTTCCAAACATTGCAGTACGCCAGCCAGGTAGAGGTTGAATAGACAAGGGGCCAAGACGCAGCCTTGTCACAGGCCACAAATGGTTTTTAAATCTTTTGTCAATTGCTCCAGCCCATTCAACCTCACCTGTACTGATAAGTTAGTATGAATGCAAATCAGTATTGCCAGAAGCTCTTCCGGGATGTGCCAACCACGCAATTTAACCCATAACCTGTCCCGATTGATGGTGTCAATAGCTTGTGATAAGTCGATCACTGCAGTATACATAGGCGTCTCACCGCCATTTCTAGTCATTTCTTGCCAGCAGTTGACTACAAAGCCATGTATATCATTTCCCATCCCTCTGTGAAACCCGGTCTGCATATGGTTGAGAGTCCCAACTGTTGTGATCCAGTTCTCTATTTCTGCTAACAGCAGAGATGCAACAATCTTGCTTTTTGGGTCGAGCAGAGCTATCAGACGATAGTTAGATGGAGCAGATCTATCCCCTCTTTTATAAATGGGTATGATCACCGATTTCTGCCATGAGCTCACTATATCTCTCTACAGCTTTATATTGAAAAATAGTAAATGCAAAATAGACACCCAATGCAGAGGGTCAATTTGCAAGATACGGTTGCTCAGCCCATTCAGACCAGGTGCAGATGAACTAGATGGAGCTCTTATTCGATCTTCTATATCCTCAACTGAGAAAGAAAGAGACCACAGACAGTCAGATGGTACAATTATTGTTGCTACATTTGAAGGCCTATATATATGAGCAATATGAGTGCCCCAATCCGTTTCTCTCACTGTATTAGTTTGCAGAACTTGTTTTAGCATTCACATTCTTTGAGGCAATAGTCTGTAGCATCTTTTCCCCTTCTTTTTGTTTTCTTTCAAATTTCACAGAGCACAACCAGTTTTTATACATGGATTTAGTTTATTTTTCTGCCAATGAGTATTCCAATTCATTAGCGAAAGTAGAGCCCTTTAACCTTCTAAGTTCTGCCCTCAATCTCTTTCTTTCCTGGATACAGACATCATAACAAATCCATCCAGGTTTCCCAATAAAAGACATATTTGAGGAGCATTAATGCAATCTACAAGAAATTGCGGAAAGAAAGATGGGGAAAGCATTTCCATTTTCTTATCCATGTTACTATTTTCCATCAATGCCACCACTCCTTTAACAAACCTCTCCTTATTTCCCACATTTCCAACCAGTTTGTGTCCCTTATTATGGACAACTAAGCCAGTATAATTACCGTTCTTCTTTGTTGTTTTTACAGAATTACTAAAAGTGGCTTTCAGCGGACAGTGATTGCTCCATTTCTATAAAATAGTTCACATTTTTTAAAAAAATTGCCTGATTGAGCACTAGGTAGTCCAAATGGGCATTCACCTGATTTCCATACCCTGTGGCCTTAGGTGAAACATCCCCTGAATGCTCTCATTAGAAAATCAGATCTTGTGACCAAAATAAATTGCACCATTTAACCCCATTATCCTACTCGTATCAATTCTAAATAAAACGCTGGTGTTATAAAAACCTCTATCCCTGCAATCTGCATTCAAATCCCCCGTCAACATCAAGTTCATCTTGGGCTCAGTGGCCCTAATATGGTTGCAAATATCTGTTATCTGTGCAATAAATAAACCCAAGTCTGAACATACACCATTCTCATACACATTTACCAGATACAGAGAATTTGATCTCCCTACCAACCCAAGATCTATTTTGACCACCAGAATCCCATATATGAAGTCTGATACAACCTCCACTTTTGGACATGCGATGCTGGTAAGGATGGCCAATCCACCCGAAGGGTGACCTCCTTCACGGGGGTTGCCAATTGCTGTGTCACGGTAAAGCCATCAATATATATATGTATGCTTCAGCAGCCAAGATTCTTGTAGGAAGACCACATTATGCTCACAAAGAAGATTTATGTACCTTCATTAAAGAAGCTGTTGCAGGGGGACGCTGTTGCTCACACACAAGATGGCTGCCTAACTGCTGAGCTCTCCTCCGACAGACATCCTTCATCGAGAAATATCCTGTTTCAGGGCCACCCAGAACGATCAATCAGCCTGCTACCAGTACTAACAATGCTGGAGAGCTCCCGGTGAAACGTTGGAGTAGAAACGGATAAACCCGATTGAGATATCCGTTCTACAAGGACAGTGCGGTTTGAAGAGGTGGCGGATGCCGGGTGCGAGTACCATGAGATCACTAACTTAGCCCGCTGCAGTGGCCGCAGCCCTGGGCCGCGCTGTGGGAGGAGCCTGTAAGCCCACCAACTTGCCACTTGCGGTGAAGATACAGCACTTCTGTGGACACAATAAACCCGTGGATGCCGCTGCGCTCCCCGGACATGTAACTGAGAAGACCGAGAGAGGGGCGGACCCTGGCGAGGCCGGGACGGCGTGCAGATCCTCGCCGAAGGAACAGGTGGCCCGATACCAGCTGCAGGCCTGGCGGTAGAAAGCCAGCACATGAGGGGTCCAGTTGGGTGAAACGATACGACGGCTGTCCCGGCGGAGGCCACCCTGTGGAGCTTCTACCAAAGGCGACTTGCTGCTTATGCGGCATCAGCGGGCTGGGTTGGGCTGCAGTGATCTTCATCCAGGGGGGCCCTGTGCTTTGGCAGCCTGCCCTTACCCAGACACTGCCGCCCCATCGCGGTGGTGGACCCCCCTGCCTGATGCTGTGACAGCTCGCCGTCCCCCTTCGCTGAGGGCGACCGTCCCGCTCCCTGGTCGAGCCACTGCAGCGCTGCCGGCGTGGCCGAGATCTGCTGGCTGCCTCGCCTCACGGCCCCAGCGACCCTACGTGGCAACCATCTGCCGGCCCTGGGCAGACAGCGGCCCCAGCCTCAGCCTGCCCGCATCGTGATTTGACACGGCGGCCGACCAGCGAAAACGGAGTGCGGCAGCGGGACCTGCAACGCTAACAACTACAAGATACAGGTACGCAGTCCCCTGCCACACCCCCCCGGAACACTAAAACACATACGAGCCCTCGTCCCCGGTGCCCGCCGTGTGTGCTGTGAGCAAGCTGCCGGGCGCACGGGTAGAGGCAGGCCTGCAGGAGGTGCGTGAGGCAAGTAGGAGTTTCCTTGGGCCAAAATAACAACACAGCGCCCCAGACTGCGGCGAGGGTGCTGAGAAGGAGTGAGCACCCGTGGCGCTGGCTGCAGGTGCATTGCGCGACTCAGCTGGGGACAATGGAACGTCCCACCTCAACGGGCCACGGGCGGCTGGGCCAGACTCCCTCCCCCCAGCCCCCAAATGCCCAAAACATCCCCAGGCCCAGCACCCCCCACAAAGGACCGCCACAGCTCCCCCCGCCCAACCAAGCTCACATGATCCCTGCAACCTGTCATACCACTAGGTAGTAAGGACCAGGAGGAGCAGACACACATTAACGCTCTCTCATGGCAACAAGTCTCCACAGAGTGAAGCGCTTATAATGACACCAAACCAGTGATCTTGAACTGAACAGGCCAGTACTTCCCGTTTGCAACCATGGAGGTGGTGGCCCTCTTCCGAGAAGCGTGTGCCCGCCTTGTGGACCCCAGAGACTTACCGCAAACAAGACAGCACTGAAGATCAATCCACATATAGGGTGAACAGGAGAATTCACGTCCCCAGGCAGGGACATGCACTGGCCTACACAGAATCCTGGGTCCCTGGTCTGACCAATACAACCACTACTACACAGAAAGGAACTCCACCCTAAAAAGGCTCAGATGGTACACTGCTCTGACGGGTCCAGTGTAGGTAGACGCACTGTGAAACTCTCCCTCCTGAACTCCCAGCGACCCCATCCCCCAACCTCCAGGGCGACCACACCACGGAAGGAGGGCACAAGGAGCACAGACATTGTCTGAAACGAACCTGAGCATTGAAAACGGTGAGTCAGATGAACCTTGCATTATAAACTGCAATTTAGGCAACACATGAGGAAAACCCTTGGAAACTATGATAATATAACAACGTTGGACAAAATGCGTAGCTGTGGGTACGTGGGAGGACACAACCCACCCAAACAGTATTCCAGCACCCAGGGAATCTGCTGCAGTATATACATACAGACCTATAAGTTAGTCCTGAAATGGGCAAGTCCCTTACACGGTAGACCCCAACCCAACGCGAAGGCCACTAAGCCCCCCCTTCCAACACCCACTGCCAGGCAAGCCCTGCGGCCTCGTCAACACAGACCAGCACTGGCATCTATAACGCTGGACTCCTTCTGACACCCAGTGCCTAACAAGCCCCGGAGCTTCTCCGTAGCACAGTCCGCCACCTCAACAAAGCTGCCAAGGAGTCAGACCCGGAAAAGCCCCCGCTCCTGGCAGGCGGTAGCACCCCGAACCCCCCGGTGCGGCACAGCTCGCAGGCCAACACAGAACTGCAGCAACGAGCGGCCAGCCACAGTCAGCCACAGCGCGGCCCGGGGGACCGGCAACAACGCTGCTGCGACCTCAGCACATCACACCTCAGCCGGAGATTCGGACCTACACCCATCAAGTCGAAAAAACCAGCAAAGCAAGCAGACATAGCTACTCTCCTATCTGCCCCTGCAACAGACAGATCCAGGAGGTGGGACCGCCTAGATCCAGGAGAAACCAATGCTGGGAGCATGCATTCAGAGCCACCCCGAGAAGGCCCGACTCAGGCGGTCACGAAGTCTGACCTCCAGGACCTCCTAGCAGCATTGACCAAAGAATTTCAGAAGGGCACCAAGGAGGTAAAGAGCACCATCACAGCACTCGAAACGAGAGTGGGGGAACTAGAGACAAGAACAATGGAGGCGGAAACCACCCTGTGCGAGCACAGCTACGAAATTGAGAAGGGGGCAGACAGGCTGAGCGCACTTGAAACCCGCTGTGAAGCACTGGAACTCAAGCAGGAGGACTCAGAGAACCACATCCATTCCAGAGGCGGACCTCGAACATTATGTGAGCGATCTTTTCCGCTTCATAATGACCCTGCTGGACGACTCCCCCCTGGTGCTTGACGGGTCCACAGAACTAGAGTTAAATCCAACGCCCCGGCCCCGCCGGACGTCCTGGCTAGAGTACCCTACTTCAAGGTCAAAGAGGAGCTCATGCGGTGGCTAGGAACTCCCCGCAAATACAGTTCATGGACGCCTCAATCTCTCTTTACCAATATCTCGCGGCCACCACACTCCTGAAAAGGAAAGCACTGAAACCAGTGATGGAATGGCTGAGGGAAAAGGGCATATCATACCATTGGGGCTTCCCCACGGCCCCGATTTTCCCCTGGAATGGGAGCATCCGCCACATACGCAAACTACATGAGGCCGAAAAACTACTGAATTCGGCAGCAGGGGTAGAAACCCACATCGAGGAAGCGCCCTCAGACCAAGAAGTCCCGGGTGGAAAAGCGCTGTCGAAGAATCAGGGGACCCCTGATCAAAGGCAAGCGCCCAAGCAACGAGGACTAAGGCGGGGCGACACCGACACCCAGGCTCCCCCCGGAACCGACAAGCATCGCCAAAAACCAGCCACTAACACTGGACACGCACTGAATTTTTTAAGCAAAACAACACCTTAACCTCACATACCGCTTTCACTGCCACATAATAGAGGCCTAAGGGTCTCATCCTCAAAGGACTGCGTTGGCCCAGCCGGAGCCCCCGTTGGTCGAAGGCTGGCCGAGTTGACCAAGTTTTGTTTTAATGGGGGGAATAGAGGGGTGGCCACCAAGGGGGGACAAACCCCCAACACAAGTCCCAGCTGACCTGGCAGCCACCCGCACAGGCCGGCAATAAGCGGAGCATGATGGTGCCCACTAGCTGCAAACTGCCCACACCGAAATGGGGTAACCCATTAAGAACCTGACCATGATCACCTGGAATGTCCAGGGCCTCAACTCCGCCAGGAAACGGAGATCCGTGGAACACCGCCTGACCCAGCTAGAGGCGGATGTAGACTTTCTACAAGAAACCCATCTCCTAGCCGTGGACGAACAGCGAGTCAAATACCAAAGGTTCCCTAAAAGCTACTTCGCATCCTCTGGCCAGAATAGGGGAGGGGTGGCAGTCCTGCTCAGTCAATCAGCGGTACTGACAAAGGTTACGGTCAAACAGGACCCCGAGGGCAGGTTCATATGATTAAAGGCCTACTGGTCGAGCTCCCAATAACCATCATAGCAATCTACTGCCCAAACAAAGCCCAGGAGCACTTCCTACGTAGTATCCTCCCAGTTATATCGTCCTTTGCCGAAGGCAAACTACTGATCGGACGGGAATTCAACCACACTCCAGACCCAACCATCGACAAGACCTTGCCGCCCACTGGAACAGACTTCACAAAGGCACTGGGGTTCGCGGAATTCCTAAGAGACGGAGACAATCGACGCCTGGAGGCTGGCGAACGAAGGTCTCACGACTACACTTTCTTTTTGCATGTCCACAGGGGTCTCTCCAGGATAGACCTTCTACTCATCTCAAGCTCGCTGCTCCCAAGCATTGTGAACATCCACATGGGCCTGAGAGTGATCTCCCACCACGCCCCAGTCATAGCGCAGCTCCAGATGGAAGGCTTACCAACACCGCGACACAGAGCCTGGAAGCTGCCGGACTATCTCCTCACGGACATCGCAGACAGCCAGGAGTTGTCGGAAGCCCTCACTAACTACTTCACAGAGAACGTGGGTAAAGGGCCTACAGAAGCTATGGTGTGGGATGCCATGAAGCCAGTGATCCGAGGGGTCGCCATGAACAGTTCAGCAGCACACAGCCGCCGGCACCAGCTAAAATCAGAAGTACTGGAAAATCAGAAGAACTGGTAACAGAGGTTGCACAGAAAGAGGCAAGCCACAAATGACGCCAATCAACAAGGTCATGGAACGAGCTACGCAAAGCTAAAGTAGCCCTGGAAATGCACCTGGCAGACCGTACAGCCTGAGCGTTGACATACACGAAGCAGTACTATTACCCGAACAGCAACAAAGCCAACTACTCGCACATAAGCTCAAGAAAATACACACCAGGAACAATATTGCAGTCCTACGAAACCAAGGCGGGACCTCACGCTGCTCTGAGGCCAAAAAGATGACAATCATGACTGAGCACCATAGGAAGTAATGCCAGGGAACCCTATGGAAGCGGCAGCACACGCCGTCTACCTGAGCACAATCCTAAGGCCACCCCGCCACCCACAGATGGACACCCTGGAAGACCCCATATCTTCAGAGGAGGTGTCTGAAGTGATCTACTCCATGAAAAACACGGCCCCTGGCCCAGACTGGCTGCCCGCGCCATTTTATAAGAAATACAACCACATCCTGGCCCCCCACCTAGCTTCACTTTTCAACTCCTTCCTCGAAACTGGCTCCACCACCCCCTCCATGGAGGAATCGGTCACAGTTTTGATTCCAAAACCAGGAACAAACCTAGAACTCATTCCGCTCAATTGGTCTACTGAATGTAGACTTCAAAATCTTCTGGGAGCTCCTGGCACGCAGGCTCGCCGGGCTCCTCCCAGACCTCATTCACCCGGACAAAACGGGTTTCATTCCTGGGTGCAACACCTAAAACAACATCAGGTGCACCTTAAACACTATTGAGACAGCCAATAGAACGGGAGAAGAGCTAATGGTGGCCTCGCTCGACGCACACAAGGCGTTCAACATGCTGGACTGGGGCTATATGAGGGAGACACTGTGTCACTACGGAATTGGCCCGAAATTCTTGAAATTGACGATGGCTAACTATCAGCACCCCACCACAACTCTGAGGATCAACGGTGCCAGATCCCCAAGAATCGAAATCAGTAGAGGCAATACGCCAAGGCTGCCCCTTGTCGCCTCTTGTCTTTGCCCTGTCAATGGAGCCGTGCGCCTCCAGAACCCGGCAATCCTGGGCCTCAAATTCAAGGACGATACCTACAAAGCGGCCCTATACGCCGACAATATACTGTTAAAACTTACGCAGCCAAGCACATCCCTCACTGTGCTATGGGAGGAGCTAAGCAGCTTCAAGTCAGCATCAGGGTTCTCAATCAACCTCACGAAGTCCACAGCACTGGGCATCAACATTCCAAGAGCAACGCTGGACTCTATAGCGGCCTGCTTCCAAATCCCATGGGCCAGATCCCACTTAAATTACCAAGGCGTCCGCCTACTGAAGCTAGCAGAACGCACCTACAAACTAAACCTCCCGCCCCTGCTGAAGGACCTACAGTCGGATATGTCCCGCTGGCAAGATCAGGAAGTATCCTGGCTAGGAAGAATCGCAGCACTCAAGATGAACCTGGTCCCTAGTCCGCTCTACCACTGCCAAGCCCTCCCGATAGCAATACCCAAACAAGCCAAACAGAAACTGCAAGCGAAAATGCTAAAATTTGTTTGGGGGGGAGCAAGAAGCCTCGAAGTAACCAGGAAAGTCTTACTTAGGAGCCCCGGGTCGGAGGTCTGGGAGTCCCTGAGGTCGAAGGTATTGCCTAGCCACCCAGCTCTCGTCAGCATTCATGTGGCAACCTGGCATCAACAAGCCCCGCTGGCTAAAACTGGAGGAGGACTGGAGCCAATGCCCACTGGGATCACTCCCACACATCACATGGCCCAAAAATCCCCCTAACGCCGGGCTCCTCTCGGCCACCCGGAACACGGTAAGCAGCTGGAAACAGGCAGCAAGAAGGTGGAACTGCAGGAGCACGGTGGGTCCACTCTCTCCAATCTGGGAGAACCCGGAATTCACCCCAGACCAAGGGCATAATGTTTTTTTTCTAAGTGGAAGGATGGCGGCCTGCAGCGCGTAGCGGACTTCTACGAAGGAGACTCTCTACTCACCTTCGAGGATTTCAAGAGGAAATTCCAGGTACCGGAAACCGAGAGGTTTCACTACACCCAGCTCCGTCATTGGTCGTCATTGGTCTCAATGAGAATACATGGGCACAGAGAACTGACAGCACTGGAGCTTACACTAATGACAACCCCAACCAGGGGGAAGATTTCCACCCTGTACAGGCTGCTGGACAGGGCAGACCCCGACTCTAAGGAGCCCTATATGACACAGTGGGAGAGAGGCCTAGGCCTAGACAGGACCAGCTGGAAGTGCATCTGGAGAAGAACCCACAAGACCTCTAAATGCATAATGAACAAAGAGGGAGCCATTAAGGTCTCTTACAGGTGGTACATGACACCAGAAATCCTTCACAAATGCAACCCTGCTATCCCGCCACACTGTTGGAGGGGCTGCACATACACAGGAACGTTGTTCCACCTCCTCTGGGAATGCCCGAAGGCAGAGAAGTTCTGGAGGGAGGTCCCCGGGATTGTTCTACTGGGAGACACGGGAGAAGGACAGTTCCCGATGACTGGCAACCTGGCAGACCTCTGCACACACCTACTGACCGCAGCCAAGATTTCAATCGCCAAGCTGTGGAAACTTCAGGAAAGCCCTGTAATACCCGTGTGGTGGGTCAAGTGCTGAGACATCGCTGCAGCGGAGAAAATTACCGCCATCCGCCTTGGCAACCAAAACAAGTTCCACAGCACCTGGGGCCCATTCCTGGACTTTGTGGAAAGATTCCCAGGAGTGGCCAGACAACCTCCAGCACTCCGCTGGCTAACTAAAATGGACTAACATCCTAGCAGCCCCCTGGACCGGCGCATATGGCTGCCTACTCGATCGCAACCACAGCACCCATACCCTGTAACTTCGACGATCGGAGACTGACGCGACCCCTCCCCCGGACCACCCCAGAACTCACCCCCATTTCTTTCCCCCCTTTTCGTTTGTCTATTTGTTCTTTTTACCTCAGTTGAGGCATGTTTTCTTTTTCTTGTTTACTATGTTTCACTCAAAAGCATGTCACAAAGAATAAAGAACCCTCTGTTGTTTATAAATGCCAATAAAATGTTATATTGAAGAAAAGAAAGAAAAAGAAGCTGTTGTAGCCTCTGGTGTTCGAGATCATAACACTTAATTTCCTAATTTGTGAGACTAAAGGCCTGTCCCACTGTCACCTGTTTTTTTTAAAGGTCAGGGCAAGAGTGGCAGGGAGCCAACACTAATCAGAGGCACACTCTAAAGCAGTAAATATTGAAGATTGTCTAGAATGTACAGTGTGTGCACCCATTGCCTGCTTATTACACATAATCTTTAGCAGATTCTTTTTCCAAAGGTTCAACACTGACCAAATTATATGCAGCGGTTTGAGTACACACATCTGCTTGGCATAAGATGAAATCATAGCCCATCTGATTCAGCAAATGTGAATTCCCCCAATAACAATTTTTGCCACAATCTTTGATGGTATTGTAAGATGGACCAAATCCGTCCGTTCATTAACCGGAAAATAGATAGTCTCAGTGTCTTTTGTGGTTATGAACCTAAACAAGGGATTTCATGCAGCAATTGTAATACTATTTGTCTATTAAGAATCATTGGTATGTCTGTCTCCAATAATAGTTGTAAACAGACCTTGTATGGGGCAACTTGAATGTCCAAATAGTCTTCGCGTTTTCCATGATTGGGAAGTGCTGGGGCAGAAAGTGAACTTATATTTTCATTAGAGGGAAGCAAGGGTTTCACTGTTTCTTGATGAGTATTGGTTGTATGATTTTTCAGAAAGAAATAATCAAATTTCAATATAGGTGGGTCTTTGGATAATATCACGTGTCGATAAGGCCAATTGAGTCTGAATAGTACCCCAATGGTTAGGAGCCGTATGTTTTGAATTTGAATGTGGAACATCTCCTCCTACACTGAGGTTACTCGGACCAAGACAACCACTGGATTGTCTATTAGAGTTTGTATTCAAGCATTTCAATACTGGTGGAGTCTCCAGCATTTGTTCAGAGAAAAAATCCTGCCACCCATGCTGGGCCTCTACAATTGCAGACCTATTTTGCTAGGCAATAGAAACGTATCAGTGTGGATACCAAAATTAAAGGTTGTTTGTACTTCACTTGATTTTTTTACTTTGATCCTCTGCGCTATATGCAGATGGAGACAGGCCTACTACTGTACTGGTCTGAGTAGCACATGAGATGCGTATACTTTCAACCCTAGATACTGCCAGCAAGGCTTCCTGTTCCTGCAATACATTCCTGCACCCCCACTACTCTCCTTTTCCATCCATGGCACATTCCGTGTGCTAAGGAGCAGCCTCAGAACACTGCGTGCAGCAGGGCACATACCCCTTTTTAGTAGCTAACAGCACCCAGGCCCGCACCACTCACCAGCTTCAGCAGACAGTTACTGGCTTACTGCAAGACGTACCTTTACCCTTTCTACACCACGGGTCATTTGCAAGACCCCATCAAGGGCATATGATCTGATCAGGCAGCGTTTCACATAACTGCCTCACCAGCTCCCTGGCAGTACTAGATCACACCAGCAGGCCCCCATGACTACCCCGGACATTGCCTTGACAATGGTGCCTCAATCCCATACACAAAACTCAGAGCCGTACCCATCCGCTCTCTGAGCATGTGCCCGAGACTAGTGTCTGTTCCAATGAGCATGTGCGCTGGGCCCCAGCCGTATACATACAGCTCTCTCCATGTACTGAGAGCCGTAGCATCGACTTTGCCAAGCTCTGCTCCCGTGAGAGGAAAGTCCAGCACGCCACCCTGCCCCCAGGGGGGCGGGGCCCTTCTTTAGATCCACGCTACGTCACCTGAACATACTCTACCTGCTTCACATACCCTTAGAGGCAGGCACGCATCATAACAGCACTGTTTTTGCTTTTCTCCTTTACCCCACAGTGCTTACCTCTTAATTTAGACTACAGGGGTTGAGTATATACCTGTGCCTTCACAACCAGCTTGAACCGGTTTTCAACATTTTTTGCCCTGAACTTACCTGGGGTGCTCAAGTGCATTTACATGCTTTGGCCACACATAACAGTAGCCCATGGAGGCCCCCTTCACCTTTGCAGGGTCACCAGGTAAGAATACTACTTATTCCCTTCTTCCTCACTTCTCACTCTGTGTATTTATGAAAGGGATATGCCAGCTCTTAGACAGGCACCCTGCTGTCTTTCAGATGAACCGTAGGGGACTGTTTTCCAATCTCACTAAGTAAACTAGTGATTGCCACCTGCTCCTCGCTGATTGAACACAGCTCCATCTGACTGAATCTTCACCCTCCAACCCCCACCCCGGACCCAAGCTCAAGGTTGGCTTGCTTTTTTTTTTAATGAGAATGCTGTTTTCTTTTAGCTATACAGTGCTAAGCCTGTATAGACATTATTGGTACCACTTGATGGTACTGCACATTCTGTGAGTTTCTAATATCCACCCACTCTGTGTTTACTACCCATAGGGAGACACAATCCTTTTTGGCCCAGAAGAAGGCACCAAACCTGGAAGCCGAAACGTCCTAGGGCCCAGCACTAATGCTGCTGGTCCAATATACACCTCTGGGAATTCCATGTTCCTGACGTAGACCGAGGATTGGTCACCAATAGATCTCAAATAAATGCACGATTGTATAGGACTTGTCTTGACAATGTAAGGACAAGTGTACCTCACCCATATGTCTGTGCACCATTAATCAACGTCCACTAGACTTGTCTTCCTTTTTTGTTGCAGTCGAAATCTAGTGTGTCATTTTTTGAAGTTGATGAAAATGTACTCACTTTTACGTTGTTGTTGTTTTTGTTGTTCTCTTTATTCTATCACCTGTGAAGGGTTTTGACCCATGCTGGATCAATAGACTGGGTAGATGTGGGGATGAGCTGCCGCCGCCCATCATTCCATCCCAGAGTCCAGGAGAACTGCGCAGTTGGCACGAGACCACTCCAAAGATGCAACCTTCTTGTGGGGGGTTCCACATCACCACTCTACTGTAAGGATGCCATCAAAACAATGTTAAGCAAGGGTCCTATACTATCAAGCAAAAGACCACTCTATTGAAATGCAGTAATTCAAGACAACTCAAAAATGGATGCAGTACCGACAAATTCCCCAAGGCGGCCCTAGCGGTCTAAACTCTGACAGGGAAACTGTATTTAGGAGTTGCAAGAGGGGCAGGGACTTCAAAGCTTGTTGGTTAATTGAAAATCTTAGCCACCTGCTGTTCCCAGAGGCCAAGAGGCTGAGAACTCTTAACACCCCAGAGACTCACCACAGGAGGCAGGATATCATATGGCCCTTCTGAGTGAGAGGGAGGGGGTTTCCCCTTCAGCCTGGAGGAGCGAGACAATAGCCCCTTTCTGTTGAATGGGGTATGTTAATTTTGAGTGTTTCCTGTCAACAGCCCTCTGCCAGCAAGGAGAGACATGTAATCACTGACCCACCCAGACTCTGGAGGCGGACCCAAACACTTTGGGGAGTTGAATTGCAACAAATATATATTTTATAGAAACAGTGATAACTTATTGTAACCAAATGACAGGAATGTACAACTTTGAGAGTCGTAGTTTGAAAAATGCCCTCACGATTTGAGTCCAAACTCCAATTTGTACCATGTTCTGGGGCAAAACCCTGCTAATTATGAATATTGTAGACAATGTGTTTAAGCTAGGGACATGGAAAGTTACTGGCATATATGTGGAAGGGAAATGTACCGTTGTATAATTTTTTATGAAAATCCCATATTGCACAACCCACTAAAATCGAAACTAAGTTGCCATTTTTTAATGCAAGCTCCTAGAAACGCCAGAGTCGGGACAGGGACTATCTTTAGTAATATATGATGTGTCTACGTGATGTCAAACAACTGTGTACCTGGGAAATATGTATTTGGATCAGGAATAGATTTGTGTGCACATTGACCAAGGGAGTGTCATTTCTGCATGTCATAAAAATGACATCACTCTGACACACTATCCCTTCCCAAATCAGGGACCAAAGACTCTATTGACGTATCAAATCAAGAGAGGGGCAGGCTTAGTGATGCTAGCCTCTCCACCCACTTTTTAAAACACATAAAAAGAGACTGCTGGGACAGGTAGAGACATTCAATTCCATTTTCTGCGGGACGCTCTGCCGGGAGACTCCAGACTTCACATCCATCAATCTCCAAGGACCAGAACTGTACTTCAGAACTTAAAGCAAGGGCCTAAACCCACAAACTGAGAACTCTTCTCAGCAGGCCTCAGCATCCTTAAAATCATCTGCAAACTATTCCACAGCCAGGCGAGCTGTTTGAATTCTGTGCCAAGAACTTTTGCCAGTACCCAGAAAGCAGTGTTACATCCAGAATCCAGAGAGGCTAGACCAGCAGAGCAGAGCTGACCTAGACCGCTGTGAGCGGAACCAGAGATCCGGATCCTTGTGAGCAGAACCGGTGCCTGATTGACCCACCGCGCAGAGAGAACCGCCGCCGGACGTGTTGGCCAGATCCGTGACGAGGCCTATTTCAAATTTATATTGTGAGTACCTAGCAGAACTGTGCAGAACCAATCTCTTAGTTAAAATAATCTAATCCAAACTAATTTAACCTAATTGGAACAGCCTCCTAGAAATCGTGTCATCTGTCATTTGTAAAGCTGCACAACTGTCACGTGTCAATTCTGAAGCTGCAAGCTGTCACCTGTCATTTTGAGTTTTACTTTAAATCCGAAAATCTACCTTTATTAAATCGTCTGTATCTCCGGAACTGTTTGTCCTAGGAACATGGTTTAACTTTCATTTTAAAGCTGTAGGCTTTCCAACGAACCTTGAACCGACTTCCTACTCCCTATACTTTTTCCGCTATCGCGATTTACGCACTCGCAAAATTTACCGCGATTTGCGATTTGGCTCAATTTCTCCACTTGTCAAAATAGCAGCTCCATTCTTTCCTTTGTTAAAATCCGTTTGCAACCTCGTAATAACTCATAGAGCATTGCTAAAGTGAGCCTGAACTAATACCAACAAGCATCTCTCACTCACCCTGAACCTCTAGAGGGAATTAAAAGCAATTTTCGCACCTTTTCACTTCCTTGCAAACCACATTAAAGTAATTCGCCTGTGTTTAAAACTCATCCCTGATTTCTCTTAACTTTTCTGGGGGAACCGGAACTGTGTATTGCATTATAAAGTGTGATTTGTTGGGATTCTTGAAGACTGTGTGCTCTCCTTCCATTTCTTACATTGCATAGGGGGGGGGAGTGAATTGTCAAGAAAAAGTGATCATATTACCTTTTGCTAAAATCATAACAAGTTATAACAAGTTATTTCTGTACTACATTTTATTCCACCTTGCATTTCCTTGAAACCATCAAGCATTTTCAGCTACCTCATCCTCTACACTACTCCTAAGTAACCAAATCAGTGTACCCCTGTAACATTATCCATTGTTGATCACGGTCATGTTCTGAAGTGTGATATCAGTTATCAATTTATTTATAAAGTGTGATAGATATATATTGTTGAATTGTCCAAATAAACCTTTTAAATTTGCAAAACAAACCTACTTCTTGGCTCAGTGGGGTCAGGGGGATTCTAAGAGGGGGGTGTTATACAAGGGTTGTCATCCAGAGTACGTAACTGGACATAAAAAGCTGTAGTGTTGATTGAATATCGCTTACACACCTACGTTATGATGTTATGTAAATGTATGTGAAAAACCTTTTTTTGATACTTATACTGCAGAATACACTTGATGACATCATTAGCAAATATGGAGTAATGTTTCCTTTCACTTGGTGGGTTAGTTGTGTGAATGAATGTGTGTTTTGTCCTGTGCTCTTAAAAAAGGGGGTTGGTTTTTCTTGCCTTCCGTTATGGATGAGACATAGCAGTTCTTTGCCTGGAATGAAGAGGGACGTTGAGTTCTTTAACTTTTCTCCTTCTCCTGCCAGTGGAAAGTTGGTTCCCTGCTATGTGTGTTTGGGTCAGGAATATAGCAGAATGCTCGGTACTAGCTTGAATGCATGGTTATGGAGTGTCAGTTGCAGATGCGGTGAGGATGCTGCAGGTTGTGTGCTTATGATGTCGACATTTGTGACTTTGCAAAAGTAACTGGATTCAGCAAAAGTTCTAAATAAAGGGCCATTTTGTAAAGTGCACAGGTTTTGGGCTACTATGTCAGCCCTCTGAGAATGTTCAATCTCCACCCTTAACCTTTCTCCCCTTTCCTCCCCCTCACCTGAAGATTGGTCTTGAATGGATGATATTTGTGGTCTTCTAGCACAATAATCCTTCTCCTTCTTTCTTCTTTCTTTTTTTTCTGAGAAATTGTCTTTCTCACAAAAGGAAGCCACAGTGTACTGCTGTGAATAGCACTACCTGCGGCCCCTCTTCCGGGAGGGACAAACTGGGGGAAAAAGTGGTCTGGCACAAAAAACCCCAGAGGTGGAACAACAGCAGCGGAGGTCCGTCATAAGGATTCCGTGTGAAACAGCAACAGCGGAGGTCCGTCATAAGGATTCCGGGTGGAAGGCAGGCTCCGAAGGAACCGTGAGCTAGCCAATAATGACGGTCAGCGAGAGACAACAGAGCAGAGAAAGAACCGGAAAGGAGTCAGAGCAAAGAAGAAAGGATTTCTTTTCTTTTCTTTTCAATTTCTGCACCACATGCTGGCTCCGCTCGAGCCCTGTTCCCACGGAAGTCCATTTCCCTCTCGTCCCTTCAGTGTTGCAAATGTTTAGTATCATCTTTAGGAATGCACCCTGTGAAGAGCGTAAGACAGCACCAGGCTCCACGCTGTGCCCATCCATCTCCACTAACCTGCCATTAGGCCTCTAACCCCCACCCAGCCAGGCCAGAGCTAGCCCCACACCACTCGTTTACCCCACCACACCTTTGCATTCTTGGTAAGCACAAGACCCCCAGGTTCTAACCTCCATAAAGTGTCCACCAAAAGATGTAAAGACGGCCTGTCTGTATTTATTTCTTGCTAGCAACAACACGTCTCCTGTAACATGAGCTACCAGGAAGGGTAAATCAAAGATCAGTCCCCCAGGGGGGAGACGGTGGGTTGGGGAACTGCGATATCAATGAAGTCCCAAGTGTATGGGTCAGCATGACTATTTTATCCTCCCTTTCTCCCTGGCACCCATTTGCCTGTGCACCCCAGGTGCCTGCCATAATGAGTGAACAGCTTGTCTTAGTTGTTTAGTTTAGATAGATACCATTTGTTTTATGCATGTCCTAACCTTCACCGCAAGGATGAGCCCAGCTGACCCAGGTGGAACCAGATTGACGAGAGAGAACCAGACAATTATTGATTGGCATCCCCTATGGAGCAAGCCCATGTGTAGGGTGCCTCCAGTCAGTGGCCCCATAGTGTACCCAGTTTGTGACGTTTTTTGAAGTTATAAGCCATTGTTTGCTAATGTAAGACGAGAGCGCTCTCGAGCAGCAGAGTTCTTTGCTGGCACTTGTATTTTGTACAAGTAAACCTTATTATCCTTGCAAAACTCTCTTGGCTTATTTCCCTAGCGGGTTGAATTTGCTCTAGAGTGTGCATATAGAAGGACTTGCCTTCCTTTTGACGTGATTCCTCAGCCCCCATACTTGCGGCGATATCCAGGTGGCCTCTGCAGAAGGGCCATGCCCACCTACAGTGACCAGTCCCCCAAAACGCGTATGCAGCAGAAGTGGTCCTTGTGGGTGCTGTCTGTGCAGAAATCCCACCCACTCGTTGGAGCGGGTTGCGGTTCCAGCGAGAGGCCCAGGCCTGTTGTGGATAACCCACGAACGGAGGCTTTTGGAAGAATGTGGACACGCGAGTATAGCTTGCAAGGAATAACAATGTTTGGGGTGAGACAAGGGGTTGTATGAAAGAGGTTAACACACAATGAGTGAAAGTGAAAATATAGATTGGGTGGTAATGATTTGTATGGCCATTTTTATCTACTTTATCTTTTTAAGTTCTATTAATAAAAAGAAGAGGGAAGGAAAGGGAGCCTCCCCGAGTGAGGGGAGAAGGTGGCACCACAGTGCACTGTCCCAACCAGTGCAGAAAAAGAAATATAAAGAGAAAATTAGCTGGCCCGTATAGTTAAAGGGCTCGGGAAGAGTAGCAGTTGTTGTTTTAGTTATTTGTTTTCAGTGTATTTTGTATGTGCGGAGGATGCCGAAGACGAACATGTATGGTATGTGTATGTGGGTTTGTGTGAGGAGAAAGAGATGCTTTGGGGGGGATGGAAGAAGTGAAGCAACTGTTTGTTTGACAATGGATATTTTTGACTGAATTGACTGATCACATAGCTGCGACTACGATAAAGATATTCTAGAATTTGACGGGAAAGGGGGACAAGGAGAGCAGACTACACAGCCTTACTCTACAGTTGAAAGCACGCGAGCAAGGACAGTACTGACACAACATAGACTAAGTATCAGTATGGGGAAAGACACCCCACTAGAACATATATGTAAGAGTTTGCCCCTGTAATGTGAGAAGATCAAGAAATAACACAATCAATGGGTAACAGAAACTAAGGGGGAAGGGGTGCCCCACTCCTGGCCAGAGGGGGGGGGTCCTTCGATAAGTGTGCTTTAGACCATATGTCTACATACCTAACTGCCAAATATAAGTGGAAACCACTACAGAACTGATGAGAAATATTGGCTTTATGGAGAATGTTTGAAGAGACAGAGACCCCAGAGAAGGAAGGGGTGACGCCAAGTAAGGGGACAGAGACCAGAACAGGGGAAGGGGAAAAAGAGGGAGAAAAATGAAGAAACTTTACCCATTATTAACCAGACCAGCAGAGGGGTACTCAAACCCGACTTATGTTTCTGGGCAGACAGCTTTAGCAGGCCCTGGTACAGCACTGCCCCCTCCATACGTCCCACCACCAACAGTATCCACCCATACAGGAGTGAGCACCAGGGACATCGAATCAGGGTTGTCCACAGCCTGCACAGAATTAGCTAGATTTCGAGCAGCATGTGAGGTGGCTAGAGAACCATAGGCTCCGATGTTACCCCCGGACACTGGGGGGCAAATTGAAGTCCGGATACTTTGTTCAGAATTGACAGTGCACCCATACAGGCTGTACATGTGGAAAGGGAGGGGGAGACAGACCGCTTAGTCTATGAGAATGTATGGTCATCAAGGTGGGGATGAGGAATACTGGAGCGATATTGACGATACAGAAGAAGGGTTAGTGGGAGGGGTTCAGCAAGTACCTGTTACGAACACTCAAGGTGTCTTTAGGAAATGGTCTTTGTGGTGCCGTTGGCGGCATATCTCGGGAATCCAGATTCCCCAATCTAAGATTGCCACAGGTTGACGGTGCAGTGTTTCTGAAGGCAGCAGATCATGCTCCTCCCATTCATCCCGAGAAAGTACTTCTGGTCCTGGATCCATTGCGACATTGCGGTGCTACTGTTTTCAGAAGCCACGCTTCGTGAGTATCGCATCTAGAGATTTCACAGACTTTGAGTATTTAGGAAATCCTTATTTCACTGCTTCTATTCTTTCTTCCCTTCCGTCAGGAACTCTCGCATTCCCCCGGTGCTTAGCAGTCCGCCCTTCCACCGCTTACCAAGCCAAGAAACCCTCCGGGACCCTTCCGACATAAATAGGCATACTTCCTCCACACATTCACAGAGAAACGGACTCGATAAGCACAAACTTACCATTTCATTTACTTCTATCTTCATAGTGCCACCCGTGCCTCACGTTTATATGGACTACATCTCCCAACCACCACCACAATCTATTTACAGATCATTTCCCCCGGGGATTCACTCCAATCTCCAGTCAGGATTACGGTACGGGAGGAAAGGAAGGTCCCATTACATTTTCTTTACTTTCCTTTTCAATTCCTTAGCTGACTAGTGTTTCTGTTCCTACACAGATATCCTCTCTCATCCTCCAGCGGGGATTCAGTCTCTCTTCATCTCTATACTGTCTGATTACAAGGGTAGGATACACATCCATTTGATAAAGTTAACTGTTCCTCCTCTCTTCATATTAGGGTTAATCTGTCCCCTCTTGTTGTAGCCACTGCTGGAAACAGATAGAAACTCTGAACCCGCAACGGAGTGGTGACTGCGACATCTACTCCACGAAGACACTCGCCTGAAGTAAGTTACGTTCCGTTCCTCATCCAGCGAACTCCATCTGCAAGGGTTTTCTTCCCCTCAAGGGTTTCCATGGTGTTTTCACTCTGTGCAAACTTGACTGCACAGGGAAAGAGTGCCAGGTGAATCGCTCCTTTCTTCAGATTACCCTTTGAAGATCAGGTAGGAGATTTCGTGTTCATGCACTTGTGTGGGGCCCGTGAAGGTGATTGTAAGCGCATCCCTTAGCTTTAGGGGCGCGGTATAACTAGATTGGTAACAGTACCCCTGAGCACACTAAGAGTAGAAAGCTTATGGGATGGGAGGCTAAGAGAGCAATTTGGGAGAGTAGCTTTAGCAAAGAAAAAAGGAAGTGGTGGCCTGAAGACTGGGAAAGTAAAGACGGTGAACTGGGGACTCCCAGCCCTTTAAGATGAGTAGAAATACCCCTGAGATGGATGGGGATGCAGATTTTAATCAAACATCAATAATTCAGACAACACAAATAGCTTGGCAAAAAGTTTGTCTGTTTTAATGTAAGTAAGTAAAACGGGGAGTACAACGAACATCAGCAATCGCTCGATACTCAACTCTCAATCATTTCATTAAAAAGCTGGGTTCTTAAACCCTAAAATGGTCATAACTGATGTACTGACCTGCGTCATTACAAATGTCATTCTATGTGGCAAACTTCTAAAACCTATCTGGAAGCGGGATTGGCTCTGAGTAAATAAACAGGTGTTATATCTGTATAGAGTAATGAGGAGAAATAATTGGATAGTTCACATCAGGTGGGGCAACGAAGCCCTCCCTTCAAAATGGCTACCATGGACGTCACTAAATGTACAACGTCCCATTGGCTACACAAACTATAGGAACCCCACTACGTGGTCCCCTACAATTGGTTGATTACTAACCCCTGTCAAAAATGTTCCACTTACGTGAGCAGCATGCAGAATGAACAACCAGGTGCGGGTGAGCTTGTCTCAATACTAGCTTCCCACCAATTAAAGAACACTCCATCATCACCTCAATGTTTCAGTGTCAATTAGTGTCTGAAGTTGGCCTTGAGTCTGTACTCTTCTCTGGGAATTTTTAAGGAGTATGGGTACTGTCTGGCTTCCGTGCGTAGGTGTGATCTCTTCGTGCATCCAACTTTCTTCCATCACTTGACTGGACACCACGATTTGAGCCTTTCTGTGTATTTGATTTTTTATTCCCCAATAGTCCTCTGACGTCTTTTGATTTCACTTGACCTTCTTGAACAGGAGCTTCTGTTCTTTCATATTAACTGTATCTAATGTTAGCCAATTCTAGTTCTGATAAAACCTTGGCTCTTTGGCTCATCCAACTCCTTAGCTGAAATATATTCTGTTTAACTCAATTGTTTTTGTAACTGCAACACTGAATTTGAGGCATTCCTTGTTGCTCAAGACTGCTATATACATAGTGGAACCTTCATTCTTCATTCAATCCATATGTATCTATGAGGTATATATATATATGTGTATTGGTGTTTGCCGTGATCTATTTACTATAAGCATTTGGCTAGCTTCATGATTGCTTTGCTGCTTACGTTTCATTGCATCTGTACACGTTTAAACTACCTACATATCTTCATCATGTTTATGGCATAAGTCTCTGCATCTTGATCCCAAGATGTTACTTATCCTTGGTACTTCTTTGTTTCTTTATAAATCATCTGCCTCTCTAGTCTGATTATCTTTTATATGGGTGTCAATTCAGCTCCATATGACGTCACCATTCATCCTAGTCGTTTAGTTTCTGTGTTTCATCAGGATTCGTATTCAAACGACTATCACATTGTCTAGAATGTAGGTATGGTTTCCTTAATGGATACTTCACTTCCCATATTCCTTTAGGTATAGGTATTCTTATGAGTACTGCACAGAGTCATTGCTCCTCTTCTTGCCTTCTGATTGGTGTAGTATATGTCACATACTTTGGTTCATACTTCTCAGGTAATGTAGGCAGGGTAGGTAGAGTAGGGGTATTTGGCTTCTCCTCTACAATGGAATTGCAAATGCCCCTGATCCACAAAGGTGCAGGTTACCCTCATTATGTTTCTTGGGCACAGATGGACAAAAACAACTTCCTTAAATTCCTCTCCCCGCTCACGGCGGGCACAGAGAAATGGATCTATGCATTTACGCATTTGAAAAACACACTGCAGGGGTGACCCTCACAATAGGAGACATCAAAAGCTTACTAGTTTCCGCAGTAGGAGATCGAGCGGAATCAGTGTGGGTGAAAGCATGGTACCCAGGAGTAACAATAAGCAATGACACCCATGATGGAGCGTCATTTAACAATATCAGAGCACGCGTGTGGGATGAACTGCGGAGGGCCTTCCCAGATACTCCTGATTTAAACTCGATCATGCAATGCACCATGGAAGATGAGGAAGAAGCTGCACAGTACATTCTGTGGCTCCAAGATTTGTGGAAGGCAGAAATGGGCAGCGCCTAGGACCAATCAACAGCCTTGTTTTACTTCAGTATGACGCGGGGGCTCCCAAAGGAAGTAAAGAATGCCCTTGATAAAATAGCAGGGGTGAAAGCAAAAGGTTGGCCTGAAATTCAAAGCATAATAGTGCAACATTGTAGGAGGATCAAAGAATGTGAAAAGGAAACTATTCAAAGAAGGCAGGCAGAGGAAGCAAAACTAGTTCAAAATAAACTAGTGAGGGACGCTGTTGCGCTTGAATAAAATGGCCGCCTGATTGTACGCTCCGTGTCGCAAGGCATTCTCCTTACACAAATACCGCATAGGTGCCCGTCTAAACCTAGATCCAGCTACCAGATCTGCTGCGCCTAAACCTCGGGAGTGTGCTCCCCGAACGCCGCCCTCTGGGACTGCCTGGCGGCTGAGATACAGCGTCCGCAATCCGGGCAATCCCTCCCAGCTCCAGAGCAGTGCACCAGCTACACCGCGGCTTTGGGGCCTGCCATGGGGGAGGGGCACGCTTCGCCCCGATCCGACCTCTCTCCCCACCTTGCATGATCTTGCGACGGCCCGGCCGGAGGCATCGGCCCCCTATTTGGACCTGGGGGCCGCTCCTACATCCAGAACGGACTGCTCCGCCACCCCTTCTCGGGCGGCGTGCTGTTTTTTGGAGGCCCATCATTCGGAGGCCAACTCACGGGACGTCCTCTCACCCTGAACACTGGTGAGTCACTCAGACCCACGGGGCATCCTGCCCGTCTGCCTAGTGGAGGCTCCAGCGACACCTTGCACCGCCTCCTCACTGGGAACCCCTACTCTTAGTCAATCACTCAGGGCCCTGGCCCCCGGCCCACACTGACATTAATGGGAGGCCACGACTTGGCGGATACTGGGCCCCCTCGCTCCTCAAGCAGTGCCACACAACGCCCAGCTCTGGCTCCTTGTGTGGACCCCACCAGACACAACCCCTGCAACGTCTCACACTAGCCTGGGGCCCTCATAGAGAAGCTATGCCCCCAGCCCCTTTGCCCACAATGACCTCCTGAGCTCCTGGGCTGCATTAAACTGTGGTGGGGGGGCCTACTGTGTGTCATGCGCCTACTGCACTGTCAGCGGTACCCGTGTACCCTGATAATTGTGGACCCTCCGCACTACCCTCCTCAGCGCGGACAGGCCCCGGACACCCTGCTTGCCCTTGGCAGCCCATGCTCACTACTCAGGGGGCCCTGTCTGCCTGATCACTCGATCTGGGGAGCGCGCTCCCCAATTCGCTTCACTACAGCGGAGCCCACGGCCACCACTCCCTCACCTACTACCGCATTGTGTTGCTCCTCCACCTTCGGCCCTTGCCCGGGACCCCCTATGTGATTTGCCCCGGTGGACCCTCTCATCGGCCATCCTCCAACTCTCCAGATCCTCGACCCAGCAGGCGACGGCAAACATAGCCCCCGCACCAAGCTTCAGCTCAGCGCTCTATCATGCTTGCAAGGATCCCTTTTCACCCAGAGCACTTTGAACGGCTGTCAGACTTTTCTTCCTTATCTACTCCTCCCGACACCCCTACCGCCCCCATGGGTCACTGGTCCTACCGGCCTCCTGGCATCATGACCAAGGGAGCTGGAAAGAAACAATGTTCGATCAACATGTTTGCAAAGACTTTGGTGGGGCCAGTGGGGAGGCACCCAACCAGGAACCACCGAACACGTCAACACCAGACCCAGCTGAGTCTCAAAAAATAATGGAGTACATTCGGGGGGGTGTCGCCACACTCAATAGCAAGCTGGACGACATGAACAACACTATATCCTCCATTAAGGCCCATATAGAAAAGACTGACGGCCGGGTTACTGAGATTCAGGCACGAGTGAGCACTACCGAGGATGGCTTGCGCTCTCTCAGGGCTGAAGTCTCGGCTCTCTCCGGCCGGGTCGCCGAGGTTGACAAGAAAAATTAGGATCTTGAATCCCGCTCGAGGCGCAACAACCTCCGTATTATCAGAGTACCCGAAGATGGTATACAGGAACCTATGGAGGACTACGTCGAACACATGCTCTTGCAACTTCTAGACTCTCCAAAGCTCTCTCCTCAGTTTGCAATCGAGCGAGCACATTGTGCCCTCACGGCAAAACCTACACCGGGCGCCTCAGTACACGACTCCTACTCCCGCATCGATAGATGGCTAGTCTCTGATATACTTATAACGAATATATCTTCTCTAACAATCTTACCCAGAACTCTCTCTGACCATTCACCGGCGACTATCACCCTAGATTGGGGCCCAGACCACAGTTGAACCAGGTACTGGAGAATGAAACTGCACTCCCTCCTCGACCCGGTTTTCAGCTCCGAGTTGGAGTCGGCAATCGAGGAGTTCTTCGAGATTAATACCAACACGGTATCTTCACAGGCCACCCTTTAGGAGTCCTTCGAAGCCTATATCAGAGGTATTGCCCTCTGCAAGGAAAACGGCATCCTCAAAACTATCCAAAGGGAAATGGCCGAAAGCGAGGCTACACTGTCTGCTCTTGAAGCCCAATGCATGCTTCACCAAACCCCTGAAGCCCTTGCATTAAACGCTGCAGAACTGGACACCTTCCGCTCTCTTGCGGATCGTGAACTAAGGTTTCTGGACAACCCGGGTCTCGCAAGGAAATATGGCGAGGGGGAACGCCCAAGCCATCTCCTGGCTAGACTTCTCCACCGAGAGTTTGGAGCCCCACCCATCCCCGGGATAGAGAGACCTGATGGTACCCTGGCCACTTAACCCCAAGATATTAATTCCGAATTCCTCTCCTTCTATGAAACTCTTTATGCCCAAACGGACAGCGCCACAACATCGGAAATTGACACCTACTTGGATAATCTCCCCCTCTCATTCCTTTCCCCCGAGACCGCCTGTTATGCACAATAGGTCAGTTACACACCCATACAACACCTTGCATAACACTCCGATACAAAGTACTGTCAGGCTCCCCGGTTCACAGCCCAACCCTCCTCATGTCCCATCACCTAGGGTGCAGGGGAGTCGCCATCACCGATGGTTGCGGATCACACGCAGAGGACGGTGTGGTTTGTTTCCTCGTCTCCAATGGCAACTGCCATGGAGATTGCGATCGGGCTGGAACAGCCGATCGCGATTAGTTCCTGGTTTCACATCAACTTCCCGATCACGTGCACGGAGCCCCACTCACGTGATCGGGAGGCGGCTCGCATAAAAGCCGGGAGCTTTGAATCGCTCGCCGCTTCACAGCTGTTCTCTAACACTGTTCGGCGTTCTTGACTCTTGTTTTTGAACTCATCGGATTTCGACCTCAGGCTTGCTCTCACGGATTTGATTAACTCCTGCTCCTTGGATACGGTTGCCGATACTCTGCACGGATACTGGTACTTTGGACCTTTGGTTTGCGCATAACGGACTGCTTTGGATTTTCCCTATCTGTTCACTTGCTACAACCTGGATTTTGACCCTTGGATTGTTTACGACCTTCCTTCTGTTCATCCTTGGAAATCATTACGGGTTACTGGTGGTCAGCTCGTACCTACCTCCAGGTACTTGACTGTTTGAATCATCGGCGCTCCCTTGCACCAATTCCTCAGGCTCCCTTCCACTGAACATAGGTAAGAAAGTATCCTTTATTCACTCTTAACTAAAACACTGTCTTTGCCTGTATTAACCCCGACTTCCTTCCAACAGCCTCTGGAGTCCTCGGCGCCACCTGATTCTACAACCAACAACCACCTGTGGCCTCAAAGCTCGCACAGGGAGTTTTTATCTTTCTCTCCCTGTGGGTGATTTGTGGACAGAGGCTCAATACTCTTCACTACGTGGCAAGTCTCGACACCGCCGGCTCCCTCGAATTCATTCACCCCCGGGGAGCTCTCGGAAGCTATAGACTCGCTCTCTTCATGCAAGTCCCCAGGATCAGATGGAATCCCAGCCGAATTTTACAAGCACTTTAAATCACTCCTACTCCCTCGCTTGAAGGCCCTTTGGGAAGAGTCAGTGGAAATAGGTCAGTTCCCCCCCTCGCTCCGCGAAGCCATAATAACCGTGTTGCTAAAACCTGGTAAACCCCCTACTCAATGTGGACCCTACCGTCCACTTTCACTTATCAATTGCGATGTCAAGATCTTTGCCAAACTACTTGCCTTACGCCTTGCACCCTACATGCCACACATTATTCACCCTGACCAAGCAGGATTTATTCTGGGGTGCTCCACCTCCTTGAATCTGAGGTGCCTCTTCAACATCATAAGCAGGGTGACCCCAAATGTCCATGCGGTAGCTGCAACACTTGATATGCAAAAGGCTTTTGACTCTGTCTCGTGGAAGTATCTTTGGCGTGTGCTTGACAAATGTAAATTCGGCCCCACCTTCCTCTCCTGGGTCAGGTTGCTCTACTCCAACCCTGTAGCCAGAGTTCGCACTGAAGACCGGTGCTCCCCCCTTTTTCAAATAGCTAGGGGCACGAGACAGGGCTGTCCCTTTTCCCCCCTAATCTTCGCTGTGGCAATAGAGCCATTTGCGGATATGCTTCGCCAATGTCATGCACACAGGAGTCTGCGTACCTCTGGTTCCTCGGACATAGTTTCCTTAAATGCAGATGACACCCTTCTTTTCATCCGTTCCCCTGATATTAACCTGGCCCCGATTCTGGAAGATGTTGTCCTCTTTGGTCGTATCTCCGGTCTCAAAGTGAATTGTTCTAAATCTACCCTGTTCCCGCTCACTGCCAGCACACCCCCTCCTCCAGACACTCTGGGATTTACATGGGCCCAATCTGTCTTTACCTAGCTACATATTGTAATATCACTTCAAACTGAACGGGTCGTTGAAGAGAATTACCAAAAATACCTCACCAATCTTACAGTAAAAGCACTGGGCTGGAGCAAACTCCCGCTCTCACTGGCTGGCAGGATAGGAATATTGAAGATGGTAGTACTACCCCAGCTCCTATACAGATTTGCCAATATCCCACAGTGGCCGGGTAGCAGGTTCTTCCAGGCGTTGACACGTACCCTTAACACCTTCCTCTGGCACTCGGGCGCGGTCCGGCTTAAACTTAAGACCCTAACTGCCCCGATGGAGGTTGGCGGCTTCGGGGCTCCTGATTTCCTCAAGTACTGGCTGGTGGCACAACTCCAACATACCGCATACTGGTTTAAAACATCAGACCCTCTGCCCCATGTCAGGCTCGAAAAGTTATCGGTAAGCGACCATGACATCCGTTCCCTGGTGATTACACCCATGCTGAAGGTACTAAACTCACTAGACCCAGCGACCTGCACATCACTGGCTTTATCCAAAACGTGGTAACTGTTGGGCATCACTCATCCCTTTCATGGTAATTTACCTCTCTGGAATTTCCTACCAGAGGTCCCACAAGTACCTCCCTCTATCGTTCGCCGGTGGGCAGAGGCGGGATACGAATTGCTCCGGGATATTTTTGAACAGGGCATTTTCATAGAGTGGCCGGACCTCCCGCTGTCTCTGAGGCGGAGACCTTCCGCTTGGCTTCAATACTCATCCCTCTGGAAAATCCTTAAGCACAAATAACCGACTTTCCCTGCGTTCCCACCCGATGAGCCTGCGATCACCAAACTGTCCTCACCCTCCCCCATGAGGGGCAAAATCTCCAGACTTTGCACATTGGTGCCGACCAGATGACCCCCCCTACTTTCCAAATTAAAAAACACTTGGGAGGTTGACCTCGGACTGGAAATGACCGACGAACGATGGGCCCATATGTGCGCACGCACCCATGGGGTCTCCTTTAACTACCGCTTTAAAATGATCCAATTCAAAGTACTCCACAGGTACCATTACACCTCGACCAGACTCCACTGCATCTTGAATGATCTCTCCCCGAGGTGCCCCAGGTGCGGCTGCAACGACTCTGGCTATATTCACATGATCTGGTCCTGCCCCCGCCTCACTCAATTCTGGGATGCAGTATGCGCTACTATGTCAGCTACCCTCGAACACCCTATCACCCCAGCCCCAATGAGGTGCCTTTTTCACGACTTGCCAGAACTCTGTGACTCTAGGAAACTGGCTGGCCTCTGTATGCTACTTGCAGTGCTCTCTATTCTACTCTGCTGGCTGCGGCCTACCACACCTACTCATGCACAGTGGTTCAGGGCGGTCACATGGGCTTCGGACACAGAGAAATCCTGGACGGTACAACAGCCCGCTGTCTCCAGACCTAGAGATATCTGGTTAAAGTTTTGCTCATTCATGGCTCTGGCTGATACGGACTCAGACCCTGCATCCCCAGCCCTCTCCCCTCACCACTCCCCTTCTACCTCCTGAATTGCCTCCCCCTTAGCCCTGCATCCACCTTGTATGTATCCCCCATGTGTATAAACTGATCTTTTCATTCGCTCTATACATCTGTACTGCCTGCTTTTTGCTTTGATAGTACATGCCCTGCGTGTAACTCACCTGTACCTGTGCTACCAAGCTGAATAAATAAAAGTTTTAAAAAAAACTTTAAAAAAATAGAAACTAGTGAAAGTAGCCGCAGTGTCAGTGGCACTGCCCCGAGAACAGATGGGAGAAGAGGGGTGTGCTGGGGCTGTAGTTACAGTTACATACACAGAAGATTTAGATGTCAAAATAGGAGGGAAGATTGTGCAGGCGCCCCTCCTTTACCATGAAAGCTCCCCTGTCAATTTACTGGGAAGGGACCTGCTCAGCAAACTAAACATGACCATATAATTTACAGATATAGGGGTTGTCTGCGTCTCTTCCAGCATGTGCGCCCTTCGGGCAATGCTAGTGATACATGCAGTGGCCAGTGAGATGGTGGTGAGAGGAATACCAGTAAACCTAGACATGATCATCTATGGCATTAGAGTACTTGCCAGAGCGGTGCCCCAGTTTACCAGGAAGGAGTGAAGAGTACCTGCTGATTTCATTTTTCGACCTGTAGCGCTTCCCAAAGTGGTTGCTGGTACTATCTTGTCCCTAGGCTTAGAAGGATTGCAAGTGTCCGCAAAGAGAATTGTAGTGCTGGGAATGCATACACATGGGTGCCAGTGGTGCACTGTTATGCATTGATCCCAATATACCCTTATGAGAACTGACATATGAGGATTTGTTCAAAAATGACAATAATGATTTGGAGATAGTGCTTGAGATTTGCATACCTTGTGACATCATGGTACAATACAGAAAAGTACAAACAGAATAGGTTCCTAATGGAGGAACTCCCATCCCCTGCACACTTTCACAAGCTCAAACAAATGAGCCAAACAATTTGGATTAACTTATGTTCACACTTTAAGTGTGATGCGTTAAGACAGAATTGTTCAATTATATTGATTTAAATAAACAACCAATTTGTGATTCTCAATGATGAACATCAAGACGTAAATCTTTAAATTCTTCATATGTAGTTTTATTTTTCAAAAGTTGCCCAATGCGTTTCGAGAAAAACATCTCTTCTTCAGGGGCATATTCAATATTTCAATCATATCTAAAGAAAGATTCCAAAAAACATAAAATAACTTGTTCTGAGTGTATCCAAGTTATTCATCATTCTTTTTGTCAAACAGATATGTGGCCACAATACAGGTATTATTAAATCATATATTTCGTTCATCATCCATTGTACTTATATAATTCTCTTCATTAAATAAGTAATTATCAATTTGCATAAGTATTAACCAATATTTGACCTGTTGTAGTGTATACAATCTTAATATGATGGTAGGTGCATTCCCTATGTCAAAACTGAAGTCCTCCAATGCCGCTGCCTATTAAATTGAAATAGGTACTTAAACATGGTGTAATTCTTAAAGGCAACCAAACATATTATCCATGGTCACTGGGTTCTATGACCTAAAAGATGTAATTTCACCAGCTCCAGTTCTAGCAACCCCAGATTACACGCAGGAGTTCTACCTGTTTTCACACTCAAATGGTACCCTCTTGACTGCAGTGCTGACACAGAAAAGTTCTATGGGACACAAACCACTGGCATATTACAGTGGCACACTCGATTCTGTCATGCAAGGTCAGTTCGCCTGCGAACAAGCACTTGCAGCTGCAGCCTTTACCATTGAAAAGAGTTCCACTATCGTGATGGGGTGCTTAGTAACATTGTATGTCGAGCACTCACTGTTGGCAATATTGGAATGATCAAAATCCACGTTGACCACACAGAGCATCTGCATATGAAATAAATTTCTCAAGCCTGCATATCCATGTGGTGAGATGCTGAACAGTAAATCCGGCCACGTTCCTCACAGAACCATGCACAATTGAATATATGCTACAGCATGAATGTGCAATTTACAAGGGGGAGGGAAATGACATACCAAAAGCCAAAGACAGCGCTTTAGAGGAGTGGAAAGTATTTTTGTCGATGGGTCAGCGTCTGTTGATCAAGAAACTGGTGAAAAACATGTTGGGGCAGCTTTGGTGTGATTGGGAGAGGGGGAATACGAAACACTTATCATGAAATGATTACCCAGGCATTATTCTGCATAGGCAGCAGAACTCATAGCACTGATTGAGGCCGTGAGGGCATCCAAGCGATGTTGTGTTACAATTTATTCAGACTCTGCTTACATCACCACCATGATGCACGCAGGCCTATTCCAATGGAGGAGAAGGGTGTTCAGAAGGGCCGATGGCTCCCAAGTGCAGCATGCAGACTTACTAAATACATTGATTTCGGCCCTCGAAGAACCCTCTGTAGTAGCAGTCATTAAATGTTTAGCTCACACTCAAAACACAGACAAACTATCATTAGGGAACGCTGCTGCTGATGCGGCAGCCAAAAAAGCAGCTCATCTCTCAATCCACACAAGTGCAGAATATATCCTAGCTACCCCAGAAACAGCACAGAGAGCGGACGGGTACACAGCACTCCCTATAGCACAACACAATGAATTGCAACGCATAGCACCAGCTGAAGAACAGGATCTATGGCTTAAACATGAGTGCATACAATCACCCACAGATCTCCTATGGCGACTGTTAAGGCGGTTTTCTGAACTCTGACCTGGTGGGCAGAGGTTCGGAAGGCCAGCCTAGTTTCTTGGAACATGGTAACCTTATGGACAAGCCAGACCAAACAAGGTAGCATTGACGGCGGTCAAGACTAGGTCTCAGGAGAGGTGAGGGTGACTGAAAGACCTAAATCAGCACACAGAGTAAAGGATACTTACAAATTACTCCCAGTCAGGTGTATATATATTCAAAATACAAATACGTGTATTTCAAGGCCTTTGAGGTTCACCACACAATAATAATCACAATGATACTTCTAAGCTAACACAATCTTATCAAAATACATATATACAAGACCAAAGGGGCCTAAAGAGTTAATGCACAAAATGGGTCCACAACCTAAAAAGGGAAGGAAGCAGGTAGTGCAAATAGTCTTTAGACAGTTCTGCATTAAACACAATCCTAACTGAAAGACAGTCCAATCCCTAAATTGAGAGGAGCTTAGTGCTCAAATGTACTTGCAATGCTGGTGTTCGCAGTAGTGCAGATGGGCGAAACAGGGTCTTTTGTAGGGGCTGTAGCAGTTCAGGAAGGTGGGTGAGGTGATGCAGAATAGGTTCACTATTTGTGGAAGGTCTCCCCTTTAGGGCAGAGCAAGTTCCAAGAGATGGGAATAGTTTGCTAGTTTGCGCTACCAGTGGAAAGGAGAGGGGTCCTCAGGGGCCACTTGTGCGTAAAAATTGATGGATGTGCTAGGGGCCACCGGTAAGGGTTGCAATTACTCACTGACCCCAAGCGCACTCCGGACCAAACTTCGGCAGTCGAGTCCGCTTCGGTTGCAGGTTCAAATGCGGCAATCTCACGGCTCTGCGACTTTCAGTGACGAAGTTACAGCGTTGATTCCCAAACGGGACAGTGGAGATTTCTCTTCTCATGGTGGATGGATCAGGTGAGTTCCTCTGTAGCAGACTTCAGGGCACAGAAGGGCACAGCTGCAATTAAATTGTGAAGTTTGTCACCATGGCTGGGCGACACGGTAACCATGTATACTCCTGTTCGGGCACTCTCTCTTTACTCCAGACCTGGGAAAGCCAAGTGTATGAAATTCGTTGTGAGAGTGCCGTGAACACAGAGCTTGTGGTGTACCAAGTTTCAAGGGCCTCCTTGAAACGGCAGCGGTATCAGAGCAAAGGTCCTGCACAAGCTAGTCAGCCCAGGGACACTTCCGAGAAGGCTTATTTGTAGGTTTTGATAAAGGTGCTGAGAATAGTTGGTCCCACTATTCCATTGGGTCGAAGCGTCTTCGCAGACCTTCTAGGATGTCCAGATGCAGAGGGATCCAGCGGGACGACAGTGGGCTCAGGGTGCCAAACCTTCCAGCGGGTCACAAGCAGTTCCTCAACTCAGCTTCTTAGTTTCAGGATACTTGGATCCTATCCTTCGTTTAGTGATAACTCCAGAGATCAACATGTTATGGGTGTTTGGAGCCTTCTTTTATCCAAAATCTCCTTCGTGCCAAAATGAAGAGGACGCAATGGGAGCTCTGCTCACATACTGGCATACCATACGTGGACCAATCATGGACCACGGTGGTCCCAGACATTCACAGCACACCAGACTCGCTGGCACCCAGGATGTGTATTGGAACCAGACAGTCCAGCCCACATTCTGGAAGCACACACACAAGGCATGCAGAAGCCTGTGAAAGCTTGGCGTGTCGCAGGAGAATGCATGCCCAAATAAGGACGAACCCGGGTCAGCACGACCTTGGGAAGGTGAAGGGGCAAGATGGCCAAAGTACAGGACAAAGAACCTTGTGGCATGGCCATTTTGGAGTCAGGCCACCGATTTGTGCCAAACGCGGTATCCATGGTTTACCTGGCAGGAAAGGGTTAAAATATATGAAAAGATAAACTGCCACCAACCCTGTCTAAGGCACACCTGCACTTCTCCTAAAACATCCTTCGAGAGTATCTAGGGCCTTTTGAAATGACAGGAAGACCCAAGTGCACTATAATGCAAGGTACATTGTGCACTTGCAACATGTTGCAGAAAAGTTGCAACATTGACAAGGACTAAGGGAAACAAAGTCTCCCAGTGCTGACTGTCTTTAAGGGCATGTCAGTTTCCCCATAATAAAGTTAGCGAAAATCCCAGCGGAGTGCAGCAGAAGGCTGTGCTCTTCTGGCAAAGTCAGACTATGGTGTTTAACAGCAGCAAAAAGTTGGGGGTACACAACTGGAGGGAAAATCCTAACAGTGACAACAGGCAACAGGAAACGTTGTCATGCCTGTCGAGCTACTATACACAGCATTCGAACAGCTGCATTTTCCATCCCAACAGTAACTACCCATTTTTGAATGGGATTGTTTATGAAATGAACCTTAATATTGATAAGGGTGTAGCGCCTTGGTCTAACAATCTTGTATATGTCATTTTGTAAAGTGGAAGCCTCCTTCTTGGTATGTGCCTCCAGATTCGTTACTACAATTATCCTAAACTGAAATTACACAATAAAACAAACCCCCAATGCATACAGCAGATGCCTCTTCGGCACTGCCTATTCAAAAACAGATGAACAATCCCAGCCTAACGAATGCATATCAAGTCTTGGGATAGCCTTGATAGAGCCTCATATGCTATTAATATACATAGTGCAGTAAACTAATAGCAAATATCCACAATTCAAATACACCAACAGAAGAGAGACCTTTGGAAAACAACAGATAAATAGGAGAGGAAAGCGAAAACAAAGTATTACGTCCACAAACTTAACCCTTTGGCAAACTCATATGTACAAATGTACAAGTGTACTTTGTATACACCATGTAATATGCGAAACAAATATAATAACAGAAAAAGAAGTCAAAATATCACCACCTACAACAATGGTTTACTGCTGTGACAAGGCCTGTTCGCTGTACTTGTCAAGGAGGCATAAGAGTCCCTCTTTGCAGGGGATTGGGGCAACAGAGAGCAATCCAGAACAAGTCCTAACACTGAGGTGGACTGTGGAAGCAGAGGTGGCCCCATCCCTGGCCCCTACCCTTGTACTGAAATGTTTCTGTGCACACTTCTCTTTACTCATGCCATGCATCAATGAACTGCTTGCCAGTCTTCGGTTTTCTTTTGCAGGGACATGATGCCTAAGCGAGAAGACCGGGGAGCCCAGCAAACTGATGGACGAGCAAACGAAAGAGATGTCCAGAAGCGAGGAGACTACGCGGCCGACACGCTGCAGTGAACCACAACAAAAAGATAGCACAACACAGGAAAGATGCAACAAGCCTTACACAACTTCCGAAGTTTCTAAACCAACTCCTGCAACACCCAAAGCTCCCCCTAAATCACAGGAGACCAGAAAGGGAGAAGGACCCACCATCCCTCACAAGACTTACCGTGAGGCCAATGGAACAGGGCCCTGAAACACGAACATGAACATTGAACTTTCCATGCCGCCATCCTCATACATGGTAGACTCCCGTGGAAAAAGTGGGTGGGGCTTAGCCCCCTACTTATGAATTTTCATAACACATACATGGCCCAGGTGGGGAAGACAGGGCCAGATTGTCCAGGGACAGTTTACCCAATGTCAGCAGAAGGAGGGAGATTTAAGCAGGGGTCAAGAAACATGAAGTGTGGGTTTTTTGGGGTGAGGTCAGGGGTGAAGGTGGTGGACGACGAAGAGACTAGCAGGCAACAGGAAGGAACGATGGAGTGTGGAGGCAATTTGTTGAACAGTTGTGGTATTGGCTTCTCTGGTGATTCTGAAGTTTGTGTGCTTGTGTGTGTGGCGCGTATGTAGGAAGGCTAGTTTAAGGAGTGGTTGTGAAGCAAATTTCATGGAGTGAAAGGAGAGTTTTTGTATAGTTTAGAGTAGTGGGGAGGAGGGAGTAGCTCAATGCAAGAGGGAGTAGTAATGTGGAGGATGGAGTAGTTACATCGAAGGGTGGAGGTGGGTAGTAAGACGAGAGAGAGGGAAACATCAGAAGAACAGAGAAGGAAGACGTAGGGGGAAGGAGGGTGTAGTTGGAGGTAAGAGGAGAGTATCCGAGATAGGGAGAGGAACATCAGGGGCGAAAGGAAGGAGACTGTCTGGGGAGAGTGTCTGGAAAGCACATTCCCTAACATCCTTTAACACTAACAAAATGTATAGTGTAGGACTAGTTTAGAAAACCCCACAGGGACTTAAGATAGAAAAAGCAAATTGCCTTTAGGTGATCCCACTGGCCAGTTTAGAACTTAGGTAGTTGGGGTGAGTATTCCCATCTAACTATCTTGGGGCTAGGAACACCTAGGTTAGAGTGGGAATCCATTCTAAGGAAATGAGTGAGGGGTGGCCCTAGAGAACTGCCGAGAAAATCAATTAAAAGCACCTTAACCTTTCTTTGATAGTTGGAGTGTTATCTGAGCCATCTGTGACAATACTAATAGGTTGTTAGATGTCATGTACTCTGTAGGCCTTTTTCCCCGAAATAAAAAGGTAAGAATAATCAAAAAAGGAAAGCACAAGAGTCGCTACATTAGGAGAAGCACACCATGAATGTGCAGTGGCATTACCATACTCCGAGACACCTTTCATGTAAAGGTTTGTGAACTGGCCCAAGGAAATCCATAAATCAACCCGAGGGAAACAGTCAACTGTGGTGCATTAAATTCAAAAATTGAACCAGCTGACAGAAGTGTAAATGAAGCCTTTGAGTGCACCTCTGAATATATGGCATACTCATCATTTGTGCCAAGCTGGGATAAGTTGGGAACTGTGCATAATCAAGTGTACACGACTAGATGTCCTGTGTTGAACATTCAAAGTATATGCATGATCAGTATAAAGTCCAAGAGAATCTCAAAAACATGTCTCTGAGAATTAAATATCAATAATCGGTTTGTAGCTATTGGATTAGTTAATGTTTGGCTATTATCAGTAGATTTGAAAGTTTTATTTTATTACCTATGTTGTAGATCTTTGATTTCGTGAAGAAGACGTGTGTCCCAGAGGCTAGCAGAGTGCATTTTGAGTGCCCCCCCACACCCTCCCACCAACACCAACTGATATAGGGAAGCTCTTTGTTTTTTTTTGGATAAAATATTTTTTTATTTTATAGTTACAAACAAGACAAAACAGAAACACATTAACTCTTAATCAATACTTTGAAACACACAAATATACACTACTTCTTGGCACTTGGCTCTTCTTCACACATGCTGCGAAAAATTCTTACGCCTAATAAGTCTTTGGGCTCATCTTGTTTGCCTGGGGTAATTATTTTTCAATAGTTCAGCGGGCTTTCGGCTCCTTTCTCCACTCCTTCAGTTGTCCTCCCATCTTTGCCATATTTTGGTCGCTTTCTCTGGGCACCCCCTTGTGGTATACACTCTTGTTTCCATTCGCACACACATGTCTACATCCGTTACCCACTTCTCGTATTGAGGGGGTGAGGCCGAGCCCCACAGTTGAGCTAGATTCCTTTTCACAAGGCCTGTGGATGTTGCGAACATGAGTTTTTCAAATCGGGATAACTCTATCTCTGCAATTCTATTTTTGGTATATATATTGGTGCATTCTGCAGGATGTATAGAAACCGGGGCAAGGCCAACATCTTGAACAGTGCAGCCCTCCCTAGCAGGGTGAGCGGAAGGGTCATCCAGTGCTTTACATCGTTCACAAATCTATCTCTTATTAGATGCAGGTTTTTCTCTGTATATTTTGTTATATCTGTCGTGATCTGTACCCCAAGATACCGGAACTGCTCTTTCTCGATTTTATATGGGCAATCGTCTTGAGCCACTTCGTCAAGCCCTCTGATCGGGAGTAACAAGGATTTATTATAGTTAACCCTTAGCCCGCTAAAGATCTCATAGGTGTGTAATATATTCGTGACGATGGAACATGAGACTGCTGGGCCGCTTAGGTAGATCAGGAGGTCGACCGCATATAGGGACACTTTGTCCTCCAAATTCTGTGTTCAGTGAAACCCCCTCCAAGCCTGCGACTCTCTCAGCATTATAGCTAGTATTTCAATTGCCAGTGCGAATAGCATCGCAGAGAGGGAGCAACCCTGTCTGGTTCCTTTCCCAAGCTTTATGCTGCGTGAGGACCAGCCGTTTACTCTGATTTCTGACATCGGGGCATTGTATAGGAGTTTGACCTAGTTTGTGAAGTGAACTCCGAATCCCATTTTACCCATTATGAGCCATAGGGCCTCCCAGTGGACTGAATCAAAGGCTTTCTCAAAGTCAATGGTGAGGAGTGCCAGCGAATCCTGTAGGGTTGGTGCTCTCTCAATGGCAGCTTGAAGTCTATGAATATTCATTTGCGTGGATCTCTTGTGGCAAGAAGCAGCATTGGTCCAGATGTACCAGAGAGGGTATAACTGTCTGTAACCTGTTGGCCAGTATTTTTGCCAGTATTTTGGCCTCTGTGTTTATGAGAGAAATTGGTCGGTAGGAGCTACATGCACCTGTTGGTTTGCCTTCCTTGTGTATCACCACTATACTGGCCTTCCTTAGGTCCAGCGGGAGGATTCCTTTTTCCTTTGAGTGCAGGAACATTTTTAGCATATGGGGAGCCACCTCTTCAGTGCCAATTTTCTTCCAGACTTCTACTGGGAAACCATTGGGCCCTGGGGTTTTCCCATTTTGGAGCTGAGAAATGGCTGTCATCAGTTCTTCCTCTCTTATTTCGGCTTTGAGTGTTCTTTGTGTTTTGCTTAGTGCTGGGATGGTTGGCGTATCCAATATGCTAGGATCCGTCAGAGTCGTCGGCGGGGCATATAGCGTTTCATAGTAAGTTGCGAAGGCCTCCGCAATGTCTGAGTCAGTAGAGGCCCATTCTCTGTTTGTGGTGCTTGTGCGGCGCACTTGAAGGTGCCCCTCCTCTCTCCTTTCCAACCATGCCAGCATCTTACTGGCCTTGTCTCCTGTTTCGTATAGTCTGGCGCGCATGGTTCTGTGCGCTTCCTTCGCACAGGTCAGTGCGACATTATGTAGTTTCTTTTGTGCCACTTGTAAGGACGTGTTGTCTTCCTCCGCTCCCGTGCTTACATATTTCACCTCGGCGCGTTTCACCTCTGCTTCTTCATCGTCAACTTCTTGCTTATGTGTTTTTATGTGTGCAGTTGTCCAGCTCAGTATTTCGCCTCTCAGAGTTGCCTTGTATGCCTCCCATACTATCCCCGTGTCATCCACTGAGTCTTGATTTAATTCGAAGTATGTTGCTGTCGCTTCCTGGATCTTCTCTGTTAGTTCCGGAAATCCTAGATAGTATGCATTCAATCGCCATGTCGGCGGAGGCTGGGGTCTCTCTGTCTCAAGCAGCATTGTGAGTGGGGAGTGATCTGATATCTCTCGGGGATGTAGAGTCGCATCCATTACTTTGTGTATGTTTTTGCCGGGGAGGAAAAAATGAGTCTAATTTGTCATTGACGTGTGTGCGCCTGAGTGAAATGAGAATTGTCTCTCCACTGGAGGAAGGTCTCTCCATGCATCCTTGAGGCCCAGTGCTAACGTAAAAGTAGTTAGCTTGGTTGGTAGTGCCGAGTTTCTCCCCCTTATATGTGTGCGATCCTCAGTAATGTTCATCACCTCATTGAAGTCTCCGCCCATTACCAGTGTATCTGTCGGGTTGTTAACAATTATCAGTGTAATGTCTTCAATTAGGGCCATCATGAGTGCTGGGGGCGAGTAGACCCCCAATATGGCTATGGTTTGGTTCCATAGTGTGCCTTTCATGAAAACAAATCTGCCTCCAGGATCTTGGGTTACATTAGCTATGTCGATCAGGGTTCTTTTGTTTATCAATATTAGCACTCTCCTCGAGCCCATGGAGAAGCCTGCGTGGATTGCCGTCCTCTACTTGGTTCTCTTAAAAAAATGGCAGTTTGTGCCTGCCAGGTGCGTTTTGGTGAGCAGCACTACATCTGGATCATGCCGATTTATATATTGTATTACTAGCCTTCGCTTTATGCTGTTTCCCAGGCCATTGACATTCCATGTCATGAAGGCGAGTTTCTTCGCATTATTTCCAGTTGTGGCCATTAATCTTTGGGTTTAGTTCTACATGCGGGTGGCCATCTCTTGCGACCTTCATGTGTACTGTGATTGATGTAGCCTTGCTGAGCCAAGTGTCAATTGAATACCTGTGTAACACCTAACTCCCCCTCCCCATACTCCATCCCCAACTGAAGCATCTGTCGCCCATTGAACAAAATGTTTAACCAATTAAACTATTGTTAAGTGCTTAAGTCTCTTTGGTATTAGGAATACCTCAGTATGCACTTGGTACTGTGGGGGGTTGTGCCGTGCTGGGCTGTGGGCCGCCGGCATTAATTTCCCGGTTGCTATATGTGTCAGGCAGTTTTCGTTTGATCTTGTGCCGTGTAAACTTTCATCATTCGTCCGCTTTTGCATTTATTCGTCTTCTCTTTGTGGCATTGCTTCTATTTCTTGGCGGGGTGGACCTTCTGGTGGTTCATTTAGCTGTGGTCTGTTTCTTCTCGCTTCTTGTCGTTTGCGTGGATTCCAGTCTCCTTTCAGATTTCTCTCCACCCGGGTCTATGCTTCTTTAGGTTCAGTGAAGTGTATTGTCGTGCCATTATGGTATATTTTTAGCTGTGCTGGGAACAGCAGACCATATTTTACATTCAGTGTCTGTAGGCGCTTTTTAAGGGGGTCAAAGGATTGCCTCATTTTCTGCACTTCTCTAGTGAAGTCTGGGAAGAAGCCTATGCTGGAGCCGTTATATGTTATCTCACCCTTTGTCCTGGCCATTTGCAACACAGCATCTTGATCTCTATAGTTGAGGATCTTTGCTACCACAGTTCTCGGCTGTCCTCCAGGTAACCGCTTGCCAGTTGGGACTCGGTGTGCTCTTTCCATTGAAAAGAGTTTCGACAGGGTCTTGGGAGCAAATAGGTCAGCAAGCCATTGCTCTAGGAAAAGTTCCATGCTCTCCCCTTCAGCCTTTTCAGGCAGGCCAAGAATGTGGATATTATTCCTCCTTTACCTGCCCTCTCCCTCTTCCACCCTGCTCTCCAGTACCTTAATGTGTTCTAGTGCTCTATTCATTTGCTGGCCCATACTTCTCATTTCGTCCTCTGCTACGGATATACGGTTCTCAGCCTCTCCCGTGTGGGACGAGAGCTTCTGTAGATCGTGGCGCAGCAGGGAGACTTCTGTGGATATGCCATCCATTTTAACTTCCATGGAGGTTCGCGAGTTGGAGATGGCATTCATCACATCCCTTAGGGATAGGTTTTCTTCAGGATTTTGTGTATCTTCAGGTCTGCTTGGTTCCATTGGTGGAGGCAGGGTGGTGGTTGTATATTGCTCCATTGTGCTCTGATTGGCCACTTGTTTCCCTCCTTTTTCTTTGCCCATTACAGCAATTGTCTGTTGGTTTGGTGTTGCTGTGTAGAGTGAGGAGTTTAATGTTGTGGCTCGCCGTGTGCGGGTGGTTCGCCTTCCTCACTTTCTTGGTTGCAAGGGTGTTACACTCTATACTCTGGTCGTAAGCGTTTCTCAGGGGTGTCTTGTCCAGCTGTTAGGATTGGGTGGGGGGTTCCCCCCTCCTCTTAGCTCTAGGGTATGTATGGCCTCCTTTGCCCCAATCTGCACTTCCTGGGTCTCATTCGCCCTGTCCACCTCCTGTTTCTTTTTAATAACATATTTTATTGAAGGTTTTTGAACATTTATACAACATACCAACTGTTTCCCCCCACCACCCCTCTTCCTTTGCCGAGTCGATCGTCGATCTGTTCGTCTCTTGCCACTCTGTACATCACCTTTCCAGTAATATGTTATTTGCCGTGTCCATGTTGTGCTCCTGCGCTTCCCGCTCTCCCACCCCTCAGACCGATCTCAGGTCACACGTTCTTCCCACTTTCCCCAGATTTTTGTGGCCTTTGCCGGGCATCCCCGTGCTGTATAAATTCTAAGTTCTTTCGCCGCGCAGATGTCCATTTTGTTGGACCACTGAGCCACTGTCCGGCACTCCGGGGCTCCCCATTTCTGTGCAATGTCACGTTTTATCAGGCCCATTGCTGTGGAGAGAAGAATGCCCTCCCATTTGTTCGAGATGTTCTCATCTGGGACCCCCAGTAACATTATTGCGGGTCGCAATTCTATCGTGCGACCCAGTGCTCTTGCCAAAATTTGTAAGCATTGTGTCCAGAAGGTCTTGATTTTAGGGCAGTCCCAGAGGAGATGGATGAAGGGGCCCTCTTCCCCCTGGCATTTCAAACAGTTTGGATCTGTTGCCCTTCCCCAACCAAAAAGGGCCACTTGGGGGAAGTATACCTTGTGAAGTATCTTTAGCTGTATCAGTCTTATTCTGGAGTCTATAGAGATTTCACGTGGATGCATGAGAACCTGGATCCAGTCCTCAGGCTCAATGTCCCCGATATCCCGTTCCCATCTGGCTTTGAGGCTGGTCAGCTCTGGGGTGGTGAATGCATTAATAGCTTTATATAGAGTGGTAGTTACCTTGGTGGGGATGTGTTGTGGAAGTAAGTTTCGTTCCAGGGGAGTGTAATCTGGGGCATCAGCAAGTGCCTGCCTGTGGCCACTGAGTGCATGTGACAATTGTGTGTAGTGGTAGTGTTCTGCTGCCGAAATACCATATTCCTGCTGGAGCATTTCAAATGAAAGAATAGAGTCCTCTATTAAGATATTTCCTATCATGGTTATTCCGGCCCTCACCCATCGGGTCCAGGCAGGCATCTTCTACACTTCCGTCAGCATGTGGTTATTCCATAGTGGTTGTGCAATGGTAATCTTCTTCCCCCAGCCTATGTGCTTGTGTGCCTGCCTCCAGACGATCGCGATGTGAGAGGACATTGTCTGTGCAGGGGGTCTGGATAGGCGTTGATACATTGTTGCGAGTGGTGGGGTGTCTTGCCTGAAGGGTAGTTGTGCTCTAATGTGTGGTAGGTCGCGGTCCCCATGGAGGAGGTCATTGACTATGTTTAGTTGACTGGCCCACTAATAGGGCTTCAGGTGTGGGACTCCAATACCCCCCTCCCAGATCGATTGCTGCAGCATGGTCAGCGCAATTCGAGGTTGACCCCCCCCTCCTTCCATATCAATTCCCTGAGGAGGCGTTCCACCCGGACAAATTCCGAGTTTGGTATGGCCAGTGGGGCATTCTGCAGTACATAGAGAAACAGTGGAAGTGCCATCATTTTGAAGAGGGCCGCCCTTCCCATGAGTGTGAGGGGGAGGTGCATCCAATGTCGTACATCCCCCGCAAAGCGGGCCATTAGTGGGTGCAGATTGTGACGCACATAGTCTGAGAGAACACCGGAAACCCATATGCCCAGATAACAGAAGCCTTCTCTTTCTATTCGGTATGGGGAGTCCCGGGGGATTGCCAGATCATCCCCTTTTACTGGGAAGAGAACTGATTTCCCCCAGTTTACTCTAAGGCCACTGAAGTCTCCATAGGTCTTTAACATTTGGGTTATGATTGGGCATGCTTGGTCTGGATTACTCAGGTAGAGTAATAGGTCGTCCGCATAAAGGGAAAGCTTGTCCTCCCGTCCATTTGGCCAATAGAATCCGGACCACCTGGTGACCTGTCGGAGCCATCGGGCCAGTGGCTTGATTGCTAGGGCGAAGAGGAGGGGAGATAGAGGACAGCCCTGCCGGGTGCCTCTGCCCAGACTGAAGGTCCTGGTGGTCCAGCCGTTCACCCTAACTGTAGCTAGTGGGGTTTCGTATAGGAGTTGAATCCAGCTAAGGAAAGCTTCGCCGATGCCCATGCGCCTCATTGTTGCCCAGAGGCTAGCCCACACCACCGAATGGAACGCTTTCTCGAAATCAATTGCGAGTGGTGTGTTAAGGGTTGGGGCCTCTTCCAATAGCAGGTGTAATCGGCGTAGGTTCATTCTGGTCGATCTTTGTGGCATGAAGCCGCATTGATCTTGATGGACCAGTGAGGATATTACCCCTTGGAGCCTGTTGGCCAGTACTTGGGCAAGGATTTTAGTTTCACTATTGAGAAGCGATATCGGTCTATACGATGTGCACTGATCGGGGGGTTTGCCTTTTTTGGGAATGACCACTATGTTGGCCGTTCTTAGATCCGGTGGGAGGGTGCCCTGTTCTTTGGCGGCGAGGAATAGGTCCCGGAGGGGGGCAGCCATCTTATTGCTGCCCAATTTCTTCCAGGTCTCGGCCGGGAAGCCATTCGGGCCAGGTGTCTTCCCAGATTCTAGCTGGGTCATGGCTTCCGTTATTTCGGTTTCGTCTAATCCCCTGTCTAAGTGAGTCCTCTGCAATTCCGAAAACTGCGGAAGCACAATCTCATCCAGGAGGGAAGTGTCAGTGGGGACCATTGGGGTGGCGTAAAGCGTAGTATAGAATTTGTCAAAGGCCTCCGCTATTTCTGGGTATGTTCGGGCCGGCCCATTCAGGCCGCCGGTGACCTGTCTGACATGTCTGTGCCCCTCCTCCCGTCTTTCCAGCCATGCCAATAGTTTGCCGGCTTTGTCCCCTTGCTCATAAATTCTGGTCTTTGATTCCCAATGCGCCTGCTGTGCGTTATCAAGCGCCGTGTTATGGAGTGATGCTCTAGCCTTCAGGAGGGAGTGGTGTATTTCCGGGGAAGCGTTAGATATATGTCTGGTTTCCCATTTCTTTACTTCCTCCTCTGCCTCCGTCACCTTCCTGTGATGTTCTCTCTTTTGGTTACAGATCAGGCTGTCATTTCCCCCCTAAGCACTGTCTTATGTGCCTCCCATAATATCACAGGGTCCTCTACCGAGCCGTATTGATCTCAAAGAATTCATTGGACTTGTCCGTGATGTGCTCCACGAACTCGGGGAGGCCCAGGTAGTAGCCATTTAGCCGCCATGTTTTGGGCGGCAGGGGACAATCCGTACGGAGCGTCACCTCCAGGGGAGAGTGGTCTTATATGCCCCGGGGAAGGAAATCTGCCGATATAACCCTATATGCTTCTGGGGCCGGGAGGAAGAGGTAATCCAACCTGGATAAGGATGCATGGACCCCCGAGTGGAAGGAAAATCCTGGGTCTGTAGGGTGGAGTTCTCTCCACACGTCGCTCAGACCAAGCGCTGATGTGAAGGTCGCCAGCCGCGTGGGGCGGTCTGGGTTCCGGCTGCGGATGTGGGTCCGGTCAAGTGTGTTGCACATAACATCGTTAAAATCCCCCCACGATCCACACCTCTGCTTGCTATTGTGCCATCAGGGCCGTCACCTCCCTCAGGAGACCCTCCTCCTATCCCGGCGGGGAATATATCGCTAGAATGGCCACTGTCTCCCCTCAGCGCGCCCCAGATCATCACAAAACGGCACGAGGGGTCCTGTACTACAGCAGATAGATCAAACGGGAGTCGCTTATGTAAAAGGATCAGGGCGCCCCGGGAGCCCATCGTGTACCCTGCATGGTATGCTAGTCGGTAATTAGTTCTGCGAAAAAACTGGAAGGTGGAACCCGCTAAGTGGGTCTCGGTTAGGAGGGCTATGTCGGGAGAGCGTCTGTTAAGGAATTGCGTGACCAATCAACGTTTTATACTTGAGCCCATGCCATTTACGTTCCAAGTAATGATTTTGAGTGACCTGTGGCGTTCGTTGGGTGTCTTTGGGGCTAGTGCATTTCCATAAGTGGGGTATTCTTAGTGCTGTGTGGTCATTGCTGTCTAGAGATCTGGAAGGTTGTGCCTGATGGGTGCATGGTGCGTTTGGCCGTGGAGATGTGGTGTATGTGTGAGGTGGAGGCGTTTGGCATCGGACATGGTGTGTTCGGTGGCATCTTGATCTATGTGGATATAGTGTGATTTCCCAGAAAGTAACTAATATAGAACTGTATCCCTTTCCCCCTCCCCAAACTCCTCCCCAACATGAATTATCTGTCACCCAAACTCTACTGGCGCTCAAAACTGTGTCGCCAGATTAACTTAATGTGAACTGTGGTCACCTTCCCACCAACTTACTACTTGCTTGCGGGTCTGGTGACACGGGTCAGGGGCGTGGTGTCTGCCGATGGCATGGTGTGTTAGCGATGGCAGCGCGTGACTCTCTGATCAATTGTGTAGGAGTGACGGCATCCCATCACTGGTGTCGTCCCGGGAGGAGCGTTGCATTGCAAATGGTTGCCAAGAAAAGGATCGATCGTTGAGGGTACTGATGTTCCCCTCTCTGGCCAACATGACTGTTCCAGGAACCTTATCAGGGATCGCGGTCTTCGTCCGGGTCCACTGGGATCTCTGGTATGGGTCGTTGGGCGGGTCCATCTCCTCGTGGTCAGGGTCTTGCTCTACCTCTGTGGTTTTGAACAGGTGCAGTCCAGTCCCCTACGATATGGGTCTCGGCCCATTTCCAGGCTTCCTGAGGATCGGTGAAGTGGATGGGTTTACCTTCATGCTGGATTTTCAACTGTGCCGGGAGCAGCCCCTATCTCAAGTTCATAGAGTGGAGCTTCCTTTTAAGGTGCTCGAAGGATTGTCTGGCTTTCTGGACCTCGTGGGTATAGTCTGGATAGAAAGCAATTCTGACTCCGTTATATGTCATTGTCCCTTTGGTTCGGGCCATTTGTAAGATGGCGTCCCTGTCTCGATAATTGAGGAGCCATTCGATGATTGTCCTGGGGGGTACGCCCGGGGTCAGGCGGCCGGCAGGTATGCGGTGTGCACATTCCACCGAGAAAAAGTTTGAGAGAGTCTTTGGCGCATACAGGTCTGCCAACCATTCCTCCAGAAAAAGCTCCATGCTGGGTCCCTCTTCGCGTTCCGGCAGTCCCAGGATGCGAATATTGTTGCGGCGGGACCTGCCTTCTCCCTCATCCACTCGGGCCTCAAGGGTTTTCAATCTGGTTAGTGCTTGCGCCAATTGTTGGTACACCCCAACGAGGCCATCCTCCACACGGGAGATGCGTTGTTCCGCCTCCCCAGTTCGGGATCACAGTTTTTGGAGGTCATGGCGGAGGAAGGAGACCTCGGTAGAGATGGCGTCCATTTTTGGCTCCACCGAGGAACGCGAGATGGCGATGGCAGCCATCACATCCTTGAGTGAGAGGGTCTCGTCTGGCGGAGGGGGGGTCACTCCATGGTCTTCAGTGCCCTGTACGGTGGATGTGCTTGTGGCGTATTGGTCCATGGTGCTTTGTGTCGAGGTCTTTCTGCTTTTTTCTTTGCCCATGGTGTTGCTTTGTGTAGGGCCCCGTATATCTGTCAGTGCCAGAGGAGGAGGCCCCGTTCGTCAGGATTGGCTTCTTTTGCGCACTGGAGGTGTCGGTATGCTTCTGCCCTTATTGCGTGTACGGGCGTAAGTTGCTGTTTCCCCCAGGGACACTCCCTAAGGGCACATCGGATTCGGGTTGGCAGGTCCCGCGTGGCGGCTTACCCGTGGCCGTTAACTTTAGTTCCGGGGTCCAGGGGGCGGAGGGGTGGATTCCGAGCTGTCACCGCCTGTGTCAGGTTCCCCCTCCGGCGGTGGGGGGGGGTCCGCTCTCTGTCTCTGGGGGTGGGCCGAGTCGTCCGCACCCCATCCCCTGGCCGCACCACACGGCTCCGGCAGCAGTTCCAGCCGATGTCGCAGGCCGGGGCCTCGCCCACTCTGGTTTTCCCCGCCCGGGCCTTACCGGGGACAGATGACAAGATCCGGTGGCGGCGCACCCTCGGATTGCCCCGGGGATGCTGGCGCGGCTGCTGCGTTCAGCAGTCGGGGCTTGTGGGCTGCATTCGCTAATCCCTGTCACGCTTCAACGGGTCTTGGAGGCGGCCATCTTGTTCGGGCTCGGGGAGTTCCCGGGCGAAACTTCCAACGCCGATATCTCGTGTTTCCCTTTGCAAACTTAGCTCTGTTCTCCGCCGGGTATTGCTCCGAGGTTCCGCCGCCCGGAGTTCTTTATTTTGCTTTTACACAATCCATATGGCAGGATTTTGCAGGATGTTTCGGTCGGCCATGGGAGCGCCGAAGATTCACGTCTTCATCGCACGCTTGCTGGCCACGCCGCCCCACCTCCTGTTTTGATGGCAGTTCAAGATGGAGTATTCTTTCGTGTTATCTACTGCTTATAGTCTTTATTTTAAAAGGGGGGGGTTCCACCTTTGTTCTCCTTTCTCACTGCGGCAGCTCGTGTTAGATTATCAGCGAGGAGGGCCGTGATGGGGAGATGGGGAGGGGTTCTTTCTCCCCTTCATGCTATATGGTGTCCTTGGTTCAGTGTCTGGCGCTTGCACCCCCCTTTCCCCTCTCCTTACCAGCTTATTGGAGCAGGATCTTAGCGAGCGCTCGACGTTATACGGAGCGCCTGCGTGTGCCCGTACTGGATCGGGAGGCTGGGGTGTCGTTGTTCGGTCCGCCTACGGGTGCGGCCCCAGACCCATGGAGTTGCTCCAGACTCCTCCGCTTTCTCCCAGGCTCAGCGCGGGAAATCGGAGCTTGCCCGCTTGCTCACACCTCGGGGCCGGTGGGTCCTCGGTCGGGCACTGGCGCCTGTCCCTCTTTTTGTTCGCCCCAGCTGCTGCTGTTTCCGAGTACTCTCCCGTCTCCAGACACCGGCGCTCGGTGTCTGCTTCAGCAGAGACGAAGCAAAGCGCTGCCGTAAGGAAAGTGCGCTCCCGTCACCACTGGGCTTCTCAGTATCTCCGCACCCCAGCTCCGTCCACCTCCAAGGGTGCTAGTTAGTATCGGCCGCCTCTCTTTCTTGGCACCCGGCGGCCATCTTGAGTTCTCATCGGCGTCTGCCTCCGTACTTTCTTTAGTGGATTTCTCGGGATCCGGTTCTTGGAATACTTCCCGACTTCAGCAGTTTGCGGCGGTAGATGTCTGCTTTTAAATGATGTTATTGTTCGCTTTCTTCTTTGCGTTTTACTGGAGGATTTTGAAGGATTCTGCTGGCGGCCCGGGAGCTCAACAAAATCACATCTCCATGTTAAGCCCGCTGGCCACGCCCCCTGGGGAAGCCCTTTGTTAACTTCTGCAATGTCCATGTAGAGCTTATGTCTCTGAACAAGAATATTGAAATAGTGATCAAATAACTATTTGGAATTGTAGAGTGGCCTAACATATATTCATTTGGATGTGTAGCTATTTCCTGCATCTAATCGCAAATCTTGTTTGATTTCGAAGTAGCATTATTTCCACACAGTATTTGACATCTGTATCGACTTGACCTATGTATTTGTAGTGTTACTGTGTAGCCTTTACTCGTAGACTAATGTGCTTATTTGTTTTCTCTCGAGGACAAGGATTTCTGCATCGTTACTGTTCCACAGCTTGTGCCTGAATTTCACCTGCTCCAGAGGTTTGTTCGAGTTGTTCCGCTTCCGACATGCACCCTCTCCCAGGAGCTCTACATTTTTCATCGCTCTGGATTACTCAGGTTAGTGACAGTCATTGTTAAATCATTTTAGGGGTGGGGGAGCAAACATTTCCAGGGGGAGCAAACATTTCCAGGTGTCACCACTATTTATTCCACACAAGATCACCCCATCGCATTTTGTTGACTGTACTTTGCCCATAAGTTATTTAACATTTGTAAAGCAACTACCTGCCATTGTTCTGGCCACAAACACTGTGGGTTTTTTCGGAATTTGGTAGACCACAATCTGAATATAACATAATAGGTTGTGCATTACATTGCAGGGAAATGAAAAGTGCTTTGGAAGAGAGGACTAGTACCGTAACCTTATCTTTAACATTTACTGTGTTTGGTCAGCAGTACTGTGTGTTTAGCTAAACCAGTGAACTAGTGATCCCTGACATGTGGCATGCGTTGGAGTTGTGGAACTTTAGACGCTATTGGGACACTGCGCTGAAAGTTATAGTGAGCAAAAACAGTTGACGCAACGTTCAGGAAGCAAATACACAATACTCCACATGTCAGTGGTATGACTTCACAGCACCGTACCCTTGTCACTGCATAGCTTAGGATTCCTGAACAGAGGGCTCAGTGTGTCACATGATTCTCAGTGTATAAGGATATGATGCTCTTGGTGCCTGTATATCACTTTATGCACAAAACCGGCCACATCACAGCGACTTTTGTAAGGCATGGACAGGGAGTCTTTAAGACTGCAGCCCAGCATTGTAAGCACCAGTGCACAAAATGCTCTGCACTGGATTCACTTTCTGCCCCAAATGGCCGCAAATAGTCATTCCAATAGTTGGGAAAAGTGGTGTACCCTGAAGACTTTTCCATGTATGGGTGGCCTTCAGTATGTACATTTCCCCTCCTGATTATACAGCCTGAGGTTACAGGCCAGTCACGGCTGGTGAATTGTTTAATTGGCGGGGTATTAACATTTCCCATTAATTTTTAATGGTTTCAAATGGTGCATTTTTACAGCACACTTTCTATGAAAAGTTGAGCAAAAAGTCACATAAGTTTACAATCAGTTTGGTAGGTTAAGATGTGAAAAAATCCATTCGATGCCAAGTCACAAACAGTGCACAAGAGCATTTTCCAACACATAATCATGATGCCTTTACCCACCATATGCCAGTGTAAAAAATAAGTTCATACTAACGCTGTCCATGCATGTTTGTGCTGGCTGCACCAATATATGCCACTATTCCCAGATAAGAACATACTAATTTTTGCTTTGCCCATTATGATAAGGAACCATGCCCACGTTGACCCTGCCAGCATATGCCATTATGCCCATATACGAACATTCTACTATTGGCCAGTAAACGAGGGCAGCAATCCCCAGTCCTGAGTGGGACAAATAGGCCTGGGAAGTCCTGCGCCCAAAAACGGAAGAGTCAAGGTAATTGACAAAGCCCTGTTTTATTAACAATCCAGATAAAACAGGTATAGCAGTAAATCCAAAACATTTCACGCTCTCAGTTCCTCTCATTCTTGACAACAGTTTAAAAGTACAAACTGACGTCACATCTCACTCTTGATTACAAAAACCTATGGGGTTGAGGAATTGGTTATATTTCTGAGGCTTGTGGAATCTGCTTCGATCACATGCTATGCATAGGCCGACATCTAGTGGAAGCTGAGGAGTATTACAGTTGTTGCTTTCCCTCGACAGGGCATGCCAGTAATACTATCCCTAATGTGACGTCCACTGCACCCATGGTCCTTCACGCATCGAGGTCCCTCAGATTGTTTTTTTCTGCCATTGTAGACAGACGCTAAATCGAGGAATTCTGATTTCGGCATAACGCCATTGTTTATTCGAATTAGAGTTAGTTAACTCTTCCTATCCTTTCTATCTTTCTTTCACTGACTCTCGTTAATATCTTCGACAGCGGTGAAGAAAACGACCGTCGAACAAAACTTCCATCGATGGACCCTTTTGGCCTTAGAAGGCTGCACCGGGCCTCGGCCCAAGACTAGACTTCGGTTCACTCCACCGCCGAATTTTGACATTCCTCGTCGAAAACGGCTAAGGGCTCCAGAAATTCAGGATTAGCCCACCTGGTGAAAAAACATGTCCCTGGAAGTCTCCTTAAAGGTAAGGACACCAAGAAACACTCTTCTAAAACCCATCACCACCATAGTGAAAAATCTTCTACACCACACAAGGAAAAAGATTCTGGTTCCCAGGTGGGGGGTAGGGGGTGGACTCATTGGCAGCAGCCTTGAAGAACAAGGGCCAGCCTACACCTCAGGAACACTTCGGGGTTAAGCATCTCCCCAAAATCCAAGGTCAATACCCAGCTCAGCTCAATGGACCTGCAAGGACATTGATAGAGTCATGAGGAGAATGTCATTTATGGCAGACTTCTTTGAGAAAAACCCAGAAGCAGTCCAAAGTTTACAGCGCATCCCTGTCACTACTGCCGCCTCTTCCTCTCAGCCCCCACCTAAAAGGTCACGTCCTGATACCCTGCCTGTCTCACCCCAGCAGGACCCAATCCTCATTAATCTGTATGACCCTAATACAGACACTGAAGACAGGGACACGATGCAGGAAGGAGGTGAACAGTACTATGATGATGCGATGAGGAAGATGTGTATAACATAGCCTCTCCCGTCAACCTAGATGCCCCGGTTCACCGTGGACAATCAGCCACTGCAGAATGATATGCTTATTAAGGCAGCTAAGCACTTTCAGATACAGACTCAAGAGACTCAGCTGGATAAGGACCTTGTGGAGGATATACTGGGAGACAGAAAAGCTGTCACCCAATTTATTCCCATCTTACAATGTATCCAGAGGGGAATACAACCTTCTCTGGAAACTCCAAACCAGACGCGGGCAGTCAATCTGCATATCGAAAAGCTCTTCTGACCTGCTCCTACAGATTCTCTCTAGATCAGGGGACAGCTGAAACAGGACTCGCTTGTGGTAACCACAACTAGAAAGAGGGCGGGAACACCTTTAGCCTCTTAAGATGGTCCTCCAGAAAAAGAGAGCAAAAGGCTGTGCACTATGGGAAGGAAAGTGGCCACTTCAACAGCCTTTCAAACAAGGATTGCGAATAACACTACACTACTGCCATGCTACAACTGTCATAAGTGGGATGAGATATCAACACTACTAGCTTCAGCTCCTGAACCGCTCAAGTCGCAACTGGCACTAGCAGCAGCAGATGGCAAAGCGAAATCCAGCTGCATTCTAAAGGATGCCCTAAAATCAGCTAAGGAGGAGAATGACACTTTAAAATCACTGGGCCAGGTAACGAATAAGCCACCAGGCCAAAGAGGCGGTAGCAATTTTCATAGATTTTGTGGACAGAATTCACAAAGGAGATCAAGTTACGGACAGAGTCAGGGCTCATCCTGGGGAAACAACCAAGGCCAAGCCTCACAGGGTTTCCAGAGGGGCCAGCGTCGATCTCGTGGCCAAGGAGGTCCTCCTCTTCTAGAGGTGGAGCCCCACCTCCTAAAAATTGACCACCCGCTTCAGGTGCCCTCCCATGCCTCTCCAGTAGGGGGGCGTATGTCAGACTTCACCCACGCATGGGAGGGAATCACCTTGGACAAGTGGGTGCTATCTTTCGTGGCTGGCAGTTATTGCGTGAAGCTTCTTCAGTGACCCAAGAACCATTCCATGTGTCAAAAGACACACTAGAAGGAAGAACAAGGCATCCTTCTCGAGGAGATCACAACACTGCTTCTCAAGGAAGCCATAGAAATTGTCCCAGTGAACCAGGTACAGAAGGGTATTTATTCAACCTAGTTTGTTGTGCCGAAAAAAGATCTAACAATGTGCCTAGTATTAGACCTACGCCCTGCAAACACTTACGTCAAGCCACAAACGTTCAGCATGACAATGCTACAAGAAGTAATCCCTCTGCTAAAGCGGGGGGGACTACATGGCAACATTGGATTTGAAAGATGCTTATTTTCCTATTTCAATGTTCCCAGCGCACAGAAGATTCTTGCGTTTCAAGATAGCGAACCAGCACTACCAATTCAAAATGCTTCCCTTCGGAATAGCATCTGCTCCAAGCGTATTCACAAAGGTACTGGCTGTGGTGGCAGAGCACCTACGCAGGGAGGCATTCCCAGTGTACCCTTACCTGGACGACTGGCTGATTACAGGGGAGTCACCCCAAATTTGCAGGCAAAACACTCAAAGAACCATCAACCTTCTCTTCCAATTGGGCTTATCAATACACAAGAACAAATCAAACCTTGTGCCAAGCACAACCAAACTGTTCCTAGGAGCTGTCATGAACACGAAACAAGTGTTCGTCTTTCCCTCAAAGGAAAGAGTCCAAAACATATTACTGCAAATACCTCTTTATCAAACCGGCCACCAGATAAAAGTACGCAAAGCTATGCGTTTGCTAGTCATGATGGCATCTTGCATTGACTTGGTCCCACACGCACGTCTGCGCAGGTGCCCCATGCAGGAGTGGTTGGTGAAACAGTGGTCTCAGGCAAGCGGTCAGTGGGACGATCTAGTGGTCGTTTCGCCAACACTAGTACAAAACCTTCGCTGGTGGACAAAAGTGAATCTGCTGAGGGGGAAACCCTTCCACGATCCGGTGGTGCAAGCAATAGTTAGGAAAGACGCATCACTCTCTGGGTGGGGGGACCCCATCACCTTCATCACAGAGCACATGGTCTGTGGACTCACGCAACGGCGCAGAACCACATCAATCTGCTGGAACTTCTGGCAGTATTCAAAGCTCTCCTAGCATTCGAAGAACAGCTAACAAATCAGTCGGTACAAATCTTCACCGACAGCACGACAGCGATATTTTACATCAACAAACAGGGGGGCACACATTCTCCAAATTGTCCAAGCTAGCACAAAAAATGTGGAAATGGGCACTCAGACAGAAGATGTTCCTATCATCTCAACACGTTCCAGGGCAACTCAACACTCTAGCCAACTCGCTCAGCAGAGATCCCCTACCAGAGGAACACGAGTGGCAGCTAGACACAGAGGTCGTAGACCACATCATCTCTGTGGGGTTACCCCACGCTAGATTTGTTTGCTACAAGAGAAAACCAGCAATGCTCAGACTTTGCATCCAGGTTCCTTCAGCCAAACTCCAAGGGGAAAGCCCTATGGATGAACTGGTCAGGGAAATTTGCTTACACTTTCCCCCCCCCCCAACACCTATCATGAACAAGGTGGTGAACAAGATTCACAAGGAACAAAGGACGCTCATCCTAGTTGCTCCTATGTGGGCGACACAACCATGGTATCCACATCTGAGCAAACTGGCGATGTGCGATCCCATCAAACTCCTGTGCCAGACCAATTTACTGACTCAACACGGGGGATTAGGAACAAAGAGGAACTCCATATCCAGCGGGAATTAAATGGAGTTATCAAAAGACTATAACAACAAGGTTTTCCTGTGAGAAAAAAACGTTTTAGATAATTAGTAAGCTCAAGGCATTTACTAAGTAAATATTGTAATTAAATCACATAGTTTGTAAGAGGATAGGACCTACGGGACTATTTTCATACAAAGTACAAGCCATTAAACAAGAAAAAACAACAGGTAATAAATATATTAAACAAAACAAGTTTTTTAAATTAAATTAACAAAAGAAAAAAGGGGGGAGAAGAATATCTCACCAAAAACTTGACTTCCGTAATAGTATGTCAAAAAACAGGCATTGTAATTTATTCCAAGGAGGAACAGTACATTTTAAAATATTAAGGGATTGATTCATAAACAAACAAACTGACAAAATACATTCATATGTACATACACCTGTGTGGAAAAAAATATACCAGTGAGGAGCTGATGATTGAAAGAACGCATCCAGTACAAAAAGCAAATTATATCCAAAAGAGTTTTGCTTGTCGGAATATACATTTAATAAATATACACATACATTTTGTAGTTAGAAACTGTAGAACAAACTGAAATTGTTGAGGAGGCACCAAACAGTATCCTATCAAAAAGTATGAATCACTGTCCCTGGCTTATTGATAGCAAATTACTTCACAGCATCATTTAACGCCAGCAGACAGAGGTAATGTCTTATAACTTAAAGAGACAGAAATGTAATTGGCAGAAAAATCGACCTGGTGATAAATACCAGGATGCGGCTGATACAAAGAAAAAGCCTACGCCATCCGCTTTAGTAAATTAATATATGCGTGGTGGGCCACCAACTCTTGTTCAGGTTGTGAAGAATCATCCCTAAACTAACACAGTGGCACAGTGGGCATTTTGGTGGTAAAGAAAACAAATGTACCACCTTTGTCAGGAAAAAGGTTTTCTCTATTCATGCCCTAGAGAGGAAAAGAGTAAAACTGTTGAGAACATATAATAATGAACCGGAAATACCAGTTCAAAAAATCTTAAAGGGAAAAATGAGCAAATGCCCTTACTATAGGAACCATCTGAGAAAAAATAGTTATTTTGAGCGTGGTGCTGAGTGATCAGTCCCAGAAAGGGTTTGCCTAAAGATTGTCTCTTATATTCTAAAGAATCCAACACCAGTCAGAGAGTAAGGACAGTGTTTTAGCCTAACCGAAACACAGTCCGTGCAGCACAAGCTTCATAGTGTTGGCAAATAGAGCATGCTAATCCCAGCAATGTGTTAAGAATTTACGAAATAGTTTAGAAAAAGAAGAATAGAGGGTAGCAGTCAGTTAAGTCATTACTAGGTTACCTACCTAAGAGCCTTGTGCTAGTGCTAATCAGAAATATTAAAATTTCGTCAGACAATGGCGTGAAATGAACAATAAATTCCAAAGTAGAGACTACATCATCAAGTTCTTTTCTAGATTACAAGACTATGTTACAGGTTATTGCCGCTGGTAAATATTTAGAGTACATCTGGTAGCGCCAACAGAGAAAGAGAACAGAGACAAACACACTGGGTCAGTACCCTAAAGAGAGGGGGATGTTATTTAGTGGTGTGGACTGAAATATCATATTAATGAATCGCGCTTACCAAAATATAATGCAGCAGATTCTGCCTTTTAATGCAGCAATTAGAACATCTAGCCTTAAGCGGTTTGAATTCCAGGGCAGTGACTCTGTGTTAAGAGAAGAGCTGTGAGACAAAATGCCTTGGTTAGTATTTAGGCGCCCTGTTATGATGGAGGGCACTTTTAGTTGTTGCCAGATAGTGCAACAGTCTTGCCGGTGAAATATACGGTGTACCGTGTGAAAATCTCACCTGTGGGTATAAACAATTATATCTGGTGCAGCGCACCAGATATATCCTCTTTTAACATATATGAAAGAACTGTAAACCTCCTTTAACAAACATATTTTTTGCAACGCATACTGATGTGTTTCGTTATCAGCAGTGCATGCTGGGGATGCAAGTCATGGTTCAATTGCCTATGGCATGAGGCTCGACCATGACCTCAGCCCCACCAAACCACCCCCGTTTTCCACTGCACCTACCCTGCATCCCAGTTCAGTGACTACTATACCCTCATTATGTGACCAATGGCCAGTGCTCATGGCTTGCATGGCCTGCCTCCACAATCCATGGGGCATGGGCTTCGGCCATGCCGCATTCCCCAATAGGCAAATCAGAGTAGACCAATGTCCTTGCCGAAGCCCCACTGCCCAGGCAGCAAAATGATATCACTATTTTTTGTACTTTCCTTTTAACACTTTCACAAAAGTACAACACAGTATAGATTTGCAAAATAATTCTTGTAGGTCCTTGCCAATGCTCCTTGCACGGGTTTGCTGCAAATCTACCCAGCACTTCGGGCTGCAGCTGCAAGCAGAATTCTTTTTTCCCCATTTAAACCTATAGCTACGGCCATGCTGCATGCCCCAATAATTAAATCAGAGTAGGCATTTGTCCTTGCCAAGGGCCAGGCCCACTGTCCATGCACCAAAGTTATATCACTATTTTTTGTACTTACATTTGGACACTTTGGAAAAAATAAAACGCAAGACAGATTTGCAAAATATGCTCTTGCGCAGGTTTGTTGTAATCCAGTCAAGCACTTCAGGCTGTAGCCACACGCAGAATATTTTTTCACATTCAAACCTAGCGCTTCGGCCATGCTGCATGCCCCAATAAGCAAATCAGAGTACATATTGGTCCTTGCTCAGGGACAGGCCCATTGCCCAGGCACCAAAATGATATCACCATTTTTTGTATTTACATTTTGACACTTCAGAAAGAATAAAACACACAACCGATTTGCAAAACCATGCTTTGAGGTCCTTGCTGATGCTCCTTGAGACTGTTGACTGCCATCCCGTCCAGCACTTTGGGCTGTAGCCACAAGCAGGATTTTTTTCCATTCAAGCCTATCCCGATTTTGAAAAACTTTACCATATAGCCGGTCCATGGGCCATGCCCACTTTAAACCCATTGATGGTCCCACATGGCCATGGCCAGTAGCCAGATTGTCCGGGTCAAGGCCTTTGGCCTTTGGCCATGACTCGGACAATCTGGCCATTGCCCATGGCCACAGGCTATACCTCAATCAGCAAAGGTATATTACTATTTTTTTTAACTTTTCAAAAAATATAACACAGTCACATTTGCAAAACCATGCTTTCAGGTCCTTGCCAATGCTCCTTGCATGAGTTTGCTGCAAATCCATCCAGCACTTCGGGCTGCAGCCTGAAGCAAAATTTATTTTCCCATTTAAACCTATAGCTTCGGCCATGCCGCATGCCCCAATAAGTAATTCAGAGTAGGCATTCATCCTTGCCGAGGGCCAGGCCACTATCCATGCACCAAAGTTATATCACTATTTTGTGTACTTACATTTGGACACTTTGGAAAAATGAAACCCAAGACAGATTTGCAAAAGCATGCCCGCAAGTCCTTTCTTATGCTCCTTGCCGAGGTTTGTTGTAATCCAGTCCAGCACTTCAGGCTGTAGCTGCAAGCAGAATACTTTTTCCCATTCAAACCTAGGGCTTCGGCCATGCTGCATGCCCCAATAAGCAAATCAGAGTACACGATTAGGAAGTAATTGCATGGTGGTAGAATGGGTAGATCACTGTGCTTGATCTAGTACTTTAATCAGATTATCCTGCTGCTGGTGATGGGGTTCTTTTGTGAAGGTGCCCTTCCTTTTTCAAGTTTTAGGTTTCTAATAGGAGAGTGAGCCCTGTTCACCTGAGCACTGGGTTATTCAATAATTAACTGTTGTCATAATAAAGCAGTCTTGAAAACCATTGTTGGTGCTATATTTTTTGTTAGAAGTCAGCCGACATGTGTTTCAACCCTCTAGGGTCTTTCTCAAGGCATGTGAATTGTGGGCCAGTCGTTGCTCCGAGGTTGTGAAATGAGTCTGGGATGCAATCCCAATATCTTGCCCCAGTATTGTCGTAAATAAGGATGGTTGATGATTTGAAGGGGTGTCCCTGGTGACCACGTGGGCGCCTGGTTTGGCGTGCTTGATAATTATATGCTTATTAGCATGGACTCGGTAATGTATGCAGCGGTAGTCACAGCGATATGTTGATGCAATCCTATACAGCACTTTGGGCTGTAGCCACGGGCAGAATTATTTTTCCCATTCAAACCTATCCCGATTTCGAAAACCTGTTGCCACATAGCTGGTAAAATTCCCGGTCCCTGGTGGCCATGCCCACTTTAACCCCATCGCCAGTCCCTCACGGTCATGGCTAGTAACCAGATTGTCTAAGTCATGGCGTTTGCCCATTGCTCGGACAATCTGGCCACTGCCCATGGCCACAGGCTGTACCTCAGTTACCAAAGGTATATCACTATTGTTTGTACCTACATTACGACACTTTTAAAAAAGAAAACACCGACACATTTGCAAAACCATGCTTTCAGGTCCTTGCCAATGCTCCTTGCATGAGTTTGCTGCAAATCCGTCCATGTTTTATTTTTTGAAAAGTGTCAAAAAGTATGTAGATAAAATTGTCATATACCTTAGCCCCCTCTTGACAAAATCTATTCAAACGGCAACAAAGTTATAAGCCATCTAAAAATGTTGAGACCCCTCTAATTTTGCCCCCACCTGACAGAATCCCACCAAAATTTGCAAAAACATTCATCTCTGGGTCTACAATAATTTTGCAAACTTTTGTGCAAATTCGTCAAACCGCACCCAATTTATAAGCCTTTCAAATATTTTGGGACCCTCCTCTAACTTTACTCCCTCTTGGCGAAATAGCACCAAACTTTGCAGAACCATTCAGGGTCAGGTCCAACATGATATGCAGTTTCATTTATTGACACCAAAGTTATAAACCATCCTAAAACTGCTTTTCACCAACCCTGTAATGTTGAAATAGCCGCGTACGGTTGGTCCACGGGGCTGTCTGCGGACTGAATAGGGAAGTGAGTCTGCGGACCCGACCCAGATAGCACTAATTATTTTACCTACCATTTTGGATGTTTTAAAAAAACTACTTTGCAGATTTACACCACATTTACAAAAGCACGCTTTCGGACCAAGCCACCACTCCTGGCGCACCTTTGACGAAAATCCGTCCAGCGATTTGGGCTGCAGGCATGAGTAAAATTCTTTTTCCGTTGCGTCCATGAGGAAAACACATTTTGGGACTCCCTTATAACTTTGCCCCCTTTGACGAAACCATACCAAACTTTGCAGAATCAATCCAAGGGGGCCATATACTTATCTGCAAAGTTTGGTGAGGATTTGTCAAGGCGGGGGACAAAGTTATAAGCCACCCAAAAAGTTCTATTAGTATTGGTCAAGCAACTTAACCATAACTACAGGGCTGCTACGCAAGCCGCGTGATATGATAAACAAACAGCATTCGCCAAAAGAGTAGCGCTCTGCCTACTTTTATATCTTGTGCTCAAGGGCTAGGTAGGATAGACATAAATATAGGTATAGCGCTGTCTCCCAAACAGAATGAGGCACTTGCCCCACATGTTATACTGAGAAACAAAGAAATGCCCGGGCACTCGTAGATGGTGCTTGGTAAAAGATTTTATTAAATTCGGTGCATCACAAAATTATAAAAAAATTGGCTATTGTGCACAATCATGGTGAACCAGAGAAAAAAGGTTCACTTACCCATCCGGTCTAAAAACACCATATATTATATATAGGTTAGTTCCATCATTGGCTGTTACTTTATCTACTGCCCACACCGCGGACCACCTCTAAACAGATTACAGGTAAAATACATCATCAAAACGATGAGCTATTGTCTACTGCAACAGTTGCAATTAGAGAGCAGGGATTGGTTGGCAGGTCATCAGCACATGAGCAACAATAGTGGCATCAAGGTGCTGCTTTTCCCAATAAGGATACCATTTCTGATTCTTAAGGCCACAAGCCAGGACTTTTAGCTTTGAACTTGACATTGTCTTCTATCTTTGTCCTGAGAACTCGAGGGGAGTGAAGGCCTTAGCTTATCTGTCCCTGAAGCTAATGAATAGCTGTTATTCTCCAACTATAAATCACGTATGTGGAGACCACATTTTGAATTATTGTGCTCAGCATTAACTAGGATTTTAACCCTTATTAAAGCAGGTGTCCTTACCCTTCCTGACCACTGGAGACTAGTTTGCGCCACTTTCTTTTCAATATTAACCCTTGATTAGTGAGCACCTGGCTTTCAAGGGCTGTTTGTTTCTTTACATAATCTAGTGAAATGTGTCTTACACTTGGGAACTATTATCTTCTCTTCGGTGCCAGTCCAAACCTCTCTTTTCCACAGTAACCTTGGCTGGGGTTATGCGGATATTGTCTGTTCTGCTCGGGTCTGTATTTTCTGCTAATTCAGCAAGTCTTCTTTTGCTTTGTGTTCTATTGGTGCAGGTAACATTCTTCATCTCTAAATGCAAGTTTGTCCTAGTGTTCGTGTATCTTCGTGGTGGGTACATATCTGCTTCGTGTCTAATGTGTCTACGTGTGTAATGACACTTAACATTGGTTACAGGCAGCTGCCCATTTCTGCTAGAGCTAGCAAGTCCATTTCTTTTTTGACTGATCCTGGATAAGGTTCGGTAGGGTTCCCTTAGTGAATTGCATCTCTCGTATCTGCGGTCTGGCGGTGGAGAGTGGGCGGAATCCATATACAATGCACTTCTTTAGTTTCTATGATATTGAGGCAGGGGAAGGGCTGACACAATGAATGGCTCATTAATTTGCCTCTCGACGGGCTCTTCGCTTATTGTAGGTATAAAATGCCATGCCATAGTAAGAAAACTTGCCCAGCATGTTGTCACCACTGTAGGCCAGTACATCTACGTAAGAACGCTCATCATGTGCAGTAGCACCTGGATATGGCAAAAAACAACTTTATTATCAGCTCAAATAAAGTAGGGAAACCTGGTTAACAAACAGATTGCAGCTCACTCCCTCTCATCCACATTTCAATTACACAAAGGCTTTATACCTCGATGTACGTCAGCAATGACATCATCCCACGTGGCAAACAGTAAACACCTATTGAAAGGAGGGATTGGTTAAAGGAACATATATACCTATACTTCATTTAGGTGTTAGTAACATAATTGACTGCCCCTTATCTGGTAAGTACGCCTTGAACTACCTCTGACTACGTATAGTACAGATTAATAGCAGAATAACAGCAGCGGATTGGCTTCTGCAAAAATGTATAGTACACTGCTATATAGGCCCTCATGATTGGTTGGCATGCTCTCCCAACCTTGGACATTCAGCTCATTAGCACGTAAGCAAAATGAAACCCAGGTGCAGGGAATAACATCAGACGACTGCCCACTTTGCCAATTAGTCTACCATCTCTCATCAGTTAGGCCCTTAGCCAAGGCTTCTTATCTGTAGTTGACCGTGACTGCTCTCTTCCTTGGGACTTTTAAGGGTGTGTAGGTACATCGCTATATTCAGTTGGAATTTAATGAATAGGTCTTGTTTTCCAGTCCTGAATCACATGTGAGGAGACCACAATTTTGTCAATTTTGACCATTTATTTAGTGCTATTTTATCCAATTATACTGGGTGCTATTACTCCCATAGATGTATTTTCAACAAGGCCATGCAGATTGCCTTAGGAGCAGCAGTTTATTTTCAATGTACTGATTGTCATTTTTTAAATATAAAGTCAATTTTATTTCTCTGAGTCTGTCCAATCCACAACACTGCAAGTTATTTTTAGCTGTTAGCAGCCATTCCACTCTTGACAGCTGAAGTATTTCATGGCCAAACCTTTATATATGCTTTATATTTGCAGAAACGTTATTGTTAGGGTGACTTTTGTTAAAGAAAATAAATGAAAACACGGCATTCCAAACCCAGCTTGCTTTATAGGTATTTATTGATTCAGTCATACAACTCTCACAGACAAATGTGACGGATATAAAGCTTTTTGGTAATTCTTATCATTAGTATGCAAAACAGCCAACACATCTTTGGTTTTATTGGTGCTGCTTCACATTATCTTTGGAGTTCTTTCTAATCAATACACACATACACTGTATATTCAAACACACAAAATGCATTTTTTTAAATTGCTGAAAAAATGAGGGCTTGCCCTTCAAAAAAGTAAAGGCATGAAATATTAAATCCATGCCTATGCTTTAGTCAAGCACAAAGTTCCCACAGCTGGCACTAAAATGATATTCAGATTCAAGCACTCATTTCCCTCCCCAGCCCCACATTTGAGATGCCTGTGGCTGCCCACAAAGTGCAAGTGTGAAATATATCATAGAGAACTTAAAATGGCGAAGAGTAAATCTGAATGCACAAGTGCACCAAGAAACCTGTGAATGGATACCCAAATCCATATAAGGGTGATAACAAAAACTTTGTGCCAAAGGTCCACACTGTTTCACTGCTGTAACAGTGTCCAGTAAATATATCCATTCCGCCATCTTTACAGAAGCTGCTCAATTGCTAAGCAGGCAAATGGCGTTCCTGCTGGGTGTATCGTGTCTTTGAAGACATTCTGCTTCACGCTCAGTACTACCAGGAGAACCAACTGCAATGTATGTCACACAATGCATAAATGTGCTGTTTCTAAGTAATTTTTACATTCATTGTATTTTAAATACAAGGATGAGACTTTTATTGTGAAACAGTACTTCAAACCACAGCTGGACATCCATATCTATGCACACACATCTCAAAATGTTCCTATCTGATTGTACAATCCAACCAACTCTACAGAATTAACAAACATTTTAAATTACCTTAAACACAAGCTGGCAAGACCCGTAGCATAAACCACACCCACAAAGGTAATATTGTGCTGGAACGCCCGATCCATTGCTCAGTTTTACTCTTGGAGTGTTGGGTATTTTGAACAATTGTACACACAGTAATGATGTAAACAGTATGTACCTTTTAATTTGTTGTGAAAGGTGCCTGCATCATACAGCTATGAGGAAAGCTGCTGATTCTCATACATGAATATTCAGAGTCGCCCTTATCCATTATTCCACTGTGAGAATGCAAAATGGGGGTGAATGGGCATAATTTGGACAACGCGGACATAGGTTGTTGAAGGGGCGGGATCTGGTGAAGGTGCAGAGTTTGTCAGAGGTGGAGTAAAGTTGGGGGGACGCATGCACTTATTTGGGCCTTGGGCAGCAGAAAGCTTAAATACACCTCTGATTACTCTTCTTGGCCTCTGGAGACTTGGTTGCTCCGCCTGGCATATGTTTTCAGCATCCATGATTGTTCCATACTTGGCACTTGCAAATGTTCTCTCCGTTGCTTAATCTAAGAGAAATACGTCATGCATATAAAGCATATCCTCTTTCACACCTCTTTTGCCTTGCAGATACCTCTTAATGTGGCATTCTTGATCCCAAGGCAAACAGATATTCTTTGTTCTCCGCACTGTGCTGTTTTCCCGCACCTGTCAGCTCTGCAGCCATGGTCTCTCTCCTCAAGGTTTCTTGCTTATTTTTTATACAAAGTCGACGTCCATCTTTTCATCATGGCCACTTTGCCCATGTTATATTTTCTACTGCAGCAAGCTTCCCATTTCTTATATACCTCGCGTTTCAGCGTATATACATTTACTAATTCTCTTCTCACTTATCTTCTTAGTGTACATGATTTTCTTCATATCCGCATACATTACTTTGTTACTTGAGTTACATCTTCATTCTTTAAATATTTGCATAACATTTCAGTGTGTCCTTGTGTCTTCCCCTTATGATGTCACTTTACTCTGATCTGATTTCACTTACAGCTCTTCTATGTCCAATGGAATATGCAGACATCCTTCCACCACGCCAGTGTGAGGGTACATTTGATATGGTTGTTTGAGTGCATAACGTCTCTCGTATCTTCAGTGCAGTATTGGGACGATACCTGGTGTCATGCACAGTGTCTTCCTGTTATTCTTCCAGCATGACTGAGGTGAGGGGGCGGGCAATAGAAATGACGTGTACATACATCTGCTTCGAGGGGATTGGGTCCTCTGACATATTCCATATCTATGACAGGTAATGTCCACAGCTGTGCTGCTTCGGAAAATCTTTGGCGTCTGCGTCCTGCGTCGATGACGTTGATGCGCCATCCCTGAGGAACTCCTCCGACGGCCGACGTCACCCGATGTGATAAGTAGGATGCACGACGCCCATAGCCTCAGTTCCGTTTTTTCCGCAAACGTGTTCGCTTCGTGAATCTCGGTACGCCTCGACTCGTTGGAGTTACTGTTTTCTTTCTCGGTTCGTTGAACCTGTTCGGTTTGTTTGTGGCGATGTCTTTTTCATCTTTGACCCCGCATCTGGGCTTTAAGAACTGCGGGGACTGTGGGTCCAAGATGTCGGTCACGGACTCGCACAACGCCTGCCTCTGGTGCCTCGGGGAGGGCCACGATACGGACGACTGTGTCGACTGCCAGTCGCTCACTGCAAAGGCCTTGCGAGAACGCAAGAAGAAACTGTCGGTAGGTCGGGTGTCTAAGCCCCGGAAGTCGAGGTCTGCGGGGCTTTCGACCGATGACTCGAGGGGTGACTTTCCGCGTCATCGTCGGAAGTCCGGTGGGTCTCCTGCCAGGAGTCGGTCTCGCCACTCCTCCACCTCTTCTAGGCATTCCAGGAAGCGGTGGCATAGGTCGCCTTCCCCGTCCTCTTCCGAGGACTCCGCCCGTCGGCGGGTCGCTTATCCCTCCATGCAAGCGACACCGGAGGAATGGGCTTCCTTCGGGAAGCAGATGCTAGCGATTCTGGAATCGCAGGCCACCGGTCCGGCTGCGCCTCCGAGTGGGGTCGGTCAGCACTGGTCGAGAGACACCGCCCGTACGCCTTCGGGCTCGGGTGGTCGGCACGGTTCGCGGGAGAGGTCCCACTCGGACAAGGGTAGCCTTTCTCGCCATGCCCGTTCCAGGTCCCAGTCCTCGACGCACTCGAGACCACATGATCCTGTGCCGTCTTCGAAGAAGACGTCGACGCCTGTGGCGCCGAGGTCGTCGACAATTACTCTCGAGGTTCCATCTTCGAGGGGGTCGTCGACGCCGTCGGCGTCCTCGATGCCTCTGAGCACGCTCTGAGCTCCGGCTTCGAGGACTGTGTCGACGCCGCCGATGCTGGAGGCGTTGCAGTTGACGTCGACGCAGATTCGCTCGACGTCGACGCCTTTTCTGTCGACGCCGGCGCGGACTCGCTCGGCGCCCTCGACGCCTTTTCTGTCGACGCCGACTCGCTCGGCGCCCTCGATGCTTTTCGGGGCGGTGGTGTCAGAGGGGCCCCGTGGCACGGGGTTTGCCCCTAAAAAGGCTATGGCTAAGGTCCGGCACTGCTTTGGTCCACAGGGGTCTTCCTCTCCCCGCCTGGAGTACATTTCAGAAGGTGATGAAGGCTCTGATGGCGGTCTGGTTCCGGTTCCGGTTCCGGATGAACTTATCTCGGGCCATAGTAGTTTGATGACTTGAGGCAGTCACTGCATGATGCCAGTGGATTGGACACCTCTCCGGAGGTGGAGTTTTGGCGGCCGGAGCCTGGCACTCATGCCGATTCGTCATATCGGCGCCTTATGTCTCGGGTTACTGAGTACTTGGGTTGGTCGGCTCCCCCAGGGGAGTTTGTTCAGGATGATCTCACGGACATCCTTGATCTCGGTCCACCCACTGACCCGGTTTTGCCTTTTAATATGGCTTTGCAGAGAAGGGTGGCGGTGGCTTGGACTGCTCCGGAGAGTCTCCCGGCAGTGGGCAAGTCGCAAAAATATGGTCCAGCCAGTAGCGACCCCTGCTACTTGTCTAGGCACCCACCCCAGAGAGTTTGGCGGTGCAGGCGGCTACGGCCCCGGCAAAGCAGACGTCGTATCCTACCATCCCTCCGGATAGGGACGACAAACGTTTTGACGGCTGGGCGAAGAAAGTGTTTTCTTCTGGGGGTATGGCGCTTCAGGCGGCCAACTCCATATGTGCTTTGTCTTGTTTCACACACACTCTGTGGAACTGTGTTGCATTAGCGGCTGATCTTATTCCCGAAGGGGACGAATGGGATGGTTTCCTTGCTATGGTTCAGGATGGCAAGGATGCCATGTGTGAGGCCGTTCAGTCGGGTTTGGACTTGGCGGATTGTGTCAGCCGGTCCATTGCGGCGAGCACCATAATGCGCAGGTTTGCGTGGTTGAGGAAGTCTGGGTTCGCTCCTGATGTGTAGCCCCGGCTCCTCAACATGCCCTTTGACGGTGAACACCTTTTTGGCAGCAAGGCTGACGAGAGCCTTGAGAGGTTGCAGACCTCCAAAGCTGCAGCGAAGTCGTTGGGCGCTGCAGTTCGACAACCTCCGCCTTTTCGTCCTAGGGGACAGCAATGGAGGGGAGGTTCCTTTCGCTATTACTCGTCCTTCAGTAAAGCGAGAGGAGCTAGCAGTCAAAGAGGCCATCGTAAGAATGCCAGAGGTGGAGACAAAGGTACTCAAGGTGCCAAGGCCGCTCGGGCAGTTGCCTCTTTGCCCTCAGACAACGCTACAGCCGCTACCACTCAGTCATGAGGCCAGGTCCCATGGTTCGTCGGTTGGGGGGAAGGCTGGCACAGCATCTTGTAGAGTGGCAAGCCATTACTTCGGATGTGTGGGTTCTGGAGATCATAACCTACGGCTACCGTCTTCCTTTTCGGCAGAGGCCTCACAACAATCCACCAGGGAACCTCTCTTTGAAGAGTCCGGATCCGCTCCTTGCGCAGGAAATTGAAGATCTGCTGGAGAAAGGCGCCATAGAACTGGTGCCTGTAGCGGAGAGGAACAAGGGATGGTATTCCCCTTATTTTTTTATTTCAAAGAAAGACGGGGGATTGAGACCCATCATGGACTTGTGCGGTTTGAACAAACTCCTCCGGAAGGATAAGTTCAAGATGGTGACTCTTTCTCAAGTCCTCCAGGCCCTTCAGCTTCAGGACTGGTTGGTGTCTCTCGACCTCAAGGATGCTTACTTCCATGTGCCGATCCATCCCAAGCACAAGAAGTACCTGAGGTTCACGGCGACTCGCACTTTCAGTTTCGGGTCCTGCCGTTCGGATTGACCTCCGCCCGAGGGTTTTCACCAAGCTCATGGTGGTGGTGGCAGCGTATCTCAGGAAAGGGGGGATTCACGTCTACCCCTACCTGGACGATTGGTTGATCAGGGGGAGCTCTCCCGAGCAAGTCCTGGATCATCTGTCAGTCACCTGCCACTCCCTTCACAGGCTGGGCTTTTCCCTCAATTTAAAGAAGTCCCATTTGACACCAACGCAGCGTCTCCAGTACATCGGAGCAGTGCTCGACACATCCCTGGGGCAGTGTTTTCCTCCTCAGGTGAGGGCTCTTCACATTCAGCAGATGGTGCACAAGTTTCAGTTTGCCCAGACTCTCCCAGTGACGGAGTTCTTGAGACTGCTCGCCCTCATGGCATCCTGAATTCTTCTGGTGCCAGAGGCTCGTCTGCGGATGAGATCTTTGCAGTGGGCACTCAAGCTCTAGTGGTCTCAGTCCTCCGGCAGGCTGTCGGACCCTGTTCAGGTGCCGCCCTCAGTAGCCCGGGACCTTCTGTGGTGGGCCGTCGAGGGCAATCTGATGAAGGGTGACCCATTTTGGCTGCCCTGGCCGGAGGTGACGATCGTGACGGATGCATCACTCACGGGATGGGGAGCTCATGCCAACGAGCTGACAGTCAGTGGTCTTTGGTTTCCGTCGGAGTCCAGACTCCATATCAATCTGTTGGTGCTGAGGGCCGTCAGGCTAGCTCTGAGGGCTTTTCTGCCGACTGTGCGCATGAAGAGTGTCCTGATTCTGACGGACAACACGGTGGCCATGCACTACCTCAACAAAAAGGGGGGGGCAGGGTCACTTCCGCTGTGCAGGGAGGCGATGCAGCTCGAGTTCTGGGCCATCCAGCAGGAAGTTTCGATCTCAGCAGTTCATCTGGCCGGAGACGACAACGAGACGGCGGACGCTCTGAGCAGGCAGAGCACGATCTCTCACGAGTGGGAGCTGGCTCAGGAGATTCTCCTGGAGATCTTCGCCTTTGGGGGACCCCTCAAGTGGATCTCTTCGCCTCCAGTGTCAACCGGAAGTACCAAAGGTTTTGCTCGTGGGAATTTCCTCCAAAAGGAGCCTTAGGAGGCGCGTTCGTGGTGGAGTGGTCATTCCTACTGCTGTACACGTTTCCTCCGGTCCCCGTCATCCCACAAGTGTTGCGGAGGTTACGGAGGTTTGGTTCCCGGATGATCCTCATTGGGCCCGGAGGACGTGGTACCCGGACCTTCTAGACTTGTCCATCTGCCCTCCACGTCGTCTTCCCTACCGAGACGATCTGCTCTCATGGGACAGGGGTCAGGTTCTCCATCCAGAGGTCAGATCCCTCAATTTACACGCTTGGCTTCTGAAAGGTTGAGGTATAAGGATTGGGACCTCCCTGAAGACGTGATGGAGGTGTTGCTCTCGGCCAGGCGGCCGGCAACTAAGTCTCTGTACCGTTGCCGTTGGAGAAAGTTCTGCGACTGGTGCGGAGTTCAGAATGTGGATCCTTTTGAATGCAACATTCCCATGGTTTTGTCTTTTTTGCCTTTTTTGTCTTTGGCACACAGGGGCTTGCAAGTGGGGACCATTAAAGGTTACCTGGCGGCGCTGTCCATATTTAAGCGCTCGTCTGAAGAGTGTTCCTATTTTAAGATTCCTTTAATTTCGCAGTTTTTGAAAGGGCTCACTAACGTGTTCCCTCCGTCACCTTTTTTGGTGCCAGGTTGGGATTTGAACCTTGTTCTTAAGTTTCTTATGGGTGCTCCATTTGAGCCATTACATTCTTGCCCTTTGAGGCTGTTAACTCTGAAAACTGTGTTTTTAGTTGCGGTTACTTCCGCTCGCAGAGTGAGTTACAGGCACTTTCAGTTAAGCCACCCTTCACTGTATTTCACAAGGACAGGGTTGTCCTTAGAGTTCGACCTTCTTTTCTTCCGAAGGTGGTTTCGGAATTTCATTTGAGCCAGAAGGTTGTACTTCCGGCGTTCTATCCTCCTCCACATCCTGGTAAGGAAGAGGAGAGGCTCCATAGGCTTGATCCTAGGAGAGCGTTGAGCTTTTATGTCTCACGCATGTCCCGGGTCAGAGTGGACGATCAACTTTTCATTGGTTACGCTGGAAAGCGTTTGGGACAAGCTGTGACGAAACAGACTTTGTCTCGTTGGATTATTTTAGCTATCTCCGAGTGTTACCGTTTGGTGGGTAAGGACCCTCCGGCTGGCTTGCGGGCCCATTCTGCCAGAGGAGTGGCTGCGTCTACTGCCCTGTAGAGGGGAGTTCCTATTCGTCACATCTGTGATGAAGGCACCTGGGCTTCAGTACATACTTTTGTACGTCACTATTCCCTCGATTCCATCAGGGGGCAAGATCTGGCCTTTGGCAAGGCAGTCCTCTATTCCACAATTTGATTGGGCATGCTAAATTTGTTTTCTAAATTCTTTCCCACCTCCTTGCTTGGTACTGCTTTGGGAGTCTGTCATAGATATGCAATACGTCAGAGGACCCAATCCCCTCGAAGAACAAGTTACTTTCTTACCTGGTAACGTTCTTTCGATGGGATGGTCCGATGATGTATTCCATATCGCTCCCTCGCTGCCTTCCCCGCTGCAGAATTTCTTTTGCGATTGCAGCTTGCGTTCCGCAAGGCCTTGTGTGTCTGACTGGCAGAAAACTGGTGGCACACATTCTGGGAAAAAACTATAACTGAGGCTATGGGCGTCGTGCGTCCTACTTATCACATCGGGTGACGTCGGCCATCGGAGGAGGTCCTCGGGGACGGCGCATCGACGTCATCAACGCAGGACGCAGACGCCAAAGATTTTCCGAAGCAGCACAGCTGTGGAGATTACCTGTCATAGATATGGAATACGTCGTTGGACCATCCCATCGAAAGAACGTTACCAGGTAAGAAAGTAACTTGTTCTTCTTTACATTTATGTTGACTTTGTCCCTTAGGCTAGGAATAAAACCAAGCCACCATAAGAAAACACATCTTTGAAGGTTGCTCAAATGCTCCCTGTCCCCTCCTGTAATAACACCTGTCATGTTGGCTTTGCCGTTAATACCAACATAAAATGGGCATTATGTGATTTGGTCGAGTTTTTTTCGTCCAGTTTGTCTAATTCTTTGTTTCCTTTATTCAATTTGGCTGCAAATATATGCAGGAGGAGACCCCCCGCAACCCTCCCGACTACTCCCTATATTTATAATGATTACCCACCCCCCCCACATATAGTTAGATGAATTATACTGCAACCAAACCTCTCATTCCCATAAAATGCCATGCTACAGTTAGAACACCAACATCCTACAGACTCCACTGTAGGAACAGTGTTGCAATCGTGCAGAGAACTCCCCAAGCAAAATTCACAATTCTTCAGTAGATTCAAAAAGAAATGTCAATTCCAGAGCAGCAGAGATCGGCGGAGACCGGGGACCAGACTGGACCTGCCTGCCAAGGTGAGAGAAGAGCGAGGGGGGCCGGTCTGGGTGCAGACGCCAGCTGCCCCGCCCCGCTCCTGGACTCGTCCCGCTGGGGGATCCATCTACGCCGCCTGCCCTGCCTGGTCCACGCCGCGGGCACGGCCTGCGCGGCCCCGGCGCACAGCGACCCGGGGGAGGCGGAGGCGCACAAAAGCCGGCCGGAGACCGGGAGCCGCTGCGTCCTGAGTGGGGGTCTGGCCGAGAGGAGGGCTTCTCCCCCCCCCCTATCTGGGGCCCTGGCCCCCCTCCCTCCCTGTGGACTCAAGCGAGACCGCAATCGCTGCCTGGGGAGAGGAGATCGGCAGGGGCAGAGACTCCATCTATCTGAGGTGAGCGGAAAGGAGGCGCCCCTGTGCGGGCTGCCCACTGGGCCTCCCCTCGCACCATATACCAGCACCTAGCGGGGCCTTGCAATCGAACCCCCGCTGCGCCGTGAGGACGCCAGAAGCAGACAGTGCGGGGATCCGGGACTGTGCGACCCCCCCGCCCCTTCTAAGATATTCTCAACACCAGACTTTAGAGAAGGGGCCCCCCCACATGCAGCGGAGTGCTGCCCAAAACCAGGCCAAACCCTGCACCTCTCCCCGCGTGATACACTTCCCCTTGTATCACAGCCTGCCCTGGCATTGAGGCAGACTGAAAGCGCCCTGAGGAGACTTGAGGAGCTGGCGACCGTCTCCCCGCGGTGCAGGACCACACACCGCCCCATCCGGGAGCCTGGAGCTGGGGCGGACCACGGCCCAGGGAGCGCTGAGGCGCTCAGCGCCTTCTACACCATAAGCCTCCACATATTGAAGCCACACAGGGCCACGACTAGGAGCTCTTGTCGCGGAATCCGCCCCCGGCGCCTGAAGTTCACAGAACCGCAGGAATGTCTGGCCTGGATAAATCAACGGGGAGGGGAGCTAGGTCTAAGGAGCGACAGACCACCCTGGACGCCTATACAGCCAATGAACTCCCCAACCCTGAGTGTCCAGACACGGCAACGGCTGGTAAGGAAACAGGCCCCACCGTAGCGGCGACTGAACCCAGCAACACCCAACTCCTGGAAGCCATCACATTATTCCAAGCAACAATGGTGAACAAAATCGATGCTGTGGCTATAGATCTGGGCCTCCTACGCCAGGACGTCTGCTCCCTGGCTGGTAGAATCGATGCACTTGAGACCCAAGTACGTGAAAACACTGAAGCGAAAACCCAGCTCCTGCACGACGTGGATGGCCTTCAGCAGAGAGTCAAGAACCTGGAGGACAGGGCGGAGGAGGCCGAAGGGAGGGCTCGCCGGAACAACATCCGGCTGCTTGTCTTACCGGAGGGCATCGAAGGCCCAGACCCCACCAACTACATAGAAAACCTCCTGCTGCAGGAGATTGGAGCAGAGAAACTATTGCAGGGTTTCTCCATCGAAAGGGCACATAGGTCACTCGCCAAGAAACCTCCACCAGGCGGCCCACCTAGGCCTATGATAGCGAAAGTATTAAACTACAGAGACCGCGAGATCATTCTAGCATTCTCACGTTCAGGGGGCCAGATCCTGAGGAACTCAGCCAAGATTGCGATCTACCCTGATTATACCTTTCAGGTACAGATGAACAGAGCTCAGTTCATACACACAAAGGCCAGATTGAAAGCTGCTGGATTGAAATACATGCTTTTATACCCCTCTAAGTTAAAGGTGATACATAAAAATAGAGTCCACCTGTTCGACACCCCGGCACAGGCTCGGGACTGGATGGACGAGCAGCAATTACCGGACATTGAAGACAAAAGACGTAAGCCGCATTGAACCACCTTCCAAGACTGCAAGAGAACGGTTCTTACCCCATGTGCATAGTGACAATAAATCGAGCCCTATGAGCAGCTGATTTGATCCTACTACGCGGAACACCGACGCAACAGCCCCCTCAACCCCCAGGAGTTTTTTTCTTTCTTCAGGGTACATTTACCCACCCGTAGGGCACCCGAAGACCATGCTTGGTCCTAAGGAGCGGAAACGGGACAGTCATGACGGGGGTCACCCCGTTAGACCAGTTCTACGTTGGGGAAGTTTATTAGGGGGGAGGGAAATACAGGGAAGTTGCACCCATGTTGGGAATTTTGAACAAGAAATACCGAGACCTCCGGATAACCTCATTACAGACTCACCACTAACAAGACCCCGATCGAGACAGAGGGGGAACAATGGGCACCATCACGCTTATGGCTGAAACAATAAAAATAATGACATGGAACGTCAGAGGCATGAACAGTTATGTGAAACAACGCCGGATTCACACATATCTGCGACGCTGCAAGGTCGGAATTGCTATGCTCCAAGAGACACACCTAACGGAGGAGAAACTGAAGGCGCTGGCCAAAACATGGCGAGGGACCCTGATCGGATCCTCCTATTCCTCATACGCAAGAGGGGTCCTGATATGGATCGACCCGACCGTCCCCTTCAGGGTAGTGAGCACCAAGACGGATGACGAGGGAAGGATGGCACTTGTGCAGGGTACTGTGGAGGGGAGAGACCTGTGCCTGGTTAGCACTTATGCACCCAATCACGACGCCACGTCTTTCTTCCACTCCCTATATTCCAGACTAGGCCCTTATGTAAACTGCGTCGTGATTTGGGGCAGTGACCACAACTGTACCTTAGACCCACTCAAAGACAGGTCTGATACCAAACACTCCCGCCCATCCCCCCCAGCCAAGATATTGTCTAAACTAATGACCCAGCTATCACTCTGTGATCTGTGGAGGGAACTAGGCCCGGGGCGACGAGAATACTCCTTCTCCCCACCACATAAACTACATGCTGGTCAGTCAGGAGCAGCAAGCCACTTTTTGTGAAGCACAGTATTTACCTAGGGTATTGTCAGACCACTCCCCCTTGCTAGTCACATGGGAGGTGTACCCGCCCAGACCCCCGGTTCCCACGTGGAGACTGCGGGCCGAGGAACTGCTGGATGCAGTCTTCTGGGATCACATACAAGACAGCACAGACGAATACTGGCAAAACAACCTAGGCAGTGTAGATTGTATTAGCACCGCATGGGAGGCATATAAGGTAGTTATGAGAGGTGACATGTTAGCAGTGGTGGGAGGGGCCCAGAGGTCCATTGTGAACTCCCTGGTAGACGCAGAAAAGAAGCTGGGGGAGCTGGAGAACAGGGCAGACGTGACTCCTGAGTGTCTACAGGAAATAATCATACTGCGACAAGCATGTCTGTCCCACTGGGGGTCACTGGGGAAATTAAGTTATGCCAAACATGTAGAAAGGACACACGCCCTGGGAGACAAACCTGGCAAACTCTTAGCTTGGCTGTACAAGAGGGAAACCCCTAGCATCCCCATTTGCCACATACGCAAACCCGATGGCACCACCGTGCACACTCAGGCAGAGATTAATAGGGTCTTTGCTGAGTTCTACCGTGACCTTTATTCCCAGACCCCGCCCTCATCTGACACCAGGATCGAAGATGCCCTAGATTGCATTAAGTTACCCAGGCTAGATTCACAACTGGCTGAAGCCCTAGACGACCCGATTACCCCAGATGAAGTGAAGGCAATAATTAGATCATTACCCTCCGGGAAGGCGCCGGGCATGGATGGCCTTCCCGGGGAATTTTATAAGACATACGACGAGACCCTTGTCCCTCTGCTTGCACAAGTATATAATGAGGCTTTCGAGCGAGGCTCTCTCCCGAACTCCATGAGTGAAGCAATAATAATTCCCATACTGAAGCCTGGTAAAGATGGGACAGATTGCGGGTCATATAGACCACTTTCTATGTTAAATGTTGACAGCAAAATACTGTTGGCACTGCTCGCCAATAGACTACGCAGAGTGATTCCCCTTCTAATTCATCAGGACCAAAAGGGCTACGTGCCTGGGCGTTCTATTACCGAAAATGTACGCAGGTTACACCACATCATATACAGTACCGAGCGGAAATCCCAGAAATACGCAGTGGCGTCACTTGACGCCACCAAGGCCTTCGACTCGGTTAGATGGGAATGGTTATACGCCACTATGGTCAGGATGGGGATTGGACCCGCCTTTCTTAAATGGACCCAATTGATCTACACTAATCCCACCGCCAGGGTGCGCACCAACAAGACTTATTCTGACAAATGGCCCCTCTATAGAGGTACACGGCAGGGATGCCCCTTATCCCCTATGCTTTACATTATTGCTGCAGAGCCGGTGGCTGCATACTTCCGTCAGGAATACGGTGATGGAGGCATTGAGCTAGACGGAGTGTCACATCTCATCTCCATGTATGCAGATGACATGCTACTCTACCTGCATAATCCCGAGCTCCGTCTGCCCTACATTCTGGAGACATTAGATTGCTTCCATACACACACAGACATACAGATAAATAAGGATAAGTCTTGCCTCTACCCCCTCGCTGCATTGTATAGCGAAGAGTACGGATCCCTGCCCCCACTAGACCTCCAGTGGCAAGTAACATCCTTTAGATACTTGGGTGTTACCATACACCGTAACCCGAGTACCGAACACATTCTTAACACGGTTAGGGCGAAGGACGCACTTGCAAAATCCATGGACTTTTGGGGGAAGCTCCCTCTCTCTGTGGCTGGGCGGGCGGGACTCCTCAAAATGGTAGCACTCCCACGCCTGCTACACTGCTTTTCCAACGTCCCCTTTAACATCCCCCCCGCTTTTTTCAGAGACCTGAGCAAGCTCTGTAGGGGATTCCTGTGGCAGGGAGGTAGGCACAGGGTGGCGCTGGACATTCTCCAAAGACCCTATGAGAAGGGGGGATTGAAAGTCCCCAATTTCGAACTGTATTACCTGGCCAGTCAACTGAGGCACGTAACGCACTGGATGGCGGATGAAGCCACCACCGACACCCGACTTCTCCAACCTGCCGCGACTGCCACTCCGAGACCTACTTTGGGTCGAGAAGGGGGCTCTACAACATCATCCTTACCTGATCAAGCTTGGAACTCAGCTCTGGAAGTGGGCCTGCAGAGCAACGGGGTTGACGGACCCATATTCCCCGCAGATCCCCATTGCGGCTGTCATGGTGAAACCTTCATGGGGACACACGGAAACACGCACTCAGTGGGATCCCTATGGTGTGGCAGTACTCGGAGACCTCATCCATGAACAAGAGCTCATGACTTTTACTGACCTCAGCGAGTCTACGGGCCTGCCCACAGGCCAGTTCTTGCTCCACAGAGCAGTAACGAAGGCCGTGAAGAAGAGATGGCCAGAGGCCGCCAACCAACTCATAGAGAATGAAACCATCGAATCATTGCTGGACACTGCCGAAGGAGGTCACGAAACCTCCAGAATATACAAAGCCCTACTGCAGGGCACGACAAAGAATGCACTGAAATGCAAAGGTAGATGGGAGAGCGAAAAGGGCCTTGAATTTGAGGACAAAGCATGGGAGAAAATAACCCATTACCATAAAAAAAATCTCCAGAAATGCTCGCCTCCAACTCATTCAGCTGTACATTACCAACAGAGCCTACCTTACGCCCGACGCCATATCAAAGTTCAAAGGAGCCACGATCCAGACATGTCCCAAATGTCACGAGCCAAGGGCGGGTATGACCCACATGTTTTGGAGCTGCCCGGTAGTCCAGAGGTTCTGGGCCCGAGTGAAAGAGAAGGTGGCGACAGCTGAGATTGAGGTGGAGATTCACGAGCCAGCAGCCTGCATATTGGGGAGTTACAAGCGAAGCAGCAAGAATAAGCCCCTAAATAGACTTATTGACTTGATATACATAACAGCGAAAAGGCGCATAGCCATGGGTTGGAAGAGCGCAGGGGGGCCGAGCGAGGCCCTTTGGTGGGATGACCTGAGGAGATGGATAGCCGCTGAGACTGCGGCTTGGGAAACGGCGATTCAGGTACAAAGACTGGACTCCAGTGCGGATCTACTCCGTTGGGTAGTGCTAACGGTGCCACTACTCCACCCAGTGGCGCAGGACAGCGCCTCGAACAGCTCTGACAGTCCCGGCCCGGCTTGTGCCTAAGGAAATCTGAGGACTCTACTGTGGTCTTGGAGGGCGGGGGTGGGGCGGGAGGGTTGGGAACGTTGAGACATGTTGTTCTTGATTTATACATATCGCATTGTCTAACCAATGATTCGTTTGTGTTACACACTGTTGAAAAACCAATAAAGAAATTTAAAAAATAAAAAAGAAAGATAACTGTCAGGGTTTATACTGTAAAGAAAAATGGTTCTATAATTCACACAATCAAGCCATGAATGCTGGTATATACAATAGAACATCACATGAAGATGTGCACCATTTTCCCAGGACCTAACACACAGGAAACAGTGTTACTCTCCTCCCTACTGAGGACGTTTCAAAGTCTTGTACTGAGTCTGCTAGACCTGAGGTGATGGCTTCACATCAAAAACCTACTGACCTCAAGAAGGCAGAGGGTCCCGACTTGACGGAGTTCACACTGAGGGTTTATCTAATTGTACGCGGTTGGCCCAGAGTGCCCTCTGGTGTTTGGTGCTTTGAGCTCCACGCTGAGTAAAACTCCCTGCGTCATGCACAAAGGGGCATTATTCAGCCCCAATATCACATTTGGCCTGCGCAGCCACCTCACAAGGTTCCAATAGTCAGCAAGCTTTGACCAGAAAATCTCAGGAGACTCCCTCAGGTACATCAACATCAAAAAGGGTGCAACTTCATAGCCCCCACAAAATGGTGGCCTGATGTCAAGACAAGCAGAGGGACACGTCAGTTTCTGTTGTCGCACTGCCGAAGAGATTTCAGATATATCGTCGCTGGACTGCCTGCTTACATTGGGTTCCAGAACACCTCACATTCCCTTGCCTCCAATGGTTACCAAGGAGGTGTTTGTAAGAGTCGACAGGTCGCCAATGTAAACTTGGTCTACTGCTTACCCGCTGCCTTTTTCCTCCCTGAGGTATGGCTCTCTACTTCCTACCCAACATCCTAAATTGTACCTGGTTCCTTCCTCATTATTGACTTCATTAACCTCGTCTTTGTGGACCCCAGCTTCAGTGTCTTCTTCCAAGGACAGACTTTCTGACAAATTTCAAAGAATAATGCACTCAGAGCCGATGGTGGGCTATTTCCAAATTCTCATTTGAATACAAATTCCACAGGCAGCACATGTTCAACATGTATCACCGATTCAGGCTGGAGCCCCCCCCCATAACTTCCACACCAACCCTGAAACCTGTTACGGCTAATCTACCTGTTAGGTCAATGGAAACCTCTCTAGTCATGACCGCAGCAGAGCCTGTGGCTCCATTGCCTCTACACCCACTCTGATTGCAGAACTGCCTGATGCTCCCTCGAGTACAAACCACCCCCACCCCCGATTCGGCTCCTGAAGAGGTTATTGATACACCAAAGGACACAGATGATGACCAGGAAGAGGAATCATCCTTGTCTGCAAGGGCCTTCCATAGCCAGATGTGAGGGGTTCAGGACCTACACAACATAACCACTAAGAGTAGAAAAATTGAGGCCTGGTACCGAGAACTACAATCTGGCTCTCGGCAAATCCATAGCCACAATCCTCAGTGATTACAGCAGCACTGGTTTTTTCGAGACCATCACAATCTACATCCTTTGGGTTTCAGTCTCAGACTCTGCATTCCAGTGAAGATAAATTGATAAAGACTTATGATAAGAGGTGTTATGCAATGCAGTACTTAATCTTTGCCAGGTCAACGCTGATGCCCTATTAGTGTCAGCAAATTAATGACTATGGCTTGAAACTTCAGATTTTCAACATTATATAAAACCAGATAGAGTGGCGTCATTCAAGCCAGGCTTGGTTTAGGCTATGCTTATCACCTAGGACCTGAGAGAATCCTCAATGCACCATATAGACATGGCATCTACTAGTGCCATCAGTCGAGGGATTGACATGTAGCATATAGCCTGTACTGGAGCAATTTGTTTTAACAAAGGTGTCCAGGCAAAGATTTGGATCTTCCTTTTGAGGGCAATGATCTATTCCACTCATCAACATATGAGGAGTTGAATAAAAAAAAAGATTCATATTGTTGATGACTACATCTCTAGCAGTCGATGTGAAAGAGACACATAAGTCTTTCCTTCTTCATGATGTCCTCAGTCGTACTTCAAATCAAAAGGTTTTGGGGGATTTCGAGGTTACCATGACAGAAAGACCAGGCAGTCTGATGATTTCACCAGCGCCTAAAGAAGGGAGCAGCAAAGAGCCTCCAGTAGAGGATTTGTCTCCTCCACCTCTGCCGAATCAAAAATGCAATGACAGTTACATCCAGATTGTCCTCCCAGGTGAAGGGTGGGGCAGGATTTCTGCATACCATCAGGGCTGATGCGCCATTTCTAAAGATTCTTGGACCCTTTCTGTTTTGACCAGAAGATATCATTTGTCCAGTCCTCCAATCCCTCCTTCTTCTCCACCTCTTCTTCAAGTCAGCTGTGCTGCTCTCTTTCTCGAAATACTCAATCTACTGAAAATCAAGGCAATAGAGGAGGTCTCCCATCTAGAAAGAGAAAGCAGGGTTTCTCTTGCCTTTTTACTGTCCCAAAAAAGAACCAGGCAGGCCTGCAGACAGTATTGGACCTTTCTTTTCTGAATTTTTGTCTTCCCTCTAGAAAATCTCAAAATGGTCACATCGGCTCAAATCCAGAATTCCCTCAACCGTGGTGATTGGTTGTGCACTGTTGATTTGAAAAATGATTACCTGCATGCCCCAATCTATGCAGTGCGCAAGAAATTCCTCCGATTGCTTTCTGTGGGGTTGCCATTTTTGTACGGGGTACTCCCTTTTGGTCTGAATACGGCTCCAATAGTATTTAGGAAATTATTGAGTACAGTGCCAGCCCACCTAAGAACTCAAGGCGTTAATGTTGATCCTTATCTGTATGACTGGCTCATCAGAGCAAAGACAGATCAGCAGGTGAGAGTATAGTTCAATCTGTTGCTAGACCCATTATTCAACCTTGGTCTTTTGGTCAATCTAAACAAATTGTGCCTTGTCCCCACTCAGGATATCAAGTTTGCAAGCTTCAGATGTGACTCAAATTTAGGCAGGGTATTCTTCACAAATTAGAGGATTCAGGACATCTGGTGAGTGGTCATGCATTTCTTGAGTCAAGAGACCTCCGTTTGGTGGTTCCAACATCTACTGGGACTCATGGCTGCTTCCATTCTGGCTCCGCCTTGTGACCATCTCTGAATGAGGGGTATGCAGCTTCACCTCGCAGCATCATGGAACCAAGCGGCAGACAAGCAGTCAAAGAGAATTTTAGTAGCTCCAGATTTAGTATCAAACCTGCATTGGTGAAAAGACGATATAAATTTTCCAGCATGACTGCCCTTTCAAAAGCCCCCTTAACGGCACAAAATTCTACCAGATTAATCTCTCACTGGATGGGGCGCAACTATAGGGCGGATTCAAACACATGCTATGTGGCCCCCAAAAGAAAGATAATTACATATAAATATGTTGGAGTGTTTAGCAAGCTTTACACCACTAAAATCTGTACCGTCCATAATACAGAATTCCTCTTGCCCCATAAGTTTAGGTCAACAAACAGGGGGATCCAGGTCCCCTCACTTTGCTTATTATCAATACAAATTTGGGAATAGGCTGTTCACCATCGCACATCGCTCCCATCAGTGCACTTATAGGGAGAACTCAACACAATGGCAGATGGTCAGAGTCCCCTTTCCCACTACAACTTCTAATGTGAGATAAAAGATTCTGTGCTTCAGGAGATTTTCCGGTTATAGACTTATTCGCACCATCACAGAACTGTAAATGTCACCTCCTTGCATCTCTATTGAGGCAGGATCCAGCCTCCTTAGGAAATGCTCTCTAAATCTCGTGGGATCACGAGACTTGTTATACGTTCCCTCATCTTCCTCTCATTCCGAAAGTCCATTCTAGTTTTCACAACTGAACTCATTGTACTCTAATTCCGATAGCTAAGGATTGGCCGACCCGCATTTGGTACTTTAACCTTCTGGACCTGTCTGATGTCAGAGGATCTTTTGAGCCAGCAGGGGTGTCGGGGGTTATGCCCCCCACACCCTATCATTGAGTTTAGCATCCTGGTCCCTAAGAAGTTAGCCTTTGCACGCCCAAGTCTGTCATTTCAGGATAATTTGGTAATTGATACAGCCAGGAAGGTTTCTACAATGAGCCACTGTAGAGAAGTAGGCTTGCTCTTGATACTGGATGCTTGAACATTAATTTAATCCACTGCATCCTTCTATAGATAATATATGTTCTTTTCTTTCCTACCTCATATACTTGAAGTAAAGATTGTCATGTCGGTCATATCTATCCATCAGGGCTTATCCATATCTATCGGGGCTTATGTGGGCGCTCAAGAGATTTCTATTTCAACTTTGAATCCCATTATTAAAAGGCATTTTGATGGCCTCTGCATATTTTTCCACCAGTGACTAGATCCTTTGGGGGATCTTAATGTGGTGGTGGGAGCTTTAGCCATAAACCCTTTGAGCCAATGTCAAAGGCTGACATGAAGTTAGTTCCTTGAAAGGTAGCTTTTTGGTAGCTGTCACTTCTGCCAGAAGAATCACTGAGATCCAGATGCTATCAGCTTCAGGGCCCTTCACAGTTTTTCATAAGGAGGTGGTCCTTGGAGCCCATCCTACCTTTTTACCCAAAATTGTCTCTGCCGTTCACATAAATCAGGAGATCATTCTTCCTACTTTATTTCTTGTACCAGTGCTTGGGGTCAGAAATGCCAGGTGGCTAACTTTTAGATGATTTCTCAAAATATTGCATTTTATTAAATCAGAAGTTTCAATAAACCCTTCACTATCCCTACCCTGACGAGGATGTCCCTGCCTAGCATAGCTAAGGAAAACACTAATGGATATTATCTGGCCCTCACACTTGTACAGAAAATACAAAGAAAATATATGGCAATTCACAACAACTGTATTCATCATAGATTTACTGTCTCTCTGTTTAACCTGGGTGAACTCCCCTTCCCCAGGTTTTATGTTGTATTTATTTCCAATGTCCAACAAAAAGAAAAAAGGAAATCCGGGTTTGTAACAAAGTTCCACTTTAGTTCTTGCACCTTCAGCTTGTCAAAAGAAAGTTCTATCGATCCAAATGTTGACCAAAAGAAAAATTCCTTTTCTTCTTTGAATTGCAGCTAGTTCATCAAATAACAGCAATGATATTCTTGGTCAGGATGATGTGGTACAATGTATAAATGTTATAGAAACATAGCTTCTGAATATCAGCTCTTCTCAGCTCTCCTTTTAACACCATAAATCACAATTAGTATCTTTTTCAGGATAACTTCACAGCACTTCCACTCCACCTGCGTTACTCTCAAACCAATCCCCTCCTACAAGGATTCACCCTGCGGGTCTGTTCACTTGTGTACTGGAGAGACCCCCGGCCGGCACATAGAGTTGGGGTTTGCTCTGCAGTACTTTAAGACGAGATAGCTGCACCTTGAGATGATGGGGGTGCAGGTTTTCTTACTCCAACACCAATCAATAAGGACATCTCAGTGATTTGGCAAAGAGGAGTACGTTTAATGACAAGTACAAAAAATGGGGAAACATGGAAAACAACAGTGATGCGATAGCCCCTCTCGCTTCAACTCCCAAGAACTTCATACAAACAGTAACATTTATACCCAAAACTCGTCATAAGTTAACATGCAATTCTATTGGTTGGAAAAAGGTAACTTTAATATAGGTGCTATATCTGTATATGGTAACGGAGTGCAGGGATTGGATAAACAGTATCAGGTGGGCGTCTAAGCCCTTCCTTCAAAAATGACTATGGTAGGCGTCACTAAAAGTACGACGTCCCATTGGTTCTACTAACTATAGGACCCTAGATTATTTGGTCCATTGTGATTGGGTTGGCATCAACCCCATGCATAAATCTCCACTTTACTTAGCAGCATGCAGAATGGCCAGCCAGGTGCAGGATGCCCAAAGATTCACCCGGCCTCCCTTCCATCAATCATTACTGTAGTGGCTATATGTCAATTAGTTGGCTCTGGTCGGCCTCGAAACTGTATCTTCTTGTCAGGAAAAGTTATGCTATCTCTATCTGGGTGACAGCCAGGCATAGGTTTGAATCCGTGCCTCTTCTTGCTCGGATGGTGACGTGCTGCTCACACCGTGAATCTGCCTGGTTTTTCTTCTATTTGCACATTTGATTCTTATTCGGCTTGACACCTGCCTGGGCCTCCTTATCTCGGCCTCCCTCAGATAGGCTGTTCTGTTCTTAAGTTTCTATTCCGTGAAGCTACTGTTTGCTCCCTCTATTGGTCTGACCTTGGCTCTTGCTGGCTCACGTTGCCTCTGCTGAGTTTCGATTCAGCCATCTCTTCTGGTTTTAGCTGGAATACGAATCCTGTCCTGTTTGACCTTTAGTAACCTGAGTTAATTCTGCCCTTGGCCCTTGCTGGCTCACGTTGCCTCTTGCGGTTATAAGCATATGTACAGGCGTTAGCGGGTTGAATATCTTCATCATGCTTACAGTTTAAGTTCCTTTGTCTTTCATCAACGTTCTCCTCTTTCAGTTTCACGATATCTTTATGTATGGCATTTCGTCTCTTTGTGTCATCCTTGGGTCGTCATATCTTCTATGGGTGCGTTAGTACAGGCCCTTGTGACATCACCATTCGTTTTCCATTAAAGCCTTTTGCGTTTCTTCCGGGACAGTGTTTAAGCAATCTTCATTTCGTTTCATTTGCTGGTATGGTTTTCTTAATGGATACCTTACTGTCCATGGTTGTCTGGTTATCGGTACTTCAATAGGTATTATTCTTCTGATGGGCACTTGGCAGAGCCCTACTGCGACTCTCTGCTGGTTTATTTGCTCATCATACATCACATATCTCGGTGTGAATGTTCCTGGTACTTCAAAAGAGGCGACTGGAGTGCAGGCCTTGCTCGGGCCCTCCTCTACACTCCCCCCTCTGGTAGATTCATCGACCACTTCCGCTTCCTATTTTGGATTCATCTTACTTGGTTCTTCTGTATTAATTTCTTCAATATCTTCAGGGTTGTACATGATGGTTTGAAGAAGTGTCTCTTTGGAATCCATATTTTTATCACTTTTCTCAGGCTTCCTGCTGTCCTTACATGTTCGTCTTTGTTCAATGTCATTAGCTGACATTGTCAATTTGGGCTGCAATAAATCCAGTTTCCTTCATAATTTCTGCGTTTCCTGGGGTAAAGAAATGTTGTACCTTCTGGCGCATGCTCGCTGGCCTTCACAAAGTCTCTTATTTCTTCATCAGTCAGATCTCTGGGCTTCAATCCAGGTTTAAAATCAATCCTGATCTTCATCCCTATGGCTTTCTTCGCAGTTTTCTGACATTGGGAGATTATTATCTTGATAACGCAAAATCCTAGTAATATCATAACTAGCAAGGCTCCTAGGAACTTGAATGCATCCGCCATCCATTGTGGAACCCATGTAATCAGTGATCCAAACGAGCTGTCATCATCAATTTTTTCGGTTTCATTGATCATATGGTTCTGTAGGTTTGTCAGCATACCTATAGCTTCTGTTAAAGTTAGTTATCAGTCAGATGGCTCTTAACTCCTCCTTGATCGCATTGAATCCTTTTATTGTCGTGTTGATGGTTTGCAGTAACTCCCATCTGGTTATCTGCAACCCTTTAGTATTTGCTCCAACTTGAAATCTTGGCATCAGAATTGTCGTGAACACTGATGAGGTGAGGCTGAACAGCCTGTGTTCATATGGGAATGCATGAAATGCTTCTTCTGATTTGGCAGAGAAGTAATTCTCTCTCTTCATTCGGGTTATCAGTTCCACAAATCTCTTCTTCCTCAGATGAGCATCTGCTTTCGGGGAGCTATCAATATTCAGGTCACTTTTCGGGATCACTAATGCTGGAACGTGGCCAGTCCCTTGAGTCATTCCTGGGGCTTCAAAAATTCGTCTGCAGTTCTGATTCTCTCCCATTTTTCTTGTGCCATTGTTCCTGAAGCACAATTTTGGACTTTCTAGTGGCACTATCTGCAGGGGTCCTCCGCTGTCTTGGACCCATGTTGGTAGTTTTGTAAGTTTAGGCCATAGTGGTTTGCATAGTCTTTGTGAGTTTTCAATTGCTTCCTTGCAGGCTCTGAAGACCATCCATGCCCTGCAGATCAGAACTCCTTTCTCCCATCCGTCTGGTGAAAGCACTGTTCTCCAAATCTGCATCTGGCCTCCGTTTTTCCAAATTTGAGCCTCTGCTGGAGTCTTCCCTTGGTCATTTAGTCTTGGGTTCACTTCCCATCTTATTCCTGCTCCTTTAACTCCAGGCTTCTCGTACCTGATCACATGATTCCTACTATGAGCTCTGTTTCTTGTTTTAATGTCTTGGACATAATCATCTTCATCGGGGTAAACCGGTTCAGTTGCCCATATCAACGAGGCATCACTTCCCATGAACTGGCCTCTGGTGTTGCACATTGCTATGTGTGAGGGACAGTGTGCTGTCTGGACATCAATTTTTACAGCCACAAAGATCTGGACTTCCCCATGCTGTACGGCAGGTGTGCACAAACAAAGCATTCTCCTTCTGAATTTCGTCTTCCAACTTCTTTCATGTGCTGGTACCAAATGTTGTTACATAAGTGTGCTGTGCTATCCAGGGAATCGTGTAGTTCATTGTTATCTTCAAGCATGCTTCTCTTGATTCTTAAGGTTTTTCTGTAGTTTGCGATAACTACATCTCTGAACGCCTCTGTATGGCTTTTTCTTGCGGGATGATCCTCAGGTATCCTGGCCCATGGTGCAGGCTTCTCCATCTGTGCCATTTGAGTGGACAGGAGTCTGGCAGCACTTTCCCGGTCCTCACGCATCTTTTCTCTGCTGAGTGCAAATTCCCATGCCAACCAGCCTGACACTGGTCCGGTATATGGCTGTATTGTAGACCTGGTACTTGTCCCTTGTGTTAGAATATGTGTGCTGGGTAATACAGTCTGTCGTTTTGTTCTTCAGTTCCTCTTGTCATTTCCTCGCTCCGCTATGTATGGGAATAGTAACTTTACTAACATTTGTGTCCTTGCGGAGAGTTTTTCTGAGGCCGCGTCTCTTTTCTTAAGGGTTTCTGATATGACTGATTCTGTTGGTCTTTCTCTTAATTCTTCTTGTTTTCTCCCACTATCTCCTGTGAAGGTTTTTATGGTAGGCAGTCTCATCTTCTCTGCTGCTTTCATTTGTGGTTCTGTAGTGATTGACACTAGGCCTGTTTCGTGTGCATTCAGTGTGTATGCCTGTAGTTGTCGGTGTTTTTTCTTCATTCATTTCATGACGACCCTGTCTCCGGCTTTTCTGCTCATTCGTTCCCATAAAATGTGTGTATATCACTATTAATCACGTTCATTTCAAGTTCATTTACTCTACCATCAGATTTTCTAGCGACTGGACTTACTAAATAAGGTCTGGGTGCTTTTGTGGGTTTCATGCGTATATCAGGTGGCTGCACTGAAATTGGACTACTTTGTGTGCCAATAAAGAATGCAGTTCTGATCGTTAATGACAGAAAGATAATGACAATTATAATACATAAGTACATTATGCCCTTATACGTCACGCAACAGCATTTTCTTCCAGGGTGCCTCTCTGCTCGTGGGAGGACCAGGTTGCTGCTCTGGGCCCCCATCTCGATCATTTACCCAGTGTCAATTTTGTTGTTCCCCCACCCAATATCTTTCTTTGAGTTCTGTGTCAAAGGTGTCAAGTGCTTCACAAGTGTCCCCCCTCTTGCGAGCATCAATTGTCTTTTACTTCAGGATACAGTTCCTTTGCTAGACTATGGAAAAAATAGATTAAAATAATACTTCAGCGAGTCACGTTTACTGTGCATGTTCAAAGTACGTGAGCTCCCAGTCCACTCCTCAAATCTGCTTCAGTCCGGAGGACATATTGGACACTGGTCAGTATGAAGAAATAGGGAAAAAATAACAACAAACATGACAAATGGAGTTCTCGACTTTGCTCCCTCGATCTGTCCCTCGGCGGAAAGGTTCACAATCTTCTCCTAAGGATTCGATGGAGATTGGAAGTTTTGATTTGAGCTATAATACCATGCAGGAGCATGTTTAGCTGAGTACATTTTACTGGCTCTCCCAGAAATGTAAGTACGTCAACATTGACTGGTCTTCCCACTAGCTCTGGAAAGTCTTCAATAAGGTGAAATAAGACGTTCTCCCGACAATAGTTGGACAGTCTTCGATTATGCGAAAGAACAGTGTGTTGATGAGCTCATCTATTTCCACCTGTGTTGGGAACATTTGCTTCTTTCTCGCTGTACTCAGGGAGTATAATGAGTTGTTCTGCAATGAAAGTAAGCAGTTGTCTTATTATTTTTTTCGTTTTCAGGATCTTGGAGAAATTCTGTGACACTGGTGAGCCTCCCTACCAGTGACAGGTACGATCTTAGCACTAGGTTGAAATAGGTGACCACATCCTTTGTGCTGTCTCTACTGTGGGACACCATAAGTGCTTCCAAACAAAGTCTCGGTTTTGGATGAATCGGGATACTGTATCTGTTTCAAATGTAAATATCCTTGGTCAAAATTTGTCAGTCTTTTTTCTCATCACGTCTTAAGTGTGCCTCAGTTCAAAGTTCAAATCAACAAAACATGTTGTTGCTTATACGCACAATTATCTTGTTCACCCTGCAACTAGGATGCACAGAGTGCCCGTTTTTATGTCATTATCCCCTTTTTTGCTTAGAGGAAGTGTCCAAGTTAAGCCACAACTTGCAAAAGATTCTTGTCTTTACTTTGCTGATCATGTGTCGTCCTTCTTCGTCATGGATCTCGTATGCAGGTGCATTGGTTCTTCCCTGTTGTCTGTAGTCTCTTCGTGGTGGGGTGCAGGCAGGGCGATTCCTCCGATGTATGGCTTGATATCACCCAGGAAGATTCAAGCTCTACTTCCTTGTAGCTTGACTGCAGACTGAGTGCAGTCCTCCACTGTAAAAGGACCGTTGAACCTTGGCTTGTCCCACTTTTTCCTTGTATGGTTTCTCACCAAGACACCGTCTCCAGGGAAGACGAGTGGAACACGTAGACCTTGAACTGAGTCTGGTGTAGTGTCTCCTTCTGTGTTGTGTGCTGCGCGGCACCCTTTCCGTCGTCGTCGCTGCTGCTGGTCTGAAATTACAGAAAGGCAAGATGTCATGCAGTTCAGATAGTTTTGCATTTCAGACCCTAAAACCTCTCCTGTTGACTGGGCATCACATCTAGCTCTATCTCAGGGTGTAAGGGGAGTTCTCATTCTTCTTCCTGTGGCTAAAATGATGCTCGGAGCCCGGTTGGTTCCGAAGTGCATACAGTGCCAGTGGAAGGCAGTGCAGCCATCCCCTCTTTAGAGTACGCTTCTCACAGATCCCATTACCTTGTGGATGATACGCTGACGAGAACTTGTACTTTATACCAAGCAGCCAGTTAATCTGCTCGAACACTGCATTAACAAAATGAGCCCCATTATCTGATCTCATGACTTCACACCCCCCCACCTGGGTGTGTGTACATGGACCTGCTTCTATCCATCAAGAGAATGGACACACCACAACAATTAAGTATCTGTACCCGTTGCATACTTGAATCATGTCGACGTAATCGACATGAAAGTGCTGAAAAGGCCAATTTGACCTGGGGATGACTCCTCTCATTACTTTTAATGTGTGCCCAGTGGTGAATTGCTGGCATATTATGCAGTTCACCATAAAAAATGCAACATGCTCAGCTAAATTCGGTATGAACCAGTCTTCTGCGAGCGTTGCTTCTAGATTCTCTTATGTCATATGCGCCGGGTAATGTAACTGCTCCAGCGCTATTTTTAATAGGGCTACAGGCATTTACTAGTGCTGTCTTGTCGCCACAAGCTGTCAGAGGGGTTTAAAGAACACCCTCAATGTTTCCACAGCTTTTTCTCATCCTGCGGCGCCTCCTCTTGGGATTCCATTAGCTGCGTTTGCCCAAGATCGTTGTAACCTTCAGGTGTGGTTTGTGCAACCATCATTCTTTCATGGGTGCACACGACTTCCACTTCCATAATCGTCTCACTTTTGAATGCCCTACGCTTGGCTTCCGTGTCTGCTGCTTGATTCCCGCGTGAGATAAAATCTGTCCCCGTTGTGTGGGCGGCGCATTTCACGACAGCTATGCCCACTGGGAGCTGTAGTGCCTTAATCAGCCTGTCCAATAAGGCTGTGTGCTGCACTGGCGTGCCGTCCGCTCAGAGGTAGCCCCTCCTTTTCCAGCGCGCTAAGCCTGCGTGCACCGTTGACGTCACATAGGCAGAGTCACTAAACAACGTTACTTCGTGTTGCCCCACTGCAATTTAGTTCAAGTGTATTACTCTGAATCTAGATGGTATCTCACTGCAATTTAGTTCAAGTGTATTACTCTGAATCTAGGCGTTGCCCCACTCCATGTTTAGCTGAAGTGTATTACTTTGCATCTAGGTGTTGCCCCACTGCAATTTAGTTCAAGTGTATTACTTTGCATCTAGATGTTGCCCCACTGCATTTTTAGTTTAATGTATTACTTTGATTCTAGGTGTTGCCCCACTGCAATTTAGTTCAAGTGTATTACTTTGAATCTAGGGGCTGCCCCACTGCATTTTTAGTTTAATGTATTACTTTGAATCTAGGTGTTGCCCCACTGCAATATAGTTCAAGTGTATTACTTTGAATTTAGGCATTGCCCCACTGCATTTTAGCTTAAGTGTATTACCTCGATCTAGGTGTTGCCCCATAGGCCTGCCCCATCTAGGTCTATCTAGCTATACGCAAACCCCAGCTTGTTTTACTCATCCAACTAGTTTCACAACTTAAACCACCCGCACTGCGTAACCTCTGTAGCCAGACCATGATCACCTGGTTTTCTCTTATCATGTTCCCCTTCTGTGTCATGCCGGACAACGTACCTTGTAGCGGGAATAACTACATAGCCTTCAAGGATGGCCTAGCCAAACTTGGATGTCCAAGACACTACCCTATCCCCGGCCCCACGCCCTTCCTACCACCCCTGCCCCCCTTGCCACCTACCTACCACCCACCTTCAACCTCCCCCACAAACACTGCCCTCCCAACTAACGCTGATAAAACCCCCAGCTACCTTAAACACAATGCTCCAGGCAGCGCCTCACCCTTTACGAAGTCTAATCACACCTAACCAAATACCATGTCTACCGCCCCACCCAAGCCTCCAGGACCTACTCCCACTATCACTCCGAACCTCACAGACCGCACTAGGCTCCCCATTACAACAAGCAGGCCTACTGCCAAATCCAACACCAAAACCAACAAGAAGTTCAAGGCACCCAACAAGCCCAAACTACTCCCATTAAAAGGAGCCTTACTCAATGTCGGATCCCTTGCAGCCCACCCCACTGAAATCTCCAACATCATTCTAACTAATGATCTTGCCTTCCTAGCCTTAACTGAAACTTGGCTTCATGAAGCGTCCGGCCCATACACTTATCGCTAGCCATCCCAGACAAATACTCTATCCTCAGAGCTGATAGACCCAACGCCAGGGGGGGAGGCGTAGCGATCATCTCCACATCCACCTTAGACTTCAGATCAATCTCCTCAGTGTCACTCAAATCCTGCGAGCTACTTGCAGCCAAGCTGCAAACCTCCCCCACAAGCACAATCACCTTTCACCTCATAAATTGACCCCCAGGCCCCCTTGGGGTCTTTGAAGAAGACATCACCTCTCTCATTGCTGAAAACTCCAAGCCATCAGCACAAATCATCCTCAGAGACTTAAACCTTGGTTATCACGACCCCAATGACGCCCCTGCTGCATCCTTAGCCAATGCCCTAACAGAAGGCTTTACACATCCTCCCCACCCATCAGAAGGGTAGAATCATCGACTGGGTAGCAACATACAACTGCAACACAAACTGTAATGAACCCCAACCTCTTGCATGGATGGATCACTATCTCATCCCACTTGAAGTTAACATTAATCATGAGGCACCCAAAAAATGCCCCATGGCACCAGCCTGTCCCTCCAGAAATAAACGCAAAATTACTGCTGAGGCCCTACTTCCCCTGATCCTGCCCACCATCAACACACTTCCAGCCAATGCTGATCTAAACCTACTAATTGACACCTTCAATGACTCCATGGCCAACGCGATGGATACCATTGCCCCTCTGAAATTGCGCAAAGATAAACCAAGAGCTCATCTGAACTCGTGGTACACTCCCGAACTCAAGCTACTCAGAAAAAAGAAAGCTAAGGCACAACTCCTTTGGAAAACCAATCCCTCTGCGGAGAATAAATCCAATCTTACAAACATATCTTCTTTATAGAAAAGTGAGTTCATTTGCACCAAAAAAGATGCATACAACGTCAGGATTGATCAGGCAGGATCCTGCACTAAAGAATTATTTAAAATTCTAAAAGAACTATAAAATCCCACTCCACCTATAGACACCTGCCTGAAAGATAAACCTTGGTGCACCAGCATCCAAAACGCCCTTGACAACAAAATTACAGGACTCCAAACTAAAATTGAGGACAAATGCCAACAACTCTCCAACAACAAGTTTACCAACCCTAGCCCACTAACGCCCATTGATACCAAATCAGCCTTCACATTCAAGAAAGTAACTACGGCTGAAGTTCAAAAAATCATCACCACCATAAAACCCTCGCACTGCAAAGGGGACAGCTGACCCGCCCAGATCATAAAAGACACAGCTAGAGACCCATCCCCCTTCATCACTAAACTTATCAACCTTTCATTCATCAATAACTCAGTGCCCAGCTACCTAAAACACTCTTGGGTTCTCCCACTCCTAAAAAAACAATCTCTAGACACAGCCATACCCACCAATTACAGACCCATCACCACTGTCCCATTCCTACTAAAAATCCTGGACACAGTAGCCTACCTCCAAATTAGGAATATCTGGAATCCAACCAACTGCTAGGAATACGTCAACCTGGCTTCAAACCTCAACATGGAACAGAAACTGCCCTTGTTGACCTCAAAAGCCAGATTGATGAAATCAAAGACAAAAGTAATGCCGCCATCCTACAACTCCTAGACCTTTCAGCAGCCTTTGATCCGGTCGATCACAAAATCCTCTGCAGCCACCTAGCCACTGCAGCTCACTTCTCCTCCTCTGCCGTCACATGGATACAATCCTTCTTGGCGAACAGAACCATGCAAGTTTTCTCTACAACAGCTGCAGCAGACCCCATCCCCATTACATGCGGGGTACCACAAGGCTCCTTTGTCACCCCCACTTTGTATAACATATTTACAAAGCCACTATTTGACCAACTGGACCATCTGAGTGTCACCTACACGAACTATGCAGATGACACCCAGATACTCCTCACCATCACAGGTAACTACCTGGCGGACGTCACCCGGATTAATGAAATATTCTCCATCATTCAGGCGTGGATGGCCTCTCATGGCCTCTGCCTGAATGATGAGAAGACGGAGCTCCTCCTTGTCGGCTCTCCCAGCAACCTGTCTAAACTTAATCCTAAATACAACAACATCATTATTGATGGTCATACCATCCCTATTGCTAAAAGCGTGAAAACTCTCGGCTTTCACCTTGATGCCAACTCTAACCTCATCAAACAAACTAACATGATCGCCTCAGCCTCCGCCTACACCGGCAAACTTATTAGGGCCAGTAGGCCCTTCCTATCACCTAATCATTGCCTCACTCTTGCCAGAGCCCTCATACAGTCCAAACTGGACTACTGCAATAGTCTGTACCTAGGTGCTAACCAATCTATAATTAACAAATTACAGGTACTTCAAAACAACGCACTACGTGCAGCACTTAACATCCCCAGGCGAGAGCACATCTCCTCGACTAGGAAATCATGCGAATGGCTCTCCATACGACAAAAAATTGACTTGAAAACCATTTGCCTCACATACAAGGTACTAAACCACCTAGCCCCACCTTATCTCACTAATAAATTTACCATGAAACCCGCCACCAGAACCACCAGATCCTCCAACACTTCATGTCTGACAGTGCCCCGATTCTCCTTAATGAGAGCTGGAGGTGCCAGCTTCCCAGTACTTGCCGCCCAACTTTGGAACACCTAATCACTCAACATTAAAACCATTGAGTCCTTCCAGATCTTCAGGAAACATGTTATCGGCTGGCTCCTGAACAAAGAGTAACACGTACCACCCCCCTAGATGTGTTTACACCTCCCTCTGCTTAACTGTGTTTATGAGCATTGTAAATTGTTGTATACTGTAACTGTATATATCACGCCATGTAACCGTCTTCTTTAAGCGCCCTTCTGCCTCCGGGTTTGGAGCGCTATACAAATAAAATAAACAAACAAACAAACAAACAAAGTTCCTGGTCTGCGTGATTCTCAATGGCGAGTATCAACGCCAATAATTCTGCAGCCTGTGCTGAATAATGAGATGGTATTCGTGCACTAAGAAGCACTTGAAACTCTCCATCACTGTGTGCTTTATCACAGCAACGTCTGTATATCTTTGCCCATCACTTTGCTCGATTCTCGAGGACCCGTCAATAAAGACGATCTCTCCTCCTGCCAAGGCATTTTCTTTTACCCTGGGAATTTCATCAGAGAATTCTTCATAATTCGTGCAGTCATATATCGGCTCTCCTTCCGTGACTGGCTCTGCTATAAACATAGGTGGGTTCACTATCTTACATCGGACTATTTTAATTGATGGGTTTGATATGATCACTTCATAAGCAGAAGCTCTCTGAGCTGTCAATGTGCCCTTTGGTTTCTCTAGAATGGCAAATAATGAGTGCTTGACGTACAACGTCATGGAGCATCCCATTACAATGGTTGTCGCCTTCTCTATGGCGAACGCTGCGGCAGCTAAACTTAGTTTGCGGGGAAAATGACCTCTCATTACTGGGTCCAGATTCCCACTGTAATATGCCAGGGACTTGTACCCCAAGGAGGTTCTTTGAGCGAGCACTGCCGTCATGACGGTGCCATCTGTGTGTGAAAACAGGTAAAATTCCTCTACATAATTGGGAATTCCGAGAACTGGAGCTGTACAAATCTCTCTCTTGAGTTCAGCAAACCCTTTCTCCATGGCTTCAGACCATTCAATCACTTGGGCCTTCTTTAGGGCCTGAATTCAAGGCTTAATATAAGAGCTGTAATCGAAAACCCATGCTCTAACATAGTTGCACAGGCCTAGAAAGCTCTGCATTTGCTTTATCGTGTGTGGCTTAGTCGTGTTCAATATGGCTTCAGCCCTTTCTGGGGTCACTTTCTTGCCTTCATGCGAGATCAGCTGGCCTATGTACAGCACTTCTGTTGACAATATTGTAACTTTTCCTTGTCAATCTTATAACCTTTCTCAGCCAGTATATTCAGTAGCTGAACAGAATCGTGCCTGAATTGCTCTTCTGTGGTGCTGCAAATTAGGATGTAATCCACATATTGTAAGACGACTCTTTCTAGTGCAATATTGCCAAAATCAATCTGCAGCACTCTGTTGAAAATAGACGGAGACTCACAATATCCCTGTGGCAGCCTCGTGCTTTTCAGACGAATTTGTCTGAACTTGAATGACGTCAGATCTTGTGAGTCACGCTGCAACAGGATTGAGAAAAATGTATTTTTCAAGCCAACCACTGTGAAATAATTTGCCTCGACGGGTATATTGCATAATATTGTAGCCGGGTTCAGGACTAAAGGAAACTCGGTCTCAATATCATTTATTGGGCGTAAATCCTGAATTAAACGCCAAGACCCTCCCTTTGATTTTTTGACAGGATACACTGATGTATTACATGGTGACTCTGATGTCACTAAGATGCCCTGGTCCATCACGGCAGAAATTGTTTTAGAAATCCCTTTGTCTACCTCTCTGGACATGGGGTATTGTCGGGCTCTTGGTAGAATTACTCCTGGTTTTAGTTTCATTTTCACTTCTCCCACCCCCTTCAAGAGGTCTACGTCATAGGGTCCTGTAGTCCACACTGAGACAGGCACTTTAGCTATATCATCCTCAAAATATTCAGGAAGTTTTAGCGCCAACATCATTCTCGGAGGCACTTCTCTTTTGATCATCTTTACCCAAAAGGTGAGACTTACTTCCACCATTGTCTCTCCCGTGTCTGCTTGTTCTTCAAACAAATCATCATCGGGGATGTCAGTCACTCGATATCCTTCTTCAATAGCAATTAATGCGCACCATTGTCTGCCTTCATCATCATAACCATCAACCAAGCCCACTTTCCCTCACACTGCAGCTGTGTGTATCATCAAGAGAAATACTTGTCCCTCCTCCTCATGCATAGGTATTCTTGGTCTGAATAAAAACTCATTGTGGGTTCTCATGATCCAGGCTGCAAGGCCTGGCAATCCCGCCATAAGCACTTGCATGCCATATGCGTACATTTCTGGCTCTGATGGTATGGCCCTCATGGCTAGTTGTCCTGAGTATGCTCTAACCATTTTGCAAACATTTGAATAGTGCATTCCTGGAGTGGAGCATACTATGCCCCCCTCTGTGAACGAAATTGTCATGTTCAACTTTGTCATTAAGTCTCGACCCAAAATGTTTACTGGGGTCTGACGTGACTATAATAAAGGTACATTCATTTCGCCCTCTCTTATGGAGACTGGGAGTGCATCTGTAAAGGGACCTCGACTGTGAGCTCCTGTAAAAGTATCTATGGCCTTGCCGGACAAGGAAAACTTGCCTTTACGTATACACGAGCGTGTCGCACCCATATCCACTAGGAAGGAATATTCTTTACCCCCTATAACGACATCCACCCTAGGTTCCCTATGAGGGTCTGGTGTCATTGATGGGATAGAGCACATCAGGGTTTCCAGTGAGCTGTCCTAGTTCATATACGAGTTTGGCCCACTGTGCACTTGTGGATTTTCCCCATTCCCTGGGTTCATGGTCTGTGATAGTTGCAGCGGTGCCTGTTGGGATTGTCCTTGTGGAAAATTCCCATGCTTTGCGGTTGCACCACCTGCTGCGTGCTTTGCTCAGCTGCGCTAGTTAGCATGGCTCCTTCAAGAGCATACTTTGATAGTTTCCTCTGCACCAATTTCGCTTCCTAAACCTTTCGAGTTGCTTCCTTTTTGCGATTCTTTTCTTGCAACAGTCTATAATAATGTGCAATGGTCAACTGTATTTCTGCCCAAGGTTTAGCCGCAACTCCTATCAGTTTCTTGAGTTGTTTCTGCACCGGTTCTGGCAACCCTTTGTACAATATATGGTAAAATACAGGTATTGATTTCGTCCAAGATTCATGCGTTTCGAGCACCCACGCGTCTTGGAAATTCTGTATATAAATTAAACAGATCTTCAGAATCCTTCATTTTTCGAGTCATTATAGCTCCCATATCGGAAGTATCTGGGTAAAGTACTCATAGGGCTTTCCATACTGCTGCTCTACAATTGTTAAATGGTGCCACGTCATGCGCGGTATTAATTGTGGTTACGCCAGGTTAGCCTGCTCGTGCCCACACATCGTCCGCTCTTTCACCAAGTATGGCGATCAGGAGACCTTTAATGTCCCCTATAGCTAGCGTGTTTCCTCCTGTCATTTCTTCTAACGCATGTATCCACTTTCCGGTCCCGATGTCAGCATTGGAAGCTTGTTTTTCAAGTTTTCTCGATCCATGTGTGGCCATTGAATATATTGTGGTCTTACTCCCCCCTTCTCTAGTATCGGGAATTGGAATGCGTATCCCTCTTTCTCTTCTCTCATAGTTCTCCTGTCTATTGCAGAGGTATATTCCCGCATCGCTGTCTACCTGGCAATATCCTTAGTCTGTCTACATAGGGCGGTGAAGACACCCCCATCCGACCATGAGGTACTCCTTCATGTCGGTCAGACTCTGCGTTGCTGACTCTGATGCCATCGGTGCGGACTCGCTAGTGTCTGACCATCGTAACCCTCTTTCCCTTGGGAGTCATTTTTCGCTCCGCCTCCCTTCCTCGTTTTCCTCACGCTCCTCCCTTCCGGAGTCGGACATTGTTTGTCCCCAATTCAAGCAACTTTTTGTGTCTTGATTGTTTCTACTGATTTCTTATCTATCAAGGGGCAGTTCCCTATTCCCACTACTTCAGGTGACATCCTCAGTGTCCTACAGCTGAGTGCTCTCCAGGCGCTCGTCCTCCCCCTCTCCTTGGGGTATTTGTTCTAGCCCCATTTCATCATATATTCTATCGATAGTTGGTTGGTTAGTTGGCATTGCTGTCCTTGCAATTGTGGGATTACATCTAGGTGCGGCACCTGCTGACAGTCACCTTTCTATCTAGATTTGACGCGAGCTAGGTTCATAATTCTAAGTGTGGCACATGCTAACAGTCACATTTCTATCTAGATGTGACGCAAGTTAGGTTCAGAACTCTGAGTGTGGTGCATGCTGAGAATCATATATGCTAACAGTCACATTTCTGAGATTCCATCTAAGTGTGGCATATGCTAAGAATCACAATTCCATCTAGATGCGACGCAGGCCAATGTTCACAATTCTATCTAAGTGTGGACATGCTAACATTCACAATTCTATCTAAGTGTGGACATGGTAACATTCACAATTCTATCTAAGTGTGGACGTGCTAACATTCACAATTCCATCTATATGCAACGCGGGCCAATGTTCACAATTCTATCTAAGTGTGGACATGCTGACATTCACAATTTTATCTAAGTGTGGACATGCTAACATTCACAATTCCATCCAAGTGCGGACATGCCAACATTCACAACTCCACCCAAGTGTGGACATGCCAACACCCACAATTCCATCCAGATGTGACGCGGGCCAATGTTCACAATTCTATCCAAGTGTGGACATGTTAACATTCACAATTCTATCCAAGCGTGGACATGCCAACACCCACAACTCTATCCAAGTGTGGACATGCCAACATTCACAATTCCATCCAGATGTGACGCGGGCCAACGCCCACAACTCCATCCAAGTGTGGACATGCCAACACTCACAATTCCATCTAGATGCGACGCAGGCCAGTGTTCACAATTCTATCTAAGTGTGGACATGCTAACATTCACAATTTTATCTAAGTGTGGACATGCTAACATTCACAATTTTATCTAAGTGTGGACATGCTAACATTCACAATTTTATCTAAGTGTGGACATGCTAACATTCACAATTTTATCTAAGTGTGGACATGCTAACATTCTCAATTTTATCTAAGTGTGGACATGCTAACATTCACAATTCTATCTAGATGCGACGCTGGCCAATGTTCACAATTCTATCTAATTGTGGACATGCTAGCATTCACAATTTTGTCTAAGTGTGGAGATGCTAACATTCACAATTCCATATAGATGCGACGCTGGCCAATGTTCACAATTCTATCTAATTGTGGACATGCTAGCATTCACAATTTTATCTAAGTGTGGACATGCTAGCATTCACAATTCTATTTAAGTGTGGACATGCTAGTATTATGGCACTCTATGTTATTGGTAGGTAAGGGGGCGGGGGTTTTCTAGAGTAGAGTGATTGTTCTACTCCCCACCCATGCCACACTCACAGTTTTTGTTGGTGTCTGTTGGCTGCTGGCTTCCTTAGCGTCCCCTGCGGACACCTGCAGACACATATTGGGGCCGTTCTTTGGCTCGGGGTCCTTCGCCGCAGGGCTGCTGGGCAGAGGGCTGCCTCTAGGGTGTCCTTGATGTGGGGTATGTGGGCCAATCCGGATGGGGTGGGCGTGTTGGGAGGCGGGCAGAGGGAAACCAGGAAGCGGGTGGGCAGGGGTTGGGCTGGGAGGCGGGCTGAGGGAGGGAAGGGGAACCCAGGAAACAGGGCTGCAGACCAGGGCAGGGGGCTCCAACCACGCACCAAAATGGTGCCTTTCGAAGCCCAGGAGGGTCTTCTCGAGCCCCAACTCACCTGCAGCGCCGGATGGATGTATATCAAAGCATGATTAGACTCTGGCTTAAACAAGGAATTGGAAAATCAACATTCTTCCGGCATTCATATGAAATTCTGTTAACATGCAGTTTATCTTGAGAAAGAACACATCAAACCTGGTCAAAAATTCTTTGCCCATATCCAAAATAGGATCGGGGTTCATCTCTTTCCGGGGCTCAACAATCAGTACAATTCAATAAGCTAGCAGCACCATTTGGAGGCCATGCCAGAAGGGTGAGAACAAGGTGAAGCATTTATCACTGCTCAGAGAATTTGATAGAAGAGACCTTTGAAAGGGTTTAACATTTCCCCCAAACAAGTTGCCCTTATCCAAGTAATGGTGCAGCAGAGCCAGATATGGCTCAAAGTATGGGTACCATCTTCGCACTACTCAGTTGTAATATGGAGGGCTGGACGAAAGGATGAGATTTAAAGCGGACGGGGGGTTGGTGAGGGGTAGTTTTTTCAGTACTTGCTGGCCACACTCACCCGGGGAGAATGTCTATTTACCCAGCTACAGAGGCATCATGACATAAGTTAATCAGTCAGTGACTCCTCCCAAGAAATTCTCACCAACTCTTCCTCTATAAGATCACGCATGAGAAGAAGGGGTCCTAAGGCAATATGTGGCACAGATTGCGTGCTGAGCCCAACGGAGATTGGGGCCCAGAAACACTTAACATGGAGGTCTGAATGCATGAACCACATGTACAGGGAAAACAATGATTTGCCCCGCATAAACCAAGGCAACATTGGTTGCCGGAAAAGAAAGAAAAAGTTAAAGAATTGAAAACCTTGCAAGCACTCACCAGCCTGAGAAGAAAAATAAAAATAAAAAAAGTCTACTTCTGATGCATGCAGAAAAGGAACTGGTGGGTTAAGCCGAGGGTGGGTTTCCCACATTCTTTGTTTTTGAAAATAATGTTTTGCTCTGCCAAAAGGCTCTGGTCCCTTCCAACTGGTAGGCCAATCCTAATCCATATAATGAAAAGTAAGATGGTGGGACATCGGCATAGGGAGCTAAAATGTGGGCCTGAGGCAGTCACAAAGTAGTGTTTTATGGGATCAGAAACAAGGCTGGGTGACAGCGAGGCTACAAATTACTGCTCGAATGTACTGCGGTCGGGTGAACCTGTAATCCAATGGAGTCTGATTAGCATGGTCTGCTTTGGCCATTATTTTCCTCATATGTTGCAGAGTATACAGTTTGGTGGTGTTATTTCAGTCAGTAGGGTCCCATTAGTTGGTGTGAAGAGCACACAGGATGTCGGTATGTGTTTTCTATTGTTGGGCAGCAGATGTTTCAAAAGAGTGTTGGAATCTCGCAGCGGAGTATAACGACAATAAGGAAAAGGAAAGACTGGCGAATCAAACATCTGCTACTAAGAGTAGACGCAAATGGGTCTCATTCTCAGACACCTCTAGTTCTGATTCATCATCAGGAGACCCGAATCCAACCAGAAATAGAAACGGACAACCAGGCCAATTCCAGCCACCACATCAGATGCCTTTTTTTAGGCCAAATGTCCCCCATAGGAGCATACTGGGGGCCACCTCCGCACCCACAGGCAACGCAGTTTTTCAACTACCCTCAGTGGGGACAACGCAACCAGAGGAGGAGGTCCAACCGCAGGTTCTAACTGAAATTCCAATATTTAACCTATCAGGATTGACACTCTCCAAGGACGAAATCTCCATCCTTACCAAAGGTCTATCCTACGTACCCACCCAACATACAGACTGGTTCAAACTGGACACAGAACTATTCAATCTATTCAGAAGTATAAGAAGAAACATATACTTCAAAGAAAAAGACTTCTGCCCAGAACTAGATGACACAGGCTTTAGAGTGAAATCCACATTCAACCCCATGGAGAACGAGATACCGGGATCCCTGATAACATTAGAGAAATGTATCACCAAAGAAGTAAAAAACTCCAAACAAAAACTCAACATATAAGACACAACCTTACCATAGGTGAACACAAGGCATTGACAACTTTATCTGAAAATAAACAACTGATCATAAAAGCAGCCGATAAAGGCGGAGGGATTGTTATCCAGAACATTAAGCAATACACAGATATGGTAATGGAATTACTCAATGAAGAAGGAAATTATAAAAAAACTCAGAAAAGACCCCACAGCAGAAATCAAGCAGAAAATCCAGGAAGTAATGAGATATGCACTAGAACAAGACTGGATTACAGACCGAGAAGAAACTTTCCTCAATACCTCAGAAAACTGTCAGGATTCGTCCGTGGCGATTATGGACGAGGTGGCGCCGCCATTGATAGGGCCATCACGCTGATACAGACGTCTGTATCAGCGTTCTAGTTTATTTTCAAGATGGCCGCCATGGTATGTAAACATTCACTGCCGAAGGCTCAGAGCGTTGCAACCGTTCTGCTGACGGTACGCTCGCTTGTGTGTTTCTTCTCTTTGTATTCCCTTCTGCTTGCTTACTGCTTATGCCTGTTTCCTCCATCTTTTGCGCTAACCGCTATTGCCCTCTGCGCTTTTCCATTAATGTCCTTCTCTCGACTGGCTCCCTCCGTGGTGTAAGGTGGATTGTTACATCAGAGGACATTCCGCTCCTGTTACTACAATCCTCTTGGCAATCGCATCCACTGACACAGACTTCTGCGACTACAGGGTTTTTTGCCGCAAGGCTTTTTCCCTGATATCCAAGGGGTTGGCTCCCCAGAGTGCCCCTTTTCCTTTGTGTTACATTCACTGAGGCAGGGTGGCTTCCGGGGGAGTCCGCCCATACCTTCATGATCCAAAGGGAAAGAATAAGAGATCTGACGGGAAAAGGAAGGAAGAAGGACCTGGTGGAGTTCTCTGACGACCCTTTACCGGACCCAGGTGAGGAGGGGTTATCGGAAGGGGATCTAAGTCTTATCGATAACAAAAACAGAACTCCTGCTTTTTTATGCCCAGCCTAAACTTCATAAAAATAGACAAACCCCTCCCGGAAGACCCATTGTGTCAGGCTGCGGCTCTATACGTGAACCCATCTGGAAATGTATAGACCACTTCCTCAAGCCACTGAGCCAGCAAACACCAACCTATCAGAGATACAATGTCCACCATCACAAAGTTTGAAGGAATTCCATTCAATAAAGACCAAGAAATTCTAGCCACAATGGACATAGTAAGCGTGTACACAAGTATCCCACAAGAAGCAGCGCTGGAATGCATTAGACATCACTTGACCCATTTCATGCTTCAGAGAAGAGTGCCCACCAACTATATTGTGGAACTCCTTGAACTTGCTCTAACCATCAACTTCTTCACATTTGACAACAACTTCTACCTGCAAACTAGTGGTATGGCCATGGGAGCAGCATTCGCTCCTAGCCTGTCGGTTATATTTATGGCTGAATTTGAACACCTCTGTGTCCTCAACATCTCGAACCCCTTTCAAGACAAAATTACCTCATGGTATAGATACATAGATGATGTAATTCTAACTTGGAAAGGCGATAAGAATAGCCTTACCGATTTCTTTAATTTGCTCAACACTAGGACACAAGAAGTAAAATTTACCATGCAAAGTAGCAGCACTACTATCAATTTTCCGGACCTCTCCATCTCAGACAAAAACGGGACCCTGATATGCAACCACTTCACTAAGGAGACATACAGAAACACCTTGCTCCACTACACCAGCCATCACCCGAGGAATCTACGGGATAATCTTCCATATGGCCAATTTTTGAGGCTAAGACGTAACTGCACAGAATTGGACCAATATAACAAACATGCTAAGGTTCTACAAAGTAAATTGCAAGACAGAGGTTACCCTAAAAAACTCATCAGGAAAACCACGAAAATAGCCAAATACACACCGAGTGAAAGCCTGTTAACACCCAAACTGATGAGCACTAACCATGATGATACCCTCACCTTCATGTCCACCTTTGGCCCTGACACTACCAAACTCAAAGGCATAATGAAAAAATGTTGGCCTTTAGTACAATTGAGCCTGCCGGATGAAAAAGTACCCAGAATGGCGCTCAAAAGATCTAAAAACTTCAAAGACATGGTAACACATGCCAGATTAGAGAACAAAACACAAAGATCAACGATATGGAACATGCGATAAATAAAGGGACACCCCCCTTGCGGTACATGCACAGTGTGCCGGTTCACCAAAAAAATGAATTCTTTCAAGATCGGGGAAAAAGACTGGCAACTAAGAAAGTTCACAAACTGCAAAACAGCTAACGTGATATACATAATTGAATGTCCCTGTGGTCTCCGTTATGTAGGACAAACAACTCGCCAAATCCACAAAATAGGAGAACATAGATCTCGAATTAGATGTAAATCCTTAACAGCTCCTATGGTCCAACATTATACAGAAAACCATCATGGACCAGATGACATCCTGTGGTGGATAGCAGACTCGGTACCCAACGCCAGCAATGCCATCAATTCACTTAACCACAAAGAAGCCTGGTGGATTTTCAAATTGAAAAGTACTACCGAGGGTCTCAATGAAACAGAACCTACCGGATACCGCAGATAATCCAGCTCTGTTCACTTCCATCTTGTGTACCCCCCATAGAAGGGACCAACTCTTGCACGTAGCTCCTTGGACCCTCAAGGGTCCCCCAGCAATAGGTGCACCCTCCCCTTCCATCTTGGTGGCTTCCTACTACCCCAAGGCGTCTCTCTCCTCTTCCAGAGGCCTCCACATTCTTGAAATTGTTTTTCCATTCTTCCATCCCTCCTGACTGGCATCAACCATTTTTTATTAGCCCAGCCCCTACATCTAGGTTAGCGCAGCCCCTTTTTCCCCCCCGCTTCCAGGACTAGTCCACTCGGGGCACTTCACATATATATAGGCTAACCATTTGTACACGGACACTCTGATCCTGTCTTTTTCCTGTAAGATCCACCATCACGCCCTTATAAACTCTAAAGCTACAATTACGCTATTTTTTGCACTTACTTCAACATCTTGCCCATAGTCACGCGCAGTATTGTGGCACTACAGGGCATTTCCATCCACACAGACAGGCCATTCAGCCAGACACGGATACACAGATTCTTTTCATTTCCTGTATGTGCGTACTAATATTACGCGCTGAACGGGTTTCCATAGTGACTATAATGCCATCCAAGCATTTTCCAGACCTCTTCCAATCATAGACATGCGCACAGGCTCAGCGCTTTCAACATTGCTCCCAACGCGCACGCACAAGCTACACCACTGCTCTCGATCGCGCATGCGCACAGGCGCACCTTAAAAAACACTACCCTCCTTGCGCATGTGCGCCCTGCCTGACGATACACAGCTCGACTTTGGCTTCATTCTTTTAAACACAGAGCCCCTGAAGCACTCCACAATCGCGCTCCATATGACTATGTTATTTACCATGGACCTCAAAATCAAGGTAACTCTTTACCCAGTCCGCTGCACCAGGCCATTTCTAACACCTCCTGCCCCAATTTTAATTTAGTTTGTGCAATTTCTTTTCGATTTACCAGGAAAGTGACCATTGGGAAAACAGCTTGGGAACTAAGCTCTCACCTTACCACTTGCCCTCTTTTACCTCCAGAGATGCCAACCCCACAGCCGGCATCCACCTCCATTGACTACTCATTGAAAGCAACAAGTAAATTGTTGCAAGACCACCACCGCGCCCAAAACCAATATTCCCCATCCATGCCACTCCACCCAGTGACAAGTCATCCAACCACCCAACTCCAGGCAACAAAGTCCACCCATTGAGACCAAGGCGACACCCCCTCTACACTGCCGTCATGCAGCACAACAATGGCACAGCCGACACGTGCCTCGACCCACGCGGCTGCTATTGGGTTGCGATTCAGCTGTTTTTCTTGCTGTTCGCGATATAGCTGTTCTTGCCTTTGCCTGTCTTTCCTTCTTATCCTTTCGTCTCTTAACTCCTTCTCTTTCTCTTTTCTCTGTGTCTCATCTAACCTCTCTTTTTGTCTCCCGTCATCACTGCCTTTCCCATCGAGTTTCAATAAGATTTGTCCTCCCATCCATTCGTCTTTTGTGAATGCTATCTCATCAGTTCTGTCTTCGCTCCCTTTCCATCTCTTCCCTTCTCTCTCCTTGTCGAGAGATGCACTTGTCTGTGCCTGATCTTTCCTTTCATCATCGCGTCTCCCCTGGTCCCTTGGGACTGCGGAAGTAATATTCTTGTCCTTATCTCTCCCTTGATTCTCGTCACTACTAAGTGTAGGTGACTCGAATGCAGGGTTGCTGTACCTCGTGACTGCTTTGAGCTCCCTTAACGGGTATAAATCCCTCATTCTTTCTTCGATTTTTGTTTCGGGCGGGGCAGGTGGCGCGGTAGGCCTCTCACCCCCCTCTGTGCATACATTAAGTATCCAATCTGCTGGCGGCTTTTCCTCCTTTACCTGTTCGTACATTTTCCACAACTCGAGACCAGCAAGGCGTTTTTAAAATTCTTTTTTTTTAAATTTTATTGGTTTAAATTCAAACCTTTAAAATATTTTACATAACAAAATAAAAGAATAACACATTGAACTTTTTCATTTCTCCCCAAATTAACCTCCTCCCTTTTGTCTCCAAGTCTAAACATTACTCAATCATTTTTTGTTGTGTATAGAACATACAACATTAGGGCTAGCCGTCTCTTAATTACTCATAAGTGTCTTTTAGTCTCTCTTCTATGACAGCCAGGAAGGTGGTCAATGGTATAATTAGTTTCATATCCAAGCCGTTCCACATACTCTGCCACCACTCATCAGCGCATGCCGACTGATGGTCGTCGTGCCATCGTCCCAAGTGAATTGATCTTACATTTTAATGCTGCACAAGAAAGAACTAAATGTCTAAGGGACTCCGGCTCCTTTTTGCACAACCGACAAATGGAATTTAGACCTCCATTGCACGCTCAGTGACATATTCTATCTTTGGTTTTCATTGCATTTAGCCTGAATAGCATAAATGATCTTCTAGCTTTCGGATTCGGAAAGCGAGTCAGATATTTTTGAAGGATACCATACCCTCTTGCTTCAGCGGGAGAATCTTTCATCGCGTGTGCGTCAATACGTTCATTACATGTATTTATCCAATCAGCACGCCATAATGTCACTTTGGCTGCCGTTGGATTTGTGTGAAGAGTTTTCAAGTTGATGTTATTCGTTGCTAAAAGATCTTCACATCGTTTTACCCATTGCGAAAGGATATCTGGTCCTTTAGATGAAGCATGATGGAAATTCTGGAATTAGAGTATTCCTTCCTCTGCTCTTGTTTTCCGAAACAATGTGAGCTGATTCCAGCATATCCTGGCGTGCAATGAGATTAGAGCTAATTCATATCTTATACACGCTGATGAAATTCCGGGCGGTAAGCTTAAGGACTTAGTCCAGAACATGTGTTCTAGTGAGGCCCAGTGAGTTGATGGGCAGCCAAAAGCATTTTCTGCACCGTAGGCCAGGATCGGCACCACTTTTTGTTCATAGAAGTTGCGAAGTGGTTGCATTGAGAAGCGCCCATATTTTCTATGCAACACTAAGCCCTGACAAGCCAGCTGGCCACACTTTCGCTTTGAGTCTGCTACCCAAGGTTCATCGAAAATACTGGAATTCAAAATCATCCCGTGATATTTAACGCTTTTTGAAATTTGCAGTTTCTCTTGATTTAAAGACAACACCTGTCTTGATCCTTTTTGTAGCCGGCTTGTTTTTAGGTTCTCCAAGACCAGTATTTCAGTTTTTGCAGTATTGATCTTTAAATTGTTCTGACACACGTATTTTTGAACTGCTTCTAGTTTACGTTGAAGCCCAATTGGTGTCAGGTCTAGGATTACCAAATCGTCAGCAAATAATAGCCAGCCTACCTTCAATGAATTGAGTTTTGGCGGAAAGGATCTCACAGATTGAATCGTGGCACCAATATCAGAGATAAAGAGGCTGAAAATTGCTGCTGCTAATGGGCACCCCTGCTTGACACCTTTATATGTCCTGATTTGAGCTGATAAAGTCCCAGATTGATCGAGCTGAATGGAAATTGAAGTGTCATTGTGAAGTTCTTTAATTGCTGCAAGTAATCCAGCTGGACAGCCCCACAATTCTAAATTTTGCCACAACATTTCACGGTCGATCATGTCAAATGCCATGGAAAAGTCGATAAAGGCAAGGTACACTCTTGCGTTTGTTCTAAGGGCTTCCATTTTCAGCAGATTTAGTACAAGCAGGTTCAAAGAGCAGCCAACAGATTTCACAAAACCCGCCTGTCTTTCATCCACTCTATTTGATGTTTTTGCCCATGCAATCAGTTTTTTTTTGCAACAGAGATGAAAAAATCTTGCCCAGAACGTCAAGTAAGGCCACCGGTCGATAGTTTTTTGGTGATAATCTGTTACCTTTCTTGAATATGGGTACTATTATCCCAATCTTCTATGAGGCAGGTATTTGTTTTTGCAAGTTAATTCTTGCAAATAGATCACCACACAGATCGGCCCATAAGTCAGGAAACTGTTTAATCATACAGTTCGACAACCCATCAGGTCCAGGTGCCCGAGAGTTTTTTGCTCTCACGATTGTCTCATGGATTTCGTCTTTTGGGAACTGTAGATTCCATGATGTTATGTTGGAAATTGACTTATTTGGAGCGAGATCTTTATGATATAAGGCTGTGAAGTGATTCACCCACTCTTTTTCTGGAACCGGGCAAGCTTGCAAGGCGACTTGTGGGGCTTCCATGCCATTGATTATTCACCAAAACTCCCCACTGTTTTTGTTGATTAGAATCTTCATCATTGCTTCAGCGTCATTCTGATGTAGTATTGCTCGATGGCTTTTAATCCAGTTTTTATAGGATTCTCGCTGCTTTATTTTTCGCTGATATTTCTCCCAATGGGCCTTGATTATTTTTTGGAAATTTCAGCTCTCATCATTCTTTTTTGTTGTTTTATCATAATGTCAAAACTATGCTTTTTCTGAAAAGACCAATTTTTCATACCAATATTCTTTGTTTTGAACTGCGACAGTATTGGCACATTCAAAGTCTGTGATAGTTGGTAATTCACACATCCAGGCAGATCAATTGTAACTCATTGGCCCAGTTGTTGTTAAAAAGATGTACAAAACCATGTGTATTCCATGAAGCAAAAGTGAATTCCTGAGATACATTAAACTTTGGGCATTAACTGTTCGAATTCATATTTAACGCAGAGGCCATCCAATTCCAGTCTTCCCCTGGAGTGTGTGCAGTTTGGTTGCTGAGTTGTGGCAAAGAGGATTTATCAGATAATCTCCCGTTGTCTATGGTGATTTTGATTTTCTCCATTGGACTTGTTCTAATGTTTATGTCCTGTATTACCACCGCCGAACTTTGCAGAGGGGAAGCGGTTTGATTGACCTTATGAATTAGTTTGCTCTTTCCGAATTGGGGCTGCGATTTTTGGGCCGTTTGATCACTCTTTCTCAAGGCCTCCACAGGAGCGGAATCGCTCTTACAAGAAAACAATGGCTCCCATTGATAGAATTTTTCTTCTTCTTTTTTGCCACATCGTTCAGGGTCCATCACTTTATAGGAATCAAGACCTAGTGACAGCAATTCTGCATCTGTGTCCAGGATTACGTTTGCAATTAGATAAGAGTTTAGGTGTATGATCACCTTGTCAGTGCACAAGTCATCTGGGAATTCAATGATTTTCAAGTCTTTCGACTCGAGAGAGCGGAGTCGCGGAACATGATGTAACAACCTTAGCACATTTGTTTGATTCAGAATAAGTTTATCGGTTCCCTCCAGTCGCTCGAACATTAATTTAATCAGAGACGACGACTCCACTGACCGTGCCGGAGGCCACTGGTTCCTATTTTTCTGGTTTTGTGCATGCAATTCCGACTGGTGGAAGTCTAGATTCTGAGGCTTGGGTGCTTTAATGTTTAGATTAGCACTCTCCCCTGATTCAATTCTCCTCTCCAAAGTTGTCACATTCGACGAACCCTGACTTGACCCATCAACAGTCACAGTTTTCACCTGATTTTGGGTCCTTTGTCTTTCTCTTTTTTCTTGTAGTGTGATAAACTCCGGACTCCTAGGTTCGTTGTTTTCATACTTAGACTCAATAACAGGGGAATTATCTCACACACTCTATTTTTAATTTCTCGTGTTGTGTTGTTTAGGAGCACCTGCCGCTTCTGTGCAACACTCGATATCTGAATTTGGTTATTAGATTTTGGGTCCACCGATACTCTATCAGCTCTTTGGATGTCACTTATTTCCACAGGAACTTTCATCAGTTCGACTTCATCTTCAGCCTTATCTTCGTAGACTGATAATTCCATTAAGACCGCAAACTCTCCTTAACCTTTGTATTTAAATCCTCTTGATCGAGGTAAACGATTTTGGTCTCTTTAATTGTATCAGCTAATTTTAAGCTTGTGGAAATAGCTTTGTCAAATAATTGAAACATGTTTAGATTCCGCAAACATTTTCGGGCTCCTTTTTGTTGCGATTTTTTCCGAGCAGGCATATTCTTTAGTTTTTTGGTTTGTGGAGGATTTTTCTTTACACCCACCCTCTGAGTAGATTGAGCTTCTACGTCTGAATTTCCAAAAATGGGAAATAGTTCTGCTGCCTTTGATGACGCAAGCAGCTCATTTTGTGGGCTGTCAACCAAGTCTACTATTTCCTGACCAGAGGATGAACCGGAGGCCATTTGAAAATCCACCAATGCTGGACTCAGTACATTTTGAGCCTGCAAGAAAGCAGAATTGAACGTAATTTTGAGCAGGTTTGTTTGATTGTCATGTTTCTCATATGACTTATTAGCCGTCATCAGCTTTCCCACCTCAGGCTCCGTCAATAAAGCAGCCACCTTAGCTCCTTCATTAACCAATTCAGGCACTTCAGTCTGCGAAGTTTCAGTTGAGATGTTATGTTGGAGAGTAGAATTGTACGGTTGATCCAACTGTATTTGGGAAACAGGTTTCCTGGGCCTCTTTGAAGAGTTTACTACGGCAACAAAGTTTGAAATTGCGGCTTTACTTCCTATGTCTTTTTGTTTTCCATCAACCTTCAACTCTTCACATTTTTTCACTACATGTGACTGATGAAATAAAGCCAATGCTTCCTTCGCCACTTCTGCGAATAGTTTTTTGTCAATCATGTCATTTTGTTTGGCTTCATTCACTGCTTGTATACCTGACAATATTTGGTGGTTCACTTCATTTTGTTTAAGTCCATCCGTCCCCTGTTTTGCATCTATGTGGACCAGTTTTGAGTTCATCATTGCTAGCAACGTCGTGACATCCTTCAAATTGTCGTTTAATGTTTCATACAGCTTAGTGAATGGAGTAAGGGAAATTGCCATTGCAGATGTTAGCGCCATTAGTAGAACGTTAGAGGGGACGTGGACACACGTAGATGGATGCTTACTTTCCTTTTTCTCTAGTGCCTCTCGTGTGTTTTGTCTGGAACGTACCCCTTTTCTCCTAATCTTTGGAAATGGACGTTCACCAATCGAAGAGTCTGTTGTTTCTGACTCATCTGATGAGTCTTCGCGGTGGGAACTTATACTTCTATTAAGTAGACACTTTTTCCTTGTAGATGGTCTAGCTTAATAATGGGTAGGCAGCCTTTTCTGGGAGTTGGCCACAATTCCCTCTTGTGACTGTAATGAGCTGGCAGGAGACACAGTCTCTCGTGGTTTGTGTCTTTTATAATTATCTGATCCCCAAATATCTCGATTGGTATCTGTGACATGCGTACAGGGCCTTTTCTGGGCGGCTTTATGTGGAGTTTCATTTATTGGATTAGAAACAACCAATCGATCAGAACTTCTGGATTTATTCAAATTTATCAAATTTTGTAAGACTGCTGATAACACCTCTAACGGGTTTCTTTTGCTGAGAAGGGGGTTGTCATTTACCACAGAGGAAGAACACTTGTCTGTCTCTTTCTGAACACTTTCCCTCTGCCCTATTCTATTTGAAAGAGAGTATTTTTGCAGATTGTCTGAAAAGGACGGCTTTGGGGTGTGTCCAGCAGCATATGGAATAAAGGTAGAAGATTTGCTCACAGTAGCGTTTATCACATTATTCAATAAACTGGGCGACATGTCAGTATCACTTACTTCAAGTCCCGGGACCGCTCCGGCAACGCCCGTCTCACACAACGGGCTGGTCGAGTCAAGGGTGGACCCGAGGTGCGCAGCCGCACCAACGCTCAGACTCACATCCAGCGGGACATCCTGGCGCAGCGCGAAGCCCTCTCCGCACAAGGCCTCAACAGCGGCGCCGGGCTCACGCAACATCGCTGGCCCCTCCCCCCGACCAAGCCCTCCTACGTCATCCGGGGGCGCCGCCTCCAGCGGCCACGCCGCGTCCTCTGTTGGCTGCTCAGCAGCAACGTCCCCCGCCACTGGTGCCGATCCAACCACCTCTCATCCCTACGTAGGGGCCGCTGCACCGAATTACCCCTACTCGGTAAATTCGTTTCCCTGTTGCACGCAGGGACGAACACTTTATCGGCCTTTCTATGGGACTTGTCCGATGTGATCAACAAGCCCTCCTCCACCTGTTGATCAATTAGGGAGTCCGGGGGGGACACTATGGCGGTAGGGATTGATTTTAAGTGTGTGGGCGAGGGTGAAGGCGTTGAATCAGTATGCTTTGGAGCCTGGCTCTCCTCCTCATGACCTGAGGGTTCAAACACCTCTCCCATCAGCTCCGTAGCTAAATCTACAGCTAGAAATTCTGATGACTCTGTTTGGTCATGAGCTGATTCACAGGAAAAATATTGACTCTGCTGTTTGGTTCTTGATCGTTTTTCATGCATTACATCAGAGTTAGCGGCCCTTTTCACTTGGGCTCTAGTTCTGGAAATCTGAAATGACGACTTTAGGTTAGATGGGTCCATAACTTCCCAATGCAACAGTCTGTTCCTTACTCCTTACGCCGCTCGCCAAACAGCAAACAGCGGTATCCTCAGCCCTTTGCACTCAGGGCTTAGCGCCACAAGGGCGGAAGAGGCGGCCTTAAATACCAGTTAGCCTGAGTCAGGTGAGTCAGGCAAATAAAGGTACAGGCACACGCACCTCTCTTTTCCTCTTCTTAAAGCTCTTTAGTCTCCTCTTCAATGGAAAGTAGCGCTCGCCACAGCAAACAGCGGTATCCTCAGCCCTTTGCACTCAGGGTTTAGCGCCACAAGGGCGGAAGAGGCGGCCTTAAATACCAGTTAGCCTGAGTCAGGTGACCAGGTGAGTCAGGCAAATAAAGACACAGGCACATGCACCTCTCTTTTCCTCTTCTTAAAGCTCTTTAGTCTCCTCTTCAATGGAAAGTAGCGCTCGCCACAGCAAACGGCGATATCCTCAGCCCTTTGCACTCAGGGCTTAGCCCCACAAGGGCGTAAGAGGCGGCCTTAAATACCAGTTAGCCTGAGTCAGGTGACCAGGTGAGTCGGGCAAATAAAGGCACAGGCACACGCACCTCTCTTTTCCTCTTCTTAAAGCTCTTTAGTCTCCTCTTCAATGGAAAGTAGCGCTCGCCACAGCAAACAACGGTATCCCCAGCCCTTTGCAGTCAAGGCATTTTTCTAACTTCTTGCCTGTACATGTGGCATGCAAGTATGTCGTCATATGCTGTAAAACTGCTTTAGATAAAGCCCCAGTTTGTGGCCACGGTATAAACATCTTGTGGGCGGTACCCTTAACCCACTCGGTGCTATATTTCTTTAGCTTGGGTGTGTGTTTTGGCAATTGCTTGCATAAGTGTGCTAATGGAGTAATGTCTTCCATGCTTACATTTGTTCCCTTTCCTCTTATATAACACTTGTCAATGCTTTCATGCAAATTCGACACTACAAATAATATTAGCGAGCACCAAATATCGTAAGCTCCAATCCAAATGTTTTACGAAAAACTTGTTATACTTCCAATTTGTTCAAAAACATCAATTCACGAGCGATTATGTCTCAGCTATCAAATCGTATGAAATTTTAACTCAATTTCCTCAAGAAAAATGTTCAATACATATGACGTCACGACAGAAAACATGTAAGACAGACGCTTAACAGACTAGACAGACACCAGCTGGACACAAATATCTCTGCCTCTAATCATTACCCCTTCATGGAGTGTAAACAAACCCCTTTCATGATGGCTTTAAACGTTGTGGTAGCCTATTCATTCCCCATTATGTGGGACTTTGGGTACACGTTTCTTCTAGCTGCTATATTAAAGTGCAGGAATAAGGCGAATCCTCTCACTTCTCTGGTGTCTGTCCTGGTAACCTCTCTTTTCTCCGGTGTCCACCACGGTAACCTTTTATTTATTTTATTATTCTTGATATCCCCTTATATATAAACAGTCTTCTCTACTTCTGACTATTTTGTTTTTCCTGCTCCCTCCGTTACCTTTTCCCTTTACTTGTTCTAAGGCTTACACTGTTTGCCAAAGCACTAAATATTTTCTGCACTCCCCATTCTCATAGTTCCTCTCTGGACCCTCAGGATCACAGCCTTCGTTACCGCCTTCTTCAGCTTTTTGCTCACTCAGCTGCCCGTAGGAATGGGAAGGGACATGTGGGAAAACGGGTCCCTTCAGGCCCTTTCTGCAGACTTCTTTTACACTACCATTGTCTACGGGGAGCTTCACGGTCTAATCAGCCGAATGGCAAAGGACTTGTGATATTGCCGAAGACCTAGAGTTACTTTATGCCGACGGCCAATAGGTGTCTTAGTATAGTCAAATACTCGATAGTCGATAAACCATCAAATCTCTGCTACGAAGTGTACTGGAGAGACCCCCATACAGTCGGGGTTTGCTCTGCAATACTTAAAGACGAGATAGCTGCACCTTGAGATGGATGGGGGCTGCAGGTTTTCTTACTCCAACACCAATCAATGAGCAAAACTCAATGGTTTGGCAAAGGGGAGTCTGATTAATGAAAAGTACAAAAAACGGGGAAACATGGAAATCAACAGTGATGCGATAGCCCGTCTCGTTTCAACTCCCAAGAACTTCATACAAACAGTAAAATTTATACCCAAAACTCGTCATAATCTGGCGTGTAACACTCAAAGTTAACATGCAATTCTATTGGTTGGAAAAAGCTAACTTTAACATAGGTGCTATATCTGTATATGGTAACAGAGTACGGGGATTGGATAAACAGTATCAAGTGGGCATCTAAGCCCTTCCTTCAAAAATGACTACGTTAGGCGTCACTAAAAGTACGATGTCCCATTGGTTCTACTAAGTATAGGACCCTAGATTATTTGGTCCATTGTGATTGGGTTGTGTAACGCTCACCTGGTATCCACGGGGACGTCACTCAGCCTGTTCTGACCTCTTACGACCTCAAACCCTTACCTGGAGGCTATTTGACTCGAGACTGGGCCTGAAACACAGGATTGGTAGAGTTTAGCACCCTATTGTCTCTTTGTGCTTGAACCCCTTCTTCCCCGAGGTCCAACCCTTCCCTTTGATCCACAGCTCACCTTAGTTTCTTGGATAGTGTGCTCTCCGTCCTGCTTTCAGCGCAGGGGCGCGTTGACTGATGCAGGCTCGTTACTGCCTAGTTACTTCACTGGCAAGAGTCCGACAGGTAAGTATAATGAGTCTTTTGAACAGTTCTCTAACTTCGTTCCTTTCCTTCCTTAGATGATGGTTGGCATCCGGGTATGGCGGCGTGCTGCTGAGATGAGTAGCGCTGAAGGTGATTGAGAGCGCGATGCACCCCTTTCGTATTTGCATTGAACTGAGTTCTTTTTCTGTGTCTTTTAGGTGCCGCGACGTTTTCAGCGTGGATGTCGGTTATGAAGAACAAATGTGGTGGGTAAGCGCGGTATGTGGTGTCTCTAGATGTTCCACGCTAACCTGGAGTGTCTTTTCCCTCTTGCAGATGGATGAGAAGTTCCAGAGACAGAGTTCCCCCAGAGCGGCTGGGATTCAGGTAAGCGTTTGAAGCTCATAGAGTATTTAAAAATAAGCGAAGATTTGCAGAATGCTTACTAATGCCTTTTTTCTGTTCTTTTCCCTTTTCCTTAGGAAGCGGTGTGCCGGGATGGGAATGACACCGCCGAAGATGCACGCAGAACAGAAGGAGCGATGAATGATGGGCAGAAGCGCCGCAAGGTAAGGCTGTTCCTAACAGTGTTCTTGTTCTTGCAGGAGCTGAGCGCAGAAGAAAGATGCAGGCCTACTGGAGACCGATCTGAACACGGCGAGTGTCACGCTGCAGGTGCAGAAAATGCAAAGCATGTTTCTCAGCCTGGGTATGGCTTAAATAGTCTCTGGGTATCCCAGGTGTCTTTGGGCTGAACCACACCCAAAAGACTAGACCGCACATGCAGTTCCGGGAACCGAAATATGTGGGGGCATCCATCTTGTCCCCATCAATGCACTACAAGTCCAATCCCCAATGTTATCCTATGGGAGTGAGTGAGTGAGTCTGGTGCCACAAGCGCCAAGTCTGACTCCAAGTGGGTCTTTGGAGGGATGTAGAGGCCCTTGGGGGCCATGTAGGTGATTGTGGCCTGGCTCCAGCCTGACATCTTGGAGGGCTGGGGACATGAGTGGCAGGAATCATGACAGGTTGGCATCAACCCCATGCATAAATCTCTACTTTAAGCAGCATGCAGAATGGTCAGCCAGGTGCAGGATGCCCCAAGATTCACCCGGCCTCCCTTCCATCAATCATTACTTTAGTGGCTATGTGTCAATTAGTTGGCTGTGGTCAGCCTTGAAACTGTATCTTCTTGTCAGGAAAAGTTATGATATCTCTGTCTGGGTGACAGCCAGGCATAGGTTTGAATCTGAGCCTCTTCTTGCTCAGATGGTCATGTGCTGCTCATACCGTGAATGTGGCTAGTTTTCCTTCTATTTGTGCATTTAATTCTGATACGGCTTGCCCCCTGCCTGGGCCTCCTTATTTCGGCCTCCATGAGATAGGCTGTTCTGTTCTTAAGTTTCGATTCCATGGAGCTGCTGTTCGCTCCCTCTATTGGTCTGACCTTGGCTCTTCCTGGCTCACGTTGCCTCTGCTGAGTTTCAATTCAGCCGTCTTTTCTCGTTTTAGCTGGAATACGAATCCTGTCCTGTTTGACCTCTAGTAACCTGAGTTAATTCTGCTTTTGTGTAAAGTGGACTTGCACTTACATAACATGCTTTGTTTTGAGGTAGATTGTATATAATGGCGCTTGACGCTCTATTCTACTACTTAGCTTAGCAAACCGCACTGTTTTCTTAGCTTTCTTGCAGTTACAAGCATATGTACAGGTGTTAGCGGGTTGTATATATTCATCCTGCTTACAGTTTAAGTTCCTTTGTCTTTCATCAACGTTTTCTTCTTTCAGTTTTGCAATATCTTTATGTCTGGCATTTTATCTCTTTGTGTCATGCTTGGGTCGTCATATCTTCTATGGGTGCGTTTTTACAGGCCCTCGTGACGTCTCCATTCGTCTTCCATTAAGGGCTTTTGCATTTCTTCCGGGACAGTGTTTAAGCAATCTTCATTTCGTTGCATTTGCTGGTATGGTTTTTTGAATGGATACCTTACTGTCCATGGTTGTCTGGTTATCAGTACTTCAATAGGCATTATTCTTCTGATGGGCACTGGGCAGAGCCCTACTGTGGCTCTCTGCTGGTTTATTTGCTCATCATACATCACATATCTCGGTGTGAACGTTCCTGTCCAAGAGCTTTCCACAATCGACAGTGCTTCTGAAGTTCTAAATCTACTGTTTAACAGAGCTTCAGCAGTTTGCAATTCTGTGACTTTCAACAACTTTTCAGAAAAGACAAGATTCACATTAGTGTTTCTCAACACTTTCATGTAAGAAAGGCACTCTTCTTCTGAACATTCACCTTCCAGAAGGGCAGCCTCCTTGCCACTTTTGTCTTTCTGCAACACCAGTAAGCAAAATGTCCTTAAAAATGTAATTCTACCTTTCCTCCTTTTGGCTTTGCAATGTGAGTTTTTATACCAGCTGCAATTTCAATTTCATGGAACAATCACAGTTTACAAGCTTCACCCCTTTAAGACATTGCATTCAACCCATCTCTTCCTTTTAGCCCCATTAGCTCAGTGGCATGCCTAGTTGTTAGTCGCTTTTGGCTCTAGACAATGCTTGCGCAACTCTTGGCAACTCTTGGCTTTGGGTAATGCGTTCACCACTCTTGGCTTCTGGCAATGCTTGCACCACTCTTGGCTTTGGACAATGCTTGTATCGCTCTTGGTTTTGGGCAATGCTTGTATCACTCTTGGCTTTGGGCAATGCTTGTTTGCTCCCTGGAACTCACAGATTACAGTTCAGTCACTTAAGTTCAAAGCTACAATGTTTTCTGCTGCTTTGAAAAGATTCTTCAGTTAGCCTTCACTTCAGAATAGGCAAATGCAATCAGTATTTCGGCTGCTTTCTTCAGTTTAATATTCAATTAGTACTTTTCAAGCAGTTTCACTCATACGCAAGTGCTACTTTTGTTGCATTCATTGTCCGGCAATCAACAGTCGGGTTAACAGCAATTTCACTTGTTTAGCCTTCAAATATGCGGGAGATTCTCCTTTGATACTGTTGCCTGCCTTTGTTCGTGTAAGGGATTAGAACGTTCTGTAACACTCCCCAGCTTCTGTCTTTGATCCCTTTGCATGCTGCAGGACTTCCACTGCTTTGGTTTCTTACGAATGGACACACTTCCTGGTTGAAGTTGCCTTTGTTCCCTTCCACACAGTCCCGGAACTCGACCTGCTCCCGAGACCCTGGGCTGCACACCAGCTCCTAGCCGCGGTCTTCTGCATTCTTCCTGCTGCGCAGTATCTGCAGTTCTTTTCACATGGGGGAAAGCCTTCTTCCTTCACGCTTCCCACTGTGCAACCTCTGCACTTCAGATTTAGGGGGAAAAGGACCTTGTCAGGACCAACAGCCGTAATCTGCTCTACAGTGGTCCCGAGGCCCTCTCTTTCCTGCAACTTCTGTGTGGACATGCTCTCCTTCTGCTTCTGCTGCTGCTCCAGCTAATGGACTGCCTCCCTTCCTCCCTCAGGTGTGGGTCGTTAGCATTAACAAGCTGAACATTCCTGCAACATTGCTCAGGAGTCCTCTTCTTCGTCCCAGTACTTGGGGAATTAGGGGACTTGAAGTACCTAACAATAAAATTAGGTTTTCTAGTCCGCTTTCTACTTTTAAACTCAGGTTTATTACTTCTAAGTACATTTAAGGAAACATCACAAACATTTACTTGAGAAGGGGAAGGCAGTTCATTTAAGCCATTATTAACATATTTCCTTTCACTGTACCTCTGGGAGTTGGGGCGATTTCTAACTTTATAAGTCTCAGATGGGCTTTCTTTTCTTAATATGTTTAGGGATTTTACATTAGCTTTATCCACACTAGAATTTTTAATCTGTGGATCAGACAAATCATAATGACAATAAACCTTTACATGTCTTGGTAATTGTAAAAGGTTCTTCCCCCTTTAAAGACAAATACCATTTCTCCCCCCACGGGATCTTCTCATCACCCTGACTGAGCCTTGTCTCCTCCCAGGTGAGCCTCCCGCAGAGCACCACTCCCAATATCAGGATCAGGAAGCATCTGCCTTTCCCTTGCCACCTGGGAGGAGATTTTAGGCGGGGGTTAGTGAGGGATCCGTGGGATTCATCACAACAGACAGATGGGGAAAGAACGTTGCACTCTGGTTGTGAGACATGCCCTTAAATTGAACATAGATTAATCTAAAACCTTTTCAATGTCAGACAGTTTTGTCAAATCTGGACTGTTCGTCCCTTCTCCCCAGAGGGCAGCCACCTTCTTTGATGCTAGGGAGGTGAGTCTGCTCAGTAAGACACTCCCTAAGGGTCTGGGCAAGCGGGACCTTACTGGGACGGACTCCCCTCTTGGAGACAGGCACTCCTATTCCTGCAAGGAACTCCCTGTCCAGAACACATTATCCGCCTAAATAGGAATCGGAAAGACTGTTAACCCTTGGATTTACTGAATAATGAAATTTCTTCTATTCCTTTGGCTTCAGGTAATGCTGGATTCCACCTGAATGCCACAATCAAAGAAAAATGACACACCCCTTTTGTTTGTGATGACGTAAATAAAATCATGAGGAACCTACAATGGATGAGAGTCAATACTACACAGAGGCGAGCCTCTGACGGTGAGACGTGCTAGAGGGGTGGATTGACGCTAGACCGCAGAGCCAGCAGTAGGGTGGAGAGTGAACAAAGTGCTTGCAAGACACCGGAAAGGCTGGTGTCCTGACAGGCAAAGAAGCCAAGATCGAGAAAGAGACAGTACAGTGACTGTCTCACCTGGAGGCACAGCCACACAGAAGCCGTGATGGACCTGGTGCCAGTCGACTGATGCGAAAACCATATTGCAGTGGAGAGACTGGCTCTGCGAGCTCTGCACCAGAGGCGCATTAGCTGCCAAGCAGCAGAAGGGAAGCGAGAACGCTCCCGAAGAAGTAACGTCTTTGAGAGGGGTGAACAATGATATTTAAGTTTAAGGCTGGGAAAGCGACAAAGGTTATAGGAGCCTGATAAAGCTGAGCGGGCAGATGCCCTACCTAAATCGAGCTGAAGCAATCCTACCAGAGAGCCAGAGGGCTTTGGAAAGCCCAGTGAAACTGAGACACATTAATAGTCGAGGCTCGGCAAGCCACAAGGGTTACGGGAGTCGGATAAACTCGAGCTGGCAGATACCCTGTCAAAGTCGAGCTAAAGCATGCATATCGGAGTGCCAAAGGACTTGGGTAGTCCAAGAACCATCAAATATAATGAACAGAATAAGAGAGAGAGGGAACCTGGAAGGCTCCAATCCTTAAAGGAGAGTTCCGGGACTTTTTTTTTATTGTCCCTACGGTTCGGCCATGTGTTTTTAAGCATAACTCGGTAGATCGTAGAAAACTTTCCTATGGACCTTACCCGACTTTTCGTCCATTAACGCACTCGAAATCAGCCGCCATTTTATGATAATCCTATCACTTGCCGCATCGCCCTGGCTCACCTGCTTTTGCGGCACTAAATCAAATCCCCCGCCCCCGAGGCTAACATCAGCAGACGCGTACCGCCCATTTCCCAACGCCAAAGCACGTTTCGTGTCAACAATCGCTGCGCCTCAGCTAATGAAGTGTCGCCATGGAAACGGCAGGACGCCTCTTTCCTCAATAAGTATAAACACACCGTTTCACAACACACAGCAGCAGATTTTCGATTCCATTCCTCTCGCTGTGTTACTTTGAGTATTCTGTGACTCGTTTCTGTGCTCTGGTCAGCTACCTTCGTTGATTGTAGCCCGTGTGAACAGATACCAGTACCACCGCTATAAATTATTTTACTTTCTTTACCACACAATGGCTACAATAATGCCGTATATGTACGAGCCCGAGTACACCGGGGAAGAACTACTAGAAAGGCAAGCACGCGAAAACGATGGGGATTCGGACGGCAGTTGGGAGGACCAGTCAACGGATGAAGAGCCTGGACCATGTCGCATGGACGGCGTCTCCACCTGGTGCACGTGCAATCGGTGCGAGCTAATGCCAACTGAGGAGGAGAACTGCTGCTGCCGTGAAAATTCCGGGTGCTTGGCCTACATTTCGGAAGGCGAGCCAAGTCCGCAATGCATCACCGAGCTGCCAGAGTTCAGGGAAGCCTGCCTCTCACGGACAGTGTTGAGGATGATGATGGTGCTTATGCACGAACTTTGCGGCACTGTTTGTCCGCGTAATCCGAGTAACGAGTAAGTATACTCTGGTTGTAATGTCAGTGATGCCACTACTATTTCATGGTCGTCTCCCACATATAAAACTACATCTACATATCATTCGAATGCATGTAAATTGGTTCCATGTTGTGCATTTTCTAGATAGAATTTTTTTCAAAGCAGAATGACATTTTTGTACCTGAATCGACAGTGATAAGAAAGTTGTCATTTTAATACAGTTTGCATCTTTCATTTTCACAGGTGGTACAGGCTGGTGGCCTATCGTTGCTTCACATGGTGGCTTCACGGGAGGCTCGGACACCGCGTTCGGAGAGTAATACCTGCCTGTGCGGTACTTGCCATTAGACAACATTTCCCCAGCGACAGTGGACAATACCGCGGCTTTTCCCGGGATGTGCTGCAACCGCAACTTTACAATGTGTAATGTTTATTATTTATGTTCAATTGAAATTAAGATCTAAAATAAAACCCAACATATATTTTAACAATGGTTGTTTTGATTTTTTAAATGAATCTAGTGTGTCTCCATTGAATAGTCTTCCTGTGCCTTGTCTTGTCACACCACATGTCTCCGGCCAGCATCCTCCCTCATGCTGGCCGCCCACCTTCAATCCACATAACCGTTGAACCCATATGCAGCAGACATACATATGTTATTTTGCGGGTTGGCATCAAGCCTCCCGGCCTTGCCTCCTCCCCCAAAAATACTTACCACACCACTTTGTTCAGGGTCTCCAGGGTGAACTGCACCCATATATTCTCCTGGGAGGCTGAGGTATTTATAAACTCACCCCCCTGCCTTCCATGTACTAGATCCTGCAGCCTGCCTCTTACATGCAGTTAGATGGCCTCTCCTTGGTGAGGCCCTACGGCAAACGAGTCTTGTCTGCACGACCACCGCCCCAATCCACCCCCCGCCCTATCAAAGGCAGTTCGCACCGGGGTACTTGCGCTGGCAAGTGGAGCTGTCAGGGAGCGATAAAGGCCAAGAGGTGCCAAAGACCATGTACACTTCAAAGTGGTCTATAGAGCATGGGTTGTTGTTCCCATGTCTACCGCCAGACCCCGTGTCTCCTGCCAAGCATCTCCCCTCACGCTGGACGGCCCCCTGCAATCCACATAAGTGTGTCTCCATTCACGAGTCTTCCTGTGTCTTGTCTGCACGACCACCGCCCCAATCCACCCCCCGCCCTATCAAAGGCAGTTCGCACCGGGGTACTTGTGCTGGCAAGTGGAGCTGTCAGGGAGCGATAAAGGCCAAGAGGTGCCAAAGACCATGTACACTTCAAAGTGGTCTATAGAGCATGGGTTGTTGTTCCCATGTCTACCTCCAGACCCCGTGTCTCCTGCCAAGCATCCCCCCTCACGCGGGACGCCTCCCTGCAAACCGCATAATGCCACGACATATACACGTCATTCATTCACAAACACACCCCTGTTTCGAATTCTTTATAACCCACTTCATATTTCTAATGAGAACTTCTTTGCGCTTTGCTAGTCAACCCGTGAAGGTGCTGGCTGTCTGCTCTTCGTCTCTGTGAACTTCCGTGACCACTTTGAGCAAACTCATCAGTTTGCAACCTGTGAACTGCTCCCTGTTCTACGACAAGAAACTACTCTGATCCCTGCATCTAACTGTTTGCTCGTCAAGGTAAGGCCATGTACCATACTCATTTTGCGTCCAATTTCTTTTCGTTCAAGACAGTACATGCAAGGAACTAGTCACATGTTCTGAGTTTAGTCAAATTATTTTTCTATTTTTTTAAAGTTATTCAAATACTTATCCGCATGTGAATAACGTGTATAGTTCCAAGAACCAAAACATACCTTGCATTGAACCTTTTATGTATTTAATTTTTTAACACATTGGTATTCATAGAGAATTGTTGATCTTTACTTTTCAGAACTTTCCACAATGCCTGCCTGTTCCATTGGCGGTTGCCCTTCGAAGACCCATAATAAATCTGAAGGTACTATAATGCATGTTTTCCCTAAGACAATAGATCAGATAAGAGAATGGGTCCGATATTGCGGATATCCACCCTCTGAGCTTGAAAGTAGAGTCCTAGAAGTCTTTGCGGACAAGAGGGGTGATCGATACCGCATCTGCAGCAGGCACTTTACCTCTGACATGTACTCCACATCATTGCTAATAAAGAAGAACACACCGCGAGCGAGGCGAAAATTGCTCTCCACCGCTATTCCCACTCTATTCGTCCACATCCCTCCACTGGTGAGTCAAGTTTACGTATTTATCTCTCGGCCTTGCGGTAGTGTGTAGCATTAGCTAACAATAATTTCCCCATTTATGTATCCACTCAATATGAAGGCGGAAGATTCTCCATCCGTGTCGTTATTGCAGTCATCAGCCACTTCAAGCGCCTATCGGGTAATCTTACTTAGCTATTCTGCCATTGACTTGTTTTAGGCATGTAAATCAACAGTTTTAATTTATCGTGTAATTATTTTACCTAATGGTACACCCTTGTACTCGTCCTCTAGTCTTTGTTTTGAGTTATAATTATTGTTATCCAAAATAATTCAAGTACTGTCTTTCAGGGAGATGCTGAGGAGTCCAACGTATTGACGACTACCGTTGATGTCACTCAGATGCTCGAGGTACGTTTCAGGACAGTTCCATCGATGGAGATCATCAGATCTTGCATTCTTGTAGCGTGATTGTTACACACAATGTTTCTTTCGTTTTTAGCCATTGATATGTCCTTCTGTCGTCGCCCTCGTATGTGTCTTCTTTTTTCAATATTGTGTTCATTACTAATGAAAGTCCTATGTTTCAGGGAGTCGATGGACCATTAGTCCAAGAAGAAGGGGGAGCGTGCAGTTACGGGTCGGCGCAACAGCTTGCAGAAGTGTGCACCGCAGTTACATCGTCCCTTGATGTTCTTATGCATTTCGAGGTATGGATACTGACAGCTCGATCAAGCGAGATCATATGACGTGATTACATCCGCTATACTTCCTTCTTTATTAACGCAAGTACTATGTTTCAGGGAGATGACGGAGCTTCTTCTACAAGAACATCACCCCTAGTAGTTGATGCAGATTTCTGGGTGGTGACACTTCCAACGATCGAGCAAATCGAATCATATTTAGATATCCATTATTTATTTTAGACAACTGATCATTTGTGCAGGTCTATTTAGATGAGCCGTTGACGCCTGCACAATCTTTATGTTCTTTTTATCAAAATAGAAAACCATACTAATGCAATTACTGTGTTTCAGGGAGTCACTGAAGCATCATCTTCAATAATATCATCAATGGAAGTCTATGAGGAGCCCGAGGTATGCATCTTGACAGTTCCATCTAACTAGATCAACAATGCGTGAATAATTGTCGTTTGAATGTTCTACACAAAGCGTTCATTCGTGTTTTGCTATTGAGATGTACGTGGGTATTGGTCCCCAAGTACATTTTGTGTTTTCGATATTATTATACATACTAATGAAAGTTCTATGTTTCAGGGAGTCGATGGAGCGTCAGTGCGTGATGGATGTGCTTATCAGGAAAACATAGTCGTTGCAGCGCAAGAGGAAGTGGAGACATATACACACGAGTCGGAGCAACAGCGTCCTGATGTTGAAGTTCGAGGCAAGAAAGTTTCAAAGAAAAGAAAGCAAAAGAAGGTTAGTGTCCTGGTCACTATATTATGTTGTTTTTCACTGTTAATAGTTCAATACTGTAAGTTGTGTTTAAACTGAACACCCCTTTTCCAATCTGTCCTCTAGTTGCGAGTGGGTGTACAAACTAGATCTACACAGACAGTGAAGCAAACGAGAGATGTTGCTTGTCAAACCTTTTGGCAGGGACTTGAGACTGGAGAAGCATCGTGCCAATGGGAAGAATATGAAGTGATTGACAACGGAGCTATACCACCACCAGCCATTGATAGTGAATGTCCTCCTGGTAGTTCGGATGCAGTCGGAGATCAATTCACAGAATCCACACCCGCAAAAACTAAGACCGCGAGAAAGTTGAAGAAATTGTTTTATTCACCCATCGCCGGAGAAGGAACAGATGTTGCAATGGAAGAGAATGAAGTAGGCGACAATGAAACACCATCAATATCACTGAACATAGCGGAAGACGATATCAGAGATTCTACCTTTCATGTGAGTGACATGTCCTCAACGTTACAGGCCGAACCAGCTGGGATGCAGAGTGACAGTATAAGGAAAGAGGCCAAATTCATTGTATTCGATAGTTGTTTGATTGATATTATTATTCGGATTAAATGTGGGCATTTGGTTGGTGGGGAAGTATGTGGGGAGCCATTGATTAATGTGACTCGTGCAATTCGAGGCACTAACCTTAAAATACATGCCACCTGTACAAAATATCATCCTTTCACATGGTCTGCACAACCTATGCTGGGACAACTGCCAGCAGGCAATCTACTTTGTGCAGCGGCTGCACTTTTTAGTGGTTCAAGTTTTAAAAAATTAGAGTCTTTCTTTCAGTTTGTGGGAATCCATTTCATTGCGAAAACTCAGTTCTACAAATACCAAACCGATTATCTATTTCCAGCCATTAGCGAAGCTTGGAGAATGGAAAAAATGTCTATTGATAGTACATTCGCGGGCAAACGGTTCAGGCTAGCCGGTGATGGACAGTGCGACAGCCCAGGATTTTCAGCCAAGTACTGCACCTACCACTTTCAGGACATGGAAAGTAAGAAAATTGTGAGTTCGGTGGTCGTGCAGGTGTCACAAAGTACATCCTCAGTGGCCATGGAGAAAGTTGGCTTTGTAGCATCATTGCAAGAACTACAATCGCGGGGAATGGTGATCGACCTGATAGCCACGGACAGACACGTTTCAATTGCCAAGACAATGAGAGAACAGTACAAAAATATAAATCACCAATTTGACGTTTGGCATCTTGCAAAATCAATCAATAAAAAATTGTCGGCTGCAGGTAAAAAAAAAGAATTGCAAGGTATTTCACAGTGGTCCAAGTCAATCAGCAACCATCTTTGGTGGAGCTCAAAAACATGTGGAGGGTCGTTGGAAATTCTACTGGAAAAATGGCGGTCAGTAATGCCACACTGTACGAACGTTCACCGATGGAACACGAACCAACATTTCCACAATTGTGAACATGGCCATTTGTCCACAGAGGAGGCACGGAAGAAGAAGTGGTTGATTCCTTCATCACCCACTCACAAAGCCATTGAAAAGATTGTATTTGATAAAACTATAACAAAAGCTTTGAGGGGACTCACGGAATTCTGCCACACAGGAGATTTGGAGGTGTTCCACAATATGTGCCTAAAGTACAGGCCAAAACGATTGCATTTTGGCATGGAGGGCATGATAAATCGGACTCTTTTAGCGGTCTTGGCACATAACCATAATGTTGGCCGTCAACAAAGTAGGACGACCGGAACTTTAGGGACGCTTCGCTACAATAAGGCCTTCACTAAAAGAAGTAAACAATGGGTGATCAAACCAGTGTTTGAGGATATGCAATATGAGTTTATTGAGAAACTTATTGTTGACGTCCTAGATAGGCACATAAATGGAGTTGTGAACGAACCTGTGCAGGGGACAACTGCATTGCCACCCAACATTGCATCTGTTCCATGTCCACCTAAAGAAGAACTCATTGAGAAATACACATCACGGTTTAAATGATTGTAATTTGATTGTCTGTTCTCTCAAGTCTCCTCATGTCGCAGGCCCATTGAATATGTGTATCTAGCCAACCTTGTTCATTTGCGCATTAAATTAAACCAAACAGTAATATAAATCATTTTTCAATGAATATAGAATCTCTCCGTATTTATGGTTCTGTGTGGCTGCAAAGCACGCAGACAAAATGCAAAGATGGAGTGTAAATTTCAAGTCCTGTGAGAATGCCTTACACTGAATGTAGCTAACTTGGAATGTGTGCTCGTTCGAAGTAAAGGTCAGCTGCTTTGATTTTTTCTCGGGTGCCAGAATGGCCCACGACTCAGAATAAGGTTCTATTGTATTTTGACCTTGACAGGCCTGGACCACGTAAGAAACGATAATGAATATAATTTCAGAAACGAAAGCCATTTCATGTTCGTTCATTAGAAGAAATAACGTCGGCATAGAAGGAGTGGTATTTCGGGGCTGCCCTACGCACAGACGCAATGGAAAATGCAAATATAATGTAAGTAACTCTTTAGATGAGTTTATACCGCAATTTAATTACTATACAGTTGCTTTAAAGACGGGTTAAGTTGTACTTGTTCGTTCTATGTGGCATGTTGTTTTGTACCGCGCACTATCTTGGGGAGAACCGTCTACTTGGCCCCCTTCCCGCCCCTACCTGCAAGGCTAAAAACCTCGGGGTCATCTTCGACTCCACACTCTCCTTCTCTCCTCATATATCTGACGTCTCTAAGAAGTCACACTACCAGCTGCACCTCCTCAGAGGTATTCTTCCCTTCCTCTCCTTCCCCCAGAAGCTCACTGTCTCCCGAGCCCTGGTTCTCTCTAGGCTGGACTACTGTAACAGCCTCTATCTTAATCTGCCTGCCTCCACTCTCCGCCCTCTGCAACTTATCCAGAACAGAACTGCGAGACTTGTCCTTGGCCTCAAGCGGGCCCTTTTTATTTATTATTTATTATTTATTATTTTATTACGCTACTTACCTTGTACTGCACTTCCCCCCCACCTCCTCTCCTTGCACTTTCTCCTTTTCCCCTTACCTCTGCACTTGCGCGATCTGAATGACACCTGGCCTAGTAGGATCGTTTGTCTGTCTTCCCCTTGTTCCCCTCCCTCCCTGCCTCGTCGCGCCTTGAAACACTTGTGTATAGGCGCATTACAAATACCATATCATATCATATCATACTTTTACGGAAGCACCTCAAAACCTTTGCTTCTGCTTTCTCTCTCCCTCTCCCCTGCTACAACTGGTCCACTGTCTGCGATCTCGGTCCTGGGCCCTTCCACTCTCCACCTGCACTCCCTGTCAACCCCTGCACTGGGGGACTGTCTCAGTATCCTACAGCCCCCCTTGACGTATAAAACCCAGTTGCACTGTCCTAGCTATGAAATAATTTCCAGACCTAATATATAAAATGAATAATTTTAATAAAGATCTGATGGTGAGACTAATTTCCTTTTTTTATGTTTTTCAAATAGATACATCGTCCATTATTGTCTGTGTCACGAGTACCAGACACCGGCGGATGGCTTCTATAATCGCCAGTTGCTTCTCCGCGTGAACAACGTTAGCACCCTGACCATTTTGTGGGACGATCGCCAAGTACAAGTATGCCCTTACGCGGTACTAACGGCTAGATGCAACATACAGACCGTTGTGGTGCCCTAGTGCCTCGTTGTTGGAATAGCCATGCGATTATCAGTGCGACCGAAGAGCTTATTTTATCGTAAACCAACACCATGTCTACTGCACACGAACATCGCTTGCCTCAAGACGAAATATTATGGATCGAGAGCAAATAAAAATTCATTTATCTAAGACCCTGTGTACAGCAAAGGAACATCATGTGCCTCGAAACGAACTTTTTGGAACATGTGCAAATAAAAATGCTAATCGCTGAATATTCTCAAAACATTTGATGTCAAATAAATGTACTTTGCCAAATGTACAATCTTGCCGTTTGCTTTTAAACCACTGTTTCATATTCCGAATTGTGGCGCTGTATTGTGAGATGATCTAAGACCCTGTGTACAGCAAAGGAACATCGTGTGCCTCGAAACGAACTTTTTGGAACATGTGCAAATAAAAATGCTAATCGCTGAATATTCTCAAAACATTTGATGTCAAATAAATGTACTTTACCAAATTTACAATCTTGCGGTTTAATTTAAAAGTACAGTTTCATATTCCCAATTGTGGCGCGCTGTGTTGTTTGAGCTCATCTGTGTTGATTTCCTGGTTCTGTGTGGAGTCGCGTAGAAGACGCCTGGGCGCGTTTGCCTACGCAGCTCAGTCACGTCACGGATAGAGGCGGGGAATATGAATGTTTTGATCAAGTCTGTTTCAGGGGCGGGGGATTTGATTTAGTGCCGCAAAAGCAGGTGAGCCAGGGCGATGCGGCAAGTGATAGGATTATCATAAAATGGCGGCTGATTTCGAGTGCGTTAATGGACGAAAAGTCGGGTAAGGTCCATAGGAAAGTTTTCTACGATCTACCGAGTTATGCTTAAAAACACATGGCCGAACCGTAGGGACAATAAAAAAAAAGTCCCGGAACTCTCCTTTAAGTACGAAACAAGAACATTGTCGAGTACCCAGTCGAAAATGGTGGAACTGTATTAAGAAAAACCTTTTCTTTCTGGAAAGAAGGAACCATATGGAAGTAAGATTTGGCATACAGAACCTGCAGAGAGGTTGTGAACTGTGTTGCGAGACATTGATGAACTTTTATAAACCCTTGGAAAAGTCATCCAAATGATTGGGCCAGGCAAAAGCCAAGGACACGGGCTATTACTCTAGCCTCCTTTTTTTGGTTATTTTTCCCCAAGTGGTAGGGCCAGTTAGCTAATAAGATTTGGAAGAAGGACTATTTCTTTTGGACTTCGACGAGCACCCTTACTTTTAACCGGTTAGGCAGGGAACTTCCCTCATAGAAGTAGGGCTAGATAGGTGTTTTCATGGCACATCTTTGTCCGAGTCCTTCTGGTTTGCCACACAGTCAGTTTATAACGTTTGACTTGCAACTGCTCCTAAGGCTACGATCGCCTGATGAATCATCTCTTGCATTGTAGAGGCTTACAAGCTTCAAAAGAAATCAGTTCCCAAGGACTTGCAAGTGCATGCGGTTAGTGCAAAGCTACTGCAATCACGGTTCAGAGAAATATCCCCTGGGATGTTCTTATTAGGGCCAATATTTGGTCTTCCCCGTATGATTTTTATAGCATTACTGCATGGACTCTGCTGCTAGGTCAGACACCAGATTTGGCAGGCGGTCCTACACAATTTGGTCTGCTAAGTTTCATTTCCAGCCTCCCCTGACTGATTATAATCTCCCATATGTATGGAGGAAATTGGAAGGGACTTAGGAGTAAGAAAAGGTTACTCACTGTAATGGCTTCTGTACTCATAGTCCATAATCCTCTTTCCTCCATATGACCTGCCCGCCGTCCCCCTATAAATAGGGCAGTAGTACAGGTTGCCCATCTAGTGGTTCCAAGGACTGGCAGGTGTCGCCGGTGGGCGGGCTTTGCAGGGCTAGCCACACCCATGCTGCCTCTCCCTTCAGCACAATCCAAATTCTTTTAAAGCATATCTACCCTTTTTGTGCTTTGCAAAAAGACTTCAAGTCCCCTTGGACGCACACCATATAATTATGGAGGAAAGGGAACTATGGGCTAGGAGTACAGAAGTAACTTCTGTACCTTTTTCTCAATGTTGGTGTAGAATGCCATTGCATAATAAGAACCATGCCTGTGCTGGCTACATACAAGTCCTCCACCCCCTACATGTGAGAATACATAATCATGTTGACTTTTACCTTAGCACCATTCTGAATTGCCATGCCACAATAAGAAAACACGTCCATGCTGGCTGCGTGCAACAAAGCTCCCCAAAGTCTCCCACGTACCCATTCATACCCATTCATCACACACGAAGTCACACACCCAGATAGTCCTTTGCATGCAAGCATACCTACATTAACTGTGATCAAAAAAATAAAGAAAATTCACTTGCATACATTCTCCATTCATACACTCTTCAATCAGCAGCATTACTTCACTCTCCTATTCACCAGCATGCATTCGCACATCCAGCAGTCATTTGCAATAATTCACTTGCACATTCAAAAGCATTGATTCACTTTCACTTCCAACATGCCCACCTCACCAGACCTGTATGCACCCTCACGTATGCATACCACACCCACAAATGTGCACATACATTCACAAATACACAATCCCTCGCATACATGCATGCACTCATACATGCACGCTTTTGTGTTTAAAGAGTAAAATGCTTACCTGTTCGTCGGCTCAGCTGCAAGCCAATCAAACACCTCTCCCTGATTCTTGGTGGCTGGAGAGTGATGCAGAGCGCCAGGGACTGCATACTTCCCAAAATTCTGTGACCAAAAAGATGTAGGATTTTTCAATTTTCAAAAATAATAATTCACATAACGATGACATCACAAGAAAATACAAAACTTACATTGTTGGCATAATTGAAGCATTCTAAAATACACAACCCATCAAACAGCACAACATGAAAAGATGTTGAAATGTTAAAAATGTAGAAATCTGAATGGTAACTTTACACCAATTTCAATGACCTAACTTCACAGAAGGTAATCACACAGAGCTGGTAGACAACACTTGCCACTGCTCTGTAGAAGCAGCCCGGGCAGTAAATATTAATTGCAAGTTGAAACTGAATGAGGTGGCGACTGATACCCCCCTCAGTCTGATAGGCAGAGGCTGTGTGATGGTGTTACACTCTGACACTTGCCTTCACTGGTGGTCACCACTGGCAAGAGTGCAGGACAGAGCCATGTAGCTGTCAGGTCAGTGGATTGGTCTGAGCCCAATCAAAGTAATCACCTCTGGCCCACTGCACAGACAGACTAACTTGTTGCATGCTTTGTCCTGGAGCTTGCCTTAGTCGCATACATTACCTGCCACTGTAAAAAGCACTAGGATCTGTCATTGAAATCTGTAGGCGGTAGGACTGCTTAAAAAGCAGTAGCCTACTGCCTAAATCTGTAGGGTTGGCAAGTATGGGACTGGCCACCTCAGAGCCTCTTTATCCACGGGGTAGCGACCCCCTTGGGAATTTCAGAGTGCAGTACCCCAGCTAGCGCATGGCCAGTGGACAAGGCAAAGCTGGGGACGCAACCCTCCCCAGCCTTGCATGGCTCGTTGACCATGTGCAGCTGGGTTACTTTTCCCATGCGGAAGCCTTGTTTCCCCCGCACCACAGCTGACCTAGCTAAGCTCCCTCATCTGCATACTGTAGCTGAGGGAGGAGCACTCAGCTTTTCATAGGACTGGCTTTGGCTCTGCCATAATGGGGCTGTTCTGTGCCCCGTTGCCATTGTGGACGAGCCGCCGTTGCATACTAACTAGTTATTGGGTCCTGCTAGCAAACCTGTGGCATTCATGCACATTGGGGAGAGTGGCCTATCCTAAATGTGTGCTGAGCTCATCTTGAAAAACTTTGTCTGTACACTACCCCTTTACAAGCAGTTCTCTGGATGGAGTTGCCTAGTTAGGTTTTTTCCGTTGTTGCCGTTTTTTCCAGGCCGCCGCACCTTCATGGATGTCTTCTGCCACGGGCAGATTTGAAATCTGCTTTAGCCCTGATAATTCCCTGCAAGCTGCATTGAGGCAGCGTTATTTCGAATTTGCCACAGATGCTAGAGAAAATAGCATCTACATCTCTGCCTCCATTAGGCTCCACGAGGCAGAGATCACTCAAAGATGGCTGCCCGTGAATTTTCGTCCTGAAATCATAGCCTCTGCAGGCTGGTCTTGCCGTGATTGGCCAACAAAATCCTTTTATCCAATCACCCTTCGCCGGCAGGTGAACGCCGGCCCACCCACAAAGGCTACCCAACAAGGCAGCCTCCTTTCCCAAGCCTGTCACAAGCCGTACAGAGCCCAGGGCCAAGCTCCATGCCGAGTTTCAGCCCACCAGGACCCACGCCTCATCCTTCCTCCCACTATAGGTGCTACTCTGTCAACCGCATCTATATGAACATATTGCCACTCCCTCGGTTGCCTGTGGTACATCAGAAAATGGCATATAGAGTCCATAAACTTTGCTCACTGCTGGACTGTTTTAAAATTGCCCATAGAATGCCTGCCTAGCAAACTGCATCTAGATTGGTTGAAACTGTCTTGATTAATGGTCACATTAGTGATTTGCATTCAAAGTATTCTTGATTTTGCTCGACTGTTTTTACTATTGCACTTAGAGTGCCTTCCTAGTAACTGCATTTAGACTGCTACCACCTGTTTGAATTTTGGCCGCACTAGCAACTACAATAGCAATTTGCACTCAGAATATCCTAGACTTTACATGCCAAATTTAGGTGCACTCTGCTGTATGCATTTTAGTCGCTGCTGGGACTGTCAAATTTAGGTGCACTCTGCTGTACGCATTTTAGTCACTGCTGCTAATGCATTCTGCTGTATGCATTTTAGTGGTGTCCAGTCAAATGGTCGAAAATAAAGGATTGAAGGACCATTTCATCGACAGTCAAATGGTCAAAAAAAGGTCGATTTTTAAAATGTATTTATTTATATATATTTTTTAGTTTGGGTTGGTAGAAAAATGTTTTTAATAAAGAAAAAGTGGGCTTGGGGGGGAAACCCCCCATAAAAAAAATCGATGATTTTAGTGTCGATCAAAAGGCATTCGATCCTTTTGTTTTCCACCATATGACCTACAACCCATTTTAGTCGCTGCTGGGATTTTCAAATTTAGGTGCACTCTGCTGTATGCATTTTAGTCGCTGCTGGGATTGTCAAATTTAGGTGCACTCTGCTGTATGCATTTCAGTCACTGCTGCTAATGCACTCTGCTGTATGCATTTTAGCCGCTGCTGGGATTGTCAAATCTAGGTGCCTTTTGCTGCATGCATTTTAGTCGCTGCTGGGATTGTCAAATTTAGGTGCACTCTGCTGTATGCATTTTAGTCACTGCTGCTAATGCACTCTGCTGTATGCATTTTAGCCGCTGCTGGGATTGTCAAATCTAGGTGCCTTTTGCTGTATGCATTTTAGCCGCTGCTGGGATTGTCAAATCTAGGTGCCTTTTGCTGTATGCATTTTAGTCGCTGCTGGGATTGTCAAATTTAGGTGCACTCTGCTGTATGCATTTTAGTCACTGCTGCTAATGCACTCTGCTGTATGCATTTTAGCCGCTGCTGGGATTGTCAAATCTAGGTGCCTTTTGCTGTATGCATTTTAGTCGCTGCTTGGATTGTCAAATTTAGGTGCACTCTGCTGTATGCATTTTAGTCGCTGTTGGGTTTGCCAAATTCAGACCCCCCTTGCTATCTGTCTCCCAATATGTGCTCCACCAAGACCTGCCTTACATACACACTCTGTTCCCTACTCTGGACTATTCTAACTATCACCAAAACAATGGCCCACACTAAATCCACACCTTGCAACCTGCAAGAGAGAAACACGTGACTTAGAGCGAGGCTGCCACATCTTTATGACCTCAAAAACAAAATAACTAGACCATCAGGTTCTATATCAACTCTTCTGACCCTAACCCTTTTGCCCTAGCTGCAGAAAGGCGCCCTAAAATACAAACTGGCTTTCTCCATAACCAGAAGAGACCCAACCTTCCCAATCCTAGTCTCATCCTACATAAAATGACAACCCCTACCTTATCAGGAGCCCTTATCAATGCGAGGTCCCTCATAGCACACAATACGGAAATTGCCGACATACTTGCCATGGACAACCTAGATCTTCTCGCTATCACTGAGACCTGGCTCCACGATGCCGCAGGTCCCGCACTCATGATTGCCATACCAGACAACTACAATATACTAAGAGTCGATCGGCCCAACTACAGGGGAGGTGGCCTGGCCATCATTGCCAAAACTAAGTTAGCTGTAAGACTTACCCCACACCCAGCAATTACATATTGCGAACTTCTCTCTGCTAAAATACCTATCTCTAATAACAGTACACTAACTGTCCTTCTGGTGTACAGACCACCAGGCCCACTAGGTAACTTTGAGGAAGACCTATCCAGCCTCCTCACTAATAACATCAAAGATTCCACCCAGCTCCTATTACTAGGTGACTTTAACTTGGGATTCAATGACGATGAGGACTAACAGGCCCACTCCATCCAATCAATCTTAGTCGATCATGTCCTTACCCAAAAAGTTTTAGCCCCCACACATATAAAAGGACGTACATTAGATTGGATAGCCAACCAAAACTGTGCTACTACCATCTCTAATATTTTACCACAAACCTGGACCGACCACCACCTCATCTGCTTCTCATCCACTATAGAGCCTCCTAAATTAGATAATCCGGAAATAGCACCACCTATGCTAACCAGAAGTAAAAAAGAAATTACGGCTGAAAAACTACTCCCACTCCTCCTACCAGCTCTCACTGCTAGTGCTATTAATTCTGACCCTAATACACTAGTTGAGACATTCAACAACACTATGTCCAAAGCCTTGGACATAATTGCCCCTATCAAACTACGTAAAAGTAAACGAGAATCTCATCTCAACTCATGGTTCACCCTTCACCTCAAAGAACTGTGAATCCGAAAGCGCAAACTCCAAGCTATCTGGAGGCATACACCTTCAGTTGAGAGTAAAACTTTGCTCGACAACCTTGCTAAAAAATATAAGAAGGAAATAATCCAAACCAAAAAAGACATATTTAATGAGAGAATTATTGAAGCTAACTCTAACTCCAAAGAACTCTTTTCCATCCTCCGGGAAATGGAAAACCCGATTGCCCCTACCGACAATGTCCCCAAGGACAAACAATGGTGCACCAGCATCCAAAATGCCTTAGCTAATAAAATCACAACCCTACAATCCAAAATTGCTAAAAAGAAAGCGTCCTTGAGTTCCACTGGAACCCATACTACCCATTTGGCAGAGACACCTAGAATAGTTACACAGAGCAACTGCAAACCATTCAGATTTACCAACATATCCATATTGGAAACTGAAAAGGTGATATCATCCCTGAAACCATCCAACTGCCAAGGTGACAGCTGCCCAGCACAAGTTATTAAGGGGGCAGCTAGAGACTTAGCACCCTTCATCTCTAAATTAATCAATGCCTCCTTTAGATCCAGCACTGTACCCACAAACCTCAAAGAATCTTGGGTACTGCCTCTCCTTAAAAAACAGACCCTCGACCCAGCTATTCCTACCAATTATAGGTCCATTACTATGATCCCATTTCTCCTTAAAATCATAGATAGAGTAGCCTACCTCCAGATCCAAAACTATCTGGAGACAAACCAACTACTAGGATCACGCCAATCTGGCTTCAAACCATTACATGGTACTGAAACGGCCTTAATTGACCTTAAGACACAAATCGACGAGTTGAAGGATAAAGGTAAAACAGCTATGCTCCTCCTCCTTGACTTATCGGCGGCCTTTCACCTGGTGGACCATGCAGTGTTATGCAACCACCTAGTGTCTGCCGCCTATTTCTCAAGCAAAGCTATAGCCTGGGTACAATCATTCCTAGCCAACCGTACGATGAGAGTGTTCTCCCCCTTAGCTTCAGCAGACCCAATACAAATCACCTGTGGCATCCCACAAGGTTCATGTGTCTCCCCCACAATGTACAACATCTTCACTAAGCCACTCTTCGACAAACTTGACAGACTGGGGGCAACTTATACTAATTATGCGGACGATACACAGCTCCTCATACCACTATCTGGCAATTTTGTCAAAGACACAGCTCTATAAGCAAGATTTACCTCCTCATTCAGGCATGGATGGCCTCCCACGGCCTCTGCCTGAATGACGACAAAACAGAGATACTCATCCTGGGTTCCGACTCTAACCTCAAAAAACTCAGCCCTAATTATCTCGCCTTCAACATAGATGGCAATATAATTAAAGTAGCAATTGAGGTAAAAACACTAGGTTTCCACCTCGACTCCACATTATCTCTCAAAAAACAAGTCAACTCCTTGGCTTCCTCCACAGCTTACACCTGCAAATTAATCAGGGCCTGCAGACCCTACCTCTCTAAAACCAATTGTATCACACTAGCCAACGCCCTAGTAATGTCTAAATTGGACTACTGCAACGCCCTATATGCGGGCGCCAGTAAAACTCTCATAAACAAAATGCAATTACTGCAGAATAATGCCCTTAGAGCAGCCTTGGACATACCCCGTAGAGCGCAAATATCCAACATCAGGAAAGACCATCATTGGTTAAAAATTTGTGACAGAGTTCTCCTCAAGACGCTATCTCTCACCCATAAAGGACTGAACAATACTGCGCCCCCAAGCATCTAGGCTAGACTGACCAGAAAATCCTTTAGTCGCCACACTAGAGCTTCTAACCATTTCCTACTTGAAACTCCCAGATTCAGACTAACAAAAGTGGGTGGAGCAAGCTTCCCTGCTAGAGCTGCCCGTGCCTGGAATGCACTCCCTATTGCATTGAGAGCTAATCTACCCTACTCTAGATTTAGATGTAATGTGAAAAGCTGGCTCTGGACCAATGACGACCAACAAACTGATCCCCTGCTCTAGGCCCGGATCATTGCATATAATTACCTAGACTATAGACTATAGACTATCTCATTGCCCCGTGTGATGTGAGGTACCCACAATTGTATCTTTTGTATATATGTATTGTAAATATGTTAATAACACATGTAATGCATCTTCTGTTTATATCCTCTGTATGTAAGCTTAAGTATTCTTGTGACTGCTGTGCCCGGCTACCCCTGGGTTTGGAGCGCATTATCAAATAATAAACTAAACTAAACAAAACTAATATGTGGCAGCATGGTGAACCCAGATAACTTTGTGGGTGCAGTGCACCTCTGTGCGCTGGATTTCCGAGTATGCTGGAAAGGGCGGAAAAACTGGTTACCTTTCAAGCCCAACCTGGAGAAAACTGGATTGAAACCCAAATAAATTTGCCCCAAAACTGACTTGCAGATAAGGCACGTTTTCTGCAAGCAGGAAAATGGGTATTTGTGCAGCTAATACACTTGGAAGCGTTCACATCCCTTTGAGAGCACAGGCAAAAATAATGATAAAACCTGTGAAAACAGACATGAAATGCACTTACAGCATAGGCACTTTTCCAGCAACAGATTACATGGGGAATTGGGCATTAGATAAACTTGGAAACACTTCACAAACTCCTATGCTAAAAATAGGTGACGTGATTGGTTGATTTAGCTCTACAGTGTAGAACTACAATGCTGCTCTTCTGCCTGTAAGAGCTAGTGGAGGAATCGAAGACGAGAAACCACTGGACTAGATGCACATAGACCACCTCTGCAACTGCAGACCAATGTCGTAATCACAAACCATTGTCAACATAAAAGATGTGCTTGTTTGCCCAAATAATCACCATGCTAAGTGGCACCGATGCTTGGAGTTTCTGGTTGTTGTCCTTGCAGAGAGACTGAGGCTTTGACTAGTATGGACTTTCATTGTTTTATGGCCTCCCCCATGTGGTACAATCCTAAGGTGGCTTCCATAACACTGGTGTGAAGGTGTTAAGTGAGGACAGTAGTGTTCTGTGTTGTGCTTCTCTGGTTGCATGAGCAACGGAAGTTTATAATGTTTTTCATTCAGCAGCATTCACAGATTGTTCAGTTTAAATATGTGCAATATGTGCAACAAGTAACTGTTAAGTTATGAACCTGCTTTGTTATTAAAACGCCATATTGAGTTTTTCTAAGATTTTGGTTTCTTAAAGCTCACAAGCCACAGGCACGGTTTTTGGGGTTAACCTATTAAATTAGAGATGTGCTCATTGAATGATTATTTGCAGCTGTGGTAGGGGACTCAGCTAATCAGCTGGCTTGAAGCACAGAAGGAAACGGCCAATGTCCACCCACATTCTACCAGTCACCTGCCCCACTTTTCCAGGTGCTATCATTTTCTACGTTGTGGCCCCTCAGTCCTCAACCCACCCAATTCTAACCCTCCTACCCCCCACATCCTCAACCAACCACGTTGCTTCCTGCCCAACTGACTTGCGCGCAGCAGTTGGGCCTCTGGCTCCAGCTGCTGCAATTCTTCCCCTGTTTGCACTGGGCCGCACCATAGAAATTGAAAAGGGACTTGGTCATTTTTCTGTTTGCTATGGCAGCAGCAATCTTTTTTTTGTGACTGGAGTTCAGGATCACGCTATGCACACAGGTCCCCTCTGCTGTTAAAAAAACGTTTAAACTATAAGCAACCCATAGGGAGCCTGTTGTGTCTTGCTGTGTCTCGCCTCCCTGGAGCCCCAGGGCCTGGGCCCAGTATACCCATACACAAACACACAGAGACAGAGGGCTCTGCAACCTTCTTTATTGCCCTCTACAGCTTTCTGCCTACGGGGCTCTACTGTCCCTCCTCTTCCTCCCTCCTCCCTGTTTACTTTGGCCTTTCTCTTCTTCCCTTAAGGTGGGCTGGCCAAGTTGAATGTCACAACAGAGCCCAGGGTGCGATTAGCAATCAAGCCCTTGTCCTGAGGCATACAGGGCTAGTAATAGCCCAGAGCCCTCGCTTCGCATGGGCAGACCTAGGCTCGGGCTGGCAGGCCTTTACTGGCCCTCTACCCCCCCCCCCCCCAAATGCTGGAGTGATAGCTATAAGATATCCCAACAAATTCCTCCACCAACATCACTGTGCTACTGTATAAAATGCCAAGTCCAATGTTGGCACCCTCCAGCTTTAAAGCACCCAACTGCTCTCGAGCCAGGTTCACGAGATGGGCAAACAAATACAATTAGAAAAATATCTCAGTACTTGCCTGGGAAGGCCTTGTTGCAATCCTGTACCCAGGAAGCGCAGTTCAGGGGCTTTCCTTAACTATGATTCATCCTGGAATAAAAATGGTGAAGGACGGCCTAGCTAATTAAAAGCGTAATCGGATTCAAACCGTGAGCACTGGCTTGTGATACAGGCGTGTTCAGGTTATTCCGTAATTAATGAGCCTAGGCCTTCAAGACGGGAACTCTGAGCATAATGAATATCGTGTTTCACAGTCATTACGACGCTCTGGGGATTTGTTGCAGCTTAATCGCCCAGCAATCTCTCCCCGGTTTACCATGTCCTTATCACATCGTGAAGTTTGATGAAGAGATGTAGAGCACGGAAAAAGGCTAACGCAATTTCGGGGCCGAATAATTAATGAGCAGGCTCACTAGGTGTTTTCTGTGGCTTTCGGCATACATTTATTGAATTGAACTCCATTAGATGAATGATTAGACACCGGAGGCGGGGAAGGCGGCGCAAAAACAAGAGTTGTTGTTTTGAACCAAGAGCTGCTAGCACTGCTTCCTAGATTCCTGTAAATTTCCTTCGCAGCGTTTCCTTTGAGGTGCAGGTGCTGAAAGGACAGCTCCTAGCTTTTCAGCATAAAGTTATTGCTTTGTTCTCGTTATGGCTGACATGGGAAACCATTCTCGCATTCAGCTCATTTTCATTCTAAGACCTCACACCAAATGCAATATGGAAGCCATATTCCACTGTTATGACACCTCCTAATCCAGGGTTTTAGTGTTGGCTATACGGTGACTCTTCATTGACACCTATAACCTGAAACTATTATATTGAAGTACAGCTAGGAGGGAGATTGAATGAGAGGGCGACACACAGCTTGTACATCTTTGGTTATTTACCAACCCGATGACTGCCCATCTCCATTTCACCAGTACCTGCGATCTCCTTGAGATATCTTTATCAAATAGTGACATCAAACTCTGGCATGCCAGTATTGTTTCAAAGCTGTCTGCCAAGAGTTAATGACTTAATTGCTGCTGTAAAGCATGCTACTTATGTAATAAAAATGTCTTAACCAATTGTGTCTTGAGTCCCTTGATTTATATCTGTTCCTTGCACTGAAGTTCTGTTACAAACAAGCAGTGATAAAGCCAAAAGTTGTATCTGACTTTCTTATACTACTTACTCTTAACATGGGGCCGAATGAGAGCTGTAAAGTAATGTGATTTAATTAGACTACTATGCAAGGCAGATTCCCCACCTTAAAATGTGCTATTCCAGACATGTTTTCTAGGTACAAGAACATGTTTTGACTTGTAAATGCTCATGAGTAGCTTTTAACTAGCAATTCCCATTGCACACCTTCATTACGTTTTGTTGAGTGAATGTATATTTCACTTCTAATAATTTATTCAGTGCCCATCTAAGCTGCATCCAATAAAATATCGAAATGTCTTATTCACACCTGACCTTCGTTACCTGAATACTTTTGGTAATTATTGGTCCAAAACATTTGCAGACAATAGGTAAGAAAATCCACGATATCTATTTTCAAAAGAGTATTATTCATTAGTAGCCAGTGTTGTTACTGTGCTGATTGGGACATTTGCACAATGGCAGCTTTCAAAAGGTAAATACTTCCATGTCCTTGATTATTTCATAGTTTAATGCAAAGGCGTTTTCTGTGTGGTGTGCGCTCCATGCCTAGTTTGTATAAGCCTATGCACCAACTTCTCAGTGACTGTTTTTTAAAAGGCCATGTGCTATACCCATGCATTTCTCATAACCTTTCTTAAAATATTTACAGCAACTCTTTATTTTCAGTTTTCCATGTTTTAGAGACTGGAAGTGTGAGAGGGCTGGAGGGACAATGGCTAGGGACAAATATACCACCGTAACTATTGGTTTGCAGAGGGTTGCAAATTAAAATGCTGTCCTGAAGAACATTTGAGCTCTCACACATTTCATTACGAGCTAAAATGTTTGAATCTCTTCACATGACAGGGAGTCTAGAATCGGAGAGCTCTCAAGTTTCAGTGGCAGTGTGTGAGGAGGCCACCCACACCTGTTTTTACTTCGAATTCTGGGACTTTTGAGTGTTCCTGAATTTCAAATGGGAAAGAAAGAAGTGCAGGTACTAGGATCCAAAGGGGAAAGCAGGACTGGATGGCTTTCTCGCGCATAGCCACTTGAAAATGGAGACATCTGGAATAAAAAGTTAGCAATTAAGAGATGCTTTAAGGGGTGCCTCTAAGCCACAACTATTGGCATGGGAAGTGAATCTAGGAAAGAGATGGGATGTGAGGGGCACACACACATGCTGTGGGTATTGTTTGTATATGTATCCACCTATAGACCACTCATGGCCATTCTTGTCCCTATGACCATTCTCAACTGCTACCTGCCCCCTTCCCCAAGGATCCCTTTGAGCTAGCTCTTTGCTTTTAAGGGGAAGCCTGTGTTATTTCTAAGCAGTCTTCTGTAATGTAGTGGTGTATTTATAACTACATACCAGCTTCTAGTGTAATAAACATTTCTCAACCAAGTGTGCCTTTGGGCACTAGATGTATACACCATATTAGTGTCCTTGCATCTGTTGCTTGTAATTCATTCCTGCTAATAACATGCACTGGCAGAGCCAATAGTTTTGGCTCATGTGTAGGCATTAGATATGTGTTTGTCAGGAACAGTCATAATATACCCGGCACTAGCACAATTTTCCAGCTGTTGCCATCTTATGGCCAGATATCACCATCATGACAGTGTCTGGAAAATGTCTCTCTCTTATCTTCTTAAAAGCCCAAAACATTGGCTTTTCCAATGCTGGTTTTGCTTTGCCTAGGTTGTATGCACCCCTCATGCCTCCCTTGTCTATCCACCTTCTGTCAATGTGGTGTATGGTGTGAGGAACACATGGTGGCAACAGTAAAGACAGACTCAAGAGATCACAGTTCAAGGGTGTTTATTGAACAGTGTTTGCAGGGTGGAAAAATGGCTAAACGAAACCTAAATTTAAGATGGGAGCAAGCGCCGACCATCAAATGAAAATAAGGCAGTCCTAGTGGCGTTGTGTTAAAATAAAAGGGCCTATACTAAGAAACCTATTGCCAAATCTCACAGCTAAAACAAAAAGGGGTGCTCAATAGTTTTCAAGAAAAGAAAGAAGTGTTCTCAAATAATATGGCAGGATGCAGCAGATTGGATCTCCCTTCCCCACGTTTTAAATATGGGGTAAGGTGGGATCTTGTAGCACAGCACACACTCGAGCTTCCTCGGCATGAGTCGACAGTTCTTTACCAGCTTATCAGGAGCCTCGATGGCCAAGTCTTGTTACCCTAGAAAGTCTCTTGCCTTCGCTGGCCTGCCATGTTCAAATAGCAAAACAAAAGGTCCTTCATCGAAATTAAAGTTTGTTTCTTGATTTCACTTAGGGTGAGGATTCTTCACCCCTGAATCCCCCTCTTCTGGGCGTAGATCCTTCTTTCACAAATTGTAATGTCTTTTTAAACAGTTTCAGTGGACATCCGTCAGCTGGGTTCACTCTTGTCAACACACTGCTTATTGGCACTTTAGACTTGACTTGCCCCCTTCTCATCAGCATCCCTCGGTCGGGTATACTCTTACCAACTTCACATTCACAAATGGTTACAGGATTCACTTACCTTGCTTTGTCGTATGGCGGGATTCAATTCCCTTGCTCTCTTTAGTTTGTAGATCAAAGGCTTTCGACTGTACAGGGATTTTGCTTGACCTCCTGTATGACCACGTTTACCTATCCTTGGCGGTTTTCCTTAGGCCTTCTGGTTTCTGTAGTTTCATTCACACGGGGATCTAACAGATTCTCTCGAGTTAGCACCCACGTGGTGGCGGTTACCTCTTCAGCTGGTCTTCCCTTAACACTTTTCACAGTTCATTGAACGGTTCAAACTAGCCACTTTGCAATTCTCATTCAACACAGCCTGGTTCTTATCGGATCTCCCCTCAACTCACTGGCTGTGATGAACCGCTTGGCTTTCTCCGTAACTGGAGTCAAGGCCAGTACCACGATAGCAGGAGTTTCCCCTCGCTCCCGTTTATCAGCGTCAACACGCTCTGTGTACCGTTGACATCTGTTGCAGCACACTTGGGCTATTGTCCTTGGTCTTACAATTCCCTCTGCAGAGGTTTCGCGGGTCTGTGTCGGAAAGGGCAAGGTTGTGTCTCTCATTGTCAGCCTCACGATATTCGCCGCCTTTCTCCTCCTCTTGAACTGGTGGGCCTGGATAGCTGTTTCATCGTGCGATCTGCCTTGCTCGTACTGTGCTCTCTTGCTCCACCTTTTATCCCTGCGGGGAAGGCAAAGGACCATCAGGTGTGTGTGATTCTGATCAATTGCCTGACTTTGTGAATTGAGATAGGACCAGCACACCTAATAATAGGTAATGTTTTGTTTAAAAGGATAGATGCAGCATTTTCCAAGGGGGAGCAAGTTAAATCAGTTCATGGTGCATGGGAGAAATAAGTGACTCTGGCATAACAAGTCACACTCAAAAGTAACAGATAGAAGTGTCCAAAACTTGTGGACACTCCCGTCCCATGAACACCTATTATACTGAAGGAAACTTCAGTCAAAACTGTTAATGATACTTTTGTAGGATTATAAGGTACATAATTTGTAAACAACCTTTTATGAAGATACTGAGTTCAGTCAGTATTTTATTTACTAGTGATATAGATAAGGTAATGAAGTTTTACATTCATAAGTGCATGATATAATTTATGAAACATCATAATGAAAAAAACATAATAATGAAAACAATTCCAAATGTCAATATATAAAATGAGTTCCACGCATTTCGAGATATCAATCTCCCATTCAGGAGCTAGAAATCAACTCTTATTCAATTTTCAACAAATTCAAATATATAAACAAACATGCAAGAACAATGTAAGAAACCACTGTCTCATAATACTTTTGTTTTACCAAAAATGGCGGACATTTAAATACTTCACTTAATCATTTCACGTGATGTGGACAAGTAGTAGCCTGAATATGTAATACATCTGTGCAGCAGGGATAATTGGGCAAGTAACCTGTGAATGACAAGTTTCTTTAAAAATAATTCTGAATCTGGATTTTGCTTTTGTTTAGTGTTAGCAAGTTGGATGAGATAAAAGGATTTACCTTATTATACCTCTTTGATCGAACGTGCATTTACATTTCCTGGCTGTTGGTATCTCTAAAGTGTAAAATCTTCATTGAGTCATGAATTGGCGAAATTCCATCTGCATAGTTCTGCCTGTGGAGAGTATAGATCTCGTTGTGTGGACATATGGGGTTAATCTTTCAATTGTAAGTGAAATACTACTTACAAGTTGCTGAAGCTTCTGTAGGATCGCTATGCGTTACAATTATTGATGTGAAAAACGGTAGCTTGGACGTCGTGTCTGCGCGACCCTGTTCGCTGTAAATGAAGTGGGTATATCACTAAGTACGTTTGTAAGGTTGTGTCAAATTAATGAATAGTAAATTATTTGTAAAGACTTCTGTTTTTCGATTAGCACGTACAGCAGTGTACAGTAGAACGCTGCCAAATGGCTTCATGTGAGCGCAAGCGTTGCTTGTTGCTCAGAGATTGTAGTCAATCGTTGCTAGACGATGTGACAGGTTTTAATGAACGTAATGCGGTCATGGCAGTTACATCCCGGTTTCATGGGAAATGTAGCTTCAAGATGTTAAGCCATACCAGTATAGCAGGAATGGGAACTTCAAATGAGAATCTCTGAGCGTAAATATTACATTATTTTCCTGGTCAAACTGGTAATCGTTTGCTTGATCTATTACATGGTAATGTAAGTCAACATCATAAAGATTATTGGAGATCGGTGTCATTGATTCTGTATTACAGTCCCTGGCGATTACGTAATGAAATAAGATCACAATTCAAGTCCCAGTGATTGCATTAGTGAAAACTAAACAAATGTAGTCCTGTGTCAACCTCTGCAGATTAGTACCTCAGTTGTAGACTAGACACATCTGACTGTATGAAATCTGCTGCTGATTCCTTAGAACTGGTACTTCAATAGTATCCATAACAAAGACAAATTTAACAGTTTGTAAACCTTGATCACAATATGTCAGTGGTATAACAAGTACAAGTATATACATTGATGTACATGAGACCTTGATTTACAAAGTTTTAAATTAATAATGCTATTGAGTGTCAATCGTTCAATGATTTCACAATATGCTTGTTAAAGAACATTGCTATGCATAAGTCCACTGTGGGGACATGATATGCCATGGTGTAAAATAACAGCACATCTGAGTTGCATACATTCAGTAATTTCCAGAAGAGCTCAATAAGCATCATTGCTATGAGGTAGTCAGCTGTTGAGACATAATATGACAATTATCGGCACATACGCCTAATTTATCTTTGGTATTGAGCAAGGAGTCAAGGGATGTTTATTCATAGAAACGATGTAAAAGAGAAATCCTCATTCATTCCTGATGGTTCGAGGGAGTCAAGTGTATTAATCCAGAACATCTCTCTGCGTGTAATAAGATCTGTGATATTGCAACCTCGTGGTGGTTTTGTAGTTGCTTCTAAGATGACAAATTTGAGCTGTGCTATAGTGTGTTTTCTAAGTTCAAAATGTCGATCGACTGGTGACTTAAGATTCTTGGTTCTTTTTTTAAACATTTTTTTTATCATCTTTATTTAATTTTAAATCAACATAACAATAAAACAACGGTGAAGGTCATAAAAGATGAACAATTTGAAGCAACATCTCAAATATACAAAAATGAATAATCTAATTAGAAACCAAAAACCCCTCCCCCTGTCCCAATTTCAATACAAAACTCCACAAACCACAACCACAAACAAACAAAAACACTACAACATCTACCGCCCACCCCAACCCACAACAATCCAATCCAAATTCTCTACATCTTACCCAAATAAATCATTAAAAGAATCCCAATTCTCACAATGTTCAGTCTCCCGATGTAACCGACTAGCACGAGATTTTTCATATCTTGACAACAAGCGCAGATCCATCAACCAACCCTCAACATGTGGCTTTTTCGTGACTTCCATACTTTCACAATATGTTTAACTGCTATCATCAATGCCCTATTAACCCAATGAGTACCACCACAATTCAAGATGAAAACCGCAGACAGAAAAGTCTGAGGCAATGAAATACCCGACACCAAATCTACCCGATCAAGAACATCTTTCCAAAAGTAAGCACCCGTTCACATTCCCACAACATGGAACGAGTACAACCCCAACACAAATCTGAATCCATCAAACCCCTCTCCTGCATTCTCACTGAGGTCCAATAAATGAGTCCCAAGATTCTTGGTTCTGATGTTCGATTTATGTCCAGGCAATCTTTCTCTGTTTTTATGCATTGTCTGCACCACATAGTATTGACCACATGGGCAGATGAGGCCATATATGACAAATTTGCTATTGCATGTGGCATATTGTCAGAGATTTACTTTTTGACCTGTATGGGGGTATCTAATGATGTCTCCTTTTTGCACATTGTTGCAATGGCAGCATGGGAAGGTGCCATACTTTGATTTGTTCATAAACAGTTGTTTTCGGTTGTCTGACCTTTCGGCTTTCACTGGGCAGTCTTTAAATTGTCATCCTCTCATGTTTGCCGTTAAAGGTGGTTTAGGAAATAACTTGCATAGTTGAGGATCTAATTTGGTAATTTTCCCATTCTTATTGAGAATGCGTGTGATCTGCATGCTTTGTTTTGAAAATCGTGTCAAGTAGATCAGTGGGGGATCTTCATTCTTTTTATTGGTCTTCATCAGTAGGCTAGCTCGATCTTGTGCATTGCTCTTGTTCATTGTATTACTAAGCACATGTTCAGAAAAACCTCTATGCCTGAATCATTGTGTTTGTCCCCCCGCTGATTCATTGTATTGGGTTTGTCAGAGATAATTCTTCTCAATCTGAGTAGTTGACTGAAACGAAGATTATTTCTAAGATGCTGCGTATGGTAGCTGGTGTAGTGCAAACTGTTATTGACATCTGTTGGTTTTCGATAAATCATGGTGTTAAGCACATTATTAGTAGGTATGATATTGACACTGAGGAAGTGTATAGATGGAGTTTCAATTTCTATTCTAAATTGTATTCTTGGATTACATCCGTTGAGGTAATTCAGAAAAGTTGGGAGTTCTTATTTGGGTCCTCTCCATATCCAAAAGATATCGTCGATATACATTTTGCACAGTGCCAGTTTATTCGACCAGATGGTATGTGTCAATATATGTTCGGATTCAAAAGAAAACATGAAAATATTAGCATAGACTGGTGCCATTGCCAAGCCCATTGAGATACCAGAGATATGGAGGAAGAATTGTTAGTTATAACTAAAAATGTTGTTGTAAAGAATCATTTTGGTAAATTCAATTGCAAAGTTCTTTTTAGATTGAAAATTTTGTTCCTGTAGTAACAGCCATTCTACGGCTTCGAGACCTTCACCTTGATGTATCAAGGAGTATAGGCTCTGGACGTCTAAGGTGAAGAGTGTCCAGTTGTTGCAATGTGTTTGATGTCCTTTAGAACGCTCAAGAAGTGTGTGGTATCTCTCAAATAGGTTGAGGTGTTTTGTACCAGTGGTTGCAGTAGGTATTTGGCTATGGGATCAAAAATGCTTTCGGTGGCTGCAACTATTGGTCTAAACGGTGGATTTGTACTATGCTTGTGTATTTTGGGGAGTCCATAAAACACCTGAGTAATGGGTGCTTTGTTGAACAAGAAATCTCTTGTTTTATCGTTTTACCAGTAATCCATTCTTCTGTAAGTGCTTTATTAAGAATTTGATCTATCATATTTTGTATATCGGTAGTTGGATCATTATCCAAGGTTATGTAAGTATTTCTCTCCTCCAAGAGTTGCAGATGGCATTCTTTGTAGAAATCGAGTTCATGACAAGGATGGCACCACCTTTATCAGCTGGTTTGGTTTTTTTATAGTTCTATCTTCAGACAATTGTTTTAGTAATTTATGTTGATGCATAGATAGGGTATGGCCTCTTATATCGACACATTTTATGGATTTAAGATCTTTCACCCCCTTTGTCTCGACAAGATCTAAAGCAGAATTCCAAATTATCGGATTAAATGTACTTTTGGCTTTAATTTCAAGGGTGTCGAAGGCTAATCTTTCTTGTATTGGTAGCGTTGAATCAAAAAACAGTTTCAGTCAGATTTTTCTTGTTAGTTTAGTAATATTTATTTCTTCAAAGATACTTGAGTTATTCGTAGGCACAAAGGATAGACCCAAGCTGAGAAGGTCAATTTGTTGTTTAGACAAGATTTTAGTAGATATATTGATTACTAAGTTGGTGGTTTCTTTTTCCCTCTTGAGTTTTCTTGTTTCCTCGCCTGATCTTCCTTCGTCTAAAAAAGCTGGCGGTGGACGTGTGTCATTATTTGGTTGGATCAATGGTTCTGTAGTAGGAATATTTTGTGCGGAAACCGTAGGGATCTCTGGTCTTGTAGGTACTGATTCTTTACTGCTACTTGAGGTATTGCTTGTTGGCGCAGTGCTTTTACTATCTCTTCTTGGTGGTTAATTAGGTGTATTCTTTCTCTATTGTTGGTTCTGTTGATAATATTCTTGCCACGTGAATACAGTGTTCTCTCGAGTAGTCTTGTGTGTCTCTGCAAAATTTTCTGATTTTTCTCTATTCAATATCTCTTTTTTTTAAGGGTCTAGTTTTGTGTTAGTGTCCTCTTAAGATTTTCTTAAGTTCGTCTTGGGACAGGATATTTCTCAATTGGTGTTTCAGTTCTGCAATCTCTGAATCAAGACGCCAGTTCTTCTATTGTTAAACGTATACGGTCAAGTGAACATTTATTGAGTATACGTTCACATTTTTGTAAGAATTCACTACTTTAGTTGCAAAGTGTGGGTCTGAGATAAACTCTAAGGCCATGTGGGATCCTTTTTGATTTATAATACTGCACTAAAGTGGAGGCATGAAGTTTCTGATCAATTTCCTTTCTTATAATATGATATGATTTGATATGATCCGATATGATATATGATGTGATGATATGATAGTTTATTTATATAGCGCCTATACACAATGTGTTTCAAAATGCTTCAAGGCAAGGCAGGGAACAAGGGAAAATATAATGACATTCTTACAGGCCATGAACAGTAAGGATGTGAAATTAACTATCGTACTGGGCCTGACAACATTTCAAAAGCTAAGACATAGATAAGGAAGGGAGGTGGGGAGTGGGAATGTTTTCTAGGTTATTAACTAGTCTTTCTAGGTTTTCGGATGCTGGAATAGACCTTTCTGTAGCTTTTATTAAACCTAGAATGCTTGTTGCTTCTTCTGATTGAACACTAAGGTAGTTGCACGTTTGGTTGTAAGGAGGTTGATTTTGGATTTAATGTAAAGGTTCAGTGTGTTGGGTGCTGGTCAATGAGTAATGCCACTCCAACAAGGTTGGGATATAGACATACTGAATTGAGATAGGACCAGCACTGACCAGCAATTGCCTGACTTTGCCTGACCCTTATATTGGGACACGTCAGATAAACTGCTCTGGTGTTAGTCCATTCTCTAGTGTGTCATGCAAAGTGTTTGTGTCGGAAAAAGGGGGGTATAGTGTGTAGTGATCTGGTTTGGATGAGTGTGTGTGTGAGCCAGTCTGTTGTGATGTCATTGTTTGGAATGTAATGTTTACATTCTACAGCTGGGGATTCGAAGGGTGACAGTGGGAGCCAGCATTCCACCGGGGCTGGTGGATGTTTTATCTCTTGCACTTAACTTAATAATTACTCCTGTTATTAATGAATAAAATAACTTGAGAACATACAGCCAGCCTCCAATTCTCTATTACACTACGTACTTTGCATAGTGGTTTTGAATGTCCTACGTGGTAGGATGGGGAAAGGGTGTTTAAAGAAGGGGGATACTGCTTTTCAACCATCGGTGTCCCACTCCTACGACCCAAGGACTCCCCATCCAGGTGATCCTCCCTCACTCGTTCACCCCAGGACCTGGATCCAATAGCGATGGCTGTGTGCTGGCCACCTGGATGACAGATCCCCGGGGACTAGCTAGGGGGATGCCTTCAGGTTTCTCACAATGTTGACAGTGCAGGATTAGGAAAGGGTGCAGAGGGGCCACACACATGCGACTTTGTTGATGGGCACATTACGATTTTCATTGCACAATGCGGTTTTGAGTGATATCACAGACAACTTAATCTCTGCTCTTGTCTGTGAGAGGACTCTCAGAACCCCTTGGTGGAATATATTTGTGGGGTTGATAGTTATCCATATACAGTTGTTCACTGCTCTGATGTCACAAAACGTTTTCACCAAAAGCAGTGTGCAGTGTTGTGATATCACAATAGGGGGAATGCTTTCATTATAATCACACTTTCAGATGCTTCCTCAAAGCTCAGTTTCTTCACTTCAGCCTCACCTTTAACATCACTTCATGATCTCTTCACTAAAGAGCAGCTTCTCTTGGTGAAATAGGCAGCTGTCACTGTTCAACAATAGGAGGAACTCAGCTTGCCTCAGAATACTGGTGGGTTTCCCATGCTGCAGCAGCAAAGCCTGCCGTGCACAAAACAAAACTGTAGATGCCTTGTGAGTGAGGGCGGACTTCTCAACTACAGTGTGGAACATTCCTGCCGTTAGTACCTATCCACCAATCTACAATTCTGTATGTTGCAGTACGATCTGCAGCAAACTAATCTTGCCCTACCCCCTGCCTAGATACTTATAGAATGCTTGCCCGGCCAACCTTTCAGCTTATGTGACTATCAAAGGAGCACAGTTTTCAACAATGGAATGAAACGTAAGAGATGTATAACATGTTTGCTGGCGTTTTGGAAGATATTTAAATGGAGATGTTTAGTCTTTAGTGAAGTAAATTCACTTCTGGATGTTGACTTCTTTTATTGGATGACTATTGATGTTATGATTCTTTCTGGTTGATGTTCTTCTCATTTATATTTTGCTTAATCATTCAGCTCGATAAATGTAAGGCCTGCAAAATCCAGTGATTTTCCGGCTATTGAATCACTTGTCAAAACCTTGGATCTCCATGAAAGTATGTTAAATGCTATCACGATCTACAATCAAGCTCGCAGAGATCCCGTAAGTACAAAAGCAGCCATTGGTCTATTTTACATATTCTTTGTGACAATGGTTCCAGCATCTTTACCGTTAGTGCTCGTGATCAAGGACACCTATTGTGTGATAATGCTTTATGTTCGATTCCCCATGAGCATGTTTTCCGGTAAGAGATCCCACAGAATCGCATGTTAAAAGGACAGGAAGACCAAGCACAAACAGCATGTTGATTCCAGTACTCAATGATGAGCTGTTTGCCAAGTTATTGATACATTGTGAATGCTGCCAATGTTTTACTCTGTATCATTTTGTTTTCTACTTGTATAAAAGTCATTTTGAGGGTGAGGTGACATCTAAAAAGTGGTCTGTTCCAGTGGTCTAAGTAAGCGGGAGCGGTCGGGAGCGGTGCTCCTCTAAATTTTTAAATTACCTTTTACAGCTCCTATACTTTTATTTTAAAAAGAACCCGTTCCTGAATGATTTCGTTTTAAAATAAAAGTGTAGGAAGAAGTTGAAACCTTCACTTTCAGTGCAATGCACTGAACGTTCCCTTAAACAGCAGGTGCACGTGTTTGGGGGTGTATTGTGTGTGGGAGGGGTCGTGGCAATGGGCGTTGTGGGGAGTGGGTGCAGGCCAGCAGGGAACATAGCTCCACTACTTCTTTTCGTACACTACGACCACTCCTGCACCACCGCGTTTGAAAGCAACCATTGCTGTTCAGCTGCATAATGGAATAAAGAATGTACCACTCGTATGTAGTCGACATGTTGCTGCTAGCCTTGCATTAATATGAATATCATTGATAACTGTTTAGTCTATATACTATTATAACCCTGGAATGTGGTGTAATTGGTTATTTATAATGTCAGCCATTTCCTGCATATGTGCTTGCTACTGTGTAACCATGAGCCCACTGGGCACCAGCCTGTAATTTTAAGTTTTCTTAGCCTCTGTAACAGCGCCTCGATGCCTTATGGGCTGCAAGTGTGCTTGATAAATGCAAATAAATAAATAAATAATAATAATAATGCGCTTAATACCCAGGAGTTTCTAAGCACAGACTCTGGGATCAAATCTGTGTTGCTGTGTCTTCTTGCTTCCAAGGCGAGCGTGTTGCAGCTGAGCTATCCTCCTGAGACAATCTGTGCCGTCTTCAGATTGGTCAATCTTTGGGGTATAGGAATCTGTAGAGCCTTCAGATTGTTCAACACCCAACATTCCCTGCATTCTGAACCCCTCGGCAAAAAGAGACACAAAACGTTGTGTTGCCTGTCGCTGCCACCATTTCGCATGGCGCTCCGCATGCACTCTTGCTACTCCACACAGCTTCTTCTCTGTCATCGAGGTCTGTGAGGCATCCCCAGTGCCACCTCCTTACTGACCTGGTGATGTCAGTGCATGGTAGTATCTAGTGCGCCCACCAGGTGTGCTGAAGAATAGAGGTGGCCTGTTACTAATTATACATATATAATTGTTTATTTATAACGCACCTAATACCGAAGAACCAGTTTGTAAGCGTCGTCTTGCTTCCAAGATGAGCATGTTGCCCCTGAACTATCCTCCCGGCCCTAAGCGACCTTACCAGAAACATACAGCATACTGTGACAAATGTAAGGAATTCGTCCCTTCTGCCCAAGGGGGAGCACCCCATGTGAGGCTAGGGAGGTGGGCCCTCTCCACAATACCCTCCCTAGGGGAAGAGGCAAGTGGGACCTCATCAGGAGAGACTCCCACTTAGGGGACAAGGACTCCCGGTCCCATGAGGAACTCTCTATAGCTGGACATACTATGGCATACATGGGATATTTTAAAATACCAGAATCTCTGAAGTACCCAGACTGCACGAAGAAACTCATAATAGATGCCATTATCTCATGGAAAAATAACATGTCCCTTTAAAGTAGATTGTCCCATCTATTGGGACAAGTACTTCCATTCAGAGGGAGTGAGAGAGGAGAGAGAGGAACTCATGCGCGAGCTTGGGAAAGCCCCAAGCTGCGTAATAGCTGGTGAAGACGGAAATCAGAAAGCCTGCGAGTTTCAAACTCGCTTGCGGCTGCATAATGGAATGCCACAGCTACGCCGGATCCAAAGCAGAAGCCGGACCTGGATGGATCAGACCTTCGTCTTTTGGTCAATCTAAAGAAATCATGCGTACTCCCCACTCAGGATATCAAGTTTGTAAGCTTCAGATGAAGCTCTTACTTAGGCAGGGTATTCCTCAAAAAGGAGAGGATTCAGGACATTAGGTTGGCGGTCTCTCGTTTCTTGGCAAACCGACAAGCAAGGAGCCCAGGGGAGGGTGGTGGCGAAACCATGAAGGAAAACCATTTCCGATGCCACCAGCATTGTACGGTCATGGGGTGGGCTTTCGAGCAGGGAAGCACCGGGACACTGCAAGGAAATGAGGCAGTGTGAGAGAGATGCCAGAGAAGAGAAGGCGTCGGGGGTCAAGGACCATTGAGAAGGTCCAAGAGGAAGCAGGCTCCTGAAGATTTTCTCCTTCAAGAACGAAGGTAACGGGGAAATACAGGAGGCCCCAAGGGAATCATTATATCGCACCAACAACTCATCCCAGTGGAAGATACAAAACAGAGTTAACTAAAAAGCCAATGAACTCTAAATGTTATTAAAGGAGAGAAAGGATTATTGAAAAGCAGAATAATGAGATAATAATTCCCTGGGACAAGGGGAAACCAAGTCGATACTCTATACAAGAAGAATACAATACCAAAGAGAAAGAAATATATGAGCCAGAGTTTTGATGAACTGGTATTTGAGAGAAATGCAAGATCAAGTATACTTAACAATCTGAAGTGTAATTACCCAGGAGGAAAAGCCTGCCTTCACAGGATCCGCTGAGACCAAAAGCCAAAAAGATCTTATAAGTGATCCCCAGAATGGATTCACAAAGAGGGGAGAAACTCAATAGCCCAATTGAAGAACTAAAGAGACTGATCCAGGAAGTCTAAGAAACTATTTGCAGATTTGACAGACACTGCTGTACTCGGTAACTGTTGCCTGCTACAGCGCCGATTGACTAATAGGCAACTACAATCCACAGAAGTCCCAGGGTGCCATCCTTCATGTATCTGTGTACGTCATCACATACGCCATGTTACCTGACGCAGGACTCTCACGAAACGACCCGCAGCACCTTTGTTTCCATAAAAGACTCCCTGACTAGTCCTCCGGTGCTTCACAATTGCCTTCCTGACCATTGCGCTGCTGTTGCGCCATTTTTCTGTTTGAACTGCTATTGAACCTGGAACGTTTCTTGACTTCTGTTTCTGGATTACGATTTGACTTTCTTTACATCGATCTTCCTGTTGCATGTTACAGTTTCTGACTTGGATTAGGATTTATTGCAAGACTTCCTTCTGGGTTGTGAGTACTTTGTTTTTTTGATTCATTTATCCCTCTGGCAACCCTCATGCCGTTTGAGATAGCCTCGCCTGCTTGTTGTATTTCTAGTTTTTGCGGGTGTGCCGGTCCATTCCCTCAACACTCCTTCTGGAAATACATCTGGTACTATATAATAACTTGGGGGTGTTATTGGGTCTTATCTATCTCCAATGCTAATTGTACCCCTTTGTATCTTTACTGCTCATTTAAGAAGGTGCTGTGCAATCATTCCTTCGAGACGTATATTCATTACATTCTCCAGCATTGCATCTTTCATGGATTCACATGCTTAGAATATTCCCCGTCGTCAGACTGGGAACCCTCGGTACACATATATAGTCGTTTCCTATAGGAAAAAACTTCCAACACTTGTGTGTCCTATCCACATCTACGTCCTCCCCGAGGACGTCCACGCATGCCCCATAGGACGTAATGGTATAAAAGCCCCGCCCCCGCGGGTCCCGTCAGATTTCAACCGTCTCCAAAGATAGTGGGATCTCCTCGCGTAGTCTCTACTTTCTAGGCTATCGTTGAAATTACTCGCTGGGTTGACCGAACGAGCCTCTAAGGTTTTTTTGGTCTTACCAGAATGTCGGGCAAACCGTTGTTTCGCCCGTGCGCCACGTGCGGATTGAAGAAGGTTTACGAGGGGGACGGCCATCTAGATTGTATTTATTGCCTCCACCCTCACCATTCCGCAGACCAGTGTGAAATATGTAAGGGTTTTTCTCAGAAAATCCTGAAAGATCGGAATCGGCGGCTGGTGTTGTGGTTAAATGACGGGGCGGGAGCATACCCTCAGTCGGAGGTGGGCTCCGTGCGCAGTGTCGCCTCGACGAAAACATCGGGAGCCCCGCGCCGTTCAACCTCGTCGGAACCACCGGCGAAGAAGACTCGACCGGTGGAAATGGATGTTCCACGAAGCCACTCTTCCAAGGAGTCTTCAAAAGAATCTTCAAAAAAGATACCATCATCGTCATCGTCGAAAAAACAAGGGAAGGAAAGGCCAAAATCCTCCTCGGGCGATCCTCATAGATCTGCCACGAGTAGAGAATCGGATAAACGCAGGGAGAGCACCGTTAAGGCGGGACCGCCTAAGCCACCTGCAGGCCCACCGTCGACGACGACGAACCAGTCAGTGCCCTCACTGCCTCTGACGCAGTTGGTTTCCCCCGTCATCAACCCGATGACGACGGCGACAATGTCCTCGTCGACCGAAGTTCTGGCCTGGAGACCAGAAGTTTTTGATATGGGGTTGCCGGACACGTTACTGCAGGAACAAGCAGTGTCGATTTCCTCGAAGGAAGACAACGGTTTCAGGATTGCGGGCCCGGAAGACCTTGGGCTACGAGCCAAGTCGCCATCAGGAGCAACCTGCTCTCAGGTATTTACCAATACTCCAAACGCTCAATCGGCCCTGTCCATGGAGGTCCTGTCCTCCTTACACTTGCTGCTAAAATCATTGGATGAAAGGCTTCCACCTGTGGCGTCGACACCCCCCGTCGACGAACCCGGCCCATCAAACCGTCCAACCAAAACGAGTGGAATTCCGGTGACTCCAGTAGTCCAGGAGGAGGGTGAGCTTTCGGACTCTTTACCTGACCGTGGGTCAGCATCGGATATCTCCCTGTCTCCATCTAGGGATCCATCCTGGGTTTCGGATGTGGAACTGGAAACACCAAAGAGCCCCACTCATCCATCGCCACCAGACGATATTGGCGCTTTTCACTCAATGATGGAAAAAGCATGTAAGGAGTTTGGCCTGGCCCAGCAGGAGGAGAAAAAGGACTGCTTTCTATTCGATCATATGGGTTAGAATAGACGCTCAATATTCTCAATACCCATTTTAGATCATGTCGGGAAAGAGGGTGTTCAAACCATGCGTCACCCGTTTTCTGAACCGGCCGTCAAAGGCCGCATTGAAAAGAAATTTAAAGTGCCAGACTCTACCCCGAAGTGTCTTTCGTCCCAACCTACACCTGATTCAGTGGTGTCGGCAGCGGCGACGAGGAAAGCCAAGGCTCAATACAAGTGTTCTACCCCTCCGGATAATGAGGCAAGACGCCAAGACGTGTTTGGTAAGAAGGTGCTTTCCGTGGGTGCTGCAACTGTGAAATCAGCCAACTCTCTGGCTATTGTGGCCAGGTACGACAGGGAGATGTGGCACAGACTGGCCCCTATACGGCCCCTATACTGGACCACCTTCCGGAGGAACATAGAAGAACGGCGATGTCTCTGGTACGAGAGGGCGAAGAGGCGTCGAATCATGCTATTAACATAGCGGTGGACCTGGCAGATTCGGGTTTTAAGCAGATAAACAACAGAGTTGTTCTAAGACGCCAGGCTTGGCTTAAGTGCACCAACTTCAGACCCGAGGTGCAGTATAAGGTATTGGACATGCCCTTCGAAGGTGACCTTCTTTTCGGAGAAAAGGTGGATGAGGCCTTGAAGGGCATGAAGGAGGATTCGGATACGGCACGGTCGTTGGGTGCTCTTCAGGGTGGTAAACACTTTCGATCCTTTCGTCCCTTTAGAGGGGCATCTGGCAACTCAAGATTTTCTACACCCAGGGATAGATCCTTCGGCAGATCGGCGTACCCTTACCAAGGATATAGACGCGCCTCTCAAAACTCAAGCCAGCGCAGAAACCTCCAGTCATCCAAGAGACGACCGACCTATTCGTCGTCGACGAGCAAACAGAAAGACCAGCAATGACGGAAAGCGCACCGTTCTGGGAGGAAGAGTGTCAAGCTGCGTCAAAGAATGGGAAAACATCACATCAGATCAGTGGGTGTTGGACACAGTGAGGTACGGACATTCTCTACTATTCAAATGCAAACCTCCAAAGTGTCCACCTATACCCCTACCCCAACCACATCTGGACAATTTGCTGCAGGAAGTAGCACTTATGTTACAGAAAGGTGCCATAGAGTTAGTCCCTGCATCGCAGAAAGGCCAAGGGGTATACTCGCAGTGTTTTGTGGTAAAAAAGCCGAACGGAAAATGGCGTCCCATTCTCGACCTACGCGACCTCAACGAGACCTTACAGAACCAGAAATTCAAAATGCTCACGCTGCAGGAAGTGATCAGGTCTGTTCAAGTGGGAGATTTTTTGGCATCTCTAGATCTGCAGGACGCGTACTTCCACATCCCTATGTGTCAAAAACACAGGAAGTTTCTGAGGTTCATGGTAGGTCAGACACACTACCAATTCGCAGTGCTCCCGTTTGGTCTCAAATCCTCCCCAAGAACGTTCACAAAATGTTTGGTGCCCGTGGCAGCCTGGCTGAGAAAGAAAGGGCATCATGTATACCCGTACTTCGACGACTGGCTGGTGAGGGGATCCTCCTCGGCGTTGACCAACGACAGCGTACAGGCTACCTTACAGCTTCTGCAACGACTGGGGTTCGCAGTGAACTTCGAAAAGTCCTCTCTAAGGCCATCAAAAAACTTAAAGTTCTTGGGAGCTCAATTCGAAACCCAGTCGGGAATAGTGAAGCCTTCCCTAGACAGAATGTCAAAGATCAATCGGCTGACGAGTCAACTACGTCTACATGGCACACTCTCAGTGAGAAAGTATGTGGCGATCCTAGGTTCCATGGCTTCCTGCATCCATCTAGTAGCCAACTGTCGATTGTTCATGAGGCCGCTTCAGGAATTCCTAGCGGACAGATGGAAGCAGTCCACGGGTCGGTGGTCGGACAGGCTAACCATCGACGACGACGAAATCATCCGAGCCCTCCAATGGTGGAAAAGCTTTCACAACCTGGACAGAGGGGTTCCTCTACAAGAACCCGAATTTCAGAATACCATCATCACGGACGCATCCCTGACGGGCTGGGGAGCACACATGGACAACCACCAAACCCAGGGCAGATGGTCTCCCACCGAATCACGCCTACATGTCAATGTACTGGAACTGAGGGCAGTGAGATGGGCCTTGAAATCATTCCTCCCGCATATCAAGGGGTCGAGAGTGAGAGTGCTGACAGACAACACGACAGCCATGTTCTACTTGATAAAACAAGGAGGCACGAGATCCAGGACCCTTTCTGTGGAGGCTCAAAAGGTATGGCATTGGGCTTTGAAACACAACATATCTATAGTGGCTCACCATCTCCCAGGAGTGAAGAACGTACAAGCGGATTCCCTGAGCAGGAGCATGGCTCAGATACACGAGTGGGAGATGGACACCATTCAGCTGCAAAGAATCTTCAAAAGGTGGGGTCACCCCTCAGTCAATCTCTTGGCAACGAAAGAAAACAAGAAATGCGAGCAGTTCGCAAGCAGATGGCCTCGGAAAGGATCCCTAGGGGAAGCGTTCTCATTTCCGTGGACAGACAAGTTCCTGTACGCCTTCCCTCCATTTCCCCTTATACGGAGGACAATACAGTGGATTCGCAGATACAAATGCCGGGTCATTCTGGTGGCACCGTATTGGCCGAGACAACCGTGGTTTTCCGATAACTTTCCAGAAAGTTCCGAATCTCCTATCCAGGGACAAGGGAACGGTGTGGCATCACAATCCGGACAGCCTCAACCTGACGGCATGGCTCCTGACTTTTCAGAATTTGGCAATTTGAAAGTCTCGTCGGATTGCCAAAAAATTCTACAGGCGGCTAGGGCTTCTTCCACTAACAAGTCATACATATGCAAGTGGCGAAGGTTCTGTATGTGGTGGCAAACACAGCACAAAATTCGGCCTGGGGAAGTAACTCCTGACCAAATTTTACCGTATCTTCTGCACCTAGCAGAGAGTGGGCTATCCTCGTCATCCATCAAGGTGCACCTGGCGGCCATCTCAAGGTTCACGAGAAGGAGACATTCCGCACCGTTATTCAGCGACAGACTGGTAAAACATTTCATGAGGGGTCTCTTTAGAACTTTTCCCCCCACGAAGCGGTTCCCACCGTCGTGGAGTCTAAATGTGGTGTTGGCGGCTTTAATGAAACCTCCTTTCGAACCAATGTCCTCTTCATCCATGCAGTTCCTATCGTGAAAGCTGGCTTTCTTAATTGCCATTACGTCAGCTAGAAGAGTGTCGGAATTACAGGCATTAGTCATAGACCCTCCATATATGAGATTCTTTAAAGATAAAGTGATACTATCAACTAATCCTACTTTCATCCCGAAAGTACCGTCGGTCTATCACAAGCACTCGACCATTGCTCTCCCTACTTTCTTTGCGACCCCGTCGTCAACGGCGGAAAAGGCTCTTCATACGCTCGATGTGAAAAGAGCGTTAAAGTTTTATCTGCAAAGAACGCAGGAACTCAGAACTACCAGACAGCTGTTCATTGCATATGGTCCGTTGACGAGAGGAAGGGCAATCTCCAAGCAAGGACTGGCCCGATGGGTCTCGTCGGCAATTGCTTTTAGTCACTCCAAGGCCGGGAGACCCCTACAAGGGCACCCTAGAGCCCATTCCACGAGATCGACAGCCTCCTCCGCGGCGCTGTGGGCAGGAATTCCTCTGACAGACATCTGCCAGGCGGCGGCATGGTCAGTCCCACACACGTTCACACGCCATTACTGCCTGGAAAGGCAGCATGCGGATGAAGTACAGATGGGAAGGGCAGTTCTGCGCCATCTGTTTCAATGAGGTAAGCCAAAAACGGTGAAGCTTTTGTCTTTTGCCTTGTCTATACTGGTTCTTTAGTGTGTAGGTTTTGAGTATAAATATATATATATATATATATGTATGTATGATGAATATGTATATATCGGAAAATATGTTGCTGCTTATGTGCCTATATAATTAGGTTTTGGGGTGTTTTTGCGGTGTATGTTGCATTGCATTCTCACCTCCTTCTTTTAGGATACTGCTATACAATCTATTCTAAGCATGTGAATACATGAAAGATCCAATGCTGGAGAAGGGAGTAGTTTCTTACCTGTAACTCCATTTCTCCAGCATTGGTATCTTTCATGGATTCACATGCGCCCACCAGCCTCCCCGAAATGCAAGGTGCAAGATATGTGCATAAACAGGTTTCCCCCTTTCTTCTTTGGAGGGGTCGAAATCTGACGGGACCCGCGGGGGCGGGGCTTTTATACCATTACGTCCTATGGGGCATGCGTGGACGTCCTCGGGGAGGACGTAGATGTGGATAGGACACACAAGTGTCGGAAGTTTTTTCCTATAGGAAACGACTATATATGTGTACCGAGGGTTCCCAGTCTGACGACGGGGAATATTCTAAGCATCTGAATCCATGAAAGATACCAATGCTGGAGAAATGGAGTTACAGGTAAGAAACTACTCCCTTATATCACATCATAGTCTCGGGGTTATTGTGAAGAAAGCTTTTTTGTGTACTTGCCTGAGAATCCTTCCATAGTCGGTGAGTCTTACAGCGGGTTGTGTATTAGAGGGCACTCTAAGGACTGGAACTGGAAGTACCCTCAGGAGAAGGGAGTCATTATACTGACTTAAGTTACTTTTCATAGTGGTAGGGTCAGTTGGGGTTGTTTTGGAGCAGACTTATTTCTTTGGATGTTCACGACTGACTAACAAGCACATTAGTTAGTAACATAGGTAGGGAACACCCATAGAAATAGGGAAAGTTAGACCTTATAGGTATACTTTAATAAAATATCGTACACCATGTCCTCAGTGTGTACGTCTCTTTCTTCTGACTCATACAAATGGATCAGCAGTGGGATCATAAAGTCCCAAGATGGAGACAACTCACACCCTCCCAAGAGTATATAGCAACACCTATAGATAACCTTCCACCCATAGGATTGTTATGTATAAAACCTACCTTCTGTAGAAGAAAATCCCCTGCTACAGTGGAGAGAGTAGTACCTGTTACGCTCACCTGGCTCCCACAGAGGCGTCGATCTGGACTGGACTGCTGCGGTCTCCACCAATGTGACGCGTAGGGCCGAGATGACGGACTAGACTGGCCCACCTGGCTTTGTTTGCTTGGCCCGTAGGAATATTCTTCTGCAAGTGGAGAAAGGGAATTAACCACCCGTGGAGTTGAGCGTAAATCCCCCCACCCCGCTGTTCTCCCCACTGATCACCTTGGATGTTCCCTCTTATAGTCTCACCTGATGATTTGAAAAGATGAGCTCTCCATCCTGCATTGAGCGCAGGGGCGCGTAGATAACCAGTTGCTTCACTGGCTCGAAGGAATTGGGCAGTTCCAGGACAATATTGACTCCGATATTGCCGGTAAGACGCCGTACGTATGTAGTTCGTAAGAGTTCAAATGCCTGACTTTCACTCTTGTCCGATGCCTTGCAGGTTGCAGCTTGACCCTACTGAAGAGTTCCTCGTGGCAACCGTTAATGTTCTGGTAAGGATTTGTATTATCCAACACAGTTCGATAAAATAATGTCCATATGTAACCTGTGCTTTCTCCCTTATTCAGGTGCTGAGAGAAAGTATGAAGTCTTGGGGAATAATGCCTCCGGCCGTAAAATTAGGTAAGTCTTTTGTGGTGAGGAGGGTTCCCCTTGTTAGTCCCTTGTTTCACCTTGCTGTCCTTTTGTTTCCCCTTAGGGGCCGGGGTTTGGCTAGGATGCAGTGGAAGCTGCGGCGACCCGTGAAGAAGAATAGTACCCCCGGTGGTAAAATCAGGTAAGTCTATGGGAGGTATTACTCTGTGTATTCCCTTGGCTCACCTTGCTGTTCTTGTCTTCTCCTTAGGTGCCGGAGTGCGGCGGTAACGTGCAGGAGGATGCAGTGAAATGTGAAGATGCTGCGAAGGCCGGTGAGTTCAGCGCGGCGCTGCAGCAGGCGAGGCGACGCGCATAAAATAACTTCTTTCTTCCAGCTCGAAGGCGCGATGGATCGGGTATTCAGGTAACGATCCAAGGTATTGCTCTTGTTCTAACCTTTTCTCCTTCTTTCTCCCTTTTTCTAGGAGCTCCAAACTCGAGGCGGGCGTGGCAGAAGACTGGATGCAGACTTTCAGGCACGGTGAGCGTTACGCTGCTGGATGCAGAATAACGCGAAGCGTGTGCTGCTCTTCGGGCGTGGTTTAAATAGCCCCCAAAGTAGTCCCAGGTAAGTATTCCTCCCCAGCCCCACCCGAGTAAAAAAATAGTCCCTAGGTAAAATAGTCCCTTCCAAGCCTCGTTTGGCTTGGAGCTCTTGCAGCATGGTCTGCATCAGGTAAGTTTTAATCTATGAGCCTGGCGCCTATGGCACCAGGACTGACTCTCCATATGAGCCTGGTGCCATAGGCGCCAGGACTGCACCCAAATAGCCCCTAGCGGGGGTTGTTGGGCTTGCTTGGGGTAACTTGATGCCTTCTTCCGGGGTTGCTGGACTTGGTCTGGTTCCCCGGGGGTAGGCATCATGACAGTATTTCCCCCCCACCCCCCCAAGGCCCCTCCTAAAGTCATTCTTCCCTGTGGTTTCGGTTTGTCTGGGAACTTTCGGTGGAATTTTTTCACCAATCGGGGTGCATGAACATGGTCACTAGGTTCCCATGACCTTTCCTGTGGTCCGTAACCTTTCCAGTCGATCAAATAAAAAAGTTTTGACTTTATCAGCTTGGAGTCCAGGATGTTCTTAACTTCAAATTCGGATTCTCCGTCTACAAGGATGGGGTCTGGTGGCTTGGTTAGTCTTGTCCCTGGTTGTACTGGCTTCAAAAGTGACACATGAAAGACGGGATGAATTCGCATATTAGCAGGTAAGTCCAACTTGACAGCCACCGTGTTGATAATGGCCTTAATAGAGTAAGGTCCCAAATATCTGGGGTTAAAAGTCTGTGTTCCCTTTAGAGGTATATGTTTTGTGGCTAACCATACTTGGTCCCCTATTTGGTATTGTGGAGAATCACTTCTATGCCGATCAGCATCTTTCTTGTATTTTTCTTTCGCCTGTTTTAAATGTGTAGTTGGTTCCTTAAAGGCGTGTGTAATCGTAGCGTGCAGATGGTCCACTGCAGGCATTTCTAAGTCTTGGGGTGAGTCAAGGTCTGAGGTTCGAGGATGCTGCCCATATAGGGTATAAAAGGGGCTTTGTCCCGTTCCAGAGTATACAGAATTATTGTATGCATATTCGGCGATCCAAAGAATGTCTTTCCAATTACTCTCCGTATGATGTAACATACAACACAGGTATTGTTCGAGAGTCTGGTTGGTCCTCTCCGTTTGACCATCAGTCTGGGGGTGGTGACTGGTCGATGACCTCACATCGATTTGCGCCAATTGACAGCATTTTTTCCAAAAATGTGAAATGAATTGACTGCCCCGGTCAGAGACCAACACGGACGGAAATCCATGTATGCGAACAATGTTTTAGAGGAATTCCTTGGCCAGGATTGAGGCAGAATGTAGTCCTTTTAAAGGAATAAAGTGGCCCATCTTGGAAAAAAGATCAACAATAACTAGAATGGTGTTAAACCCATTACAAGGAGGTAGATCGGTAATAAAGTCTAACGATAAGGTGTGCCATGGTGTAGGCGGAATGTCTAAAGGTTGTAAGAGTCCACCTGTTTTTTCCTTTTTACTTTTGTTTTGGGCGCAAATGCCACAAGACATCACAAATGATTTAATATCCTTTCTCCAGGTGGGCCACCAGAATTGTCTTTTAAGTTTAGCTTCAGTTTTTGCAATACCTAGGTGCCCGTCCATTAGGGTATCATGATAACGGGAAATGACTAGCTCTTGTAGTTCCTTGTGTGGCAGAAATAGCCGCCCTTGGTAATAAGGCAGATCATTGGTGACAGAGTAGTCCGGGCCTTTCTTTACCCAGTCCTGCAGGGCTGTAGGATCAAAGAGTTGCTGGATCTTTACCTGAATGTCCTCTAGTGTCTGTAGAGTAGTCATGTCAAGAATCCTTTGTTCGGAAATTATAGGTACTGGTTCTGGGTTCATTTCTGCCTCTCCCATCCCTATTCGGGATAAGGCGTCTGCTTTACCATTCTTACAACCTGGTCGATAGGTTATCACGAAATCGAACTCGACAAAGAACAATGCCCATCAGAGTTGACGTGACGATTGGGCCTTGGCTGTTTTTAAATACTGTAAGTTCCGGTGATCAGTGATCACAGTAATGGTATGCCTGGCACCGAGAAGATAGTGCCGCCAAGCATTGAAGGCGGATTTAATGGCTAATAACTCCTTGTCGGTAACCGCATAGTTTAACTCGGGTGCCGAGAACTTTCTGGACCAAAATGCTACTGGGTGAAGCTTCCCAGTTTCAGGGTCCTTTTGAGACAGGACAGCTCCCATGGCTAGACTGGATGCATCAGTTTCCACTATGTATGGAAGTTCAGGGCGCGGGTGCTTTAACACAGGTGCAGACGTGAATTTCGCTTTCAGCTCTTGGAAGGCATTTTCAGCTTCTTCAGTCCACATAAAACATTTATTTTTTCGCAAGAGTGCTGTGATGGGATGTACGACATGTACAAAATCTGGGATGAATCTACGGTAGAAATTGGCAAAGCCGAGCATGCTTTGTACTCCTTTAACTGAACTTGGTGATGGCCACTTAAGGATTGCGTCCACCTTTCATGAGTCCATTCGGACTCCCTTTGGGGTCAGGATAAACCCAAGGAATTCAGCTTCTGTGGCATGAAAAACGCATTTTTCTAGTTTTGCATATAGTTTGTGCTGGCGCAATTTCTCAGGAACTGCTCGGACGTGCTTCAGATGGTCAGATACTGAAGAGGAGTATACTAGAATATCATCGATATACACGACAACACAAACGTCAATGAGTTCACGAAGGACATCGTTCATGAAGTATTGGAAGGCTGCTGGTGCATTGCACAACCCGAAAGGCATCACCTGGTATTCGAATAACCCATACTTAGTGCGGAAAGCAGTCTTCTATTCGTCGCCCTCTTTTACACGTACCAGATGGTATGCCCCCCGGAGATCTAATTTAGTGTATATACAAGCATCCTTCACTTGGTCTAGTAGTTCATGGATCAGAGGCAACGGGTATCGTTTCTTAACAGTTATCTGGTTCAATGCGCGGTAGTGTATGCACGTTCTGAGGTCACCTTCCTTTTTGGGTACGAAGAACAAAGCTGAAGATGCAGGGGACTTGGATGGGCGAATAAAGCCATTGGCAAGGTACTGGTCTAAGTATTATCGTAGGTGAAGGTTCTCAGGTTCCGTAAGGGCATAGATCCTGCTACAAGGGGGTTGTGCACCGGGTATGAGATCGATTTGACAATCGTACGATCTGTGAGGAGGTAAGGTGTTTGCCTGTTCCTTTTGGAAGACATCCTGGAATTCTTGGTATTCTGGAGGTAGTTGCATGACTGCTGGGGTTACTGTGCCCAGGCCTGCGTTCTGATTTTTCTTTGGGTAACAGGTTTGTGCACAATCCGGGAAGATTATTCTCTTCTCTCGCCAGTCAATACAAGGATTATGTGTTTCCAACCAAGGTATCCCCAGTATTATTTGGAACTGTGGGGCTTTGATTAGATCAAACACAATAGTCTCTCGATGCCCACCCTGACCCAATAGTGTCATCTCTGCGATGGAATGAGTTACAGGCCCAGAGGCAATTTCAGTTCCATCGACTGTGGTGATGACATCTGAGGTGGTTTTTCGGCAGAGAGTTAGATTCATCCTGGAAGCCAATTCATAGTCCACATAGTTTCCTATGGCCCCGCTATCAATGTATGCCCTTACTGAGTACATACGCGATGGCTGCCCTGGATCTACGAGGACCATTGGTATGATGAAATGCGAGGTCTGAGTATCCTTCTTCAAGCTCGGCAAGCGGACCTGTACGCTTGTCGGGCGTGGTCGTTTCCCGAGTCTGACTCCATATGGCTTTTATCAGCAGCTCCTACCACCTTCTTGGGTGGTTTTACAGGGCAATCCGTAGAAAATGTCCAGAAGTTCCACAATATAGACACAATTGCATTTGCCGTCTCCTTTCTCTTTCCTTCTGGGTTAAGGGTCCTTTAACCCCTCTGATTTGGATGGGTTCTGCAGCATCCGCTCCTTTGGGGTTAGCGTGGGTTTTGACCAACACCCGATTCTCAAACTTGGCTCGATCAGCCTTTCTGTTTTGAAGTCTGTGATCTAACTGGACCACTAAGTCTATATATTCAGCGCAGTCTTGAGGTGGGTTCACGACTTGAGCCAAGACATCCTTGAGTTCTCCTCAAAGCCTTCGATGAAATAACGTGATTCGTTTTACCTCAGGCCATCCAGTTTCCACTATTAACCTATTAAAGGTCGCGATGTAGGATAGAAGGTCCTGGTTACCCTGTTGTAGGGACAAAAGTTCGTTATCCAGGGCCTGTCCTTGGGAGTGCCGGGCAAATAGTCTTTCCATGCTAGTTTGAAAGCCCTGAAAATCCAGAAGAATTGTGTCATCCTGAGTAACTAGTGGAATTGACCAATCAGCTGCACTGCCGCTGAGATATGACAATACAAAGGCTACCTTGGCTTGATCGTTTGGGAAGGCTCCAGGTCTGCATAAAAAGTGCAAGCGGCATTGGTTCATAAACACGGCAAACCTTTTGGTATCTCCGGCAAAGCGTTCGGGTGGGTCTAATGGAATATGTCCTGGTACGTTTATTTGCACTGGGTTACTCGATAACACAGGAGCTGGATTTCCCCCGGAACCAGGTAGGGGTGCTTGTCCAGCCTGGCTTTGCAATAGTTGCCTAGCAAGATCATCAGTTTGCTCCTTTGACAAAATCAGTTCTCCCCTAAGAGCATTGGTTTCTTGACGGGCAGAATGCACTTCAGCCCTCAGTTCCCCTAGTAATTGGGCCAATTGGTCAGTCTCTGAGGTATCCATAATGCCTGGGTGGGAATTTGTGGGTAGGCTTCGCGTTCTGTTACGCTCACTTGGCTCCCACAGAGGCGTCGATTTGGACTGGACTGCTGCGGTCTCCACCAATGTGACGCATAGGGCCGAGATGACGGACTGGACTGGCCCACCTAGCTTAGTTTGCTTGGCCCGTAGGAATATTCTTCTGCAAGTGGAGAAAGGGAATTAACCACCCGTGGAGTTGAGCGTAAATCCCCCCACCCCGCTGTTCTCCCCACTGATCACCTTGGATGTTCTCTCTTATAGTCTCACCTGATGATTTGAAAAGATGAGCTCTCCATCCCCTGCATGGAGCGCAGGGGCGCGTAGATAACCAGTTGCTTCACTGGCTCGAAGGAATTGGGGAGTTCCAGGACAATATTGACTCCGATATTCCCGGCAAGACGCCTAAGTATGTAGTTCGTAAGAGTTCAAATGCCTGACTTTCACTCTTGTCTGATTCCTTGCAGGTTGCAGCTTGACCCTACTGAAGAGTTCCTCGTGGCAACCGGTAATGTTCTGGTAAGGATTTGTATTTTCCAACACAGTTCAATAAAATAATGTCCATATGTAACTTGTTGCTTTCTCCCTCATTCAGGCACTGAGAGAAAGTATGAAGTCTTGGGGAATAATGCCTCCAGCGGTAAAATTAGGTAAGTCTTTTGTTGTGAGGAGGGTTCCCCTTGTTTCACCTTGCTGTCCTTTTGTTTCCCCTTTAGGGGCCTGGGTTTGGCTAGGATGCAGTGGAAGCTGCGCCGGCCCGTGAAGAAGAATAGTACCCCCGCTGGTAAAATCAGTTAAGTCTATGGGGGGTTTTCCTCTGTGTATTCCCTTGGCTCACCTTGCTGTTCTTGTCTTCTCCTTAGGTGCCAGAGTGCGGCGGTAACGTGCAGGAGGATGCAGTGAAATGTGAAGATGCTGCGAAGGCCGGTGAGTTCAGCGCGGTGCTGCAGCAGGCGAGGCGATGCGCATAAAATAACTTCTTTCTTCCAGCTCGAAGGCACGATGGATCGGGAATTCAGGTAAGGATCCAAGGTATTGCTCTTGTTCTAAACCGGTTTGTGAGATCACTCTAGCAAAAATGATCGTACTCTGTGCACACTTTTAGGCATAATTCATGCAAAACAAATTTTCTTAATGCAGGTTAATACAGAAAGTATTTTTTCTTTAATCAAAAAATAAATAAATAAATAAAGGATATCTAAATACACATTATCGATAAATCTATGTTCGATTTAGTTTATTTTTCAAAATAACCATCATTTCAATAATTTCTGTTCATGTAATCTTATATTCGCAAATGACATACAGTTTTTCTGTTCTGGAACAGATAAAAACACCAAGAAGAGGAGGAAATCTAAATAAAACTCTCCTGCAAAGAGAAACATACTGGATCGATAAACTGAATTCAATGCAGCCCAATGGTATGAATGCGGACTGGGATCTGAGTTGCTTCTTGTAGAACTGCACAGAAATTATAGATTGAAAAAGGCAGGCCTCCTGGCATTTTCAGAGTAAGATCTAAAGCAGGGCTCAACACAGTAAATAAATAAAAAAAGTTTTAAAGTCACATGGTTTAAAGGACATGACGAGCCCCGTGGAGAACAAGTTGGCTATGTATAGTACATATTGAGGAATCACCGGCTTGGCATTGAAATGTGAAGAGCATATGCTTCTCTTTTCATGTTCATAACATTGCTCAATTAAGACATCCCAAAAACACTGCAGCCAATTTTAAGTGAACAACAGAGCGGCATGGATTAATTACTAACTATGAAAGCCATTAAAAGATGTCGCCCACGGCGTCAAGGTGGATCTTCCACCTGTTTGCCTAGTAGCAAGCAAGAAAGGATTAGAAGCACGGAGTCCCATCAAACAATAACAAGGCGACAGCGCAGCAACCGTAACGTGATTCACACACTGTGGAGCGAACTGGAGGGAGAGGACTCGGAGAAGACGAGGTGAGAACATCACGTGAAGAAAGAAAGGAAATCGAGTGGCTCACGGTGGTGCAGAGCTAGAAATAACGCGGCCGCACTCACGGCACGCCATGGTCTGTTGCCCGCAGCAGTCTATTGACACAGGTGGGGCAATATGATGCGCAACATTATACAAGCTAATCAAGACATTGAAAAAGGGTTTTGTGACTGGGACACAGCGCTATGTTGTAGCGACTGCTCCCACAAAACCCACCCCCCTATATTCAGAAGTCCACATGAAAAACGGATGTTAATTCGTTTGTTGCAGATTGGACAAGACATGCACGGAGAACATAAGAACTGACGAGGCAATAACAGTGAAGCCAAGTTCACAAGTTTAGAGAGTGGAAGATTGGAGGGATCCACAGTATTTCAGGTAAAATGGTCTTTTTAACTTAAAAAGGAATCTGTTAAGTTAAAAACAATATGAACAACAAGGACACAAGATCTAAATAAAAATATATGTTTCATTTGCAGATATATCACTTTGAACTATAGAATTTGGTCGCACCTGATGAAGGGCATAGAGAGCCCGAAACGCGTTGTGCATTAAAGAAAAAGAGACCTTTCAACAAACAGTCTCTTTACTACTTGGGAGAACTTTGAACCATAAAATCCCTATCAAATAATAGGGAAAGAACTGCCAAAGGGACACAACAGGTTATCTTGATTAAAAACAAGTTGTGAAAATATCCATATTCTTTGTATGTTAAAAAACTGTATGTAATTTGCGAATATAAGATTACATGAACTGAAATTGTTGAAATGATGGTTATTTTGAAAAATCAAGTCGAACAGAAATGTCGATAATGTGTATTTAGATATCCTTTATTTATTTTTTGATTAAAGAAAAAATATGTTCTGTATTAACCTGCATTAAGAATATTTGTTTTGCATGAATTATGCCTAAAAGTGTGCACAGAGTACGATCATTTTTGCTACAGTGATCTCACAAACCGGTTTATATTGGATTCTGTAGCCCAGAATCAGACTCTGTATAGCACCTAAGTTTTGCGATAAGTGCATAAAAAATTACCTGAATTCAAATCTAGTCTCATGCTAGCAAGGAGTGCTCATCTACACCCAAATGTATCATTGCTCTTGTTCTAACCTTTTCTCCTTCTTTCTCCCTTTTTCTAGGAGCTCCAAACTCGAGGAGGGCGTGGCAGAAGACTGGATGCAGACTTGCAGGCATGGTGAGTGTTACGCTGCTGGATGCAGAATAACGCGAAGCGTGTGCTGCTCTTCTGGCGTGCTTTAAATAGCCTCCAAAGTAGTCCCAGGTAAGTATTCCTCCCCAGCCCCACCCGAGTAAAAAAATAGTCCCTAGGTAAAATAGTCCCTTCCAAGCCTCGTTTGGCTTGGAGCTCTTCCAGCATGGTCTGCATCAGGTAAGTTTTAATCTATGAGCCTGGCTCTCCATAGGAGCCTGGCACCACAGGCGCCAGGACTGCACCCAAATAGCCCCTAGCGGGGGTTGTTGGGCATGCTTGGGGTAACTTGATGCCTGCTTCCTTGGTTGCTGGACTTGGTCTGGGTCCCCGGGGGTAGGCATCATGACAGTACCTTCTGCCCTTAATGCACAGTTACCGGATGATTCTGATCCGGAAGAAGGAGTAGAAAATAACCCAGAGGTAATTGAGAATTCAGATGAGTGGGAAGAAGCTGGAAGTGAATATTACGGAACCTCAATATCAGGTAGCTCAAGCACATTCCGAAACACCTAATATCTGAAACAAATGGGAAAACAGCTAGAAGGGAGGAAAGAGGTGAAATTCAACTCTCAGATTCTTGAAACCCAAAAAAATGGATAAGAGATGAAAGAATTCCACACCGAGAAAATCCAAGTAAGGTAGAGACCCATAGAAAGAAGTACTCCAGTCCCAATACTCACGTCTCACCCATCAGCCAGAGAAGATAAAGGGAAAATTAAAACGCCCTTCTCCACGACCCCACTATGCTTCTCATGTGGAGAAAGTGGGCACATTGGTATGTTTTGTCCCAAGAACAACCTAGAAGAACCCATGGAAATAGGATGGCTAAAAGCAGAGCCATCGGAAGAAGGGAAAGAAGAATTGGGGTTAGAACCAGATAATTCTGAAATATATGAATGTGGGCCCCAACCTTTTAACACCCATGAGAAAGTGCAGGTAAATCAGGTGCGGGCTAATGCACTCATCTACTCAGGGAGCAAACCAACGGCAGTCCGAGGCAACCTCCTATATCCTGAGGACATGTTGGGTAGTAAATGCGTAAAAATAACATGTGTCCATGGAGATAAGGAGACATCTCCTAAGGTGCCTTTTGTCCCTGAAGGTTCAAAACCAACTGATAACTATGAAAACAACAGTGGTACCTGGTCTGCCCGAGGAGGTCATTATAGGCACAGACTTTCCAATTTTAAGGGAACTGTTAGTACCTACCAGAGCTCAAAAGTGGAGTCTTCCCTACTCCCCTTTACAGCCTTGGGAACCCTCCCTTGAATTCTCCGACCTCCCCATATGGAACTGGGAAGAGGCCAGGTCTCTCGACACTGAAAGGACAGGACTACACACTCAAACATCAGAAAAAAAAGGGCTACCTTTGAAAAGGAGAAGGGAAAACCACAGAGATAAGGGGAGAAGGGTGTGTGGTGAATCAATTAAATGTATCCGTTCTCCCCAAGGGGGAGCCCCCCTGCCGCTGTGAGGCTAGGGATGTGAGCCCGAATCCACAATACCCTCCCTACGGTTAGGGTCAAGTGGGACCTCACCAGGAGAACCTCCCCCTTAGGGGACAGGACTCCCATTCCCATGAGGAATTCTGGACATACTGTTGCATACATAGGATGTTTTAAAATACCTGGAACTGTGAAGTACCAAGATTGGGACGAAGAAACTCAGAAAAGATGCAATTATCTTATGGAAAAAGAACATTTCCTTTTAAATCAGAATGCCCCATCCACTCGGAGGAGTACCTTTAAAGAGTGTGCATTCTGAGAGAGAGGAAGACATACGCGAGCCTGAGAAGGCTCCAAGCTGCGTAACAGCTGGTAAAGATGGAAACCCAGAATCCTGCGAGTTCCAAACTCGCTTGAGACTGCTGAATGGAGCGCCAGAGCTAAAGCGGACCCGAAGCAGAAGCAACTAACAGGGCAGGAGCACAGCAGATGGTGGTGGTGAAATCATGAAGGGAAGCTGTTGTGGACTGCGGGTCCAGAAACCATTGCCGGTAGCAACGGCATTAGAGGGTAATGGGGTGTGTGGTCGAGCAGCAAAGCACTGGGACACCACAATGAAATGAGCCTGCTAGAGAGAGAGCGAGACACCAGAGAAGAGAAGGTGTAGGCAGTCAAGGACCAGAGAGAAGGTCCCCAAGTTTGCGGTCTCCCGAAGACGTTCTCCTTCAAGAACTAAGGTAATGGGGACCACACCAACAACTCGTCCCAGTAGAAGAGATTCGAAATAAAGTTAACTAAAAAGCCAAGGAACTCTAAATGTTGTGAAAGAAGAGAAAGGATTATTGAAAAGTTGAATAATGAGCTAATAATACCCTGTAACACAAGGGTGTAATTTTAGGGGGGCAAGGGTATTTGTCCCCCCCAACTTTTGTGGCACACCATTTTGTCCCACTCATTTGGCAGGGGCACTTTCATTTAGATGTCATGTCCCCCCCATAATCTTCAGCAAAGTTCACTTATTTCTTTGGATGTTCATTCCTGACTAACTAGCACATTAGTTATTTACATAGGTTGGCATCACCAATAGTTAGGCCTTATAGTTATACTTTAATAAAATATCGTACACCATGTCCTTAGAGAGTCTGTGCCTTTCTTCTGACTTGCCTGCAGCTAATTCCCTACAACTCGTGGAAGCCCGGGAATGGAACCCATTTTAATACAAGTACAAAAATCAGAGTTGACGTTACCCAAGGAAGCATAGAAGGCATATGTTGGGTTTGCAACAGAGTTTTAGAGCCAGCTCTCAGACAACGGGTTTTATAGGCCCTTAAATATCATATATACCCTCTGTGCTCGGGTCTTTAAGTTGGTCGCTGGGGTCTGTATTATTAGGTACAGTCCTCAGACCAGATCTATAAAGCTTAATAAAGATATAACACTCCCCCAAAAGAATACACTGGCTGTCTGCTTTTTAAAGATGGGTAAATGTCAATGAGGATGTTGACGGAGGACATATAAAGGCTAGGCCAAGACAGACTTTAATTTGTTCACTCTGTGGAAGTGTTTCTAACTGCCTCAAAATATACAGCAGAGTACTGGTAGTCATCGACCGTTACCGTAGATTTCTTTGAATACCATTTCACATAATGAGACTTCACTGAATCCATTTCACCGAAAATGGTAGGGGAAATAGTATATGTGTCATGCATAATGTGTGGGGTAAGGGTATATGTCAGGGTAGGGAGGGGTGTGGAGAGGATGCAGGGGGGCTCCCCCCACATAAAAAAAGACATTAGAAAAAGTCAAAAGTAGATTTTGTTTATTGGTGAAATGGATTGAAGTCTCCATTAGGTGAAATATTTTCGAAGAATTCGCATAGATCCGTCTTTGACATCCTCCACCCATGCCTTACAGCCTCTTGAATGGCTGTTATTCCTTTACAAAGTGCTACCTTAATGCCTTGTCTTTCTATCGGATAACCATGGCATAGGTAAGTGCATGCACTGTAATTCAATGACATTTATGAGGATGAAAAACAGGAGTGCTAGAAGACTACAAGTAGCGCTTCTATCTTATTGTAAACAGATAGTGGCAAGTCTTAATCGCTAGAGCTGTTGCCAGTGTTCCAGATAAGATTGTGAAGTGGGAGTACTCCCTATTTTTTAAAGTTGGGAGTAAAAAATGTAAGTCCATTTCCCAATGGGGGTATTTTGTTATCGAGTAAAAATGTTTTAACTGGAAATATTTTTTGTAATAATATTTGCTATGCACCTAGTTATTATTCATGTACATTAAAATATACATGTTTTCTTCTTCCAATCAGGCAGTAATAATAGTAGTTTCCTTCTCTGGTTCTGTATGCACTACTGGTCCAAACATATCCATGGAGCTGTTCTGGTGAAAGCAGGGTCACATGGTCCTAAGTGTCTGTTTCCTTATTTTTTGTTGGGAGTATTTGTACTCCCTATTTTGATTTTTTGGGAGTATTTGCATGTTTTTGGGAGTAGAAGTGGGTGACACACCACTTACCTGTAGGGCTGACTGGTGCTCATGAAATATCATGAATATTCATGTGCTGGTTGCACTTTTTCAGCTTGTAGCCAGAGTCCCAGGACGCTTGATGGATTAATCATTTGCTCCTCATTTTTGAAATTGTATCAGCGCCTATTACAGTAGCTGTTCATTCATTAGCTTTGACCAAGATTCCATGAGTCTGAAATATATCTTTGGCCCTTACAGTGGGTGTAAGTGCAACACTCTTTTTCTTTTTTTTTGTTTTTGTTATCGAATGGATGGTGAGTGAGAGGTGTTAAGGTGCAACACCTGTACCGGGGAGGGTCTGTCATTCACAATAACGGTATACCATCTGAATCCTTATGTGTATCAGAAACACCAGGGCATGCGTATGTGGCGTGCTTCCACTTGGAGTATTGAGGGGCTCTCCATTTATCCTTTGGGCAAGAAATGGGGACTCTTGGGCACACAAATATATTTACACAGAATGGCAATTCAAAACCTCTCAAAACTAGAATCAAGAAATGCTTAGAGCATAAATATAAAACAGATGTATACAAGTTCCCTTTAGGATGACAATGGCACTTCATAAATCACTCCTTCACCCTTTTAATTCGCTCAAACATGTATTTTCTACAACCCTTACCTGGGCTGCATCTACCATATTATCTTGCAGCGTCAACATAGAACTGTGGTGTTTGAAGGACCGTGTTGCTTAATCCAGTAACTCGGGAACGAACATAGAGGGAAAAGGGTGAAGCATGTGCCCTAACAATGGGAGCTTGTAGCTTCAGCCTGCATAGTTATTGGTTGCCTGGCAGTGTAAAGAAAGGTTTGCAAGCACTTTAAAGCCACTCAATTTATATTATGAATCATCTTATGTGGCTTTGCTGATTTGAAGTTAGACAGTTAGGACTCCTGCTCAGAGGTCTTCCCAACACAGGTGCCCAGAAGTGACAAATGTTCACAGGGCACCTCAGGCGGGCACCCGGGGAGCTTCACTCACCGCAGAGGACAGCAATGGAGCAAGGTCGGTCACCACCAGACCTTTGATGATCTTTAGGCTGTGCAGAAGAACACAACATCACTCTCCTCCACCCTGGTGCCAAAAGGGAGGATATTGTCTATCCGGGTGCTGGTTCCACTTAGATCTAGTGGAGACCTTCTATTCTTTTAACTGCCAAAACACTGGCTAGCCAGCCAGTGCATCAAGGGTGAGGTGAATGGTAGGACGTCTGAGTAATGGGACCTGAAACGGGCAGTTTAAAGAACTACCTACTTAGGGGGCCGACTGATCGAAATCTAGGACCTCGGTTTGGGTGTTCACGGGAGGGATGGAGGCCTGAGAGAGCAATTTCCTGTGAGTCATCCTCTTGCTTACCAACTTTCTCCTCATAACTCTTCATGGCAGCTCAGAATGTTACGTTTGGAGCAATGTTTGAGTGGGATCCTGGCTTGACCCCTTTCCTTCACAACATTGATAAATGAACCATTAGTAAACTCTTCAGCTTTTTAAATTTTCAGCATTTTCAGACACAGGGGTCTGTTCCTCTGCTCTTCATAAGAAGATGAATTCCTAAGCCTTGCGGATAAACCTTTCTTTCCCAGTTTCTTTGTACATATTTTAAAAACATACTACACAGTTAATTTTACAAGCAGCTGTTACAGAACCTCTGAGGGGGCTCCATCGGGAGATCTTCCAAAATGTTTGTCATTGCCTCACAAATGTACTACATTTTCCTCTAACAGATATTTAATTGAAAATCTTGGTACCAAACTACTAAAGAAATTGCGTGCAGGCCCACTGGAGATTTTTTGTGCCACATGTTTGCATGGGAGTTACACAAGCATTTCAGTCTCCAAATAGTGAATGACTCCATTTCACATCACCTTCTGAAGAGTAGTCCGGTGGATTGTGAATGCCAAACCTTCTTATGGAGTGGAAGAAAATCATCAGTGGGTGCAACAAACTGTGTCCAGAGCTCAGCTCATGTGACAGAAGCTAATAAAATCCGTTTTTAAAACAGATAGACCTCCACTAGTTTAGATCACTAGCCCAAGCACAATGGGGAGGAGACATTCATATCCATTGTTACGGAGGCTGCACTCAAGAGATAAACTTGGCTTCTCAAATATAAAAAACACATTCACTTGAACAGAACTCTGTAACAAATAACCATGGGAGGAACGTGTTGGACTGACACCTCACTACTTTATAAAGCACTTGAGCTGGCACTATTTAAAAAAGGTAGATTCCACCCTTCTTCTAAACGGCTAACTAAGTAAATGCATCTCTTCAGATGTTATACAGCAGCACTCCAACTTTGGAAGACAATTGTGTTTTGCGTATCACTTCCTTTTCTATCCCCCAACTCAGGACATGAGACACCCACTACAGAGCATGTCCATTAGACTCTTCCAAAAAGCACTTGTGTCCAGAATCCTACCACCTTGCCACCACAAATGGTTTTTGATATGCAAATAAATGGCATTTATGTTAGGTATCCATCATTGGGTCTTTCTTGGATTCGCATACTTTTGAATATTCCATAACTTTTCAATGGCTATTTAACAGAGTAAAACAACATTTTCAAATTGTTTAGCCCTACCCTGCTTATATCAGCACCTGCCCCTTAAGAGCCCATGCACAGCCAGCCCATGATTACTGTCACAGATGGCAACATAATCATTGTAATGCTCAGAGGCAATTCGTTTTTTTAAATTTAAATGTATGTGGACCCTTGGGCCTTCTCTCTTTAGTCTTGATGTAAACCTCCTCCCTAAATGATATGATATGGCATTAAAACGCGCCTATACAAGAGAGAAGCTGGATTAATAACCCAGCCAAATCCGGTGCTCTCACTATAGCTCAATCTGAGCTGTGAATTACTCAAATCAAGTTTGTAGTATAACTTCAGTTAAATTAATGAAGATTTCATCTAAATTTTGTAAATTGTTACTTTACAATTTATTTTATATTTATTCCTCTTTTGAGGTTTTTCATATTGTATTCAAACAAACATATCTGGAACCATCTATTGAGACTGAACACGGTTGTGGTCATATGCCTATGCATTTCGCAGCATAACTCCTTCTTCAGGGCCTAAACCTTATCTAGTAACTCATGATCTTGTCTCTTGTGTTCAGACATTTAGAAGTATATCTTACTTAAAACGCGCCTATACGCAAGTGTTTTAAGGCACGATGAGGCAATGTAGGGGGAACAGCGGGAGACAGACAACTATCCTACTAGGCCAGGTGTCAATCAGATCGCGCCAGTGCATGGGAAGGGGGAATGGGGAAAGTGCGGGGGAGGGAAAGAGGAGGGGACAGTGCAGTGCATGTGATAATAGAATAAATAACAATAAGTAAAAATTACAGCCAGCAGGTGGCAAGTGAAAGGGTAAGTGCAGACATCAGGTGTCAAGTGCTAGTAGTGGGACTGTAGGGATACAGAAAACAGTCCCCAAGTGCGGGGGTTGCCAGGAATGCAGTGCAGGTGTGTGTGTGACTGCCGGGGGAGGGACCTGGGCCCGAGAACAGAGGGTGGGCAGGTAACCAGTGCAGTTTCAGTTTGTTTCAGCCAGGAGGTCAGCAGGGGAGAGGAGGAGAAAAATCAGAAGCAAAGAGAAAGGTTTTGAGGTGCCTCCAGAACCGGAGATGATTCTCCTCAAATTTCAGGGAGGCTGTTCCAGAGGGAGGGCCCCAGCCGAAGAAAGAGATCTACCACCAACTCGTTGCTTGGAGAAGCGACTGACCCTGAGGGAGTTGGAGGCGGATGACCGAAGAGCGTGAGAAGGAAGATATTTAGGAAGAGAGAGTTGGAGGTATTGAGGCCCTAGGCCCCAGAAGACCTTGTGGCCAATGCAGAGGGTTTTGAACTTAATCCTTGCAGCCACTGGGAGCCAGTGCAGAGATTTCAGTCCTGGAGAGATAAGATCCCTGGGCCTGAGGCCAAGGACAAGTCTCGCAGTCCTGTTCTGGATGAGTTGCAGAGAGTAGAAGCAGGCAGATTTAGAAAGAGGGTTTTCTTCCTCTCATGTTTCACCTGAGAGCTTGGTGGTCCAGGCTGCTATGGCTAGCCTAAAACCGTCCACTTCCCCTCCCTTCCACATGACAAAGAGAGTATGAGGTTGTATGCATGGGGCAAGAAGGTGTTTGTGTCAAGCAATCTGGCAGTGTGGGCCGTGAATGCTTCATTCACCATGGCGTTTTCCTTCGGCCTTTAGACAGTGGTGGCCAGTGCAGCCAAACAAATTCCCGAAGGGGAGATGAGGGACAAATTCCAGGCCCTAGTCTCTGATGGTTAGGCTGTGGCGCACCAAATGCTGCAATCAGAGCTGGACACAGCGGACTGTGTGGGTAGGGCCATGGTCACCAGCATGGTGGTCGGGTTCCACTTCTGGCTAAGAAGATCAGGATTAGCGGCTAAAATCCAAACCAGATGGTTGGACATGCCATTACATGGCAACATGCTTTTGGGGCCAAGGCTCACAATGCCCTCCAGAAGGTTTAGTCATCAAAAGCGATGGCTAAGTCCTTGTGGCTTACCGTGCAACCATTGTCCCGGGGCAGACTTTTTCACCCCTTCACCGCCTTTGCCCGAAGAGGACGTGGTCAATCTGTCCCGGGAAGAGGCAGACTCTTCACGAGAGGTAGGTAAAGAGGTGCCCAGAGGAGTGGCATCGCGATAACCTTTGTCCCTGTCATGACTCAAGGCACCAAACCTCAGTAACATGTTCTACCATGCGTCCCCGGTGGGGCAGGGGCTTTCCTTGTTCAGCACGGAATGGTCAGACACAGCTTGGGCCTTGAAGGTCATCCAACAGAGTTATTACTTCCTGTTTCTCCAGCGACCCCTGCACCACAGTCCCCTGGCTACCCCCTTGTCTCCAGACCCCAACCTCTTGCAACACTTGTGTATAAATGCGTTATAAATGCCATATCATAACCTCTTGGCGGATGGGGTCCAGAGGTCTGTCAGATTCTGGCGAAGAGCGGGATCGAACTGGTTCTGTGCTCCAAACAAGGAAGGGAGTGGTACTCCATAAGAATGGAGCCTTGCACCCCGTTCTGGATCTGTGGCTACTGAACTTGTTCTTATACAAGGAAACGTTAATTATGGTTACTCTAGCTTAGATGCTGCAAGCCCTCCATCTGCAGGACTGGTTGGTTTGCCTAGATCTTTAGAATGCCTACTTCCATATGCCAAGTCATCTACAGCCAGAAAGTACTGGAGGTTCTTAGTAGGCCAACAGCATTACCAGTCCAAGTTCCTGCTGGTCGGTCCTTCATCAGGACTCCCAGGATTTTCAAAAAAGCTGCTGGCAGTGGTAGCGGCTCACCTCAGGGGTGAAGGCATCCATGTCTTTCCCTACCTAGACAACTGGCTCGTCCGAGCTCGCTCCCCAGAACTAGTTTACTCCACAAATGTGCTCTATTGCACAATTTGGGGTTTTCCCTGAACTTTAAAAAGTCTCACGTTCTGCCGCCCCCACCCCCCCCCCCCCGAGTATCGAGTGATGAACATCTTTCGGATGATCAATGTCCTCCAATCACATGAACAAGTCTGTGCCTCGGCTTTCCTGTACCTTCTTTGCCTAATGGCCTCCTGCATCCTTGCGGTGCTGGCGGTGGGACTGTGTGCTTCAATGGCTTCTGTGAGGAACCAGAAATGAGACGGGGACAAAGAGGGCTCATGGTTGTGGACATATACATTTATTAAATAATGTAGAGGTTCTAAAATGCTTACCTGTCCCTAATTCGTGAGGTATTTCCCTTCCTCAACCAAAATGAATGGTCTGTCCTGTGTCAAGATGTCCACAGAAAAAATGTCCTATGTCCGCAACCGTATCCTAGCCCTCGCATTCTAAAACTAACTCTAAGGTGTGTGAGGGGTCAGAAATGCAAGACGGACACAGAGGTAAAGTTTTCTCCAAGTTTGCCATTTATTCAAAGTCAAAGGGTTCTGATAAACGCCTTGCTTTCCCTGACCTAATAGAGGAATCCTTGCTTAGCAAACTAAGGAAAATCGACCTACTGTCCAAATCCTTCTGGCCCCTCTCACTAATACTTAGAATCAAATTATACAAGGGAAATATGACTGACTTCTGTTCTAACAAAAATACAGTTTTGCAATTCAAACTTAAATATGTCTTGAAAGCACTTTTCGTGTCCAGGGTTGCATTCCCTTCCCCGGGATCAATTCAGGCACGCTCAAATTAAAATTCTGTTCCAACAAAGTCTGTTCAGAAAAATAGAAAAATAATTTTCTAACCACGGAGTCTTCCTTGAGGAAATAACAAATATCCTTTTTACCAAAAGTGGCTGATCGTTCAAAAGACACGATGGGCCTCCTTACGAGCATGTTGTCTGTTTTACCTCCCTATTTGTTTTTTCCAAAGAGAAGATTACTTTCAGAGTGAGACCCTCCTTTCTGCCGAAGATGGTCACAGATTTCCATCTCTCTCAGAAGATCAATCTTCCTGTGTTTTTTCCTCTGCCTCACCCTTTCAAGGCAGACGAACGATTCGGTAGGCTGGACCCGGTGAAGTTCTATGTCTCTCTTACTAGAGAATCTATGAAAGATGACCAGCTTTTCTTTTGTTGGTTGCGCTGTTGCTTGTGCGGGCAGGGCTGTTACCAAACAGACCCTGGCCAGATGGATCATTCTCTGTATCTCAGAATGCTACGATATTATTGATGTGCCTGTCGGTCTCAGAACTCATTCTAGCAGGGGAATGGCTGCCACCTCTGCCCTGCAGAGGGGAGTCCCTGTCCTGGACATTTGCCAGGCTGCAGCGTGGGTATCTTTACACACGTTTGCAAATCATTATTGATTGGATTACCTTTCGGGTCAGGGTGTCTTGGTAGGGCAATCCACCAGAGTTTTCTGGTTTCGGTGGAGTTCTTCCTTCCTCCCTTCTCCAAGTTTACATACTGCTTTGGGAGTCTTTCATAGCTGAGGAATCCGAATGAGGAAAGAATCCATTAGAAGAAAAATGTACTTACCTCTTGGTAATGTTCTTTCTGATGGATGTTCCTCCCACTGATTCCTCATTGGCCTCCCTAACTTCCCCTCTTGTGGGGTAGCTAGGACACCGTTGGCTCTACGGTCCCTCAGCTTCAGGGTGGAACTGATGTTATGGGGCATGGCACTGCTATATATACTAGCCCAACGTCATATCCGGTGCAGGGCGCGTAGAGGTATAGAGGTGTCGGACGGAGCTGACACGGATCCGGGCAGCACCCCCTGCCAGCAGAAAAGCTTCTGGAGAACAGCTGCACTGGGATAGGGATATTATAGATGAGAAATCTGTGGGAGGAACATTCGTCAGAAAGAATATTACTGAGCGATAAGTCATTTGTTCTTCAGGAATCTTAATAAAGCAAAACACAACACATAAAAACATATTTATAACAGCAGTTCATAAAAAAATAAATATCCCTGTACATATGAAATGATCTTATTTCATTCCCTATTGCTATGAGGAAGAATCTAAGATCCACTAATAACATGTGTTTATTGTTTAATAAACATTGCAGATAAGTCATTAAACATTTCTCAAGGATAACCTGCCAGAAAATAGCCACATCATTACTGCATTCTTCTGTGAGACTTGTTCCATATACTCGTGGCACTATGCAAATATTGTAATAGCAACCATGCGATTGCGGTAGTATTAGCCAATAATACACAAATAAAAGCAGAGGGTATTGCCTTAAACCACTTATTCTTAATATAGTGAGTATGATTTTTTCCTTGGGCTTGCATATTTTCTACAGAAGAAAATTATATGAAAGACTGGAAAGTGTAACCTTATTTGCTGTAATGTTAGAAGAAAACCTGTATTATTAAAGTTGACTGTATCGTTTTTAACATTATTTACCATTAGACATCAGATGAGTAAATATTGCTCTAGTTATCAAGCATCAGTCTAATAGGTAAGGGCTGCAGGTTAAAAACGACTACTATCGAGTTACTTTAGAAATTGCCCTAGTAGCTCGATTAAGAGGCTTTGGCTATGCTGGGCCGGAACTAGCACTTTGTGGGATTTTCGGCTACTGATGTGATGAAACGTTATCTGTCCTCTTCTTGATTTATATTTGTAACACATATTGCAATCAAGGAATCGCTACTTCTGTGTGCTGTAAAGTAGATTATTCAACAAAGAATGTATTAAGCATACGCCTTGCTCGAGATGCTGCTTAAGAAATATGTATGAGCACAAAATGTTGTGGAAGAGCTGGGAAGGGCCAGTATTCTTCTACAGAACTTTCCGTCTGCTACTTCCAATTTGGCTGCACAAATAAAACCCCAGATTACCCATTCCATAGAACCCCACCATTTTCACCTTCATTTCATAGGCCATTATCATGTAGCTCAGAGGTTATGCTTTAAAGTTTGGGGCAAAAGTGAAAAATCCTCCAATTGCTTGTGCCATGAGTGTGGCCTGTTTCTCTACCCGGCTTTTACCTTGTCAGTCAAGACGTAAAATGGATTCCCAGATAATGAAAAGAAATGACATTATACATTTCTTCATTCCCGATGTGAAACTGTTGGGATCACAATGGATTCTTCTCCCCAAAAGACAGAACACCAGATTTTGTCGCATTTACTGACACACCTAGCATATTCATAATCGTAACCTATGTGTTTATTAGTTTCTGCATGGAATTTGGAGTGATTGCAAGGAAGACACTGTCATCAGCATAGGACAGCACTGGTCACTTATTTATTTCTTTTTTTAATTTGTAAAGCGCACTAACGCCCAAGGGCATCGAGGCGCTGTTGCAAGAAAATGTCTTAGTTACAGGTACGAAGGCCTTGCTAAAGGTTACAGATGGCAAAGGCTTTACAAAAAACAAAAATGAGGTGCACCAAATGCATGGTTAGTTGGGAGTTAGAAATAGGAACTTGGCAAACGGTAGTAGAAGGCAGTACGGTCATTCGGGCCCATTTATACAAACAGCATGGTTTTGATAGCTTTCCTGAAGGCTGTGTGGGAGTCAATGTTCCTCAAGTGTGGTGGTAGGGAGTTTCAATGGGTCGCGGCAATGACAGGGAAACTAGATCCTCCTGCGTGGGTCCTCAGGGTTTTGGGAATGGTGATTCGGTTAGTGTAGGCGGTTCTGGTGGGTCTGTCTGAGGTAGGTTTGGCGAATTTCTGTGAAAGGTAGGGGGGACAGTTTTATGGAAACGTGTGTGTGAAGGCACAAGTTTTGAAGATGATGCGCTCCTTAATAGGGAGCCAGTGGACTAGTCTCCTAGTTGCTGAGATATGTTCCCTTTTGGAAATGCTGGTGGTGGCCCGAGAGCGTTGTTTTGGATCGTCCTAAAGCCAGTCACACTGCAAACATCTACTCATAGGGTACATAGGTGTTGGTAATAAGAGTTTTTATATATGTTGAATAAAAGGGGGGACTTCACATAGGACCGGTGGACCCCCATTTTATGGGTAACAGCGATGTCACTATGCCACCGCTATTAAAGCGCACTACCACAGTGTTCTTTTTATGGAATGTCTCCAACACACATAGCAGGTCACTCAGATGCCGCATGCGCATAGTGCAGGCTAAAGCTGTGGAAGGTCTACTGAGGCAAAGGCTGCAGCTATGTCCATAAATGTGTCATACAGATTTTCCTTTTTCACAAATATTGTTTGTGATGCTGTGAGGTAAAGGCTCAAGGCTGGTAGCTCAGTTCCCAAACCTGCTCTAAAGCCTAGCTGGGACAATGAGAGTACGTCATTAACCTCAACTCAGAGTTGTAGCCATTCCCACTCTATTTTCCGAAAGATATTAAATGTATTATCTAGTAGTGAAATTGGTCTGTAGCTACTGTGAGGGGTCAGAAATGCGAGACAGACACAAAGGTATAGTTTTCTCACAAAGTGCCATTTTATTACATTAAAAAGCATGAGACAAACACCTAACCTTCCCTAATCTAACCAGAAAGACTCTGCCTAACCAACTAAGGATAAACTAAAATGTCTAATGTCCAAAATGCATCTGACCCTCACACTAAAACATACAACAAAATCATCCTAAATTCTGCAAAATAACATATCAATTCAAACTCAAGATTTGTAAGCAGTAATCCTTGTGACCAGGGCTGGATTCCCTTCCCCTGGATATATTCAGGAATAACTTGAATGTTTAAGTTCAAGAACGTTCTGTGCAATAATAAAGTTCCATCAGTGTATCATACAAAGCCTTTTCCATTCAATGTATCCTTTCACTTGGCAAAGTAAATCACTCTCCTCCAAAGGCTAGTTCATAAATCGAAGCAACAGTTCACCTTTTCCACAATCTCCTGCATGGCAAAACAAAAGTATTTTCCTCAAAAAACAAATTCATATATCTGTGCCAATGTTCTTTTCTCCAAAAACCAAGCAATTGTTAGAACATCATACTTCTTCTTTAAAAGAAGTCGGGTGGTTCAATAATCACCTTCTGAAATGCAACAGTTCATCAAGACAAGGGCATGGAATTAGCACTTCCTTTTCCACCACACCTTTTTACCACACCCACAGTACGTTAAATCATCCTCTTCTTTCCTGGTACACTTGCATGTCGGACTATCTACAATTGTTCCCTTTCCCGGTTTACTCGCCTGCCAGGATAAAACTCTTACTAGTACAATTGTACTTTGTGGGGGCCTCTGCTGCTCCACTTTAGGTGGCCATGACTCTCCCGATCTCCCGTCCTCCTCGCAGACACTGCCACATCAGCTTCCTCACCTCTCTGCACACCTGCTGCTTTGTACATGATCCGACCTCAAGCCAAAGCTTGGGAGAGTAAAAACTCTTCTCGTTACACCTGGAGCTTCAACCACTTCGGTATCTTCCCGTTCTGCCTCTGCTGCTCCTTCCTTTCACATTTCGCCTCCACACGGCTGTAGTCCACTTTCAGATTTAAATGTCCCACTCAGGTGCCTTGCCTTCACACACTAGACCGCACATTCACTTCAGTGGCACTTTTGATCCTCATTGACACCTGGTCCTTCTTTCTCATCCCAGTACCACATACTTTATGGATCTTGAAGTCCATAATAGATATAAGTCTTTTTGGTCTACTCATTTCTGTTTGATTGTTGAACTGAATGTTATTAAAGTTAGGAGATGTTATATGAGGGATGTGTGACTTATCATTAGGTCTAGGGTTCCTACCCAAGACAGATTCATGGTCATTGGATGATGTTGCATCTAATTCAGGAACTCCCAAAGTATATGTCTTATTCTGCCTAGCTAACTCTTCACAGAAAGTTATTTGTGCTTCCTCATAAGAAGGACTTTTCCAATGACAGCATGCCCCTAGATATTTGGGGATTACAGGACTCTCATCCTCAAAAGAAGATGAATGATGTGTCCCTCCCAAAGGGTTCATCACTTCCCCCTGACAGCCATCTCCTCCCATGTGATGCTCCCTCATGGTACCACCCCCAGGGTAAGGATCTGGTAGCGACTGCCTTACCCTGACCACATGGGAGGGGATTTTAGGCTGGGGTTTAGTGGTGACTCAGCAGGAAACATCACACTCCCTAGCCAATTCCCACCTGCATGACAAATCGTCTCCATGCTCTGCTACTCCTTCCTTCCTCATGCTGGTCTCTTAATCTTCTTTCACCACTGACCTCACATGAAAATTCCATACTTCCTGCTTACATCACCCTCCCTCTCTTAGGTTTGGGCAGCTCTCTCTGGCCAATCTAGACCTGTCTACCCCACTAGGTCATGTGTGTGTAGCGAAAAGTTATTAGGAATGTGCTCCGGATACTTTCTATGCATGGGTTCGCCATGTAATTGAGAAGGCGCTTGGGACGGCATGAGTATCTGTTCATGTTCAGGGTTGCTAGCTCAGGTTTCCCCATGGTAAATTGTCTGGAAAAGGTTGTGTATTAGTCTCCTTTGTGTCCATGGTGGTCTATGGGCTTCCTGGGCTGTGACATGGGCTTGCTGGCTTTGTACCACAGCTCTGCAAGGTCTGTTTGCCAATCGCAGAGGGAGGCGGTCTTTCCAGGCATCATCCTCTCCCCTGGTTGTGGCTCACTGCAGTGCCCAGTGTGCATCTTCCACCCAGTCCTATCTTGATTTCTTCCTTACCGTTCTCTCTCCCTCCCTCTCTCTTTCTGCAGTCGATCAGGGTTCCAGCCTGATGGTAAGGTGGTTCTCTTCTATTAATAAATGTTCTTGCTTTTTGGCTACAATGAAAGGTTCATAAAAACTCTACCTAAAGAAACTAAGGAAAGTCTGTGTCAGTAAGTTCAACTGAAAAGTCTGTCTGTGTCCAAATCCTATGCTTGCCCTCACAACTAAGACAAAACAATGTGTAGGGATGTCAATCATAAACCAAACAATGTTCCATAAGCAAAGTTCTGAGCTATTTCCAGCTCAGGCTAAATTTTCAACTTCTTTTCACCAAATGTCAATAAGTTAATCACAATGTTTAATTTTTTCCTTTTTTTAATTTATTGGTTTGGTTACAACATGAAACCTTTCAATACATACTTTATAAGACTGTAAAATACAAATATTAAGATCATGATTCAGAAAACATTTAACACATATTTGAAAACTGCCAGGTGACACTTTGCTTTAGAGACAACCTATTTCAATATATATTACAATATAAAATTACAATATAAAATAGAATTTCCTCAATCATTTGCAATTAAAATCTTAATCATCAAGATCAGTTCATTAATTTATCAATCCGAGGATAGGATCTTGTAAGAACCTTATTACTGCAAGAGTCAGTGCAATATGTTCACCATTAAAACGTTTTGACCACATAAAATCATGTGTTAAAGGTCCATAGTCTTCAAATGACTTGTGCAAGTATAACTTTCTTTTTTCCAAAAGAGCTGGACATGGGTCAGTATATGTTTCCGGTTCTGCTACATTTTTACAATGTCTACAAACTCGTTCCTTCACATACGCATTAGATCTGGCCCTTAATACATCTTTCTTAGGCCATAAATTTAGTCTCAATCTTAAGAACAGATATCTATACTTCGAATCTGGAATTTTAACATATATCATTCTGGTGTATTCAACGGTTTGCTCAAAGGGACACCATTTTGGAAGCCTTTGTATTTTCGACACTCCGATCTAGTCTGCTGCCAACCATGGCACCACAATTTGGATTTTGCTTTCTCTGGATTGTTAATCAATAATTCAATTGATAGATCAGCGACTTCCATTTACTGTGACCTGTATCCATGGTTTCAGTGAGTTATCAAAAGTAGAGGATGTCAACGAGGAAATAAAACTTAGCAAGGACTTGAGTTCAGATAATTTGCAAATTTGTTATATATTGTTAGTTTCCCACACTACGATTATGTTCAGTGATAAAAGTCTTCATTCGTGTCTAACTATTGCCATTGGTTGCCTTGGTGGAAGTATTAATACCTTTTTCCAATATGCACCTTGAGATATGGCTGTCTGGATTTTTTTTTTAATCAATATGGTACGAAAGTTCTACTGTATTATTGTTTACCAGAAATCCAAGATAGTGATACTCATTCACCTCACACACAGGGCTGTAATATATTTTCCAGTTAAAAGCAACTCTTCTTTGCTTCAATTTAGATGGGTTAAAAATCATTACTTTAGTCTTTTCCAAGTTTATGAATAAGGAACTTGTGTTCACATACGCCTCAAGCGCACTCAATAGGTTTTGTTAACCTATCAGTGTTTTAGAGATTAAAACCAAATCGTCAGCATATAACAGCCAGGGTACCTTAACATCCCCAATTTTTGGTGAGTCAGATCTTACTTCAATAAACCTTTTACAACTATCAGATACAAAAAATGAAAAAAGAGTTGCTGCTAAAATAGAGCCTTTTTAAACCTCTATGTGTATATAAAGGCTGACAGAGGAGGCCATCTTGGTTTAAGCGTACTTGAACTGAGGTATTGGTATAATATTGTGAGATTAGGGTCAATATTTAATTTGGACAATTTGCCTTTTCAAATTTCATAAATAACAATTTCCTTGAAATAGAGTCAAATGCAATTTTAAAATCTATAAAAGCCATGTGTAAAACTTGACTTGTAAGCAGACTTCGGCACTTCATTAGTGATAGTGCAAGCATGTTTATCGAGGTATCAAGACCCTCAGTAAATTCTGTTTGAAAGTTATCTCTCAAATGCATCTTACCTATCCAGGATTTCAAATCTCGCAATGTAAGCCAGTCAAAATGTTTTCCAGGGACATCCAATAGCGCAATTGGTTGATAATTATGTGGATTAGCCAAATCTCCCTTTTTATAAATGCGAATTCTTATTTATTTCATCCATGAGGGAGGTATTTGCTAGTATGTCCTTAAATCCACTAATATTTGTTCCCAGGCATCAGGATGACTCTCTAACATTATATTCGTCAGTCCATCTCTGCTCGGGAATCTGGAGCCACTCAATTTCCCAATCACTAGGAGAATATCTTCTTTATCAAAAATGATAGCCATTAGATACACAAGGAATAGCTTCAGGTTTTTGATCTTGAGGTTGAAGGCCATATATCTGCTCATAATACTGTTTCTACACAGCTTCCTGTACAGCATTGATTCAAAAAAGGAGATAGATAATCTTGAACAGCACTATAAAGTGTTGCCCAGATTTGACCCGTGTTTTTGGATTCAATTGATTTTAACATCTAGCCTCCATCATTTTGCAAGGCTTGTGTTTGGTGCGCCTTACACCAATTCTTCTATTTCATTGTGATCTTTTTTATCATTGCAATTCGCCGATTAACCTCTAAATGTAAAGTGGCCCTAATATCCTTTCAGAGTTGTGTTTTCTTATCACTAACTGCTTGATCGAATCTATATTTATGGTTATAACAAGGTTTATAGGAATGAGGCAGTTGCAATTTAAATAGACTCATAATTGCAACCTATTTACCATCACTTTCTAATATGCTTGAATTAAGTTGAATTTCTTTACTGGTCATATACACTTGTAGACATTCTAGTGACTCTTGTGTCCATCTAAATCTATTCCTACCTCCTGTTAAAGAAACTTGTGAATAATATTCGTTCTTGGTCTTCTTTTAAAAAGAATCTAATTTGTATTGGCATGTTGCTTGTAACAACACAGAACATCATTTTTTTTAATAAAACATTTTTTATTGTTTTACATTCAAAACAACACAACAACAGCTTGTGTGGATTAGCATGTCCTTCCAAAATTCAAACATTAACAGATCAAGTATCAATCACCCATGACATTACCCCAGGTTTTAGTGCAATCCAACCATATCCCCCTCACTGCACACAACAGGGTCCAGCCGGTTCTAGGGTCCATTCTCTTCCCACCTTCCCCATATCTTGTCTGCCTTAGTAGGGCATCCTCTGGCAGTATATACTCGGTGCTCTATAGTGGCACAAATGTTCATATCTGTTGCCCATTGCTCCATCATTGGGGACTCCGGGGCTCCCCATTTTTGCGCTATGTTGCGCTTCATCAGTCCCGCTGCTGTGTTCAGGAGCAGCTTGCCCCATTTAGTAAGTCCAATCTCATCTGGAACACCCAAAATGAGAATCTTCGGGTCTAGTGGTATGCGGCACGCCAAGACATTGCCGCGTACAGTACAGCATTCACTCCAGAAGGTGCGGATTTGGGGGCATGCCCACAGGATGTGGAAGAAGGTCCCCTCCTCATCCCCACAGCGGAGACAATTCGGGTTCAAGGCTCTCTCCCATCTATATAGTATCGTCCTGGGTAATAGACCCTGTGCAGGATCTTTAATTGAACCAGCCGAATTCTGGAAGAAACGGCCACCTCCCTTGGGTGCATTAGTACTTGGATCCAGTCTTCTGGATCTATCACCCCTACATCCACCTCCCATTTAGCTTTCAGGGTCGTGAGTTCTGGCGTAGCAAAGGATGTAATAGCATTATATAGGATGGAGGTGCATTTGGTGGGGATGAGAGCTGGTAATATGTTACGCTCTATTGGTGTGTAATCCGGGATATTGGTGCCTGCAGGTATGTGGTTTCTTAGGGTGTGGGCCAGCTGTACATAGTGGTATCGCTCAGTGCCCGGGAGTTGAAATTTTTGCTGGATAGTTTCAAACGAGGCTATGTCCCCCTCCTCAAGAATGTCCCCAACCCTCAGAATCCCAGCCCTTACCCATCTGGGCCATGGTTGAAGCTTCTTTATCTCGGGCAGGTTACAATTTCTCCACAGGGGTTGTGCCACAGTTACACTATTTTCCCACCCAACGAATCTATGCGCCTGTTTCCAAATCACAATAGTATGAATCGTGGTCGTTGGTGGAAGGGGTCTCGGAAGAGTTTGGTATAGCAGTTGCCATGGGTCGGTATCGTGCATGGCTGCAACCTCTGCCTTGATGTGGGGGAGCTCCCTATCTCCATGAAGCAGGTCATTGACCACTGCCAGCTGTGCAGCCCAATAATATGTTTGGAGGCGTGGAGCTCCTATCCCACCTTCCCAGTCCGATCTTTGGAGCGTAGTTAGCGCTATCCTCGGCTGACCACCCCCCCATATTAGTTCCCGAAAAAGGGATTCAACCCGCCTAAAGTCGGAGTCTGGGATCTTTAGTGGGGCATTTTGTAAGACATAGAGAAACCTTGGGAGAGTCATCATCTTAAAGAGTGTGGCTCTTCCCATGGGCGTAAGAGGAAGAAGTCTCCAGTGGTGGACGTCATTGACAAAACGGTCAAGGACCGGTTGAAAATTGTGTAGTGTGTATTCACTCAGGTTTGTGGTCACCCAGATTCCCAAGTATCGAAAACCTTGCGGTTCTGTTCGGTACGGACATTCCCGAGGGTCAGCCTGCACATTGCCTTTCACCGGGAAGAGAACTGATTTTCCCCAATTGATTTTAAGCCCACTAAGGTCACCAAAACGGGTAAGCATCTGCGTCACCTTGGGGCAGGACCGAGCTGGGTCCCCCAGGTAAATCAGGAGGTCATCTGCGTACAAGGAGACGCGGTCCTCCTGTCCTTCAGGCCATCTGAACCCCGTCCATGCAGCGTCTTGGCGAAGCCAAAGGGCTAGAGGTTCAATTGCCAGGGCAAAGAGAAGGGGAGAGAGGGGACAGCCCTGTCTCGTGCCCTTTCCCAACGGGAAGGACCGGGACGGCCAACCATTCACTCTGACCTCCGCTCGAGTGTTAGTGTAGAGTAATTTCACCCATTTCAAGAAGCTGTCTCCGAACCCCATACGCCTCATGACTTCCCAAAGGCAGTCCCACCTAACCGAGTCGAAGGCCTTTTCAAAATCTACTGCCAGTAGGGCGAGAGGGGTGTCAATGATCGGGGCCCGCTCCAGCGCCAGATGGAGCCGGCGCAGGTTCATACGCGTTGATTTGTGTGGCATAAAGCCACATTGATCCGGGTGGATCAAGGTATGGATCACTGATTGCAGCCGGTTAGCAAGGAGCTTAGCAAGAACCTTGGCTTCGCTGTTAATTAACGAGATAGGCCGATAAGAGGCGCACTGTTCCGGGGGCTTATCGGGTTTGGGAATGACCACAATGGTGGCTTTACATAGGTCAGGTGGGAGGGTGCCCTGGTCGCGGGCGCCAAGAAACATCCTGTAAAGGGGGGTCGCCATTTTATTCCCTCCAAGTTTTTGCCAGGTCTCGGCCGGGAAACCATTAGGGCCCGGTGTTTTCCCTGTTTGGAGTTGCGCTAGGGCTTCGGCTATTTCGGATTCAGAGAGATCCGATTCTAGCTCCTCCCGTTGTTGTGGTGTCAGTGCTGGGAGTGTAATTTCATCCAGTAGGGTCGGGTCGAAAGGTGCTGTCGGGACTCGGTAGAGTTCCGCGTAGAACTGGGCGAATGCCTCTGCTATTTCAGCATCCGTCTGGTACCCAACACCACTCGGGGCAACAATCTCCCTGACATGACGCCTCCCCTCCTCCCTCCTCTCCAGCCAGGCCAGCATTTTGCCCGCATTGTCCCCCAGCTCGTATATCCTCGCTCTGGTGTCCCAGTGGGCCTGCCTGGCATTATCTAGCATGATATTTCTGAGGGTTTCTGTGGTTAGTTTGAGGGACCCTTGAGTCTGCGGGGTAGGGTCAAGAATATGCGTGCTTTCGGCCTGGACCATTTCAGCCTCTGCCTCCACTATTTTTTGGAGTCTCTCCCGCTTTTTGTTTGCTACCCAGGAGATGATTTCCCCATGCAGCACTGTTTTATAAGCCTCCCACACCACCACCGGGTCATCCACTGCTGGTATATTTATGTCAAAGTATTCATCGGACACCTCCGTAAGGCGGTCTACCAATTCTGGGAAGCCAAGGTGGTAGCTGTTTAGCCTCCACGTTCTAGTGGGGGTTACAGAGTGCGTTCGTATTTCAATCAATAGGGTGGAGTGGTCCGAGATTCCACGAGGGAGGAATTCTGCGGATATTGCCCTGTATAGGTCTGTGTTCGGGACCAGGAGGTAATCAAGTCTAGAGAGGGAGCCATGGGCTCCAGAGTGGAACGAGTAGCCTCTATCTTGGGGGTGTAATTCGCGCCACACATCTCGGAGGCCTAGGGCGGACACAAAGTTGGAGAGTTTCGTGGGAACATCCGGGTTACGCCCTCTAAGATGGGTACCATCCATAGCATTGCACATGACATCGTTAAAGTCTCCCCCCAGGACCCATCGATCTGGGTGGTGTTTCCCTAGGAGAGTGGTGATATCCTCCAAGAATCCCTGGCCCAGTCCGGGTGGGGAATATATTGACACAATGGCCAGCGTTTCACCCCAGAGTGAACCTAGAATGAGTACATAGCGACCCCGTGGGTCCAGCTCCACAACTTGTGGGGAGAACGGGAGCCTCTTGTGTATAAGAATAAGGGTGCCCCTGGATCCCATCGTGTACCCTGCATGGAATGCGGTCCTGTAATTTGTTCTCTGGAAAAGGGTGCAGTGTGTTCCCGCTAGGTGCGTCTCTGATAGAAGGGCCAAGTCGGGAGAGTGCCTATTCAACAGTTGTTTAATCAGACCTCTTTTAATCCCAGAGCCCATTCCGTTCACATTCCAACTGAGCAGCTTAAGGGACCTGGGGCGATCGGGTGGGGGTGGGTGTGTTTGTGGGTGTGTCATCTAGAGCTTCCCGTTAGAGGGCACGCAGGATGCTTGGGTCGGGAGAGCTGCCTCCCTTTGGTGTGTCTGTCGGGAACATGGTCCCAATACATAGTACAGCAGGGTGTAATGTGCAGAGGGTTGCACTTAGGTCTGTGGTTGGACATGCTATGGATCCAGACTAACAAAGCAACATTAAAACTTTCCCTTTCATCCCCCACCCTATACTCCACCCCAACTTGAAGTACCTGTCGCCCGAACATACAAATACAACCGACTGTCAAGGGACAGTCAACTCATCAACCTAGAGCTATTCCTCAAGTGGTATAACTCTACTTAGTCTTAAGTTGCTTTGTTCCGGCCGTGGGGGTTGCGTGGTCTGGGCCGTCAGTTATACAGACATCGGGTTCACAATTAATTCGCTGTTAACATGGTCTAATAACATGGTGCCGGGTCTTAAAGCGTAACTGCGAATGGGTACCTTATTCTCCATTTCAGTCATTGTCCCTGTTTGGCTGTGCCTGGGGTTGGTGTTGCGGGAGTTCAGGAGGTACCCTGTCTCGTCTCGGGCGATTCCTACTGTTACCTTGTCTTCCGCCTGGCCTCCAGTCACCCTCCAGGTGTCTTGCTGCCCAATTCCATGCCTCAGCTGGGTCCGTGAAGTGCACAGTTGTTCCATTAAAGTATATTTTCAGCTGCGCCGGGAATAGGAGTCCGTATTTTACGTTGAGGGTCTGGAGACGTTTTTTAAGAGGGCCAAAGGATTGTCTAGCTCTTTGCACTTCTCTAGTGAAATCCGGGAAGAAACCTATCTTGGAGCCGTTGAACGTTCTAGTGCCCTTGGTTCTGGCCATTTGGAGTATTGCATCTCGGTCTCTATAGTTCAGGAGTTTCGTGATCACTGTGCGGGGTGGGGCACCTGGGATTTGCCTGCCAGTTGGCATTCGGTGGGCCCGTTCAATTGAGAAGAAGTTCGACAACGTCTTGGGGGCAAAGATGTCCGCGAGCCATTGCTCTAGGAACAATTCCATGCCTCCTCCTTCCGTTTTTTCCGGCAGACCGAGGATCCGAATGTTGTTTCGTCTTGCCCTGCCCTCCCCCTCTTCCACCCTTTCTTCCAATGCTTTGAGGCGGGCTAGTGCTCCTGACATTTGCTGGTTCATTGTTCTTAAGTTGTCCTCTGTTTCAGATATTCGACCTTCGGCTTCTCCAGTACGGGCTGTGAGTTTTTGGAGGTTGTGGCGTAATAATGACACCTCTGCGCTGATGCCATCCATTTTCTTTTCCATGGAGGTTCTCGAGCTTGCTATGGCGTTCATGACATCCTTCAGCGAAATGTTCTCCTCTGTTTCTGGTGTTGCGCTAGTACTGGATTGCTCCGGCGGGAGGGCTTGGGCGGGGGTCGTATACTGCTCTATTTTGCTCTGCGTTGTCATGCCCCTTGCCTTATCCTTCCCCATATCTGAAGGTATGTAGTGGACCGCGGCAGGTCAGCCCCACTCACGCACTGTTTATAAGGCTTTGCGACGTATGTTCGTTAAGACGGTTTGTAGGGCGGGTAGGTACGGTACCCCGTTCCGGAGCTGGTAGGATATGTTGGCGCCCAACGGTTGATGGGTGGGTTGGTTTGCGCACTTGGGGATTGCCCCCCTTTCCCCCCCCCGTACGCCCCTTTCCTTGTGTGTTCCGTGTGGTGTCTCCGCAAGGACTCTACTTCTCTATTGCAGCAATGTGTGCTTGATTGTTGGCCTCTAGTTGTGGCACTGCTGAGAGGTCAGTCTGCAGACTGTGTCTCAAGCACCCAACCTCAGGTCACCTCAGGTCTGCAGGCACTCCAATCGCTGCTCATGTAGTGTTTATTGATGGACACCACATTGGTATTGTGGCTTAGTGCGTCGTTTCATGCGCCGCGGTGCCGCTCTCCCAAATCCGCAACACAGAACATCATTAATGCATTAAATTATAACCCCAACATTGGAATCCACCTCTCCAGCCCCCACTCCCTCCCTGCTATAGATTCTCAAAGCTGATGCCACCAAAACTCAGACACTTAATGGCATCTCTTCTCTAAGTCAGGGTTCTCCTTCTGGGTATGCCTGAACACAGGGCGAATGAGTCTCTCCCCTAATCCCCAGCTTGAATCAAAAAGCCATCAGTGTCACTCCCCCGTAGTGAGACTGTCCCTTCCCACCCCCATCCCATCCTAACCTCTTCCTCAACCCTAGCGATCTACCCGCCCATATTTCTCAAAAAAGGGGAGCCACACACCCTCAATGTTAGACCTGGACTCGGCCAAAAGGTGAGTTAGATATTCCATATCGTATATGGCCCGAATCTTGGAAACCCATTCCTACTCCACAGGCATTTGCGGGTTCTTCCACAATTGGGCCAGGCAGCATATGAACCATATGGCCCTGTTCCGCCGCAGGTTCCTCCTCCGTGCTAACCCCAAAAAGAACAAGCCATGTGGAGAGGTCCCTCTGAATTCTATCAACCCCCTTTATCCACGACAGGACCTCCCTCCAATATACTTGCACTCTGGATCAGTCTCTTCAGGGATATGAAAGCACCTCCAACCCATAGTTGTCCCACCCTGCTGAGACCGGCCTCGTACCAGGATTGAAATGCCAGTGGTTCCTCAATACCGTCCCTGCATGGAGGTGCCCAAATGCAGCTCAGAGGTGACGGCCACGTTGTGAGCCATCTATTCTCCCCTCCCTCTTTCCAGATGGACCACAGAACCTCAAGGACCAAATGGTGCAAACTGGCGCAAAACTCTGTTCGGGATGCAGGCTTTGGGAACCCATAACCACTCATCCAACATAACCAGGGCAAATACCTTAGCCACCCATTTTTTCCCTGACCCTGGGTTGAAGTGGTCCACCAGGACTCGTAACTGAGTTGCTTTGTAGTATGTCGCCAAATCTGGAAATCCCACTCCTGCTCCTCTTTTGGACTATTTAATGTCACATAGGAGATCCTGTGCTTCTTCCCCGCCTTGAGAAACCGTAGCGTAGTTCACTTCACCTCAGACAAAAAAGACATGGGCACGGGCACCAGCAACATTTGGAACAAGAATAAGAATTAGGGGAGAACCACCATCTTTATAGAGTTCAGCCGCGCCATCCAGGACAGCCCCAACCCCGCCCACCTCTCCATGTCTCGTTTCACAGCTAACCAAAGGGGGAGGAAGTTACTGGGAAAGAGATCCCTAGGGTGCTGTGTCACCTGTATCCCCAGATAGTGAAACATTTCCTTCTGCACCCGGAATGGCAGTCCAGCCACGTATTTCCTTTCTTTATCTGGCAACCCCCAAATTGAAAACCCCACCAATTTCCCCAGGTTTACTTTAAAGCCTGACAACTTCCCATAGTGCTCCAAACTCTCTAACACGTGAGGGACTGAATGGGAGGGCCTGGTTATATAGAGTAATGCGTCGTCTGCAAAGAGGTTTATTTTACAGTGTAGCCTGCCCACCATAACCACTCTGATCTCTCCATTGCCCTGACAGATGCCGTCCATGGCTCCATCACCAACGCATAAATCAGCGGGGAAAGAGGACACACCTGGCGCATACCACTCCGCAGTGGGAAGGACCCTGATTCATTCCCTTTAAACACAACCCTAGCAATGGGTTCCGAATACAGAGCCGATATCCAACCCATCCACCTTGGGCTCATTTCTAGAGTCGTAAAGATCTCCCCCGTAAAGGCCCAACTCACCCAATCAAACGCCTTCTCGGCATCCAGGGACAGCAGAAACGCCCCCTGCCCCCATACCACCTGCGCGCTCATGACGTGGAGAGTTTTTCGCATGCTGTCCGCCCCCTGCCTATTTAACACAAAACCCACCTGCTTCGTCCGTGTATCAGTTGGGGGAGGTACGTTTCCAAACGGGCTGCCATGATTCTGGCACACATCTTGGCATCCACAGTAAGGAGGGAGGTAGGCCTGTACAAGGCACAATCAGCTAGGTCCTTCCCTGATTTTGGTATGACAACTATCAAGGCCTGGAGGAATGTCAGTGGTACCGTGTCTCGTCCAACTATCTGGTTAAACAGCTTGGCCATACGTCCCACCAGGAGGGTTAGTTATTGTTTATAGAAGTCAGCTCTGAAGCTGTGCTCTCCCTGGGTCTTCCCTACCTTCAACTTCCTGATGGCCCCCGGCACCTCCTCCCTAGTTCTCTCCCCCCAAAGCATCCCTCTCCACCCCTGTGAGCTTGGGGTGGTTTCGCTCAGCTAGGTACTGCCTCATGTCCTCCACAGATTCCTCTGCCAGTCTAGCATACAATTCCTTGTAAAAGTTTGCGAATCATCCCACTATGTCCATCTCCCACTTCTGAACCCGACCCCCTATGTCCCAGACCGCCTTTACCCTTCTTTCCACTCTACAACCCCTTCCCCTATTTGCCAGAAGGGTCCCCACCATGTCCCCCCTCTCGTAGTATCTCTGTCGGGTGTATCTCATCTTCTTAACAACTTCCCCAATTAGGGCTGTGTGAAGTTCTTGTCTCTTGTCCCTCATATCACCCAGTGGGGCCTCCCTATCTATGCCACACTGATTCCGCTGTAAGCGTAGGACTGTCAGTTCCTCTCGAAGCTTACTTTCAATCGGTGCCCTTTCACAATTTTTATAAGCCCCTTCTGCAATGAGTAGACCCCGGAAGGTGACCTTGGCCGCCTCCCACACAGTCGTCATACCCGTCTCCCCATTGTCATTAATTTCAAAATAGGCCTGCATCTCCTCCCTCAGAAAGTCCTTGAACACCTGGTCCCTCAACAAGGTGTCCTTACATCTCCACGTATACCTCTGCAGGACCTCTGGTAGCTGCCAACTCACCACAAGTATGTGGTCTGGCCACGTAATACCCTCGGGACCCTAGCCCCGCCCTCCTGCTCCCTCGGTACTAGCAGAAGGTCAATCCTCGTGTATGACTGATGCAGGGGGGAGAAAAGCGTATAGCCCCGGGGCCCGGGCCAGGACCTGCTCCACACGTCTACCCAGAAGTGATCCAGCTGAAGATCCCTCAGGGCGAGATTATCTATTGTCACCCCTCTCATTCCCAGCCCCTTTGCTGACCACCAGTCCAGCTTGGGGTCCAATATCAAGTTGAAATCCCCACCCAGCAGCATCACACCTTCTGCCCACCCATCCATCACCCTAAACACCTGGCGTAGGAACCCCACCTGCCCCACATTGGGCGCATAGAGGGTGGCAAGCGTGATCCTTGTTCCCTCGTATGTACCTTTTTATACCCAGAAACCTTCCCCCGAGGTTTTGTGAGAGGCCGAAAAATTCCTTCCTATTTCTTTGCCCTTTATCAGTGATTCTGCCCCTTGTCGATAGTGCGTTTCTTGTTAAAAGAGGACTAGCAGTTTCTATTTGCGGAACATGTTGCTAGTCAGGGATTGTTTGTTTTGAGAGTTCAGACCCTTTACGTTCAGCATACCAATCGCCCCTCAACCATTTCCCTTCTTTATCTGTCGCACATTACTCCTCTTGTGTCCAACGAGGCTCAAGGCCTCTCCCGCATACGGATTCCATAGCATGTAGTGAATCACCTTTGGTGCAGCCCGGGGTGCTGTATAGTAGGTGTAGATATTTAACTTAGTCTGGCGGTTCTCCCCTATCATGCGTCCTAATTCCGCGGAGGAAGGGTATTCAACTTCTGATACTTTTGGCCTAATTTCGCCCTTCGCTTTCCTCGCAACTTGTCTGGGCTCCTGGGCCTCCGATTAGAGTCCAGTCCTTGTCCATCATGTGCCAAAGCAGGACCCTCCCGGCTGCCAACCAATTCCTCTGTGGCCCGTTGTATGTCCTCTTCTGCCACCTGATGGTGTCTCTCCCCCTCCCATTCGAACACCAGTGAGAAGGGGTAGCCCCAATGGTACTTCACCCCCTTCTCCTGTAGCCACCTGGTGAGGGTTCTGCATTTCTTCCGCCTCAGCAGCGTGTAGGCCGAGAGGTCTTGAATAAGGGCCACCTTTGATGCACCGTAGTTTATTTCCCTTAAACGTTTTTCTTTTTTGAGGATCCTCGCCTTATCCCTGTCATAGTGCATGCATACTAGGACCGACTGTGGGCCCCTCCGCCAGCCCCATGCACTCTGTCTATTGGGACCCTTTCACCTTCACCCACGCCCAGGACCATCCTTATTATGTCTTGCACTTTGTGTTCCAAGCCTGCTGGAGTATCGCCCTTCACCTCCATCAGCCTGAAGACCCTAAGATTGTTCCGTCTCTCATGGTTTTCGATATCGTCCACCTAGAGGCGTAGCTCTTCACGTCTTTCCATTTCGATGAAGCGAGCCTCCATCTGTGTTTCCAAGAGGCCCAAGGACATTTGGTTAGCCTCAACCCCATCTATTCTGTCCTCAAGCGTGGTCACCTTAGCCGTTAGGTCTGCCAATTTTGCCTCCATGTCCGTCCTCATACCCCTAATTTCCTCCAGGATGGTCTGCATGTCAGTCTTTATGGAGTCCAGTTTAGTCGGGGGTGGAGGCGCACCCCCCGCCTCCATCCTGGTATCGTGGTGTGAAACTGAAATTGCGCCAGGGCCTCCTTCCAGCTCATAGGACTTTCAACTCCTCCCCTTCTTGTATTTTCGAGGGGTCCCAACTATAGGCCCACCAGTACACAGAGACCCTTCTCCGTGCTGGATCCTTCTATAGGGCTGACCTGCTCCCGGATGCTCTCACTACTAGCCGACACCCCAAGTTATATAGGGTGGGAGCAGTAACATTTCTGGGACTGAAGTGCGTGCGGTGTGTAGGGGCTGTGGTGCGGGTTTCCCAGTTCAGGGACTCCTCCCCCTGCAGCTTCCCCTTCTCCAGGTTGAATTTCTGTACCCCCCCAGATGGATAGCAGTGGGATGGGCGTCTCCCAAGCAGCTTGGTTTCAGCAAGGAAGCCCCCTTCCCCTTCCTCTTACTGAAGGTCCTCTAGTCTTTAACTCCCCTGAGAGGCCCAAAGATCTAAGTAGTCTCCTCTTTGATAACACGGTCCTTCTTGATTAGGGGATGTCTCTGGCCTGGGGGCCTGCTTGCCGGCTTCCAGGGCCCAGTCTCTCTCTCCTCTCCACTGTGCAGCTGCCTGACACCCGGGTCTGCTGAGAAGCGGTACACACCTCTCTCCAGTTTCTGGAGTGTGATTAGGCACTGTGATAATCTCCTTGTGGGCCCTGGGCCCCTTTTCACAGCCGTACACATGAGGCATTGTCTCCTCCAGGGTGCCGTTGCATATGGCTGCTTGACAGCCTGCCCTTCTGTAAAGGATATCACACTCCTAAGCAGCCTCGGATCTTTGATGCGATTTGCGGTCGTCCCCTTGTGGGCCCAAGGACCCTTTTCCACTACAGTCCGTGTGACTGGGATCGATGTGTGGGGGGCGCCGGTGAGCAGGAGCGGTCCCCAGCAGGCTCTCTCTCTTTGTCTACACGCTCCTGTCATGAAACCTGGACCTCCTCTCAGCTACATTTCATGGGGGCAGAGGCCTCACAACCCCCTCGAGGGTTTGGGGTCCCCACTGCCTCCTCACCTGGTCATCAGCCCCAGGCTGCGCAGTCCTTGGATCACCAGAATCGGCATTCTCTGCTGCAGGCGGTGTCGGGCGAGGCACTCACCCGCTTCGGCCTCACCAGAAGTCCTCAGTGGTGGGGTGAAGGGCCTCCACTCCCCACCCGCAGCCGCTCCGCAGCACCATGGGGTCAGCTGCCCCCCAAGTCTGGCCAAATACAGAGATCCTCTGCCTTCACGGCCCAGGTCTAGGCCAGCACTTCGTCTGAGCCCGGGGCATGGGTAGTTGCGTTTTGTTCCCGGGACAATGCAGGGTTGGCAGGAAGCACTCCATGACACGCAGGGTAGGGTCCGGACACCAAGGCAACGTTCAACCTTCCCAGTTAATCCCCCTGGGTGACTGGGGGTTCCAATGTGCAGATTGCAACTCATTTGACGTCCGGAAGACCGCTCCTCGTTAATTCCACGGCTGTGGACAGAGCTTTGCGTTCAGGCAGCTGTCTTACCTGCGCTCCCTGGTGGCCTCTTGTTCTTAGTCTTCTGACCACCACACATCCAAGTTAGCACCAACAGATTGTGGTCACTCTTTGATTGAGTTATTACTTCAAAGTGTCTTACTCTATTAAACATGTTTCTTTGTACACATATATAATCAATACATGAATTACAGTTACTACGCCTCCATGTTGGCTTAGGTGGAATATCATTTAGTACAGAGCCACTAACCATAATAAACTGTCTCTCTTTCATCAGAGAAAACCAGCGTTTTGTTATTTCTGTTTTCTTCTGGTCTATTATTGGTAAACACTTAATATTTAAATCCCCAGCTATCAACAGTTGCAAAATGTTAGGCTCATTGTTAATCAGGTCTATCATTTGAATTACACCTCGGATAAAAGCGTTGTCTGAGATACCTATGCAATTTCGATAATGCAATAGACTCTTCCCCAGATCCAGGGGTGTTGCTACGTCTGGAAAAGATCAGGGGCTAAGCTAATGTCAGGATGTGTGGTATTCGGGGCAAGCTATAACCTTTTGGTTGTAGTCCCTGAGCTTCAATCCGGGGCTACAACCAAAAGACCAGGGGCTAAAGCCCCCTCGTTCTCCCCCTAGCAACGCCCCTGCTCAGATCTAATCTTAGCAAGTTGGATATATGAGTTTAGTGAAGCCCAAGGTTAGACCGCTACTGGATTTTATTGCTATCATAAGACCTGAGGCAGGCCGGCCCATAATTCCTCTCATAGCTGAAACCTGGGTCAGAATATGATCTTCCCATACAGGTGGTTCGAGTAGCCATGTCTCTTGTAATAAAATAATGTCAAAATCTTAAAATGTATTTTTTCGCAAATAAAAGATGTTTAAAACCCCTCGTATTCCAACTTGCCAATGTATAGCACTTCTGCAAGGATTCAATGAATTGTTACTTATTTCTGTTGTAATTTGGGAGTTGCTGTTGTCTTCTCATGTCAGGCCCTAGATCCACTGCATAACCCAGTTGTTTAACTAATCGTGAGTCATTCGAACTATCAATTACATATGTAATTTCCAATGTCGGGATTACATTTCCATCTGGATGGGCATTGTTGCATAAGATCTGCTCGTTTCTGTTGAACCCTGCACTTAGCTTTTGTGTTCTGGACTCCACAAGAACTTGTTTGTGGTTATATATTAATTGTTCTGTTAGTGGACCTTGATTAAAAACATTGGGCCTCATTACACGGAAGGCGGTAAGCCATGGCGCTATTAGCGCCATGGCTCCCGCCGGTACCTTACCGGGTCCGCCTTGGTGGATGGCGGAATTAGCGCCATATTCCAAGGTGTGTGGGGGCGCTAATTCCGCCATCCACCATTGCCCCTTCACCATTGCCAGTCAGCCCCATAGGGCTCCATGTTAATGGTGAAGGTTCTAATTGCGGTACCGTAATTAGCACCAAGGTCCCTTTGCGGGTCCCGTACTTAACGCCTGTAAAAACCAGGCGTTAAGGCAGGACCCGCAAAGGGACCTCGTAGTAAGGCGGTAAGGGTTTACCGGTACCGGTGCCCTTACCGGTACCGGTAAACCCTTACCGCCTTCCATGTAATGAGGCCCATTGTCCTGTGATAATATAAAGCCCAATATAAACAGTTATTCTTCTCCTAACCACAAGGTATTCAGAATTTCTTCTGATTGAATCCATAGCCTTGTAATACTCGGGTTTCAATCATCTAAATATTCGACTTGTGTTAAGTCGTTACTACGGTATTGTTGTTTACCAATGAATCACTCATTTTCCCCACACTTCTTGAGAACTTCCTGGATATCCCCCCCTGTGTTGCAAATGCTAGGAATTAGTGATGTGTTCATTAACACTGATACAGAGGCTTGTGCATGTATCACTGACTTTATATATTTTTCAATCTCAAATCTTCTTTCTTCTAAAGTTAGAAATGTTGCTATATTGTGCCATTCTTGTAAGGAGGGTCTTTTATTGTCTCTCCTAGCCTCATTAATTACCTCATTTTGGTCTTGAAGTAATAAAGTTCCAGACTTTTGTAAATGTCAGGATGCCCTTCCCCAAGTTCAAGATAGTTCTGTGGGCAAGCACGTCTCAGAGTTCCCTTTCCCAAGTTCAAAATCAAAAGATGACACAAAAAGAAGTATCTTGAAGTTTTGTCTCTAAACTGTGTTTGAACAATTCTTTATAGTCCAGGGTTCCCTTCCCAAAGTCTGGTATGCACCCATGGTAGTTTTCCCTTTTTGCACAACAGCAAACTTCGTTGTTAGCATATAGGGGTTCTCTGGTCCAGGCGCAGTTGTTGGATCGCACGATCCACCCATGACAGGTCATGCAACCAGGAACTTCCAGTTCTCCTTGAGTAGTTCAATATTCAGCCAAACAAGTGGTTTTTCAAATGTAGCTTCCCAACTTCAATATGCAAGTTGTTTCTCAACCTCTGTACTGGGAGTCCTTCATTCAACTTAGTTTCCCATTTGCTTTCAGTTCATTGTTCAATATTTAGCAGGTTTGTTATTTGCATTCAATCCGGTATTCAGTGTTAGCAGTTGTGCTGTTTCATGCAGTTTAATATTCAAAACGAATAGTCTTGCCTTTTCTTTCCCTTCAGTATTCAAAAAATGCAGTTTAGTTTATTTTGTTCAATTCGGTATTAAATAAATGCATCTTTGCTTGATTCCTTCAATTCGGTATCCAATAAATGCAACTTTGCTTGTTTCATTCAATTTGGTATTCAATAAGTGCAACTGTCCTTACTTTCATGGCCAGCTACTATATTCATGGTCCATTGGAGCGCCCAGACGGTTCCAGTGTCCCTGATGCTTACCAGAACCCGGCAGCTCCTCTTGATGCCTTCTCCCCAAACAGGAAAGCCTGTTCGCCGGGTGCTTTGTTCAGCACACGCTGTCTGACGTGTGCAGCTCTGCCTCTGCTCCACGGCAGCACCTGCTGCTGCCCACCTTCCCTTCCGAGGGATCTCTGTCCTGCATAGTCCCACCAGCATGACTCCAGGGATCTCGGTCAGCATCTCAGCATCTTGGCTTTGGCACAGCTCCTTCTGCTGTTTCTTCCTCATCCCCCCTGTTCTCATGTGCTTCTGCATTCCACCTTTTATACACCTGTGGTCCTTCAATGGGCTGCAGGTGTATTTAATCAAGCAGTGATGCCTGTCTCTGATTGGAAGGACATGCCTGACCTTTATGCATCGTCTTGATCCCAGTACCAAAGTGGTGAGAGTAAGTGATGTCTATTACACTCAGTTGCTTCTTCCTCGTCTTAGTACTAGAGTGGGAAAAGTGTGTAATGTTCATAACTCTCAGTTGTGTCTTCCTTGTCTCAGTGCTGTTATGTACCCCAAGTGGGGAATAAAGAGGAACTGCCTTATAATGACCCATAAAGGTCGGGGGAGGGTAAAGCTGTTTTTCACGGGGATAAGGGGGATACCATGTCTCGCCTAAAGGTACCTCACTCCCAATCCCCAACGACCCTCCATCAGGGTGATCCTCCCTCGCTTTTCCACTCCGTGTGTCAGGATCCAATTGTGATAGCCTTTCTTCAGCCACCTGCATGGAGGATCCAAGGGACGTTGGAGTGAGCCCTCTGGTTTCTTGCACAACCCAAAGAGAAGCATCCTGACAATTCTACCAAATATACTGCAGAGGCCCTAACCAATTGCAAAGTTGTTGAAGAAGTAGTTGTTAACCTATTCTTTGAACTGTGACAAATAATATTGGAAAGAAGATATCCAGGATTACCATGGGTCCTATTTTCTTGGCTGGAATTGGAAGGAGATCCTTTCAACAGAAATCTGAAGAATTGTTTCCAGTGGATTTTAGTTTGGTGAACCTTTGTTTCGACTTCAAGCTTACAAGAATTGGTTTAAGACTTTTCTTTCCTTTTGAACATTTGGAAAGTTGACTGGAGAACCCTGGGGAAGGGATTTACCGAGGACAGGTGAAGGTTAGCCAAAATTCTGCTTAATTATTGTTTACTTTTCTATGTTGTTTATGATTACCTTTGAATGTTTTGTTGTTTAGTGTGAGGGCCAATTAGTACATGTTAGGAGTTATTCCCTTAGCTTTTAGACCAGGAAGGGAATTCCCTGATAGAGTAGGACAAGTGAGGATTTATTTGCAAACTTTAACAAAATGTCTAATCTTGAGAAAAATACAAGCAGTTGTCTGTCTCTCATTACTGACCTCTCACAGAGGCCTGGGAATGTTGTGCAGAGAGGCTCATGCTTCAAAGCGCTGCCACCCAGACGGAAATAAGAAAAGATGCTGGAGGCGTGGTGGAAACGTACGAGCGAGCAAAGCGCTCCGCAGACCTGACAGCAAGCCGCAGACAGACAAGGGAGACGCAAGGGACCCTGAAGCTGCTGCTGAGAACCGGTCAAATATGCTATCTGTTTTTTGTTTTTTCTGTCTTTTTGGGTGTTTCCCTGGGTACTGAAGGGGAAACAGTGGGGGAAGCCTCAACAGAATAAAAGGGCCCCTGGGACATTTCATTACAAGATACGAAGTCCATGAGAAAGGGTCTGGGACCTGCAGCCACATTAGAAAATGGTAACGCTCACCTGGTATCCACAGGGACGTCACTCAGCCTGTTCTGACCTCTTACGACCTTGAACCCTTCCCTGGAGTCTACTCGACTGGAGACTGGGCCTGAAACACAGGATTGGTAGAGTTTAACTCCCTATTGTCTCTGTGTGCTTGAACCCCTTCTTTCCCGGGGTCCAACCCTTCCCTTTGATCCACAGCTCACCTTGTGTTCTTGGGAAGTGCGCTCTCCGTCCTGCTTTCAGCGCAGGGGCGTGTTGATTGATGCGGGCTCGTTGCTGCCTAGTTACTTCACTGGCAAGAGTCCGACAGGTAAGTATAATGAGTGTTTTGAACAGTTCTCTAACTTCATTAGTTTCCTTCCTTAGATGATGGCTGGCGTCCCGGGATGGTGACGTGCTGCTGACATGAGTAGAGCTGAAGGTGAGTGAGAGCATGATGCGTGATGTGACCCTTTCGTATTTGTGTTGAAATGAGTTCTTTTTCGGTGTCTTTTAGGTGCTGCAACGTTTTCAGCGTGGATGCCGGTTATGAAGAAGAAATGCGGTGAGTAAGCGCGGTATGCAGCGCCTCTAGATGTTTCCACGCTAACCTGGAGTGTCTTTTCCCTCTTGCAGATGGATGAGAAGTTCGGGAGACAGAGTTCCCCCAGAGCGGCTGGGATTCAGTTAAGTGTTTGAAGCTCGTACAGTCTTTAAAAATAAGTGAAGATTTGCTGAATGCTTACTAATGCCTTTTTTCTGTTCTTTTCCCTTTTCCTTAGGAAGCGGCGTGCCGGGATGGGAATGACACCGCCGAAGATGCCCACAGAACAGGAGGAGCGATGAATGATGGGCAGAAGTGCTGCAAGGTAAGGCTGTTCCTAACATTGTTCTTGCAGGAGCTGAGCACACAAGAAAGATGCAGGCCTACTGGAGACCGATCCGAACACGGTGAGTGTCACGCTGCAGGTGCAGAAAACACAAAGCATGTTTCTCAGCCTGGGCGTGGCTTAAATAGTCTCTGGGTATCCCAGGTGTCTCTGGGCTGAACCACACCCAAAAGACTAGACTGCACATGCAGTTCTGGGAACCGAAATATGTGGGGGCATCCATCTTGTCCCCAACAATGCACTACAAGTCCAACCCCCAATGTTATCCTATGGGAGTGAGTGAATCTGGTGCCACAAGTGCCAAGTCTGACTCCAAGTGGGTCTTTGGAGGGATGGCGAGGCTGGGGACATGAGGGGCAGGAATCATGACAAAAATGCACGTGGGGAAAGCAGTGTGGCAGAAAGTACTAAAAATGAAATTAATGTTAGAAGACCTGGCAGGAGAGTATACCAGGTGAGGCCAAGTGGGTGGAGTGAATTACAGCAAATGTGAAAAGGAACCTGGCAGCAGTGTATTCCAGGTGTTGTGAGTTAAAGATTCCAAGGAAGACCCATGCCCTAAATGATCCTGAACTGCAGTGAATATGTAAAGGGAACCTGACAGGAGAGTATACCAGGTGCTTTGTGAGTTAAAGAATCCCAAGGAAGACTCATGCCCTAAGGATTCTGAACTGCAGTGAATGTGTAAGGAGAACCTGGCAGGAGAGTATACCAGGTGCTTTGTGAGTCTGAGTCCTGCACCCACATTGTATCAAGGAACTATATGAAAGAACCTGACTCGGGAGTATACCAGGTATTGTTGTTGTGTGAGTCAGAGAATCCAAGGAAGATTCATACCCTTAGGATTTTTTAAATTGCGTTGAATATGAGAAGATCCTGGGGCAGGGAGACATTTCCCCTGGTACAAGTTGCAACATCAATAGGAGGGGAGTTATCCTCTTGAGCTACAGAGAACTTAGTTCTTCTTTTGAACTTTTGCTTTGGTGGAGAGAAGCCTGGGGAAAGGGGATACTTCACTGGAACTGTGAACATTATTAATGTAGTACTTTTGTTGGATTTGCACCTTTTTGGTGAACTTGTACATTTTGCGCCCCTTGCAAGTCAAAGACATTAGCCTTAACACCTTAGAGTTACTTTTAGAGGGCGAGGGCTAAGATAGGATTTCGGACAGAGGACAATTTTGCTTTGGACATCTTGGCACACAACAGGCCCTTAGTTTTTGATTGAGGTTTGGAAATACCTACTAGGTTAGGGACATTGAGGCATTTTCAAACCCCTTTGTTATTATTTTTACCCACTTTATTTCAAATCCGTTGCATACATATAGCAACTTCTCACCACTAGGGACCAGGCAGACATAAATACTTAAGATGCTACTTGACAATTCCCATACCCACCCTGTATTATCCATTCCCACCCCTTCCCAACTACGTCAGGGCCTGGTTGACAGCTCCAAACTTTAACAAATGTGCAGGAACTGCAGCACTAGGTGCAACTTGTGCACCTGCACTGGAAAGTCGAAGCTGTACTCCAGCATCAGAGACCAAATATCAGTGAACCGGTGCAACACCCCTTCTTTGGCCGCTGTGACCTCTGCCACTAAAATGTCCCAGATTTTGGCCCACCAATGAGGTAACAGTGGGCCTTCAGGGGATTTCCAAGCCCGGGCAATCGTAACCCTTGCGGCCAGATGATGCTGGGTGATTAGCTTGCCCAAAATTACCGACCTCAGGTATAACCACGGGATTGACACCCCCAGCAGAGTCACTTCGGCCTCCATAGGGAGCTGGACTTGAGTGACCACTTCTATTGACTCAACCACATTCTCCTAAAAGTTGGAATAATGGGGCTCTACCACCACATGTCTAAATATGTTCCTTGAGTCCCACAGTTCCTCCTCCAGGCTGGGTTTAGCAAGCGTTTAATGCGGTGCAACCTCACCGAGGGGTAGTGCCATCGATATGTCAATTTAAAGGCACGTTCTTTATTGGTCACACATTTGGAGGAGTAGGAGTTTCTTGTCCAAATGTCCACCCATGTATGGTCCTCTATAGGATGGCCTAGTTCTGCCTCCCATTGGGCTATGTATTGGGGGCAAAGCGTCCACATGTCCACTTGCAGGGGTTTATAAAGCCTAGACATGCTCCCCCCGTTTACCCTCTAGCAACATATGCTGAATGGATCCCAGGTCTCGTGCAGCCCTCTGACGAACCAGTGGGTGAACTATCCAGTGCCGAATTTGAGCATAGCTGTACGTATCTGCCTCGGACAGAGTGAACTTCTCTCTGCAGTTTACAAAGAACCGGGTTGAGCTGCTATCAAAGAGTTGAGACAGGAATTGTCGCCCCCCTGTAACCATCTCCTAAATTTGGCAGGCCGAAGACCTGGGGTAAAGTGTGGGTTATTGAAGATTGGGGAGCGTGGGCCTAGACCCCTCAGCATTCCCTCCTTTTTCATAACTCAGTCCCATGTTTTCATCGTTGTTTTTGTGGCGGACAGTAGACTGGGCCAGTGCTTTCATGGTAGGGTGGAGGTTTACGGTAAAGAGCTGAGGAGAAGTGGCCCTCTAGATTGTTCAATTTCTACCCATCTCAGGGGGACATTGGGCGTGAGCCAGGCAAGAAAGTGTCAGCAGTGCCACTGTATGATAGTTGCGCAGGTTCGGGACCCCAATCCCACCCAAACGGGCATCACCCACCATGACCTTTCTAGGGAACCTAGACTTTCTCCCCTGCTAAATCAATTGGAGTATCTTTTGCTGCAGTCGGAGGAGGGGTGTTTGTGGCACCTCCACTGGGAGCACTGAGCAGTGATAAAGAAATCTTGGGAGCAAGTTCATTTTTCTGCCCGTAATTCTACCCATTAATGAAATCTGTTGGGACACCCATCTTTCGAGATCAGCCTCCAGGTCCTTGAAGAGATGTTGGAAGTTAGCTACATAGAGCTCCCTCGGGAGCGCTGAGATGTGCACCCCTAACTATTCTATGGCTTTATCATCCCACTTAATCGGGCAGGAGGGCCACAGTTCTCCCACCTTCCACACTGACAGACCCACCCTCAGGGCACCCGATTTATGATAGTTGACCTCAAAGCCTGCAACCCGTCTAAAGTAGTCTAACTCTAGGAGGGACTGTTGCAGAGAAGATTGAACATTTGTGAGGGTAAGCATCACGTCGTCCGCATACAGGTACAGCTTATAATGGTTGAGGCCTACCCTGACCCCCTCAATGGTTGGGTTATTGCGGACTAGTTGGGCCAAGGGCTCCTTCACCAGGGCAAAGATTAGCAGGGAAAGGGGGCACCCCTGCCTTGTCCCACAGGTGAGAGATAACGGGGGTTAATTGCTTTTGGTTCACCCGCAGTATGGTCCTAGGCGAGCTATAATTAGCCAGGAGCATCTCAGGAAGGGTGGCCCCTAAATTGAATGCTTCAAGGGTTAGTTGTATAAAGGCCCAGTCGACCTTGTTGAATGCCTTGGTGGCATCTAGCGTCACCACCGCCTTCCTATGACATTGTATGGACACTGTCTCCACCAGGTTGAGGGCCCAGTGAACATTATTCCCTGTAGCTCTACCCAGTATGAATCCGGTCTGATCCGCGTTGATTATCTTGGAGAGGACCCCGGCCAACTGATCGGCCAAGATCTTGGCTAAATATTAGCGTCAATATTCAATAACTCGAATGGCCATTAGGAGCCGCAATCTCTAGGGTCCTTGCCAGGTTTTAGCAACAGAATAGCGGTGGACTCTTGCATGGATAGCGTTGTGTATCCAGTCTGCCCGAAAGAGTTGTATAGATCGGTCAGGGGAGTTAGGGGCTGGACCCTAAAAGGTTTATAAAATCTGTGTGTAAAACCTTCAGGGCCGAGGGCTCTCGTTTTGAAGGATCTAATTACAGAGTCCACTTCCTCAACTATGAATGGTAAGTCCAGGGAATCCATATCTGCATGGGCCAGGTGCAGAAGCGCAGCCCCCTTTACATACTTACTCTCATCTGCAATAACTCAGGGAGGGGCTGACAATGTCTCTCTTAAGTGAGATGCTGCTAGTTGCAGTTTAGCACCCCAATATTATTTAATAGAGGTATATGGCAAACACCATGAGTCCTCTGTGTCTGTGTCTCATTCCTGGCTCTCCACAGTACATCTGACTTCTGTTTGAGTTGTTCTTACAGTTCTTACAAGAAATAGTTTAAGATGGTTTCCTTTCCGAAACCCAAATAAAGGTTTTGGAAGATCCAGTGGCTACTTGCATAACATTCCAGTTTTTGTGTCTTGATGTTATAAATCTGCCTGAAAGGTACCATATGTTGATCTTCAACATTGAGAATATCTTGAGTTGTGGGGATCACAGTATTATCAGTATGCCAGCTGCACCCTCGTAAGCAATGCACCTTTACCGTCACACTGTGGCTACAAGGGCCTCACAGCTCACAACATGCCAGGTGACTGCTGACAACGCCTGCAGCCATAGCACTCCTCAGCACATATTGCTATAGATCTCCCTTTCAATGTGCCAATTGGCAGCACTGCAGAGCTTCTCAGTTTTTCCACTCCCTCTGGTGTGCCCATGCTCACCAGTCAACCACTTCTCAAATGGCGTCCGGACCTCTGGCGATTACCTGCGAGCTTCCTAAATTCAGCCCTGTTGTCTGTCGATTCCAAGCAGTGTTGCAGATGAGGTCTTGCTCACACTTGATATGATAGCACATCCTTGGAACCGTATATGTATAGTAAATAACAGCCGCTGAGGGTAGTATTAGTGGCTCAGCTCATGGAGCTCTCTCGTAGCGCTGCAATCTTCATGGCCAGCTCCCGGGTGCCTCAAATATGCCCATTCTTTAACACTGATTTTCTCAACTAATTGTTATATATTATTTTAAATATTGTGAGCAAATTATTCAACTATTGTTATATTCTTTTATTGGAAATCTCCAATAATGTCCCATGGTTCATGTGGCTGGCTTGCTTACATGCTCTTTTCAATAATGAATTTGGATAGCCACTTTATAAGAGTCTGTCTTTAGTTATATCAGCCTCCACTTCATACTTTCGAGGTCCGCTAATTAAGTACCATTTAATTGGGCAATGTATGGGTGCAGCATGAGGAGACTGACACACAGGTGGCATAGTTATTGCTACAGACCTTTAGTTCATGGAAAATTAAAGAGAAAATCTACCTTTTCGTATATCTGTTAGGGGTTTCCCTGCCTCAACTAAAGCACAAATGGGTCTGTCTGGATGTCTTCATAACTTAAAGTCCATCGTACTGGGTCAATACGTCCCCATCTCTGTCCCTTACACTTAAAACTAAACTAATAAGGGTTGCACCAATGTTCCTGGTCCAGGAGAAGGACTCCTTCCTCCTGAACTGGATGGCACAGTTTTGGTAGCATGTTCTTCACCAGGGGGAATGACTCCCTTCCCCTGGTCTTAGTACTTTACAAACAACAGATTGTTGATCCCCTAACACTTTGCATCAAAAGTTCCTTGTTTCTTTGTTCCATGGGGGAATGACGCCCTTACCCTGGATCATAAGTTTGGTCCTCCCTACAAGTTCAACCACCAGGAGATTGACGCCCTTCTCCCAGCTTCCTAGGCTTTGTTCTCATAGTTCACACCTCCAGGGTAATGGTTCCTTTCCCCAGTCTTCCTCAGACTTAGTTTCAGAGTTCACAACACCAGGTGGAATGACCCCCTTGCCCAGGCTTTTCTTACACTTTGCTTCACAGTTCACAACACCAGGGGGAATGACTCCCTTCCCCTGGGCTTTCTCACATTTTGTTTCACAGTTCAGAACACCGGGTGTATGACTCCCTTCCCCTGGCCTTTTTTTAGTGCACTCGTATGACAGACCTGGTTCATTCTCCTGCCATGTACTGCCATGAAGATCACCTGTACTATTCTTTTTTTGGCGTTGTGGGTCTCAAACACGGGCTTTCCTCTGTTTTGTGTTTTGGAAGACCTGGTTCACTCTCCTATCAGGTACTGCCATGATTTTAGTCTTACAGACATACATGGAGGTTTGTGATGTGGAAGTGTGATGGGTGGGGGAGGATGGTGTATAGGGTTTTGTGTGAGGGATGTCATACCGTGTCTTTCCTAGATTGTCCTCCCTGTCCCCAGAGGGCAGTCGCTCCCCATGAGATCCTCCTGCTGTGTACCACCCTTGGGGGACTATCGGGTAGCAGCCTCACCTCCCTGGCCTCATGGGAAAGGGCTCCTTATCGGGGAGCAGTGGCGACATCTAAGTATTAGTCACAGTAATAATAACACCAATTAGTACATCGCTTTGAAGCAGGAGAACTCTGGTATGACACATAATATAAAAATGTGTTATTATTAATATTGTATAAGCAGGATCAGTTTCCCTAAGAATACAAGGAATAGCTACAATACAGAAGTCCAAGACATGTTTAGCCAGTGGAAGAATTTAATTCAGTTGTCCATTGCTCTTCTGCTGCCACAGTAAAACCAATTTCTGAATGCCATCTTGGTAATTGCTTGTATGCCTCTCCTTGCCAATTGAAAAACATGAGTATCTGCAACATATATGATTCTGATGGCCACAGCCTGGGCACAGAAAAATAAGTAATTAAATGTTCAAATGTTCACAGAGAAGCATGTCCGTTGCTGTTCTAGTCAGACTTCTCTCCAGGATAGAAGGGTGGATCTACCGCAGTGATCTGAAATTATTGAATTTGGCCGACTGGCAGATCTGAAACTGTTATACTCTTGCACAATGTAGGGTGTTAATATTCCTAGTTGATTCTTCACAGGTATGAACTAGTGTGTCAGAACAAAATGATTTTACCTTTCAAGTGAAAACCTAACCAAATCAGATATGTAATATTCACGCTTGAAGGTCCATCATTCTTCTTTACTACTTAGTGGAAAAATGTGGCACAAGTTAATATTCTTTGTGGTCCTAGTGATCAGGGATTTTCTTTGAAAGATCACAGTCTACACATCAATAAGAACGTCAACTCTGGTTTGGGAACTTTAAAAGTATTTTAATATGTATCAAATGGCTCCTTGTTAGCCTATGCCCATAGTGCGACAATCTCAGTATAATCGTTATGTGAGATGTAGTTAAGTTAGATTTTATTATTAGAAACATTTTGTGTGTGTGGTCAAGTGACCTATCACTCTTGATCTCAGCCGGAGTTATTACAGGGTTTCTCAACCGCAATACTTTGGGGAGCTTTGAATCTCAGCTCCCAAATTACAAGGGTATTTTGGGTCTGAGTATCTTGTGAACTCTAGTCTTCATGTCCCACAATTAAACTTTTCACTGGGTAATTACTTTCTCAATACTCCTGGGGGCAACGGGCTAGAAATTATATGGTATGATATGATATGGCATTTATAACGTGCCTGTACACAAGTGTTTCAAGGCGCAACAAGACAAGGAGGGGGAAACAAAGGGAGGACAAAAACAACGTTACTAGGCCTTGTGTCATTCAGATTGCGCAAGTTCAGGGAAGTGGAAGGGGAGAAGTGCAGAGGGAGAGAGGAGATGGGAGAAGTGCAGGTAACCTAATAAGTACAGCCAGCGGCTGGCTCATAAGTGCAGAGAGAAGGGACTGTAGGATTGCAGATACAGACCATAAGTGCTGCGGGAACCCGGAGGCAATGCAATGGCAACTGGACATGCAGGAGTCTGGGCCTGAGTGCAGAGGGTAGCCAAGTGACCAGTGTGAGGAGCATCCAGGACATCAGCAACGGAGAGGAAGAGAAAAAGAGGAATTGAAAAGGAAGGCATTGAGTTGAGGGTGGAGGGAGGCCCCAGCCGAAGAGAGAGATCTGCCCCCAACTCTCTGCTTGGAAAAGCGTCTGACCCTCAGAAGGTTAGATGTGGATGAGCGGAGAGCTCGAGAAGGGTTGATATTTAGCAAGAGAGAGTTGGAGGTATTGTGGTCCGAGGCCCCAGTAAGCCTTGTGGACGATGCAAAGGATCTTGAACTTCATCCTTGCCGCCACAGGGAGCCAGTGAAGAGATTTCAGATCTGGAGAGATACGATCCCTGGGTTTGAGGCCAAGGACAAGTCTTGCAGTCCTGTTCTGGATATGTTATAGCAGCCGGAGAGTAGAGTCATGCAGATTTAGAAAGAGGCTGTTGCAATAGTTCAGCCTAGAGAGGACCAGAGCTCTAGAGACAGTGAGCTTCTGGGGGAAAGTGAGGAAAGGAAGAATACCTCTGAGGAATAGCAACTGATGGTTTGAATGTCAGAGATGTGAGAAGAGATGCAGAGGGTGGATTCGAAGATGACACCAATGTTCCTAGCCAGAGAGAGAGAGAGAGAGGGAGGAAAGGATGGAGATGGTGTTCCGATGATGAGGATCTCCGTTTTACTGGCAAAGGGCAGAGATCATTAGCAGCACACCATTCCTGAATTGTATCCAGACTGTCTGGTATGAGAGAAGGGGATGAGGTGGCTGACGGGAGCCTGAAAGAGAGCTTTGTGTCATCCACATAACACTGAAAGTTGGAGCAGAAAGAAGCTATGCGATGGGCAAGAGGTGACAGATAGTGGTTGAAAAGCCAGGGAGAAAGGTTAGACCCCTGGGGAACACCAAATGTAGAGAGAGAGATAGAAGAGAGAAAAGACCCCAGTTGGACCTGAGAGGGTCGGTCAGTGAGGAAGGAGTTCAGCCAGGCCAGGGCCTGATCAGTGATACCCAGGTTATTACAGAGGCGATTGAGCAGGATGGCATTGTTGACCATATCAAAAGCAGAAGAAAGATCAAGAAGAATGAGGACAGAAGGCAGGTTAGAGTTCAGGTTAGAGGGCCAGTCTTCCCAGGGTTTCAGGAGAGCAGTTTCTGTGCTTCTGGCAGTTCTGAAGCCAGACTGGTGGTCAAGCAGACAACTAACAGATTCAGTGTGCAGATTAAACTGGGAGATGACCAGCTTTTGCAAGAGTTTGCCCAAGAAAGGAATGATGGAAATCAGGTGATAGTTAGCTGGAGAAGAAGGATCAGCAGAGGGCATCTTTAGAAGGGGTTGCACAAGGGAGTGCTTAAGGGGGAGGGGAATGTTCCAGCGGCAAAGGAGTGATTGCAGAAATCGGCCAAGCCTGGAGCGATGGTGTCAATGAGTTCCTTGATGGTTCTGAATGAGCAGGGAAGAATCTGCTTTGATAAGACTTTCACAGATCGGACTTGTCTAGAAACATCGCCTGGGGTGAACAAGGGAAAGGAAGAGACAGGAGGATGAGACATGGCCACAGGTGGGCCAGGAGTGGAGGAGGAGGTAGAGGAAGAGTGGGTGGTCAGGATGTCCTGAGTTTTAGTGAGGAAATGAGAAGACAGGGCCGTGCAGCGGGCCTGGGAGGGAAAAGGAGAGGTAGAGCCTGCAGCAGGATTGGCCAGCTCCTTACCGATTCTTTTTTTAAAGAATTCCCTCAAGTTGTTAGATGCCACAGAGACGCAGGCTTGGATGTGGGCTCTCTTCTTAGCGAGGACACAGAGTCTGTATTGCCTTTGGAGCAGGCAAGTTTGTCAGGGGGTGCGTCTGATGCCCTTCACTTCCTCTCAGCCACCCAATACCTGCGTTTAAGGGTGATGAGGTTGGAGTTGTACCAAGAGTTGCACTTGGATTTGGGCTTCAAACGGATCCTCATGACCGGCCAAGGACATCAAGAGTTTTATAGATAGAGAGATGAAGGTTAGATAGGGCTGTGTCGGGTGTGAGTCAGCCAAAGATGCAGAAGGAGGAACGAAAGTAGCGGCAAAAGCCTCAACTGACACACACTTCATGTGTCGGATGACCGAGAAGGTAGGCGGCAGAGCTGGAGTTGGCTTGGCCTGAGGGGTAGAGAGACAGAGGTAGGAGGAAAGGAGAAAGTGATCACTCCAGGAGAGAGGAGTGGTGAGAGGGTTAGACAAGAGGAGATCTGAGGAGATCAGAGCATCCATGGTGTGCCCTGCAAAGTGAGTCGGCCCAGAGGGGAGAGAGGGCAGGCGAGGGTAGGGGAAGGAGAGAGAGAGAGAGAGAGACAGACAGACAGACAGACAGGCAGACATTGCGAAAGAGACCTGAATAAGAGCAAATAGCATCCAGGAGGATGTTCAGGTCTGTGAGGAGGAGAAGTTGAGAGGAGGAGGGAGGAGGCGAGGTCAGCCCACTCAGAGAGTAAGAGGACAACCTGGTCAGGGGACTTATAGATAGTGGCCACAGTGAGAGAGAGGCCAGGAGAGAGCCTGCAGGCCAGGCATTCATAGGAGGAGTCGTCCTGCATAGGAATGTTAGAAGCAGGGATCCGCTCCAGGAAGATCAAGGCTACACCCCCACCGGGACGGTTGGTTCTGGGTTTGGTGAGGATCTTGTAGCCATCAGGAAGGAGAGTTTCCAAGCTTGGGATGTGTACCAAGTCTCGGTGAGATGAGTACGTTAAAATCAAGTTCTTCAGGGGGTGCTGTTGAGCAGCCAGCAAGATGGCCGCTTGATTGATAAGCTGCAGCCCTGCATGAATCTGTATCTTTCAGGACTCCTGTTGTGCCATGTTATTCGAGTTGCCGCCTGCAGACCTCAAGACACCAAGCCAAGGTGCACCAGTGGTCAAAGTTTTGGGGGAAATCGGACAGCGGCTGTGGTGTGGCGTGCTTTTGGAATCTCTGTCAATCCACCATCTCTGCTGTGGGGCTCTGGTGGCGCTGTTGGCACGCTTCTGGTCCGGAGACCGGCCATTGCCAAGTTCCTGCTGCAGAACATCCTGCCCGCTGTGCATCTATTCGTCGGCCGGAATGGCTCCTGTGCGTACGGCCCTTCTTGTTTGACTCTGCTGGATCCTTTAAGACTCTCTCCGATACTAACTGCGGACCCTCCTCTCCCCCTTGGAGCTGAGTGGGGCGATTGATCGGCGGACACAATCACGGCTGGAGTTGCTGCATCGTGCCTAGTATACGCCCGGGCCCTGATGGGCCATTTGTGATTGGCCCTGGCCGCGCTATTGGGTGGCCCCTCAACCTGCTGCATGCTACGGTGCTTCCCGGTGGGTGGTGGTTGCCCGGGCTGCACTGTGGGGGCCACCCGCTGCCCGAAGGAGCCATTGGCACCAAGCGCTCCATAGGAGACCGGACATCGCTAGATTGGCACCCTGGACTCAGCCTGCTGTGTGCCCCGGGGGAAGCTGTGGCCGCGACCGGCGGCCTGTGCCTCGGAGGAAGCATTGACCTGCAATCCCATCCGGGGGCCTCTGTGGGTAGGAACAACCCCGGGCCTGCTCCAGCTGCTGCGTGGCCCTGGTGGCAGCTCCATCAGAGGTGGGTGTGCTTCCCCAATCAAGCTACATTAACTACGCCCCGTTCCTGGGCCTGGCGTGAGTCACTGCCCTGCTGAGCTGGCGCTTTGCACCTGGCTTCCCTCGTGGGAGCTGAGCTCTGCAGCATACTGCTTGAGGTGAAGTAAAGTGCTGGGGCAGGCAATCAGGCACCATTGGAACCTTGGCGATCTTGTTACTGGCCTTGCCCTGTGTGGCGCTCGCTGCGCTGGGACACCCCTAGCCTTCTGGACACGCGTGTGCTGCGCTCCCTACGGGGCACCTCTCCCATACTTCGTGACACACCAGCGGATGGCGCTTGATCACGTTGGCTCCCCCAGGGAGCCCTAAACTACACCCAACTCCTTTCCCTGTCTGGGCCTCTGGTGCAGTTGTTTGGGCCCCGGGGGCCTGTGACTCCTCTGAGCTCCACCCGAACCTGGGTATGTGCCCCTGCAGCCACGGTGTGCGCCTGAGTTGGCTGGAGACACGTCCAGGTTGACCTCCCTACTAGTGGTGCGCTACGGGGGCAATCCCACCGTGTCACAGAGCTGTGTGCCACTGCGAGGGTCCGATATCGGCTGGTTCCCTGCTACAGAGACATGGTGTGGCTGCGTTCAGCATGACAAAGGGAGCTGGCTCTAAAAAGAAGGGCCCGATGGATACCTACACCAGCACCCCCGCCAAACACTCGGAGCCTGTGCCTGCCACACGTGATGGCGACGGCCCATCGGCCTCCCTGACCTCCAGGGATAACCATTTGCTTACTGCCATGCAGAATGGCTTGTAAAGCTTGATGACATCATCTCAACCATTAGCTCCTTGAAGTCCAAACTTGAAGATGAAGGGGCCCGGATCACAGAGGTGGAAACTAGAGTCAGCGAGACAGAGTACAAAGCGATGAAACACGATCACGACATCGCCCACCTGCAATGTGAATTCAGCAAAGTATGCAATAAGTGCAACAACTTAGAATCTAGGTCTCGCCGGAACAATATCTGCATTGTTGGGATTCCGGAGGCCTCCTGCAAAGGTCCAATGGAACAATTTGTTGAAAGCCTTCTAAAATCAATGTTTGATCCCACTAGATTCTCGCAGCACTTCTTGGTCGAAAGGGCGCACCGGGTCCTGGCCCCTGTCCCCAAGCCGGAGCCCCCTTGCACCACACTGGCTACACAATTAAATTACCGGGACAGAGACCTCATCCTACACATGGCAAGAGAGAAGGGGGCTCTCCGATTTGAATCTGCTGATATACACATTTATCCCGACTTTGCTGCGAATGCGTTGTCCAAGCGCAAATCATTTGATTCAGTTAAAAAACTGCTATGTACCCGGCAGGTCGAATATGCTCTACTATATCCTGCGGAACTGCGAAAACAGCATGCCAGGAGGGCGCAGTTCTTTGAGGACCCGGATGAGGCCGCGGCATATGTTGAGTATAAAATCTCCATAACGTTGCCAAGAAGAGATCGAAAGGGCAACTGCAGGTCTCCCATAGACAACAACTGTCCGCCCAACATTGAGAATGACTGACTTCCTCCGTATGGCTGGGCCCTAACACTACGATACGCCTGGGCACACACCACCCCTCTGGCGGGGCTGGCGGCACATGGGTGGACGTCTGCTTAACTTTGCGCGACTGCACACAGTGCACCCTCTGAGTATTCTAAAATGTTACAATGCGTAAAGGTTTACATCGTCAAGTTTAGGGAGATGATGTGGGTGGGGGAGGGGGCATGGGTTTAATTGTTCACATTTACATTGCCTGGTCAGGCCTATGGTTTATTGTGAGAACGATTAAGTTTGATAACAGTGCAGACCACTCCTTGACCCTGAAATACTGCCTTACCTTAGAGAAGCCCTGACTGCGGCCGGGCTACTTCTGTGTACATTGCAGACATGTCCGGTACTAATGTCACATTCAGGTCCTGGAATATCTGTGGTCTCAACCACCCCATTAAGGCTCGCAAGTTGGTTGCCTACATAAACAGACACACCCCCAAGGTGGTCATGTTGCAGGAGACACACGCCCAGGGTTCCATCAATAACACATATGCTAAAGCATGGGGCACTCAACGGTACTACACCAACTACTCTTCCAAGTCCCGGGGTGTACTTACACTTATGCACTGTTCTGTACCATTCCAAGAGTCCAAGCGCAATATTGACCCACAGGGCAGGTTTGTTATTCTGTGGCGCACCCTGGCTGGTGTGCCCACAACCCTTATTAACACTTATGGCCCCGGTATGGATGTTCCTCAGTTTTATGGCCAGATTCTAGATATCCTACTGTGAGAACCACACTCATGCATTTTATGGGGCGAGGGGTGCATCTTCAACCTGATTCTTGACTGCATCATGGACAGCTCCAGAGCCACACAGAGGGAGATATCCACTGCAGCCCGAATGCTAATAACTGTGATAGGGCACCTGGATCTTGTAGATGCATGACAGGCTCGTAACCTGTCAACACAAGAATGCACACATTATTCTACAGTCCATGACGCACATTCTAGGATTGATCTCTGGTTGGTTCCGTCTTTACTTATGGCGGACATTGTCGATACTAAAATTCTTCCCGGTACGATTTCCGATCACTCGCTTATCATTCTGACCTTGAAATGAAACGCACGTCACTCCCCGCGCACCTTGTGGCGCATGCCAGTTCGTGTCTGGTTGACCCAGCTTTTCTTGAGGGGCTGCACATCTGCTCGGCTGACTTCTTCCTTAGAAATGAGGGAACTGTGCGTCACCACAGTACAGTGTGGGAGACCTATAAAGTGTGTATCAGGGGAGTGATCATTTTCTCTGCCTCTGGGTCACTGAGAGCCATCAGGCGGGAACTGAACGGGGTTGAGGCCGACCTTAAAAAATTGGAGGATGAGTACAGTAATACCCAGAATCGTGCCCTACTGGGGTGCATTAAAGGGGATTTGATAAAGTTCTGCGAGCTGGCCTATAGGAAAGTCCATATGCTCTACTACCCCGCACGGGCAAGGCGCTATGGCGAGTCCGATAGACCAGGATGCCAGTTGGTGAATGTTGCCAGGGCTGAGACTGGGTTCCACCATATCACTGGGATTACTGATACTAATGACACCACCCTAAACTCACCAGAGGAGGTGAATTTTGAATTCCACAAATTCTGCAAATCCCTATACACTAACTCAGACAGATGCACATCAGCAGAACTTGAATCATACTTAGACGAGATATCGTCTCCGACGGTCTCGGTTGAGGCTCGCTCGGACCTTAATATCCCATTATCCATTGATGATATCACTGAAGCCATTAAGTCCCTACCCTCTGGTAAGGCGCCAGGCCCCGACGGCCTTGGGATTGAACTTTATAAAGAATTAGGCTCCACCCTTGTCCCTCAGTTGCTGCGGACATGGGAGGAGGCTCTGCACACTGGTAGGCTACCCCCTTCAATGTCGGAAGCAGTAATTACAGTCCTCCTGAAGCTCAACAGACCGGCCTCTGAAATGGGCTCATATAGATGGTTGTCCCTGGTTAATTCTGACATAAATATTTTTGCCAAGTTACTAGCCACTAGACTCCTCCCGCATATGACTACATTGGTGCATCCTGACCAATCAGGATTTATTCCTGGGCGTACCACAGCCTTTAACCTACGCAGGCTCTTCATTGTCATCTCACAGCTCAACCTGAAGGCACAAGTGGTGGCGGTCTCCTTAGACGCAGGGAAAGCCTTTGACTCAGTGTCCAGGCAATTCTTGTTCTCGTTACTGTGCCACATGGGTTTTGGCAAACTTTTCATCCAATGTGTCCGGCTTCTATACGTCTCCCCGGCTGCCAAGGTTTGCACCCGTGCCACGCTGTCCCCAGTGTTCCTGCTTGAGCGGGACACGAGACAGGGCTGCCCACTGTCCCGTTGTTGTTTGCTCTCACTATAGAACCACTCACCTTTATTATGCGCTTCAGACATATCCACCATGGCCTACGCATGACTGGTCCCACACATAACATTTCACTTTATGCAGACGACTCATTGTTATACATTAGGAACCCTGCTTTAAATCTCTCCCTGACTCTCGACGAGGTCCGTAAATTCACTATATTTTCAGGAGACCGCATCAATGAGGCCAAGGCGGAAATATACCCCTTAATGAGGCCACCCCCACACCCCCCAAACCTTGAGGGATGCCTGTGGGCTCAGGACAAAATGAAGTATTTGGGCATTGTGGTCACACGGCAACACCAGTCGCTACTTCTAGCGAAACATGGCAGCTACATGACGATCCTTAAAGACAAGTTGAATTCATGGGCTTGTCTCCCAATTTCACTGTACGGCAGGCTGTCCCTTCTGAAGATGGTAATAGTCCCGAAGCTACTGTATTACTTCATCAATGTCCCAGTGTGGCCGGGGTGTGCATTCTTTTATAAATTGAGATCTTTCCTGGTGAATTTTACGTGGGGCAAGGATACACCACAGATGAAGTGGGAAGATATGTCCAGACCATATGATCAGAGTGGGCTCCAAGCTCCAGACTTTGAACCATATTATGAGGTAGCACAGACACACTTTGCTGGTCACTGGTACCCATCACACGATCAACTACTTCACACTGACCTGGAGAAATATAGCGCTTCCCCTTCAGACTTGCGCACGATTGTTTTGGGTAACCGTCACCCTGACACATGCACTTTTGATCCGGTCCGCACTTCAGTCATTGCTTGGTCCAGAATTTTTAAAAGATTGAATGTTTCAGCACCCTGTGTGGGAGCAATTCCCCTCTGGAACTGCCCGGGGCTCCCCCCAACATATGACGAGACTTTGCAGAACATGTGGGACCCAGATGGCATACTGACACTGCACAATCTCTTCCCGGGGAGTTCTTTTGTTACACTCAGAGACTTCTCTGAGAAATTGGGCAAAAGCTCCATCAAAACACTACAGTACTACAGAATAAGGGCTGCTATTAGAGGGCACTGGCCATCATTCCCGAAAGAACCTGAGTGTGTGGTCTTGAGTATGGTGGTAACGGGTGGGAACCCCAGGGGCCTGGTATCCAAGTTATACAAAAAATGTCAAGATGCACTAACACATCCCTTGAAGGTCAAAGAGGGGTGGGGGGCTGATATGGGAACACTGTTGGAAGACACACAATGGACCCGTAGTGCCGCCTCACTAAGTCTCTCAATGCAAGACACAGACTTATACAATTCAAAATACTTAACAGATTACATTACACTCCGGCGAAGATTGCCAGGTTCACCCCCTTGGCATCACATGCATGAATTAAATGTACTGCAGAGATAGCTGACACGCCCCATATGTACTGAAATTGCCCTAAGATAACTCTATTCTGGCCGGAGGTTGCAGATGTGTTGCATGTTTGCACAGGAGTCCCCCCGCATCTGTCACTTCCTAAATACCTGTTTGGTGACATAGGCAAGATAACGATAAAACTTAGGCGACTCTTTAATCTTGGCTGTCTGCTGGCTAAGAAATGCATTCTTCTATGTTGGAAATCCAGATCAACCCCGCTATTAAAATGTGGATCTGTGAAATGACTTATGCCAGCTAATGCGAGGAGGCCTATGTGTTGCTTGTAAGGCCATGCTGCAGCCTGAAACATTTCTGGGAGACGTACCGAGCGTACTTAGCTACACTGATACTGTACAATAATTCCCATTCACACTTTGTGTATAATTGTTTATATGGCTTGAATGCAACCAATATGTCTTTGCTCGTATTTCTTTGGTCGACACATAAGCTACAAGTTACTTGTGGACTGTAATGCATGTATCTATGCTTTTCAGTGCACTGAACAAATAAAGTAACAAAAAAAAAAACAAGTTCTTCCAGGAGACGGCAGATGTCAGAGGAGTGTTTGACAGCTGAGCGAGAGTTGAGAGTAGCGATGAGGAGCAGGTTGACCCCTTTGAGAAACTTCTGTGGAGGGGTGCTGGTCAGAGGTACGCCCTGCAGAAGTGTTGGAGGTGCCTGAGATGGGCAGAGGAGGAAGGAGGAGAAGGCAAGGTAGCCAGGGAAAAGGAAGAAGGTGCCAGAGGGGTGGTGGAGGAAGGAGGCAACAGGGTGGCCAGAGCAGTGGCAGAGGGTGCCATGGAGGTGGCAGAGGATGGAGGGGGCAGAGGACCCAGATAGGGGAAATAAGGGATAGCAGAAGAAGGACATTGATAAGTCGTGGGAAGCATCTGTCAAAAAGGAGGAGGATGGTCTGAGGGCCCTGGACCAAGACGGTGCCATTTAAGTAGACATTAATGATGGCCTTGGAGGAGTGGAAGGGGGCCAGGAGGGCCTCCCACCGGGTACCACCATTAATGGGAGAAGAGGAAAAAGGAGAGAGAACAGAGGTCTTATGGGGGGCCCAGAGGCCTGGAGAGGGAACGACAAAGAGGATGTCAGTAAGGGTCTATCGGGAGGAAGCACTGTAGGTATCAGCGATAGGGAGACCTGGGTTGGAGACCAGGATGTCCCTTTTGAGCTTCTTCCTGTCAGACATAGTGAAAGGGATAGGATAGTCAATAGAAAAGCAGTTAGAGAAAATAGGTGAGACAGGGAGCACCATAGAGGGTGCAGAGAGGAAGAGGGGGGATTAGAGGGAGGGGGCCCAAGCCGGGAGGGGGGGTAGTGCTGGAGAGCGGGCAAGTGGAGACATTAAAGTAGCGGGGCATAACAATGGACAAGAAGCAACATTCCAGAGAAATCGGATGCAATACATAGTCAACAGCAAAGTACAGCCCACGATAGGGAACCTAGAAGAAAAATGGTGCAGATGCAAAGAACCATCAACAAAGCACAGAGCACAGCAGGGACCTAGAAGGGAAGAGAGAATCAGGACCAACAACAAAGCACAGCGCGCAGCAGGGGACCTAGAAGGGAAGAAGCAGGCATATAGTGTGATGCCAAGAACCGTGGCGAACAGCACAATATCAGACCAAAGGAGAACAGCACAAAATCAGAGCAGAGGAGGACCCACAAGGTCAATCACAAAAGGAACATACAAGTAAAGAATTAACACAACAGGAATGCAGGCAATGCAACGTAAACCAGCTATCGTGGAGCAACAAAAATGTCAAGAACAGTACACAATAGATCAAGGGATGGAGGGAGCTAAGATGAGAAGGCAGGGAAGGGACTGTGGGGAATGCAGGGACCTAAGATGCGAGGGAACGCAACAACTAAGAGAAGGAGGGGTGCATGTGGCCAAGTAGTGAGGGAGCGCACGCTACCGGAGTTGCGTCGGGAGCACACGCTGCCTAGGTTGCGAGGGGGCACCCGCCGCCTAAGTTGCAAGGGAGCGTATGCATGCTTCATCTTTTAGTTCCTCGACTCCTCCCATTTCTGACAGAACTATGGATAGGTGGGGGGGTTGGTTCCGGGAGACCCTGGCAACTAGAGACCCCACCTACACTTCGATGCTGGCCAGAGGCAGTATATAAGTTATTTGTAATGGCCTAAATCCCACTCAACATTTATCTTGGTATTCACTTCTTCGGTGCCTCTTAGGACCTTGGACCTTTAGTTCCATATTGCAATTCTTCTTCCTTTGGCTGTAGGAAAGCTCCAGTGGTCAGAATTCCCTTTTGTATTCTGCTTCTTAAACAGCTTGAGGAACAATGCAAATCGCGTTCTATCCCAGGGGACTCTTGGTGATACCCTGCTTCTGAAGTGGATTTAGGAATTCTGGATCTCAAGCTCCATCGCGCCGCATTCTACGTTGCTCTCAATCTGCCCACTTCTGTCTCTTACTGCTATCATAGCTTCTGTGCTCTCCCTGCTTTCAGATCCTCTCTGAAGATTATTCCACTCTTGGTCATTAGGCATCCATGACCCTCCTTCTCATTCTACATATCTATTCGCCTCGTTCTCGCCTCTCCTCCTCTTGAAGATTTTCCCTGCTCTCTGCCTAGAGTTTGCTGTGGGGCTCTACAGCTTTTTTCCTCTGACTTAAGTCTTCATCTATCCTCTGCTGTGTTACGGTGGTATCAGGTAATATTATCCTCTTATATATGGTCGCCGTAAATAATATCGCCGGGAAAAGGTCGCAGCGATATTATATGGGTGACCATATATATGGGGACAATGGCAAAAAAAAAAAAGAACAAAAAAAAAATGTGGGATTTGCGGGGTTGTCCCCCTGCATGTTCCATGCAATAATGTCGCCACAAAAAACGGCAATTTTTTGGCGATATTTTTGCATGCCGAGATTTTTGTGGCGACATTATTACATGGAACCGTTACTGTGTCTTCTTCTCCACATAGGCTCAGCAACATATACTTGCTACTGCCAGAATGTTTGATGTCAGACCTCTAGTGCTTCTCACCATCAGTAGTGGCTCAGCATGTTTCTCCATCACGTTTTCTCGCTACTTTGTAGTCCGCATCTTACGGACATCCTCACTGCTGGCATGCTTCACCTTTTAGTCCCTTGACTCCTCCCATTTCTGACACTCACTATGGATAGGTAGGTAGGGGTAAGTTCCCGGAGACCCTGGGAAGCAGAGACACCACCAACACTTCGATGCTGGCCCCAGAGGGAGTATACAGGGGGTCTTTAATGGCCTCCGTCTCGTTCCTATAAAAGGAAAAAGAAGGTCCTAATAGTAAAGACCCTACTGCCTACTGTACACCAATCAACTGATGCCAGTCAATAGTTTCGAAATGTAGGTATTCAACTTTAGGTAGAAAGTTCACACATAATTCAATAGTAAACAATTACATTTGCAACTGTATATAGTATTTCATCATTGAATAAAAACGTTTTAAAACAAAGCAAAAATCAGTTTTTCATTCAATAGTAGCAAGCTCTACAAGTTTCAGCAAACTCAAATGATGTCAAGATACAATTTCGGGGCAGTGTGCGCAACTCTTTCAAACATTTCAGGAAGTGTGATGTATCTCGCAGGCACGTTTGAGGTGGACTGTACAATAGTTTGTAAGACTTTGTCAAGATAGATCGCCAAAGAATCGAAGATCCTATCAGTTCCAACCACTTTTGGTCTTAACTGAGGGTTCTTTAGGTCTTTATGAATCTTGGGCAGTCCATAGAAGGTGAGGGTTATCAGAAATTCTTTTAGGAGAAATGATCTGGTTTTCTGATTGAACCATTCATTGTCTAGTGCTTTATCCAGAAATTCTTTAATCAGAATGCCAATAGCCAGTACAGGATCTGTATTAACTTTAATGTAAGTGTCTGTATCGTTAAGTAACTCCATGCATCGGTTATTATAGAACGTGGTATCCATTATAACCGATGCTCCCCCTTTGTCTGCCAGTTTCAATGTTAACATTTTATCATCCGCCAAGTCCCTTATGTGTTTGCGGATGTTGTAATGTGTCATTTTGTGTTTTGTATTTGAATTTATTGTTTTATATAGCACCTTAATCCAAGGCGCTTTACAGTTAACAACAAAAAACACATGTAACTTGGAACAGTAGAAGCAATGACAGTACACATGAATCAAGCCATAAAATTGGCATGTAGAACAATTTGGATATAAAAAAAGGAGAGACGAGGAGGGGGTGGGGAAGGAAGGAAGAGAAAGAAAGAGTAGTGAGCAAAGTGAGCTCCAGGAAGAGAGGAGATCTTAGGAGAGACTGGAAAAGATAAAGATAAAGGGAAAGAGAACAGGGAGAAGGGTACTAGAAGGAGAGAGACGGAGAGAAGGGGAAGGGTGTCAGGGAGGGGAATTAAGCAGAAGTGATTTCAATGAGGAGCGGAAGGAAGAATAGGTGGGGGAAGAGCGGATAGAAAGAGGTAGGGAGTTCCAATGTAAGTGGGCAAGGAGCGGAAACGAGAAGAGGCACAAGGTTGTGGGGAAACAGAAAGTAAGACGAGATCAGCAGAACGAAGGGAGCGAGAGGGGTTGTAGAATGAGAGGAGAGAGGAGAGATAAGGAGGGGCAATGTCGTAAAGAGATTTAAAAACAAGACAAAGGAAGTGAAATTTAAGTTGGGAGTGGAAAGGAAGCCATCCTAGGTACGAAAGTGAGTTGGAGATGGAGTCTGGAAGACAGAGGGTGCGGATGGCAGAGTGGTAAGGGGATTCAAACGGGGCAAGATAGGAAGCGGGAAGACCGAGGAAGAGAGAACAATAGAAGAGGCGAGAAAAGATGAGGGAGGAGATTAAAAGTTTGGTAGAATGGAAGGTGAGAGAGGAGCGGACTTTGCGGATGTTAAAGAGATGGTAGCAACATGCCTGAGAAGTGAGGGAGGTATGATGAGCAAAGGAGAGGGAAGAGTCAAAGTAAAGGCCAAGATTACGAGCATGGTTGGAAATAGGAACATTAGAAGGGGGAAAATGGATAGAAGGAGAGAGAGGTGGAGGGGGAAGGGTGTTAGAAGGAAAGAACAAGACTTCAGTCTTGTCAGTGTTAAGAGACAGACAGTGAGATGACAGTCTTTAATGGCAGTAAGACAGGAAGAGAGGTTGAGATGTAAGTCAGAGGTGAAGGAAGAAAAGGAGAGGAACAGATGGGTGTCATCAGCGTAGAAATGGTGAGAAATCCCGAAGGAGGAGATGATAAGGGGAAGGAGTGAGGTGTAAAGAGAGAATAAGAAGGATCCGAGGACAGAGCCTTGGGAGATGCCGTATTTGAGAGGGAAGGTGGTAGAGGTTAGTCCGTCCCAAGAGATGGCGAAAGAGCATTGGGAGAGGCAAGGTGGAGAGCCAGTTAAGGACAGAGCCTTTGAATCCAAGGGAGGAAAGAGTATTGAGAAGTAAGGGGTGATCGACAGTATCAAAGGCAGCAGAGAGGTCAAGGAGGATGAGGATTGACGAATGTTTAGAATAGCGAGCGGTAAAGAGAGAGTTAAGGACATAGGTAAGAGCGGACTCAGTGGAGTGTTTGGGGCAGAAGCCAGATTGAGAGGGGGGAAGGAGAGAGTGGGTAGTAACAAACGTTGAGAGCTGATAATAAGCTAAGCGTTCGAGTAATTTCGAGAGAAAAGGTAGAAGTGAGATCGGGCGAAAGTTAGATGCGAGAAGAGGAGTAGCAGACGGCTTCTTCAGTATAGGATGATAGTGGCGTGCTTGAATGTAGAAGGGAAGGTGGCAGTGGAGAGACAAGTGTTGAAGACGGAGGTTAGATAGGGAATGAGAGGGGGATAAGAAGGGTTGGAATGGAATCAGAAGGGGCAGCAGTAGGGTGGGATTTAGTTAAGAGGAGAGAGACGTCAGAGGGAGTGATAGTAGAAAATGTTGACATGTGAGCCGAGGGGGAGCGAGGGAGAGGGATAGGGGGAGGGAAATAAGAACAGACCATTTTTTAGCGAAGAGAAAGTATATTTCAGAGAAGAAGTTTGCAACATCAGAAGAAGAAAGAGGAGAAGTAGAAGAGGGGTCAGGAGCGAGAGGGGAGAGGAGACAAGAGAGGGTTTGAAAGATACATCGATGATGTGAGGCTTGCAAGTGAAGGAGGTTAGAAAAGTATGCTTGTTTGGCGAAGTTAAGGCAGGAGTCATTTAGGGACTGATAAGAAAAGTAGGAGGTTTGGTTAGGAAGAGTGGGGATTTGAGCCAGCAACTCTCAAGGCGACGAAGGAGACGACGCATGGACAATAGGTGAGGAGAGAGCCAGGGTTGGGAAGGTTTACAAGTAGAAACAAGGAGATCCAAATTATGGAAAACTGCGTCCTCCTGCACACTTTATAAAAGGCAAAAGCCTAAGGGATATTAACAAAAGCATTCAATACATAGTAAATGACTCTTATAACTTAGATATTCACAATGAAATAAGAAGATTTTTTATATCTGAATGTTCATCAAAAGATTAAAAAAATTCAGTGACTCCTTTTCATTTTGGTTGTTTGTGAAAAATAACAGCATAATCTCAAACAAAGACTTTTTTTCAAATCCAGTGTTAATAATAACAAAACTTGCTTAATAGAACATCATGTGCCAAATGTCACTAGGATCCAATGGTGCCTAGGTATCTATATATATATATATATATATATATATATATATATATATATATATATATATATATATATATATATATATCTTAACCAGAGAGTGTATGTTTTGTTTGTATTCAAGTTTTTAAGAGTACTATGTGTCAAAGGATGGAATGACCATTTCTATAATCAACCCAGTACCTTCTGTAAGGTAGGGATAGGCTTAATGTATTCATCCACAACAATACTCTACCCTAATTATTTACAGTGATATAACATATAATGTGTGACCAGTAAATCATTATAAGAAAAGAACCTAAGAATAAACTCACCCTTCTTCTAAGGGATTGAAGAGGAGGACTTAACAAAACGGGATATAAGCCCCTAGGCTTAAATGTGGAGAAGCATAATGCTGATAAGCATATCCATCCTGTTGTTTAGATGAGGCTGGCTCCGTTCTCCTTAATATTCTACCTTACATTAAGCCTATCCCTACCTTACAGAAAGTACCGGGTTGATTATAGAAATGGTCATCTTTTGACACATAGACTCTTAAAAACTTGAATACAAACAAAACATGTTGCTGTTAAATTGGCATACACTCTCTGGTTAAGGTATATGTACCTAGGCACCATTTGGATCCTAAATACATTTGGGACAGGATGTTCTATTAAGCAAATTTTGTTATTATTAACACTGGATTTGAAAAAAGTCTTCATTTGAGATTATGCTGTTATTATCCACAAACAACCAAATTGGTAAAATTTTTATTCATTTCTATTTTTTATAGATTCTTGTGAAATTTTTGTTGAAATTGATGCCCCTGATGAAGAGTATATGAAACTCGAAACGCGTTGGGCCAACCTGAAACTATTAATAATAAAAAGGAGAAGATTGTTTCCTCTAATGAAAATGAGTCACTGAATTTTTTGAATCTTTTGATGAACATTCAGATATAAGAAATCTTCTTATTTCATTGTGAATATCTAAGTTAGTCATTTACTATGCATTGAATACTTTTGATAATATTCCTTAGGCTTTTGCCTTTTAGAAAGTGTGCAGGGGACGCAGTTTTCCATAATTTGGATCTCCTTGTTTCTTAGTATATTCCGGCCTAGATACCAAGGCCGAGTCTCTCTCCCCTGCACCTTGAACTCCGGCATCACATTTTATTAATTCACACCTTATCTTTCATTGAATTACCACTTAACATTGGTGTGCAAGTGTATTTTTGTGTAAGGTTTACGAGTAGGGCGGAAAGAGGAGAGGGGGTAGAGTTGATCGAGTCTAGAGGAGATAGAGGAGGTCAGAGAGGATAAGGCATGGTCAGCCAGGAGGGAGGAGAAATCAGAGAGGGCTGGAAGAGAAGAAGAGCAGGTATCAAGGAGGAGTGAAGGGCTAAAGTTCCAGAGGTGATAGTTTATGACCTTTCGATCTGATGGCATCTTTTTTTCGAAGATGTTCAAGGCAGTGTTATTAATCTGTAGGTCAAAGTTGCTTTTAGGTCTTATTTATAAGTAGTCAAATGAGGCCGATGTGTCCAAGATTGGTGGTTGTAGATAAAAGAAACATTTAAGAGGCATCTTGTGAATGAGTCTGAACAAGTTGGTTCTTTCTTTAAAGAAGGTGGAGCCTTGTGTAGGTACAAAGGAGAGACCTAGATCTAATCCTATTTTTTAAAATACGTTTTTAGTGGATATATTGATGACTAGTTACTCGTCTATCTGTTTTGGGACCTTAGCTTTCTTTGATCCTCTCCTTGTTTTCCTTTTTCTAAAAAAGATTGTTGTCCTAGTGGAATTTGTGACGAATGTGCTATGTCTGTTGTTACTATGATTGGAATAGGTCGAACAGGTCTTAAAGCAGATGTCACGGGAGGATAGCTCAGGTGCAACGCCCTCACCTTGGAAGCAAGACGGCACGGAGCAACATAGATTTGATCCTCGGGTCCGCGCTTAGAAACCTCTGGGAATTAAGCGCGTTATAAATAAACTATCATATCATATCATGTATTTTCCAAGTTAGTCCCACTGGTTTGGGGGTCCTTCCTCCCCACTCACTGGGGTTTTGCTACTCAGATCACTGCTACCCGGAATTTGGTGTTTTGTTCTGGGGTCTATTAGGTCGTTGTGGTCTCTGATTTTGATGGCACTCTTGCCGGAACGGCACCAATATGTCGCCCTCAGAATTCCGACTGCTGAAATTCTGCATTTTTTCAACCCCCCCCTTACACCACATATATATCTGGGGGGTATGGGATATAATAGATAGTATGGGGGCTTGCAGGGGGTCTCCCCCCACATATGTATGTGGTGTAAAGAGGTTTGAAAAAATAAAAGGGAGCATTTTCCGCCGTTGGAATTCTGGGGGTTGTTGTAATCACATAGATCCCTCTTGCCAGCTGTATACTATATCTTGAGAATAGTCAAGTGTGTCTAGTTTAATTTTCCAATTTTGCTCTGCTTAGTGTCCTCTTTATATGAGTCTAGTGATGTATTAATATCCACTAAGATTGACTGGAGTTCATCCCGAGTTTTAAAGGCCGATAACTGTTCGGTTAGGTCATTGATCTCTGAACCAAGTTTGAGACTGAATTGGCAAGTTCTTCTATAGTTATTAGAATTAAGTCCAAAGAAAATGTGTTCAATATCTGTTCCCATTTCTTTACGAACTCAGGGATATCCTTACAAAGTGTTGGGGGCGAAGATATATCCTCAGACCTCTTGGTATTGTTTGTGCGCGATAATATTAGGCTTGAGTAGACGCATGTCATTTCTGGGAGATCTCTCTACGTATTACTCTTTTCTAATTCAGTGGCACACCGTCTGTTGGATAAACAGGGAGTACAGTTACACTTTTGGAATCTGGAACCAGTCCAGTTGGACATTAGGACCTCAGTGTCCAGAAATCCAGGTGAATGATTACCCAATACATGCGAGATTGAGAACATGAAAAATAATGCATGTAAACCTGAACATAGAATATGGATCAGATTACGTTCTTTTTGCATTCATAGGTTCTGACTAGAAGATTTTGGAAATAAACATTATCAAGTTTATTTCTCCTGATGAAGGCTGGTTAGCCGAAACGCATAGAGCTTCCTACTAATGAATGAAAAACAGGTGTTTGCTTGGTGTTAAAACTTTGTTATTCAATGATTAAATACTATATACAGTTGCAAATCTAATTGTTTACTATTGAATTTGTTGTGAACTTTCTACCTAAGTTTGAATACCTATATTTCTAAACTATTGACTGATATCAGTTGATTGGTGTGCAGGGGGCGCGAGGGTCTTTACTATTAGGATCCTCTTTTTCCTTTTATAGATTGGTAGCAGATTTCACCCCACCCCCCGCACCCTGAATCTAAATATTTTCATTCACTTTGATTTCTCACTTTCCCATAATTCGTATAATCATCTGTGCACATGACAGAGATACTTTCAGTCAATCTCCACCTCATTTATAGCCTTGTGAGTTACCACCCACATAGCAACCATGAGCCTTCCCCTTGGGGGCCATCCATAAATTGCATTATGCCTTTGCCCAATATCAAATACCTAAACTGAGAGTGCCAGCTAATGAACTCCTGTTTATGGAACTTCTCGATTCCTGTGATTTGCCTATTAGAGACAAGCTATAGCACATGACAAGAGCATGTCTCAAGCTTGCAGACAAACCACTCTATTTCCATGCTGCAGGAAGGGGAGTCTTAGTGTGTATGCCAGCGGTTTGGAAAGTGCACATATGGAAGCACACCTAATCGTTACCATCCAACCACCACCCGCATCTCTGAGGCTTCTAACAACACGGCCGAACTCTTTAAAATCTGCAAGGAGCTGGCCAACCCTGCTGCAGTCTCTACCTCTCCTGTCCCCTCCCAGGCCCTCTGCACTGCACTGGCCTCGCACTTCATCTCAAAAACTCAGGACATCCTGTCCTCGCTCTCCTCCTCTCTCCTCCCTCCCTCTCTTCCCGGCTCTTCCTCTTGCTCTCTTGCAGCCGCCCCTCCGCCCTCCTTCTCTGCTTTTCGACCTTTTTCTGCTGATGAGGTTTCCAGACAAGTCCGATCTATGAAAGCCTCGTCTAAACAGGTTCACCCCTGTTCCTCCAAAACCATCAAGGACCACATCGACTCCCTGGCTCCTGCCCTGGCTGACTTTTGCAACCACTCATTCGCCTCTGGAGTCTTCCCATCCCCCCTCAAGCACTCCCTTGTGCACCCCCTCCTCAAGAAACCCTCTTCCGACCCCTCCTGCCCGGCCAACTATCGCCCAATCTCCATTACTCCCTTCCTGGGCAAGCTCCTGGAGAAACTGGCCATCTCCCAGCTTAACCTCCATGCTGAATCTGTTGGTAATCTTCATGACCATCAATCCGGCTTCAGAGCGGCCAGAAGCACGGAAACTGCTCTCCTGAACATCCGTGAGGACCTGCTCCTGAACCTCGATTCCAACACTCCCTGTGTTCTCATTCTGCTCGATCTCTCCTCTGCCTTTGACACTGTCAACCATGCCATCCTGCTCAACCGTCTCCGTGATAACCTGGGTATCACTGGTCAGGCTCTGGCATGGCTGACCTCTTTCCTTTCCGGTCGACCCTCCCAGGTCCAAATGGGCTCCTTCCTCTCTGACATCTTTTTCTCCACCTGTGGTGTCCCCCAGGGATCCAACCTCTCTCCCTGGCTTTTCAACCAGTATCTGGCACTCCTTGCCCACCGCATCGCCACTCTCGGCCCCTACTTCCAGTGCTATGCGGACGATACCCAGCTCATTTTCAGGCTACCCTCGGCCTCCTCCTCTCCTTCCCTCATCTCCGACTGTCTGTCTGCTATCCAGGAATGGTGTGCCGCCAACGACCTCTGCCTTAACGCCAGTAAGACTGAGATTCTACTCATCGGCACACCCACTCCCTCCTTCCCTGCAGCTCTCTGGCCGGCCTCCCTTGGCCCCCTTCCTGCCCCTACCTGCAAGGCTAAAAACCTCGGGGTCATCTTCGACTCCACACTCTCCTTCTCTCCTCATATATCTGACGTCTCTAAGAAGTCACACTACCAGCTGCACCTCCTCAGAGGTATTCTTCCCTTCCTCTCCTTCCCCCAGAAGCTCACTGTCTCCCGAGCCCTGGTTCTCTCAAGGCTGGACTACTGTAACAGCCTCTATCTTAATCTGCCTGCCTCCACTCTCCGCCCTCTGCAACTTATCCAGAACAGAACTGCGAGACTTGTCCTTGGCCTCAAGCCCAGGGACCGTATCTCTCCAGGACTGAAATCTCTTCACTGGCTCCCAGTGGCTGCGAGGATTAAGTTCAAAACCCTCTGCATTGTCCACAAGGCCTTCTGGGGCCTGGGGCCTAAATACCTTCAACTCTCTCTTCCTAAATATCTTCCTTCACGAGCCCTTCGCTCATCCGTCTCCAACTCCCTCATGGTCAGCCGCTTCTCGAAGCAACGAGCTGGGGGCAGATCTCTCTCCGCAGCAGGGGCCTCCCTCTGGAACAGCCTTCCTGCCTCCCTGAAACTTGAGGAGAACCATCTCCGGTTCCGGAAGCACCTCAAAACCTTCCTCTTCGCTTCTGCCTTCTCTCTCCCTCTCCCCTGCTAAACCTGCTTAACTCCCCACTGAATTCTGCACTATACCTGCATCTGGGCCACTCTCAGTGACCTCGGTCCAGGGCCCAGCCACTCTCCACTTGCACTGCCTCCCTGGCTCCCCCTGCACTGCGGGACTGTCACTGTATCCCTACAGCCCCCTTCCCAGCTCTGCACTTACCTCGCACTTGCCACCAGCTGGCCCTTTTTATTTATTATTTATTATTTATTATTTATTTACGCTACTTACCTTGTACTGCACTTTCCCCCCACCTCCTCCCCCTGCACTTTCTCCTTTTCCCCTTCCTCTGCACTTGCGCGATCTGAATGACACCTGGCCTAGTAGGATCGTTTGTCTGTCTTCCCCTTGTTTCCCTCCCTCCCTGCCTCGTCGCGCCTTGAAACACTTGTGTATAGGCGCGTTACAAATACCTTATCATATCATATCACCATCATCATGTGGTCCCTTGATTGTAAGATGGCAGACAAGCCTTTTGCAACCTTCTGCCCATGAAGCAGCAGGCCCCTCAGGATGAATTGAAACTGCATTTATAGAGCATGGAAAGAACTGGGACAAACAACCAGAACTGAATCATGCATCTAGGTAATCGCCACATCCAGGAGCTTTTAATTGACCCATAAGTAGTGCAGTCATGAAGAAGGGAGGGGTATGCCATAAGGTATGATCATACTTGGAGTCTTGGTGTGGGAAGTCCGGTAAAGAATGCAGAGAGAGGTGAAAAGGCGCAGAGTAGAAATTCAGAAAATGGAGTGGACAGAGTGGTGCGAGAGAGGAGCAGAGGAACATTGCAAGAGAGAGAGTGGCAAGGAGGCACATCAAGGGAACAAGAGGAGAAAGGAGGAGGAATATCCAGATGCTTTGGGGGGAGGAGGAACAACGCCTGGAGGGAGGTGGAGGAGTGAAGGGAAAGTTCTGAGCAGGTATAGGGATAAATGGATGAACGGAGACACAAAAAACAGATGGAGGAAGAAGAGCATAATAGAGAACAGAGGAGAGAAGTGACTACAAAAAGCAAGGAATGGGTTAAAGTGTTAAACTGGGCCAGAAGTGTGCTGCAAAGCTGCTGGAGCGTGGTGCAGCCAAAGAGCAAGTGTGGTAAAGAGTTGCACAAGGGAAAGCTTATAAAGCCTATGCAGCAGAAGTGATGCCTAAAGTTTTACCTGAACGGAAAGGCATGGAGTTGAACTGTCGACAAAGAGTCTGATGATTGATCCCGGTCAAATGACCCTAAGGAGCCGTGATGGTGGTTTCTGGTAGCCAAAGCCCAAGAGAACCAATGAAGAACTGCTTGGGAGCAATATAAAATCCCAGAGACTGTGACGGACTGTTGGACCTATGCATTGTAAAGTAAGTGCACTCGGAAAAATAAGGGCAGACTCTGGATTATGGTCTTGAAGGCTGGAGAAGCCCACTTGACTGCTGTAACCACATGACACCTAAGAGAGCAAAGTGTATTGTCACAGAATTGGTTTCAAGTCTTTTTTTAAAAACATTTCAGCCATTATGGATCTCTCTCTCTCTTGCGATCTCTCTCTTTACTTTTTCTCTCTCTTTTTCAAGTAAAGTTGTTTAAAATGTACATGTTTCCCTTTGCATGTGACAGATTATAACTATCATGTGTACTTTAAATGAAACAAAATGTACATGTCATGCAAAACAACCATTAGTTAAGGTCTCGGCAAACGAGCATCTCCAGACCTTTACTTGCATTACTACTTAGGTCAATGTATGAAAGATAAGTAGAACAGGTGTTTACCTAAGAGAATGGACCCGGTTTCCAAACTACAAAAATATGATGTTTATATGCCAATATTTTGCCTGAGCAAATAAACTGTACTGACCTTGTTTTTCTAAGCCAATCTAAAGGCAACCATTCCTGTGAATAATGAAAGTCTGAATGAGTGTTTCAGTGATTTTCTTTGGAAAAAAAAAGCAAACGTTTTGATAGGTCTATAAACCTTGATCTTGAAAAGCATTACGTTTCACAAGGAATGTGCCCCTTTTTCATTAGGCCTTATGAATGAAGATGACCAGATCATGCTTCAGTCAGTTAAATGACAATGTCTATCAACATATGTTTGCTACTGCTAATGATCAAGCCGCAGAAACTCAGCTAATGTACAGCACAGGTAGTCTTTACAAGTGTGCAACATGACGGATGATAATTGGAAATACATTATCAGTTGTAATTTTTGAATTTGTTGTCTCACTGAAAAACTGAATGTAGATTTGGATTGATCCGAAACACATGAACCCAACGCATTCTATGAAGTAATTATACAATGTATATTTATGCATATTTTGCATGTACTAATAACTCCACGCATGAAGTGGCAGAAGCATAAATTATATCTCCAGTTTCATAATATTCTTAGGAATCAGAATGTCATTTTCACCAATAATGAATGTCCATGTAAAGAATTATTCCAAAAATAAATATTCCAGTTCAATACAGTTTCTCACTAATGGGGGGACTGGGACGGGGGTAGCTTATAGCTGGCACATCCCTTCCGGCCACATATAACTCAGTGGGCAAATAGAAGCATGAATGAGGACTCTGGTGTGAAAAAGTGAAAGGACATGTCACGGTTCTGCCCAATACAAAATTCTGTGTTAAATGATCCTGCCTGGATGGAGTTTGCTATGTATTTAATCTCAGACACATAAGAAAAAGGGAGGGTTTTTGGCAAAGCAGAGAATCAATGGAGCCCGTTCCGAAGGGAGGGAAGCACATTGGATGCTAACTGAAAGTAGCTGATGGGGGGAAATCCCTTTAAATGGGCCCTTTCCATATTGGACTGAATGCAGAGGCTTTTTCTCAAAACAGCTCCATATTACCTGATGGGAATTCGGTGCAGAGGTACCGACTGGAGGAAGCTTGGTGAGGTCTTTGAGCCCATCAATGTCTTTATTTGTCCTAGGCCCATTAAAGTCAGACACAAAGTGAGTACCTAAGCCTACCAGATAGCATTGAAAAGTATTTGGAAGTCCTGTTCAAAAGCTAGATCGCTAGAAAAGGGAATACACTGCAAGGTGTATATGCTGTGATGAATCCTGCAGAGCCATTACTGATTCCCCGGTGGTGATCTCCTCTCACGTGACCAGGGGACAGCAGCCACTACCTGATCCTGCGGGTGGTATTATGAGGGAGCATTATGTGGTAGGGGACAACTACTGAGAGGAGGCAAGGAATCCAGTAGGAGAGATGCAGTGTTCTTCCCCCTCTTCCTCTCTTATGAAGAAAACCCTATGACACCTCGAATTCTGATGGCATGCTGTCATTCTGAGCAGAATACCACTCACGCCTCATATATACATAAGACACTCAAAATATCATATCTCTGATGTTTTTGTGCTAACCAAAAATCCTAAACAAAATCACCTTAGAAGTCCTATAGATCCTATGGACTCCAACTCTCATAAAGCCTCAAGTACTGAGACAGGGAAGAGGAAGGAGTTATTGTGCATTAAAAAAAAAACCTAAACTGAACATGCAGGCTAGCTGATGAGGCCCATGTGTCTGGGGTATTTATAAATGGTCTCTGCATTGAAAGAAAGGAGAGAAGCAGGTCGAAAGAAGAAGGAAACGAAATTGAGGGAGAAGGCAGCAGCATGGGAACGGATTGTTCTGGAGAAAACAGGCGCTTTCATTTTGCCGCTCGCCAGCAGTACCTACCAAAGTGAAAGCTTCACTGGAGCAACATGACACCAGTTATGAATGCTACCAGACACCAGTGAGTATGCCCAGAGATTTTGTGTACCCCATGGCATACTGACAGGCATGTGAGCAATTAAGAACCTATTTTAAATGCAGACCAAGTAGAATGCAAAAACAGAATTTGCCCAAATCCTCATGTATGAGATATCAATATGGTGACGGTTGGAGTAAGTGTTACCAAAAGCAGATGAATACTACTAAAGAAGTTAAAAGGCCAAACTTGAACAATATATGTGAGATATAAATGTGGGGGAAATTAGAACAAATAGTATCTGAAACCAAGAAAGTATAGACTGTGAAGGAATACAACTGTGCTATACTGAAAGAACAGGGAGAACATTAAGAGAAGCCCTGGTGGGGGGCGTGGCTGACTGGCCATGGAATAGGACGTGCTGCGTGAGGAGCTCCTGATGATCCGACTCTATTTTTGCCAAATTTACCTGCTGAAACTGTAACGAGCGCCTAGAACTTTGAGGATCAGGCGTCAGAAGCCGCACGCTAAGTGAAGTTTGCTGGAGAAGTTCATAGTCCCCGAGAATCGTGAGATATACATGGTTTTGTCGGTGCGACTGTGTGGCCGCTTCGACACCAAAATGGCGGCTAACAAAGAAGAGGCCTCCGAGGAGAAACAAAACTGATTCCCCAGACCTGCGGGACACGGCTGCGGTAAATTGCCTGGAGAAGTAATACAATAGGGTGATATGGCGGAGTGGTCGAATTCATGAGAGAGCCCGGCCTGACATACGCGAATGGAGCCTCGGCGATCTGACCGCAGGAGGAGATGACATTGGATGCTTGGGTGATGAGGCCTACGGAAGTCGAATGGGGAGTGTGAGGCTATAGCCCATCCGCAAGACAATTCGAAGTGCCATCTCGAATGTGCGTTAGGTGACCTGGAAGCCAGACCATTGTCGGACCGAGGACAGTGCGACAGCAGCACTAAAGCGGAGGCGTACAGGAGCAGTGGGAACCGCCATGTCGGCGAAAGGGTTGAGAGTCAAGACCAAGCAACCCACGATGGAGACTTTCACGAGAACGCAACGGACCCCCTCAACATTGGTACAGAGCACGATCGAGACCCCTGCGGAGGACGCCCCCGAAGGGGATAAGCACCAGATCCTAGAGGCTATAACGGCGCTAAGTGCTAAATGGGATTTGGCAATTGCGGATCTACGCACAGCTCTGGAGAATAAGATCGATGCTGTGGGTACAGAACTCACCCTGCTACGTCAAGATGTTAGGGCACTTGCAGAAAGGACCAGCGGTCTGGAAAGTGGGGTGAAGATTAACACCGATGTTAGCACAAGCAATGCGAAGGAGATTCATGTCTTAAAACAACAGGTCGCTAACTTGGGAAATCGTGTGGAAGAGGCGGAAGGAAGGGCGAGGAGAAACAACATTCGCGTGGTTGGCCTTCCGGAGGGAGAAGAAGGCCAAGATCCCACAAACTATGTTGAAAACATGATCCTACAAGGGATCGGAGCCAGTAATCTTTCGCAGGGATTTACGGTGGAGAGGGCGCACCGCGCCCTGATGAGGAAACCCCGGCCGGGGGCCCCGCCAAGACCGATCATCGCGAGGATCCTGAATTACAGGGATAGAGAAAAGATCCTCGAATACTTTCGTAAGGGCGCCACGATAGAGAGAGCATCCACCAACATCACAGCATATCCGGACTACACGATACTGGTGCAGAGGCAGAGGTACAGTTACGTAGCCGTCAAAAGGAGGCTGAGAGCAGCAGGAATCCAATATATGCTTCTGTATCCGGCACGATTGAAAGGCTACATAAGAACAAAGCGCTATTTTTCGATACCCCTGAGGATGTTGTCACATGGCTGGACCTGCAGGGCTGCCCGGAACAAGAAGCGGATCGGGATCGGTAGGATCATACCGAATGAATATTTAGTAAGGAGAAGGACCCTGATTGTATTGGGAAGCTGTGACTAACTGAACTTTGTACACAATCTGAGCCTGGTGCTCGATTTGGACTAGGATATAGTGAATGTAACTGTAATTGGTAACGGTTTGGCAATTGAATGCGTAATGTTTTTTGGAAGGAGCAACAGAACGCGGACGACCTACCCCAATAGACTATTAGTTTCAGCGGCCAATAGGGCGGCTTTATCCTACTGAGCCCTGAGTAGAAGCTTGCGCTAGGCAGGGCTAGATGTGGGGGTGCCTGAGATCCAGGAATGGAGCTGGGCAACGGTTTGGGTGGGTATGGTTGGGGAGGGGTGGGTGGGTAGAAGGTTGGGGGATGGGGAGTTGAGTGTGTGTGTGGTTATGGGGAGTTTAAGTCTTGTTTCAAGCCTATTTGGAGGAATCAGTTTGTGGTACTTGCGGTATATGAAGGGGCGTGATCGACGGAGGATCGGAAGGGTGCTTATTAACGACCTATGGGGGGACCTCAGGATAATAACGTGGAACGTCAGGGGCCTTAACAGCTACCTGAAAAGAAACAAAATCATGATGTATCTGAAAAGGCAGAAAATAGACATCGCATTACTACAGGAAACGTATGTGACGTGGGAGAAGTTGGACCTAGTTAAGAGAAAGTGGAAAGGGACCGTAGTGGGCTCGCCATACTCTGCATATGCCTGGGGGGTGTTAATCTGGGTGGCACCGCATGTCCCGTTCAAATTGATACAAGAGGTGGTTGAAACTGATGGAAGGATGGCTATACTGCGGGGGCTGGTGGAGAGCAGGGAGGTATGCATAGTAAACATGTATGCCCCCAACCAAAACACGGCAGCATATTTCAGAGCCCTGTGTACCAATCTTAGTACGTGTATAGGGAGCGCAGTGATCTGGGGCGGGGACTTTAATTGTGTGTTGGATCCTGGGGTAGACAGGTCAGATGACAGGGTGGGTAAGCCTAGCCCAGCGGCGAGAGCGTTGCAGATGCTGCTAACTGATTTTGGTTTTACAGATGCGTGGAGGATGAAACATCCCACTGAGAGGCAATACTCGCACTATTCAGCCCCGCACCACCTGCACACTATGCTCAATTGCGTCTTTGTCACAGCAGATGTGATGTCTGAGATTACTCAAATCGAATACAAGGCCAGGGTTCTCTCGGATCATTCGCCCCTGATCCTCGGATGGCAATATTGCCCCCCGAGGGCGAAGATCCCTACATGGCGCCTCTGGGCGGAGGCGCTCAAATATCCAATCTTTAGAGAAGATATAAGAGAGGAGATTACTAACTTTTTTGAGGAAAATACTGCAAGTGTTGACTCTACGGGCACATTATGGGAAGCTTTTAAGGTGGTGATGCGGGGAGCGGCCATTGCTAAGTCAAAAGGGTTACAGGGTGGGGTCTTGGCTGACCTACAGAGGGCGGAAACTGAGCTAGAAACAACGTTGAAGAGCGATGATGTAGACACGGAGCTGGTGCTCCAACTACAGCAACAATGTGCAGGGCATTGGGAAAGACTCTGCAATCTCAATTATAAGAAATATGTTGAGAGGCAGCACGCGGGGGGAGACAAGACAGGCCGCCTTTTGGCCTGGCTATATAAAAGTGAGACCCCTAAGCCTCCGATTAGGACTATTATTAGGGAGGACGGAGATGAGGTGGCCACGCAAGAGGGGGTTAACAAAGAATTTGTGGAATATTACAGAGTGCTGTATGGAGATGATGAGATAGGCGACCAGCGCAATATAACCGAAACGTTAGAAGACATAGGGTTGCCCAAGATAAGCGACGAAGAGAGGGAAGAGTTAGATGAGCCAATCACGTTGGAGGAATTAGAAGAGTTAGTGGAGCAGTTGCCTACCTGCAAGGCCTCAGGGGCAGATGGGTTCCCCAGCAAATGTTATAAAGTATACAAAGAGGAAATCCTCCCCCCAATGCTGGACATGCTAAATGAAGCGTTTGAGATAGGACGGTTGCCTGAGTCACTCAGAGAGGCGATCATAATACCGCTGCCCAATCCCAATAAACCGGAGCATAGATGTGGTTCCTGCAGGCCTCTGTCGATGCTAAATCAAGACAGCAAGCTTCTCACGGCTGTCCTGGCAAATCGATTGCGGAAAGTGATTGGTAGACTCATACATCCTGATCAAACGGGTTAAGTCCCGAGCAGGAACATAACACACAACCATAGGCGACTTCATCGGGTGGTCGAATGGGGTAATAAGGTGGTGATGCGGGGAGCGGCCATTGCTAAGTCAAAAGGGTTACAGGGTGGGGTCTTGGCTGACCTACAGAGGGCGGAAACTGAGCTAGAAACAACGTCGAAGAGCGATGATGTAGACACGGAGCTGGTGCTCCAACTACAGCAACAATGTGCAGGGCATTGGGAAAGACTCTGCAATCTCAATTATAAGAAATATGTTGAGAGGCAGCACGCGGGGGGAGACAAGACAGGCCGCCTTTTGGCCTGGCTATATAAAAGTGAGACCCCTAAGCCTCCGATTAGGACTATTATTAGGGAGGACGGAGATGAGGTGGCCACGCAAGAGGGGGTTAACAAAGAATTTGTGGAATATTACAGAGTGCTGTATGGAGATGATGAGATAGGCGACCAGCGCAATATAACCGAAACGTTAGAAGACATAGGGCTGCCCAAGATAAGCGACGAAGAGAGGGAAGAGTTAGATGAGCCAATCACGTTGGAGGAATTAGAAGAGTTAGTGGAGCAGTTGCCTACCTGCAAGGCCCCAGGGGCAGATGGGTTCCCCAGCAAATTTTATAAAGTATACAAAGAGGAAATCCTCCCCCCAATGCTGGACATGCTAAATGAAGCGTTTGAGATAGGACGGTTGCCTGAGTCACTCAGAGAGGCGATCATAATACCGCTGCCCAATCCCAATAAACCGGAGCATAGATGTGGTTCCTACAGGCCTCTGTCGATGCTAAATCAAGACAGCAAGCTTCTCACGGCTGTCCTGGCAAATCGATTGCGGAAAGTGATTGGTAGACTCATACATCCTGATCAAACGGGTTAAGTCCCGAGCAGGAACATAACACACAACCATAGGCGACTTCATCGGGTGGTCGAATGGGGTAATAAGAACGAGGGTGAGATGGCGATAGTGTCTCTAGATGCAGTCAAAGCTTTTGATTCGGTCAAGTGGTCATGGCTGTTGGTTGCTTTGGAAGGGCATGGAATAGGGCCATGCTATATCAGGTGGGCCAAGATGTTGTATAGTGAGCCGCTTGTCAGGGTCCGAACTGGAGCGGTGATATCCGAAAGATGGCAACTTGGCAGAGGCACCAGACAAGGGTGCCCCTGGTCCCCGATGCTTTACATCTTGGCCCTGGAGCCTCTGGCAATATGCCTTAGGGCACAGTATGAGGTGATTGGCATTGAGGTGGGGGGGAGGAACGACACTTGATATCCTTGTACGGGGACGATTTGTTGCTGTACTTGCAATACCCAGAAGAAAATCTCTTATACATACTTGAAGTGATGAAAAGGTATGCAGAGTTGTCGGGCATCTCGGTGAACCCCCAAAAGTCTGTCATTGTCCCATTAAGTAGGTATAAGGGGATCCCTGCAGAAGGACTACCGGTAGCTACAGGTACCATGTGCAACAAGCTCTTTTCGCTATTTGGGCGTAGATATATATCACACGGCGCAAGATGAACACAGACACAATACGGAAGTAGCCATCAAGAAAATTAGAAACAGTATGCAGTTCTGGGCAAGATTGCCCTTGGCGATGATGGGGCAGGAGGCTATGCTCAAGATGGTAGTTCTCCCCAGGCTCCTGCATTACTTTAGTAATATCCCATACACAATACCCAAGAAGTTTTTTAGTAAATTGAACAGCATGTGTAGGGATTTTTTGTGGCACGGTACCCGAAATAGAGTGGCTTTCTGGAAACTGCAGAACTTTTATAAGTGGCGCAGAAACTGGCCGATAAAGGGGTTACTCTTGTTACAGACATGGCTTGGGCCTGCTTACTGGGCGGGTTCCCTAGGCCACGGAAACTCAAACATATTGAGAAACTGAGAAATCTGGCGTATGTGCTTGCGAAACGTAGGATCGCCATGGGGTGGAAGAAATGCCACAAACCTAAGGTGGATGTATGGTGGAAGGACTTACAGAAATGGGCGGAGGCTGAAACGGTGGCATGGCAAGATGCGAGTAGCCGGGCTGATGAGGGGGAGGTCGGCACCCTATTGGCCTGGAAAACTCTAATAACAGAATTGTCTGAAGTAATATTAAATCCAACGGACTCCGAAGAGAACGAAACCCGGCCGCATGTGCCAAACATTGAAAGAGATTGACAAATAGGCTCACGGGGGGAGGGAGGGATAATGGGAGCAGTGACTACGATAACTTGATGTGTAATTGAACTATTGTGATTATGCTGCTTGTTTGGTTTTCATTGTTTTGTTTTCATAAAATCAATAAAAGAAATATTAAAAAAAAGAGAAGCCCTGGTAAAAGAAGCATATCAGCAGTGAGCATTTGGGGAGGATGATAAGGATGATACCTGGCAGAGAGGCTTACCAGGGGATCTGCAAGCCTCAGAAAGGGGTTCCTGGCAGCAGAGTACACCAGGCAATCCATTTGAAAGAGGCCTTAATCCAACCCTTTAAAAAAAAATAAAGATGTCTGATGTTGAAAACGCTACCACTGTGTTTCCGCCTCTCATTTCTGACCCCTCACAGCGCTCTGTGATTTATAATTCAAATTGAAACCCTAGGTAACATTATCAAATGAGAATGTTCTCATGCACTTTGTGATCTCTGGAAGCTTGAGACCACTCAACTTGAATGTGGAGTATTATGTCCTCTGCTGTCTGATATAGTAAATGAAGTAATTGAAGTATGTTGTTTTTGAAAGACATTGAACTGGTGTGTTGTGCGGGTAAAACCTAGTTCCTTGAAAATGGTGAGTGAGGTAGGCCCCACTGTCCCAGTAGTCTAAGAGCAACAGACATTTAGAAAAACCCAAGCATTTACAATTATTTGCAACAAATAAAAAATCATAAAGAGGCAGAGTAGTAGTTTCTTTGCCCAAACTAACAATCAGTAGTTTGTCATAAATAGTCTGCAACATTTAAAATTTGAAGCAGCTTGACTAGTGGATAATCATGTTACAACTATAACTGCAGTACATTATTGTGTTTTAAAGTTTATTCTGAGAATGTCTTGACAGTCTGATTTCAGGGTGGATATGAGTTTAAAGTTAATTTAATGCTGGCGCAGCAGGATTTTCTAACTGCAGCCTCAACGAGATCTTGAGCCACCAAACAAAACGGAAAATGCTTTACTAGCTCCTCGTGGTTTTTCATTGTGGCATCAGATACCAGCTAACTTCATAATAGTTTCATCAGGAAGATCAATATAATATTTGTCTTTAGGTTTGTCAGGTGAAGAAGAATTGGAAGACAAAGACAGTAAGAAAATTGGCACTTTTGCACCCAAAGTTGGGCCACATGTGCTCTTCATATGTAAGCCGCAATTTGTACAGTGATTCGTCAAAGACATGATAGCTGTTGGAGAAGATGTGATAATCAGAAGTAGTACGTGTCAGTTTTTGCTAGGCTGGAGCCCACCCTAGCCATCCTGGGGTCTATGAACGTTTGCCAATTTATTTTATTTTTTTGGCGAGTGGCAATTTCAACAAATTTGTTTTGGCTGATTTTGCTGCTTTTGTTACCACAAAAATGAGGGAGTCAAGCTGCCTGGCTAGACATGTCATCCGTCCCAGAGCTCGGCAACCTGTCTCCTCAGGTCCCCTATCACAGGCAATCCAGCGCTACCTCTTCACTGCAGCCAGAGTCCCACAAAAGAGAGAAGGCATTTAGCTGGAACTCTTATGTGTTTAAATAGAAGAGATGTTAAGCATTGGATGAATTCAGAAGTGTTTTCATTCTCTTTGTTGTCAAGAAGCAGCTGTTCTTCCTCAAGTTCTCCTCATGGTCAAATAAGATCCACATTTATAAGCAAGTTTAGGTCATAGAGAAAATCTGTTACTGGCTAGTTAGGCACTATTCCAGTGATTATTATTTTGGAAGGTCTCTGTAAGGTCTTCACTACTTTCGGAGGACTAGCCCTGCCTACTACTGCACTTACAGACCAAAGGAGAACAATGTTGTTTTGTCCCACTGCCCAGCCTTGTCCCCTTATATTCTAGGACTAGAGTATGCTGGGGGGGCTTTTTTGTGGGAGAACGAAAACATCATTCAACTGGACAATGTTTTGTAGGGTATGAAATGTAACTTGAAATGTGGCCTTTCTGGTTGTAAGGGTGCAGAAGAAGGCAACTGACCAAGAGGTGTCATGGTGGTTAGCAAAGACTTTTATTAAATTAACAAAACTTAGCTATCTATAACTCTGAGGGGTTTCCCTGCCTCAGACTAAAAACTAAAGGGTCTGTAAGAATGTCTGTAACTAAAGAAAAATACTGTCCGGTGTTAATTTTTCCATAAATATAGAACCAAAAAGTCTAAATGAAAATCAAGTTCTTTCACCAGGAGAATTACTCCCTTCTCCTGATGTGTAGAAATTGTCTCTTAAAAAAAAAGAAAAAAGTCCAATCTGTTCCAAGGGGAATGACTCCCTTCCCCTAGTGTTCTCAAGTTCTCCCTTTTCATGTGATCAAGTCTCTTGCCCAGGAGAATGCCACCCTTCTCCTGGTGTTTGTCCCAAAAAGTGCAACCTATGGCCAGGGGAAATGACTCGCCTCTCCTGTCTTCTCCTGTAGGCTGTGATTTGGGTCCAGTGAGAATGACTCCATTCTCCTGGACTTTTATTTATAGACTGTTAAAACATTTTCTCCACAATGGTCCTGGGCTCTTCCTAACGTCCCAGTGAACTTGATTCTACAACTGGTTGGAGGGCGACTCCCTCCAGTATTCCCTCTGTAATGATGTGGGTCCGAGACACTTATTTTTGGCCACTTGGTTCACCCTCCTCCCAAATACTGCCACGGGGAAGATGACTTGGAAGGTTAATCGTTCTCCACTGGTTCGGGTCTTAGACCCTGCTGTCTTCCCCTCAGTTGCTAGGCCCACTTGGTTCACGTGGCTGCCAAGTACTGCCACAAGGGGGAAGGTGCGTATTGTGCTTCGCTCTACAGCGGTGCAGGTCCCAAACCCATGTTGTTTCCTCTTTTGACCGGCCCACTTGGTTCACTCTCCTGCCAAGTTCTGCCCCGAAGAGGAGGTTTGCGTGTGACACCTGTTACCTTCAGGGTACGCTCTGCCGGTTCTTTCTGCAGTCGCGTTGCTTCTTTCAGTGTTGCAGAGGTGTTTCTAGCCTCTGCAGCTCTCGCCCCGCATTGGTCTCTCCCGTTCTCTGGGTTGCCATTGTAGGTGCAGTTACAGGACCACAGTGCCCACCTCCCAGTGGTCACACCATCGGTTATCAGCTTCCAGCCATGTTCCTGGCCAGCTCGACACCACCGGGACAATGCTTCCTGTTGTCCACTTCTCGACTTCAGTGTAGCACGGCGTTCAGCCTCTCTACCGTGTTCTCTGTGCCTCTTATGAAGCTGCCGGGTTGGACTGCCTTGAGTGCGAGTCTGCTGCTCCTGGGCTCGCCTGCATCCAAGACTATTTTCTCTTTCTTGAAGTCCCTTGTCTGTTTTTATGAGACTCCTGTGACCACTCCTAAGTGGAAGTCTATAACATTTCTGCTTCTTCACTGGGCCACTCTATATGGCTCCTGAGGTCCAGTATCACGTGTGCCTATATATAACACTTTATCTTATGTATAGGCACACGTGATACTGGTTCTTTGGTACCAGAATTGAGGTATGAATCACTCTAGGGTGCATCTATCACTTTGTCAGAGGTGGTAATAGTTAAAAGCAACCTGGCACTGGTTTATGAGTACTACTGGTATTTACTATATTCAATACACTAGTATGGATTGCCAATCCCTGAGTTATAGGTTGGAATGGATTAGAATGTTACCCACAGCTTTAAGCACTATTGTTGGAATGACCTGATTGGGATTGATACACGAATATGGTAATGGTATCTCTGAAAGGCATGAGAACATCTTTCTAGTACCTATGCAATTGATCAATATTGGGGACTGAAACGGTTATATTATATATGTTTTTTCAGAATGTTTTGCTCCTGAATCAGGGGTTCACCCCCCGAAACGCGCTGGTCCTGAAGTTTTTCAAACTAAAGAAATGTCCTCACCTTGATTTGGAGAGATATTTTATTTGTAAAGAACATGTGTTAATTACAAGCACAAAGTGTAAGCATAAGATATGCCCCGAAATTAGCGAATTGAGAATTGTGTATTTTGATGTACATGTTCGAATTAAAAAATCTGTGATCCTTTAAACTATTGACTGTATGTTCAGTTATATTGGTGTGCAGGGGATGGGAGTGTCTCAAGTGGTAGACACTTTGTATTATTCATAGAAGCGGCTCTGCTCTGGGGAGAAGTGACAAGAGCAAGTGAATTGTCACAGGTTAAAATTATGTTGTTCAGAAGAGTTTGCAATATAAATCCTTTCTGCTTTGATGAACCGTAAATGGTAATCCTCAAACTTAAAGTATGACTCTCTCCTTAACACAATTTCCGACGCTTTAGATAGAGCTGTACATTTGTCTGTTTTTTAACGAATCCTTCGTGTCCAGCAAACTGCTCCTTATGCATCGTACATATGAAATACTTCTTAAATATTTTTGAGTGACAATGCATGATTTGAGGTGATGATAATAACTAATTTTCAATAGAGCTTCATGTCAGATTGCTTCCACTTCTATGAGATGTAATTATAGGTGTTATTTTTACTTCATTGAGTGGTTCTCAAATTATCAAACTGTCGAAAGATTGAGTTGAGCTTCCTGAGATTTAAACCAGTGACTGGTGCATGCACAAATGCCAGATGCGAGCCTTTAACTTGCTGGGCTATCTTAGCATCTGAATTCTAAATATCCTTTAGAAGTCTATGCAACCGCAGTAACGCTGTAGTATCTGGGAGCCTGCTGGACCCAGGATACGATTCTAGCAGCAATGAATATGATGAAGATATCCAGGATGATGCACTGCCAATCAGTCTAAGGAAAGTATTACTTTCTGTGCAGACACAGAGGCAAACCTCTGCCTCGTCCATGGGAAATAGTAGGATCTGCAATGCATGCTTCCAATCACATCTCGGAGAAAGCCACATAAGAGACACCTATACCTAAGGCGCAACAGGGAAAGACGATGTACTATTCTTAAACGTATGTTCTTGTCTGGCTTGTCATGTCAATGAGTCCTTGTAATGTATTGAATTGCACTCCACACCGCAAAGCAACATCACAAGGCATGGACTTGAAAAACATGGATAAACCCATGAGGAGTCTGTGAACCCGTTGGCACTAAACCACTGCACACAACAGCACGCTTCAAATTGACACAATCCCTAATGCAGTGTAAACACGAACAGTCACTTTCCGTGATAAATGCATCCAGCCTGGACAGAGCAAAGATAATACCTGAGGCATCCATCTACAGGGAGTAATAGTAGAATAAAAGTACATCAACAAAATGCACATGGGGGATATCCTTGATCACAAACATTCATGAGCAAGCCCACTTTCTGGCACTAAACAAGTATAAATGAGGGGAAATAAGTTGCTTTGTCCAGTATAACTGCCTCAAAACACTTCACGGAGCAATTAAGACATACACCGGCAAAAAAAGAAAAAAAAAGGACATCCTGCTTCACAGAAGAACCTGAAACCCAGGGCAACAGACAAACTACAATTTACAGGTGGAGGTTCGGATATGTGTTCTCAGGGTAATGGGTAGGATATACTTTTGATAAGATAATCTGAATGCATCTTAATTGCAATACTATGAATCTACAAGACTGGGGAAGAAAATGATGTATAAAAAGATCCATTGACATGATCATTGTTATTAGTACATGTTATGTTCCATTAGAAAACAAAACCATCATGCATGTACTTTTGTTTACTAGGATGGTACACCAATCCAAGGATTTGTAGTAGAAGTCATTGATCAGATTGTGGGAGTGTCTCTCATCAGAAATGAAGAGGTATGTTTTTAATACATAGCCGTATTTTTCATGTATTGTTGTCTTTTTAATATTCCGAGCCCCCACCTCCTCTAAAGGCCTCAGCACAGAAATGAGGAGGTATGTTTTTAATACATAGCAGTATTTTTCATGTATTGTCTTTTTAATATTCCGAGCCCCCGCCTCCTCTAAAGGGCTCAGCACAGAGTCAATGGCAGTACATATTGCATGTTGTGAGCACATTACAAGAAACAGTGATGTTCTCAGGCCACATAGAGGAAGGAGGCTATAGGTGGGGAAGTGCCTTGACAATCTTCCAGATCTCTACGGTTGCTTGCAATTTCTTTTTAGCTTGGACTATTAGGTGGTGCTTGTGCCACCTATAAGCCCAAACTATTGCATTAGAGTACAGCTAGGGAAAAAGGTGATATGAAGAGGGACACACAGCGTGTAAGTGTTGTTTAGTTATTTGCCCACCTGTTGATTGCCTATGGCCAGGCTAATCCCTATGGCCATTTCCACCCAGTTCCTGCCCCTCACCACCCAAAACACCTCCTCATGGGAACTCTTTGAGCTCAATTTAATCAAGCCTTACCATCAAAGCAGTCTTTTGAGAGATAATGACTTAATTGGAACTGTAAACGTGCTACTGGTGTAATACAAATGTCTCAACGAGGTCTGCCTTATGCCACTAGATGTATAAGCACTATGCGTGTCCTTCACAGAAGTCCTGTTAAAAACAAGCATTGGCAAAGCCAACTGTTTTGGCTTGTGTGTAAGTATTAGGCATTTGCCAGGCACTGCTGTTAAATGCCCAGATACTCGCACCATTTTTCTCCTGCTACCCAATTAATACCAATACAGCAGTGCCTACACAACATTCCAAACTGTAGGCATTGCCAATGCTTGTTTTTACTTATTGCTGATATTATGGCTTTGGTCTAAACTGGTGAAATGGGGGTTTCCAATGTATTTAGTTGACATTATAAAAGCCCTACGTATTAATACCTCTGTGCAGATGAGACTGGGTAGTGGTGGGCGACTTACAGAGCCTATTTTGACATAATGCGGCTTGAAACAAGGTTGCGTTTTAGCCCAACGTCTTTTTAATTTATTTATTTCTGATATAGACGATTCCCTTCAGCATGCCACAGTTTTTCTGCTGTAAGTGGTAAAGTGGAAATGTCTGCGACTCTTTTATGCAGATGATTTTGTCTTGATTGACAAAACACCCATGGGGCTGCAAAGACAATTGGCAGAGTTACAAATGTATGCAGACTCAAATGACTTGGTGATAAATGTTAATACATCTAAGGTCATGGTTGTTGGTCGAAACAAGAACAACACCAGCAGGAGTCTCAGAAGGCAACTAGGGAATGAAAAGTTTCAAGGTGGTTCCGATGTTCACTTATCTGGGCTTTAGAATTGTACTGGACTCCAGCAATGTTGCTATAAACTGTGCTCTAAAACTAGAGATTGTGGGTTTGGCATTCGAGGAAAAGGTTATCAAAAGGAAATTCAGGAAGTTTTCCATAGTTCCCATGCTTCAACTTTATAAAGATAAAGTTGTCCCTAGTTTGACGTATGAAACTGCGACATTTTTCTCTCTCTACAGTACTTCCTGGGATCGGCAGGAAAGTCTATTTTGGAGAAGGTGTGGAATCAGGAAAAAATACAATGTTACGGCTGTTACACCGAGCAAAGGAAAATACACCGACACGGGCTTATAAAGATTCCCAGAATCTTTATTACAAAACTGAACAGTATTCAACAAAGTACACAAATAGCTATGGCCGTCAATACATCACAGAGACCACCAGCAGGGTTCAATATGAGCAGTGAGGGAATTTCCTAGCTGGACACCGACGCATTTATACAATTTGTAAAATGATGTCCAGCCCCTTTACAGGTTAATCATGCACTGGGCTAGGGTCGCGCCAGGTTCACTTTCCTAATTTACATATCCCGTGCTTGTGGTTTACTTTTTCAATACATTTACTAACACACTCCATTATTCTTCAATTTAACATTTACACTCTTTATATATTGCTTTAATACAGACTAAACAATGTTTCGCATATTATATTCGGATAGCATTACTGTTCTTGTTTACTTGTAGTTTAACATTGCTAATTCAAGTAATCCCCTGCTCCCGAGGTCAACAAAGGACAAGGTCTACATGACCCTTGTAGCCTGAGGGCAGGTTGGACATTAACTCCCCTACAGAGGTTGGAGAGGTTAAGGCAAGAACAAGGACACACGAGACGGCCATTTTAGATTACATGGTGACTTTGTATAAAACCCCAAAATAGCGGTTTCTAACCTAAAATGGAGGTTTGATTCAAGATGGCGGCTTACATCAATTTCTAAGGTCAAGACCTTGCTGCAGAGAGTTATTCGCGTACAATTTTTAAGCAACTTGGCATAGGCCAATACACATACAAATCGTTTGTAATAAGAGGCATGATTTAATATTCGGTTTGACAAAGGGTGTAACATATTCCAGAAGTGGTCCCCATGACCAATATTCGATACAAGTTGGGCCTTGTTGCTCTTAAGGCCTCTGTGAACGGAAAAATGTTGTCCATTTATAGAAAGATTCTGGTGGCGATTCCAGGTTAACTGTTTGAGCAACTAAATCTGGAAATAAGTACCAATGTAGGTAAAAGCTTAAAGGCTTGGGTCGGTATGTGCACAAACGTATTAAGGAATCTAGATGTCACCTGGGATAAGCTTTTAGAAAATCCAGACAGGGAGAAAGAAAGGCTGTGTAAAAATGACTGGATTAATACCATCGATATTTGCAGGAAGTACAAGTTGTTCCATCGTGTGGTTATGGATGTGAACCCAAGGAACATTCTTCCAGCTAAGTTTCCCTCTAAGTTTCCTTATGCAAAAATGCGTTCCCAATTTCTTTGATTTCACCTTAACCTATATGTTACAAATGAGTTGTTAGAGGCGGGTAAGAGTGTGCCCCGAAATCTCAGAAGTTGCCGATTCGGTGGGGCGTCGACTGAAGTTCAGACTTTGAGACATATTTCTGTAGAATGTAGAAATTTAGCCCAGCTAAGAGAAATGTAGCCACTCAATTTAAAAAAAAAGTACAGGGTTTTATCCTGTGATGAGTGGTGGTATAGAATACGGGTGGATGGGTGGTCAAGCCTAGATCTCACTTGCAGTGATAACATTTTTAAACGTTGTTCTCCCTGGAGACTCTGTGATGGGAACTTAGTAAAGGAGGATAGTGTGGGGACCAGGCTGATTAATGTGTCACTGTCTTAATAATAGAGGTTAGCCAATTAGGATGAGGACCCTTCTACGTATGGTGAGCCGCTAGTTTGATACAAAAATGAAATTCGTGATGTATGTAATGGTAATATGGTATTTAATTATTTGGACTTGGAATCTTTTTAGAAAAATGTTAGTGTGATTTTGAGATAATGTGATTTTAATAGGGTTGTTTTTACTGCATGTTACTTGGAATAATGATGATGATCTGATATGTGATTGTACTAGGATTGTACTGGTACCTCTTTTCTGGATATATCTTTAATTGGAGGTTTAATACTGTATTGTTATTTAATGAATTGCAATATTTGTATATGAGTTTTGTTATGTGAATGGATCAATGAACCAAAACACATTCATAAAAACACACAAAAAAGCCCAACAGGTACTCGCACCATTTTGCACCTGCTACCGTCAATGGCCAGTTAATACCACTACAGCAGTGCCAACCCAAAAGCCCAAATTGTGGGCTTTGCCAATGCTTGTTTTTACCTTTGCTGTTATATTTTTTTCATCCTTTTATAAAGTTGCCATCACCCAGTACCAACACTAAACATGTCATGCTCTTCTTTTCGCTGCAGTTTTCTTTTGTTTGTCATTTTTTATTTCATTTTTTGTAGCTATAATCCTTTTACAGATGTTATTTCTTTTAATGGCTTCCCTTTTAATCTCCTCTCTTGACAATGCCACGTTTCCCTCACCCTATAAGACGGCTGCTGTCGTCTCTTTCCATAATAAACCTGGTCTTGATCCTAACTGTCCTACTAACGTTCGCCTTTTCTCTCTTCTACCACACTGTTTGAAAATCCTAGACCAAGTAGTATTCAATCATCACCGATGTCTTGATAGTCAAAACCTCTGGGACTCTCTTGAATCTGGCTTCCCACCTCTGCATTCTGCTGAGACAGCTCTCCTCAATGTCAGCAATGTCATCTTTTCCTCTCGGCATGCACACCTTTCATATATTCTTATTTTTATGGACCTCTCTGATGCCTTTGATACTGTTGGTCATTCTGATCCTCTCTCTACATAATCTCTCCTTGGCAGCAGAGATAAGACCCTCACTTGGATTGCTTCTTACCTTTCCCCCAGATGCTTTCAGTTGTCCTAGAACAGCCTTACCTTTCTACTCTCCCACCTTTACTTTTGGTGTTCCCAAGAGGTCTGTCCTTGGTCCACTTCTCTTCACTCTCTATAGTACAGCTCTTGGCACCCTGAACTCCTCTTATGGATTCTCCTATCAACTTGTTGCTGATGACACTCAGATCTTCTCCTCCTTTCACTCCTTATTCGTCCAGCTGCTGCCAAAAATTTCAAACTGTCTCTGCGCCATCAAATATTGGATGCAGTCTCACACACTCAACTCCACTAAGAATGAAGTTCCAAAAAGGCTATCTCTTCCTCTTCTTCTCTCCTGACTACCTTCATTACTCTGCTTCCGTTCTTAACATTGGTGTCGTCTTCGTCCCATTACACAACCTCTAGCTCTTCATCTCCAAATCTGCCACAGCAGCCAGATCCAACCACCTCAGTATCATTAGATTTGGCCATCTTCCTCCTTTCAATACTGCTGAACAGGTAATCTCCTCCTTAGTCCTTTCTAGATCTGACTAATGTAGTCAAAAAGCACACTGATGTTGCACACCTAGGTGGTTTGTGTGTCAAGTAAATTAAATCGTCGTGCAGCGGAGAGTAAGACCACCCTGGTACAAGGTGGAATGTCAATAACAAAGGAAGGAAAGATTCCTAACTAGGGACCCTCACGTCCCCTGCACAACCACTAGACTGTGCACCAGTCAAATTCATCATAAGGTAGAAATGAGATTACAAGCCACCATTTAGAGTCTAAAAGCAATTTGTAGATAATCAAGTAGTTCATTTAATAGTACAATCAAGCACTTTTAGATCTCTGTGTTTCAGGTATCCGCCTTCATCAGGAGCAGAATTAAATCATCATTCCAACAGATTCAATCAACCATTACTATAAAGTAAACACAGTACATTAACAAATTGTGTAATTATATATCCAATTCAAATTGCAAAGACATTTATTTGACAATTGTCAAAAGCTCAGGCTCCCATGTTTAAGAATCCCTATTCACCTGGATTCTGATGGAGGGCAATGTTTGTGGATTAAAAGCGATCCTTGATAGGAAAAGTTATCTTCACATCAATATATGCATCACAATTTGTCCCAATCTGAAAAAAGGGGAAATATGATGTAACTAAGTAGAGGTCTGGAATCAATGTTTACTCACCATTGGTGGATGGGAGCTTCGGCTCAAACATGCCAATCAATTGGGTAAATAGGTGTCAAGACTCGAGGTTCATGTGAAGTATAGAGACCTCTGTCCCTAAGCAACCAACAGCGAGATAGAATTAACTCACTGTTCGAGGATTAGGGCCACAGGTGGCAGGAACAGGTACGCCAGGCCCTCCGGATTGCTGCTGTGGAAAAATGGTCAGGTTAGGATAATAACAGGCAATGGAACGTGGAAAACAGTATTGGATAGTAAGGTGAACTCACTTACCAACAGATATCATGCAGGGAAGAATGGGAGGAAGGGTCTGGTGGATGCCTAGTAAACAGAGATGTCAAACCTGTTCCCTCAGTAGAAAAGCAGAAAAAAGGAAAGTAAAGCAAAACAAACGGCTGCCACTCCACTGGAAACACCTTCAGATGAAAGCTCGGGAGACTTGGAGCAATGAATGGGAGCAGAACCCCCAGCAGGTATCGATAAATCAAGGAGTCCGAATGCGAGGTACCAGAGGGGAATGACAGTTCCAGTCCATGAGGAAGTCCGAGGTCGAGGAAGAAACCAGTCCGTTACGAAGACAAAATCATGTAACGGTCAGGCAGAAGGAATCCAGAAGAGTAATCCGAGGTCAAACGAGGAACACAAGAACGAGATGCAAGAATGCCAAACGCTGTTAGAAACAGCTGAGAAGCAATGCGCAGCGTTCTCACAGCTGATTCAAGCGTCCCGGATCACGTGAGCACCTCAAAGGCTTGTGTATTGGATTGGCCCAGCGTGTTGAACATCGCGAGACCATGCTTCGTGCCCGCATGAAGAGCTTGCCGTGCTGAGACACCATGCAAACGCACAACGGCATTCTGTCAGCAAGGTGCCATGGGAGCTGCCACCTCCATCGGCGACCCAGGTGCCCGGCAAACCGCTGCAAAACAGACCTCCACAGCTGCTGGGGGACAACAGGCTGGACATCTCTTGACCTAGTGAGTGTGCTCAAAGGTTTGTGCATGACAATAGGAGCCTTACCTAAAGATAGTATGCAGAGTTAAATACAGTTGTCTTCTCGTAGAAAATGTATTTAATTCAATAAGTAAGATCTATACAATAAGGAAACTCAATGTAAATTACAGAGCTATGTTCTGGTCTAATGACCTAGGCAACCCTAGGTATACATAAAAAGCAAGGAATTCATCCTACCTTACAGGTATGGGTGAATGACTCAGACGGTCACAGGTAAGTAAATACAGGTCTCGGCATCTATGTACAAACAGAGTGTGTACTGCTGAAATGACAGACATATTGAAAAAGTGTATCAGGACTAAAACAGTCCTTTTTAAACTCAATAAGGAGTGTAATTGACCATAAGGTCAATTCAATTCTCACCAGCGTGATACACACCCTCCAATAATAGCAGTTCAAACCAACGTGCATGCTGGCACCGCAAGATGGCTGCCGTTAAAGGCAACGTAACGTGTGACATCATCATGCTGTGCGTGACAACGTCACAATTTAAACAATACTCAATAATCAAAGTATGATGATTGGACCCACTTCGTATGCAGTAATTAAATGGGTACAGCATAATGCCTCAGAGGTCGCCACAGTTACTGATGAAGGTATGTGGAGGTGAAATATGGCCTGATAACTGAGTACACTCCAGAAGGTCAAAGGAAATAGTAATTCTTAAATATGGGTGATATGTCCTGGAGATAAATCAACCCCAGAGTAAAGGCCTGCAGGACAAAACTCACAATCCAGTTGAATAAGAATCCTTCTTCGTGGTAACAATCTAATGCGCTAAAAACGTACATTGTACTGGAGATGTTCACACAGTGGACAATACATTAAACTCATAGCAATTCGGTTTGCTAGTCTCTGTGATCTTAATACAAAGTGTAAGTGCTCACAAGTAGGCTTGATGTGATAAAAGCAATCAACTACAGGGTATTCAACTCTCACTCCATTAACAATTCTATTTGACATTGTTCATGATGTATAAGATGGTGTTATGAGTACTGTCAGTCATACTATTGATCTGTACTGGTGCCATTAGAGATCGCATTTCATAAGAAAGATCCCTAATAGAATTCTTCTTTTATCCCTGTTGGGTGTAGGGAATAAAGATTTTCCATAATAACTTACTAGAAATTCTTGATTCTATTAAAGACACGGAGGCGAGCATTATGCTTCTCTTTCTTTTATTAATATATAAATAGAAAGCTCAGCAGCAAGTGTTAATGCACCTTACTGAAAGTGCAGGAGTGCGTGGCAGACAAAAGGTGCCTGCAAAACACAAAGAACTTAGAAAATATGAACAAAAATAGTGTAAGTCCAAGAAAAAAACTCCATTTCCCAAGGTGCTTCAGGAAAAGGTCCAGTAAAGGGTCACTAACATGTGACCTAGTCCACCAATGAATAACTGGCTGTCCATATAAACAGTCATGCAAATTATGTCACTTCCTCTTTTGAAGCTGCGAACTTGGCTGTTCAAGAAGAAAGACGGTGAACAGAAGAACTGTAACTGAGGTCATCTTGAGACAGAAGCCGAAGCGGAGCTGATTAGACGATCTGGAGGGCTTGTCTGTAGCCGCTGTCAAGGAAGAGAAAGTAACTAGAGTTAGTTTATACATCAGAGAACCCTAGTTCCCCTTACGGGGGTGGGAGAGAAATAGTGTGTTAACTTGACATACATAAGTCAGTCCAATAAGCAGTAACATTCCCAAACAAATCGCACAATTATTACCCAGAGGTGATTAGCGCTGTTATTTCTCTTGCTGGGCGGGATAATGCTTGCCTCCGTGTTTTTAATAGAATGTTATGTTATGTTATTTTGCATTTATATAGCGCCTTATATACCATTGGTATTGTCTGAAGGCGCTGGTAGGTTGAACGCCCTTGGGAACCGAAGTTCAGGTCAGTAGAGAGAGTAGAGCGAGTCCAAAGGTGCGTGTGCGCACCAGGTATGTGTGCAGCTGGTGCGGAATTCATGTGGCAGCTGCTTCTTAGCGGTAGGTGTGGTGGTTGAGAGATCAGGAGTATGTGTTTGCTCTGGCCGGAGTTATCCAGACCGAGTGTGGCTGCGTTAGGCCTGAGGAGAACGCCTGGCTGGGGGGGTGTGAAACCAGCAATGTTTACTTAGAGTGATGGGGAGTGAGCGGCAGATGTTGGTATGAGAACAGTTATACCGAATGGTGTCATAGTATCTCTGTGTTCTAGTTGAGTGGTGGTGTAAAAGAGAGAGTAAGCGTGGGGTGTGGTATGATGTATGCTCTTTCAGATGTTCCCTGTATTTCAAAAGCATATTATGTACATCACGCAATTCTGTGCGGTCAGGTCCGTTCTATGCATTTTTGTTCATTTGAGGCGTTCAAGATTGCCCTACACACTCATGTCTGCTCGACACACTCACGCTATCTGGTTCACCTTGCGTGTTCTAGTCGATCCTTCAATCTCAAGTGTGCCCCACGCATGCTCTCAAGTGTTCTATACGCATGCACTCATGTCCTCTTCGCGCATGCACTCCAGTCTACCCCGCGCATGTACTCCTGTCTACCTGCGCACTCATCCGCTCTGTATACACATTCGTTCTGTATGCTCATCTGATCTACACTCTCATCTGGTCCACACACTCATCCGGTCTACACACTCGTCCGCTCAACATACTCATCCGCTCTATGTACTATTCATCCGCTCTACGTACTCATCCGTTCAGCGTACTCATCCGTTCAGCATACTCATCCGCTCTACATACCCATCCGTTCCATACACTCATTCATTCCATGCGTTCATCCGCTCCGCACACTCATCTGCTCCGCACACTCATCCGCTCCACACACTCCTCCGTACCTCATACACTCATCCGCTCCATATACACTCATTCGCTCCACATACTCATTCGCTCCATATACACTCATCAGTTCCACACACTCATCCGCTCCACATACACTCGTCCGCTCCACATACACTCGTCCGCTCCACACTCTCGTCCGCTCCACACTCTCGTCCAATCTCCACGCTCGTCCAATCTCCACGCTCGTCCAATCTCCACGCTCGTCCAATCTCCACGCTCGTCCAATCTCCACGCTCGTCCAGTCTACACACTCGTCTGGTCCACAACACTCATCCGGTCCACAACACTCATCCGGTCCACAACACTCATCTGGGGCACCCACTCATCGGCACAACATACTACTCGTCCACTTGACAATACTACTCGTCTGCTCTATGTATCCATCCGTTCCACACACTCATCCGCTCTATGAATTTATCCGCTCCACACACTCATCTGTTCCACACACTCATCCGCACCACACATTCGTCCGCTTCACACACTCATCTGCTCCAACATTCATCCGCACCACCGACTCATCTTTTCCATACAATCATCGGCTCCACCTACTCATCCGCTCCGCACATTCGTCCGCTCTATGTACTCATCCGCTCTCCACACTCATCCGCTCTCCACACTCATCCGCTCTCCACACTCATCCGCTCTCCACGCTCATCCGCTCTCCACGCCCCTCTGCTCTCCACGCTCCTCTGCTCTCCCCGCTCCTCTGCTCTCCCCGCTCCTCTGCTCTCCCCGCTCATCGGCTCTCCCCGCTCATCGGCTCTCCCCGCTCATCGGCTCTCCCCGCTCATCGGCTCTCCCCGCTCATCGGCTCTCCCCGCTCATCCGCTCTCCACGCTCATCCGCTCTCCACGCTCATCCGCTCTCCACGCTCATCCGCTGTCCACGCTCATCCGCTGTCCACGCTCATCCGCTCTCCACGCTCATCCGCTCCCCACGCTCATCCTCTCTACATGCTCGTTCGCTCTTACACGTTCGTCTGGCCAAACGTTCATCCAGTCTATACGTTCGTCCGTTCAGTATAGTCATCAGTTCTACGCCCTCCTGCGTTCTGTTCGCTTCTCTGTATTTGCGTGCTCGTCAACTCTGCACGTACTCATCAACTCTACACGCTTGTCCGCTCTACACACCCAACCACTCTGCACACTCATTGGTTTTAGTATGTTCATTTATTTCATCCGATCTCCATACTCATTTGATCTTTCTAGTCGTCTGTTCTTCCACTCATGCACCTTTCCACTTAGTGTATTCATCTGTTATATACGCTTCATCCATTCTAACTATTTCATCTATGTCATTCGCTACGTTCCCTCCTCATTCATTCTGTCCATTTCATCGGTTCAGATCTCCTTACTTTCCTAATGATTTATTCCTATTATCCACTTCACTGTTTTGGTCTACATTACTCGTTTAGTTCTGTTTGTCTTTCTAGTTTACATTCGAGTTTATTTAGCTGTCATTCAGCTGTTTATTTTTCTGGGTTCAGGTAGTTTGTTGGGTCAGTGTTATTGTGATGATGCTAGTTTGGAAACCGGTTGGTTTGAGGTGAAGAGCCAGGTTTTCATTAGTTTGCGGAAGGCCATTAAGTCCTCAGTTAGGCAGATGTGGGGTGGGAGCGAGTTCCACAGGGTTGGGGCCGGGGCTGAGAATGATGATCCGCCTAACCTGAGTGAGTTTGTCTTAGGAATTACTAGGAGGCCGGCTGAGCTTGATCTTAGGGTGCGAGTTGGATGATAAGGTATTAGCTTGTCTTGAAGATATTGAGGTCCAGTTTTATGCAGTGCTCGATGGGAGAGGCATAAGGTTTTGAAAGCCACCCTACGGGTTACTGGAAGCCAGTGCAGTGTCTTAAGGGCTGGGGATACGTGGTCTCTTGGACCGAGCGCAAGTAGCATTTTGGCCGCCGCGTTTTGTGCTCTTTGGAGTTTATTCAGTTGGTAGGCATGAATTCCGAGGTTTAGGGGGTTTCCGGAGTCCAGTCTTGATATGACGATTGATTTGACGGCGGGGACTCTGTTGGGAAATGAGAGGTATGGAAAGATGCGCCTAAGGGTTTTAATCAAGAATTTCTAGTAAGTTATTATGGATAATCTTTATTCTATGTCAAGACCGGAGGCTCCCATTATGCTTGTTTAAAGCTTACTTACCACAATAGATGCTGGTTGTTCTAGCGGTTTCAGGTAGAATTCCTTGAATATTGATTCACCTGATCAATCCGCCATTCTCATGATATCTTCTAGGCGTACTCCGACCTGAAATGCTTTGGAACCCATAGCTCCTCTCACGGAATGGGCCCCGAAATGCAGGGTATCTATTCCTGCTTGAGTCAGAGTCCAGCGCACCCAGCGCACTAGGGTTGGAGCCGAAACTGCCTTGTGCGGTTTATGCAGGGCTATCAGCAGTTGCCCGTTAGAGGAAGTCCTAAGCGGGGCGGTCTGCTCCTCGTAAACTTTTAAGCATTTAACTAGGCAAAGCTGAGGTTGATCTTTAAAAGCGGGGTACGAATTCACCCTCGAGTTACATTTCGTTCTCCTGTGCAAGTGGAATACTACCCCATCAGGAGAAAAGGTCCTGCCTGCCAGATCGAGAGCTCTGACGTCAGATAACCTCCTGCAGGAGACTAAGCAGAGCAGCGTAGTAAGATTGCCTGACAAAACAGTCCGGGACAGGTCCTTGTTATGCGGCCATGACAGAAAAAGATTCAGAACCTTGTTGACGTCCCAAAGCTTATTATAGCGGGACGTGGTGGAATTGTAAGTCTGATTCCTTTAAGCAATCTGCAGACGAGCTGATGCTCTCCAGCTGGATGTCCCTGAATGAGGTCATGCCTGGGAGAAATAGCTGAGCGGTAGGCGTTAACTGTCCTATAGGCGAGACCTCTTTCAATTAATGATGCCAGGAAATTTAGGATTTCCTCTATAGGTGCTGAAACTGGATGTGAACCGTTCCTCCGGCACCAGTTACTCCAGGCGCTCCAGGAGTTGGAATACCTCTTTGAGGGTAGCAGGGGCCCAGCTTTCCTCAATGAGGTTGACTGCCGTGGCTGAAATGCAGGGAATCCTCCACCTTGACCTGAAATCCTCCAGGCTGCTAGGTTCAGTGATCCATTGAGGAGAAGGGGGTGACTCTGCCCTGACGGATCCAGAAGGAGATCTGGAAATTGGGGTAGAAGGATTGGAAAATCCGAAGAAAGTTCCAGAAGAACTGGATACCAGGTCTGAGAGGTCCAAACCGGGGCTATGAGGACCAGGTCCGTATGATCCTGACGGGCCTTCGCCAGGGTCCTCGCTATCATTGTAAATGGGGGAAAGGCATAATGAATCCCCTGGGTCCACCGCTGTAGGAATGCATCGGTCGCAGCTGCAGCTGGATCCGGTCTCCAGCTGTAAAAGATGGGTAGCTGGGTGTTGAGACGGGATGCAAAGAGATCTGTGGACATGGGGCCCCATGTCCGCTGGAGGCGGAGAAAGACTTCTCTGTCGAGCCTCCAGTCGCTGAAATCTGTGCAGTGACGGGAGTACCAGTCCGCCACTACGTTTGTGAGCCCTGGGAGATATTCCGCTGTCACCGAGATCCGGTGTTCCGGACAGAAATGCCAAAAATTTTTGGCTAATTCCGCTGGAGGTTTTGACTTGGTCCCTCCCAGGTGATTGATGTACCGTACTGCGGAGATGTTGTCCATTTTCATTAAGATACAACAACTCGCTTTGCCTCTGGCAAAGGAGCGCACAGCGAATGAGCCTGTGAGGAGCTCCAGACAGTTTATATGCATTTTCAGCTCCTGAGGTGACCAGGTCCCTCCTGTGGTGACAGAGCCGCATCTTCTTCCCCAACCGTAACGACTGGCATCTGATTCTATGATAATATCGGGGGTGGATTCGAAAATGGCTCTGCCGTTCCAGGCTTCCATGTGAGTGAGCCACCAATTGAGCTCTGTGCGTGTGGAGGTCGACAGTGTCAGACGTTGAGAGTAGGAGAGGCTCCGTCTCAGGTGCTGACCCTTGAGTCTTTGCAATTCTCTGTAATGAAGAGGACAGGGAAAAATCGCTTGAATGGAAGAAGACAGGAGACCGATTATTCTTGCCAACTCTCGAAGAGACATGAGGTCCCTCTGTAGAAGTCTTCAGATCTCCTCCCGTGTCGCGTGTATCTTGGCCACGGGAAGATTAAGTTTCGAGTTCAAGGTGTCTACCAAGAATCTGAGAAATTCTAGATTCTGAGAAGGACTGAGTACAGATTTCTCTCAGTTTATGAGGAAATCAAGACTGTGTAGTAGGTCGATGGCTATTCTGGCCTGATGCACTACTAGGGTTTGAGAATGAGCTATGAAGATAATGTCGTCTAAATAGACGATCAATCTGACTCCCAGTTCTCTCAAGCAGGCTACTACGGGCCGTAGAAGTTTGGTAATGGCCCAAGGCGCTGAGGAGAGCCCGAAAGGTAAACTCGTGCACTCCCAGTCTTGGTTTTTCCAGGAAAACCCGAGATAGCCTACGTGGGCCTGGTGAATAGGAACTGCTAGGTAAGCGCCCTTCAAGTCCAGGCGCACAAGCCAGTCGTTTGGCCTCAGGATGTCCCTGAGCTTGTGTATCCCTTCCATCTTGAAGTGATGGTAGACAATGAAGTCGTTGAGAGCCCTCAAATGTATAACTGAGCGTACCTTTTGCTTCCTGCGAACCAAGAATATAAGGCTGAAGAACCCGCCTTGGCTTGTGCAGGGGCAAATTGCTTGTTTTAGATGTAGACTGCGTATTTCGCCGTCTAACGCTTCCTCGTCTGCTATGGACATAACTAATGGTGCAGGGCGAGCGGTTTGATGAGGCTGAGCAACAAACTCTAAGCGCAGGCCGCGCGCTGCGTCC